>NC_086344.1:24703679-27103679 GCF_032445375.1 Bacillus rossius redtenbacheri
TTTATTCCTCGGTCCTTCCGCGTGTAGCCTTCAACGCAGCGGGTAAAAGCAATAAACTCGTTTTGAAATAGAAGGCGTGTGTTAATACATCCGTTACTTACCGTTGGCGGTTCTTCTGAAACCAGTTGGCCTGAAGTTGTGATTTATTTTTAAAGTTCGCTTGTACAATTTTGTATTAATTCAAACGCTAATATTAAGAAACAGGAATTTTTTTTGTGTGCACAGCTACGAATGAGTTTTGTTTGCGCATACTTCATGGAGCGAAAAAAAAAAAAAAATTCTTTCTCGGGGTCTTACCGGAACATTTTTTTTTTCTCTGAAAACCAATTTTTTTTTCCCTCGCAAATGCTTTAAGACTAAAAATAACCTACGGCAAAGTAGTTAAAACAAGTAACTTGTTTCCAGTTTTGATTCGGTATGTACAGAGTGTATGATTATTTATGCTCTAGACTTATGGAAGTGAATCGTCGTGGTAAGTACGCAAAAAAGGGGGGAGGGAATAACTGTTATTTCATCCACCTCGATCCTTAAAATCAGGTAAATAAATCTCAGAAGGGATGTTGACATGTGGTGGATCGAAGGGGTGGGCTGGAGAGGAAGGGTTGGGGTCTGGGAGGAAATTGCGGAACATGTCCAATACGTCGTATCCCTCTGTTGCCAGTCTGAGCTTGGTACAGTGCTACAAATGAACAAGGCAACCGATAAAGTACACGAGAAATGTGTGGCATCGTGCACACGATGCGCGTCGGCTAGCTCCACTGAACTAAACCGTTCCTTTTTTTGTCGCAACGTCGAGCTGTGCGCGGTAAGCAACCCTTTTTGCAAGCACGCTACTCCAGTTGCCTACCAACTAGGCGTCCACCCTCTCATGCACCCCCTCCTGCAGTCTTTCGCACACGTCATGTTGATTTCCTTTCATTTGAGGGCTTTTTCTAAAAACAATATCTCGATACATCTAGCACCCCACTCCTTGGGCCCTTCCCTCTCTCCACCGCCGACCACCACCCACTTGCGATCATTGCACTTTTAGTTTACTTTTGAGCCTTACACCTCCGTTACGCTCTGATCACGTCATCGTCTCGACTTAACCCTACCGTTTGTAAAGAAGCTTAAACACACACACAAAAAAATAACTCTCTCTCCCGTAATGTTAATTGTATTCATGGAAAAAAAAAGTGGCGGATGGGTTGGACAAAGAAATTAAGGAAAAGAGACAATACTCACATTGTGCTCACCCTCTTCGCTAGGGGAAGGATAAGTTTTCCCCCTCCCCCCCCCCTCTATAAAGTTCAGCGTGGGCTGCATCACAGGAGGGCGTAACTCCAAAGGCCAAACTCTCCGGTATAACTGCGTACAAACTACGCTGACGTTTCGTGTTAACGTGTTACTTCAGATTCCGGCAGTTTTCACATTGTTCTGGTATTTCCTTGTGTCATCGGACGGTGTGCGGATACTTTGCAGGGTGTGCATAGTTTTGTGAAATAGTTGAATTGACTGGAAGTTTTGTACTTCTAGAAGAACTTGATGAACATGAAGAATGCGTTCAGCTCTTCACGGGGAAAGAAAAGTGGGTACATCCTATAAATGTAAAAACATGCCTGTTTTTCCGATTCATCTACCGACTGCTTCCCAAGCTCCACCCTTCACCTGCTGCTTACTTACTGTATTCCTTGCTTGAAATGTCGTACAAAATCTTGTAAGTACGCACTAGTTCAATCACTTGTTCCTCCATTGAAAGTCGGGAGACCTAAGATGCACATAAAGTTCTGCCATTCCCGATTACACCCGAGCAATTCTACTTTGGCCAACTTCGGGATTTGATTTATTTTTGCGCAGGTAAAATTAATTCAAATATTAAAAAGTGGTCGGTTAGGTTAGCTACATTAAAACACTTTAAAACACTATGGACGGTTAGTTAGGTTAGTATAGCTACATTAAAATAAACAGAGAAATATAAATATTAATAAATAAACCCGAGGTTGGCCGAAGGTGAATTGTTCGGGTGTAATCGGGAATGGCAGAACTTTATGTGCATCTTAGGCTTCCCTTGAAAGTCACGTCTGATGCACAACACGTCTGACGAAAAAAAAAAGTATGGCTCGAACTGAAAAGGTTACTAGCCTACTACGTTCGGCACGTCTGCGACATCGGTGCGACAAAAATTCGTGGGCGTGACACACGATTTCCATCGCATCGCGTGTGCGACGTTACTGAAAGTGCGTCTGGTGCATCGGTTGTATTATTATTATTATTTGCATATACATACACATATTTGTCATTTTTCTTCACTAAACGTATCTGTGTATTATATTTAATGTGTTTGCTAGAAAAGAGATGTTCTATGAATAAGTTAGATGACTTTTTTTCCTAAGTAACGGTACCAACCGTTTTTTTCTTCGTAATAGCCATTATGTAAAGTTTTGCATATTATTTCTCTTCGGTAATATTTAAGTATCGAATTAAGTTATTATTTTTGTGCTGCGTTAAAAACACGTTAAGTTGTGAAACGAAAACAGCGTGGAATTTCTTTCGTGCATAAATAAATAAATAAATAAATAAATAAATAAATAAATAAATGCTTTGCTTGCAGAGAACGCAATTTTTTTTTCCGGAACAAAGCTTGCAGTGGCTACTTGAATTTATTTATCAAGTAGTCAGCTTGAGATGTTAGGCAACCAACAGAACAGCAATGTGATGCAGGAAAACGGTACAGTTCCAGGCGCTGTAACCCTGGTATCACAAGCTGCGTCACTAAGTCGCGGACACTTTTTTTTTTTTTTTTTTTTTTTTTAGAAATATTTTCATTTCCATTATTGGGATAATTCGTTACCGTCCCCGAAGGTCAACGCGGTACATGGTTAGCTTGTTTGCACAGTTTATTCATTTCGCTTTTTTTTTCCCTACTCCCTTCCTTCCTTCCTTCACCGTCCAATTCATCTCGGTCTCTCTCTCTCTCTCTCTCTCTCTCTCTCTCTCTCTCTCTCTCTCTCTCTCTCTCTCTCTCTCTCTCTCTCTCTCTCTCTCTCTCTCGAGACACTCCACACAGCACGAGCGGTCAGCCTTGCGCAAATAGCTGTCAACCTTCGCTGCCTCTTTCCATCTTCACCGTCTCTCTCTATCGCCCGGCCTGTCGTGTTCCTGTACCGGGTCTACGAGGTGATTATCAGAACGAGTTCCTCGCGAAGTGGTGTCGCTATAGCAAGTCTTTCCCTTCCCCCCTTCTGCTTCATCCATTTTCATTCGTCCTTCCAGCCCCTTAAGACTAATGGAACGCAGTTATGCAATAAGGGGGGAAAAATATTAACAAAACAACAAAAACACTTTCCTTACGGCAATTTTCACAAAAGTCTTGCGAATTATTATTCTTACATGACAGCCGCATAGCCTGGCTTTGTGATTCTATTAAATGAATTCAATTTTTAATTAATCTAATTGTTTCGGTCGACTCTGCAGACGCCATCGACAGGGCAAGAGGCTCATACTTTCGACAAGCCAAAGAGAAACGTCGTACAATGGCCGCAAAGTCCGCGATTGATAATAATATGTAATACAGTAAACTCCCTATTATCCGCGCATGCTACGAAAACATACATCACATACGTAAATCTGTATTTTATTACAAGTGAGCAAATTTGAACTCTACTAACGAGTGTATTGTGTGCAGTATACAGTAAAATCCCACAGGCCTTCTCGGAACTCACGCAGTAGGCTGGCATGCGTTGCTATTTTTGTCTCTCTTGCGCTTTGTTTCTAGTCGTATGGTTGAGCACTTTTATTTTTACATTACTTAAATGTATTGTATGTCAATTATTCAGTAAAATACTAAAATTTTAGCATCATTCAAATTTTTTTACTGTTAATTGTAACTTTTACTGTACATAAAAGTTTATATTTTTAAGTTGAAATTAATGTTTCCTTTTTTGTTTTCCATCTTCGGCTCTTTTGCGGATTATCCGCGATTTTTACTATCCGCGGTGGCCCTGCCACTTAATTTCGCGGATAATCGGGAGTGTACTGTATATAATAATAGCTGAAGTACCCGGCCTTACCCGGGCTTTATGCATCGTAAAGAAGCTTCTTTTGGCACGGGAGAACCAACAAAATATTAAATATACCTTAACGCCATGTTTGTCGCAACACAATTTTCCTGGCTAGTAAATTATAAGTATTTTTAAAGTTGCTGTTATATTTTTTTATGACCATTAAACTTTACAAGATGTATTCCAGGTGAGTTTCTCTACCATAAAATTTACTTTGGCACACCAATACACTCTTGACGCGCCTAAAGAATTATAACCTCAAAAACGATAAGTACCACATTGTTAAAAATAATCATAGTTAGGTTTTAAACGGGTTAAAATTTCTACCGTTTTTTCCCTGAAATGAATATTTTTCAAAGATTTATCACGCTCGGCATTCTACGTTATATTTTGAGTCCGCGTTTCGGAAAAATAAGTTTCATTGCAACATGAAACACAAATAATTTGCTCGTTACAGATTTTAGACGTTTACACATCTCTGGCAAGTACTGAAAGACTCGTTCACATTTTTCTTCTTCAAAATCTCACGTAGATAGTAGGGGAGAGTTGGCTAAAACGGGGTACTTAGTGTTTATATGCTCATTAAGTGGCTGGTAATTATACCTGAGTATCCATTATTTGCAAGGAAACACTATATATATCCCTACTGATATTGTGCATATGAAGAGTAGGATCCAAGCAATGTGAAATAAAACATTAATATTTTTCTTTCATGTTGCTAAGTACCCTGTTTTATCATACCGGTCGGATAAAACGGGGTACATCAATGTCGAACATATTAGTGCAGGTATTTCGATACAAATTGAGACATATTTAATAAAAAGTGTTGACAACGTTATTACATATGATTTATGACTTGCATGTATATTACAGTTTACTATGATACATTAACAAATAGCACAATAAGGAAATCAAATGTCATCATTATCAGTTTCTGAGGATCTTATTTTTCAAAATGCCTGAAATCACAGACTCTCTGAGTATCAGTGCAAGTTATACAACACATTTATACCAAAAACAATATTCTATCGCTGGCACTAATCACAAGTGTAAGAACCAACATCATCACTGTCTATACCTGCACACTGTTCGTGTGCCCATTCATTGCACATAACACACTTAATCCACCCTTCTTCTTATTTGGAGTTTGAAAAGAAGTCATAGCAGAAGAGACATGCTGCATTTGTTTCCTCTTCATCAGATGTTTCAGAGTTATCCTGAGTCATTAGGATATTTTACTGCATTTTTTATTACTGTGGGCTTTGCGAGTTGTAGACTCATTAACATGTGACCTGTCTCTAGATGAATTAAGTTTTCTTTTAACTGTTTTGGGATTGGCAGTAGAACTATGCGCAAATGTCTTACTTTGTGCAGCAATTAGGCCTAGTTCATTTTTATAAGGGGAGCTTGTGAGGATCACAGTTTTGCCACGTCTCCTGTTATTTTTGGTTTCAACCTTCCTCTGAGCTATAGGCATGGGTTTAATGTCTTTCGGTGACACAGCAAATGCCGATGTGGCTGTTGATGTGGATGCTTCGGAATCCAAAAGACACTGCGAAAATGGCCCATGAGATTCACGTTGGCTAGATGCAGGTTCAGGTGTGCTGGCCATAGGTTCAGATTCAGCCATGGTAGGTTGTACCAATGGTTGGTGGATGCTTGAAATGGCCAAACTTTGCTGACGAGACATTTCCTCTAGAGGCCTTTCAGTGGTTTTAGCAGGTTTAAACATCCAGCCCAAGCCCAAAACATAATAATTCACACATTATTATGCTTCTTATTTTAAAAAGTCAACATTCAGCAAAATAATAGAGATTTTATTTAGTTTTTTTCCAATAAATATATTAAAAAATGATATATATTTATTTTTTACACTTCTTAGAATGCAATAATTTTAAAGTGCTTGCCTTTCTTAGTAGCATCCTCAAGCGATAAACCAGTTCTGGCTTTTTTCACTCTCGCTTTAAGAAGTTGATTGTGGGACGCCAAACATTTTAGAAGCCTTAAGGTATACCATTCTGGCAGCCAAAACCCCAGCAACTGCATTTTTCATAGCATCTTGAGACCAAGACTGTTTGTTGGTTTGGCTAACAAAAGGCATGATGATTCACTGTCTAAATAAAATACTGTACATTAATTTGTGCCCGAAACCAAATAAATAATGGTTTAGAACTTATGGGTAACAATATCAAATGATCATTGTACTTAAAGCTATAGTTAAGAAACGGTTTGATAAAACAGGGTATAGTCGGACAAAACAGGGTACTACCCTGTTTTAACCGACCACGCAGTACCCTGTTTTGTCAGACTACGCCTTGCTACAAAATAAATTCATTTCTAAGGAAAGATGAGAAACGTACAAGTTAGTACACACACGTATTTGTAGTGCATACTACACTCATTTCTATGCCCACTCACCTGTATAGTTTGACGGTCTCATTCATCTGCAGTTATCATACAAACAAAAGCCAAAAATTACATCACATCAGTCAGAAAACACACTTTTCTCAATAGACAACGCTTGTCGCTGCCGACTGCCGCGCTATTTGTTGATGGCTAGCGGTAATCGTACGAGTAATTAACTGACACGAGCAGAGGTAGATGGCAGCACGGTATAGTGGAAATAACAGCGGTACCCCGTTTTACCAGACCACCCGGTTTTGTCCAACTCTCCCCTAGATATTATTTAGTTAGAATGCAAAAAAAAAATCCTTTTAGTATATATTTTGAATCTTTTATTACCTTGTTTGAGGTTAAACAGTGTTTCACCTCTTGTCCATCTGGAGCGTAAAAAAAACTATCAGGTGTGCCGATTGTAGCTGTCCCGAGCGGGAAAAATGGGATTTTAAAGTCAATGCCAGCCACACAAAAGTTTGCCTTGATACTGACAGCGAATGCAAGGCAGATGGGAAAATGCACTCGCTTGCAAATCGAAGGAAACCAATGCAATAGCTGTCGCCGCAGAGGTTGAAGAAAGCATAAAAAATGCGTTAGCGAAATTTTTATAATCAAGATGTGCTAAACTTTCAGCGTTAAGGAGTACGAAAAATTGAAGGATGGTTAGGAGGGGGGGGGGAAGTAGTTTACGTATGAAGTGAAATTCCTCTTGTTTCTAAGGTAAAAATTAGTATAATTTCATCGAGATATGAGTAAAACTGCAGATTTGTATAAGAAACAAATGGGAACGCTTGTTTATACAAAATGAGTTTAGGTTCGATGGAAAAACATCGACGCATGTTCACGACAAAATATTTTGAAAGCATCTCTACGACTTACGGTATAATTCTTTAAAGTTGGGGATGAACAACATTTTTATTGTAAATAGAGAAAGTAGATCGAACACTGCGCTCAGGATTATGTTAAATTGAATGAAGTTCTACAACCATCGCGAAATTTGTTGCTGTAACATTATTATTTCATTTAAATAACCGGAGTTAGCAAAATGTCAAAACATACGTAGAAAATAAAGGTGTTACTAAAGTATTAAAATGAAATAATTGTGCTACAGCGGCCCAATTCTCGATGGTTTTAGAAAGTAATAAATAAATCATAATCTGGATGATCACAGTTCGATCTTAAATACTTTCTCTAAGATTTATAATAAAAATGTTTTTGATCCCCAACTTCAAAGCCGCACACCAGCTTGCGAAAAACTTTAGACTATAAGTTGTATAAATGTTTTAAACATATTTAGTGGAATTAATAACCCAAAAAAAATCATCCTACTTACTCCCGAGTTGACAACACTTAACTAAAATTAAAAAGAGCTTAAAAATATTCAGTAACTCAAATTATTACATGAAATTGATTAACGAAACTATCAAATCAAACGTCATTTGATTTAAATTATTGCATGGCATTTACTTATCAATTTACAAATCAGTCACAAACTTATTTGGTTGTTTAGCTTTACTATCAAAATATAAATAATTATAATTGCACTTGTTTAGCACCATTTGTGATATCACAAAAAAGTCTAAATTAATTCAGATGAAAAATTAAAAACTTTTTATAGTTAAAAGTTAATAGCATTAGCCTTTTTTTTGAGTAGTAGAATTTCGTACAGGCAGAAAAAAAACTTTTCAATGTTATATTTCTTTTAGATACTTAATTTGCCTACAGAAATTAATTTAATATGTTTGAAAATCACATGCACACCAATCCATTTTATTTATTTGTATTGATGCGTTGTTGGTGTTGCAATACTACACGCTAACGCACAATAATTAAATTATGTTAATACCTAAATTTTGCGTGTACATCGTAATAGGTCTCGCTACTATCATCTCCCATATCCTGGCAAATGTGTTGTTACGATTGAAGGTTCATAAACCCCCCGGCCTTTCAAAGGAGAAAGCGCCGAGTTTCAGATAAGTCTTAAGCACCGGACATCTTCATTGGAAATGCTTTCAGTGAAGAAGTGTTTCCCTTGAATAAACGTGGTGACGAGATTGCTTTCTGCTTTTTTTTTTTTTAAATGCCATCTTGATAACAAAGCTCGGGTGTCGTGATCACTATACAGTAAGGAAAAAAAAAAACGTGGCGTTCGCCTCTTAAAGCCTCAAACTGGTTTCTTCGCCGAGCATCTATCTGGAACTCAGCCTTGAGGTTACAGTTTCAGCTCCACTGAAACCACACTGAAAATATTGAGGCGCTGACAGTACGAATATCGCTCGATCAGCGATCGAATGCTCCTGATTCTAAGAATCTTAAGCCCCCAATTCTTGGATCGACGAGGGTACAGTGTGAACTGCGCAGGAAAAGAAAAATATCAAGAAACGGACGAAGCAAAAAAAAGTCACAGAACCACAATTTATAAAATATGTTTATAAATTTTACAATAATAAAAAAAAGGCATCACAAGGATTGCCCAATTTTCGACTTCTTGCGAGAAGCTCCTTATATTTTTAAAGTGAGGTATCCCAAAAACTTTGACAGATGGTGGTCGTTACGTATAAAGGTTACGATTTTCTTTTAATTGCTCGAATAACGTATTCATTTGTTAAACATTTTCACGGTGAAATTAAATAATAATTTTAAATATATTTATTCAGAATTTCGCACGTTTTCACAAAAGCCATTATTCATTAAAAAAAAAAAAAAAACCCTGCAAGGAATAAGCTAGTTGAAGTGAAGATTTTGTACAGCCAGAAGAGTAATATAATAAACACAGGGTAGCGGAAGTGAATTAGGTAACAGAGTTAACGTGTGTAACGTGTGTTACAAATATTTCTGGATTGTGCGGATGTTTTTCGACGTGACAACGTCTAATAAATCGATGAACGCCGGCTGCACGCACGAAAAAGTGTCCCGTTACGCACATTGTTCCGTTACGCTGGGTCCCGTTACGCTCATTGTACGCTTGCGCCAAATACATCTCTCTTCCTCTGGACTGTTTATGAAGTGAAGTGAAAAGTTAATGTGGTTTTCATTGCTTATTACAACAACAATTTCGGCAATAAAGGTTAATTATTATTCTTTCATTTTAAAAATATGATTACTAGTATAATTTGAAATATTTATTCTTTTATTAATAAAATAAAAATGATTCAATTATATTAATAAAGTATGCAATCATTTCATTATGTTTTGTTATGACGTCACGTTAAACTATCGTCCGTAAACCGACTTTATAGACAACCAATTTTTTACTCCAAAATATCGCCAATCCTTCGCCACTTGCTCTGCACTTCAAATAATAGCCTAAAGTTCCTGCAAATAAATTTATACCGCAGGTTGGCTAAACGGTAAATTTTTTCGTGGACTTTTAACAGATAAACGTACGACATGGTTGAATGCATTAGAACCTTTTTGTTGGGAAAATTAAATACGATCTATCAATGACACCAGTATTTACACTAATGTTAACGCAATTTGCAATGTTTTAAGGGGGTCCCGCCCTAGGAAGGGGTGTAATTTTGTTAGTGAGGTGGGATGATAAGTGCGACTTTCGCTGATGATTCTAGCGCGGTATCGCCTCTAAGAGCAAGTGCTGTGAACCGCCGCGCAGCAGGAAACTGTCAGATTGGAGCGGTAACAATATAATCTGGCGGAGAAATAAATATAAAGGTGTAATGCAAGTGCCTCGAGTGGTTTCAAGAATCCACACTGGTGTATCATGCCTTAAAATTACTCTGAATTTTCGCACTTAAAAAAAAAATTCATTTTAGGAACGAAATACGGAATCAGAACCATTTATCCGCCCTCAGCGTCTTCTTGAATATGTTTCGTAAACAGACGCCACTCTGAAATCTTGAGCAGTTTTGTATTGGCGTGTTTGTTTTCTCCTGAAGCTCTGCACACCGTGTGTGTGCCTGGGTAGGCGGGGGGCTTTGAGAGTGATGTAGAGTTAAAGGTCAAGGTAATTTAAGTGCAAAACGTAGTGCAAACTAACTCCTGAGCTGGTTGAAGTCCCACTCGTATTTTACCGAGAGTTTCTTGTAAACTGAGCAGAATTTAATGGAGTGGCTATAACAGTTTTTGACGTTGTTTTGTTCAGAAAACTATACCGTAATCTGATATTTCGTTTACGAGCAATTATTTTCGCGCAGATGAAAATTTTGTGCAAAGTTGAGTGCCTACAACATTAAAAAAACTCTGTTTAGATAATACAGATTCATACTTCTGCGAAAGATAAAAAAAATGTGAGCGAGTATTTCATTATTCGCCAATCATGTGTAACATCTATCCTTCGAAACGAAAAAAATTCATGTTTTTTTTAAAAAATACATTTGTAATACGCAACTCGGAGACGAAATTTAACGTAGAATTATTTAAAATGATGCCGAGCGTGATATATATATATGTATATGAAAATTGTGTTCAACTAAATTTCTGAACGCGAATGACTCGAAGTTTCCGCACCTGACGCTAGAATTCGCTGCCGTAGCAGCTACATCGACTATCGAATAATTCGTTTTGCAGAGCGAAATTAAAAAAAAATAGGCTATATATTATGAAACGGCTTCGATGAAAGCGACACAGGCTTAGAAAAATACTATATACCCCGGATTTGGACATGATTTTTGACAACAAATTTTATAAACAATACTGTCCATCTTGCAATGTGAAAGTATGCATGTGTACAAGTTCGCAAGTTGTTGTAGAATGAAATTGTACAAACATGCAAGTGTGCAAACATCCAAGTGTGCAAACATGCAAGTGTGCAACCATGTAAGTGCGCAAAGTATGCTGCATCTTTTCTACCTTTTCCCTCCTCTACCGGTACCTAACTATTCCTCACATGAAATAGGAATTTTCAAAACGTTCAAAAAATTGTAGCCCCATCATCAAAGAAGTTTCAATTCAAAAAAATAAACTGTCAATAATTTAATTTAAAAGTGTTATCTTCTTACGCAAAGTGGGCTTGTATGCATATTAAGTTTTTTTTGAAAATTCTCTTCAAATGTGGTCGTTAAAAACGAAAGCCAGAACGCAAGCGAGTTGAAAGTTGTACAAAACTTGCGTTGCGTTACAAAGCCTTGCGTAGTTTATGAACCAGTACTCTAAAATGTGGTTGCTGAACAGTTTGCATCTTGCGTTCTTGCGTGATCCGTTTGAACTTGAACTAACAGCAAATAATATTTTTTTTCTTTGTTCGTGACGGTTGGCAGCGGCTACTGTAAAAGAAAAATAATACGTGTGTGTTTTATGTCGGGTGTTTCCGTGGGTGAAATAATTATTTAAGCTTTGCTTATAGGGATGGTTCTGATTGAATGAGAACAGGCTCTGCGTGAGTTCTCTGAACACAGGGGCTGATTAACATACAGTTATTACCAGCTCGCGCCTTTAGCGCCGCGAGGTATATATCACCTGGAACCGTAACCGGCACAGCTCGAAACCGTAAATCACGAACTGCTTTTGTTACGACCTTACGCACCCACACTCGAGAGAGAAAATAAAGTGAGCGGCACGCAGAAAAAAAAAATTCCGTACTTTTACAAAAGATTCCTTTGAAAAATAACAGCCAAGAAATATTTTGTGATACTACAAGGAAGATATTGTTAATTTTTACAACACATGGCTTTGGTTATTTTAGCATGTATGATATATGTTTTTTTCCCTCGAGAATACAGGTCTTCTGAGCATTTTTTTTTTTTTACGAAAATTGGCGCATAATTATATATTTTAATTGATGTTTCATATAAGAATATATTTTATTTTTAAATCATAGAAAAGATAATACAATATTCAATCATTTGACTTCATTTCGTTTCATTGTGATTACTAATATGTGCAGTTAATACTGGAAAGCCATTCAGGAAAGGTCTGTAACTGTTATGGAGGTACTGGAACAACACCAAAGCCCGGGTGAGAATCCGAAACCCAGTAATGCTGCGGACAACTTGTTTCGCATTGTGATGCAGTTGTTTCCCATGTGAAACGTTCAGATGTACAGATGTCTGTACATCTGTACAATCGCAGAGTCGGTCGACAGCCGCCGGGTACAGGGCGACCTCGGACCGTCGTCATCCAGCGTCGCGCAGTCGACTCTTAATGGCGTGCCTCCCATTTCAGGTCATGATTTTATATCTACAGTAATTACTAGAGACCGGAAAAATTCACGGATTCATTTCGTGATAGGCTGAAATTCAAACATGTACGTACAATTCTGCTGGTTCTGCTATTGGCTCGCAGTTTAACTGGAGCTCTCTGGGCCAATGAGAGACCATCGACCAAAGAAGCGTCGAATCACAAGCTACCCAGTGGAGACGCCTCACAATTTAGTACCCAATGAACACGCGTGTTTACTTGAGAAGTGCAGAGGATAATGGAGGCTATCCTAGAGGTCAATGAATCCGAGAATTTTTCCGGTTCCTAGAAATTACAGATAAACTTGTAGACATTTTCAATTGCTTAACTTTCACGAAGTGAAAAATATATACAGCGAATACTTTTTGCATAATTAGCTGCCAAAGTTACATTTTTTTAAACGTTTTTGGGGTACAAATAAGGAGAATTTAATTTGTTGCAGAACTGAAACTTTATTAGGTTTAAATGCAATGCTACTGGCTAATTCAAGAGAAATGGTTTGAATTTCTTTCAGAAAATATGTATTTATTTTACCTGGCATTTCAAAATTCTCAAATTTGTTACGATTTTGAAAGCCAAGAAACATGAAATAGGTTTTTGTCATAGAAATGCAAACCGTATCATGAAGTAGCCAGTGGAATTGCAGTTAAAACTAAAAAGTTTCAGTTCTGCAATAAATTAAATTCTCCTTATTTATACAACTTAAAAAAGTTAAAAATGTAACTTTGGCAGCTAATTATACAAAAAGTATGGGCTGTATATATTTTTCATTTCGTGATAGTGAAAACAATTGAAAAAGTTTAAACGTTCATCAGCGATTAATGTAAATATAAAATCATGACCTGAAATGGGAGGCACGCCCTTAAGCTACGGCCACATCGGGGCGCTACGCACGCTACGCACGCTACGCACGTCACTTAGCCGGCTGCATCTCGGGTGTCACCGGCCAAGCAATGCTGTGTTCGTCACGTCGGCGACTCTGCCAGGTGTTCGCTTCTCGGGCTATTTTCTTTTCTTCCCCCCCCCCCCCCCAATTACTTTAGTATTCAAGTAAGTTTTATTCATTGTTGTAACTTTGTACTTGTTGACGTGAATACGTCTTTAAAATTGCTTCCATAGTGGGAGGCAATTAAAAAAAAAAAAAAAAAAAACGAACGATAACGTGCCTAGTGTGGGAGTTTCCGTTCGTTATCTTTGGAAACGATTGTATTGAGATGTAGAGGTACTTTTGCCACGATCCACCTCAGATTAAACTGTTTTTTTTTTGTAGGTGTGGATAGCTTTACTGAGAACTGATTTTTCTTTTCTTTCCACTGATAAATACTAAAGTGTAAAAAAGGTAAATAAATATTATTATTACTATTATTCACCGCTGACTTCGTGTATGCGCAGCTAAACAAAAAAAAAAAAAATCTGTTTTTGCGCGGAATTGTGCTGTAATTCTGCGTTTGCTATAAATTATTATCATGTCGACGGAAAATGTATTTGAAGGAGTACGAAAAAAAAATTCATGTTTATGGAACCAATCGATAGAAGACTATAGAAAGCAGGATATGCAGGATAATGCCTGGGATTTGATTTAAAGGGAATGCTATCAAACCAAGGTGTTTATTCTTAAATAATCCATAAACTCTGCTTAGTCCTCACGCAACTGCTTCATAAAATGATGAAATTCTACAAATTATTATTTTTTTTAGATTAACTTGATGAACCCATTTAATTTTACGTTCACACACTGTGAGAGCCAGCAGAATACCATCATGGTTGGAATCATCACTGGAATCCCACGGCATGCGTCTCTCAGACATAGTGATCTGGGCAATCCTGTGTGGCCACCTGGCGCAGCTAACACAGCGAAAACCACGACATAGCGTAGCTCTCTTTGTGGCCACCTGGTGCTACGAACATGAGAAGCCTAAGATGTACATCAAGTTCTGTCCCTGCCCGAAACACGCCCGAATATTCACCTTCGGCCAACCTCGGCATTTGTTTTATTTTTGCGCAGGAAAAAATTAATTCAAATATTACAAGTGGTCGGTTAGGTTAGCTGCATTAAAACACTTTAAAACACTATGGACGGTTAGTTAGGTTAGTATAGCTACATTAAAATAAACAGAGAAATATAAATATATAAGTATAAATGAACCCGAGGTTGGCCGAAGGTGAATATTCGGGCGTGTTCGGGCAGGGACAGAACTTGATGTACATCTTAGGCTTCCCTACGAACAAAGCGAAAACCGCTAACATGGCGTGGCTGTCTGTGTGGCCTCGGCGCTCACGAGGAGTGTACGGACTGGAGCGCAGTGGCGGCTCAGAGGGTAGGCCGTGTTGGCCCGGGCCTACCCGAAATTTTGAAAACTGAAAATTCAAAATTTTAATTTTTTATAAAAATACATAATTTATATTAAACGTTAGGTTTGTTTTGAAAACTATAATAAAAGTAAATCTTATCTTCATTACAAACACTAATCGTCTGCCCTTCTGAGAAGGGCAGTTTGGCAATGAAATGAAACTATACATTTTCTTGCAGATTTGAAACATTTAACATTAACGTATATTTTTTACTTTATATTAAAACAATTTTAATCCGAATGATGGATTCTGTGACCTTCATAGATATTAAAGTGTATTTTGTTGACATACAGTTATAAGTTTATAACAACTATTATTAATATATTAGATAGGCCTACATATCGGACTTCAAAGAGAAATAATTACCCTCAGAAAGCCACAATTTACCATTTTGCATCTGTATTTTAACAATTCCCTGGACCTCTCTCTGATATGGTGGTCAGCCCCTCTTCACCCCCCCCCCCCCCCACCCCGGGCGGTAGAGCTCGGACTCCGAAAACTGTGCATACGCCCCTGCTGTACAGTCCGGGCTTATATAAATATAACTAAATAAATAACTTAAATTAAAATTTCCTTAAAAATTTCTAATGTACAAACTTAAATATAACAAGTAAAAAAGAATAAAGTGCCATAAATTACCTAAAAGTGGCACACTATCCAGATCGGAAAAATGTGGGGGGGAAAAAAAGAGTGGGGATAGTTCCCGCACCGACTTCAATAATTATTAACACACACTCCCTTTAACTTCCTCCGCGGTGGAAAGTGCGTGGCGAGTGAACTCGCCTAGGGGCTTAGCAGCTGTATGTCGCCCCGGGTGCCGCGCTCAAGACAGAGAGAGAGAGAGAGAGAGAGAGAGAGAGAGAGAGAGAGAGAGAGAGAGAGAGAGAGAGAGAGAGATAGAGATAGATAGAGAGAAGGGAAAAGGGGGCGGCGTCAGTTTCGGTGAAAGTACGAGTCTCCCGGAGCACATGGACGAACGGAGGTCGCAGTCGATCCATCATCACATTCCCACCCGGGGGGGCATTGAGTGTGCGTCAGGGGCGAAGCCATGGGGGGGGGGGGGGGTTGTGGGTTCAAACACCCCCCCCCCTCCCTTAGCACCAAATCTTTAATTAATTTCTAATTCATCACTCAAACAAATCTAATATTAAAATTAATAAAATTTTTACCATTACAATATTTAAATTTAAGTACCGAAAACTGCTAAAATAGCACTATTTTACACCTTAAAATACAAATTTTCCCCCCATACACAAATCCAGGCTACGCTACTGGTGTGTGTGTGTGTACAATAGCGCGAGGCCAGACTGTTAGAGTTCCACAGGGTGTTTACCCCTGGTTTTACTTTGTTTAGGGGGGTGCCTCCCATTTCAGGTCATGATTTGATATTTTATATTAATCACTGATCAACTTTTAGACTTTTTCAATTGTTTAACTTTCACGAAATTAAAAATATATAGGCCTACAGCCCATACGGTTTGCATAATCAGCTGCCAAAGTTACAATTTTAACGTTTTTTGGGTTGTAGGCTACAAATAAGGAGAATTTAATTTATTGCAGAACTGAAACTTTTTTTCAGGTTTAACTGCAATGCCACTGGCTACTTCATGATATGGTTTGCATTTCTATCACAAAAACTCATTTCATGTTTCTTGGCTGTCAAAATAGTAACACGTTTGAGAATTTTGAAATGCCAGGTAAAATTAATTAATATTTTCTGAAAGAAATTCAAACAATTTCTTGAAGTAGCGTTGCAGTTAAACCTAAAAAGTTTCAGTTCTGCGATAAATTTAAGTTTCCTAATTTGTACAACCCAAAAACGTTAAAAAATGTAACTTTGGCAGCTAATTATGCAAAAAGTATGGGATGTATATATTCTCAATTTCGTGAAAGTTAAACAATTGAAAAAGTCTACAAGTTTATCTTTAATTACTGTAAATATAAAATCTTTACCTTAAATGGGAGGCACCTCCTTAACCCGGCTCTGTTAGGCGTAAGCCCCTTCCGTCCCGGGAACCCCACGGGCATGGATACGGATACGCCGTATACTCGTAACAGGAGAGGTGTTAGCGATCCAGCTATGTCCAGAGGCTGAGGCTACCCATCCCAGCTTAGACACCACCTTCAACCCCCCGTCCTCGCTCAGCTGACCAGACAGTTGGCTGCTTCACAGTGGCTGGGCCAGACAAACTGGAGTGTCTGTAACTCGCTCGGTGCATCGCAACTCAGGAGCACGCTTCTGTGGGATCGCTTGCAGTAGGACAGGCTCGGCACACGGGCTGGTTTTGTAGTGCAAAAGCCGGCAAAAAAAGTTTACGTGTCATCGGGGGGGAGGGGGGGGAGGGGGGGGGGGGGAGCTTCCCGCAACGAATAATCAGGTCTACTGATGCCAAATAGCTGTTTTTGAATTTTTTTTTCTGAGTGACCTGTTTAATAACCCATATAATCTGAAACGATACAAAAGGAAATTAAATAAACCCACAAATACCAAAATGAGTCGAAAACCTAATATTAAAAAAAAATCACTTAATACAATACAAATTGAATTATTTGTACCCAAATGTAAATAAATAAATAAATAAATAAATAAAATGAAGTAAAATGACATAACTACGCATCAAAAGAACCCATTTATAACGAAATAAGTGTACTTTAATGGAAACGACTTTAAATGATAATATGCATGAATTGTAACGAAATAAATAAAAGGACAGGACTGAAATGTGTTGAACAGCCAACAGCTAAAAGGTTCAATTTTGTCCTCGTTCAAACTTCGTTATCAAATATGAATTACGTGTAGGTATGTTACCCGCGGGAACTCGAACCCAAAAGAACCCCTCGCACCGTTAAGTCAGTCCGACTGCGCTACGGAAGGTCGGGCGACCGTTCAGCTCCGAATGGTTAAGCCCGAGCTGACAGTGCGTGTTGTTGGGTTGCGTGGTGGAGGGTTTGTCGTAACACGTGGGGTGTTCTCTCTCCGCCGGTCGGCTGGCCCTCAACACGGGAAGCCTACAACTCACGTAGTTTCGGTTCCCTACCACGTTCGTGCAACTTCGGATTTCTCTCAAAAATTGAAATTTAAAAAAAAATCGAAGGGTTAGGTTAGGTTAGGTCAGTCACAACATGCTTGTTTTCATTGGAAACTTCTGATTTAGCGGCTGAAGTGGCGTTAGTACCAAAACGCAAAACTTCGGAAATCTTCGGAAATTCTTGCAGGGAACCGAAACTACGTGAGTTGTAGGCAAATTCCCAGTGTCCCGGGCCGCGGCGGTCGACCTTATACTGCGGCGTGACTCGGCGGGTTTTCCGAGCCGCGCGCGGGCTGTTGGCCACGGCGTTTCTCGCTCGGCCATAACTCCCAAGGATTGCGGCGGGTAAACTGCGTGGCGTGGCGCGCTCCGGGAGTGGGAAGCCTTCATTTCACAGACGAGAGAGCCAATCCGAAGTTCCGCGAAGTTCATGCTCGCTTTTTTTTCCCCGTATCTTTTTAATGTTTCTATCCTAACCAAATTAACCGTCCACAATGTTTTAAAGTATTTATAATGTAGCTAACCTAACCTAATTGACCATTAGTATCCTTTTATCAACACATGTACAATGAACAAAAAAAAACCGAAGATGCACGATCGGGCGTTTTGCTCTCTCGTCTGTGAAAAGAAGGCTTCCCTCCGTGAGTGGTGCGAGGGACACAAAAAAAGGAGGGGGGGGACACATAGGGTTAACCGACCCACAGTCAGGAACCTCAATAATAATCAAATTCTTGCATTTTCAAATTATTTCGCTCGTGTAAAAAGTTACGGATAAGTTGTTAAGGTTAGGCGTGTTACTTAAATAGCAAATTTCTTGGTCTCGTAATTTCTTGCGATTTCTCCCCTTTGCAGTTTTGGACTGATTGTCAAGGGAAAAAATTTATAAATTAAAAATAAATGTCAAACAGATAGACCCAACGATGAACCTAAACAGGTATTATGGACGACACAACGGCAAACTTAAATATCAGACAGCATAAAGAAGTCCGTGAAAGGAATTTAGTCGCGAAAAAAAAAAATAACAGCACAGACGAACACAAGAGGGCTAACAACGACGAGACAGTATAAAAAATGAGCAATAAATGCAGACGAACAACAAAACCTGGATTACGCGGCAAATATGCGAAATCAACGATGAAGATAAACATGGAAAATACAACGACGTCAACACCGGTGAACACAGTAGGCTTGCTTGACGAAACAGTTGCGATGTTTCGGAAACTGGCATCTGTAGGCCTACTCATCAGGCACATTTTACATTTATGAATTTTTCCCATGACAAACAGTGCAAAACTGCAATGGCGTATGTGCAAGATTTTTTTTTTAAATCATAATTCCCCATGGCATGAATCATTTAAAGAACGTGCATAGATAATATTCTCGCAAAAATTAGTTCATGTTTTTTTTTCTATCAGGGGGTTAGTTGATTGTGAATAAAAAGAAAAGTTGGCAAGCAATATTTTTGAATACTATAAAAAAAATATAAAAAAAATAGTATGATTTCTTGCGAAGTTTAACGAGCGAGCGGGTGAACTTCGCATACAATCGATTTAATCCTGGTGTTTAGGAAAAAAAAATTTTTATTTCTTTTTTCAAACATATAGATTAGGTATTTTAGTTAGATGTATTTTCTGAGGGTTATTAACGCTATTAAGGTCAAACAAACTGCTGTTTTCTTGTGCGTTAGGCAAGTTGGTAGGACTTATTACGAGAGTATCAATAAAAAGGTTTTGCTACTGTGAATAGTAACTTTTTTTGCTAAATTTGTTCTTTGTTTCGTATTTCATAACTGATTTAGTAAGCCATTCGTTTAGCTTAAACCCTTATAAGTAAAAAAAAAAAAAGGTTAAGAGGAAGCAAGCCGTTTTTAGAAATACGATGTCATCTCACTTTTCACTCTTAAAACGCCCGAGGTCATTTGAACAGCACAGCCTCCCACCAGTTGCGTGTGTCAGAGCCAAACGAGATTAAATGACAATTGGGCAACTTCTCGTGAGAGTGACATCTTATTTAAAAATGTTTAGCCAAGATGTAAGTACAAAATTAGAAGGAAAAAAAAAACGCAAATCCATCGGTCTTACCGTTTCTAGGAAGTAACTTTGGAGTCTGTGCATTGGTCGAGCTCAGTAGGATACATCGAGAAATGGAACAGTGAGACATTCAGCTTTGCAGCTCTTGGTAGGGGGTAGGGTACGTAGAGATAAGGAATAGACTAATAGAGGGACATATTCAGCTTTGGTTGAACTCTAGCATAAGCCAGAATTTGTTTCTTGATTCTATATGAAATGCAGCGCTTCAAATTCTCACACGTGTTGGGTGGAAGCGTTGGAGAAAAGGGGGGGGGGGGGGGGGGGGGGGGTTGGCGTGACAGTTGAAAAAAAAATATATTTTAACTGTTCTGTTTTTCACATCATTCTCCATGTGCGTGTGAAACTTGTATTTAATTTATCAAAGGGACATAACACTATAATTGGTCTTAAGTGTGTCTAGCTCTACTAAAGCTTTGGACTCGGGCTCTTATAACTCTTGATAATGCTCTAGAAATTTTTTTTTTTTAATGAGTTGCGTTGGTATGGAATTTTTTCTTTTTTTTTTCTTTTTGGAAAATGAACTTTTAAATTAAAGCATTGTATGCAATAAATTCTAAAATCGCAAAATTTTGCGATAAGGCTCGCAATCTCTGATGCACAGACTTAATCTTGGATCAAAAACTCGCCGTTGTCGCTATCATACACTCTTCTTTTTCTCCTAAGCGTCATTATCTTCGCAACCACTCAACATGACGCGCAGAAAAATTTTGATCTTACGTGGCAGGGAAGTTTAAATTGTGGTTTAAGGTTTTTATGATGCAATTAAAACGAAAAAAAATTAAATGTTAGGCGTCTGGATTAAATCTTATGTAAAAAGCAGGTACTACATTGAGGTACACTAGATTTTCCAGTTTCACGTCAAGGTGAAAGTAGATTTGATTTCCTTATGTGTTTGCCACCAGGAAAATAATATCACGCTGAACTCATTAAAAAAATAATATTACAACTACTTCAAAAATAGTCAAGAAAACATTATTTTAAAATTATGCATATAAAAATTTTACATCAATTATAACTTAGAAAAATTTATCAGGTGCTGTAGTGAATTAGAAGTTTAAATAAATTATACAAAGAAACTCCTGAGAAAAATATAAGGGGAAAACAAAGATGTTTCTCACAATCATTTCATTGAAATCAACAAGTTTTTCAGTGATTGTAAAAAATTTTTTTTACTAAACATTATTCAAATGTTGAGTATTCCTTCAAAAATACTTTCTCGGTTATTTGCAGTTAAAAAAAAGGTTGTTCATTTTCAACTTATACCAGCATTGGCTAGCAGTTTAGACCGTAATTGTTATACAGCGCGAGTCTAGAGTCCCCGTGGATAATGTGTGAAAAGAATTGAGTGATGGAGTGAATACATTATGGTGTCACAAGAACTTAACCTAGAGGAGGTTCTGTAAACGTCTTCTCCTCCAGGCAGGTTGTTGTCACACTTTACTGTATTTACACAATCACTCTTTTCACACATGTTCCAAGTTAACTCCTTTAAAAGATGCATCCTGTGTGTGTTTTCATATCATGTTTTTGATGTGTAACATCTTAGCTCTTGGTATACGAAATTTGGTAGGAGTAATTTCGTGAATGGGACGGAAGTCGCATGGAACGGAAATATGTAACCACTGTGCAGCCATCTGTGGCGGGTGGCGCGAACCAAAGTTCACTAAGCCAAAGTAAAACTTTATATTATTAAAATTTTAATGAATGTTAACAAGATGGGCAGTGTTATAATAAAATTCCATGTTGAAAATCAGTTCCAAAGCCAGGGTCTGGTATTTCATTAAGTCTTTTTTCACTTTCATCGTAGCGGTTTCTTTATATAGGTTAAAATTTCAGTCTGCAAATTAAATGATTCAATAGTCGGCGTAGCTGCTCCGGCAACGAATTCTAGTGGTGGGTGCGATAACTACACGTGATTCGCGTCCAGAAACGTAGTTGAAAACTCAATTTGCGTATTTTTTATTTTTCACGTTCGGCATTATTTTAAAGAATTCTGCGTTAAATTTCGTGTCCAAGTTTAGTGTCAGAAGTGCATTTTCAAAACGAGAACACTTGAATATTCTCTATTTCCGAGGTTAGAAGTGTAAACATATTAATATTAAATGCTGAAAAAGACATTGGGCTAACTAGCTCTTAGGACACTGCAAGAAGGTTTTTTAAATTTTCCTTCCAATAAATTGTATTTTTTATTGTTTTTTCTATCCATGAAATATAAATATAATCTAACAAATGTAAATTTTGGCAAAAGAGCACAGAGTGCTGGCTTGTCAATATGTATTGTACAAATCAATGTAAAAACTCTTGAATGGAATTGAATTGAATTGAGGTTAGAAGTTACACATCTCTGGCCAGCGCTGAAAGACTCGCTCACGTGTTTTTTTTTTTGTTTTTGTTTTTGAACCTGGAGCCGGTTGAATTCTGGCTCATATTATTTTATGATAGGTTGGCATGACGCAATTCCAATCGCTTTGCCCCTCCATCAGCTGTGTTGCACACCCGCAATACTACAGCGCTCCACGCACTAGCAATTGTTGGGGGGGGGGGAGGGGAAGTTGCTTGATTTATTCCCCTCGTGGGGAGTTCATTCTGTCGCGCTGACCGGAGCTGAAATGAAGCTGGAAGTCTGCCAGGAGTGTAGCTGCGGAACCACTTAAACTCTGCCTCAGAGCAATCTCGCCCGCAATTTATCCAATAGCGCGCTATATTTTTGTTTTTAATTTTAAATATTAAATGAAGGCTCCCAACCATTAATGTTTCCTTCAGCCTTAGGACCGAGACGTTTCGCCCTGGATCAGGGCCGGTGCAAAGTAAATTGGCACCCTAGGCGAAAAAAACCTTAATTGCCCCCCAGCCCCCGGCCGGACACCCCCAAAAAAATTTTCCTTGCCTCAAAATACATCACGTAAGCCTAAGATTTTGTCAACAATCAAATGTAAGCAGGCTTGTGTTTTTTTTTACTTTTTTACTTATTACAAATCATAAATCATAAACAGGTCACCGTGGACTTTAAATAATTACTTGTATCAATATAAATATTCCAAACTGTTACAAAAATCCATTTTCATCTAGTTTCAATAATCGTTAAATATATTATATCAGCTGTTATGTGTCGGGCTGCGCCGCCCCCAGCTACTTGGCGCCCCTAGGCGGTTGCCTAGTTCGTCTATATGCCGGACGCGCCGGCCCTGCCCTGGATATGTGGACTTGTGCAAACTTGTTTTTTTATTAATGGCAATTTACCTCGCCTCATACATTTCCTGAGGGCGACTTAAGTTAACTTAGATAATGAGGTGAAATGCATGCAATGTGAAAGTCAACTCAGCTCACTTCAGACACCGCAGCACCACACGTGGAAAACAAAGGTGTTACCACCCAATTACGTAAATGAAATAATTTTGCTACAGCGGCAAAATTCTCAGGTGGCTTTACAACGTAATTAATTGAACATTATTAAGATGATCAGGGTTCAAACCTTAAATACTTGCTGAATCATCTATATAAATAAAAATGTAACTGTTCGTTCGTAAAAAATCTGAAATACCACAAAGTTCTTAACCGATTGCTTTGAAATATCGACACAACGTTGCATACGAATACTCGCGTGTTTTTTTATAACCTATGTTACACGTATGACAGGTAAAAAGATGGATAAAAATATAGATAAGTAAAAAAATATTAAATTGAATGTTTTTGTGTTTGTCATATGTTTTGTAAAGATAAAGAAAGATACAGATAGGAAGATATACACATAGATATAGATAGGCGTAAAGAGAGGTAGAGATAGTGAGATTTACAGATATATAGAGATATAGAGTGAGGGATATATATATATAGAAATGCAGAGGGACATAGATAGGGTGATAGATTTAGATATAGACAGAAACATTGATACATAAAGAGTTAGAGAGATAGAGTGATATGGAAAGCTGTTTATATATAGAGAAATATGATGATATTTATAGAGGGACATATATGAAGAGATAGAAATTTTTGTGTGTGTGTACCTACTTCAAACAAATTACAGAAAAAAATTGAAAGTGTTATAGAAACGCAAGCCGTGAATTAGCTAGTTTACGATAAAACTGTTGATCATCTCCAACTTCGAAACGTATTCCACATTTGGGAAGCTGTTTAGAGGATGAGTCGTCTGGATATTTTCAAATTAATTTTTCCTAATGAACCTGCAGTTGAAGTCTGTCGATCTAATTCGGACTCATCCTGTATAGGTACTTGCCAATCAGGGTTGTCGAGAGAAAACAAAGGACCCGGGGGCCAATAGTAAAACGTTCAGGTAACACGAAGCAGGGACATCTGGAACGATTCAGCCATATATAGAGACATGCAAAATTCGCGGATTCATTTCGCGATAGGCTAGCATAAAAAAAAACTATACCTTCGTACCGCTTCTGCGAGTGGCCCACATTTTATCCGGGGAACCTGTGAGCCAATGGGAAACACTAAACCAAAAAGTGCCGAATTACGGACAGCCTAGTTGAGACGTCTCACGCGTCAGTAGCCAACGAACAGGTGTCATTTCCGCGAGTATTTAAAGGACTGTGGAGTTTATCCTAGAGGTCAATGAATCCGCGAATTTTGCAGGTCTCTAGCCATATATCATGGTAAAGGCGGGTTTACACGCTACGTTAAATCGTGACGATGTGATTGTAACAATTCATCGTTATAAATAAATCGAAAGGGTGAGTACTGAGTAAGTACATACGACTTCTTGTCCGGGTATTCATTGTCGACCGCGGCACAACTCAAGTCAGCTGCTGTTGCCATGGAGGAAGTACTGTTGTGGTCTATATATGTCATTTGTTTAGCTAAAAAAGTGAAAAGGTCGCGATGCCCCGAATTTTCAACGAATTTTTTGACTTTTGCTAGTTCTTTTTTTTTGTATACCGTACGCAATGTATTGATCTTTCTCCACTACGGCGCTTCTGTGTGTTGACGGATCAACCTCTTTGTATTTTTTTTTACAAGCTGGCCGGCACCAACCATCCAGTCTAAATCCAACTCCAATAAATCGCTACAATGTCCTGTCTACACGCAACGATAAATCGTGACGATTCCGTTATTACTAGAGACCTGAAAAATTCGCGGGTTCATTTCGTGTTATGCTAAAATTCAAATAATTATACTTTAGTGCTGCTTCTGTGATTGGTTCACTGTTAATCTGGAGGAACGAGGGCCAATTAGAGATACTCACTCATAGAAGTGTCGAATCACAGGCCACCCAGTCGAGACGACCCACAAGTCAGCAGCCAATGAACCGTTGGCATTTGCCCGAGTGTGTAGAGGATATTGGAGTCTATCCTGGAGGTCATTAAACCCGCGAATTTTTCCGGTCTCTAGTTATTACAATGAATTGCTAGCAGTTATCGTAGCGTGTAAACCCGCCTTAAGAGACCATAACAGCAAGTGCCGGGAATAGTTTTGGGGCAATAACTAGAAACAAAAAAAAAAAAAGAGGTGGTAGAACGGTAATACGAACACGGGAAGCCTGCAGTTCAAAGGAAGAGAGCCACACCCGAACAGTTAGTTACGAAGTTCTCCGATTGTAAATCGTTTGCAAATGGAACAGAAAAATTAATGTAAAATGACAGATATTGTAAATTCGTCCAATTATACGAAAACCTCTGTCACTACAAAATAGTGTTCGCAGTACTATACTGGGTTCGGATTCTTACCCGGGCATTCACAATTTGTGTTGTCCCAGTTTCTCCAATAGTCAAAATTGTTGCCCCCTTAGAAAATAAGTTTCACTTCATGAAATTAAAGCTCAGTGTCCCGTGTAGTATTTGTTCGAAAGGGATTCGCCCAGGTTGGCGTGGAAAAAAGCCAGTGAAATAAGTCCCGTACTATGGGGGCAAAGCGCATTTACACGAGAGACCATACCTTCTGCCCATAAATATCTCCTGATAACATCTGTTAAAAAGACGTGTTATTTCAATGGAGCTGTTTTGCAAATAAGAGCTTGCAAGACGCCGTAAGTTAAAAAAATTCCCGCCCACCTATTTCAACCACGACTGCAAAAACTTTCAAATAACGCCACCTCAATCCCGTTCTACACTGTCAGAATTCTTCGCCTTAATCATACAAATAAAACTTATTACGAATTATCCAAAGATATTCGTAATTTTACAGCTACATTCGAAATTAAACGGGCATAAGGTTTGCTTACGTCGAACATAAAGAAAAATAATTTCGGAATGTTTAAAAAAAAAAAAAAAACTTCAAGAAAATTTTAAGTCTCCAGCACAGACACTCTTCTTATTTCCTGTACATTGTATATTGTTTTCTGTAAATGGATCAGGATATTTCATGAAAAATTTCAGATATTTTTAAACTTGTATAATTTACACGACAAAAAACTGTATCGCTACAAAATATTGTTAGCAGTAATACTAGGTTCAGAAATTTACCTTGAAAATTATACCTTGTGTTGTCCCAGTACCTCCCATTTATTTGTAAACCGTTCCCTGAATAACTTTTCAATATTATCTGAGCACATTAAAAATTATAATAAAACATAATTAAGTCAAATTATTGAATATTAGATTATCGCTGTCCTGGTTTAAAAAAAATATATGTGCTTGAAAGAAGCACCAGTTACAATATCAAATTATGCGCCCAATTTCGTATAACATACTCAGTATTATCTTAAAAACGTATCTCATATTTGCAAAATAACCATAGCCGTATGTTAAAACAAAGCTACGATATCTTTTTTGTAATATTACAAATTATTTCTTAGCCGCTGGTTTTTCGTTCTTATATGAAAAAGTCGGAAAATTTACAGCAATTTTTAACAGTGTTACTCAACACCGCCAGACATTTCGAAAATCTGGAATGCAAACAAAAAAAAAAATACTCGGTGCCTGGTTTGGCTCGCCGATGGATATCCTGAACTTTTTATTTAAAATCTCGATGACGTAATTTGTGACGTCGTTGGGCGGCCTTTAAATTTTGCTTGGCCATAAATAGAAGTTTCATCTTGTTGCAGATCCAAGCCGCTCTGGTTCCAGGTGAGCCGATAACCTGAGCCAAGCACACCGGCATACGTGTTTCAGTTTTTTAAAATTAATTTCAATGAACCAATTTTTTTTCTTTTCACCTCAAAGAATTATGTGTTTTTATTAGTAAATATAGCATACAGAGATGCAATTACATCACTACAAGTGGCGCTACAGATACTTTCTTTGAGTAACGCGTACAGTATGTCCATAAAAGAATTACCCAGTTATAAATCTTAATAGTATAAACTCTAAGCGGTGTAGAGTTTTGGTTCAAAATCACAACTAGAAGAATATCTCAAAAAGTTTCAGACAAGCGTATGCGGAGTACTGCTTTGTTGTTTTCTCGCTTGCAGCGCCACCTACGCAAAATGGCGACTCCTGAGCGTAAAGAGTTTTGTGTTCTGCAATTTGCTAAGCGTGAGTCTGTAATTTTCAGTTCAATGTGATCCCCCACTGGAAAAAAATCTTCATACCAGAGTGGTTGAACGTCGAAGTCCCTGATCGTTGGATTAGTAGGGACCGGAAAAATTCGCGGATTCAATGACCTTTAGGATAGCCTCAAGTAAGCATGCGTGTTCATTGGGTACTAAATTGTGAGGCGTCTCCACTGGGTAGCTTGTGATTCGACGCTTCTTTGGTCGATAGTCTCTCATTGGCCCAGAGAGCTCCAGTTAAACTGCGAGCCAATAGCAGAACCAGCAGAATTGTACACATGTTTGAATTTCAGCCTATCACGAAATGAACCCGCTAATTTTTCCGGTCTTTATGGATTAGTCATAATGGCCGAGATCTCGGATCTCTTTTTAGCTGGCCTCCACGTTCATCTAACATAACGGTATGCGATATTGTTTTCCCTTCGGGGCTTTATTAAACACCGTGTCTACGTTCCGCTGCTACTTAATCATTCGCCAGAGTTGAAACATAGAATTCCATTACTCCGGTCGTGTTAACCAAAAGTGTGGGAAGAATTGGACTTAAGTTTGGACGTGTCCCGTAGAACTAAAGGTGTACATATTGGACATTTTAAAGAAAAGTAAGGTTAGTTTACCTTCAATTTGATGTATGTTTTGTTGTAAACAGTCTAAATTAACTTGTTATAATATACAATTGACAGTTGGATGTTATTTTATGGACGCCCAGTATTTCTATTGTTATTTTCCTTTTGTATCTCTTTTTTTTTTTAGTTTTGTACATTGAAAAAAAAATCAATAGGCGAGAAATTATTGACTCATAACATCATGAGTAAATATTTTATTCAAAACTAAGTAAATGTTATTGAAATGTGTGTTACTACAACGAACTAAATTCTGTGCTTCTCTCAAAGACAAAACTATAAGCATAAAAAAACAGAATTTTGATATTTTTTTCAAAATTTCAGATGTAGGGAACATTCATTTTTTTGTATTCAATACCGTTAGGACATACCAGAATCCAAGGGAGAAAGTGAATACATTAAATAATAATTTTGTGGTTACTTTTGGTACACTGAGCTTAAAATAATTAAAGGTTAAAATGACTGATATAAGGGGATAAAACTGATTTTTCATTGAAACATGCTAGATATGTACTTTCAAGCATAATTAAATATTAGAAGAATATTTGGATGTAATCGAAAACAAAAAAAAAACTTTATATAGTTATTTAGTTTTAATTCGTTTATTGCACAATAAAATAATATGTGAAGTATTGTTATCAACTTGTTTACAGTATTGAAAAAAAATTAAAACCTCTATTCATGTCAATAACTATTAAAACTAGTTAAATTAATTTGGTATTGAAAAATATTCATCAAATTATTTTGAGTTGTTAAAATCTTACTTAAATCTTATGTTTACAGTATAGATGATTTAAAACAAAATCAAAATTTTCCGGTTTAATTTATTAATTGATATAATGTTTTCGGAACCACAGGGTTGAAGAAAGAAGCCACCCTTGTCCAACAATAATAGTAACCGTAATATCAGTTTATTACATAAGTTATTGAACTCTCGGTAGCCCAGAGAGGCCACGTTAGGTGTGATCAAAAAATACGGTTAATGAAGGTGTGATCAAAAAATACGGTTAATGAAATTTTTGAAGTGAAACTACAATAATACGGTACACATACACTACCCCATGGCCATGCCGGAATATTATGGGCTTGCTACGTGCCACGCATGTTCAGTGCAGTTTACGTTATTTATTTAGGTCTTGTCTTCCCGACTTCATTCTCTGCCACCTTTTGGTGGGTTTTTGTAATTAATGGTGGGAAGTATGTTTCATCGATAGTTGTGTATCTTTTGCTCACTTGTCCTAATGTATGTGCACGTCCAATGTGCATATTTCTTCCCTAATGTTAACTTTGGGAAAAGTTTTCATTTTCTGCTTCAGTGGTAAGGGGGGGGGGATCGTGACACAGCCTGGTTTGGTGTATGGGGTAATGTTTTGTTTAAACGAAGGTCTATTCCTTTACATTATTCTACTGATGACCACCTTTCTGGTGCCAAGACTAGGTACAACGTTGATGGAGAACCGAATCCGACTACTTTACAATAATATATATATATATATTTACTGTGAGGATGTGGGTGTCTGCTGCAACCTATCAAAACTCCACGATTTTCTAATGATGGTGGCCCCGGCAGACGGCATTTTGATTCTACCCCCTCGGCGTGTGTCGCCAGCAGACATCAATCCAAGATGGTGGTGGACGACAACACTAGCGTGCTCTAGTAGGTAGCATACAAACTGTCGGCACAACTGTCCAAAATGATGGCTCCCAGCGGACAGGATTGTCATTCCGCCCTTCTCGCCATCCCGGTCATTTTGACACCTTACTATATGCCTATGACTAGGGACCGGAAAAATTCGCGGGTTCAATGACCTGCAGGATGAACTCCATAGTTCTACCTACACTCGGTCAAATGTCACCCACTCATTGGCTGCTGTCTTGTGAGACGTCCCAACGTAGCAGCCTGTGATTCGATAAAGCTTTGGTCGGGCGTTTCCCATTGGCCCAGAGTCACCCAGATGAGTTGTGAGCCAATAGCAGAGGCAGCACTGAGGTATAACTATTGGTATTTTAGCCTATCGCGAAATGAATTCGCGAATTTTTCCGGTGTTTACCTATGACAAAGGCGGAATGAGAGAGCAGGATGAAATGTTCGTGCCGACATAACCCTCTCCCTACTACGATCCATTTAAATGTCCACATGTCATACCTCCTCCTTTCCCTTTACTCTCACCCACTCCCCTGCCTAATTAGCATACTCCTGAACCTGTGCCTGAACTCCATATATCCTTCTACTTCTGTCATTTTACATGATTATTCTAGTTTTGCCTGCAAAGCAGAATTTTTTTTACCGCGTGCCGACCGTCATATAAGTTTCGGTTGAAAGATCTGAAAATGTACGGACGTAGGCTGTTTTGGGCGCCTGACACGTGTCTCGGAGGTTTCTCTTGGGGGTTGCCGGCGGGACTTGAGCGCACTTTGCAACACGCGGCGGCTGCGACAACCTGTCGAAGGCGCCCCGACGACGGAGCGGGCCTATAGGAAGCGAGATCGCCTCGCCTTACCGCATTGTATGCTAATTGGTTGGCACGGTACTCCCCTCCTTGGGGTTGGGGGGGGGGGATGCAGGAGGGACAATAGAGACGGCACCATTCAACCCCCCTCCCTCCTCAACCTCCTTCTGGTGGTACAAAACCGCCCTCGTGTTTAATTCCACCCGCTTAATTCCCGTACTAGGAACAGGCCGATTAAACCATTTGTCTCGCTGGAGGAATAGGACAAGGGGGTGGGGGGGGGGGAGAGGGGATAGGGGGCGTATTATTTCGCTACTTGTAAATAATAAGCTGCTCCTCTCCGGGTCCGGGGCGACCGAACCTCTAACCCCACCTCCCCCCTCTTTCCTCTGTGACTTTGTTCGCGTCTCATGCCTGTTGAATTATTCACGGTTCGTTAGCCGCTAAGACTCTCCGCCTCTCAGCATTCGGTCCTCATATGCCCAAACCGGACTTAAAGGGGATAGTAAAAAAAAATTATTTTGCCTATAGTATTTATTTATGTTTTTTTTGCACGTGATTTCAAATAAATTCATAATATGACCATATTTAAATATTTAGTAAAAGTATTTTCCTACTAAGCGAGTCCTTAGTAAATGGTTATTTTTTTTAATGAACTAAAATGCAATTTTTTTTCTTCTTTCCGTCCTAGCATGCACTGAAAGCGTGAAATCACGTGGTTGAATTTTTTGGTTTAACTTGTGTGTTGTAACTGAGAATTTTTTTTCCCTTCTGTAAAACACTATTCTCATTCCAGCAAATCTCTTTATGAGTGAAAAAGATTCATGGTTATATCAGCACGCACTCCTGACTGTGTATTTATTTTACTTTAGTATTATTAATATTCCCAGTTAAAAGTATAACTATATAGTTAATAGTTGGCAATTTGTTAAAACTGGAACTAGGATAGAGATATAAATTATTTTTATTATGGGTAACGTCTTAGCTATCGGTACACGGCATTAGGGGGGGGGGGGGGGGATAATTTCGTGAATGCTACGGAAGTTAAGGAACGGAAATGTGAAACAACCACGGTGCTGCCATCTGCGGCGGATGACGCAAACCAAAGTTCACAAATACAAAATGAAAAAATCTAGTGTATTAACTGTTTGGTAAAATTTAACAAGATGGGCAATATTTTAATGAAGTCTTTTTCTCTTTTATCATAGCCGTTTGATTATATGTATTATAGTTTAATATTTCGCTCTGCAAATCGAATGATTCGATAGTCGATCTATTTGCCCCGACATAGAATTCTAGCGGTGGGTGTGGAAACTACGTGTGATTCGTGCCCAGAAATGCAATTTAAAACATAATTTGTGTTAAATTTATCACGTTCGGCATAATTATTTTAAAGAAAATCTGCTTTAAATTACGTTTTTTTCCCTGTAACATGAGAACACATGAATATGCTCGTTACCGAGATTAGGTACAGTTACATTAAAACAACTTTATCACTACAAAATAGTGTGTCGCAGTAATACTTGGTTCGAATTCTTACCCGGGCATTTATGCTTTGTATTGTCCCATTACCTAAAAAAGTTAGTTATTATTTAAACCGTTCCCTGAATATCTTTCCAGTATTAACTGCGCACATTAATAAGTGTAATACAAAAAATTAAAGTCAAATTATTAAATATTCATTCTATCATCCGTGTTTGTCAAGTTTTCTGCAAAAAATAATAAGAAGATGAAGAAATAAGTTGTAACTAGTACGTAAATAAAAGTGCTTGTCAATACATTTCGATTCCAATTGTGGTTTCACGGTTGCGTATTAAAGGAAAAATACTTTCAAAGATTATATTTGCTTCATTTAATTACGCGATTTCAACAGATTTTTTGTTCGGAAGCATTTTTTTAAAACTAACCCTAATATAATTTATTAAGAAAGAATATTAAATTTTTTTATGACAAATTAGCAAATTCAATACTGAATTTTAAGCTCCAGCTTGGCTTATAAATTTATGTTTCAAAGAATTTAATTTTCAAATATTACTAGAGTGGAGCCCCTGAATTACCCCCCCCCCCCTTTTCCAGACCACTTATAAGACCACTTATGGTAAATTATCAGGGACCCTAATAAGTAAATGAATCGGCAAATGCTAAAAGGGCCTCAGTCACTAAAAATGGCAAAGTGAGTTATAGCATAGCTTCAACTATCTATGCTAAAATATTTTGAGCCACACGCGAGTGTTAGCTGATATTAGCTAGGCAAATTATTAACGTACGTTAAAAGGGTTGCTTGGAGACAGATTTATTCGTTTTTTTTTTCTCAAAACTGGGTTGCTTGGACTGAGGCCATTTTAGCATGTGCCGATTCAAATGGCAATATGACGATGGAGTGACTTCAGCTACGCCTCTGGCTATTCCTGACTCCACGGACAGAACAACAGCATTGCAGAACAGCTCGGACAAGAAGAGTGAGTCTGCGCAATACTGTGTGACACGGCTAATTACGCCCCTGAGTCACACAACCGCGACTGTCGCGGCTCTGTCATCGCTGTCATTACTGTCATTACTGTTCGCCATCATCGCATGGGGGGTTTTTAATGCTGACCTTGGAATTTTTACTCGGGCGTAGGTGTTTTTCATTTTTCCGCGCGTGTGTGTGTGTTTGAGCGCCACGCGGTCTCACCCATTCTTTGTCACGCGTGACTCACCTCGATGTTAATAACAGGTTGAAGAGTGTTTGCGCACTTGACAAATTGCGCAGAGCTTATGCCCCGAAGCGAGCGAAATTATTCACGTTGAGTCCAAACCAAGCGTGTCTCGTTCTCTCGTCTGTTGTTGTAAATGGAACAAAAATATTCACGTGAAATTACAGATGTTTGTAGATTTATGCATTTACACGAACACAAAATAGTGTTCGCAGTAACACTTTTGTGTTGACCCAGCACCTCCAATAGTTAAAGTTATTCGTAAACTGTTCACTGAATAGCCTTGCAGTATTAACTGCGCATATTATTATGCATGATAAAACAAACAATAAATAATTTATATTGTTGATAATTTGACTAGTTTTCAATTAGGCCTATAGTATTAAATTATATCCCAATATTAGTAAGAAATACTTGGTATTATCTAAAAAAAATTGGTTGTCTGTAAAGTCGGTTTACGGACGATAGTTTAACGTGACGTCATAACAAAACATTTATGAAATGATTACATAATTTTATGAATAAAATTGAATCATTTTTATTTTAATAATAAATAATAAATACTTGAAATTATACTAGTAATCAGATTTTTAAAATGCAAGCATAATTAACATTTATTGCCGAAATTGTTGTTGTAATAAGCAATGAAAACCACATTAACTTTTCACTTAACTTTATAAACAGTCGACGAAACAGTTCACGTGTAGATGTAAGTTGTGTGCTGCCGCTGTCTTTCTTCTCCTCGGACGCATAGGCCAATCGAGCGGAAGAGAGATAGATGCTGCGCAAGCGTACAATGAGCGTAACGGGACACAGCGTAACGGAACAATGTCCGTAACGGGACACTTTTTCGTGCGTGCAGCCGGCGTTTATCGATTTATTAGACGTTGTCACGTCAAAAATGTATTTTATATTGGCAAAAATTAACCATAGCCACGTGTTGTACAAATTTATGATATCTAGCTTGAAGTATTACACAGCTATTTCTTGGTAACTGGTTTACAAAAGAATCTAGTGTAGAAGTGTGTGTGTTGGCACCAGTTGCGCTTGGAGATTGGTGCGTCTCGCACGGGCAACGAGCATAAACCACGTGGAAGGATGGGGAGGGGAGCAATGAAACCATGCCAACAACACAACGTGACTGTAATTTATGACCGGTGAACTTTAGCACCACGATTGTTGTTCGCTCCCGGGCGCGACAAAAGGCGCCTCTCTCCAGCCAATCACAGCCCGGCTCTTACCTCCTTCGAGATGCTTGACCGGCTACAGACTTACACGTACAGGTTCTGCCAAAAGTTTTAACCCATGAGTAGATTGAAAGTTATGATGTTCCGATTATAAAATTACGGTAGAAATAACTTATTAATATAGATTATTATTCATTCCTAAAACTACTAAAAAAAACTTTTTTCTGAAAAAATTATAGTGTTTTTTTTTCATAGTAACAATATAATTATTTATTTTTTAAAAAATTTAAATAAATAAGTTGGTATAAATATTTGTATTATTAAACAAACCTTTGTCTAGAAAAAAATATCTCGCGCACCAGGATAGGTCATTTAATTTTGAAATCGTAGGTAATTAGTAAATTTTTACTGAACTGATATTTGTTATCAATTTTGCATTTTTATAACATTTCTTAATTAGACGTCAAGAGTAGTTTAAAAAATAGTTTTTAAGAGATTTATTGTTGATAATAAGCATTTTATATCAAAAAATATAGAGAAAAAAATGGGTGCGTGTACTTATGTACGCGCGTGAGAAGTTACACTTCTTTGGCATCATAAAAAAATAGTTTTTAATTGCATGCAAAAATATTGCGTGGAGTCCCTCCAAGCGGAAGAAGTGAAACTTCGTAATGTGGAAGTGAAACTTCGTAATGTGGAAATGAAAATAGGAAGGGGTAGAAATTGATTTTTAGTGAAATAATATTGTATCAAATTAAACTTTAAAAAAAGGAAATAAATTTGTAACGATTCATAGATTGATTTTCAGAGAGAGAGAGAGAGAGAGAGAGAGATAGAGATAGAGAGAGAGAGAGAGAGAGAGACAGACACCTATTGAATGTCTATAAAACTAACTTTTTTATGAGAGCAAATTTTCATGAAATAAATCATGAAATAATTCAACGATAAAAGCTGTTTATTTAATTATGCGGACGGGTTCGCCCCAAGGAGAAAATTGACGCGGCGAGACCTCGTGGACATAGAGAAATGACACACACTCACTATTTATGTGTCTATGAAACATGATTTTTTTCTGCAATTTAAATTGTAATTTACAAAAAGGGTTTTGAAAATCGAAACAAAAATGGCGACACTACAAACTTGTCAGGAGCTTTGTTTTTTTTTCTTACTCTCTACTTAGTTCCTTACAATAGCATTCACTCTCGCTCTCTCTCTTTCTATTCCCCCTCCCCAGGAGCGTTAAACGTTTAACGCAACCTTGTTGGAAGTCGCATTAGAAGATTAACTTGAAAAATTTTCATGTTAAATCAGCTAATGTTAAAGTTTTGGTGGGACCTGTAACTTCTCGCTTCGCTTCACGTGGTCGTTCAGAACGTCTTGACGACCTTCCAGGCGTCTATCGCCGCTGCTTCCGAGTTCTCTCGGCAGCAGCCCTCTTGGTAGTGTGTGATGTGGGAGACTGGGGTAGGCTAGAGCGGTGCCGATAAGGTCTGAGGGCTAAGGACTGTCTGGCCAGCCGAGTGTGGCAGGGGGCCGAGGTGGTGACTATGCTGGGATGGGTAGCCCCAATGGCGGCTCCAGGAATACCTCTCGGGCAGGGCTCTCACACGCAGGAGGATGCAGTTAATAATCACGACATTGCCCTTCGGGTATTCACAAAAATACATGGTCTCAAATACTGAAATTTAGTATTTTCGTCCAAATTTTGATCGAAAGAAGAGTTTAGCACATTAACGAAAGTATTTAAGTTAACATTAATATTCCCTACAGAGAAATATAAAAAGTAAAATTTGGGCTCAGGAAGGGGCTATCCGCCCCCTGTGCCCTTCCTCCGGAGCCGCGCTTGGCGTAGCCCTAGCCCTTGGTCATAGCTGAAGCTCTAACACCTTTCCTGATCAAAGAGGAGGGGGGGGGGTAATCCTTGACATCTTTGTCTTAATTTTACTTAGCCTGGAATGCTAAATTGATCTGCAAGACGACTACCAATCTACCCTTAAAGGGCGCATGTTTGGGAGGACAGGCGGAGGGTGGCGACCATAGGTTTGGAACACAGGTGCCGGCGCTCAGGAACCAGCGCGAGCCTCGAATTCCCACCCCAGCATCTGCCCCTGGACCAACTCTCCTATCCTTGCGCCGACCCTGCCAGCTCAGTGCTTGCGATGATTTAACCCCGCGTGAAAGAGCCCAGGGTTTTCCCATGTGTCTACGCAGGTTTCACCCGGGCCCAACTTTACTAGCTCAAGACAAGGGAGTTAGGTCACGGCATGGATCTCTGCCATGGCTAGAGACCTGCAAAATTCGCGGATTCATTCGGTGATAGGCTAGAATTCAAACACATATATACCTCTTAGATAATTTTGCTATTGGCTTACTGTTCATCTGGACGAATCTCAACCAGTTGTAAACCCTCAACCAAAGAAGGATCGAATCACAGACAAACCAGCTGAGACGACTTACAAGTCGGCAGCCAATGAACTTGCGTTATTTGCCCGAGTGTACAGGGGTATGTGCAGTCTATCCTGAAGGCCATCGAAACCGCGAATTTTGCAGGTCTCTAGCCATGGCTGAACAATCCCCGAACAAAGCACGTGATGCATGCTACCCGTTCTGCAAGGTTTGAACCCAGCATGTATAGGCGTAAATGCTTCGGCCTGGGACGCACCTAGAGTCTTCCCTAACGTAGACCCCACTCCCAAACAAATACACCTTGTTTTGAAGTAGTTCTTGGCTTCTTGGTTGTAGCCGCGTCTAATGCGAATATATCGCTGACGTTTCGGTCAACGTTGCTGTCGCCATCATCAGGGTAAGAGTTACCTAGAGTAGTAATAGAGTAGGTACTCTACCCTGATGATGGCGACTGCAACGTGGACCGAAACGTCAGCGATATATTCGCATTAGACGCGGCTACAACCAAGAAGCCAAGCTACTTCAGGCAATGGCCGCGGAAGCCTGCGTATCTTCACACCTTGTTTCAGTTAGGTCAGGAAAATAGAACCTACTGGCTGAGTCAGGATTCTACCGACAGACTTCGGCTGCATGTTCATTGCGGAAAAAAAAGTAATTAAAAAAAATACTAGATGTCCAATAACTCAACTTCAAGTTGAGAACAGTCGATAGGCTAGTAAATTATGATATTCAATTAAAAATTTTTTCTCTTATAGTCGTAGTTTATGAGTTATAGGCACTGTTTCAAAAGTATTTTAAATCTTCGACCTGTACCAAATTGTTAGATACTGTGATTAACTTTTTTGGCTAAGCAGTCATAAATAAACCTATAATTGAAAACAATTCAAAATAAAATCAAACTTTCTATGATTTCAAGGGGAAAAAATTATTTGGAAGACTTTGAGGTAACTAACTCCCTCTCAGCTATGTGGTTATTAACTACACCTACATTTTTTTAATCCAAATCTATGAGAATAGATATGTAACATTTTAGCTATTACGTTGGGCGACTGATTTATGAGAATACTTTAGTTACTATTACATGAAACTGCATATAAGTTCGTGTATGTCATCATAACTGTTCCACATTTGTGTTTGTTCGTCGGGTAGTAAACTGTATCTATCACCGAACAAATATTCACCTGAATCAATCCTGGATTTTTTTTTTAAATTTCTTTGAATGCGAGTATTCAAGAATTGTTGCAGCAATAATTCGGTTACAAATCTATCAAGACATACTGGCCGGCTCATCTACTCCCTCAGTTTCTGATCCCGTTAGGGCTTACCCGAAAAGGAGGAGGATGGATCTTTTACGTGTCCAAATTCGGAGAACCAAGTACTGGGCATGGGTTTCGTGAGCCGGGAAACAGATACGCATGTCTCCAGTCGCGGCATGGGTACTGACAGATGAACAACTTCGTCGAGAGACTGAGCGAGACCCATCCCAACTTCGGCGCCACCCGAACGGGAGCCCTATGATGCACATAAAGTTCTGCCATTCCCGATTACACCCGAACAATTCACCTTCGGCCAACTTCGGGATTTGTTTTATTTTTTGCGCAGGAAAAATGAATTCAAATATTAAAAGTGGTCGGTTAGGTTAGCTACATTAAAACACTATGGACGGTTAGTTAGGTTAGTATAGCTACATTAAAATAAACAGAGAAATATAAATACATATAAATAAACCCGAGGTTGGCCGAGGGTGAATTGTTCGGGTGAAATCGGGAATGGCAGAACTTTATGTGCATCTTAGGCTTCCCCCAACCGAACCAGCTGCCATCCCCGCCGTATGCACAAAGTAACCGGCGGTGCTTGGCCCCCACCGGGGGTTACAGGTAGTACCGACACGGGCCCACGCCTATCACATCCCTGGGACCCCCCTCGGTCACCCAGTTGCTCGTGATCCAGCCGAGGTCCTCCGCCTCTACTGACTCAGCAGGCTAGTGGCTCAACACTTCCACTCGTCATCAGAGCGGGGACTCCTCCGAGTGTGCTCCGAGCCTGGGAGCTACTACTGCCACCACGAGTCCATCTCCAATTCTGATCCAGGGCAACAGGGGAACTTTCACAATAAGTAGGGCGAAAAGATTCCGAGACTAGCTGAAAGTAAAAACACTGTAGCATCGCTTGTGTTTCGTGATTGGGTGAGTTTCTTTCATGTACATTGACGATTGTTAAAACGTCAATCGCAGTAATTCATTGCGGAAGCAAATGCGTCCTGAGTGGCTCAGCCAAATAAGGCAACTATACTTCTCTCGCAGACGGCCGTCAATCACAAGGAAGAAACCGCTGGTGCGGGTGTACCTTGTTGAAGTCCAATAGGCGTTCAGATTTATTCGCGAAAATTGCCTGCCCCTAACAATAAGGGATCAGTCAAGGGGACTGGCACCCTTCATATTCAGGTAGAGTGCTGTGCCGGGCAGTTACCGGCGCGAGGCAGTCCTGACAAGACCACGGAAGTCCTCAGATTGCATGCCTTATATTGTCCCCTGCCCGAAAGTTAGTCTTATCAGGGCCTGGGTTGGCCAGACTAGGGGCCCGTTTTTTTGAACGTACTTTTCAGCTTTTTACTCCATACTTTACACGTTTCAGGTAATTTACGGTTTTATGAAATAGGAGTTGTGAAAAGTAAAAGTAAATACTTGAAAAGTGAAGCGTGCAAAGTGAAAAGTTGGCAACATTGCAAATTTTTTGAAAAGATCTTCACTATTCACTTTTCAGTTTCACAGAAATAAGAAAAGTGAAAAAGTGGTTTGTTTTTTGAAATTTTTGTAAGACTTTTCAATTTGTTCTGTTCAAATTGACATTTTGAAAAGTTAAGTACAGAAAGATAGTTTACATAAGGATTTTATTTGTTGTTGTATTTGTGTGTTTAGGTTATGGCAAATAAAGTTAAAATGCTTTCTCTAAAGAAACAAAAAAGACCCAACCCCTAGAAACAGCCCTATTCCATACGCATCGCGGGTTCTTCACTGTGAGCTGACGCCTTGAGACATTCTGTTACAGCGACTTGTAAAATAAGCTGTGTTATTCAGACAGTTGCTCACACACTTTTTTTTCTGTCTCTGACAGTGTAAAAGCCTTGCAGTATCCCTCGAACTGTCACAGAAATCTAAAAAGGATTTACCGTGCTCCTTTCCGAAAAAGTTTGGTAAGTTTTCTTAAATACTTTTGGCAGGTTGGTGAAGAACAATTGTTCTGTCGCACTTGATTGAAATTTTTTTATCAAGTTTACTATCCGCTGAAGTGGCTACGCTCACGTTTACAGGTCATCGTGTTGGCCTGTCATCTCAGTATTTATCCATGTACATAATACTGTATGCTGCCTCGTTTCTTTCTCAATTTCATCGATTCTACCTTCTTCTCTGTTAAACTTAATTCCGAAACCATCTAGAGTAGTTTTGTGTATGTGATTTATTGTGCTAAAATTATCTTCGTTATATCTGCTAAGCATGAGAAATTTGTCACTCACTGCAGTATCACTTTTTTTTCGTGTTCTTTCAAAGATTTGTCTACTACTTCGTTTACTTCAGGCACGATATATTATAATACTTCTAACCTGTCATGTACAACGGAAAAGTTTTTTTTCTACTTCCTTTTTTTTTGTTTTGTTCAACTCTTCAAGGATCTGTTCCGTTTCTGTTGCAATCCTATTTAGCGTAGTATTTAATATCAACGTAATATTTTCGAATCTTTTCTCATTATACTTTTCCCTCCGGTTAATTTCTTCTCTCTCCTGCTCTTTCTCGCGATTACGTTCCTCTTTTTCCCGCTTTTCTCGCGATTACGTCTTTCGTCTGCTTCGCGTTCCTTACGATTACGTCCCTCTCTTTCCTCTATTTTTTTTTTCCCCTGTTTCGCCTCTCGTATCCTGCTCCTGTAGACACCTGAACATCTATTCCGAACTCTGGTGTCGAAGCATCGACGACTCTTGGCGTGACTGTTTTCACTATCCGTTGTCTTCATATCGGATTCTGATAGACATTTGCTTAATTCTCGCTTCGCAACTCCCTGTTATCTAATTCTGTTTCGTTTCCATTCATGTTTTCCGAAGGATCTCTCTCCGACGCGGGCCTTGAGAAATATCCTTGTTTCCACTCAGAAAATATGGTAAGCGATTATCTGCTGTCATAACAGTAGTATGTAATAGCCGGTGCCTGGTGCCGACCGAGCTCTGACGTCACGTCCATCTCTGACGTCATGGCGACCATCTTGGTTGATCATGATCATGACCTTGACCTTGACCTTTGCCGCCATCTTGGATCCGCCATCTTTAAACGAGCGCTACACTCACTTGTGTTGAAATTTTCGTCACGGCCACCATATCGATATTTTCTGTTCCACAGGAGGCCGCCATCTTGGATACCGTCGACTTTGTTTCTCCTGTTTGTTCCTAGAGAGCGCCAGCGTCGCTATGTCTCATCACATAAGGTCGATGTTCCATTACCTACCAGAGCTATTATGGTCTTTATCGCCTGGCGCCTGCGCTCGGACCAGCTATTACATACTACTCATAACTAATTTCTTCCTGACCTTATTACCCGATTCACTTTATTCACTAACAGTGTAACTATCTATTCGATGCCCTACTTGTGTGGTCAGATCTGTGAGATAACTCCCTCTCAGCTTTGTCGTCAGATCTGTGGTAACTACATCTACATTTTTCTCCAATTCTATGAGAATAGATATGTAACTCTTTAGCTGTCAGGTTGGGCGACTGATTTATTTGTAACACTTTCGTTACTTGTAAATGAAAGGGCATATAAGTTCACGTATCTCAATATTAACTGTTCCACATTTGTGTTTATTCGTCGGGTAGTAACTTTATCTATCACCGAAAAAATATTTAACTGAATTGATCCTGGAATTTCTTCAATTTACTAATGAATTTATTTATGCGTGGGTGGGGAGGCGGTTTTCCAACTAATAATCTGAAAAAAAAAAATTAACTGTCATATACGTGTCTAGCAATATGTATTTTCAATCGAAAGAACTTTCACTTGAACATCCACTACATAAAATTCAATATTAGTAATTGAACGATATAGTCAGCTTATGACGACATTGTTCAGTGTAGTTGGATTAACACTACAATGTCTAGGCGCAGGAAACCTAAGATTCATTAACACCTAGTCAGGTGGCCGAATAATCTGCGTTCTTGCATTTTCGGATTATTATTATATATATAATTTTTGCTTTTGAAAAAGGACAATGTAAGTTAGGTTAAGAGTGTAAATTAAATAACATTTTCACAAAAAAAAAATAGTTCTTATTACATTTGAAAGGCTGATTTTTGCACGTAAATGCTATAGTAGATTAAATTTTTAAACTGAAGGTTAATTGTGTTAGGCCAGCTATATAATAAATAACACTTTAAATCGTTCTTAATGTATACAAATTAATTTTTTTTCTCAGGAGGGTGAGTTTTTGCTCGTCTAAGTGACACTAACTTAAATGAAAGTTTGGGAAGTGACATTTAAATATTCAAAAATCGTTTCAAAAAAAATATTTGCGCACTTGTATTTGGTTTTGGGGGCTAGTGAATCGCCGGATTTTCCTTCAGGAAAGTCAGGATCGTTAAAGGGAAGAGAAATTTTTCAGAATGGGCTACGTGATGAATCAGCAAGCTCACCCTTTTAAAGACGCAGCACCCTAATTTATGCGTGCATGTATTTATATTTCCGCTGTGGTGAAATTTACCGCGTGTGCTACATCAGCAGAAAATTATCTGTCGTGATTCCACGTCCGGGCGAACGCGGTTAAGCATGTTACTTGCGCGATAAATCAGCCTACTTAACGAGACCACCCGGCTGAGAGAGAGAGAGAGAGAGAGAGAGAGAGAGAGACAGACAGACACTTCACAGCTCTCTGCTCTGGAGAGGTCGTATCTCAGCACCAGTCAACTCGCTGAAATGAAGGTGAGAGTTATCGCAGTCGACCTGGAGGGTTGAAAATTTTTTTTGCACCCGACGTCGCATCGTAAAAAAAGGGTCGACGGAAGTTGTAACGGGACGAAAGCTCGCGATGTAAGTTGCACGAACATGCACGAAGGTTCGTCGCACCACTCGTGCAACTTCGTGGTGGGATTAAAATTTTTTTAAAAAATATGGTGTGGTTGTGTCATGGACACGGCTGTGTGTTGTACGTGAATAAGTGTACGTAACAGGTAATATTTTCTATACAAAATATAAAATACTCTATTTTTTATTTCAACACTATATATTCACTCTAACAATTTTACACTAATGTTTTATTATATGCAATCGATAGATTTTGACGAGAGCTGACGATTTAAACTCAAACGAACGTCGTAGCTACTCCGAGTCAGGCTACGGCCACACGAGCGTGTTTTCAGGCAAAGATTCTGCGTGAAAACACGCCAGAAATATGAACCGCAGCAAGGAGAATGAGACCGGCCAGACGCAGCGTGAATTCCCGCCGGGGAGAGGACAGAAAGGCGCGTCTTCAAGGTCGCCCGCAAGAAAATGCACCGCGGCCAATTCGTTGGCGCGATTTCACGCAGCGTTTCAGTCGTTGCCCGGCCACACGAGCGGGAATTGTCGCTACGTTGTGTTCTGAAATACTAGGTACCCATTGTAGTCGATATGTTACGACTTCCGGAAAATGTTCATGTAGTTTTTCTTTTCATATCCCAAGACCTTATAACCATGGTCAACACAAAAGCGCGCGCGCGTGTATATATATATATATATATATATATATATATATATATATATATATATATATAGTTTAGTTATTTAATGAACATTTTTCGGCACATTCTTCAGCACTAACACATTCTCTCATTTTTGTGTTACTTTTTGATACATTTAATTTCACCATAGACAAAAGTATTTCAAATGAGTTAACGGAAATTCTGAAGTACTCAAAAAACTTGTCTGGATTTTCTTTTAGTTTATTATGAATGAGCACAAATTTTCCTTTCGTTGATGTTTCACTCAATATGGGATGGACCCAGTATTTTCTTGAATGCTTCCGCCGACGACGACGACTACGAAACAACAGCACAGCACTTAAAACCACAGCAGCGTTCTTGCTTAATCTATACTAATATTATAAAGCTGAAGAGTTTGTTTGTTTGTTTAAACGCGCTAATCTCAGGAACCACTGGTCCGATTTGAAAAATTCTTTCAGTGTTGGATAGTACATTTATCGAGGAAGGCTATAGGCTATATTATATTATCAATAACATTAGGGATCCTTACTAAAAGTACAATTTAGAATCAAATGCGTTGGAGGGGGTTAGATACAAAATGCAGTACACGTACGAAGTGTGTGTTGACAATGCCGCAGGCGCTAGAAGTTTATTTCCTATTGCCTATTAACATTGTTGCCACGCACTAGATGCCTTATCATTCTTAATTTTCCCATACAAGTAAAAAACACCCGTGTGATATTAACAACGAAGCAATCAGTACCCTCATAAGTGTTCAATTAGTATTTAAATACTTTTATCACTTTAAATCGCAAACCTAAACTATTGTTTTTTTTCCTCTCTCTGTGTTTAATATGTTTTTTTCCTTTTACTAGAATTATTTTTATTTAATTTTCATTTTTCGGACCATCAATAATTTTCCTCTCCCGTTACAATTCTGACAAGGACTTGTGTCTATATATGTATATATATATAAGCGAAATACCACTCACTGACTCACTCATCACGAGATCTCTAAAACTATACACCCGATTGACGTGAAATTTGTCAAATTTACTCATTTTGTGATGTACACGCTCACTAAGAACGGATTCTGCGGAAATCCGATCCCAAGGGGAGTTTAGGGGGCGTAATATATCAATAATTTCCAGTTTTTGGTAGGAAATCACCATGGCAACGGCTGTTGCTTTGTTGATGCTTCATTCGTCTCTATGGCAACGACTATTTCATTGTTAGTGCAGTCCTCATCACCGTTGAAATTTTGAGGGTACTTTAAATACCAAAAATTGCCCTTTTTTTCATATATATATTTTACAGACTTGAAACTTCACAGTAATGTTCCTTATGTTACGCAGGATGACATTTTCCGAAAAGTAGATGCCATGGGTTGTTAAAACCAGGCAACAGTGGGTACTTTGTCTGCATGAGAACAGGATTTTGCATTGTTCATGCCTTCTGCGTCTCCATGGAAACGGGCATCGCGCGGCAGTGGCGTACCCACAAGGAGGGGCATGTATAATGAGCGGCGCAAGAGTGATCTGCCTGTAGACTGCCGTAGCGAAGTACGGGTACATCAGTTGTACGTTGCGTGCACGAGTCGGGAAACCACCGGTGCTATTCATTTTCTCTCCGGTACATTATACAGCATTGTAATAAATTTTCACTGAATTTATTTTATTTACCATTACTGTAAATGGGAGATGTGGCTTATTTTTTCCATTAGTATAGCCGTGCGAAGCCGGGTCGGGCAGCTAGTGAATTCCTAATCAAGCCTGCACAGCATAGATGGGTGCCAGTTCACAATACAACGCTCACATGTGGCCGGGTAGCGGATTCATTCTGCGTGAAATCACGCGCTAGGCTTCAGCGTGAAAACACGCACGTGTGGCCATCGGTCGCTCAGGATCTCACGCTGCGTGAAAACACGCTGTAACAGCAGCGTGAAAACACGCTCGTGTGGCCGTAGCCTCAAAAGTGGAAAACTCGAAACGCAGCAAAATGATCTCAAAATGGCGGCACTTCCTCCTCCACCGCGCGCGATGCGTCACAGTTCTCACTTAGCGTAACGAATTCTTTGATCCTTTAGCTATCCAGTGATGTTATTAAATTTTGAAATGAGATGATATATATTTAGCTGCAATACCAAACTTAACCCCCGATTTTGTTATCATTCGTTTTTTGAAATGCCTCCTACTATGGGAGCAATTTTAAAGACGTATTCACGTCAAAAACACGTGAGCCAAGTCTCAGTTCTCGCCTGATATGTGAAACACGTAACCTTGGTAACGAGGAAATTCACGTGTCCTCGATGTTGCGAATACACTTACAATGCGATACTCGGACAAGTGAATTTTAACGTAGAGTTCTTTAACGTAATTACGAACGTGATAAACACATGCGCAAGTTGCGTCTTTAAAAATTAATTTCTGGCAGTGAATCACACGTATTTTCCACACCCACCGCTATGATTCGTTGCCGGAACAGCTACGTCGACTATCGAATCATTCGATTTGCAGACCGAAATTGGAAATTATATAATTAAATGGCTCCTATAAAGACGGAAAAAAAAATCTTGAAAACACAAACCGCGGCTTTGGGCCTGATTTTTGACATGGGATATAATTAAAATACTGCCCATCTTGTTAACATTCATTAAACATTTAATACCATAAAGTTTCCCTTTGGCTTTGTGAACATTGGCTGGCGCCATCCGCCTGATATGGCAGTACCATGTTTACACATTTCCGTTCCATGCGAGTTCTGTTCAGTTCGTGAAAATACTCCTACCAAACCTTACCAACATTTGAGTTAATAACACATACACGAGCGAAAACATCTCCCTAGAAAAAATGTACGTGTAATTAAGTTCGCGTGTTAGATGTTATACTTATTTTTGATTTAATGTACGAAAATATTTTTAAATTAATATTTTTTTTAAATTACATAACTTTTGTAACTAAAAAATATTTTACAGCACAAAGAATATAGAGTTCTTTATATGCCCCTGTATGTTGCCGGAGATTTACGCAGAGAAACATATACGTACTTGAGTCAAAGAAAATATTATAGTATTTTTGTTATCGAAATCATATTTAGTGTAGAAAGTTTGTTTAAGAAGTAGCAAAATTTGGATTTAAAGAGGGATGGGATAAAATGTTATAGGATTTTTTTTTTTTTCGAATTCAGATACAAACAAGTATTTTTTCTCCGTTATTTTAAACACCAAGTGGGTAAATTTCATAAAGTTCGGAGTAAAACTGTAGATTTATATATATATATATATATATATATATATATATATATATAAAACGTACGTGTCTAAAAACGGTTTATGGGTACATTTATATACACTCCAATTAATCACTTAGATTGTATTTGAAAGATTTATTTTTATCATATGTAAAAATAAGGTTTTTATGCCTAACCAACAGAAGCTGAGGGATGTATTTAAAGTTATTAAAACAATTAACGAAATAACAATTATAATATTTTGAAATCGAAGGAAAAATGATATAACAATAAGTTGTACACATTTTTTTTTGAAAATTTTAATTTTGTCTGTGATGGGATTAGCACAGGTAGATTTGTGATTCATAAGCCATGCACTTATATTTTTTTTTATAATTGATGATGAGTGGCACCCTGGTGAGCCAACCATCCCCCCTCCATCTGTTAATGTTGTACTTTTAATGTAACCCCAAGTTGTTATGTTATTTGTAGTTGCTGTTGTAGTTATTGGTGTAAGGGTAAGCGCTAAGGAGACAATAAGAACAACACAAAGCACACCCAAGTTTTTTCTCGGAATTCGAACCCAGAGCCCTCGCACCGAATCTTGGTTCGTTTCCAACTACGCTACGTAGGCCAACCAACTAAGCTTAAGAGTCATTAAGATAGTCGGCGGAGAATATTAGATTATCAACAACATAATCCCAGAACTAAACGATTTTTTTTTCTTTCAAATCACGCTTATTGCTTGTAGTGACTATAAACGTTCATAAAATGTATGTATTCCAGGATAGTTTCGCTATCCAAAGATTTATATGGCAGACTTGATTGGCTTGGTAAGTCCCCCGATGTTCACGAAAGCAAACATATACAGGTTAACGCCCCCACACACGGTCAGCTACATGGGTAACTCCAGCTTGTGGCTGCATACGCATTATATACGTCATAATGTTACGCTTCCGTCCTTAGCGCGCACACAGGTTTTTCGATTTCCGTTGTGTGCTAAAATTTCACCTTCAATGCGCCTAAGGTAAAACTTAAAAAAAAATAATTGTTGCAGAATTTTATTTATGTAACTCGCCAAGGGTAAACAAAGTGTGAAACAAATGTAACAAAAATACACATATATATACACAACAAATTACTGAAAACTTTAATAACATGTTGGTTGTTGGTATAAGAACACTTTAAGAGTAACTAAAATTAATAAAAAAAGAAGGAAAGTCGTAATCTGCGTGAAGTAATAAACTCCGCCTCCACCATGTACTACGGGTTTGAATTACGAAAACTTCTCTTCCTCCCCCCTTTTTTTATGCCTGTTTGAGCTGGACACGTATTTTAAGCCAGGGATAACCACTTCTGCATGATTACATGGTAAGAGTGTGAAGCTTCTTTTTTTCTTCAGCTAATTGTTGCGCCATATTAGTTAAACGCCCGAAACATTGGCTGAAGTGAACAGTGGTGTTTGCACCGTGGATACAGTTTTATATGATTTTTTTAATTTATTATGATAGTGGATGTTTTTTAAAGACGGATATTCTAATTCACACTTGCAAACCAACGTCTGATGTCATCAAGCACCATTTCAAAACAATGATTCAGGTGGTACAATAACATGGCGAGGTTTAAAAAAAATTGACTTCAACGCCGTCACTGATTTCCGTCTCCTGACAATTTATTCTTCACTTCTACTTTCACAAAATGAAAGAGGATGTATGTCTAAGAACCTCTTGCTTGAAAAAAATTAATTATTTTGATTATATTTTCTGGACAACTTTGATATCCTAACTTAGTTAAAACTTTCCAGGAAAGTACACATAATATGATCATTTCATCATAGAAATAATAATAATAATAATAATAATAATAATAAAGAATTGGCTGTTATCTGATCTGAAAAAGGTACATTTATAATTAACGTTCCTCTTGGTTCGCTAGATGTTATAAATTCCTGTGTCGGAACAGATGTCGCTTATGGTAGATATGCAAGATATTTTCAATTTATAAATCTGCCACCCCAGCGTGATAAATTACAGATCTGTATAACTCTCGTAGGAAGCATAAACCCGGATTACAGACGATGATGGGTTAGTGAGTGGGTGGGGGGGTGGTGTTGCTTGGAGGGGGAAATGGACACAGGAGCTAGCGCCATATTGAAAAACCCGTTCTCTGGTTTTTGTCCATAAGAAACCGTTGAGTGTTTATCATGACCATGGATGTAAGAAGTTAGGGAGCTTTTTTTTGTGTGTGTGTGCAATATTTGCCATTTTTATAACAGAGGTCAAAATAAGAATGACCCTCCCAGCCGCTTCTTTCTTAAGGGTCCCGCCTAGCCAAGGGTGTGTACGTGTTAGTGTGACAAAATGATAAGTGTGACAGTCTCTAGTGCTTCCAGCGCGGTATCGCCTCTAAGAGCAAGGCTATGGACTGGCGCGCAGTCTTCTCGTCGTGCAAAGGGCAATTATGAGATTTGAGCGGTAACTTCAACATGATGTGATGGAGAAATGAAGATTAAGGTGTAATTCGTGGCCCTTGAGTGTTTTAAGTACCTATCCGTAACGGGAGTATCATGCCTCAACATTATTCTTATAACACTCGTTTTAGCCATTTTCAATCGTCCATAAATACAGTTTAAAAACTAAGTAAGTGAATGTAACTACTCATACTCCCTCAACTTATCCTTTTTTTTTTTTTTTTGCTAAACAGACATCACTCGGATATCTCGAACAAGTTTTAAATCGCTCTGCACCCCGTATGTGTGCCCAGGTAGGCGGGGCTCTTAACATCATTTTTTTTTACAATCCTCACTTCATAATGGCATTTGAACATTATTCTTATCGAGTTCGTTAGATCCATTAAACAAACTTCTAACTTTAACCTTAATACAACTGTTTTTTTTTCTTATTAACTTCTACCCGGAATGAACATCAACTTTTGAACGGAATTCACTCCATAGAATTTTTGGCTTCACTTTCTCTAGCGCATGCTCCGTGTGGACTCTTCCAACATCTTTGGTGAAACTTGATAGTCCTGAGAGATGAAAAGATAAAACCGTGACATAAAAATCACGTGGAATTGCCAGTATTTGTACAGCCCTTGACTAACACGGCCGTAAAGAAAACGAACGAGGTGAGTTTCTCCAACCAGAGCTCAGAACACGTGGGAGTTTAACTTTATGTTAACGAAGTTGACGACGTTGATGAAGGGTAAAAATATATATTTATAGGGTGGCTCATAATTCGACCCTATATATACACATATATATGCATATATACACATATATGTACAAATAGGCTATATGTATATATATATGTATATATGTATATATATAGGGTGGCTCATAATTCGACCAAAGCACTTCGGCTGCATATTCATCATGAAAAAAAAGATTGGTTTTGACAATATTTCTTTTTACTTACGAACTTTAGTGCTTCCTAGTGCTGGTGTGCATGCACCTTTTGAAATTGGAACTGAAATATTTAAATTCCAAATATGGTAGTGGAGAGTATTCAAGATGGAACACCAAGTGTCTAGAGTATGTTTAATTAAGTCTTCCAAAAACAGCAAAAAAAATATATATATATATGTGTGTGTGTGTAACATCGTAGTTCCTGGTATGGGGCATTTGGTAGGAGTAATTTTGTGAATGGGACGGATGTCGCATGGAACGGAAATGTGTAAAAGTGCTGCCATCGGTGGACGAGGGCGGTACCAAATTTCGCAAATACAAAGGGAAACTTTATAGTATTAACTGTTCAGTGAATTTTAACACGATGAGCAGTATTTTAATTAAAATTTCTGGTAGAGAATTAGGCCCAAAGCCGGGGGTTTAGTATTTTTCAAGTCAATTGTTTGCTTTTATCGGAGCTGTTTCATTATTTAGTTTAAACTTAGGGTCTGCAAATGGAACGATTCGATGATCGACGTATAAGCTCCGGCAGCGAATTCCAGCGGCGGGTGCGGAAACTACGTGTGATCCTCGTCCAGAAGTATAGTTGAAAACCCAAAATTGCTTGTACCTACTTAACACGTTCGGCACAGTTTTTAAAGAATTCTACGTTAAAATTCCGTGTCCGGGTTTCGTATTGTAACACGTCACTAGCATGTCGGTGACGCGAACCCATAAATCAAAAATCGCCTAATGCGGCTAAAAAAAATTCACTTAAAAAAAGAAAATACTGACACTTGGCGGGATCACATATTTCAGAGTCCCGCTGTAAGCAGAAGACAACCTTTTCGGCTTGCTGTTAAGGCCCCCGTCTGCCCGGGCACACACACACACACACACACACACACACACTCACTCACACTCACACTCACACTCACACACACTCACGCACGGTGCGCAGAACTTCAGGAAAAACAACTCGATTTCAAAACCACTCAAGACATCCGAGTGGGGTGTGCTCACGAAAAGAATTTTAGAGTTTGCTGAGGGCCGAAAAGTGCTTTTGATTTCGGATTAAGTTTTTAAACTGTACTTTTAGAATAGTTAAAATGGCTCAAATGCATGTTTTCAGAGTAATTTTTAGGCGTAAATGCACTTAAGGAACTTGCATTACACCTTTATCTTCATTTCTCGGCCATATAATGTTACGGTCACCGCTCATATTTCACAGTTATCCTGTGACGACGAGAAGACTGCGCGCCAGTCCAGAGGAGACACCGCGCTAGAAGCACCAGCGAGCGTCGCGCTTATCATCCCGCCTCACTAACACGCATACACCCCTGACGAGGCGGGCCCCTTAAGTCTGACTGGCCGGAGGAATGGGCAGGTCCATGACGCTGGGGGGTGGGTGGGGTGGGGGGGAAAACTACGAGACTAGTCTCGCTTCAAAACGTTCTTCACTTTTATAATGACTTTTTTTATGCGAGGGATGGGTGGGAACGAACGCATTGTTGCTTAATAGGGCAAATTAATAATTATGCAAGGATTGGATGGCTGTATGAAAAAATATATGAATGTGTGTATGTATGTATGTATGTATGGATAAATGGCGAGGTTAAATGGATACACGAATTGATATGTGGATTAATGGATGAATGTACGAATGTCTGGATGTAAGTATGGATGTATGAATGAATAGAATATGTGCTTGTATGTATGTATGGATGGATTTATTTTGGTTTGTATATATGTATAATATTAGGGACGTGTGTAAATGGATGTATGTATGTTGAATGGATAAATAAATTTAAGTATGCATCAATAAATTTAAGTATGTATCAATATATAAATGTGTCGCTGTATTAATGATTGTGTGGTAGGATATTGAATTGATGGAAAGAATTGCTTAGGTGTCAATAGATTAATGGGTTGAAGTATATATTAATTGGGTGGTAGGGTGTTCAATGCATGCATGCATGGAGAAATGGGTGCGTGTGTGAATACTAGATGAAAGGATTGGTGGATGGATATATTTATGATTAGACGTATGTCAAATGATTTATGAATGTATGAATGAATGGATTCATAAATATCTGAAACAATTTATGAATTGGTTGAAGAAGTGATACATTAATGAATGATGAATGAAATTAAGTATTGATGTATATACAATGAATGAACGGTTGTAACCAATCAGGAAATGCTCATCCCTCAACGGATAGTATTTAAAGGCAAGTTAACTTCCAGGATCTTCGTTAGGAGACTGCCATCCTGAAGATGGCGACTGCAATTTCGACCAAAACGTCAGTGAACTCTTCACCTTCGACGTGGCTAGAACGCATAAGTCAAAGAACTTTAGTGATGAATTTTTTTCAGTTAGTATATATATATAATATAATTGGTTGCAATAGAATACTTAACCCCAGAGTCGGGTAGCGAATGTCTGACCCGGCCTGAAGGGTGGACCAATGACAGCTCGATCCTGCTCTTTGGGAGATACTTGAAGAAGATGTGATAAGTTGCATAATGCAAGAATGACGAGGATATAAAAAAACAATAATAGAATCTGAACGACTGGATAGAATTCGATGGGGTTTGTTTCGTCAGATATATAAGTTCATTACGGAGATATGAATTCATAGATATAAATAGTTTATACAATGTATAGTTAAAACAAATTGCAAACTTTTATTTACAAAATAAGGGCTTGAAACCAAAAACCAAACAAAATATGAAAAAAATATAAAAACCTCGATATTAAACACGTGTTTTAGCCCAATGATTTTCTTCTAGATTTGCATAATATAATTTAAAATAAGTTAAAATTAGTTTTGAAATTTAAATATACTTCGTTTATATGATTTGATGATCATGGAGGTTTTTGTTTTATGATTTTAATAATTTTACGGTCCAAATTTTTTTCTTCATGTTTTTGGGGTCCAAACTTTTTTTTTATGAAAAAAATAAATTTTGCATTTTAATTTAACTTTATACTGTGTTGACTGTTTCTGCACGTTCTGGACTCCTTTACGAATATTTCTAGCCGGGGGGGAAAAAAATTTCCAATCGGTTATTTTTTTGTCAAGTTGTTCAGATTTATGTTGTTGTTTTTTTACGATTCTCGTCAAGTCACGCACGACGCAGCCTTACTCGTCCTCTTAAGGCGCGAGGTCTCGTCGCCTGCGTAGAGAACAGGAAGCGACCTTGACTTTCCCCGCGTTCTTCCGGGCGGGCGTCTGTGTCTGGCCGCGCAGGAACGAGACTTTTAACTCGCAAGGCCGACCACGATATTTCTGGACTCTTCCAAACTAACTATTTTTCCACCGGCCTTCAAGGGCATTTCCTTTATTTGGTGATTTCAGAGGCAGGTATTTTCCTCGGGGGGGAAAAAAAAATCTTAAGTAGCAGTAGGTAGTTTATTTACGTACCAAGAAAACTTAGTTGGCTAAGAGTCCTTCAGATAAACCGTGGTCCAATTATTGAAGAAGCATGAAGGTAAACGAGTTTGGATTCTAGCCTACTATGAAATGAATCCAGTCACTACTACTGACGAACATAAACTTTTGGCGGGACCTGTAGTTAAAAGTATTCTCGTACACACTTGGTAAGATATTTTGAAATTACATTTTTTTTGGGTGTTATCACTGTATTTTTTCAAACAGACTGTAAGGCTAGTCTGCGTCATGTAACCTGTCTAAAATTTGACAGTTTAAAAAAAGTAGTACGAACGGTTAACTTATCATTCTGTGTCTGTGGTTCCGTTAGCATTGTTACCAAACAATCTATTCGCAAAGAAACGTCATTCGCCGCCTTGCAAGCGACATTTGGGAAATGCGAGAAGTGTTTTTTTTTCTTTTCAATAAGTACCATTTTGAATTAAAAAATAAGAAGACTTTTCGTAACAATTTTATTTTTACATGAAAGCCTATGCGTTAATCTACTTTCCTATCTTATTTCCACCAATATTAAGGCACTTGTCGTATCACAAAATTATCTTTCGAATCCCATACTCATATAAGTTTGCCGCCTGATTTAACAACCACTGCAGCACGGTCGTTTTGACGAAATCGTAAGAAGTCTGCTCTTTCACTTTTTCGCCAAACTTCTGCACCAACTCTTCATTAATGGCAGAAGGTCGCCCACTTGCGTTCATCATGAACATTCGTGCGGCCATCTTTAAAAAGCTCTTCTAGTACATTTCCTAATGTTTAGTTCACACACTTCACTGATCTGACGATGGATTTCAGCCGCTCTTTCACGCCTTCAGCACTAAGAAAAGGAATCACAGCGCGTATTTCACAGTCGGCGGGATTCTCAATCGGCGGAGGCATTTTGAACACTCACAAACAAACGTAAACACGGTCGAATGTTTCCTTAATGGCGCCTGCGGCTTGCCAACATATGTGGGCACACATGCCAACCGTAGCACTGCAGCGGCCGAATTTCAAAACTGTACTTACTTAAAAAGAATCCATCGTAGTAATCGCTTGTAGTAATTTTGCGAACTGTCATGCTTTCTCAGACAAGTTGCCCTACTTAAAGACTATATCGTATTTGGTGTATGCGAGGAAACGGCCGCTGTCTCGAAGGGAATGCGTTCTTGCGTCAGTGAGGTGGGATAAGAGCTACGCTCGCTGGTGCTTATAGTGTGATATCGCATCTAAGGCTCTGAACTGGCGCGAAATCTTCTCGTCGTGCACTGGACAACTATGAGATTGGACCGGTTACCGCAACATCATATGGCGGACAAATGAGGATTAAGGTGTAATGCAAGTCCCTTGAATGCTTTCAGTAATCTGTACCGGGAGTTTTCACGTCTGAAAGAACGCGTTTTTAGCCATTTTCACTGTCTTGAAAATACAGCTTCAAAAAATTGGTTGTCTGTAAAGTCGGTTTACGGACGATAGTTTAACGTGACAACGTCATAACAAAACATTGATGAAATGATTGCATACTTTTATGAATAAAATTGAATTATCACTATTTTGTATGGATACAAAGGAGGAGTGAAATGAAATCTACAATTTAATTAATAACTTTACTTTTATTTGCACTCATTAATTCAAATATGTTTATTACTTTAACGAAGAGGTTATTTTAACTATAACTTTTATACATGTTTGCCATTTAACTTATTCTGTTAAGGATAGGACGATGATAGGAAAAGTAGGAAACGAATGGGAGTGTTTCAAGTTTAATGTGCCTCGAAAAAGTCAAATCGATGGTTGTTCCAATCGAGTGGAAGAGAGATAGATGCGGCGCAAGTGTACAATGTGCGCAACGGGACAATGGGCGTAACGGGACAATGGGCGTAACGGGACAATGAGCGTAACGGGACAATGAGTCATCCTTTTTCGTGCGTGCAGCCGGCGTTCTACGATTTATTAGACGTTGTCACGTCAAAAAAGAAAATACGAGCAGTTCTCAAATCATATGTTTTTTTTTATGTGTAACATGTTATCTCTCGGTGTACGGCATTTTGTGGGAGAAATTTCATGAATGCGACGGATTTCAAGGAACGGAAGTGTGAAACAACCACTTTGCTGCCATCTGTGGCGGATGGCGCTAACCAAAGTTCACAAATACCAATATAAACTGTATAGTATTAACTGTTTAGTGAAATTTAACAAGGTGGTAAATATTAAGAAAGGAAAGTTCCTTGTCCTAGCCGGGTTTTTACTATTTTTTTCAAGTCTTTTTCGATTTTTTTTTTTCCAGAGCAGTCGATGCGGAACTTTGGCGGAGTATTATACCGGCGTGTGCGGGAACTACGTGTGATTTTAATCCAGAAACGAAGTCGAGAACACAATCTCGCGTACATTTATCACGATCGGCATTATTTTTTCAAGAAGCGAACGTTAAACTCCGTGTCTTGAGTTTCGTATTATAAGTAGGGACCGGAAAAATTCGCGAATTCAATGATCTACAGGATAGACTCCAAGATCCTCTATGCACTCGGACAAATTACATCTGCTCATTGGCTACTGACTAGTGACAACTATTAACTAGAATACTTTTGATTCATTACTTATTTCGTTGAGACAACCTGCGGTCCAATCACTGAAGCAGAAAAAAAGTTAAATGCATTTGGATTCTAGCCTATCGCGAGATGAAACCGCGAATTTTTCCGGTCTTTAATTATATTTGCAACAGGAGGACTCCTGAATTTGCTTTTTTTTTCTTTCTGAGGTTAGATGTCACACATCTCTGGAGAGTAGTACTGAAAGAGCAGCTCGCTTTATTTTCCTGTAGCTCTGCACACCGCGTGTTTGCGCCCTCGCCGATTGTAGTAGCTTCTGTGCGCCGGGAGATGCCGTTAACCGACTGTGAGCCGCCCCGCATACGCTAGCCAACAAAGGCAGGGCGTGACAAAAACAACGTGACCCCCTTTTTCCCGCCTCTACCCCCCCTCCCACCACCACCTTTTTAACTCCCCCCAGCAAGTTGTCAATTTGCACGCCATTCATGTCTCCGTCGCTGTACTGTGCTACTGCTGCCTTCTGGGGTCACGGATTACTGAACTCATAGTTCGGTCTCTCGCCCCATTTTTTTGACATAAATACGTCTTTAAAATTGCTTCCATAGTGGGAGGCAATTCAAAAATTGGTTGTCTGTAAAGTCAGTTTACGGACGATAGTTTAACGTGACAACATCTGAACAAAACATTGATGAAATGATTGCATACTTTTATGAATAAAATTGAATCATTTTTTATTGAATTATCACTATTTTGTATGGATACAAAGAAGGAGTGAAATGAAATCTACAATTTAATTGATAAATTTACTTTCATTTGCACTCATTAATTCAAATATATGTTTATTACTTTAACGAACAGATTATTTTAACTATAAATTTTATACATGTTTGCTATTTAACTTCTTCCAATCTGTGTTATTCTGTTAAGGATAGGACGATGATAGGAAAATTAGGAAACGAATGGGAGTGTTTCAAGTTTAATGTGCCTCGAAAAAGTCAAATCGATGGTTGTTCCCATCGAGTGGAAGAGAGATAGATGCGGCGCAAGCGTACAATGAGCGTAACGGGACACAACGTAACGGGACAATGTGCGTAACGGGACACTTTTTCGTGCGTGCAGCCGGCGTTCATCGATTTATTAGACGTTGTCACGTCAAGAAACCTAGGTTAGGGTACCTTCGATTCGATGTCTGATCTCGTTGTAAAGAGTCTGAATTAAACTGTTATAATGTGGCATCGAAACTGGGGGCTTTTCTTTTGTGGACGACCTGTGTTTTGGGAGTGTGACGGGGCCTTCAGGGTTCTTGAGTCGTGGGCTTCGCTGTGCAATCACCGCCGCCTGCTGCCTCTCTGCCTGGCGCCTGTGCCCACGCCCGCTAAGGCCTGAGCTCACCCCCACGCTAATCCTGGTTTAGACATTACCACGCATGGCTCGAGCCACGCTCATTTCGAGGAGGCCTTCTTTTCACAGACGAGAGGGCCAGACGCCCGGTCGTGCATCTTCGGGTTTCTTTTATTTTGTTCATTGTAAAAGGTTATGTTATCTACATTACAAATACTTCAAAACATTGTGGACGGTTGATTTGGTTAGGATAGCTACATTAAAGATACTGTGAAATAATGTAAACGGTTTCCTAGCCCTGGATAGCTACATATTAAAAAAGTTATTTGCTAAGCAACCATAAAATTATTTTACAGTATGTATTTTTAATGTAGCTATACTTACCTAATATAACCAACCATCCACAATGTTTTAAAGTCTTTGTAATGTAGCTAACCTATCCTAATCGACCGCAAAATTTAATGCGACACCGGTTTATACAATGAGATGGAACGTAAAAAAAAAGCGAGCATGAACTTCGGGGAACTTCGGGTGTGGCTCTCTCGTCTGTGAAATGAAGGCTTCCCCTCATTTCGCCCGATTCCTTGGGAGTCGGAGTAAGAGTGTTCGCAGGCTTTCACGGCCATTGTCTGAAGTAGCTTCGCTTCTGGATTGTAGCCGTGTGTCCTCGGCGAATAATTTACCGACGTTTCGGTCGACATCCATTCGGCCATCATCAGGGAGCAGCCAAATACTGTAATAGATAACAATAGGTGACTTCTCCCTGATGATGATGGCGACTGCAATGTTGACCGAAACGTCGGTGAATTATTCGCAAAGGACAATGCTACAACCCAGAAGCCTAGCCACTTCAGTCTAAGTAAGACTTGAAAAATATACAGCGTGAGTCTGAATTGACCGACAACTTCTGCTGTAGGTTTATCGCGATAAAATAAGTTATACCTAATAGAGAAAGTATTTAAGCTAAATTCTATAGTTATTTCGTATTACTGTTCCTTTCATCTGAAAATTAAACCTATTTATTCGAAACCTGGAAGCTTAACATTCTGTGTTTATAGGTCTCGTTTAAAGTTATATATATACATATATATATATATACTATTACAGTAATATGGTGGTTATTTACAAGTAGTTATAATAATCATACCATTAATACCTTAATTTAATTAAACAATTTTCATGGCTTTGTTAATAGTTAGTTTTTTTTTGTTTTGCCAATCTTATGGACTAAGTTCTAAATGAAAATTAACCTTGAAATGTGTGGGGAAGTTGAAATCGTTATGATTTGCAATGTGGACGTGCTTGGTTTTAAATATACATTCCTACACCTGGTATATAAGCTTGGCATTCCGTAATGCCAGTTTTGGCACGTCAGATGAAATAAGATGGACGCAAAACCTTTTAAACCGTTCGTGCGAGAAACTTATGTTATAACTTGCACCAACTGAAAAAAAAAGGAGAGAGAGAAAAGAAGAAATTTTCTTAAATGGAACAACCACTGAGAGTTGGGTGCTTTTAGTTTTTTTTTATTTGTTTTTTTTTTTATCAATTCATGCCGAGCGCGAGATCACAAACTCGTTAGATGATGGCGGTAGAGATAGCCGTGTAGGCCTCCTGTGCGAAAAGGTAACCAGTAGCTTGGTTGTTGTAATTAAGTTTGTAGACTCCGTCGAGGAAAAATAATTTCTGTTTCCATCTCCACGCAAAATATTGCGGGGAAAAGAAAAATAAGAGAGAGAGAGAGAGAGAGTGAGGAAAAACATAAAGACGAAGCGGTATCGAGGGAAAAGTAATGGGTTGTCCGAAAAGGAAGGGGGGAAACCTTGCATAGCTCGTTTCTTGATGATGTCACCGTCTTCTCCATAAGCTATAAACGCCAATCGCTCTACACGCGCACTTCGCAAGACATGGTGACAAATAAGTGCGCCGCTTCGGAGCGCAAATTACACTATCCTGGCGAGGAAGTAGTTCCTGGTTTCTCCTTGCCTCAACGTTGCTCGTGTGCGTTCTGTTTCCAGCGTTACTCTCTCTGATTGTGAAGAAAGCCTCTGCCAAAAAATTGGTTGTCTGTAAAGTCGGTTTACGGACGATAGTTTAACGTGACAACGTCATAACAAAACGTTGATGAAATGATTGCATACTTTTATGAATAAAATTGAATCATTTTTATTGAATTATCACTATTTTGTATAGATACAAAGAAGGAGTGAAATGAAATCTGTAATTTAATTGATAAAATTACTTTTATTTGCACACATTAATTCGAATATGTTTATTACTGTAACGAAGAGATTATTTTAAATATAACTTTTATACATGTTTTCTATGTAACTTCTTCCAATCTGTGTTATTCTGTTAAGGATAGGACGATGATAGGAAAAGTAGGAAACGAATGGGAGTGTTTCAAGTTTAATGTGCCTCGAAAAAGTCAAATCGATGGTTGTTCCAATCGAGTGGAAGAGAGATAGATGCGGCGCAAGCGTACAATGAACGTAACGGTACACAGCGTAACAGGACAATGTGCGTTACGGGACACTTTTTCGTGCGTGCAGCCGGCGTTCATCGATTTATTAGACTTTGTCACGTCAAAAAATATCTATATAAAAATTACAATTGCTTTTTTTAAAAATACTTCCAGACAAGTATTCGAATTATTCTCCAAAACGAATTTATGAGACTACAATTAAGTTTACAAGTAGTTCACAATTTTCATTAGTGGCTAGGTTAGGTTGGCCACATTTAAAATACGTCAAAATAGCGTGGAAAGTTTCTTACGTTACCGTTGGTAAGGTATTATCAATTAAATATGTAATTAACTTAACCTAGATACCCTTCCTTACTATATTTTATAGTATTTTAATATAGCTAGCCACTCTTAACCTGACTAACCGTTCACGCAATTTCAAAGTATTTTTAATTGGCTAACGTAAAACAACAGAACCAACCGCTCTCATGATTATTTTGTTATTTTTTATATATTCATGATTTATTAATTGATTGGTTAATTCATTTATTTGTGACTCATATTTAGCTTCACGTGTTTGTTCCTGAGGTTGTTTTTAACTTTTTTTACTTTTAAAATCACACGCATTGGTTATTGTTAATCAAAATGATTATCCTGGTGTAAAATGCTCACGAAAGTCAGGAAAGTCTTTAAAAATTAACTAAACCCAAGGATTGGTCACTGGAGTCACGAAAGATTCCATAAATAAACAGTAATGACGTATGTAACTCATAGCCAGCAGAATTCTGCTGTCTTGCATGTTGCTTTTGACGCCTCAAGTCGGTTTAGAGTCACACATTTATATATATATATCTCCCAATAATATTATAAATGTGAAAGTTTGGATGGATGGATGGATGTTTGTTACTCAATCACGCCAGAATGGCTGAACGGATCTGGATGAAACTTGGCCTACAGCGAGCTCATAACCTGGATTAACACATATATCACACATTAATATCAAATTTCATCCCTAAGGGAGTGAAAAAGTGATAATTTCATTATATAACAGAAAAAATCATAGGTCGTAGACATACAAATAGTGAGTGAGTGTCATTTCTCTATGTATGCCACACGATCATACACATAGTAAGGTCTGGCAAATTCATATTTTTCTCCTTGGTAAGACCAGCCCGCTTAGTGGAGCTCGCAGCGGCTAGCAAAATAAAGGCGCTAATAAAAGTTTTGTTCTTAACTTCGTCCATAGATAGAGTTGCCTTGAATTTTAAACGCACCATCGTTTGATGCGTTTGTCATGTCTTTAATTTTCGTTTGTTTGTGCCGTATGCGTTCCTATACCATTCATCCGATTGCGATGAAATTTTGGTGAGTTGTTATGCGCATGCCCGTGAAGGTTTCTGAGACGGTTTAACTATTTTGAAATAGTTGGAGCACGAATCGTTTCAAAAAATGTGTTTATTTCATATTATATAGAGGCACTTCGTCTGCTTTTGTTGTATAAGTGCGCACGCATGACACAATTTATTTAAATATAAAAGAGAGACAGAGATATAGTGATATATATAGAGAGAGATAGAGATACAGAGATATAAGTTGAGATAGAGCGAGGTATAGATAATGAAATGGGTTAGATAAAGAGATATATAGATGTATATATAGAGATTGGTATATAGAAGATACAGAGATAGTGATAGGTATAGGTATATGTAGATATAAAGAGATAAGTAGATATAGAGAGATACATAGATATATAAATGTAGATAGAGATAAATATATATTTAGAGAGATGGATACATGATTTGTATATGTGTAACTACTTCAAACATATTGTTACGATTTACCAGGTTCTTAAAGGATAGCCCAATTAAAGATTTTATCACTCCACAGTTTTATTGATGGCCACTACTTATGTCACAAATTATCTTCTAAAATGGCAAATAATCAATTGTATATAAAAATGTTGCTTCCTACAGTCACTCGTTTCTTACAATCCACACACCTCGCTGGGCCGCACCTCTGGCGCAACTCTCGCCGCAGCACCCCTCGTGGATCTCCGCCGCGGGACTCCGTTGCCGCACTCCGCCGCCGCCGACGCACTTGCTTTCGCCGAGAATCCGCTCGACGCCTCACTCGGAACTTCGCTTGGGACTCCGCCGTGCCCGCGACACTATCGCCCGGAACTGAACTCTCTGCCATGGAACCTTCCCTTCGTCCAGGGACTTCGCCGCTCTATCGCCCGAAAAATCCGCCGCGGGAAAACTCCCGACTCCCGACTCCCGACTCCCGACTCCCGACTCCCGACTCCCGACTCCCGACTCCCGACTCCCGACTCCCGACTCCCGACTCCCGACTCCCGACTCCCGACTCCCGACTCCCGACTCCCGACTCCCGACTCCCGACTCCACTCACTCACTCACTCACTCACTCACTCACTCACTCACTCACTCACTCACTCACTCACTCACTCACTCACTCACTCACTCACTCACTCACTCACTCACTCACTCACTCACTCACTCACTCACTCACTCACTCACTCACTCACTCACTCACTCACTCACTCACTCACTCACTCACTCACTCACTCACTCACTCACTCACTCACTCACTCACTCACTCACTCACTCACTCACTCACTCACTCACTCACTCACTCACTCACTCACTCACTCACTCACTCACTCACTCACTCACTCACTCACTCACTCACTCACTCACTCACTCACTCACTCACTCACTCACTCACTCACTCACTCACTCACTCACTCACTCACTCACTCACTCACTCACTCACTCACTCACTCACTCACTCACTCACTCACTCACTCACTCACTCACTCACTCACTCACTCACTCACTCACTCACTCACTCACTCACTCACTCACTGCCCTGGAACCTTCGTCCAAGGACTTCGCCACTCTGCCGCACCCGCGGCACTATCGCCCCGGAAACTCCGCCGCGTGTAACTCCCGACTTAACTCTCTCTGAGGCCGGCGTCCTCGTCTTATTGTATATCAGCCCAGGCGCTTTCCAGAAATCACGAACGTGGCTGTGGCCAGTCGCGTCATTCCGCGCCGACCCGACGGCAGAAATCTCCCGAAACACATGTCGGCGGCTAGCGTAACTCCGCAGCTGTCAGGTTTCGGATGTCAAACTAACAACACCGCGCGGGGAGCTGTGGGCTGGAGGGAGGGGAAGCGGCTACCCAGGTGCGTGCGGAACGTCTCATGTTGCGCGGCCACGTGATGCACCCAGCTGTGCACCTGCACGTGTCGCGGCCTTGCTCACGTTCGTAACAATATTATAAAATAAAACTGAATGAGGCATTGCAATGCATGCCGAGCATTAGCTAGATAATGGAATCTTTTCAATATTAGTAATCTAATTTTTAATCTTTTTTCTGTAGTGCTTTATAGAGTCTAGATTACATACAGACCATCAATTTTTAGATATATACAGGTAAATAACTATACACTGGCAGAACAACGTCTTTCGGGATCTGAAAGTGATATAAATTATTTCGAACACTTGACATTTAAATTAAGAAGACAATTACTAACTACATCTGATTTCGAAAAAGGTCCCCTTCACCCTGTGTTCAGCCCGGGCAACGCCGGGTACTACAGCTAGTGTGTGTGTATATATATATAAAGTCGGAGACTGTCCACTTAACTCACTTGGAAACTATTCCTGAAAACGTTGTAACATTCTAATACGAAATTCAGCCCCTTTCTCTATTTCGTGCTATGTAAATTTTTGATTTTTTTAGGGTGTTCCATAAAATACTCACACATTAAAAAAGATAATATACAAACAGGATTGCATAGAGAAACTCGTTTTTTCAAAAATATACAATAGGTTTGACAACCGTTTTGTTATGACTACGTTTTGTAAATGACGTAAAAGAGCAATACGGATTTCAAGACGGTGTCTGAAACCTATCATTTTATTTTACGTTGACAGTAATCGTATCGTCAGTTGTGCCATTGCCACACACAAGCACATAATGATTCAAATCATTACACCGTACTTGGTTTATGAACTGTTAGTAATACTATTTTATACATTTTAATAAAAACGTTTTTTTATCGGCAATACTTTGTTTTATTCTCCTGTCAAATATGGGAGTTTTGTTTTAGTCATTCTGTGCATAAAAAGAATCTGTGAAATTATAAAAAAAGAATGTAAGAACATTTTATTAAAAATTGCTGAAGTCGTGAAATTGGGTCGCTAGGTGTTTGTAGACAGGCTGATTATTTTCGCAGTGTACTTTTGTCATTCCGAGTGCGTTGACCCGAGGAAATGCTAAGCAGGAGATTTGCAATTCAGTCCGAACTGTAATTATGACATTACCGTAGCGCCCTCTTTCAGACGCTGGGACGTGGCAAGCCTTCAATCAGGCGCTTTCTAAATGATTTTCCGAAAGGTGGCATTTAACTCGCTTCTTTAATGGCGATGTGGCCGGAAAATTGTTTTCGGTCGAGTGGACTCATTACTGAAAGTAGTCTTTTAAGTGTGTAATCACACTCATATATTGTCATTTGAGTGAGGCGTTCCTTATGAGCCGTTTTTCAACCCTCTTAATTAATGTGCTGTCACCCCACCCTTTACTTTAATTTTGCGTTTGCACTATTTCTCCTGCGAACGTACGTCTATTTTCATACTGTCTGTGCTCATTATATCGTACGTGTATACAGAGTAATTCACACTAGTTATTTAGATGTAAACTTGTTGTTAACTAACATGTACACTAAAGTTAAAGTGACATTAAAACTACCCTGTACTTTTTTTTAAGTTCCTGTACAAGTACCAACTTAAGATCATGATACATAATTGTCATTGAAAGCCTAAATAAACAGAAAATTGCAATCTCTTGGAACTGCAGTATGTTTGGAATCCTTGAAAAGGTATTTATCTTTCTCGTTTCACACATCCACTTTGTAATGATTACCGGTAAAAAAGTAAATAGAAAATTATCTTCTTATCTTCGAACCGTTTGAGGTAGAAAAAATTATTCCTATGGTTAATACGTAGATATATTTCTTTGTGAATTTCAAGTGAATCGTATTAGCAGTTTTTGAGTAAAATTATTTTGGACAGACAAACGATTTTTTTAAACGTTAGGTTTTGTTTAGGCATCTAATTTGCCAATAGGAAAAAAAAACAACATATTTAGTACTTATTACAAAACCAGTTTTGCCCTGATTTACAGGAGCATCGTGCATGCAATGCTGTATAGGCATATGCAAATTTTTGTATGTTATTGCTGCTGATTGTAGTTACGTCGTTACTTTCTTTCCGTTTTTCGACACCCAATATTTAATCTAGGGAACAGAGTAAAACCTAACCTTATTAGAGGAGACATGATAATTCGCCTTTTTTTTGATGACATTTAAGTTTGTAAAATTTGTAACACTGACTGAACCCTTTCATTGGAGCACAGGTTACTTAACATGCCTAGAAGTGTCACAATAAGAATTTTTAGATTAGAAATATTCATGCAAAATTACGGATATTTGTAAATTTGTACCTTTACATGAAAACAATTCTATCACTGCAAAATAGTGTTCTCCATAATACTGGGTTTGGATTCTTACCCGGGCATTTATGCTTTGTGTTGTTTCAGTACCTCCACGAGTTAAAGTTATTTGTAAACCGTTCCCTGAACAGTTTTCTAGAATTAACTGCGCACATTAATAAGCATAATCAAAAAATGAAGTCAAATTATTGAATATTCGATTATGTTTTCCATGGTTTATATAATTATGCTTGAAAGAAGCATCAATCAAATAATATTATTATTCGCCCATTTACGTAAGAAATATTCAGTATTATCTCGGAAAACGTATTTAATATATGCAAAAATTACCATATGCATGTGTTGTACAAATTTACAATACATTTATTGTACCTAGTATTAGAATTTATTTATTGGCAACGGATTTAAAAAAATTGTAAAAATTACAGAATTTTTTTTTCCTTGTAGGAGCAGAATACAAATACCCAAAAATCACCTTATCCAATAACGTGCGACTAGCATAGAACTTGAAATGTGCCAGCAACCAATGAAAACTTGTGGTGAACATTATTTTGCACACGTTTGTGGATTATGGCCTGGCACAATAAAATAACGCGAATTCGGCACCGTATTTATTTTCGGGTGTTTTTATGTAGGAAGTGACAATCAGTTTACCCAAATAAGGTTAGAATTCAAGAAAAAAAAATTTATGTCTGCAAACATCAGGCAGGTATGATAATATATAATTAATCATTTTTAATAACTTGCAATCTATAAATTAAAAAAACTATTAGAATTAAAAAAAATTAATAGTTTTGTAGCTCTAATGTTGTGGGTGCATATATTATAAATAAGTATTAGTGCAGTGTATCTCGTTGGCATATATAATTGTTAACAACTAAAATAATCTCAGTGAAAACTGGGTTCATATGTGATTCATAACTTACACTATAACTAAAGTAGGTTGACTCTAAATTATGCAGTCATAAATTATATATATATGTGTGTATGTATTGATAAAGGATCCATAATCTATCAGAAAAATCTTTGTTTAAACTATTGAAACTTTATAAATAAAATGGAATAAACATTGGTTGTCTGTAAAGTAGGTTTACGGACGATAGTTTAACGTGACGACATAACAAACATTGATGAAATGATTGCATACTTTTATGAATAAAATTGAATAATTTTTATTGAATTATCACTATTTTGTGTGGATACAAAGAAGGAGTGAAATGAAATCTACAATTTAATTGATGAATTTACTTTTATTTGCACTCATTAATTCAACTATGTTTATTACTTTAACGAAGAGATTATTTTAACAAAAACTTTTATACATGTTTGCTATTTAACTTTTTCCAATCTGTGTTATTCTGTTAAGGATAGGACGATGATAGGAAAAGTAGGAAACGAATGGGAGTGTTTCAAGTTTAATGTGCCTCGAAAAAGTCAAATCGATGGTTGTTCCAATCGAGTGGAAGAGAGATGGATGCGGCGCACGCGTACAATGAGCGTAACGGGACAATGACCATAACGGGACATTGAATCATCCTTTTTCGTGCGTGCAGCCGGCGTTCATCATTTTGTTAGACGTTGTCACGTCAAAAATAAATCTAAATATTTAAAACCATATTTAAGTGTTTCCTTACAGTCATTTATTTAAAGTTTTATGTAACTATATATTTTAGTGATATAATTTATTTTCTTATATATTTTTAAGTTTGTCATTTTCTGTCTGAAAATGTTGAAATCTACTTACAAGAGAATTTTCACTTACCTTAGCTTTATTATTTTTTTATTAACCATGAGTAAATATATTTTTACACGTGATGAATTGTTAATTGTGTGTAATTCTTGTTTTTTAAACTAGTATTTAAAAACGTACAAAAATATTGCAAGAGTAATTGCAAATCACAGATTGTAATCATGACGTGCCATGTTCACAAAATTCTGTAGAAGAAAAATAATTTTCAATTGAGAAAAAATAATTTAATTTTAAGCGGTATAATACTTCGGCAAATAGGCCTAATCTAGATATTTTTGTAAAATCGTACAGTCCTTTAGAAATCGAAATTATGTTGTAAAACTAGCTAATGCCTGGCATGCATTGCAATGCTTCAATCATTTTGTTTGTTTGTTTTTGTTTGATATAGGTACACATATACAAAGCATCTCTATACATATCTCTATTTATATATATATACACTTCTATATCTATATATTTATATCTCCCTCTATATTTCTCTATCTCTCTCCTCTATATAGGCCTACCTATATCTCTATAGCAATGAAGTTATTACATATATATGTTTTTTACCTATCTATATTTTATCCATCTTTTTACCTGTTACTGGTGTGACATATGTATATAAAAACACGCGCGTATTGGAATGCAACGGTGTGTCAAAATCTTAAAGCAATCGATGAAGAACTTTCGGTTTTTTTTAAAGATTTTGAACCTACAAACATATACTTTTTTTTTTAAATTTTTATGGATTACATTTCATCCAATAACAGAAATAATTTAATTTACAAACATTTGCAATCAACACTAGTGATGGAGTTCACCGTTCATCCGAAACACTTGGAATTCCTTCCGGAGAGTTCTCGTGACGAGGCTGAAATCCTGAATTAGCCCAAGGACTGTGACGGTAATCCCGACCAACATTGTGTCACTGGACACCAGAGCCATTAACCATGGAAATTGAAATCCACTTAAACCATGTTTGCCGAGCTCTTTTAATCCTCTGATTCGCCCACTCGACCGGGTAGAGCACAATACAGTGCGCAATCTCTCTCTTCTCTATCTCTCTCTCTCTCTCTCTCTCTCTCTCTCTGTGTGTGTGTTTGGTTCCTTTGCATGGCGTTTCGAGTTGGCTGCGGTTTACCTTTTTTTCCTTCTTCTCCTTCTCTATCTGCTGTTTACAGTACATCCCACTTGTTCCTCCAGTGTCCGCCGAGGGCGTTGTTTATTGACGCAATGCTCCCAAGGTTAGCAGTCTCAAATGCATGATCAAACACGCTCGTAGCGGCCATTGGAGTGTCTTCAAACATTCTAAGACGACCCCTCGGCTTATGAAACTAATGCACGCGGACATTTGCTTGCGGCGAAAATGTTGTTCCTTGCTGTGTTCGTCCGTTTGCTGTCAACAATTTACAATTTAAAACTTTTTGTTGGTCACAATATTTGCACTTTACATCGTTTGGTACAAGGTGAGGAAGACATTCCAGCACACTGTGCTCTTTTGTCTAGTTATAAAATTATTTAAAGGTTTACATGTTATTTACATTATGCATATGTTTGAATTTATTTACAGAAGGAAAAAAAAATTAAAAACCTCCAGTCTTGGTTATGTGAGTCTTAGCTCTTTGTCTTTGTTTGTTGTATATTACACACTTTCACTGGTTGTTACACGAGGATATTTAATTAAAATAACAATATATTTACATTATGTACAAACACTACACTACGTCACTTTGGTGTGCGTTCGTAGTGAGACACTTCATTGGCACTGTGATCGGTGTCCATTTGCGTGAATGTGTGCTCTGCCCAGTCAGGGTCGTCCAGAATAACCTTTTTTTTTGGTCACGTCGCTGTGTTCGTCTTTCGTCGCTGTGTTGTCCAAAGTCATTTTTTTTTGTCTTTGTGTACTGTCCTTGTTGCTACTGTTTCGTCACTGTGTCCGTCTGTGCTGTAAAAAAGGTTTTCAGACGTATTCGGTCCACGGAATTTTCTGTGCTGTTTATGTTTTTAATTTTTTTTTGACATCGGCTGATTCTGGCTTGTTTTCTGTGTTTGCATGTTCATGCGTTTTGTCCTATTTTGAGGTTTTCTTGTGACATACAATGTAATTAGTAGACACCTGCAAAATTCGCGAATTCATTGACCTCTACGATAGACTCCACAGTCCTTTAAATACTCGCGGAAATGACACCTGTTCATTGGCTACTGACGCGTGAGACGTCTCAACTAGGCTGTCCGTAATTCGGCACTTTCTTGGTTTAGTGTTTCCCATTGGCTCACAGTTTCCCGGATAAAATGTGGACCAATCGCAGAATTGGTACGAAGGTATAGTTGTTTTGATGCTAGCCTATCGCGAAAAGAAATCCGCGAATTTTGCAAGTCTCTAGTAATTAGCAATGGCGTTATGTCCAAAATAACACCCTTGAACGCCTTTCAAAGTGAATTATGCCCAATTATCTAAGCTTTTTTTCAACCTTTTTGCTATATAATTCTAATTTCGAACTAACTATCCCAATTTGTGACATGTGAAGTCGTAATTCATACATCCCAGACCTTCTGCACCTTGTTGCAATCACGTATTTACCAGATGGTTCTGGTCTGTATTCGCGTATTATTTCACGCGGGTGACTTCAAAAAGTAGCCGAAGCTAAGTCCTATACCATGTCAAATCAAAAGAACAAAAAAATAGCCCGGAAGCTTTTATTGCAAGTGGTATCAAACTATTTGAAATCGCAGTATGATGGTGAGGTACGAAAAACCGGACGTTCAAACCACGGAACGGGTCGTAACGGAAAAAGTGCAACAACGATTGGGAGTGGGGCGCTCGGATCCAAGATGGCAGAATGTTCTAGAATCCAATATGGTGGAAAATTTCTGGAAAGACTAAATGGCCGAGTCCAAGATGGCGGCGCGAAAGCCGGATGTCATTCCGAGATTGCGAGCGACGCCGAGATTGCCGAGTTTCTGGAACGGGGGTGCGGCGTTTGTCCTAAAATCGTTTATCTTAATTTAGTTTGAACGACGTGTACCCGAACGGAACGACCACAGCTCGGAGACCACCGGAAGGACAGCGTCTGACGGAGGAAAGTCGTAAGCGATGATGGGACCAGCCCGAAACTTCGTCCCACCAGGGCCGTAGCCAAGATTACGTGAAGGAGGCGGTCCAGTGTGACCGTTACATCATATTTTACGAGTAATTATTCTTTATAGTGCAATTTAAAATGTAAATTATTTGTCACGCTAAAATGTTAGGGATTAGCAGACTTTTAGTACTCCAACATAACGTTTTTAGTATAGATTTTGCTTGGGAAAAGAACCCTGGGCATCTTTATATTTTGTTTATTTTTATTTAATTGTTTTAAAACTTTGTTCTTAAGTACATTTGTTTGATGATTTAGTTAAAACAAGGCACACATTCATCTATGTTAATATTAATAAATACGTGAAACACACATTTTAAGTTTGCATGAAAACTTGCATGAAATAAATTGACTGTAATGGGAATCACAATTCCTGCAACTTACGTTTAGGAGGACTGTAATGTGGAGGAAATACAGGGTGATTATAAGGTTACTATACATTTTTGTGATACACATTTTATTGCATAAGTGTATTTATTAATGTAACATATATCATGCACGGATATATATTTTGCTGTCGTTAACTTGAAACAATGCTAACAACAGAAGAAATAACCGCTGTCGTGTGTGCTCGTCTGCGTGGGTTGAACGCATGGCCAGGTGCGGACAGATTTCACCCGCTGGTTTCGGAAGCCGGTCCCCCACCAGACTAGCTGCCGAGACCTTGGTGAACAAGTTCGAGCGAACCGGCAGTGTTGCAGATGAACAACATCCAGGGAGGCCACCCTCAACAACCAAACACTGTGCGACCCGTGGAGGGATGACATCACACGCAGCACCTCCGCACATACAAGGAGACTACGTTCTTTAAATGATCCATGCAACGGAGTATTTCGTATACTACACAGCCACAATGAGTGCTAACTGGCAGCACGGCGGGAAACGGCATAAGCCGCCCCCAAAAGACCAGACCTGACCAAACCAATGCGGACTAAAAGTCCAAGTACCCCACCCCTTGCATAGTAGAACTTCTACCACGCCCCACTCTTCTTCCAGGACCGTCCTTCTATTCCTGTAATCCACCTGCTTGTAATAATGCATGACCTTTGCATCCCGCATGTATGTGCCCAGGGTTATCCCTCTGTCTATGGAGGTTTTACCTGGGCCCAACTTATCTAGTTTTAGTCTAGAATTAAGAGTGAGGGGAGTTAGTCATGGCGAAAACGTCTGCCATGGCTGGCCAATCCCCTCCTAGCACATGATGCACGTGACCTTCTCAGCATGGTTAAAAACCTGCATGTTTAGAGCGTATAGGGCTTGCCCTGAGACGCACTTAGAGTCTTCCCTACCTAGACCCCTCCCTTACACACATAGTTTTAACTTTGGTTAGGAAAAAAAAACCCGGAGTATTTCGTAGATGCGCAAATGTAGTTCCGGACAGTATACCTCCTTTTTCCCTGTAGCATATTCTTCCTCTTCTGTTAAGAACTCCCTTTCGTTTTCTGCTAATCGTATGTTGTATAGGCGTGATTTCGAAATAATGCTGTTTCGTGACTAGCGATCGGTATTTGGGGTGCGGCAATACCGATCTCTCCTAGTTTGACGGCTTGCGTTTATCGTTTGTCATTTATTTGTACTTCAGCCTGGTAATTTTCCTGATGTAAGTATTCTCTTCCTTGTGGGTTAGAAAAATACAAATTTTTGCTGACGGGTTCTTGTCCTTGAAAATATTTAGGAACTAGCGATGCTGCTGCTAGTGTCTTGTAATAAGTATTACTGTATTCTAGTGGTCTAATACCTTCACAATGCAGTTTTTTTTTAGACATAAGCCATCGCAGTTTTTACGCTGTTTGTCATGCAAACATTCCGAAAGTAAAAAAAAAATTAAGAAGATAAAAAAAAATCACAGCAAACAAGAACGAAATCAGCTGATGTTGGACAAAGGAACCAAAGATGAAACTAAACAAGTATTATGGACGACACGACGACGACCACGGACTGTCCGTGCTTACGTCGTTCTGTCGTCCATAAAAAAATATTGTTTAGTTTTATCGTTGGTTCCGTATGTCCATCAGCTGATTCAGTCTTGTTTTCAGTGAGTTTTTTATCCCTTCGGAATTTTTCCATGGCAAACAGTGCAAAACTGAAACGGCGTATGACCAAAAAAATTGGTTGTCTGTAAAGTCGGTTTACGGACGATGGTTTAACGTGACAACGTCATAACAAAACATTGATGAAATTATTGCATACTTTATGATTAAATTTGAATAATTTTTATTCTAATAATAAAAGAATAAATACTTGAAATTATACTAGTAATCAGATTTTTAAAATGCAAGAATAATGAACCTTTATTGCCGAATTTGTTGTAATAAGCAATGAAAACCACATTAACTTTTCACTTAACTTTATAAACAGTCGAGTGGAAGAGAGATAGATGCGACGCAAGCGTACAATGAGCATAACGGGACACAGCGTAACGGAACAATGTGCGTAACGGGACACTTTTTCGTGCGTGCAGCCGATGTTCATCGATTTATTAGACGTCACGTCAAAAAAAAACGGCATTTAATACACCAGGAGTCTGTCTCGGGAGCTAGGGGTTCCACAAAGCACCGCGTGGGGAACTCTGCGCTACACATTGCAGAGACGTGCGTATCACATCCAGGATGTGCGCAAGCTCGAAGCAGAGGAAAATAAAAGCCCGTCTACAATAGCAATGTCCTAAACTGTGTCCGTAGGATACTCGTCGCTGATTGGTCCACGTGACCCTCTGACGTATTGCGTCAAGTGGGCGAAGGTCCGAACCTACCTGGTCCGAAGACATTCGTCAATTTGAACTTTTTGTCCCAACCTGTGTACTTCGGACACAGAAAAAGAACAGAACACTCACGAAATTTGAATTTCCGGTTCCCGTTTGAAAACGTGGTGTTTGTTTTTGTTATTGAAGGAAATGGAAGGTGTTATAAGTCAAGAAGAGCCACTTTGCCTTACTGAATAAATATATAATATTGAATTCCCACAACTTTCATAAGTTCAATCTCAAACTACAAAAGCATCAAAACAATAAACAAAAACATTTGGTTTGGCAAATTTACTGCGCTCTGGTGACAACTTTATAAATCAATACATTCGGATATCGGATATCGCAATTGTGGACAGGGCAGTTTTCGGTGAGACAATGTGACGTCACTCACATTCGGATTAGGACACGGACCACGCACAGGTTCGGACTATTGTAGACGGGCTCTAATGCAGCCAGGGAAGCGATGCAGCACGCATGGACCTTCTGGAGGCTGTCGAGATCGGTAATCTCATGCGCCATGTCCTCTCCTGGTGATGGGAGCTACACCCCCACACGAGTGTGCACGTGGAAAAGACAACAGCTGTCTCGGAGCAGCGTTAACGCGCCGTAGGGGAGAAGCAACGGGACACGCCCGAAGCTTTGAATATATATACTGTATAGAAGTCGCCAGCCCAGGTTAAAATTTCTAATACGGTTTGAGGTAGTTGGTTAATTCACCGCCGCAATCGCCACCATCTCTAGGGCATCGACTTGTGGTGGTCCCTAGTGGACAAGTGTCGAACTCTTCTGACACCCCTTCCCCCTCCTGTTGAACGAACTTGAGCTGCAGTGAATGATGGGTGGGGGTGCGGGGAATGACAGCGGGCGACAGTGCTGCGCTCTAACGTGTAAATAACAACCTAAGACGATACAGGGCGTTACGGCAGCGCCCTGCAGCGGTGAAGTTCCCAAGATGCTCATCATACGCTTCTGAAAAACGTACAGTAAATCCTATCCACTCGTGACTTCTATACAGTATATATATTCAAAGCCCGAAGAGAATTGTGCGGATGGAATTCACCAGGTCAAAGGTCCGTGTGGGACCCTTCCATGTTTCGCCGAGGGCACAATCCACTGGTAATGCGCACCTCGACGTGGCTGAAGCAATATTCTTGGAGCCCACAGTTGAGGGAAGAGGAGGTGAAATCGTGGATACCGTTGTGTTCAACACCAACATTTTGCCCTGTTAGTTCGGGACTACCTCGATCACGCTGTCCCAAGGCAGAAGGATTGGCCGGGACCTGCCACAAATGTGAGCACCACGGTCACCAGATCTGACCCCTCCCTTTCCCCCCTTAGATTACTTTGCATGTTTTTTTTTGACGTGACAACGTCTAATAAATCGATGAACGCCGGCTGCACGCACGAAAAAGGATGACTCATTGTCCCGTTACGCTGTGTCCCGTTACGCTCATTGTACGCTTGCACCGCATCTATCTCTCTTCCACTCGATTGGAACAACCATCGATTTGACTTTTTCGAGGCGCATTAAACTTGAAACACTCCCATTCGTTTCCTACTTTTCCTATCATCGTCCTATCCTTAACAGAATAACACAGATTGGAAGAAGTTAATTAGCAAACATGTACGGGACAATGAGTCATCCTTTTTCGTGCGTGCAGCCGGCGTTCGTCGATTTATTAGACGTTGTCACGTCAAAAATGATTCAATTTTATTCATAAAACTATGCAATCATTTCATCAATGTTTTGTTATGACGTTGTCACGTTAAACTATCGTCCATAAACTGAATTTACAGACAACCATTTTTTTTTTAATTTTTATCAAATCCAATGTGTATCAGGTAAAGATACGCAGCATTGAACAGCTAGAACAATGAATTAACAGCAGCAATTGAGGACATTTAACCAACTGTGTAACGCCGTGTTTTTCCAGGTCACGGTGGGACTCTGTATTAAAGATATGACCTGGTACGATATAGGATTGATGCATAAGATCATTTAGGCAAAACATCGTGACTATCACAAAAAAAATGTATAGTTACTCCATAATAACCCTGTACAACCATGTCCACTATGGATTTCAAAATAATATTTCCGAAATTATATCTTCGTATTATTATGTACATAAATGGCTGTTTTTTTAATTTTAAATTCTTTGGTCGCTAGATTTTAACACGTTTTAATAGCTTTACTTGTAACTGTGTACTCAAATCATGTAAATCGAATTTAAGCTAATCCTAACTGTTGTATCGATTTGAAACTTTCCAAGTTTATGTGATCCCGATGACAATGCAATAATTTCATTACCATGTCCCGAAGTGAGAGAGAGGAAAGGGGGAAATAGGGGCCAAAACCACTACTTTCGTGCTATTGTCAATAACCATGTGTTTTATATATCCATGTGTCTGGTACATGGTGGGAAAATAATTGCCCGACGACTGCTCCCTTCAAGGATGGAAGAAAAGGGTGGAGAAGTCAAAATTTTTTTTTCTAAAATATTAAAAATCGATTATTTTTCGGTGTGGAGTGTTTCCGAGCCAACCGGGGTCCTCAACCTCTCAATTTCCCCCCCCCCCTCTTCCCTCAGGGGAGGAGGTCATTTGCCCCCGATATTTGGAAGTCGGGACAGTTAAACGTTTAATGTGCTTCTGGAGGGCTTTGGGCACCATCGGACCTCCTTAGGGGACTTTATAAATTTATTTTTTAGGCCCTTTTTTGAGGAATTTATAACATTTTAATTCAATATGAACTAAAAAGTAAAAAAAATGAAAATCACTCTTGAATTGTCGGATCAACAAGTAAAAAAAATCTTTAAATCTATTAAATTTCTTCAACAGCTACCGAATTAACTATTACTCTGTATAACGAACTTTTTTAATACATAAGCTTAAAATAAGAATCAAGAAATAAACAAAACAATTTATTTTAATGAAAAAAAGCGTAGAGAGCTTGATATTAGTTGTCTTAAATTTTCTACCACTAATGTCTATTCGTTAGGACAGGGTCATTATGAAAATGAAAGAGGAGAGCACTCCACGGCTTCTGGTTGGCCAAACAGCTCAGCCAACCTGCCAATCACAGAAGCCCGGCTCCGATTGGCCAAGCCAACAGGCTAACCCACAGAAAGGAATACTCTGATTGGCTCGCCGCTGCAGCCAATCGGGAAACAGTCCCCTCTCAGGCGAGAGTATTAAAATGCAGGAGAACGTGTAATAATTCAGTAGGTAACTGCTCTCTGATGATGGCGACAGCAACGTCGACCGAAACGTCGGTGATATCTTCGCCTTCAACGCTTCTACAACTCAGAAGCCAAGCAACTCTCTTTTATTATTATAAATTGCGTGGTTTGAAACAATGGATATTTGCGGCTATTTAGAGTTATATAGTATAAAATTATACGCACGTTAGAAGTTATACTTACTTGACATAATAAAAACTAACTTTAAATCGGCATACAAATATTTCATAGAAATAAAATAATAAAAGGACTGGAGTGATATTGTAAAAACGGTTTGTAAAGTATAAAATTGAATCAAATTAAAAAATTTAAATATATAGTAATTGTTTTATATAAATATAAATATTTGTGTAGAGTTAATGGTTAAATTTAGTAAATTAATCGATATACATTTTAATTTTAAATAAAATCTGTAGATTTATTTTAATTGATAAATTTTAATTATATATTAAATAAAAAAGTTATAATTTATAGTGCAAATAAATTATACATACGGAAAAATAACCTTATAAATACTCCAATGAAAACGGCCAGGAGACTTCCTACCAGTGGAATATTACAAGCAACCTGAAATCGTTATATACAGAAACAAAACCTCTCATGTATAATACACTTGAAAAATTTTATAAACACAATTTATATCACTAATATATATAATAAAAATGGTTTTAATGTTATGGACTGGTATTCAATATCAATCACTAAAAAATTTATATTTAAAAAACAATATATAATTTTTTTGTGTGTAGCTTTTTTTCCATCCTGTGAAGATTCCGTTGCTTTGTGCGAGTGCATCGTAAAAAAAATCACTTTCATATAATTTTTTATAACGCGCCCAAAGAAGTGTAATTTCAACGGAAAAAAAATTGTGATACGACGCGGCTAGCGATGCAACAGGCCAGCCGGCAGGAGGGGGCGCGTTCCCAGGTAGTGTCATCAACCCGTCTCCTGCCGGGTAAGGTAATCCGATTACAAGAGAAGCCTCTCTCTACTTCCCTCTCTCGAAAGTTCGGCGCGTTTACAGAGCCCTCCGCTCGCGTGAAAGTGGCGTGACTAGGACGCCAATGTTCTTGCTGCTTCTACTGTGAGGTCGGGGATTCTGATGGCGCGTCACTTCGGAGGGCTAGGAGGATTTCCCAGTGCGGGAACTTTGCAGGATTGGTGGCGACACCGTGCGATAGTGGGAGACTAGTTAATCCTCGGAACGATGAGAGCAGTGGAGTGAAGAGGGTGAATGACCAAGGGCGTCGCCAGGGGGGGGGGGGGGTTAGGGGGGGCAGTTGCCCCCCTAGAGCCCTAGAGATTAAAAAAAATGTAGCCAAAAGCAAAAAAAAAAACATACTTTTCCCACAACTTGCCCCCCCCCTTCCCAGGCCATCGGCTGGCGACGCCCTTGTGAATGACCCCCCTTGGCGAGCGATAGCGGGCGACGAGAGGACTTCAGAGACATCAGGAACAGTGACAGTGTCGCGATGCGGACGAGTGAGACAGTGTGTTGGGACAGAGGTGAGCGGTAAGAGACGAGCAGTAGATAGGAGCCACTGTCGAGCCGAGATCCAGTGGGGAGAGTGATTAGTGGACCCATAAAAGTGTTATTAATTTGTATACACGCATTTTAATTGTTGTAATTTAATTATTAAGGTGAAAAAGTTTTTGTTAAATAAGACTAATTAAATAATTGGGCTGTCAGTTCCGGACCCGTTTTTTTTTCCATTTGTAACAACTATGACAAAGTACACGAAAAGAGGGTGGAATCAAAATTGAGCGAAACGCAGGTAGGAATAAACCGGACACAATCGGAAATGTGGGAAAGATTCGGTGATGTAAGCGATTGAAGAAGAAAAATTGAGCGAGAAAAACAATACTTGTTGGTTTCATTTTGAATTTGAGAAATGTTTTCATGAAAACCACCACCGTTAATAAACTTTTTTAACTCAGCAGATTTTTTTTATTTTTAAAATAAATAAAATCGCTGCGAACCCAAATACGGCCACTTCTCTTAAGTCCAGCATAAAAAGTAAATTTGCCCTTGTTTCTCCTACCTAAAACCGTGCAACGTAAGAGCTTCATATACTTGTGCTTATTACAATAACATTTAGTTTGACTACACACTATGGCCAATCACTGCAATTAAATTTCATGGTTTACTACACTGTTACATGTTAAAGTTAAATAACAAACTGCTCTACGAAGAATACGCTACAGATTAAACGAAGGATTCTTCGTAAATCCAGAAAAAGTTATCTTTTTATAAATTATTTCCTATTTCATTGTAAAAAGAATAAACGTACATAGAGGCGAATTCATTTTTTTTTCTGGAAAAGTGGAAAAATGGGGATAATTTTAAATTAAATAAAAACAAATTAAAAATTTTAATATGTGTATTTCAAAAAATGACTTAAGTGCTGACATTGACACACTTGCATATGTGCCTATAGAAGTTGCCGTATGTGACCAGGTGGCATGGTTTTTGTCACATAGTTGGAATTCCAGGTGTCGCATTACCTCACCTTACATAACTTTTATTTAACTCGATACCTCCCTTGAATTTGATGTTCTGCCACAAAAAAATTTTGCTACAGTTATTCACTATGTGCAATATCATGTGTGTAAAAATAGTAACATTTAGTTTTCTAAGTCTTGTGCGCCTTTTTTACACCCATGATATTACACTGAACGAGTATCTGCTGAGAATATTTGTGGCAGAGCAGCAAATGCAAGTGAGGCATCGGGATAAACTTAATATACATTAAATAAAATTAATAACGCAAAAAAATGAAGAGAAAAAATTTCGTGTTGTGGACAGAGCATTAAGCCCCCCGCCTACCCGGGCCCACACACGCTGCGCAGAGCTCAAGACATGCGAGTGGGGTCTGCTTACGAAAAACATTATTTAAGATTTCGCTGAGGGCCGAAAAGTACTTTTGATTTCGGATTAAGTTTTAAAACTATTTTTAGAACAGTTAAAATTTCTAAAATGCATGTTTTCTGAGTAATTTTTAGGCGTAAAACAACCGGTACAGATTCTTGAAAGCACTTGAGGGACTTGCGTTACACCTTTATCTTCATTTCTCCGCCGTATAATGTTACTGTCACCGCTCAAATTTCAAAGTTTTACTGTGACGACGAGAAGACTGCGCGCCAGTCCAGAGGAGACACCGCGCTAGAAGTACCAGCGAGCGTCGCGCTTATCATCCCGCCTCACTAACACACATACACACACATGACGAGGCGAGGCCCTAAATGTGAAAATATTTGACAGTGTAGAATCGAGTATGTAATTACACATTGCCTTCTTCAGTTCCGTTTTATAATCATCTGTAGTTGGCGGGGAAGTAGGTACCTAAAGAAACAGAATCCTCGCGTGGCTGTGCGATATATCGAGACTCGACAGCTGCGGTAGCTGCTGCTCACTTCGACGGCGACCTTGGACGTCCGGGGAACTCGTGACCGACGTCACTCGGGCCACTTCGAAGCCTTTCGTGAGGGGGCGGACCCTCCCCCCCCCCCCCCCCCGCGGGGCCAGTGGCGTAACGCTGGAAGGGCGAGCGTGGCACAGCTCCGTCCAACCTTCCAACTGTCGCACGTGAACGTGACATGCGCAGCCTTGCGCGCACCCGTTGCGCGCTACAGATCGCCGCTCCACGTCAACACGCTGTCTCGACATAGTCCGTGCCACGTAACTTGCCTGAAAAAAAAAAATTTTTTTTTACTGTTATCGAACATAGCACTGCGTTCTCAGTGGCGGATAGATAATTTTTTTTCCGTAGGGATGGGAGGAGGGAAATAAAAAAAATCCAAAAATATTAGAAAAAAATAGACTTTATAAATATAAAAATAGATAATATAAAAATTAAAAAAAAAATAGAAAAAAATTTAAATGTGAAAACATTTTTTAAAATTAAAAACTTACTTTAGGTGTCTTGAAAGTTCACCTTGCGTTGGCCAAAATAACATACAGCCTTTTCTGATATTTGGCATATATATTCGGTTACATCGAAGGGTGGGAGGAGGGGAGATATCACCCCCCTCTTCCATGGTAGCGTCCGCCACAGGTCTTTCTGTCAACAACTTCGAATGCTTGTCGGCGTTTGTAAACAAAAGTCACGTGATGCTTTCTGCAAGTGACTCTTTGGGAACGAGGTGAAACTGGCATTACCATTGAGGACTGTCGAATGTGAGACAAGTGACATAAAAAAATCCCATTTTCTCCCACAGGCTCGCCAAATAAAAGGTTCCTCATAGCATGGGCCAAACTAAAACGGAACGGTCTACACACAGGAATACTCGCGAGGAGTTACCGTCAGTAAAAGGGAGTTTTCTATACTTAGTTCGGATCAAAGTATACCACATAAATGTGGGTCCTATTACCAATAAGTAGAAACGACAATTCAGAGGTTTGAATCCATTGTTGTATTTTCAGACCGTATCGTCAACAACCGAGCACCACAACTGCGTGCAACTGACAAACTTACAACGAATAATGTTCGCAAATGTTTCCTTCTACTTTCACGCTGGAGTCGCAATACTACGACAACTTTAACACGACCAACTCTAATACGGTTGTCGGCAAATCTTCCCAAGCCAAATGCGTCCATAAAATGCAGTATAGAATACGCTAAATATAGCGTAGGCCTTTTTATTTCCTGTTGATAGTTGAAGTGTGCAAAACAATGTTATGGAGAGAAGTGAACTCCCCCCCTCCCCCCTAACATGCTAGGATGTGTCCCTTATTATGTCGCTAGTTGCTGCTTTAGCGATGCCGAAGCCCGTGGTGTAGGCAAAGCACTACTCTCTTGAAACCTGTGGTGTAGGCAACGCACTATCATCCTGAAGCCTGTGGTGTAGGCAACGCACTATGCTCCTGAAGCCTGTGGTGTAGGCAACGCACTACGCTCCTGAAGCCTGTGGTGTAGGCAACGCACTATGCTCCTGAAGCCTGTGGTGTGTAAGCAACGCTCTACGCTCCTGAAGCCTGTGGGGTGTAGGCAACGCACTACGCTCCTGAAGCCTGTGGTGTAGGCAACGCACTACGCTCCTGAAGCCTGTGGTGTAGGCAACGCACTATGCTCCTGAAGCCCGTGGTGTGTAAGCAACGCTCTACGCTCCTGAAGCCCGTGGTGTGTAGGCAACGCACTACGCTCCTGAAGCCTGTGGTGTAGGCAACGCACTACGCTCCTGAAGCCCATGGTGTAGGCAACGCACTATGCTCCTGAAGCCCGTGGTGTAGGCAACGCACTATGCTCCTGAAGCCCGTGGTGTAGGCAACGCACTACGCTCCTGAAGCCCATGGTGTAGGCAACGCACTACGCTCCTGAAGCCCGTGGTGTAGGCAACGCACTACGCTCCTGAAGCCCGTGGTGTAGGCAACGCACTACGCTCCTGAAGCCCATGGTGTAGGCAACGCACTACGCTCCTGAAGCCCGTGGTGTAGGCAACGCACTACGCTCCTGAAGCCCGTGGTGTAGGCAACGCACTACGCTCCTGAAGCCCGTGGTGTAGGCAACGCACTACGCTCCTGAAGCCCGTGGTGTAGGCAAGGCACTACGCTCCTGAAGCCCGTGGTGTAGGCAACGCACTACGCTCCTGAAGCCCGTGGTGTAGGCAACGCACTACGCTCCTGAAGCCCGTGGTGTAGGCAACGCACTACGCTCCTGAAGCCCATGGTGTAGGCAACGCACTACGCTCCTGAAGCCCGTGGTGTAGGCAACGCACTACGCTCCTGAAGCCCGTGGTGTAGGCAACGCACTACGATCCTGAAGCCCGTGGTGTAGGCAACGCACTACGCTCCTGAAGCCCATGGTGTAGGCAACGCACTACGCTCCTGAAGCCCGTGGTGTAGGCAACGCACTATGCTCCTGAAGCCCGTGGTGTAGGCAACGCACTACGCTCCTGAAGCCCATGGTGTAGGCAACGCACTACGCTCCTGAAGCCCGTGGTGTAGGCAACGCACTACGCTCCTGAAGCCCGTGGTGTAGGCAACGCACTATGCTCCCGAAGCCCGTGGTGTAGGCAACGCACTACGCTCCTGAAGCCCATGGTGTAGGCAACGCACTATGCTCCTGAAGCCCGTGGTGTAGGCAACGCACTATGCTCCTGAAGCCCGTGGTGTAGGCAACGCACTACGCTCCTGAAGCCCATGGTGTAGGCAACGCACTACGCTCCTGAAGCCCGTGGTGTAGGCAACGCACTACGCTCCTGAAGCCCGTGGTGTAGGCAACGCACTACGCTCCTGAAGCCCATGGTGTAGGCAACGCACTACGCTCCTGAAGCCCGTGGTGTAGGCAACGCACTACGCTCCTGAAGCCCGTGGTGTAGGCAACGCACTATGCTCCTGAAGCCCGTGGTGTAGGCAACGCACTACGCTCCTGAAGCCCGTGGTGTAGGCAACGCACTACGCTCCTGAAGCCCGTGGTGTAGGCAACGCACTATGCTCCTGAAGCCATTGGTGTAGGCAACGCACTATGCTCCTGAAGCCCGTGGTGTAGGCAACGCACTACGCTCCTGAAGCCCGTGGTGTAGGCAACGCACTACGCTCCTGAAGCCCGTGGTGTAGGCAATCCACTACGCTCCTGAAGCCATTGGTGTAGGCAACGCACTATGCTCCTGAAGCCCGTGGTGTAGGCAACGCACTACGCTCCTGAAGCCCGTGGTGTAGGCAACGCACTACGCTCCTGAAGCCCGTGGTGTAGGCAACGCACTACGCTCCTGAAGCCCGTGGTGTAGGCAACGCACTACGCTCCTGAAGCCCGTGGTGTAGGCAACGCACTACGCTCCTGAAGCCCGTGGTGTAGGCAACGCACTATGCTCCTGAAGCCCGTGGTGTAGGCAACGCACTACGCTCCTGAAGCCTGTGGTGTAGGCAACGCACTACGCTCCTGAAGCCCGTGGTGTAGGCAACGCACTATGCTCCTGAAGCCTGTGGTGTAGGCAACGCACTATGCTCCTGAAGCCCGTGGTGTAGGCAACGCACTACGATCCTGAAGCCCATGGTGTAGGCAACGCACTACGCTCCTGAAGCCCGTGGTGTAGGCAACGCACTACGCTCCTGAAGCCCGTGGTGTAGGCAACACACTACGCTCCTGAAGCCTGTGGTGTAGGCAACGCACTACGCTCCTGAAGCCTGTGGTGTAGGCAACGCACTATGCTCCTGAAGCCCGTGGTGTAGGCAACGCACTATGCTCCTGAAGCCCGTGGTGTAGGCAACGCACTACGCTCCTGAAGCCTGTGGTGTAGGCAACGCACTACGCTCCTGAAGCCTGTGGTACAGGCAACCCGTCGCGCACCCAATAAAAGTGTCACAGTGATGAAAAATGGCTCCAATATCAACAACGGAAGACCGACATTGCCGGGAGTAACCAGAAGTTCTTAGCAGAAAGTTCCAGGCTGTCTCGATTGCGGCTCAAGACGAGTATATAAGGGCCATATTCCGAGAGCCGAGTGCAGTCGCCCACCGGTAGAAGATGGCGCCGATTTCACCCCGACGCTCCGACTCGCCATGTGACGTCACGCTGTCCGTCGTCGCTGGAACTTCAGAACTGGTGTGACCGTCACAATTTAAGTCGAGTATTTTTGGTGATGGAATATTTCGCTGAGTACTGCAGGTGACAGTAAATATTCAGAAGGGATCGCTGCAGGAGAAGTTAGAAATTATTCCAAGTCCGTATCGGACTTGAAATTTTGTGGCCAGACAGCATGACTTGGGACTTTGCGTATACGATATAGAGTATGAACTTTTGACGACGTACCTCTATACCTGATAGTGGTTGATGTCGTAGAAAGTAGAGTTTGTCGGTGGTTGGAGCTTCAGAAATAAATTTTTGTATATTTTACAAGTAAAATCCTTGGAAACCCTGTTGCCAAGAATATTACTTGTAAAACTACAAGGCAGAGCTTTGTACCATGTGTGATTTTGCAAGGCTCTACCTTGTAGTTTTGCAAGAAATATCCTTGGCAACAGGGTTTCCAAGGATTTACCTTGTAAAAATACATTTTTTTTTAGAGTGAGGCATATGCGGCTATAACTCTGGATTGGACTGTGATAGCTTATAAGAGAAACTATAGCGTTACGTAATGAAACGTACGTTAGGTAACTTGAGTTTCATTTACGTAAAGGGGCACTAATTGAATTAAGGTGCTTAATGTGAATTTATAAGTTGTGCCTACTGTGGTTACGATTGTTTACGGCATTACGAGGGACTCGTTCCTGAAAGAACACGAGTGGACTCTCATGTTACAATCTGCGGAATTTTTCGTACGGTTTACTCGCACGTAAACGCGGGGTTTGGGTCATTCAGGTGTTACAGGATAAATTGGCGTGTGAAATGACGTGTGCTTACGTTTACGTATGCGTGGAAGCTCATGCTTACGCAACGGTGTAACCGGAATACGTCAACCGTGGAGAAGAATGCCCCGGTAGTTTGCTGACTTGGGATCAACTTCGCTGCTGAACTCGCCGGCGAGTAGCCCAGTCGTCGCACGAGTAGCTCACAACTACTACTACAGCGAGACGCAGCGAGTGGGGACTCGCTACTCGGGGAACTGTTATAGCAGGCAAGCGGCGGCGAGTTTCCATACGCCACATTAATTCGTCTGGTGGTTACGTCCGGACTACCAGTTACATTGCCTAAGTAAGATTCTTTACCAGTAACACGTTTTAATGATTAACTTGTGTAATATTGAATTTTTTTCCGCTAAATCGAGTTATGCATGGTTGTGAGTGTACTTAACTCGTTTTTATCCGGGCTATAATATATATATTTATATAATCAGTGACTGGCATAAATAATTTACTGTTGTTAATGCAAATTATAAATAATACAAGTTTTGTTTGTTCAAAATATAATAAATATATTTATTGGAATGTTATAAATCCAAAATGTTAATTTTTTATATCTACCGTCAGCTTGGAATTCAATGTTTAAGAATAATTTGAAGGTTTTATGGTTATTAATTTCGTGCATGCCCTGTTCACGGCGTGTATAAATATGTATATTTTTTTACGGATCATGCGAGCGTGATAAGTGTTGGGCAGCATTGAGTCAACGTGATGCAAGGGCATTACTGTTTGATTTATGTTTGTTAATGAGAGTTTAATGCTGCTTACTTTATTGGATAAAATTGTGTTTGTCGGCTCAATGCACATCTTCTCTTTGATTATGAGTTATCACCAAACTCACCCTATTGTCGGGATAGGCAGCATCAATACAACATCTAGTCGTATGTAGGACTTGTGACCGTGTGTATATTTATATGGTGCCCCATCTGGGCACATATTGTTTACTTTGGAATTATGTGCGTAAACTTGGTAACCAGACTTGAAGCTTGCATTCAGCGGTGTGTTTTCCCTGTGGGACTGGCCACAGACTAAGTGAGATAAAATTTATTTTAGTCACAAGGAAGCAAGTTATAGATAAGTTAATAAGGGACAGAAAATTATTCCGCTGTTAGCTATGCTAAGAATTAAAAAGAAACGTAATAAACGGTTTGAAGTCTGAAAATGTACTCAAACGTAAAACGAAATTTCCTTTTTTTTTCAGCATTAAGGTATAAAAAGTAGGTAAATATTTGTGAAGTTTAGTTCTGTAAGGTTTCCGTTTTGCTTTCCGTCGTGCGGCACGACACGGCGAAATTTAAAAAAAAAAATTGGTTGTCTGTAAAGTCGGTTTACGGACGATAGTTTAACGTGACAACATCATAACAAAACATTGATGAAATGATTGCATACTTTTATGAATAAAATTGAATCATTTGTATTGAATTATCACTATTTTGTATGGATACAAAGGAGTTAAATGAAATCTAAAATTTAATTGATAAATTTACTTTTATTGCACTCATTAATTCAAATATGGTTATTGCTTTAACGAACATATTATTTTAACTATAACTTTTATAAATGTTTGCTATTTAAATTCTTCCAATCTGTGTTATTCTGTTAAAGATAGGATGATGATAGGAAAAGTAGGAAACGAATGGGAGTGTTTCAAGTTTAATGTGCCTCGAAAAAGTCAAATTGATGGTTGGTCCAATCGAGTGGAAGAGAGATAGATGCAGCGCAAGCGTGCAATGAGCGTAACGGGACACTTTTTCGTGCGTGCAGCCGGCGTTCATCGATTTATTAGACGTTGTCACGTCAAAAAAAAAAACAGATCTACTTCTTGATGGCCGTCGGCGCGTTATTTTGTCGTGCCGACGTCACAGCGACGTGTTTCCATTGGCCGCTGAGCGTGTCTGTCCTTCGTGTCACTGCGACTCCAGCACGCACGTGCACCGCACGTGGTTGCACGTGGGCTGTCATTCATCACTGTAGCGGCGTGCGCGATACGTGTGCTCTGGCGAACAATGTCTGTCATCCATGCCCGTACACAACCAGCTGTTCTTTGTGAGGCAATCTCCAGCTTGACCAATTACTCGAGACCTTCAAAATCCGCGGATTCATTTCGTGATATGCTACAATTCAAATAATTATATACCTTAGTGCTGCTTCTACCACTGGTTCACTGTTAATCTGGAGGACTGAGGGCCAATTAGAGACCCTCACTCTTAGAAATGTCGAATCACAGGCCACCCAGTCGAGACGACTCGCAAGTCAACAGCCAATGAACAGGTGGCATTTGCCCGAGTGTGTAGAGGATATTGGAGTCTATCCTGGAGGTCATTGAACCCGCGAATTTTGCAGGTCTCTACCAATTACCTAATAGAGACCCGAAAAATTCGTGGGTTCAATGACCTCCAGGATAGACTCCAATATCCTCTACACACTCGGGCAAATAATGACAACTGTTCATTGGCTGCTGACCTGTGAGTCGTCTCAACTGGGTGGCCTGTGATTCGACACTTCTATGAGTGAGGGTCTCTGATTGGCCCTCATTCCTCCAGATTAACAGTGAACCAATGACAGAAGCAGCACTAAGGTATAATTATTTTAATTTTAGCATAACACGAAATGAACCCGCGAATTTTTCAAGTCTCTACTAATTTTTCGGCCAATACTGGGAACAGGTCTCACATTATTTATACGATTCCAGGAATGAGCCACCTGAGTTGCAGGTTTGAGACCATCACGAAGATAATAAGCTGATATACACTTGGGTCTAGAGTGCTTTTTAATGCCGTTACAACGCGCCTTAAGTTGGAGCTGAATGGCTGATTCATTGCAAATTACAGGTCAAGTGTTTTAAAAACGGAGTACTTAGCTTCTGGATAGCTTAAAATTTAACACAAAATAAATTTCTGTAGTCACTTTTAAAACGTGTCGCTATCATATTCTAATCAATTGAAAATTCACATTATTCATCTAAGGAACAAAAATTGTGCGGGAAATGAGGTTCTCGAGTTAAATCCTCAGCCAAATATAATGTCGATCAATTTCAATCCCACCCTGTGTTTACATACAAGGGACGTTCCGAAGGTAAGTTAAGGAATTTTTTTTTTTTCACGTCGAAACTTTATTGCCAAAAAAAAATTACACCATGACATAATTTTGTATTTAAATTAAAAGTATCCAGAAGCTAAGTACACCGTTTTATACAGTTGACTTGTCATTCGCAATGAATCAGCGATTCAGCTCCAACTTAAAGCGCGTTATACCGACCTTGGAGAGCACTTTAGACCTTGCAATATTTTCCGACATAGTCGCCACCGACATTGAGACGTTTGTCGTAGCGTGCAATCAGTTTGAAGTAACCACTATGGTGAAAACTCGGTGCCCTGACAGTGAAAATGGCTATAAAGCATGTTTTCAGAATAACTTCAGGCATGAAACACGCGGTAGAGATTCTTATAAACACCCGAAGACCCTTCAGTGCGCCTTCATTTTCATTTCTCGAACATATAGTGTTATGGTTATGTTCAAGTATCATAGTTGACCTATGCACGATTGCCGCGCTAGAAGGAGAGGTCATTGGGCGGAGAAAAGAAGTCACTTTTTCGGTGGGTTACACTGTGGTTGGGTGATCACTTCTAGCCCTTGCTGCTAACTGGCACAGAGTCCTCAAGGGCGTGTCGGGAGTTACTGTGGCCCAATCAACGACTAGGAACACATGCGTGCGCGATCCAAACCCTTTTCGCCACACAAGGAATCCACGAAATAATCACAGCTCTGCTGATTTCAGGTAGGTAGGTCTCTGAAAGTATCATCTCGTGACCTTATGTCTGTGGGCCATTTCGAAATAAATAAAAAAATTTTGAACGCTCCTCAGACTGCGTTGGTGACCGTCTGTGTTATTTGAACCAGTCCGCGAGCGGCTGCGATTCGTGTGCTGGCGGTGAACTCATCACGCACGGTTAGAAACTCGACCAATCACACAGACGGTGCTACGGAGTTCTCAACTTCTCAGGCAGTCTCTAAATACTTTTTTTGCATAAAATGAAAACGGATTCTCGCGCAGATAAGGATTCGTACAAGTGCCGACTCTGCCGCCAACATGACAGGGGTGCAAATTTGCAGGATTCGCAAGGGTTAGGGGGGGGGGGGAACCGCGTGACACGAGAGTTTGGCGTGTGGGTCCTAACCGATACACAGTCACCTCTGGATGGGGAGCTCTTGTGTTTTTTACACGGCCCATATGCCGGCCCATATGCATGCAATAAGCAGAAAACTTTATAGTAATACTTACTCGGAAAGTTTTCCCATAAAACACAGATTATTATCAACCCCGTTTCGCAGTCACGATTTTGCAAGCGTATAACGCCCCCGCCTCCTCGGCGTGGGGCTTATTAATTTCAATGAGGGGGGGGGGGAGGGGGGAGGGGGCTAGAGGGCGTTGTCACCGTCCAAAAACCTGCCGACGGCGGGGGCGTCAGTCTTCGGCGACGACCGCAACGTCTAGGTCCCGTCGTCGGTGCTAATTGAAGGTGGGCTCGAGGACTTCCCACACCCCCCACATACCCTAAGTCATCTCTCCCCTGCCACCCCCTGTCGTCAAGAAAAGAGTGCTAATGGTCACCTCCGCGCGGGAGGGCATTGTCGGAGACGCCGGCCGCTGCTTTTTGGTTGGGTAGTGGGGGGAGGGGAGGGGGCCCGCGTGGGAGACACCGCAAACAACCAGCGCTTCTCGTACAAATTTCCCGCCTCCAGTTCCCCGGCTCTCACCCTCCCCCCCTACCACCCTGCCAAGACACTTTTTTTTTATATTCTCTCTCCACTCCTGACTGGAATCTTCTCTCGCTGCGTCAACACGAGAGAGAGAGAGAGAGAGAGAGAGAGAGAGAGAGAGAGAGAGAGAGAGAGAGAGAGAGAAGCTTCCGTGGGCGTTTCCCATGCGCCGACGAGAACCGCGGGAGCCCGCCTTGTTGGGAAGTATGCCTCCCTCCCTCCCTCCCTTCCTCCCTCACAACCTCGCTGTCGCGCCTAGGTGTGTACGGGAGGACCTAAGATGCACATAAAGTTTGGACCCTGCCCGAACTTTCCCGAACAATTCACCTTCGGCCAACCTCGGGTTTATTTTTCATTTTAATGTAGTTATACTAACCTAACTAACCGTCCATAGTGTTTTAAAGTGTTTTAATGTAGCTAACCTAACCGACCACTCTTAATATTTGAATTAATTTTTCCCGCGCCAAAATAAAACAAATCCTGAAGTTGGCCAAAAGGTGAATTGTTCGGGTAAGTTGGGGCAGGGTCCAAACTTTATGTGCATCTTAGGTCTCCCCTAGGGGTACCCGACCCGACAGTCGCGCGTCTGTACCCCTTCGGCGCCGATACACGTCTTGCGAGCGAGACTTCCACCACGAGCCGAAGTCTTGAGGGCTAAGGACTAAAGGTCGGTACGCACGCAACGTTCTCAGCAACGATTTACCTGCGCAGGTCACATCGTCGTAGACAAGAAAACAGCGTGTAGACAGGAAAACTGCTCGCAGTTTTGTGAACTGCGCCGGAGACGGAACACGGAGAAGGAAAACTGTGGCCAAGAGCATTTATGTCCGCGCAGTTTAGTCGACCTGCACAGACTTGTTCGTATCGTGTGGACGATTCCTCCGTCTTCTCCGTACACGGGGGCTCAGTTCTCCCTCGGTATTTGTGCCGGTAACAGTGTGATCTGTTCAACGACGACCGATTTGCGACAGTGTTCACGTGAATTTCTAACAGAGTTCATTGGTCTGTACAAGTCCTTTCCGTGTTTGTGGCGGGTCAAATCAAAAGTATATAGCGATAGGGACAAAAAAAAAGTCAAGCGTATGAAGCACTTGTGCAAAAATACAAAGAGGTCGACATCGCGGCTAATAGAGATAAAATCAGAAAAAAAAATTCTTTGAGGTCGGTATACTGGAAAGAATTGGCCAAAGTAAGGAATTCTCTCAACTGATAGGATAAAACGTGGCTGCAAACTGTGTTGTGTGGACACGGCTAAAATGCAAACATTTGTTGGCACAGTTTTGCCTGCGCAATTAAAACTGTGTACAAAACGTTGCGTGTGGACCGGCCTTAAGAAAAAAAGCCAACTGTCTGGTCAGTTGAGTGACGTAGAGGGGCCGAGGTGGTGACCTATGCTGGGATGGGTAGCCCCAGGCTCTGGACATGGCTGGAGTCCTAACACCTCTCACGGATTCGCGTGTACGGCATATCCCGTATCCTTGACCGTGGGTGCCCCCAGGCCGGTAGGGCTGATGATAAGAGGGCTGTGTTAACAAATCTAAAGGGGGAGCAATCCTTTTGAAGGTTTACTTTTAGTACTCGCCGGAGACGTGCAACGACTAACCTCGCGTGTGCTCATGTTGCAAACACACTTGTGATCAGGGACGAGATTATATGGAGAGTTGGAGATTGAAACAGAATCAACACCGAAAACCACATCAATTCACCATGTAATGCAAGTTAATACACCATTTAGCACCGGAATGTGACTAAAATCATAAAATAAAAAAATAATGAAACAGTTTGACAAAACTTAACAAAAACTACAGATGTGTTAACTTTTTTCTTTGTTAATTTATTGAATGCGATTTATTTAACATGATGAGTGTACAAAAATCTTGAATAAATGAAATTTTTTTAATTTTTTTTTATCTTTCATATCTTATTACAATTATGACGTTGGCACATTTTTGGAATTCATAAAAATTTGCCTATGTCCCAGACTTGCTTATTAAAAATTATTTTATTGTAAAAGTGCATCAAGTATCAGAAAAAATGTTATGTTTTTGTTGAAGAAAGTATTGAGACATATTAATTTTCATATTTTTGTTTAAAAATACACTATCATCATGAATAAAGACAGTGTATAAAAATAAAAACAATAATGCTGAAGTCTCCTTTTTTAAAAGCGTATTTAACCTAAAATAAAAACATAAAATCTTTCCCCTACTTATAATACGAAATTCGGACACGACATTTAATTATGAACTCTTTCAAATAATGCCGAGCGTGATAAATATACGCCAATTGTGTTCAGAAAGACATTTCTGGACGCGAATCGCATATATTTTCAGCAACTGCCGTTAGAATTCGCTGCCGAAGTGCAGCTACGTAGACTGTCAAAATCATTCCATATGCAGACCGGGTTTTAAACTAAGTATATTATGGAACGGCTCCGAGAAAAGCGAAAAATACCTAAAAAAAAAAAATACCAAACACATATATGGATCTGATTTTCGACAAATAATTTTATTTAATCACTGCCATATTGTTAAAATTCATTGAACAATTAATACTTTAAAGTTTCCCTTTGGCTTTGTGAACTTTGATCCGCACCAACCCTCCACAGATAGCAGCACCGTGGTTACAAATTTCCGTTCCGTGCGATTTCCGTTACATTCACGAAATTGTTCCTACCAAATGTCTTATACCGAGAACTAAGATGTTACACAACAAAAATACACTGTTTTCTCACTAGTTGTTACGAACAAGCATTTCACATAGAATGTCTAAACATTGTCACTAACAATTAGAAGTTGGTTGTGTGTTACACTTACAGCATTTGGAGAACTTGTAACTAACATGATTAGGCTACATCCATACTAATATTAAAAAGCTGAAAAGTTTGTTTGTTTGTTTGAACGCGCTAATCTCCGGAACCACTGGTCCGATTTGAAAAATGCTTTCAGTGTTGGATAGTACATTTATCAAGGAAGGCTATATGCTATATTATATTATCAATAACATTAGGGATCCTTACTCAAAATCCAATTTAGAATCAAATGCGTTGGAGGGGGTTAGATACAACATGCAGTACACGTACGAAGTATGTGTTGACAATGCCGCAGGCGCTAGAAGTTTATTTCCTATTGCCTATTAACATTGTTGCCACACACTAGATGCCTTATCATTCTTAATTTTCCCATACAAGTAAAAAACACCCGTGTGATATTAACAACGAAGCAATCAGTATCCTCATAAGAGTTCAATTAGTATTTAAATACTTTTTATCACTTTAAATCGCAAACCTAAAATATTGTTTTTTTTCCTCTCTCTGTGTTTAATTTGTTTTTTTTATTGCCATTTTTTCAAGTATATATATTTTACAGACTTGAAACTTCACAGTAATGTTCCTTATGTTACGCAGGATGACATTTTCCGAAAATTAGATCCCATGGGTGGTTAAAACCAGGCAACAGTGGGTACTTTGTCTGCATGAGAACAGGATTTTGTATTGTTCATGCCTTCTGCGTCTCCATGGCAACGGGCATCGCGTGGCAGTGGCGTACCCACAAGGAGGGGTATGTATAATGAGCGGCGCAAGAGTGATCTGCCTGTAGACTGCCGTAGCGAAGTACGGGTACATCAGTTGTACGTTGCGTGCACGAGTCGGGAAACCATCGGTGCTATTCATTTTCTCTCCTGTACATTATACAGCATTGTAATAAATTTTCACTGAATTTTTTTTATTTACCATTACTGTAAATGGGAGATGTGGCTTAATTTTTTTCCATTAGTATAGCCGTGCGAAGCCGGGTTGGGCAGCTTGTAATGTTATAAAAGTAATGTATTAGTTTTATTTTTTCCCCATAAATTGGTTTATGATTATAGTATGATTACACATACAGCAGGATAAAAACTAGAACACAACTTCATCCAGGATAATTGTTACTTTTACTAACTATTATGAACTTGTAATATAGTAGGCCTATACCTTTCTTTATAGGTGGGTAGATAATTCGTCTTGGACAACAATTGTCAGCAACAAGTTTACTAGCTACAATCGTCACTATCACAGAGTTTTTTAAGTAGCTTACAAGTAAGGAACTTGTAAACTGAAAATTCCTTGTCATTACATGTCCACAAGAGTGCTTATGTGAGACACTTGTAACCATTGGTGTAGATATTAAGGGGGCCCTGCCCTTTCCTTGGAATTAATAAGGGGGCCTACCTGCGCTTGTAAAAAAGGCGTGACTGTCAAACGGGTGTGATGTCAAAACTACATATGTCTTATGGAAAACTTACTGTATATATTTTAAAGATTTTTTTATTGTTTCATGCATGTAGGCCAGAATATGGGCAGTGTGCAACAAACAACTACCGTAGCCAGAAATGATGTGTCGGGTAGCCCCGCGTGAAAAACTGTCGCCCCCCCCCCCCCCCTCTTTTCACTGAAAATCCTACAGATTTGCGTCCCTACTTTTAACTATATATTTTAACGAACTTGTAAAATTTTTGTGAAATGGGCCCCTGATGCTGACCAGTTCAAGCAGTCCCATTCCCAGACAATAGCAAGCGGTAGTTCGGGACGACCAACTTCTGACCCGAGTAAAATTATAGCTTGTATTCAAGATTACAACTGAACGGAATTCAAGAACTGAAAGGGAGACTAGAACTGAAAGGGAGACTAGAACTGAAAGGGAGACTAGAACTGAAAGGGAGACTAGAACTGAAAGGGAGACTAGAACTGAAAGGGAGACTAGAACTGAAAGGGAGACTAGAACTGAAAGGGAGACTAGAACTGAAAGGGAGACTAGAACTGAAAGGGAGACTAGAACTGAAAGGGAGACTAGAACTGAAAGGGAGACTAGAACTGAAAGTGAGACTAGAACTGAAAGTGAGACTAGAACTGAAAGTGAGACTAGAACTGAAAGGGAGACTAGAACTGAAAGGGAGACTAGAACTGAAAGGGAGACTAGAACTGAAAGGGAGACTAGAACTGAAAGGGAGACTAGAACTGAAAGGGAGACTATAATTGAAAGGGAGACTATAATTGAAAGGGAGACTATAATTGAAAGGGAGACTTTAATTGAAAGAGAGACTTTAATTGAAAGGGAGACTTTAATTGAAAGGGAGACTTTAATTGAAAGGGAGACTTTAATTGAAAGGGAGACTATAATTGAAAGGGAGATTAGAACTGAATGGGAGACTAGAACTGAATGGGAGACTAGAACTGAATGGGAGACTTGAACTGAATGGGAGACTTGAACTGAATGGGAGACTAGAACTGAATGGGAGACTAGAACTGAATGGGAGACAAGAACTGAAAAAGAGACTTGAACTGAAAAAGAGACTTCAACTGAAAAAGAGACTTCAACTGAAAAAGAGACTTGAACTGAAAAAGAGACTAGAACTGAAAATGAGACTAGAATTGAAAATGAGACTAGAATTGAAAATGAGACTAGAATTGAAAAAGAGACTAGAATTGAAAATGTGACTAGAATTGAAAATGTGACTAGAATTGAAAATGTGACTAGAACTGAAAAAGAGACTAGATATGAAAAAGAGACTAGATATGAAAAAGAGACTAGATATGAAAAAGAGACTAGAACTGAAAAAGAGACTAGAACTGAAAAAGAGACTAGAACTGAAAAAGAGACTAGAACTGAAAAAGAGACTAGAACTGAAAAAGAGACTAGAACTGAAAAAGAGACTAGAACTGAAAAAGAGACTAGAACTGAAAAAGAGACTAGAACTGAAAAAGAGACTAGAACTGAAAAAGAGACTAGAACTGAAAAAGAGACTAGAACTGAAAAAGAGACTAGAACTGAAAAAGAGACTAGAACTGAAAAAGAGACTAGAACTGAAAAAGAGACTAGAACTGAAAAAGAGACTAGAACTGAAAAAGAGACTAGAACTGAAAAAGAGACTAGAACTGAAAAAGAGACTAGAACTGAAAAAGAGACTAGAACTGAAAAATAGACTAGAACTGAAAAAGAGACTAGAACTGAAAATGAGACTAGAATTGAAAATGAGACTAGAATTGAAAATGAGACTAGAATTGAAAATGAGACTAGAATTGAAAATGTGACTAGAATTGAAAATGTGACTAGAATTGAAAATGTGACTAGAATTGAAAATGTGACGAGAATTGAAAATGAGACTAGAATTGAAAAAGTGACTAGAATTGAAAAAGTGACTAGAATTGAAAAAGTGACTAGAATTGAAAAAGTGACTAGAATTGAAAAAGTGACTAGAATTGAAAAAGTGACTAGAATTGAAAAAGTGACTAGAATTGAAAAAGTGACTAGAATTGAAAAAGTGACTAGAATTGAAAAAGTGACTAGAATTGAAAAAGTGACTAGAATTGAAAAAGAGACTTGTAATGAAAGGGAGAGAGACTAGGAGCGTTGTACTACTATTTCAGGTAAACATGTTCAACTTTTGCGTGCTGTTACACACAGTCCGAACATGTTTCGTTCGAGGCCATTTCTCATTCAACCTAAACAGGTTGGCCAAGTAGTTCAGAACGACGTCTCTTTTACACAAGCTTCTGATTGGCTGTTGAATATTGAGAGTATAAGCACAAAACGCAAGATGGAGAATGTTCCTGGTACATGTTCGTGTAAAATTTCAACAGGTAAATATTTTGTTGCTTAAAAATTAATGTTGGCGGTAATTCTCTTACAGAGGAACATTTGCTCAAATAAACGGTATCTACAACACGTTCATTCGAAGAAAGTACACAAACTGTTTTAAGTAGAACACACTTAATATCACTTACCGTGTGACCGTACATTTTCGTGTTTGTAAACATGTTTACTTAAACCTGTTCACCAGAAGTAGTTTGGCGTTCCGTGTAACCGCACCCTCTAACAGTACAAGAAATAAGAACCGAAAGAGAGAGAGACTAGAAAAAGAGAGTGATGAATATTAGAAAATAAAGGAATAGAAACTACAGCAGTAATGAAGACTAGATGTGAACAGAGTGAGTTAAGAACAGAAAGCGAGTGAGATCAGAACAGAAATTGTGGGCCACCAGGATAGAAAGGGAGATTAGAGCAGGAAAGGAAACTCGAATAAAAGAGAGATTAAAAAAGAAAGGGAGAGAGACTGAAACAAAAAGGAAGACTACAACAAAAAGGAAACCGATAACAAAATCTAAGACTAAATAAAATTAAGATTATAAAAAAGGAAAACTAAAACAATAAAGGAGACTAAAATAATATTGAGATTCAAACAAAAAAGAAAAATTAGAACAGTAAGGGGTACTAGAACAGAAAGGGAAAATAGAAAAAAAACTAAAACAATTATAGAGAATGGAACAATAAAAGAGACTAGAACAATAAGGGAGACTAGAACAATGAGGGAGACTAGAACAATGAGGGAGACCAGAACAATGTGGGAGACGAGAACAATGTGGGAGACGAGAACAATGAGGGAGACGAGAACAATGAGGGAGACGAGAACAATGAGGGAGACGAGAACAATGAGGGAGACGAGAACAATGAGGGAGACGAGAACAATGAGGGAGACGAGAACAATGAGGGAGGCGAGAACAATGAGGGAGGCGAGAACAATGAGGGAGGCGAGAACAATGAGGAAGGCGAGAACAATGAGGGAGGCGAGAACAATGAGGGAGGCGAGAACAATGAGGGAGGCGAGAACAATGAGGGAGGCGAGAACAATGAGGGAGGCGAGAACAATGAGGGAGACGAGAACAATGAGGGATACGAGAACAATGAGGGAGACGAGAACAATGAGGGAGGCGAGAACAATGAGGGAGGCGAGAACAATGAGGGAGGCGAGAACAATGAGGGAGGCGAGAACAATGAGGGAGACTAGAACAATGAGGGAGACGAGAACAATGAGGGAGACGAGAACAATGAGGGAGACGAGAACATGAGGGAGACGAGAACAATGAGGGAGACGAGAACATGAGGGAGACGAGAACAATGAGGGAGACGAGAACAATGAGGGAGACGAGAACAATGAGGGAGACGAGAACAATGAGGGAGACGAGAACAATGAGGGAGACGAGAACAATGAGGGAGACGAGAACAATGTGGGAGACGAGAACAATGAGGGAGACGAGAACAATGAGGGAGACGAGAACAATGAGGGAGACGAGAACAATGAGGGAGACGAGAACAATGAGGGAGACGAGAACAATGAGGGAGGCGAGAACAATGAGGGAGGCGAGAACAATGAGGGAGGCGAGAACAATGAGGGAGGCGAGAACAATGAGGGAGGCGAGAACAATGAGGGAGGCGAGAACAATGAGGGAGACGAGAACAATGAGGGAGGCGAGAACAATGAGGGAGGCGAGAACAATGAGGGAGGCGAGAACAATGAGGGAGGCGAGAACAATGAGGGAGGCGAGAACAATGAGGGAGACGAGAACAATGAGGGAGACGAGAACCATGAGGGAGACGAGAACCATGAGGGAGACGAGAACAATGAGGGAGACGAGAACAATGAGGGAGACGAGAACAATGAGGGAGACGAGAACAATGAGGGAGACGAGAACAATGAGGGAGACGAGAACAATGAGGGAGACGAGAACAATGAGGGAGACGAGAACAATGAGGGAGACGAGAACAATGAGGGAGACGAGAACAATGAGGGAGACGAGAACAATGAGGGAGACGAGAACAATGAGGGAGACGAGAACAATGAGGGAGACGAGAACAATGAGGGAGACGAGAACAATGAGGGAGACGAGAACAATGAGGGAGACGAGAACAATGAGGGAGGCGAGAACAATGAGGGAGGCGAGAACAATGAGGGAGGCGAGAACAATGAGGGAGGCGAGAACAATGAGGGAGGCGAGAACAATGAGGGAGGCGAGAACAATGAGGGAGACGAGAACAATGAGGGAGACGAGAACAATGAGGGATACGAGAACAATGAGGGAGACGAGAACAATGAGGGAGGCGAGAACAATGAGGGAGGCGAGAACAATGAGGGAGGCGAGAACAATGAGGGAGACGAGAACAATGAGGGAGACGAGAACAATGAGGGAGACGAGAACAATGAGGGAGACGAGAACAATGAGGGAGACGAGAACAATGAGGGAGACGAGAACAATGAGGGAGACGAGAACAATGAGGGAGACGAGAACAATGAGGGAGACGAGAACAATGAGGGAGACGAGAACAATGAGGGAGACGAGAACAATGAGGGAGACGAGAACAATGAGGGAGACGAGAACAATGTGGGAGACGAGAACAATGTGGGAGACGAGAACAATGAGGGAGACGAGAACAATGAGGGAGACGAGAACAATGAGGGAGACGAGAACAATGAGGGAGGCGAGAACAATGAGGGAGGCGAGAACAATGAGGGAGACGAGAACAATGAGGGAGGCGAGAACAATGAGGGAGGCGAGAACAATGAGGGAGACGAGAACAATGAGGGAGGCGAGAACAATGAGGGAGGCGAGAACAATGAGGGAGGCGAGAACAATGAGGGAGGCGAGAACAATGAGGGAGGCGAGAACAATGAGGGACATGAGGGAGACGAGAACAATGAGGGAGACGAGAACAATGAGGGAGACGAGAACAATGAGGGAGACGAGAACAATGAGGGAGACGAGACCAATGAGGGAGACGAGAACAATGAGGGAGACGAGAACAATGAGGGAGACGAGAACAATGAGGGAGACGAGAACAATGAGGGAGACGAGAACAATGAGGGAGACGAGAACAATGAGGGAGACGAGAACAAATAGGAGTTTGGAATACAAAATTTTTTTTGGCATAGGAAGGAGAGCTGAAACTTTCAAGGAGGCTGCTAATCACAGTCAGAAATGAAATTAGGATGTTAAGCATATTATGAGTGTATAACATGATGTGACTGTGTGTGGTCACGAGATGGTAATTTATGACCCTGCACCACAAAACATTTAAGGACATGAAGAAGCTTACCTTCCATGTTGAAGTGTAGGAATAAACTGACCTCTTGTGACATCACGACTCTTAGATAGGCTACGGCTGTGTGCGGCAGAAGACAGTGCACTTTCAAACAAAATACCATAGACAAAGTGGAGACTTCATTCCTACACAACATCGAATTCAGTGTTACCAACTCCGGATTTAGCAAGAAGAAGAATAAATCCCGGAAATTGGTTGTTTATCGATTATGTGAACTGGTATGAAGTTCTTTCTAGAACATTCGAAAATCATCTCTATTATTCCCGAGATTGGAGGGGCAATAGGTGGGAAGGGGGGGGGGGGTGAGAAATGGGTATATAAGCCCGGGATTTTGATCAGTTAGGCATGGAGCAGCAGGACCATCACCAACATCATTATGAGGCATTAGAGAGAGAGAGAGAGAGAGAGAGAGAGAGAGATTGACAGAAGGCAAGGTGTTTTGGAGAGCTAAGTATGAGTGTTGTAATTATTTGTTATGATATGGCTAGTAGAGTTTAAAGTTTTGATAATTATGAAAATAACTTTGAGTAGTAACCATTGGACTTGTGTTTTGTGCGAATATGATGCACCTGTTTAAACTTAGTGTTGCTTTAGGTGTTCATAATGTGGATTGGAACTTGGTCAATTTTGTTGCACCTCCTGTGCATTTTGCTTGTTGTTGGCGGCCATATTGCTTTCAATGATTAATTGATTTTAGCTCTCCAAAGACCTTTTCCTTGCGAGTTGATTAATAGTTTGTTTATTTTTGGTTTAAAGTCATTAAGCATTTAAATGTACCTTGTAATAAATGTTGGCTCTTCTAGCCTAGAGTTTTGAAACCAAAGAAAGTATTGTCAGGAATATTTATTGTGTGTAAATTATAAAATATGTTATTTATGAGATGTCTCTAGTCAATTATAAAATATTTGTGATATATTTATGAGATCTAACTATTTTTGTACTATTTATGAGATATAAAGATTAACAATATAAACTTGTAAAATATATTTGTGTTCGGTCAATGTTTTTGCCACCTTACATTTTTCAGCTTAGGTTTTGATTTTTTTTTTTTGAATTTAATATGCAGGTTAGGCCCCATATGGGCAAGTGTTACCTTGTGGAAGGATAAAGAGTATGTGCTTGCAGTGGGAGTTGGGACTCTGATGGGGCCCGGCCTCATTTCCTGCGCAACTCTGCTCACCTTTGCTCTTTCTCTTTTGTAAGTGTGGCATAACATTGGGGAAGTGGTGATAATTGTTTACTGGTGTGTGGAAAAGTTGCTGGGTGTTTGCCACAATGTCTACAGGACCTCGTACTGCATGGATCCAGTCCCTTAGCAAGGCTTCTCTGATCGCGTTACTCACAGATGCCGGGATAACATGCCCAGAGTGCGACTCCATAGACAGTCTCCGAAGCGCGGCCCGCTCGTTAGTCAGAAAGGACGATGAGGCAGTTAGTGAACCGGGTGAGTCGATTCTGAAAAAGTTAAAGTCTCTCCCCAGTAGTGTGGTAGAAAGGGTTCCTCTGCTTAAAAGTCTTGGGTTGTCTTTGGTAGTGACATTTCTGGTAGAGATTCTGAAAGTAAGCAAACTTGGAATATGTAGTGACAAAGTAGTGTTTGCTGCGGCATTGCTAAAAGTTCCTGAGTTACTTCAGCCTATTTTCAGTGAAGCTATTCACAAGAGCTGGGTCCCGGCCTCAATAGAGAGAGGCTACAACTGAAAGGTCACAATGCAGATGACTTTAACCTGTTTTGTACAGTTACTTGACTTTTTTATTAGTAGAATAATATTATTTCATATGACGCGGTATTATTTTAGTCATCTTTCTTAGATAGCCAATAATCTATGAAAATAGGTTGATCATTAAAATGCACACTGTAGAAAAAGTTGAAAATTTTTTATTACAAACGTAAGGAAAAAATTTACAAATATTCAATTGGAAACTGGTTTCTATTTTACTTAAGAGAAAATAATGTCAGCACTGTATTAAGTCAATACTTGTTCAAGAAATGTAATGAATATTTAACGCTGGACGATTCGCAGAAGAATTTTGTTCATTGTAGAAGTTACTTTAAAATCGCCCCAGCTATATCAGAGCGATCTGTTGTATGAAGACGCATTTGAGTCAAAGGTTCTGTAAATTGCTTTCTGAATTATTGTTTCTAATCCAGTTCTGATAGCAAAATTCATCACACAACACGCTATCTTGTTCAAAAGAAGAAAAAAAAACACAACTTTCTAGATTGCGCACCTTTGTTCTGAAAGTTCAGTTTAAGTATCCCTGTAAAACAATCAGTATCATAAAAATCTCGCAACCAATTTTTTTTTACTTAATAATAACATGATGTAAGTTTTTTTCTTTCATAAAACGGATTTCAAGTTTTCGCTGCCATTATCTGAAGTTTCTTGGTTTGTAATTTTTATCCGCGTCAAAAGTAAAGAGTTCACTACAGTTTCGGTTGACATTGTAGTCACCATCAGGGTAATAATCTCCTGAGAGCCTTAATTTTGCCTGGGAGGTGAGTGTGTTCATGTTTCACTTTAGCTGCGAAGAATAAATAGATGCTTCTTTCCTTCTTATTGGCTGGTTGTTTTGGACAATCAGAGATGGAGAAGCGGCAACTGACTGGTCAGCAGCTTCAACCAATCACATGAGCCTACCTCCAATTGACAAAACACCCAACCATCCAGATAGAAAGAAGCCTCTAACTGTTCTCACAATTTGTTATGCAACGGAATCAAGCTCTCTTCGCAATGTACAGGATGTCCATAAAAGAATTTAACAGTTTCAATGCTATATTGTAACATTTTAGTGTAGACTTTTTACAACAAAACATACATAAAATTAAAGGTAAACTAACAAAATTTTTTCTTACAAATGTTCAATGTGTGCACCTTTATGCTATATGGCACACATCCCACCTAAAGTCCAATTCTTCCCACACTTTGGTTAACAAGTCCGGTATATTGATAGAATAGCCTCTTCAATTCTTTGTCTCCATTATGGAAAATCATTGGGTAACGACGGAACGTAAACACTAACTTTTATAAAGCCCCAAAAGGAAAAAAAGATATAGCATGGCGTTATGTCAGGTGAAAGTGGAGGCCAGCGAAAAAGATCTCTGTTATCTCGACCAACGACAAATCGGATGAATTGTTTATAAAATCCGTTAGGTTCAGTGGCGCAAATCTGTTGGATTTGCAAGGTTTGAATCTGTGGTCCAAATGTTTTATGCTTTAGAGTAAATTGATAAAGTCAACTCACAAGGTGCATGCAAAAAGTGGAAAAATCAATATTAATAAAGGCACTAGCCTTGTACTTTATTATTACGTTTATATTTTACTATGAGACCTACCTCAGCTTTGCACGGATGCAATCTACTTATTTGGTTTCACTTACATTGAATAATAACGTACTTAAAAGTATCAAGTTCTCGTAAGTGTTCGGTGTTTTCAAAACTTATATGCCTACAAACACATACTCCCCATAACTGAATAATTTCATAGTAAACAATGTTGACAGCTTTTTTTTTCTCATGACAATACACAAACAGATTTTGTTTGGACGTCACACGTGACAGGGTTACGTGTAAAAAGCACTCAACGCTCCAATATATTCTTTGTATAGACATACAATTCCATAGTACATTAATTTGATGTGTCAGTCATGCATAAGTAAGCGTAAGCCATGTAAGCGCCCTAAAAGCGTCTTTTTTACGACTTTATCACAAAACATGGAGATTTCTCTACTATCCTAGGATTTAATATGAGCGCATTATATACATAAACCTTCCGAAAGAAATTCTGTAAATGTTTGTTAAACAGCAACAGTAGTTGTGAAGAAGTAAGCGAACAGATATACAGTCGCGGATAGCGACTTTGTTTTATGCTAATAATATATTATACTCGTCACACAATTACGAATACTTTCACGATGAGGATCATTTTTTAATTCCAGGGGGAAGGGGAGAAAGGGACACCCCCCCTTTCACCGGTTATCCACGCCCATGCTGTTAGGACTTTATTAACGTATATTTCAGAAGTCAACATCTCTGCGGGCTTGTTACTATTTAATAGCGTTTTTGTTTGATTGGAAGCAGTCATTTAACAATGGAGACGCAGTGCTTCACCAGGTAGAACACTTGGCTAACCTGTACCTTCCAGAACAGAAGACTCGAGAGGAACCGACGAACTTTGGTTAAAAAGCGACATCCACCGCTCTTGCGAGTTGTCAAGAATTACGTTCACAATCAAAATTGACGTGAAAGTGGTCACGAGGAAAACTTTGGTTTGATTGCCCTTACTGTCACCCCCAACTCCCTTTTTTTTTCCCCCACGGTTTTTATTGCTACCATCAGCAAGCTCCATGGAGCAGCATTTGAGACAAATGTTCCGTAAATTAAGTACTTTCTGCTTTGAAGTAGCTTGGCTTCTGGGTTGCAGCCGCGTTCGAGGCGTTACATCGCCGACGTTTTGGTCGACATTGCAGTCGCCATCATCAGGATAGTTACCTACTGAGGTTATTTCAGGTTCTTCTGCCTTTAATACTCTCGCTTGAGAGGAGTGTTTTTCTAATGGCTGTGAGCCAATCACAATGTAGCCAATCGGGAAACACTATAAAGAATAGACATTAGCGTTAGAAAATTTTAGACAACTGATATTATAGCACCACACGCTTATTTTTCATTAAAATTAATTTTTTTATTATACAGAGTTGTAGTTCATTCTTTCGCTTTGGAACAATTTACTTAAATTTTAAGATTAATTTTTTTTACTTTTTAGTAAATACAACATAGAAAGCGTGGTTTTTTAGTCTTTTAATATAATTTTATTTTTAAGTTTTAGTTAATATTAAATTACATGTTTTATAAAACCCTTGAAATGCACCACAGGATCAATTTGTGTCATCATAAGCATGGATATACCTAAAAATTACCCATAGACTAATCATTCTTCTATGGAAACCAATATTACACTATGATAACACTCAGTCAATATTATAGAAATCTTCGTAAAATTTTACGGACACTGAGATTACTTTCTTTAAACAATAATCTATTATAATATTCTTGTATATTAACAAACTTTTCAAAAACTCTTCTTTTGTCAGTGTTTAAATTTATGTTTGTTTACAAAGAAACATAAAAAACTGATTTTTGTATGTTTCTCCGAAATAGTGACCCAGTTAATAGTATTTTTGAAAAAAAAAAAAAAACTTTTCGTTGAAAAAGCAAGAACCCATCCCTCTCGTGAAAAAATAAGGGGGGGTTAACACCAACTTTCCACTTCGTAATACTCCTCAAAATCAATTTTCAGAGACCCAAAAATTTTTGAGGAAATCTATGCTTCTCTCCCTCCCTGCTACTCCATGAGGACTCTTCCGTGGGGTCTGATGGTGCCTGAAGACCTCGGGAACACATCAAAATCAACGGACTTCAATGTTCCTGAATTTCTAAAAATCGGGGGAAAGTGACCACCCCTCGAAAAGGGTGATGGGGAAGGGGTTGGCAGTCTAACCCCCGAGCACATTTTACACCATGCTCCGGCTTCTTGGATATGAAACAATCCAAATCTAAAAGTAATAGATTTTTGAAATTTTCGAAATGTTGGGGGTTGACCTCCTGGGATGGGAGGGGCAGCAGGGCAGCTTACCCCGGGAAAAATTGCCACCATTCCCAGCCTCATGGATACACAAAACGCATGGTTATTGCCCATAGATCGAATTAGTGATTTTTTGCCCTAAACCCCCCTCCCCTTTTCTATCTACGTGTCAAAGTCATTAAATTATTGTATTGTTATTGGAATTACATATATGCACTAGCAAAGTTTCAAATCGATACGATAATTAGAAGTAGGTTAAAATTGACTTACAAGATTTGATTACATAGTTACAAGTGAAGCTAATAAAAGCGTGCTAATAATAATAACAAACACTGCGAATTGAAATCGTTCATCGCCTCTTAATATCGCCTTGAAGTTTCTTTATAAAAAGTACAAATTTTAACGTATCACTTTTCTGACCCTCACACTGTTTTTTTTAATGGAACATAAATATTCATGTAAATTTGCACGTATTTGTCCATTTGTACATTTACATTAAATCACTGTCCATCCCAAAAAAATAGTATTCCCAGTAATACTGGATTCGGATTCTTATCTGGACATTTGTGCTTTGTGTTGACCTAGTACTTCCAGTAGTTAAAGTAATTTGTAAACAGTTCCTTGAATAGTTTTCCAGTATTAACTGCTTACATTAATAAGCATAATAAAACAAGAAAAAAGTCTAATTATTGAATATTCTATAATCTTTTCCATGGTTGAAAAAAGTTATGTTTGAATTCAACATAAATTAAAATACAAAATTATGACCCAATTTTCGTAAGAAATGCTCAGTATTATCTACAAAGACATACTTAATTTATGCGAAAACAACCATAGCCATGTGATGTACAAATATACAATATATTTATTTTAGTATTACAAACAATTTTTTTTGGCAACTGGTTTCCAAAGGAATCTTTTTTAAAAACACACAATTTCTTTTTTGTGTAAGAACTGAAACTGCATCAAATAGGTCATTTATTTTGGGTACTTACAAGTACTTAATTTTTGTTGTTCTTTAAAAAAACTCAATTATAATTAACTTAACAAGATATTAGTACGTTCAGACCACAATATTTAATCTTTTTCTCTAATTTTCACGTGTAATTAATTTATTGCTGTACCAAAAAATGGATTTAGACGTCCAATAAATGCCAAAATTGTCTTCCTTGATTATATTGTTGATATTACTTGCTTTCTGAAAGTAAACATTATTTCACTAGCTAGTTCAGCAAGGGTCAAAAAAGATTTTTGTGCTCACATTTAATTAGACTTCGATCAAGTTGCAAACAATCGATCCGTACGACAGTCAAGAAAGTAAATATATAGTTTTAATAATAACTATCAGACGCAAATAAAATTTTCTGTAGTTTTTAAAACCATACTTTATCCTTATTTTTAAAATAGCTTAGTTCATTTTCGTTTTGATTTTTTTCGAATTCGGGAGCAAGAACTTGTGGCCACCACGAAATAATTTTGTCGATATTTTATGCTTATAGTCAAATATTTTGTGGTGTCTACTAGATCCTTATTTTGACAGCAAAATTTAGTTTGTCACTACTTAATATTTTTTTGGGGCCACAAAATTATTTTTTTGGTTGCCATAAAATATTAATTATGATCCTTAGTGATAAAAAGTATTTTGTGGCGACAACATTAAAAAAAATAGATATATGGTATATAAGAAATACAATACAAATTATTGGTATGGTTATTGTATAGAACACATTATGAATAATTTTTAGGATTTTGACAAGGAAGTTATCATAATAATCATTATCATATTATTTTCTTTTAAGTAAGTAATTCCAGCGCTTGTGTAATTGTATGAAAAGAAAATAAATAATTATATATTTATGCAACGTTAAAATGCATGCCATCATTACTGCCTATCTAGTTTCAGGTACGCCAACGGAAATTCAGCGTACTAAAATCCCTTTATCGCATTTCGCTTGGAACGTAAATTTAAGGATTTAATCACTGCCTTAAGTGCACTCTGACGTTAACACACACCTCTATGTTACTTGCATGTCAGCGACTGGAAGACGCACTTACAGCACTTCGCAACCACACACTGTTACTTTTACATTCGCTTGTAAATTTATCGCAGCTCGAGACTTAAATCGTTTATTTGCCAACCAAGTCGCTAATGGATGGTACATTTTTGGAAACGCAACTAACGTTACGATCTTTGTTAAGGCGATAGTATTCTAAATAATCCTTTTTATATAATTTAGTTTTTTTCATGAATCTAAATTAATTATTATTCTAACTATAGTTATTGCTTATAAATGTTTATATTAATTAAATGACCATTTATTCAATAATTTTTGGATACTTTAACTCAGTTTATATGCTTATTCTAGCTCGAAAAAAGAACATGTAACCATACTGTGTACAAAATTTAATTAAAAATTTGAATGTGATATTTGTTTTCAAACTATTTTTACGATATCACTCCTAAAATAATAATAAAAAAAAATTGTGTTCGAAATAATCTGAAAACTGATTTTTTTTGTCTTGGATTAAATGAAATGTTAATTTTTTTAATAATATACTAAAAATGAAAAGTTTTAAGTTTATAAACATAACCCTTAATTCAAAATTATAAAACACTTTATTTGATGTTCTCAAACCATCCTAGAATTGAAATATAAATTGACTTTTAAGATTCCTAAAAGTATTTAATAACAGTTAATAAAGTGATTAAACCATTTATAAACTATCATCTATAGTCATATTATCCATTCAGTTTAAATCACCTCAAAAAATACACAATTCTATATGCCAATTATTAAGGAAAATACCTCCTTAAGTTTCCATGACAATCAAGTGAGTGTAAGATGTCCTTAAACTTACACCATTTTAATGAATGTTTTTTTTGCGTGTTATTCATTTCTGGAGGGAAGCTGGAAGCTAGAATGAATTAATTTATAGGAAATTCAGGTTTATTTGTTACGTGCTGTGACATGAAAATAATTAATTAATGCTGTTATCGCTCGATTACATACGATCTGTGATCAAAAAATACTGCGGATATTTTATTACGAAGACAGTAAAAAGCTTACACCAAATTTTACCTAATCTCCTTGCAAATGCTCTCCTTGACTAGCGATGCGCACCTATGCCAATGTTGACTCTATGACTGTAAGCATCTCTGGAAGACCTAAAGCTGCTCCGTGGAGGCCCTCTCAATGTCGGGGATGGTGTCAGAACGTTTTACTTTCAGCTCGACTAATTTTTCTGGTCTCCGTTTAGAAAACAAATTTAATTTTAACTGGTTGTTAGAAATCCATGATTAGAGACCGGAAAAATTCGCGAACTCATTTCGCGATAGGCTAAAATACAAATAGTTATACCTCAGTGCTGCCTCTGCTATTGGCTCACAACTCACCTGGATGACTCTGGGCCAATGAGAAACACCCAACCAAAGCTTTGTCGAATCACAGGCTGCTACGCTGGAACGTTTCACAAGACAGCAGCCAATGAGTGGGTGGCATTTGACCGAGTGTACGTAGAACTGTGAGTTCATCCTACAGGTCACTGAACCCGAGAATTTTTCCGGTCTCTGTCCATGATTATAAATACCTAAGTTTCACGCATTTATTTAGTCGCAACTTAGAACGCAAACCTTCAATTAGAACGCAGTTATCTGGACACGCCACTCTATAACCATGTGCCAAAGATGCCCAGCTAGGAGAGAAGTGAGCGAATCAGGTAGTGCCAATTGACAAGGATAAAAATGTTCTTCCTATGAAATCAACCCATGGGAAAGCGAACGTGGGTTGAGCACACCAATGACTTAGAATTAAACTCTGAGGCCAGACGAATCCGCGGAATGTCCGGGTCTCCATCCATGACGCGCGACAGACTCGGTAAACACGACCTCACTCTTCCGGCTCTGGAAGCCGGCTGACAAGTCACGACTTGTTCAGACTTGACACTGACTATCTCAACTGGATCAGGCTGTCGGGCTTGTTACTTCAAATAGATGTAGCGTCAGCAGTTGCTGCTATAAAATTTCATTCACCGTATTTTTCGATCACACCTCGTTTGAATAAATTTTAATATATATTTTCAAATTTTTATTGTTCACTGTCGTAGTGTTTTCAATCGAATGTAATTTTACTTATTTCAAAATCTAAATACGTAGAATTTAGTAAATATCTCCTAAAATGTATTATTGTAATTTTTTTTAAAACGAAAAGTAGAACTGGTTTTATTTCACGCCATTTTAGACAGGTAAAGCTACTTTGGTGTGCTCTTTGCCAACACCGAAGTAATAGGTTTTCCTGTACTTGTACTTGTCTGTACATGATTAGGAAACCACCTTTTTCTCATAGTTTATTACTTGCCAATGATACTCCAGACTGTATCGACTGTATCATTTAATTGGAGCAGATGTTTGTGTGTTGCAAGTTTACTTAGCTGCCAAAAAAAATTCACGAAATCCTTACGCCTTTAACTGTTAGTAGAGCCAGCAATATTTCGTAGGTTTTAAGTTAATATGCATCTGCTTACGTCAGTAAATTTAACTCTACTTGGAACTGGAAAAATTCGCGGTTTCAAACACCTCTCGATTGGACTCCTCGATCCTTTATGTACTCGGGTAAATTACGCCTGCTAATTGGGTTACCCACTCGTGAGACACTCTTAACGGGGAGCTTGTGAATCAATACAATTTTGTTGAGAGTTTTTCTACTGGCTCAGAGTTTATCAAGTAAACTTAATGAAGGTGAACGGGTTTGAATTCTATCCTGTCGCGAAATTAATCCACAATTTTTTTCCTCTCTCTATGCTCAAGAAACTTTATTTACAATCCTTAGCCAGTTATAAATAAAGACCTGAAACATTCCCTGATTCAGTTCATGATTTGCTATAATTTAATCTTTTTTTTTCCTTTGTGCTGCTTCTGCTGTTGGAGGACTCCTGGCCAATCGAAGACCCTCAAGTCAAAGAATAATCGAATGACAAGTTACCCACTACACCATTAAAAATGATCACTTTAAATTTGCGAAGAAAGCTGGTTAAAAATTATAAATGGATCTTCATAAATTTGTCTTTATCTTCGTAAATTTACGGATACCTGTGTTCAATTTCTTTGAACATGAACCCACAAATATTATTCCTAAACTTTTTTGAATGTTTTTTAATGCTAAGACTACTGCAAAAACACACTTATTTCTTCCACGTGTGCGTTTACCCTGTTTACACAGAAAAACAAGAGTTCGGAAATTATATGGCGTATTTTCTACTAAGATCCAGCTATCTGTAATTACTAGAGACCTGCAAAATGCGCGGTTTCGATGGCCTTCAGGATAGACTGCACATACCCCTGTACACTCGGGCAAATAACGCAAGTTCATTGGCTGTCGACTTGTAAGTCGTCTCAGATGGTTTGTCTGTGATTCGATACTTATTTGGTTGAGGGTTTATAACTGGTTGATATTCGTACAAATTATCTAAGAGGAATATGTATTTTAATTCTAGCCTAGCACCGAATTAATCCGCGAATTTTGCAAGTCTCTAGTAATTGCGAAGAACTCTTCGTTTATTTTAGGTTAATTCTTCGTTGAAGAGTCCGTAAATTTACTGTAATTTCTAACAGTGTAGAGACGCCTCCAAAGTCAGCAGCCAATGAACGGATGGTGATTGCCCAATTTTGCAGAGGATTGTTGAGTCTATCCTGGAGGTCATTGAACCCACATGTTATTCCAGTCACTAGTTATAAACAAGGATAAAATGTGGGTATCCAATCACGTTTAACACGCCGAAAGTATGTTGCCTTGTTATCGACCAATGAGCATTAAAAAAAATCATTTATAGTTAAGTTGAGTCTAGCTTGGAGTTAAAATAATTTATTTTATATAGGCAAGTTGAGTCTAGTCTGGAGTAAATTGATTATGTATAGGCAAGATGAGTCTAGCCTGGAGTGAATTGATTATGTATAGGCAAGATGAGTCTAGCCTGGAGTGAATTGATTATGTATAGGCAAGATGAATCTAGCCTGGAGTGAAATGAATTGATTAATCATAGGCAAGTTGAGTCTAGCCTGGAGTTAAATAAACCTGCGAATTAATCGCTGCTTCAGCTATTAGTAGCGACACCTGTATTTCGCGAATACATTTCGTATCAAGGTATTTAACAATACACTGTAGCGTTTTTCTTCTTCTTACAGTTACAGCGAACTGTAGGCGTGCACCCAAATTCTCACGGGCGGAAAAAAACACCTCACCAATCACAGCCGATAACTAGAGACCTGAAAAATTCGCGGATTCATTTCGTGTTAAGCTAAAATTCATATAAATATGCTGCTTCTGCCATTGATTCACTGTTGATCTGGAGGACTGAGGGCCAATTAGAGACCTTCGCCCATAGATGTGTCGAATCACAGGCCACCCAGTCGAGACGACTCACAAGTCAGCAGCCAGTGAACAGTTGGCATTTGCCCGAGTGCGTAGAGGATATTTGAGTCTTATCCTGAAGGTCATTGAACCCGCGAATTTTTCTGGTCTCTACCGATAACTACACAAAATAGCTACATATCTTTGTGAAATACCTTAACTTGAAATGTGTTTCGCGGAAAACAGGTATTCCTAGCTATCGGCCACGTTCAATGGCAGCTGCGATTTTAAACTGTGTCTGTTACCGTAGCTACCGTGTCCAAGCGTCAGGGAAGAAGAGCTGTGTCTTTTTTGTACATGCGTGTGTTGTGTGTGTGTTTTTGTTATCCTCCCTTTAACTCTCTTTACGTTCCCTGCCCCGCCCTCTCCGCTAATGACGGCCGTCCTGTTATTATGTCCGCGGGATCATTGTAATTCCCCGGACAGAGCCGGCCGCATTAAAAAAAAAAAAAATCCGGGGTTCCGGTTCTCGATAACCCTGGTCCTTATCCGTCGCGAACCGGTTTCTCCCCTCCCCCCCCCCCATCCCGTTATCCCTTCCCCCCCCCCCCCCCCCCCCGTTATCCCATCCCATGACCCAATCAAGACAGGATCGCGCGACGCGACGCGACGCGATTGTTTTATTTCGGAGCTTGAGCAGCTTCGCTCGTCGCGGGCTGCGAGGAAAAAAAAATAAAAAGAAAAGTCATATTTAAACCTCGTAAAGAAGGCAGGAACCAGGCGCCGGGTTTAATTATGATTATGGCTTCGATTTTCTTCGAACTTCATTTTTTTTTCTGTCCAGATGATCAGTGGGAAAGAAACAAACGAGTAGCCACTGTGTGTGTATGTATATGTATGTATATATATGTATGTGTGTGTGCATATGTATATATTTTTTCGAAAATTATTTCCAGACCATTTGCATGTTAACTCTTTGTAGCATTTGACTGTGTTTCGTGGTTTTGGTGTTTATGGGTTTATTTCACGTACACGTCTACTGTCAGCACACCAACCGTAGCCATCTGATGAAAGCCTTACCGGGAGGAATTCACCCCCTAACCCCCCCTTTTTTTTCACTGCCATCCTCCAGAAAATTAAAAAAAAAACAAATTTTCAACACCATTTTTTTTTTTTTTTTACCAAATCTGGAACTCAAATTTCGAAGATGGATTTGCTAATTCATCTTATTCAATTTTTATATTCATTCATGATTATTTATCCTCGGGTTAGTTTTGTAAGTTCTAATAAAATTAAATTTAAATTATATATTAAAAATATATATTTTTTATAAACAAGTTTTCATTAATAATGCTATTAAATGTTTTTAAAATGTTATTTAAAATACCGTAAAATATATAAATCCTTGCAATATGTTCTTTTTTTTTATGAGGGATCGGCAAACTTACGTGAACTTTGAAACTGTTCGGGTTTGGCTCTGGGCCCTGTGAAAATGGCTTCCCCAACTGCCGTGCTCACATTCGACAAATTTTACACATTTTAGAGATATTAAGTGCGTAATAAACTGGATTCAAACAAAGGACTCCATGTTGTTTCAATAAAAATTTTATTGTAGGCTATTGTAATTAAATAATTTTTTAAAATATATTTTTAGAATTTTTTTATGTTTGCAAGATAATTAATTACTGCATTTAAAGATGGATGACGATTCAAAATTGTGGTACATAATTTTTTTATAAGTTTTAATAAAATGAAGTAAAGCAATTTTTCACTATTTTTAATTTTTTAGCCTTTTTTTTTTGGATAATAATAACGGATTTACAAAATGAAGTCCAAAATTCAAAATGACGGAGGTTTGAATTTAATTTGCAAGATTTTAAATAAAATAACAAACAAACATATGAAGTTAAATAAAAGCTTGTAAGAATCAAATTTCTGTGGTATCTCATCTTTACACCAGGAAATAGAATATCTTCTGAGTTTTTCTAATACGAAATCATGAATTGAAATAGGTACTGGCTATAATTTCAATGTACACTCTAGTAACAATTTTAATTTTCCTTTTACCAATGCTATATTTTGAACAGAACCCTGGACAAACAGCACTTGTGTGGGGCCTTGCTTGGTTTCTTCAATAAATCCACGCGCTTAAAGGCCGAATCCGGAGTCGGCTTTCGATGGCTAGCCAACCACCGAAAGTCTTTTTGAAGTGTACCATCTTATCTCTCGATATACGGCATTTGGTAGGAGTAATTACGTGAATGGAGCGGAAATGTGTAACCACGGTGCTGCCATCTGTGGCGGATGGCGCGGAAAAAAGTTCACAAAGACAAAGGGAAACTTAATAGTTTGGGAGAGAAGTCAAAATGCTTAACAACGTACGTTTAAAAGGCAATCTCCTTGAATCATGGCTAGTTTCGACACGCTCTGTAAAGGGATAAAAAGTGTGTGTGTGGGGGGGGGGGGGGGGGGAGTGAGCTTGGAGTCCACGCGCGACAGAAGTTAACACTTCTTACTTATTATATCATTAGGTATAGGAAAATTCTCTTTGGCTGAGGTCGCAGATAAAAAAAAAACTTGAATAGCTTTACAGTATTGACTGTGCACATTAATAAGAATAATCAAACAGAGTAAGGTCAAATTTTTGGATATTCGACTATCTTTTTCATGGTTTGAAAAAAAATTAAGCTTGTATGAAACATCGATTTAAATATTAATTTGTGCGCCAATTTTCGTAAGAAATACTCAGTATTATCTCTAAAAACGTACTTTATATGTGCAAAAATAACCATAGACATGTTTTTACAAAGTTACAATGTCTTTCTTGTAGTATTACAAAATATATCTTGGCAACTGGTTTCTAGAGAAATCTTTTGTAAAATTGAAAAATATTTATAACAAGCTGATTGATCTACTTCGTAAAACAATTTCACTGTGATATATAGTGTGTTTAATTCCAAACATTGTAGCTATTCTTTTTGAAAAAAAAGAGATATTTCAATTAATTAATCTATAGCTGGTGAGATTACTCTAATATTTAAGTAGTGTTTTCTATTTTCTAATTAAGTAGATTTTCCTTTTATCTTTAAATATAAATTTCAATTCTTATTACTTTTCGAAACACTTATTTTATATAAAATAATTTCAATTTTAATTTTTCTATATTTTAAATTAATAATGTAAATTTTATTTTATAATTTGTTATCCAATATTAGTAAAGATTTAAAAAATTGATATGCTTATAGAAATAAAGTAGACTAAAAACACTTACACAAAAGCTAGATTTTGTGACTAGTTTTTTTTATTTTGCTAAGCATGGTGTTATTGTAAGAATAACGAACAGAAAAAAATTGTGTTATTTACAAAATATTCCTTTGTAAACCATTTGCTAAGAAATAGTGTGTAAAACTGCAATAAATAAAATTTAACTTTGTACAACCGATGGCTATATTAAATACGTTTATCGAGACAATACTGAATATTTCTTACAAAAATTGGTGCATAATTTTATATTTTAATTGCTGTTTTATTCAAGCATAATTTTTTAACCAGGGAAGACAATTAACCGAATATTCAAGAATCTGACTTTTTTTGTGTCATTCTTATTATGTGCGCATTTAACACTGAACAGCTATTCAGGGAACGGTTTTCATGTGAATAACTATTGGAGGTACTGGGACAACACAAAACATAAATGCCCGGGTAAGATTCCGAACCCAGTATTACTGCGAACACTAATTTGTAGTGATACAGTTGTTTTCAGGTAAATGTACAGATTTAAAACTATCTTAGTTTAACATGAATATTTCTGTTTCATTTACAAAAAAAAATTACAGCGTGTAAAAAAACGTCAAATAAATATTGTTAAGGATATAACAACACTTAAACGTACTTCTGCGTGGTGCCGTTGTTCATTGGAACATTTAACTTCTACCACTGCCAAGAGCGAGGTTTTTTCGGTCCAGAAATTCAAATAGCGGGTCTGAGCTCTTGAGTATTCAAATTACATCTTGTGTGCGTGTGTGCGTGTGTGCGCGTGTGTGTGTGTGTGTGTGGGGGGGGGGGGGGGGCTATTTTCCTGGACGATAAAAAAGGCGGAAAAAGTAAAAAAAAAAATACTAAGTGGATAACAACAGTAATCAGCGTGTCCGGAGACTAATTTGGCGTGCTTCCATTTTAACCAATGAAATCACATAAACATCTCGCCGGCAAGACAGTGATTCATTCTTCCGTTGCCTTATAATGCAGTAACGAGAACAACCTTCATTACACGTAAGTCAACAAATACGTACACTGTAAAAAAAAAGGGTTCTGTATTATGCGGTATGTCCATAAAAGAATGGCCCTGTTATAAATTATTAATAATATCAATTGTTAGCGTGGTAGTGTGTTGGTTAAATGTCACAATTAAAGAGTAACTCAAAACAGTTTTAGATAAGCGCGTGCGCGAATTCTCCTTTTTCTTCACGTTTGCAGTGCAGCCTACGCAAAATGGCGACTCCTGAACGTAATTTCCCTAACTAGTAGAGGGTGAACCTGTAAACTTTATTTGGCAGCAAGATGGAGCACCTCCCCATTGGAATCTCTTTGTGCGGGATTGATTGAACGTGTGAAGTCCCTGACCGATGGATTGGTCATAATGGTCGAGACGACAGAGCTCTTTTTCGCTGGCCTCCATGTTCAGCTGACATGACGCCATGTGATTTTTTTTTCTTCGTTTGGGGCTTTATAAAATACTAGCTGCAGTACCCGGCTTTGCCCGGGCTGAACACCGGGTGATATATTGTCCGCGGGTTACAGCACAATGGATAGCGATATGTACAGTATGGTGGACATTAAGAAATGACACATAATTACTGTTTGTGTATCTGTGACCTATGGTATTCTGTTTACCCATGGCGATTGGTTGAAAGGTTTAGAAGTAGATGCGCTACAGCGCCATCTAGCGGCGAGTTACAAAAAAATGGTTAGCATATAAACCTTCTCCATGATAAAAACACTTCGATGGTGCCAACTTTCATGGCGATCGGTCAAACGGTGTAAGAGTTTATCGACGTCATACATGCCAACATCCAATTATATATATTCTACTATTTCGAAATTTTAGGGCTTTCACTTTTGCGGAAAGTGGATGTTCAGGACCTCGAATGGTTTGGAACACTCCATCTCGAAAGAATAGATATTTGAAATTCCTGAAATTGTCGAAATTTTGGGGATTTGTTCCCAGAGGGGGGCGGGGGGTTCGAGGACCCTGAATGGCTCGAAAACACTTAAAATCGAAAGAGATACATTTAAAAATTTTTTTAAACTTTCAAAATTTTGGGGCTTTAAGCACTTGGGGGGGGGGGGGGGTGATGTTGAGTACCCCAAATGGCTCGGAAACACTCCAAATCAAAAGAGATATAAAGGAATTTAAGAATGTAGGCATTTATTGTATACTCCTATCTACCATAATAACAATATTGACAAATAGAAAGCTTATTACCTACCTATGAATAATTATCTAAATTAATTAATAAATAACTGTATGTTTAAGAATTTACGTACATACATAATATTAAACTTCAAACTATACACACCAAAAAAAACTAAGGATGTTTGTGAAACTATTTTTTATTTGTCATAATGTTTAAAACATTTGTAGGATTTGTTTATATGTAAAACTATGGTGGCAATATTCCGCTTATCCAAAGGAGTATAGAAATTAATAGAGATATCACTCCCTGTACACACCACAAATCTTTGAATTAAGTAAAAAAAAAACATAGTCCAAAATGAAACAAAAAGTATAAATAACAACTAATTTGACAAAAAAATTTATACAACTGGAATGACAATGTTAACATCCGCCTGAAATTTGATAGAAGTAGATAGGTAAGAATATATATATATATATAAGAAATTAAATGAAATTAAAACATGCATAAATAAAATTATCTCACACTCAACCAAACATAATGTTTAATATGAAAGAAGGAAGATGGCAATTACACGTAACTATTCTAATTAATAAAAAAAATCAACTTTCCTGAAATAGTAAAATTCAAATTTTTCAACAATATATTACATAATTGATAAATATATCTGGTCTTCGGTCTCAGCAGCCCTAAGACTCTTGACGCTCAGCAGATAAATTATAAACACTAAACCAAACTCCTTGCAAATAAGTAGATACTGTAAAAAAAATAACAATATTGACAAATAGAAAATATTAGTAGGCCCTACCAACCTATGAATAAATTTCGAAGAAATTTATAAGTTTAAGTATTTATGTACCTACATAATATTAAACTTAAAACTATCAACACAATAAAAACCTAAGAATGTTAGTGAAACTAATTTTTTTTATTTGTCATAATACCTAAAATACGTATGTTTCCAAAATGAAACAAAGTATAAATAATGACCAATTTGACAAAAAAAAAAATTGTAGAACTCGAATGACATTGAAAACATACACGTGAAATTTAAAAGAATTATGAGTGCCCTAGGTAGGAAGAAAAAATATATATAGAAGAAATTAAATTAAAAAAATGGGAGCGTGTACTTAGGTACGCGCATGAGAAGTTATACTTCTTTGGCATTATTAAAAAATAGTTTTTAATTGCATGCAAAAATATTGCGTGGAGTCCCTCCGCGCGGAAGAAGTGAAACTTCGTAATGTGGAAATGAAAATAGGAAGGGGTAGAAATTGATTTTTAGTGAAATCATATTGTATCAAATCAAACTAAAAAAATAAAGGAAATAAATTTGAAACGATTCATAGATTGATCTTCAGAGAGAGAGCGACACCTATCGAATGTCTATAAAACTAACTTTCTTATGAGAGCAGATTTTCATGAAATAAATCATGAAATCATTCAACGATAAAAGCTGTTTATTTAATTAAGCGGACGGGTTCGCCCCAAGGAGAAAATTGACGCGGCGAGACCTCGTGGACATAGAGAAATGACACACACTCACTATTTATGTGTCTATGAATCATGATTTTTTTTTGCAATTTAAAAAACGGTATTGAAAATTGAATCAAATATGGCGACACTACAAACTGTCAAGATCTTTATTTTTTTTCTTTCTCTCTACTTAGTTCCTTACAATAGCAAAACGTAACGTAATGGCTTGAAAGCTATTGCTCGGCAGACATAGAGGAATGACACTAACAGTTTGTATATCTATGACACACATTACATTAAATGAAGATATATTTTTTTAACATGTTTAAAATTTATTTTTTTAGACAAAAGATAGCCTATGTCCATCCCCAGGATATAATCTATCTCCTTGCCAAATTTCATTACGATCCGTTCAGCCGTTCAGCCGGGAAAAGGTAACAAACAGACAGACAGACAGAGTTACTTTCGCATTTATAATATTAGTAAGGAAGTAAGGATGGCGTTCACGTTCCGCCGCTACCTAATGATTTGCCAGGGCGGAGACACAGAATTGAAGAGGCTATTGCTTTAAAATACTCCGGACTTGTTAACCAAAGTGTGGGAAGAAATGGACTTTAGGTTGGACGTGTGCACATATAGCTAAATGTGCGCATATTGAACATTTGTAAGAAAAACTATGTTAGTTTAACTTCAATTTTACGTATGATTTGTTGTAAAAATTCTAAATTAAATTGTTATAATATACCACTGAAACTGAGACATTCTTATAAGGACAGAATGTATAAGACCACGATTAATTCACGGATGCCTTGTGTACACTTAAAGTTCATGCACATCTGATTCACGATGTTGGCTGAACTGCAGTTCCCTTGAGACGCCCCTTAACGAGCCAGTTATAAACATAAGGAGAAGAAATGGTACTCCGATCACGTGTAACTCGCCGAATGATGTGACATTTTTGTCGACCTACGAGCATTCTAAAATTTCTTGAATATATTGTTAAGATATGGCAGGGAAAACGGGTTAGTAAGGGATAGTACAATTTAAGTTTTATACAGTTTTATTGATTAATTAAAACTATAACTTAAAATTTAAACAAGAACACTCTCAGTCTGATCTCTGTATGTAAAATCAGTCTCACGCCGAGCCTGGCTCGACAGTTGCTCGCTCCTCTGACTGTCTCTGTCCGCTCACCGCAGTCCTCGACGACTGCCTCGCACCACTCATACACGCCGTGCCGCAACACCGTCCCGTCTAGGACTGTCGCTACTGTCGCTACTGTCGCTACTGTCGCTACTGTCGCTACTGTCGCCCCGACTCGCTACCGAAGAGGCTCTCGAGACACTCCCTCTACTGGTATCGCTACCAGAGTCACTCTTCCCCAGTAGCCGACGAACAGTCACTCCGATGCCACCGCGCGGGATGTCGCGGTGTCACTCGCCGGTAGGTAGAGACTCTCTCTCCACTCCACTACACTCTACTCCGAGGCGGGGGTCCTTATATACCCGTGGAGGACAGGCGTGGAAGCGTCTAGAAGCCGCGTGTAAGTGCCCCTGGTCGAGCGTGGAAGCATCCAGACGCCGCATTTGACGTCACAAGTGTCCCTGACCCGATTCCCGGAGGTGACAACCCCAGAACTCTCCAGACCTCTCTCGACGTCCAGGCCTCCAGACTGGCGGGCTCCATGCCTGACGCGGCGGTGCGTGGAGGGGGAACGTTTCGACTGACAGGCTGCTAATGGCCAGGTGACACACGCCCCTCCCTCGCTGAGAAGAGCTGGGGAGGGGGGAAGGTCTTGGCCTCCCGGGCTCCACTATACTATATAGAGGCCAGTTGAGTCTAGCCTGGTGTGAAATGAATCCGCGAAATTATAGTGGCATTGGTCATATTACTATACCGTTCTTGGGAACGTAGTTGGCTAAATATTTTTATGTGAATCTACATATATACCACTCCCATCTATACTGGGAAAATCAGAATGAGTCTGTTGTTATGTAGAATCTATATACGTTTATGAACTGTTGTTTGGTATTTGTTTGTCCGAGGTTAACGCAGAAACTAGTTGCCCGATTTTGATGAAACATTATGAGTATTAAAATTTATGATACTTAAAAACTGGTATTTATTTTATCTCGCTACGTTGACGGAAGCCGGAGATATGTAACAATAAAACCACAGCTTTTTTTTCACAAACAAGCGCAATAAAAAAGGAGCGGCATGTGTAACTTTCAGAGCGAGTGTGTTCTGCCGGCAGACTGCCGTGGCGAAGCACGGCTTGTTCTATATTTGCCTAAAAATAACCGTGAATGGGCCCATTATAGTAAGAAGAGGTTTTTTTGAAAACTATTTTATTTAGTTGGATTATCGGGATGAATAACCATTGCTACACATTATATTCAAAGGTTAATTCTTTATCTTATTACAAGAAAAAAATAATTATCTCAGGAGTTGAAAGTAACATGTATGGCATTTTCTGTGTGTGACGATACTGCAACTATCTTCTCAAGAGTTTGAAAAATAAAAGAACAGAACAGCAAATTCCTGTGCTATAAATCTATTTATTAATTTATTGTCTAAAGAAGCCATATTTTACTATTTTAAACTATGATAGTCAACAAATTTCAGTCCCACAAAAGTGTCTTGGAACATGCTATCATAATTGTTATTTATATTATTATTTTTCGTAATCGGTAAATTTGAGGTCTGTGTCTACTTTCACGTCAGCACACAAATCACAGCAGTTTTGTGCGGAAGCAAAAAGAGTCCTGATTGGCCGAGTCAAATAAAGGCAAGCGGTTTCTCTTGCAGACGGCCGACAATCACAAGGAAGGGGGGGAAAAAAACACATAAAACAAATTTCTTTGCGGTGTACCGCGAAGGTTTTTTTTTTAAGGTTCCGCCCTCTGAAATAGGAAGGAGCCCGAGTGGGCACGGGGGAAGGAAAAAAAAACTCGTTTTAATTCACGGCCGGGACGAGTTGATGGCGTACGAAGAAGGTATCAATCACACTTGCTGTTTATACACAGAGAGTCTTTTTTTTTATACTCCCTTCGTGATTTACTTTGCAGTGGTATTATTTCCTTCCGTCCCTCCCAATGGGCGCGTTTATGTCAGCTTCCGTCGCTCTACGCTGTCTTGTGGAGTATAAAACAACAACCACCACCCCCCTCCTTCTCCCTTCATCAATAAAGCGGGTGATCTTTTCCCGTGAAGCCAGGGCTCGAACTGTTTGATCTCTCTCACTCCAACCTACCTCCGCCAGGGGCGCCACCGAGGCGGAGATAACATCGGGTAGTTTTTTTTCTTTCAAAGAACGGCGAGCGGTTTAACTATCGCCGCGCGACCTGGCCCGAATTAAGCTCCGGTACAGTCGCGTGCAAGACGCAACGCGATCTGATATCACTCAACCGCCTCGCCGAAACGTTAAGCTCGCATCCTGAATTACTTTGCTTATATTACTTCATATTTTAGCGCATGTTTTTTTTGACGTTACAACGTCTAATAAATCGATGAACGCCGGCTGCGCGCACGGAAAAAGTGTCCCGTTACGCACATTGTCCCGTTACGCTGTGTCCCGTTACGCTCACTGTAGGCTTGCGCCGCATCTATATCTCTTCCACTCGATTGGAACAAACCATCGATTTGACTTTTTCGAGACACATTAAACTTGAAACACTCCCATTCGTTTCCTACTTTTCCTATCATCGTCCTATCCTTAACAGAATAACACAGATTGGAAGAAGTTAAATAGCAAACATGTATAAACGTTATAAGTTAAAGTAATCTCTTCGTTAAAGTAATAAACATATTTGAATTAATGAGTGCAAATAAAAGTAAATTTAGCAATTAAATTGTAGATTTCATTTCACTCCTCCTTTGTATCCATACAAAATAGTGATAAATCAATAAAAATGATTCAATTTTATTCATAAAAGTATGCAAACATTTCATTAATGTTTTGTTATGACGTCACGTTAAACTATCGTCCGTAAACCGACTTTATAGACAACCAATTTTTTTTAATTTTAAATTAATAATGTAACAATGTTTGATTGTTTATAAAAGTTTTATTTCTGCTGAACAAGGCCTTATTCAATGCTTTAAATGAACTTAAAGATAAAATTTTATGCCATTCCTGAAATCAAGTAGTTCATATTTTTGTAATATTCGTTCGTTTTAAGACACTCTATTTCTGGTATATTATTAATTAAATCCTTAGAAATGAGGTTGTTTCAAAACCATAGAAAACTGTTTTAAAATATTTTCATTGACATACACGTCACTGCTGGTTTTAACTGCGTGTTATTGAGAAACCACAAGAATGAACTAGAAAGATGAATGCACGAATAGACAGAAAACCGGCCGCAATCAGTCGAGGTAAAATGTAAAACTCACAGACAGCACACATGGGCGTGCCCACACATTTCCATTAGGGGGGGCCCCGCTAAATTTTTAAATCAGAAGCTGGATTTAGAATGTTAAATAACATAAATACATTCACTCATTGCCGTGTTTATATTTTTGTGCAGTATCAACGAGATATGTTTAATAGTTAATATTTATATCCGCATAATTTTAACAATCTTGAAAATATGTTTTTTTTTCATAGACAATGTTTAAAGGGTACTTACACATTTCCCCCCCTCGAATTTTCCAATAGCTTGGTCCAGATCTACCTTGAAATGAACTTCGTTTTAGTGAATGCAAACACAGCAATTCAGACAGCAAAACTTTAACAAACCTCTTAATTTTTTTTGCTTGGCCATTTTAAGGGACCTCGTGTTTTAAATAAACTAAGGCGGCTGTATTTCCAGAACGATAAAATGTTTTAAAATATTGTTAATTAGCACGCTGCAACACTGAAAAACAGTTTGAGTGTCACAGTGCCAGAAATATACGAATATTAAAGAATGCATTGGAGAAAATGCCGATCTGAGTGTTTATATTAGGGGGGGGCCATGGCCCACCTGGCCCCCCCTGTAGGCACGCCTATGACAGCACACAGAGAATTCCGTGGAAGAAATTGGTCGAAAAAAAAAAACACCACAGCACAGAACAACATTGGGCTGACAACAATGACACAGTTGTGGTTTGTCTCTTGTGACACACAGTTGAAACCAGAAATGGTTTATGTCCACGAAAATATTTAAAATCAAATTTCCCCACCGCAATAATCGTATAAAGAACACACAGAAATTTGAGTTTTTTTTTTTAAATTTTGTGAAAACGTAGTTTTTATTGATTTATGAATTATGTACTAAAATTAAAAGTTTATGAGTTTAAATGATATAAAATAGGCTAACAGTTAATCCAAAACTATATATACCACATGATTTTAAGTTTTTTGTACATGTTAGGACTGACATAAATATATGCCTTTAAAAAAAACTTTTATAAAAAATTCAATTGTGGTTAAATTATTAATTTTTTTAAAATCTCTTGTAAAAACAAGAAATGTTATAAGCAAAATAAATTATGATACTACTTCCTTTAAGGGCCTCGCCTTCCCGGACACACAAACAGGTGTGCATACCTTCAAGGAAAACCACGCGATTTGAAAACTGCCCAAGATTTCCGAATGGAGTCTATGGACGAAAAACATTTAATAATACACTGAGGGTGTGTGAGTAGCTGTGTTTCCGTATTTCGTTCTTAAACTGTATTTTTAGGAAAGTGATAATGTCCGAAACACTGGCAGACGTTCAAAAATTAATATAATGTAAATTGTAAAGCCCAGATCGCAGGCACTTGAGGCCAGAGTCAATATTTATCGACAAGGGCGATTGACAAAAATCTTCCTTGAATTTATCTGCAGAAACGTAGAATAAACCATCAGTTAATTATACAGGGTGGGGTCTCAACTCAGAAGCGAAGTAGATTATCAAACCAACAAAAATATCAATAAAAACCATAATTCACTGTGTCGTAAGCTTTTTCTTTGGTGTGTACGGTACCACGTTGTGGTAGCCACTTCTATGATCGCAAACTCTTTGGTGTGTACGGCACCAACTTGTGGTTGCCACTTGAGTAAATATAATTTCTCCTACTTACTCTTTTTACTTTACTTTTGTGTTGCTCCTGCACTGCTATCACCTCAATTAAATCAATACATAAATTACCTACAAAATATGATGTGGAATTTATACTATCTGATAGTGATAATTAGTATTTTAAGTCAACATTAAATAACAAATGGGCGCCATGTTTCTATTATTATTCATAAAAAAATAATATTTAAATGGAACAAACATTTATATATATCCAGTAACTGATATATAGCATGATTGTAGTGTTTCAACCAACTTTATAGGTAATCATCCAATAATGTTAAACATAGACATGATTTTACCTAGGATATTAAATTTAATTATCATATGACAAAATACTTCCAACAAACTAACATGTATAATTAAAACCATAAAATTACATACTTCCATAAATCTTCTCATACATATGATATTGCCTAATTTATGTTGAACAAAAGAAAAACCTTACTCAAACAGTTATGTATGAGAACAAAACAAACTATTAATGTAGCTATAAGATAGTCTGAATGAAAAATCATATAATAATTTATGTTTCCCAAATCTAGCTTCAATCGTTTACACATGAAATTCTCATCTCTACCTCTGAGTTTTGTCGACAAAGTTTAACTTTTGAATATTTCACACATATCAGTTTAATCTGTGCCAAAGAATAGTGCATTTCGATGCTCGGAAATAATCAGATCGTTCAGGCTTACCTGAATTCTTCTTGTACAAGATCAAGCCTGAGGCATTACCAATCCTGAGAATGGCCAAAACTCAACCAAATCAAACCTAATTAATACAAATGATATTCCAATTTGTGGCCAAACTTCACAGGATAATTATCAATTGCCAATCTTGATTACCCATTTTAGTGGAACTCAATACACGATCAAGCCATACTTAAACAATGGCTTTTCCAAACTTATTTCCTTCCATATCCTTCCCTGCATTACATACAAATTTCACTTCTCTAATTGTTATAAAATTTAAACATTGATTGTTAGCCTAAATAAACAAACTGAATACAATATGGCTGAAAATAAATTAACTTAAAGGACACATCCGTATATGATGAAAAATACGTTAATACCTAATCAAAATATAGCAATCTGACTAAATTTAAATATAAAAATTCTGAAAATACTTGCCCTCAACATTAACTTCCAAAACAAAAATATTAGCAAACATTGTGCACAGCAATTAAATTAAATTAACATATAGCCAACAATGGACAAAAATAAACTTAGAGTCCAAAGAGTAATAAATAATTGTCCATGGAGGTAACACAAGAATAAAATCTGAAACATACATAATTATAGAAATTAAATTTTGGTTTGAGGCAAGACTCTGTACGTGGCTACGCGTACAGAAAGATGTAAAATCCATGGAGGTATTAGTCGATGGAGTGTGTGTCTGTTCTGAAGTTGAAGTCAACTTGTTTAGCAATTGGACAGCAAAACAAATCGTAGCTGTACAAAGGCTAATATAATACGAATACCTTTAATAGTTTAAAAAAAAAAAACTCGTTAGGAAGAATCGTAACGACGCCATCATATAGTGAATATTGCTTAACAATCGTAATACCAACACTATTGCAAAGGAAATAGCATTAATCTTAATTATAATAAAAACAATAGTTTTCTATACAGATAGATACAAAAAAAAGGGGGGGGGATATAGGGCAGTTATCAGATTGAATTCAAGTATTAACACGGCAAAGATTGCAAACACCAACTCGCCTACTTAGTATCTCCATGGTAATATCCGATATTTTTGTAATGTCTAATGAGTTGAGTTTAGTCTGCTCTATTATGTTAGTTTGGAATTATAGTTTTTTTTATTTTTTTTAAGACAAGCCAGTATTATTCACTGATATAAAATCTTTATTGAAAAATAATTATTCCTGTTTTGAATATTGGAATTTAGGCTTGATATTTTTCAAATCCAAAAAAAGGTGGGAGAGAGGGAGAGGGAGAGGGAGAGGGAGAGGGAGAGGGAGAGGGAGAGGGAGAGGGAGAGGGAGAGAGAGAGAGAGAGACTAATTTCAGCCCGCTACCGGTGTTTCGCCATCGTGTTCTGTGCGCGCGTTGCACGAATGAATGGGTTCGTTACTCTGCGGACAGCGAGCGCGCGTGCTTGCCTTTTTATTTTTCCATCTTCCTCCTCCCCCCTCCTTCATCCTCTGGCCACTTCACTCCGCCCCCCCCCCCCCCCCCCACACACACACACACACATAACCACGACAAAACTGGTGCAAGAAACCAGCTCAATGACGCAACACAAGTTCCGAAGCGAAAACACATGTCGAGCCAGGCAAAGAATGATTTTCGAGTTTGATAATTTTTTTTTTTTGGCCGGGATTTGCTTGGGGGGGGGGGGGGGGGTAGGTTTAGATTTAGACTATTATCCAGCAGACACCGGCGAAATACGGCACCACCTTGATTCCAAAAATATACATTCGTTACATATACACTTCGCAAAAGGGAAGGAAGGTCCGATAACACACAATGGCGTGTTTAAGTGGAGGGGAAGAGGAAGGTTAAAGAAACACGTGTTCATCAGCCTTGTGACTTTGGTGTAAAAATTAAAAAAAAAATTACAATCAATTAAGTTTTTTTGTGTGTGTATGTGTGTGTGTGGGGGGGGGGGGGGGGGTGTGATTCAAAGTGAGCTGTTAAACATGCAGCTATGATTTCAACTGTGCAAGAAGCCGCCTAAACCTGCGGCTACTTCTGTAGTCAATGTCAGTTTGCTGGTGACAAATACAAATATATACGCGTTTGATGTGTAACATCCTAGCTCTCGGTATAACGGCATTTGGTAATGAGTAGGGACCGGTAAAATTCGCGGTTTCAATGACCTGTAGGATGAACTGCATTGTTCTACGTACACTCGGTCAAATGTCAACCACTCATTGGCTGCTGTCTTGTGAGACGTCCCAACGTAGCAGCATGTGATTCCATACAGCTTTGTTTGGGTGTTTTTCATTGGCCCAGAGTCATCCAGGTGAGTGGTGAGTGAATAGCAGAGGTAGCACAGAGGTATATATATTTGATTTTTAGCCTGTCGCGAAATGAATCCACGAATTTTTCCGGTCTTTAGTAATGAGTGATTTCTTGAATGGGACGGAAGTCGCGTAGAACGGAAATGTGCAAGCACGGTGCTGCCATCTGTGGCAGATGGCGCGAACCAAAGCTCACAAAGCCAATGGGACACTTTGTAGTATCTGTATTAACTATTTGGTAAATTTTAACAAGATGGGCAGTAATTTAAATAAAATTCCTAGTCGAATATCGGGTCCAGAGCTGGGGTTTAGTATTTTTTCAAGTCTTTTTCGCTTTATTCGTAGCCGTTTCGTTTACAGTTTAAAGTTTCGGTCTGCAAACCAAATGATCCAATAGTCGACGTAGCTGCTCCGGCAGCGAATTCTAGCGGCGTGTGTAGGAACTACGTGTGATTCTCGTCAAGAAATGTTATTGAATCCACTATTTGCACATATTTGTCAGTTCGACATTATTTCGAAGAATTTTACGTCAAATTTCGTGTCCGATTTTCGTATTATAAGGAGAGGCCGGAAAAATTCGCGGTTTCATTTGGCGATATGCTAGAATGCAAATGTGTTTAACCTTTTGCTGCTTCAGTCATTGGACCACAGGTTGTCTGAAGGAATCAAAGCCAATGAATAATACTCAACGAAAGAAGTATCGAATCAAAAAGCATTCTAGTTAACAGTTGTCACTATTCAGTAGCCAATGAGCAGATGTAATTTGTCCGAGTGCATAGAGGATCTAGGAGTCTATCCTGTATGTCATTGAATTCGCGAATTTTTCCGGTCCCTAATTATAAGTGTTAACGCAGCATGAGAACACGTGAACTTTGCCCTTTGATCCCACTAATCTACCTTCCCCCCAACCCATTTTACATGCTTTATATTAGCTTCACCTGTATGTTTGTCTGTCCGTCTGTAACTCTTTCGACTAAGAGTGAGTGGCTCATCACTCTAAAATGTCCCAACAATTTAATTACGTTCGTTAGCCGAGCGGTCTAAGGCGCGCGACTTCTGTGACGTCAGCTTTCGGATTCAGCGATCGTGGGTTCTACTCCCGGCCACGCCGAAAAAAAAAGAAGTTTTTTTTTCCGGTAAATTCTAAGATTATATCCATACATCTAACTGTAAATGATTCGGAGAGACTTTACCATTTCTTTGTGACGTTGCAACTCCAAATAGTTATCTCAGATGGTAATAGGTAGTGTCGGTAACTCATTTCCCTATGATAATTATACATAAATATAGTTTAAAAAACTAAAAAAACATGCTTTTAAAGAATATCAAAACTAAAAAGTTAAAAATAAATATTGTTTAAAAAACTAAAGAAACATGCTTTTAAAGATTATCAAACTAAAAAGTTAAAAATAATTTTAAAATTTAATTTATGACAATAGTATATAAGCAATACTAGTATAAATGGGGGCGCTTAATATACAAAAAATATGGCACAAAGCGCCTCAAGCTTTTTTCTCATTTATACTAGTATTGCTTATATACTATTGTCATAAATTAAATTTTAAAATTATTTTTAACTTTTTAGTTTGATAATCTTTAAAAGCATGTTTCTTTAGTTTTTTAAACAATATTTTTATTTGCTCCCCTTTGCGAAACAATTCCGGTATCTGTGACTGTCGATACGCGATCTGTCCTTGCGGAGATCGTGCCCTCGGTGCTGTCGATAGTCGGGTTCGATAGTAATCGAGTCGGGTCGAGGCTATTAACTCGAGGCGGTGTTTCGCTGCGCCCCCGTCATTAGAGTCGACCGCGCGTGTGCGTGCGTGCGTGCGTGCACGCGCGTGGGGAAAAGGGGAAAAGGGTAAGGGGGGAAGCTGTCGTAACGTTTTAGTTGAGGCCGTTCTCGAAGCAACGTATTTGTACGCGCATGCAAATTAAATTTGACCTCATTTTATTATTATTATTATTTTTTGGCAGTTCGTGGATCTGTTAAGGTTTTGAAGTCACGGAAAAATGAGGGGTCCCCGCCCACGCGAGACACTTAAGGCCCGTTCTGCAATGGCAAGGAAACGTAGACTTATCTCCTGGAACCGTCGCGTCTGCTGCTTGCACGATGCACGGAAACGTAACAAATAGCAACCAACCAACTAAACTGTATCAAGGTTACGAAGTATTAATTTAATTTATTTATATATACATATTACGTTTAGAAATCATAGCAGGGACCGAATTTACATAAATAATACAAATGAACTACAAATTAAAAATAGAACACAATATATTCTTGAACCTGAAACAATTTTTTTTTTTAAGTATTTAGAACACAATCAATCTTGGCTATCATCGCAGCCAAGTACTACGTTTCCACGTAACAAATGGCAACCAGTAAAACTACATTTCAAGGTTATACGAAGTATTAATTTAAATAACAAATATTTATTACGCTTCTAGATAATAGCACGCGCAGAATTTACATACATATTAAAAATTAACTCTGCAGTAATAATGGAACACTAGGTGTTTTTTTACTTTAAAAGTTTTTTTTAACGTATTTATAACAAAAAAAACAAAACATGGCTACCACCGCAGCCAAGTACCCGGCTTCTATTGGTCGCACGGAACGACGTAAACGGAAGAGCTCTGCAAAGCGTACGGGCCCGTCTCCGATTGCGTTCTATTGTAAATACCCTGTCCCGTGAGATCCATCTATGTTTACGGGCTTAAGGGACGCAACGTCGCAACGACACACGCAAACGACTTAAGAAAATCATTTTTTTTTATAAAGACCGCAGGTTGCAAGATGTGACCAACCCTGCAACTCGAAATTTTGAAACATTAGGAAACCTATTTCTTCTTCAGGTTGCTGGAGATAGTTCGTGTTTACCATGAAAACAAAATAAACTGTCAATTATTTTATTTCAATCGGTTATTATTTTCATTTTGTTTATAATACCAGTAACAACGTTAGCTTCTATGCACATAACGTGTGCGTCTTTAAATGTTTTTTGGAACACTTACTTTCAAATAGCATGGCCATCGGAAACTCAAACTGAAACACAAGAAATATGGAAGTTGATTAACACTTGCGTTGAGTTTTTGCGCCTTTTTAAAGTTAATAAACTGGTACTCTATAATGTGGCTACTGAACATTTTGCGTCTTACGTTATTGCGTTTTTTGGTAGTTTATAAACTAGGCCTAAGGGATACGCAGGGATTTATTTTTATATCTGTGTTACGTCTAGACGACAACGAAGACGAAGTCATTACAAACGGACATACAATTTATAAGTATTTACTTATTTTAGACTATTTAATAACTTACATTTATTTGACTAGTAACATGATTTCAACCGTATTTAAACATTAGAAATTCACAAACAAGTTACACTAAATGTATGACGATTAGATAGTTTAAAATAGTAATATTTGGCTCTAAGGTTCTGGTTTAATTTGTTTCTTAAGGGTGTATGCTACGTTCAGTGTCATTGTTGTATATTAACGTTCCACAAGGTTAAACTTGCCGACTTTTTAAGTGGCTGAAGTTCCACAAAAAATATCTATATTGCATACGTTTTGCATAATTAGCTGTATAAGATGTATTTTTGACGTTTTTGTTCAGTATGGAGAATGCAATGGAATATGAAAATTGAAATTTTTTATGTTTAGTGTCAATTTTTCTGATTGTTTTTTTATTTGGTTTAATTTATTTCAGAAATAAAATTGTTCAATTTTACCTGGCCTTTTACAATCATCAGAATTTTTATGATTTCAAAATATTAAGTAAAATTTCAAAAATAAATATATATTTCTGAAAGAAATTTAAAACATACCACAACAGTAAACTTTAAACTCAAAATTTTTCAGTAATTTATTACATTCGGTTTCTTATCATCCACACTTCACAAAAATGTTAAATTCATCAATTTCCATCTAATTATACGTAACTATGCACTATATACTTATTTTAATGATGTTCAGCTATTCAAAAAGGCTACAAGTTTAACTGTGTTAATCGTAAAAATAAAAATAAAAAGATACCTGATACGGAATGTACACGCCCAGTCAGCAAATACCTAATGTATGTATACATTGACCTCGTTGCCGTCAGACTAGAACTGCTAGAGCAGATCGCAAGGCGATAGCAACTCAGATATTATAGCGGGCTCCTGATCCAGTCGGCAACCGACTTGAAGCTCGTAAGCTACGGCCACACAGGGCGCTATGCTTGCTATGTTCGCGATGTTCGCTATATTAGCTGTGCCAGGTGGCCACATCAACAGCTACCCTATGTTCACAATATTCGCAATGTTCTCTGCGCTAGATGGCCACACAAGCAGCTAAGTTGTGTTCGCGATGTTCGCTATGTTCGCTATGTTCGCTGCGTCAGGTGTCCGCACAGACAGCTACTCTATGTTCGCGATGTTCTCTGTTAGCTGCGCCAGGTGGCCACACAGACTTCTACGCTGTGTTTGCGATGTTACTATGTTATCCTTGCCAGGTGGCCACACAAGACAGCTACGCTATGTGGGCGATGTTTGCTTTATTCGCTGCGCCAGATGGCCACACAGAAAACTATGCTATGTTCACGGTATTCGCTATGTTTGCTGCGCTAGGTGGCCCCACAGACAGCTACGCTATTTTCGCAATGTTCTTTAAGGGAGTAAAATATAGCCAGCTGCATCTGTGTTTGGGTAATAATATGAACCCAGTATTAATGCGAAAACTATTTTGAAGTGATAAGTTGTTTTGATGTAAATGTACAAATTTACAAATATCTGTAATATTACGTGAATATTTCTGGTCCATTTACAAAACTAAAATTACAGTGCAGAATCAGTGAACCCAAGTGGGTGAGAGTGACTTTACTACACAGTAAGAATTTACATTTAATTTACGGACTTTTAAACGAAGAAATTTCTTCAAGAACACGAACATTTCATCGTGATTTCAGACAGTTGGGTATCCATAGAAACTTCCCAATTATTATAATTTTTTTTGTTATAAACAGGATAAAAAAACACGAGTTTTTGAAACAGAATGAAAATAAGAGTTTTTTAAAAGTTTCGTTGATGCACACTGGTGATTATTGCGGATACTTGTTTAAAGTATGTGAACTCAGTACCCTTAAATTTACCAAGACAACGATAATTTTACGAAGATCCCAGGCTAATTTGTAACAAGCGTTCTTTGTAAATTTAATGCGAAAGTTTTGTACAGTCTGTTCCAAAAGCTACCGCTCTTGTCCGTGGCTTAATTTCCTCAGCTTTCCTTGCTTCATTTCCTCAGCTTAAACGTTTTGCTTTCAGTTTTTTCGGCTCATACTGAGCCGATAAAATGTCGTAGAGCTTTTCATGTTTCAAATCAATACTTTTCTCGTTTTTATTGAATATATTTCTGACGGAACTCTCTAGCGGACAGGACCTTGAAGTCGAGGGAAATCGTGCAGTAAAAGCCATTCAAAACGAGAAAAATGAATATTTTAAAATTGCAGCAAGTATCTTTTTTACGCCACTTGAAACATTTCGCTACAGGTTCTGAATGTAAGTTTCCTTTCATTGTGGAGATCACAGAACAAGGAGGGAGATATAGAAGCGTGACTCTTATAACTGAAACTGAAAACATGTTTCGCGCGATATATATATAATTAAATTTTAGTATGTATGTATGTATGACGTCAGTAAACTCAGACACAGTTTGACCGATCACCATGAAAGTTGGCACATCGATGTATTTTTTTCATGGAGAAGGTTTTTTATGCTATCCGTTTTTTTTTTAACTCGCCACTAAATGTCGCTGAAGGGCATCATATTCTGCTGCACGTATATCGTTCAACCGATCGCCATGGGTAAATTAATTTTTTTGTAACAGATACTCATAGGTCACAGACATTACTGTGTGTGTGTGTGTATAATTTCTCTAAGTCCGTCGCACGGTCATATAGTAAGGTTTGGCAACTTCCTATCTTTCTCCTTTTTGAGACCCGTCCGTCCGCTTAGTGTAGCTCGCGGCGGCCAGCGAACTGAACAGCGCTAGTAACAGTTGAGTTTTGTATTTCGTCAATGGTTATCCCAAGCAACGCCGGGTACTGCAGCTAGTTATATATATATACTAGCTGCCCGACCCGGCTTCGCACGGTTGTATTAATGGGGGGAAATTAGAAGAAATCTCTTATTTACAGTTATAATAAATGAAATAAATTGAAAATTAATTAATTTTGACAAAAACTTAATACAATGCTTTGTAATGTACCGAAGAAAAAACGAATAGCACCGATGGTTTCCCGACTCTCGAGCACGCAACGTACAACTGGTGTACTCGTACTTCGCTTCGGCAGTCTGCAGGCAGAACACTCTTGCGCCGCTCATTTTACATGCCCCTCCTTGTGGGTACGCCACTGCCGCGCCTCGAATGGAAAAAAAAAAATCAAAGTTGCCATGGAGACGAATTAAGCGTCAACAGTGCTACAGCCGTTGCCATGGTGATTTTCTGCCAATTCATACATACATCACATTAGAAAACTCTAAAATTATAAGATTAAGACCATTAATCGAAATAAAAACTATCCTATCTCTCAAGTTGGAAAATATTACACATAAATGCCAATTTTCATCGAAATCGGTTAAGTGGTTTAGGAGTCCATTGAGGACAAACATTGTGACACGAGATTTATATATATATATACATGCTCCCTATGGACTCCAAAACGGCTGGACCTATTTGGATGAAATTTTCAGGCAGTCTTCTGATTAGCCCAGTGGGTGATCATGTGAAGTTAGGTAGCGATCGGATCAACAATGTTTTTTTATTAGCAATTTTGTGTCATATTTCTAATACAAATTAATGCACAATTAGATTTTTTCTATTTTTTTTATTTAGTTTTTTTTTAAATTAACAACTAAAAGCGATATTAGGGTCGCTAGTACATTACAAAATATTATATTTTGCGGTTGGACCGAGAAGTGCATAAAAAAAGTACGTGTGAGGCTCGGCACAGAGTGTTTTCTCCCCACGATCGAGCCAAGCTATGTTCTAGCGCCGCAGGGACTCAGTCATGACAACACCGGCGTTTTTGCATGGGCGAACGTTCAAACGGTTAACTGGGAATTTTACAGTCTTTACAGTTGCAGATACGAGAAAAAAAAGGGTGTGTGTGTCAGTGGCGGATCCAGAGGTTCACCTCGGAGGGGGCACTCTAGGATTTCAGAATAGCCAGAGAAAAAAGTCTTAAAATTAATAAATTTGTATTTAATCTACTCACACTACACATAACATCCAACCACCATATATTATGATTCTACAAGATATTCATTAATTATACATATTAAAATATTTCATTGGTTTCAGAAACAATCTTTTTTGTCGGCAATATTAATGTAGCAGACAACTGTTTTTTTTGGAGGGGGAGGGGGGGGGGCACTTTCCCATGGTGCCCCCCCCCCCTTGGATCGGCCACTGGTGTGTGTCATGGACACGGCCGTGTGTTGTACGTGAATGCGTGTGCGTAACAGGTAATATTTTCTATACAAACTATAAAATACGCTATTTTATGTATGTTAATAATCATGCTTGAATACTAAGAAGTCCTTCGAGTTTCCATGTTTTGTTTTATTACGGCAACTATTTTCGTTCGTCGGGTTCAGGAAAGAAATCAAGTAAACAAATAATAACTGTGTTTGTTATAACTTTATTAATTGTAGGTTTTTATTTATACAATCGATAGATTTTGACTAGAGATGACGATTGAAACTCAAACGAACGTGGTAGCTTCTCCGAGTCAAAAGTTATACTAAATGGAAATCTCGAAACGCAGCAAAATGACCTCAAAATGGCGGCGCTTCCCCTCCACAGTGCGCGATGCGTCACTGTCCTCACTTAGCGTGACGAATTATTTGAACCTTTAGCTATCCAGTGGTGTAATTACATTTTGGATGTAGATGATAGATATGTAGCTACAACACCAAACTGTATTCCCTGATTTTGGTTATCATTCGTTTTTTGAATTGCCTCCCACTATGGAAGCAATTTTTAAAGACGTCCTAACGTCAAAAAACGCATATTACGTACGAAACCATTTTCATTATTGATAAAATACCACACATGACACAAGTAGTAAGCTACCAAAAACAGAAACACACACATTCAATTAACATGGTGCTAATGATATGATGACAATACTAGACCGCCTTCACGTACGTAGGTATCAACATTTCGGGCGAAAAAAAAAAAATTGATATGTAACAAACTTGTTCCACTGTTTTAAAATAACTTCAAAACGTCAGTAGAATTAAAATATAAACTTTTGCACCAATTTTCGTAATAAATACTCAGTATTATCCCATATGTGCCAAAATAAACACAGTCGTGTGTTTTATAAATTTACAATATATTTCTTGTAGTAGGTATTACAAACTATTTCTTGATAGCTGTTTTCCAAGGGAATATTTTGTAAAAAAAATTCTGAAGGTACTGGGACAACATGAAGCAAAAATTCCCGGGTAAGGATTAGCACCCAGTATTACTGCCACCACGGTCCTTTTCCATTTACAATAATAATAATAATAATAATAATAATAATAATAATAATAATTACAGTCCATTCATTCATTGTTTCTTTCTGTCCGTGTGGTCATCCTGGACGGTGCAAGATCCCGTCTGACTTTTACTTTTCGTTCCGCAACCGCCCGATGCCCGCAAGGCTCACAATGCTGTGTCCCTCCCTCCGGGACGAGACCCTTACGAAAGTCACGGCGGGGCCGGCGCGGCGTGCAGATTACAGGGGAGGGCGCGCGACTCGCATCTCATCCCCCCCCCCTCCACTCCTTATCCCCTCCTTATCCCCTCCCCAATAGCAATCTCTGATGACCTCCGTTCTTTTGTGTACGAAAACCCGCAGTCGAGTCCGCATCATACATAGAACAAGGCTGGGGGGGGGGGAGGGGTATAACTGCGGCTCCCACAGTAGGAACTGAAACCATGTTTCGCGCGACATGTGACGCTTTCTGTTGGTCTGGCCCCATTAACTGCTAGCTAGAGACCGGAAAAATTCGCGGATTCATTTCACGATATGCTAGAATCCAAACAACTGTACCTGTATCATGCTTCTGTGATTGGCTTACAGTTTATCTGAAGGACTTTTTGAGCCAATGGAAAACCTTCAACCAAAAAAAATAAATATCGAATCGCAAGCGTCCCAGTTGACGGGTGCTACGAGTCAATAGCCAATGAGTAGACCTGAAAAATTCGCGGATTCATTTGGTGATAGGCTAGAATTCAAACACATATACCTCTTAGATAATTTTGCTATTGGCTTACTGTTCATCTGGACGAATCTCAACCAGTTATACACCCTCAACCAAAGAAGGATCGAATCACAGACAAACCAGCTGAGACGACTTACAAGTCGGCAGCCAATGAACTTGCGTTATTTGCCCGAGTGTACAGGGGGTATGTGCAGTCTATCCTGAAGACCATCGAAACCGCGAATTTTACAGGTCTCTACCAATGAGCAAGTGGCATTTGCCTGAGTGTGTAGGGGGTTGTGGAGTCTATCCTAGAGGTCATCGAAAGCGCGAATTTTTACAGTCTCTACTACTAGCTAAAAAGGGGGGGGGGGACACGGACTAGAAGCAAAAAATATTTCGTAGTACGACAATATGGGAAAAACTGGCCAATCATTACTGTCGAAGCGCGAGACAATCTTACTGCATTGCTTCAAGCTATTTCCATTCCACGTCGCTGGATGCCATTACTCTAACACACTTAATTTTTTTTCTTCAAATAATGCAGTTACACTCCACGCCGCCAGGTTCACTGACATCGCTTGATTCGCGTATTTCTTACGAGTTTCCCCGTATTGTCCCTATTACAATATTTGCTAGAATTTAAAATCAATTTTTTTATATTTATAATGTTATTTTACCTACATGACGACAAATTTCTTAGTTAAAAGTATTTAGAACTGTGGGGGGAAAACACTGTATGCTGTTTTGTAATAAAAAAAAGCATGTTCTAAGTAAATTAGTAGGCGATGTAAAACTATCTGGTATGCCATACCACAAAATGTGTGGTTACCCGAATAAAGTGAATTTATTTTTCACTGTTTTGTCTGCGTGATAATAGCTTTATGCATTCTTCTCATAAGCAATACAGCGATGCTAGTAATATATTATGAATGCCGATATCTAGCGGATGGGCCCGAAACTACTTCAAAAAAAAAAACCAACTCTCAGGCTCGGCAATTAGAGTTTCTCCCACATGGTCAGCGTCCTTGACATATTCTCTTCGCGCTCGCTTTCTCGCGTTTGAAATCATTCGCGAGATTAAAAAAAAAAATTTGAAGCTTGGCCAATACGCGCGTTCCAAGTGAAACTTCACACTCCATAATCCGCTCGAACGATAAAGCATACCATCCAATAATTCACCTGAACTGTAAAATAAATACATTCTTAAATTCACTTGAATTATAAAAAAAAAAATTCAATTCACTTTAAAGAAAAACAAAAAAAATTAAATTATTCACTTGACCTATGAAAAAAAATAGACAATAAATCACTTGGGCGATAGAACATAATATTCAATATTTCAGTTAAACGATGAAACAAAAATTTAAATATAAACTTTAACTTTAAAACTAAATAGTCGTTAATTCATTTTAACCATGAAATAAAGTACTCAAAAAACTACCTGAACAATTAAGCAAAACATTAAATAATTAACTTGAAAGATAAAACGAAATATTAAATTATTTGTTTTATCATTTAAACAAAAAACGTCAGTTATTCACTGGTAGGTTAATACAAAATGTTTAAAATTCATTTTAATATTAACACAAATCATTAATAATTCGTTTGAAAGAATAAAACAATTATTCACTAATTCGCGTGAACGAAAAAACCATATTAAAAATTATTAATTTAAAATTTAAAACTAAACAACAGAATGCCCAGTAACATACCAAAAACCATAAAGTCTGCCCTGTAACTTTTTTTTGTAAATGGAACAGAAATATTCATGAAAAATTACATATATTTGTCAATTTGTACATTTACATGCAAAAAACTGTACCACCAAAAATAATGTTTGCAGTATTACTGGGTTCGGATTTCTACTCATGCGTTTATGCTTTATGTTATCCCAGCAGGGCCTACCTCCAGTAATTAATAAAGTTATTTGCAAACTGTGGCTTGAATAGCTTTCCAGTATTAATCGCGCACTTTTGTAAGCATAATAAAACAAAATAGTTAAATCGTTTTATATTCGATTATATTTTCCATGGTTAAAAAAAAATATGCTTGAATGAAACATAAATAATATATATTTAAAATTAAGCCCCAATTTTCGTAATAAATACTCAGAAAAAATGTATTTCAAATACGGAAACATAACCAATAGCCTCGTGTTGTACAAAATTATTTCCAAAGAAATCTTTTGTGCAAGTGCGAAATTATTTTTTCTGTGTAGGAAATGTTCAGGCGGGTGACGGGCTATGTCCACGAGCAGGTCGATTGTGTCACCGTGTGTCCGTGACCGTAACGAAAAAAATGCAGCACTGTAGCGTCGCTCCGCTGGTGTTTTCCCGAGTGAGGAATGAGGCGCTCCATATACCCCCTTTCGTTACACCTTAATAAGTCATGGTTAGGGACCGGAAAAATTCGCGGATTCAACGACCTCCAGGATAGCCTCCATTATCCTCTGCACTTCTCAAGTAAACACGCGTGTTCATTGGTTTACTAAATTGTGAGTCGTCTCCACCGGGTAGCTTGTGATTCGACGCTTCTTTGGTCGGTGGTCTCTCATTGGCCCAGAGAGCTCCAGTTAAACCGCGAGCCAATAGCAGAACCAGCAGAATTGTACACATGTTTGAATTTCAGCCTATCACGAAATGAATCCGCGAATTTTTCCTGTCTCTAGTCATGGTTTAGACAAAAAAAACTTCTTAACAGTGAAGCCTAAAAGCTCACGTAATCTCTTTATATTACAGCTGAATTAATTTGCGATTATATATATGAATCGAGTATAAATGAACTACTATATGACGTATTGTTTATAATTGTGTTTTTTAAGTATAAAAATGAATGTGCGATATAAAAAATGTCGAAATATTATTTTATTCAAATGTCTTCAAAAAGTTTTGAAATTGGTTAACCAGGTATTTGTGAACAAGCTATTGTAAACCACGGTAAACATGCATGGAATGAAGAAAAGATGACTTTAAAATTTTTGAATAATTTTTTTAAATTACTAATAAGGTACCTGTTTCTAATGTCTTGTTCAAATGAAGTACAGGTAAAACCCAGTATTATTAATTTTAGATATCCAGATTAAATTATAACCAGTAATTTTTCTGTAAAAAAATATTTAATAGTAAACAAGGCGTATATTCTCCTTTACGCTATGAGAACGCATAATTATTTGCTCTCTGGAAATGATTGTAGAGTCCTGCCGAAATTAGCAACATGTTTGACGCCAGGGTGCACTGCACTTTGTTGTACATAAAACATGTCGTTTCCACTTGTGCGACTAATGCCACGCTGTACTTAATGGGAAACCTTCTTTTCACAGACGAGAGAGCCAAACGCCCGATCGTGCATCTTCGGTTTTTTTTTTTGTTCATTGTAACTCATGATAACTAATGGTCAATTAGGTTAGGTTAGCTACATTATAAATACTTTAAAACATTGTAGACGGTTAATTTCGTTAGGATAGCTACATAAAAGATACTGTGAAATCATGTAACGGTTTCCTAGCCCTGGATAGCTACATATTAAAATGTTATTTGCTAAGCAACCATATAATGATTTTACAGTATTTTTAATGTAGCTATACTTACCTAATATAACAAACCATCCACAATGTTTTAAAGTATTTATAATGTAGCTAACCTATCCTAATCGACCGCAAAATTTAATGCCACACCGGTTTATACAATGCGATAGAATGGAAAAAAAGCGAGCATGAACTTCGGGTGTGGCTCTCTCGTCTGTGAAATGAAGGCTTCCCGTACTTTGTTTTAAAAACACGTGACTGTCTCGTACGACGACTGCAACGCTGTAGCTGGCTTCGTGTCAAAGGGAATTGCGAATCCACTGACAATCGTTTGCCTGAAATAATTAAGCTGGCAATCCTTAGTCTGTTTGCCAAATAATCACGCAAATGTTTGCAGTTCCCTCTTGAAAACTACCAACGCTTACTTTCTCATTCACGCAGATGCGCTTTAAAAGGCTTACTTATAAATATCCGGTTTAAAAACTTTATAAATCACACTATAAGGCTTTGTTATAAAAAATAGCCAGTCATGGGGACTGTCAACAGAAGTGAAAACTTATAACTTTGTTTTTAAATGTGTAATATGACATCATTTCTACGTCAAATGTACATAAAAAATGACTTTGGTATTATATCAGTACGATGTCAGCATATCATTTATCCTTACATCATTTTTAGTCACAACAGATGTCAGTGGTATTACGTAAAAATTCATTACCTAGCTATAACTTGCCAGTGATGTCAGATCTAGGCCATGTATTTACGTGGTCAAATTAACTTCACTTACTGCTACTACAGCATGTCGGTGATGCGAACTCACAAGATTTTGCCCATCCAAAAAAAGAGTCCAACACGCACATGATACAGTCGAGTATATACAATGTATTAGTGTATATATGCGTATACACGTACACAGGCCGCTGCGATTCGCCAGTCTGGCGCAACACGTCACTGGCATGTTGGTGACGCGAACTCATAAGTTTTTCCCCTACCAAAAATCGCTCAACGCGGCTAAAGAAGTTTTCACTTCAAAAAACTTAAAATACGAAAATCGGATATCAATGTAGAATTCTTTAATATAACGCCGAGTGTGATGAATACATGAAAATTGTGTTTTCAACTACATTTCTGGACGCGAATCGCACGAAGTTTCTGCACCTGCCGCTAGAATTCGTTGCCGGAGCAGCTACGTCGACTATCGAATCATTCCATTTGCAGAGCGAAAGTTTAAACTACTTAATGAAACGGTTCCAATAAAAGCGAAAACGATATGTAAAAATACAAAACCCCGGCTTTGGATATGACTTTTTTTGCCCAACTTGTTAAATTTCATCAAACAGTTAAAAATAAAAAGTTTCCTTTTGGCTTTGTGAACTTTGGTTTACGCTATCCGCCACATATGGCAGCACCGAGGTTACATATTCTATGCGACTTCTGGTCCATTCACGACATTACTCCCACCAAATACCATATACCGAGAGCGGAGATGTTTACACATCAAAAATTAAAACATCACTTTGTAAATGAAGGAAATCAATGCAGTGCTAGTGACATCCATTTATTCTTGTCGTTAATTTTAAAAAAAAAACACATCTCTTAGTACATTTTCTTTAGTTTTTTTCTGATTGATTTTTATATAAATTTACATTTAAAATATGGGGTTGCAGAAGTTAGTGTTGTATATTGCCCAAAAGTTTAAACACAAAAATAAGTTCATTTTAAATTAATATACCATATAATAAGTCAACTTTATTTCCCTTATAAGTATCAGTAGGTAACTCAACGTGAAGCATAGCTTATATTCGAAGAAAAAAATTGTAACACACATGGATTCAACACCAGTTGTTCATTAGCTGCTGGAACAGTTAACTTTCTCTTCTGGTCGCACATGATTGGCTAATGTAGGTGTTTGTCGCAGTGATACTGGGTTCGGATTCTTACCAGGGATTTATGCTCTGTGTTGTTCCAGTGCCATAATAGTTAATGCATAGTTAGTGCATTAACTGCACACACTAATAAGCATAATAAAAAATAGTCAAATTATTTTGTATTATATAATTTTTTCCATTGATTAAAATTATGCTTGATCGAAAAATCTATTAAAATATAAAATTATGCACAAATTTTCGTGAGAAATACTCAGTATTATCTCAAAAAACGTATTTCATTTATGCAAAAATATAATCATAGCCATGTGCTGTACAAAATTACATTATATATTTATTGTAGTACTAGCTGCAGTACCTGGCGTTTCCCGGGCTGAACACAGGGTGATATATTGTCCGCGAGTTAAAGCATTAAAATATATGTGTGTGTATATATATATATATATATATATATATATATATATTCAATGGTTAAAGCAACATGGCTATCGCTATATGACAGTGTGGCGGACATATAGAAATGACACAAACTCACTGTTTGTGTATCTATAACCAACGTCCTATAATTTTCTACTATAAAATGAATTTATCCCCTTTTCAGTCCCTTAGGGATGGAATTACATAATCATATGTAGTCAATGTCACTATTCGGCACATAAACTATTTATATTCAAAAAAATCATGTCTATCCGTTGCTCCGTTTGTGCGTGAAAGGTGGACAAACAGACAAATACACTTTCGCGTTTATAATATTAAGTAGGGATTACAAACTATTTCATGGCTACTAGTTTCCAAATAAATCTTTTATAGAATAACAAACAAACAAATTTTCAGTGTGGCGATTATTAAAATACTTGCTCGCGTATTTTTTTGCGTTTCTTGTGTGATTTATAAACTCAGCTCAGTGTTGTATAAAACCAATTTTTTTTTTTCGCGTGGCAAAGGCGTTGCGGAACAAAGTCTGCATTATCCCATTCTCTCTCTCTCTCTCTCTCTCTCTCTCGCGCACACACACACACACACACACACACATACGCATGGCGATCACGACCCGAGTTCACGTGGCCCCATTACAGGGGCTGAAAGACCGCGAGGAACATTGCGCATTCGATATCCATCGACAGTAGGTGTATTTGGTTCATATGGGGACAGGGGAGGGGGGAGGGGGATTCGGGGATTCGAGGCGGCCATCTTGGATGACGTCACTTCCAGCGGCCATCTTGGATGACGTCACTTCCGGCGGCCATCTTGGATTACTTCACTTCCGGCGGCCATCTTAGATTGCGTCACTTCCGGCGGCCATCTTAGATTGCGTCCCTTCCTGCGACCATCTTGGATTACGTCACTTCCGGCGACCATCTTGGATTACATCAAGTCCGGTGGCCATTTTGTTTTCTACAACATTCCTCTATTTTGAGTTTCGTCCGCCATCTTGAAAATCTTTATTTATTATCCGATTTTAATGAAAAAAAATTTAAATTTTAAAAAATTAAATAATCAAAATTTTAAAATAAAATTAAAAAATATTATTTAATAAAATTTTAATTAAAAACCTACGTATCGAACACCCCACTCCTCTAAATTACAAGTACATCATCTAGCACCCCCACCCCTCTGTTACAATGGCATCGTCATCGAACACCCCACTCATTCATGTTACAATTTTTCATTACATCCACCATCTTGGAAAATCATAATTATTAACTTAGAAAATCAGGGAAAAAAATATATACCATCATTGTCTGCTGGAGGGACCATCTTATTTAGTGGAGACTGCCATCTTGATTTCATCTGATGGATGTCGTCATCGGCTGTAGGTTTATAAAGTATGTTAGTGTATGTAAGGTCGAGTTACAATTCTCTACCAACATTGTTATGAATCTTATAGACCAAAATCCACAAAATCCACAGTCATTTTGTTGTTGTAACCGACAGTTTTTTCTTAAAGTCTTATCACTTATAGGTTTTAACTAAAATATATGTTATCAATACTATCGTTGTGGATGCGTTAGTTAAAGTAATGATAATTTAAAAAAAACATTTATTACTCCATCTTAGCTGGCCAAAAAATTTTCAGAGTCCTAACTCACAAGTAATAATCTCTTCTCATGTTTGCGTACACGTGTTTTAAAGCTGCATGGAAGCAGATATTTTTAATGTCTGCGTTCAATTTCACTTTTATAAACAAGTTCATGTTTGCGTACATGTGTTTAAAAGCTGCATGGAAGCAGATATTTTTAATGTCTGCGTTCAATTTCACTTTTATAAACAAGTTCATGTTTGCGTACTCGTGTTTTAAAGCTGCACGGAAGCAGATATTTGTAATGTCTGCGTTCAATTTCACTTTTATAAACAAGTTCATGTTTGCGTACTCGTGTTTTAAAGCTGCACGGAAGCAGATATTTGTAATGTCTGCGTTCAATTTCACTTTTATAAACAAGTTCATGTTTGCGTACTCGGGTTTTAAAAGCTGCATGGAAGCAGATATTTTAATGTTTGTGTATAATTACATTTCACCATTCTGTAAGACATTTATAAGTATCAGTACCTCGTGGGATATAGGTTCTATATTAAAAATAATAAACAATATGTAGGTAAAATTGTATTTATTAAATTAAGAACATATTTTACACAACAAAAATGGAGCAAAAACAAAAACTACACATAAAAAAACAGAAACTTTACAACAAAAATGGAAACTATAAATCAAAAACATAAACTGTACAGCAAAAACAGAAAAACTATACAACAAATGGAAACAACTACCAAACTGCCAAACTATTTAAATCAAAAACTATTTACAGAAAAAAAATTATTCGCCGCCTCCAACATATCCGTGGGGTACTGTGTGGATACCATCTTCGCAGATCAGCCGTTTGTCGTCCTCCCACGTTATGGCCAGCTTATTGCTGTACTCAGTATAGAGTATGTGCTGATGGGAGCGAATTGCTCTAACGCCTGCCCTCATTGTGCGGTGGTCTTGCAGGGCTTCCAGGTAGTCATCGAATGTTATGTGGTTTTTGACCACACATCGCTGGATGCCCTTGGCCTTTTTCTCGCTCTTACCACCACACCTGTAGGCGTAGAGTTTGGCCCGTAGGCTTACAAACTCCTCCATCACTTCTCCCCCACATTCATCTTTGAATTTACCGACAACTTTCTTGTTGATGGGGGAGAAGCATGGGTGGTCGGAAGGGTAGCAGCTGGTGTCGAATTTAGCCATCAGTGTAGGGTCGGCTTTGAGGTCTGAGTAAAAGTCTGTTGTCTGGATCTCATACACAAAACTGTCTGTATCCATATACATCAGGTGATAATTGTCATGGTAACGGGGTTTCATGGTATTGTAGTGGAAGTCGTACATGAGAGTCTTTGAAAGATCTAGTACGGCCAGTCCGGCATAGATCGGCTTGTCGAAAATGATGGTCTCGTGATTAAGGTGGACTAGAGACAAATTCGGTTCGTACATTGTACGGTCCTTGAAGGACGGACGACACACCAACTTCTTGAACCTCTTCTCAGAGCACACCAACTCCATTTTGAGCCTCCGCCTTTTATTTTCCATCAGTTTACCAAATGTCGAGTTCACAGCGAGCTTAAAGAACTCCTTCTCGAACTCGTTGGCTGCTGCTTTCCGCTTGTTGGTATTCAGCCGAATGTAGGGCTCCAACCATGCCGACTGCTCAAACTGCAGGACTCGATGTATCTTAGTCACTCTCAGCCCATGAGATACCGCTTGCTGGAGGTTTTTGTAGTGGACAATGTAGTGCTCTTTATTTTCAAGTGTTGTCATCAACTTTGATTGATTTGAGCCGGGCGGACACTGATTTATGGGGAGAAATGGCAGGTCTTTATGACTTTCATGGAGCTCGGGAGGGTACTCCACATCACACTCAATAATGTAGCCTGTAGGAGAATCATCTGGGACAGACACGACATCAATTGATGTGTCTGCCCATTGGAAATGCCGAATTGGAAGCGGCAGAGACATCGCCCACCCGTACAAATTATTTGCATCAATGTACTCCAGGAATGTGGATGGCTTGGATGCATCATATGTCTCAGGTATGTAGGAGTTATTGGCTACGCAATGACGTTTAATGCTTTGCGCTACTCCCCCCCTAATACCAGCCTCCACAAACATGTACATATCATAATCGGTAAGAAGCTCTAGCTGTACGCCTATGGTTCGAAGCATCGCATCGAAAGCGAACCCTGGACAAGAAACATAGTGAGACGGATCTAGGCTGTATGTCTCCAAACATATGGAACGGAAATTCTCGAATACATCCGCCAAAATCAGGACATCTGTCTTTAGATACAAGTCAGCGTACTCCCCCAAAGTAGCACACTGAAACTTGTCCCAGACTTTCACTGCATGAGCGTACTCCATCTCTGAAATCATGGAATCAGTCAGACTATTGTAGAAATCATCGATGGATGGAAGACGAGTATCATCTAGTCGAGCAAAAGAATCCACAAAATCATACGGGAAGACACCCTTGCGGGTAACCAACTCCAACTCATCAGGCGCGAAAAACTCAGTAGTACTTATAAACTTGTCTGCAGGCAAGAACTCAGCGAGCGAAGCAAGACCCCGACTCATAAAACGGAACGTATCGACAAACTGAATGCTGAACTTATCATGTAACTTCTTGGAAAAAGTTATCAGCTTCTCCTCTGAATTCGGAATGATGAAGATGTCTTTACTATCATACCCCAACTTCCTGATAATGAAGTTCTGATCGTATGCCAGGTTGTGGAAGAACACAATCAACTTTTTCGGTCTGCGCCTGAGAAGGTTGCAGTCATTACATGCAGGCCCAATAAATTCGCCGGTGAAGTGATTGTGGTCACGAACTTTCTTTACAGTTCCTCCGAACTTTCCTCCACAGTAGCAACAACACCTTGCTTGCAGAAAAGCAGTGTTTTGTGCATGTGTGAGCGGAGTCATAGGAACAGACGTAGAAAATATTTTCTGTACGTCATGTCCAATCTCCACAATGCGGGATATGAACTTATCCTCTGCGTCACAACCGCGATACAATTCAGGCTCTGATGGAAGTGCTGAAGTGAGGTGTGCAGGAATGATGGTATTATCAGCTTTCACGTAAATACAGTAGCTGTATGCTTTATGCTTTTGGTACTGCAGCGTGTATGACTCATCAGTATTCGGGTGACATGTATGGATTTTCTCTAGAATAGCTTCAAAGTCGCAATATACCACGATGGGCATCTTATCACTGTGATGGAAGTTTTTGAACTTCAGAACAGGTGGCTGGCCGTTTTGATCGGGCGATGGCATCTCCATCCTAACAGCAGCATGCTGTTTGCAGAGCTCACGGTGTTTTTCCAAACACTGAAGACCAGTGAGCCCGCTAACCCTACCCCGATCATCGTAATGCTTGAAGCATCTTTTACAAACATGAATAGCATCATGATGTGTAGTGATTTGGGACCGAACCAGAGCAGAAAAATTAGTGATGTAGGTGAAATGGGATGAATCGTCATTGACCAAGAGCAGAAGATCGAAATGATGTTCTTTTTCTTCAGGAGCGACTCGTGCAGGAACAACATTCAGATTCTCGTCGATACTGTAGATGTTGATGGAGACTCCGGGGTTCTGTTTTTCAAACAGTGGTATTTGCTTGATTGGAGTAGGGAAGTCAGTGTTGTTGAAGTTGAACTTCCCCTCCAAGTCATGGTAGCGCTGGTTGACACGTTCAGGATGCTCACCTTCCACGTACTTCACAAGAATCGACCACTTAAAGCACATGTGGTCTTCGAGGTTTTGCGGATTTATCACTGCGTATTTGTCTTTGATGGAAGTAGGTAATTCGATGTAGGAGCTGGCACGGAGTGGATCGAGCTTGTTGATTCTCAACTGTAGTCGCTTAACGGCCGACAAAGTCCATCCGGACCCCTTACCCATGTAGTCTTCCTCCTCCTTGCAGATCTTAGAGATGGACTCGGTAACTGCCTCCTCCACCTCATGAACTGCGTAGAGGGGGACATTCATGGTTTTGAAGGCCCTCTTGTCTTCACAGGCATCTACGGGTTTTTTGTAGGCGCACTCGAGCACGATATTGAATTTGAGAGGTCCGTTCTCTTCAATCTCCTCCACAAGTTGGTTGATTATTTTGTTCTTGATGGAGTCCAGGTACGTACAAATATCCTTGGCAGAACTTGACGTATTTTCTGCCACGTACGTCTTCAAGTTACCCTTGAAACCCACTTCGGCGGTGATGAAGCCGTGGGTATTGGCCAAACCAGTCCCGGTCACCACCTTTGTTCGGCTGGTCGAAGGCTTGGGCGTAACTGCAGGCTTAACTGCTACCATCCTCTGCTTCTTTGTTGGAGGCGGAGCAGGCCCCTTGCATACCTTGATGTGGGCTTTTAACTTATCAGCCCTGGCGAACTCCTTAGCACAGTTGTCGCAGGTATGTGATATGCGGTTTGGGTTAAGACCGCAAGCCGACTTCTCATGGCGTCTTGCAAAATCAGCACGGGCGAAGGCCTTGTAGCAGAAGCTACACCGCATGCCTGATGTCGTAGCGACAGCTCCAGCACATGATGCAAGGTGCTGCTGCATCTTATCGCTGCGTGCGACCATCTTTCCACATAGGTGGCACTGTTGGTGGTCACGATGCTGGTTCTCAGCACACTGACGCTCGTGCCGGTAGCGGTTGTGGCCTGCCGTGAATGTAGCAGAGCAGAAACGGCATTTCTGAACGGTAGACGCCATCATCACGACACTCGGTAGACTGGTCTCAACGTACGGAACACACAACGGTAGCTCGACGCACGGAGAACTATAACAAAAGAATTAAGAATACAATGTAGCTAGATGTTAACACGAAAAAGTTGCAAACATAACCTCAAAACTCTATCCCTCAAGCTTATTAACCTAAACTGATAGCAATGTAACTAAATAAAAAAGTTACAAACATAACCTTAAAGCTCTAGCACTCAAGCTTACTAACCTAAACTACTAGTAATGTTACTAAATAAAAAAAGTTGCAAACATAACCTCAAAGCTATTCCTTCATGTACAATCCTAAAAATGGTAGAATATTTAAAGTACCTACTCATAAAAGTTAAAGCTGAAAAAGTATTCAATGTTAACTCAAAATGATTGATTACATAACCTCAAAACTACAATAATGCACAACTCAAAAATGCTAGAATATTTAAAGTACTGTTAAAAGTTTAAGCTAAACAATTCCTGGTTACCCATACATAAGTGTACAGAGAAAAAACTAGCTATCAGATAACCTACGAAAAAGCTGAGAAACATAAAAATATTAACGAAACATGTAGCATACCTCAGAAAACGATGAAGTGGAGCTGCAGAAGATGATGTATCGGTGGCGGTAGGAATCGTGGTAGCAGCGAAACTCACACACGAACTAGCTCACTCAAACTCCAAGAACACAATGAAGCTCCGACAGTTAATCCTGGCCTTTTATAGCCTCGGACCTGCCTGTTCTTGGAAAAACATTAGGAACAGAGTATTTCTGTTGTATCCGCCAATAGGAATGTAGTACATGGAAGTACCATTGTCTTCGGAAAAACCCAGCGTGACTCATGTGCATGTCGTAGCAGGTCTGTGAGTGGTGGTGGTAGAAATGTAACCTGACAGCCAAACATGGGAAACCACACTCGGGTAAAACCACGAATGACCTAGGTGATTAGAGATTAGGGCGCGAGGCACTGCCTGCATCGTGACTCATCACTCAGGAATGTCATCTCACAGTGTCCAGGGGACCCAAACAATAGACTTGACCGTGCATGTCACAACTGGTACATTAGTCCGCGACTTTGTGGCGCCATGAGGCGCTCATGAATGTCTGAGCCTGCCACCAACAGCTCGTCAAAGTGTCATCACGAAGCACTCGAGCTGCAGTCATGACGCGCATGCTACAACAGGCCCGTTAGTCACCGACTTCGTGGCGCCAATCTGACACTCGGGTAGACAGGTAGCTAAATGGTAATACTAGTAATGCAAGGAAATAAAAAAATCGGGTATGTTTAATACATTTATTAAAAGTAAGAACACATTACAAAACTAAAACATTAACAATTTATTCTACATTTATTATGACCAACATTCGTTTATAAATTTTTAGCATTTCATTGCGAACAATCAGTTGAACATCCACAGAATGACACATTTTGCTGATGTTCCAGGAACAAACCCTTTTCACAAACATTTAAGGAGACTTACCTTAAGCTTTCTTTTCATTGGTCAAATAAAACATCTCCCTCTCTTCCCCTTTTACAATGATGCTGCTTCACCATTACGCTAAAATTCTGTAAGACCAAAAAAAAAATATACTTCCCTTAAACCTTACGGTAGAAATTTCATCCTAGGATGCTGTTACTGCATCTAGAAATTAAAAATTATATTATCTCATACAGGTTTTATTTACATGTTAGGCTTAACCATCCTACCACACACACACACACACACATGCGTGCGCATGCGTGCACTGAGATGAAATACATACTTGCCCAAATAATGTACTTTTATTTACAAAGGCAACATATTAAAACACATAATATTTAAATTTTGTGTAGATTGGATGGTACCAGAAACCATACTACAAAACGAGCGGACAACACTTGATTCTTTACTATGATTGGGCTGACGGATTGCCTCTGGAATGCCCTTGTTACCTTCAACGACTCAGAATTAATACTTTTATCCATCAAAAAACAGCAACAGTTTAACTAAGCAAACATACACCCCACACCCCTCAAAAAATTGTTATTACACAAGGCATTATTTACATGGTAGGAGACCGCACATACGAAGTGCGAAGCTTCAGGTTAGAAATATTGATTAAAATAACTACTAAAGATGCTAATTTGTTTATGAAAAAATTGCACATGAAATACAGACACTTGCTTATTTACACACACATACATACATACATACATACATACACCCTGCATGGCTTCAGAAGTAAGTACGATATTTTGAAAACCACTCAAGACTTACATCTGTTTATGAAAAGGAGCTAAATATTAAAAAAAATTCAAAGTTGATTTTAGAGATGAAATATCATATGCAAGTCCTTGCATGCGAGAAGATTTTATTACGCAATTATCTTCATTTTCCCCAAACCATAGGTCTGATGTCTGGATACCACACAAATCCCACACCTAACATATGCAATACGAGATGACTGCACGCCAGTCCAAGCCCCTGCGCTTAGAGACGAATCTGCACTAGAAGCGTTAGCAAGCATTGCAATTATCTCGCTTCACTAATGCAGATTCACCTCTGACTAGGTAGACCTCCTGAAACAGTAAACATAGGACGGTGAAACACATTAAAATAATGCATTTCAAAATAATTGAATAATATAAAACACTGCATATTTCACGAAAATCACCACGCAATTGACAGCCCTTTCAGTCACAATTCTGCGAATGCTATCACAGAATGCTAGATTTAGAAAGAAAGGATCATTCATTCCTTCATTATGGAACAAAGTAATACATCACATGAAGAGAAACAAAAAAGGCACACACTTCGTTCTTAGACTCGTGCCGCCTCCTTGACAGAGAGAAAAGATTGTACACATAAAATAGTATATATTTCATTTCCAGCGATGAAGCTGTACTAATATCACCTTGACAAGCTTAGATGATCTAGGGAGAGATAAAGTAAATATATTAACAAAAAAAGTCGACTAAAATTCATTTACAAACAAAATACTTAACATTCCTTCGATTACATATTTTTCTCAATTTAATAAATGAGAGAACACAAACATTTGCTTAAATCACTATTTATCAATTTTAAACTCTCTTGTACATCAGGAAAAAATATATTGTATCATTCATTATTAGTTGTAATGTAAAAAATGCAAAACAGTTTCTTTGTGGGATGTGGAATGCTCACTCACGATCGAAAAAAAGAGGGGCTTCGCTGTAACTCAAGGGGAGGGGGGGAAACCATCTTGAAAGTTGAAGTTTCTCATATATTTGGATGTATAGTAATCAAGTAAGTAATAACATTTGGTGGTATAATATCCGTCTGATTAAAGTTTATTTGCTAACATGAATTCACAAATTAAACGAATCTCTGAGTACATTTGCTTATCTTTTTTAAAAAAAAATGCACAGATTGATTGTTTTATCATGAATAACCAGGAGCACACTAAAAAAACAAACGAAATTCTCGCCAATAATAACCAACAGCACACAAACAATAAAAAAAAAACCATGTGTCAGTAATAACATGCAGCATGCGGAGAAAATCACCAAAATATTGTCAAGAATAACCATCAGTACATGTAGAATACCAATAAAGTCTTGACATGAAAAAGGCTGAAGTGCACGGAGAAAATCATCAAATGCTCGTCAGGTAAAAAAAGCAGAAGCACATGAAAAAAAACCAACAATATTATAACACAGTAATGTTGAAGCACACGTAGAAATCTATCGAAATTTCATGTGAAAAAATAGGAGCACTCAGAGAAAACTATCAGGGAGAAGATTAAAAACTCATAAATTATCAATTTTTTTAAAAAAGTTCAATTTAAATCCTGCTAGAACTCTCATGTTGCTTAAGCAAAGAGTTCACAAGTCAACTTGTGAACTCTTTGCTTAAGCAACATGAGAGTTCTGGCACAATTATTAATGAATCACCATAATTTTTTAGTCAATTGTAACATAACCTATTATTACTGCACTCGCCGACAGCGTAACGGAACACAGCGTAACGGAACACAGCGTAACGGAACAATGAGCGTAACGGGACACAGCGCAACGGAACAATGTGCGTAATGGGACATGTTTTCGTGCTTGCAGCCGGCGTTCATCGATTTATTAGACGTCACGTCAAAAAAAAAAAAAAAGGAATGTGTCACAACCGACCACGCCCCAAGGACGGTTGTGACAGTGGTTGGGGTCGGTAGTGACAGGCATAAACATACAGCAAAATGGTTTATAGTTAATTTTATTGTTGGAAATATGTACCATAACAAAACATAAACTTCTTCTAAACAAAGTTAACATTCATACAGCGAGTGAAATAAAATCTGACATCACTTTTGTTCTTATAATTAATAAGACACTGTAACAACTAATATTATAACAGCCTTCTTAGAATCAGTCAGAACGTTAACTAAACATAAATTTACTGTAGGTGACTGTAAAAAGTTCTACTATAATTTGAATAGTAATAATAGTTTAGAATAATAATAAAATAATAAAAGTTTCTTAACTGAGATCTAGTAAGATTCATCATCACAGTTGCGACAAATGTACTGGTGACTATTACCTGCGCACTCTACGTGAGACCAGAGTCCACATGTTCCTTGGCACTTGAACCATTTTTCGCCAGTCCTACTTTCAGAATATGCGCCTGCACAAATTAGACAGAAATAGTCTTCTTCATCGGATGACGATTGTGAAGTCTTTCTTTTCTTGGCATTGGTTTTTCCTTTTCCTTTCCCTTTATTATTTCGTTTTAGTTCAGTTATATTTTTCTTTACCTGCTTAGCCTTCAAACGTTTTTCTTTTTCTTCATGTTCTGGGCATCTAAAAGAAAGAAAAAAGAATAAATATATGTCACAACCGTACCCACAAAATTTGTCAAAACCGTACCCAAAGCACAATTACGAAAACAAAAAATCTCCATGAATCAACCAAACAATCTACATAAAAAGTAATCACTCGTAGTTAACTACTAATGTTCAACCTATAACAAGAAAAAATACGAGGTAATCTATCTGTATATAAAAAAAACCAGTAATTATTAAAAGAAATCAAGCAAAGAAATATACTTTTGACTGTTGAAAAGCAATGTAGAATCCTGCTTAGGTTAATGTCGCGCGCTGACTTACGCAATCCTAGGGAACGTGTTCAGACTTGCACGCCGCGCCTCTTACCTTATACTCTTCGCCATATTCCGTATAGTTTCGTGGTTATAACGACTGACACTGCCGTACCCTGTAACAACCGTACCCAGTGTACCCTACCTATTTTTATGCATATCCATCATTCATAAATCAATAAAAAAAATTGGTGGTCTCTAAAGTAGGTTTACGGACGATAGTTTAACGTGACGTCATAACAAAACATTGATTAAATTATTGCATACTTTTATGAATAAAATTGAATAATTTTTATGGAACTATCACTATTTTGTATGGATACAAAGGAGTGAAATGAAATCTACAATTTAATTGATAAATTTACTTTTATTTGCACTCATTAATTCAAATATGTTTATTACTTTAACAAAGAGATTATTTTAACTATAACATTTATACATGTTTGCTATTTAACTTCTTCCAATCTGTGTTATTCTGTTAAGGATAGGACGATGATAGGAAAAGTAGGAAACGAATGGGAGTGTTTCAAGTCTAATGTGCCTCGAAAAAGTCAAATCAATGGTTGTTCCAATCGAGTGGAAGAGAGATAGATGCGGCGCAAGCGTACAATGAGCGTAACGGGACACAGCGTAATGGGATAATGTGCGTTTCGGGACACTTTTTCGTGCGTGCAGCCGGCGTTCATCGATTTATTAGACGTTGTCACGTCAAAAATAGTTCCCAAAACCATATAAACCTGAGATTTTTTTTAGAGACTAGTTAATACATAATTTTGTTGATTTATGCGTTTTATATTTAAAAAAGTTTTAAGGTGAAGCCTACATTTGAACATGTAATCCAAAACAGTATGCCTCATGATTTCGTGTTTTGAGAGCATGCTAAGGCTGACATAAAAATTTGCTATTAAATTTAAATAAGCTAATAAAAAAATAATTAGTATATTAAAAAATAAAACTTTTATAAACGATTAAATATTTTTATGAATTTATTTAAAATCATGCCAAAAACACGAAATATTAGACGCAAAAATAAATTACGGTACTATCCCCCCTAATAGACCAAGACCACTTATCACTCGAATGATGTGCTAATTACTCTGTCTACGTTTCGGTAGATTTTTAATTGCGTTTTTCAGTGGCTCCAGTCCTGCCGATAGAATGTGAGCCAGTATATTATCTTTGAAAGATTTGTGCTATGGGAGTGCATGACTTGATGTAAGCTTATTGACATACGCCATTGCTAAGCACATGTATGTCTGTAGAAGAAAACTACAAAAACACAAATGACAAAAACACAAATTAAGCAAAAAAATTGCTGTTGTCAGGATATAAACACCACTGTCACTGTCATCAGTCCATTTTTCTTTGTTTGTTGACTATATTCCTGTTGTGGAGTATTGTGTGGTGTTTATATCCTGACAACAGTAATTTTTTTGCTTAATTTGTGTTTTTGTCATTTGTGTTTTTTGTAGTTTTCTTCTACAGACATACATGTGCTTAGCAATGGCGTATGTCCATAAGCTTACATCAAGTCGTGAGCCAGTATGCAGAAGCAACTATAAAGTAGCTACACGAATTTTAATTTTATCCTGTCGTGAAATGGATTCGCGAATTTTTCTGGTCCATCTCACTGTTTATCACTTTAAAAAAAAAGTGAGTCTTATTACTCGCCAGTGAAAAGTAACATGTGACCTCGGTAACGAACAAATACACCTCTGATACGAAACTCGGAAACCATCATTTAACGTATAAAAATACGCAAATTGTTTTTTCAAGCTACATTTCTTGACGCGAATCACACGTAGTTTCCGCACCCGCCGCTAGAATTCGCTGCCGGAGCAGCTACGTCGACTATCGAATCTTTCCATTTGCAGACCAGAATTTTAAACTTTATAATGAAACGGCTCCAATAAAAGCGAATAAAACTTGAACAAATTCTAAAACATTGCTTTGGGCTTCATTTTTGACAAAGTTTTTTTTGTTGTTAATATTTCCCATCTTATTATTTCACTAAACTGTTACTTATATAAAGTTTCCCTTTGGCTTTGGTTGCCGTCACCCGCCACAGATGGCAGCACCGTGATTACACATTTCCGTTCCACGAGTCTTCCGATCCATTCACGAAATTACTCCTACCAGATGCCGTATACCGAAGCTTAGATGTTACACATAAAAAAAATAGTATTCTGTATTCCCACAGTTGGGTAATTATAAAAATAATCCTGCAAATACATTTTTGATGGGTTTATTCATTAAAAAAATCTAAAGTGTTTGTCACTCTTAGTTTGCAGTATCGACAATATGGCGACAACTGTTGCCAGGTTATTACCTCCTAGCTTGAAAAATAAATAAAATTTGTATTTGGTTAATTATTATTAAAGATAATACGTTTAAATATTTTTTCCAGATTTTACTGTTTGTTTTTTAAGACTATTAATTATTGTCAGTTGACGGTATTATTAGTTTTCATTTTGAAAGAAAAAAACAATTATTTCATTGCTGAACACTAGATACCGGAAAAATTCGCGGATTCATTTCACGGTATGAAACAACTGTACCTTTATATTGTTTCTCTGATTGGCTCACAGTTTATCTGAAGGACTTTGAGCCAATGAAAAACCTTCAACCAAAAAAGTATCGAATCGCAAGCGTCCCAACTGACAGGTGTCACGAATCAGGCAAATGCCACCTGCTCGTTTGCTGCTGAGTGTGTAGGGGATTGTGGAGTCTATCCTAGAGGTCATCCAAAGAGCGAATTTTTCCAGTCTCTACTGAACACGAATTTTTCATTCACAGGAGAGACTGTTTGTATCATTCGATCACTTTTATAACAAGGCAGTTCGTTAAATTATGTACTATGATCAAATATTAAATGATTTAAAAAAATATATTTTTTGACAAGAATGGTTGAAACCAGAATGGCGTCATTCACTTACATCTCCAAAGAAGTAAAAATTTAATATCAGATACAGCACGTTAATTCTCATTCCAAATTTTCTTTTAAAAAATATATATATTTTAGTTACATTAAAACAATTTTCATTGCATTACAAATTTGGATCAAAAACATGTCTGCCCAATGGCGTAATTTTAGCAAGAGAGCACACCGAAACAACGACAGCTCCTAACAGCAGAAATCCTTGCGTTTGGAAAGCAAACTGCAAACACAGGGATCAGTAACGCTATAGAAATATGAGACTATATTTTTTTTTTATTTCATTTTAGGAAATGAGTAAAAAAAGCGTGTCTCCAGGGTCGTGTTGATTTACATTCTTTTTCCGGACTGATGTCTTGGACTTTAAAAAAGTAGGTACTGCATGTAGAGAGCGTTGTGCAAGTCATTCTCCGTCTCCGCGAAGAGAACTCCCCCCCCCCTTTTTTTTCTGGTGACGCAACAGTCTCCCGTCACGTGACTGAGGACCACTTATCAGGGTCTACCTCCCTCACGTACACACGCACGCCTCCCCCGCGCCTCTACATCGGACAAACAGTGATCCGTTCAGGACCACAAATCACAGGATCTTGTGGCTGGAGAATGATGGAGAAGCGAGAGAGAGAGAAAGAGAGAGAGAGAACTTGCGAGAGACCCCAATCAAGACACTTACTTCTCTCTTCCTGCAGGGAGTCTCGTCGATTGGGAAACGAATTTACGACTCTTTACGCGCGCGCTGCGGCGAAGCGTCCTTCTTCTGGTGCCGCTTGTTATCTGTCCGTTGACTCCTTCGAGAGCCGTCGTCGGCCCCTCCTCCCCCCCTTCCCCCCAGGGGTCAAGAGGAGGAGGCTGTTTGCACAATGGACCAGAGCTGGCTGCGACTGCATTCTCCTCCTCCTTTCGTCTTCTTTAGACCACGTGTCGAGCTGCAAGTAATTTCTAATATCTCATCGAACTTGGTTACTTATGTTGAGGAACACGCCCAAACACCTGGGGGGGGGGGAAAGGCGGGGGGGTAAAAGCCACTGAACAGGTGGAATATGGCCACTAAAAAAATAATTTCTGATGTGGTTGAGATATGCCAACATAAAAAAATTTCTTAAACGTAATAATCTGAATAAAAATAAGTAATATTACAAACATTCTTAGTGCCTAGTGGCTTACTGAGTACAGTGGCAATAATGTAATACTTTGGAATAATTTTTGACAGTGTAGAATTATCTTGGTAGCAATGGGATAAGAATGGCTGTCGTGCGCAAACCACAAATCCTGTTCAAAAGAGTCGTCACGGGGCGTAAACAGATTTATGGATTCTGCACACTTGGAGCTTTCGCTCGATTGACGTCCAATTGCAGGATGTGCCAAAAAGAAGAAAGCCGTATTGAACTATGGCGGTAGCGTCGTCGTGTGTGTGTGTGTTAAGTGGAACTGTCGATGGCAGTAGGTTTTATCAGATTTTAAGGGGGGTGCCTCCCATTTCTGGTCAGGATTTTATATTTACAGTAATTACAGATAAACTTATAGACTTTTTCAATTGTTTAACTTTCACGAAATTGAAATATATACATACAGCGCTTACTTTTTTGCATAATTAGCTGCCAAAGTTACTTTTTTTAAAAAAAAAACGTTTTGGGTTGTACAAATAAGGAGAATTAAATTTATTGCAGAACTGAAACTTTTTAGGTTTAAATGCAATGCCACTGGCTACTTCAAGAATAAGTTTGAATTTCCTTCAGAAGATGTTAATTAATTTTACCTGGCATTTCGAAATTCTCAAATTTGTTACGATTTTGACAGCCAAGAAACATGAAATGAGTTTTTGTGATAGAAATGCATCCAGTCCGACAGGTTATTAATGGCCCAACCCCCTTTTTTATGACGTGACAACGTCTAATAAATCGATGTACGCCGGCTGCACGCATGAAAAAGTGTCCCATTACGCACATTGTCCCGTTACGCTCATTGTACGCTTGCACCGCATCTATATCTTCCACTCGATTGGAACAACCATCGATTTGACTTTTTCGAGGCACATTAAACATGAAACACTCCCATTCGTTTCCTACTTTTCCTATCATCGTCCTATCCTTAACAGAATAACACAGATTGGAAGAAGTTAAATAGCAAACATGTATATAAGTTATAGTTAAAATAATCTGTTCGTTAAAGTAATAAACATATTTGAATTAATGAGTGCAAATAAAAGTAAATTTATCAATTAAATTGTAGATTTCATTTCACTCCTTCTTTGTATCCATACAAAATATTGATAATTCAAAAAAAAAGATTCAATTTTATTCTTAAAAGTATTTAATCATTTCATCAATGTTTTGTTATGACGTTGTCACGTTAAACTATCGTCCGTAAACCGACTTTGCAGACAACCAATTTTTTTTTTCAGGATAATTTTTAACGTTCATTGGCGTCGCTTCATTGTGTACTGATATCGGTGTCATCCATTGCGCACACGTCGGTAAGGGTGACTTCCGTCTGAATTCCTTCGGCGAGCTGGACACTCAACTGTCAGAATATCTCCTCGCGTAAACAAAGAATAAGGGTTTTAGTTGCGGTTTCACAATTCCTCGTTAAAGTGCTCGCTTCATTTCGTGCATTCTTGTGGCTTTCAAACATTTTACGGCGCTAACAAGAAAAAAAAATTTTTTTTCTGTAATTTTACAAAAGATTCCTCTTGAAACAATATGCCAAGAAATAGATTGTAATACTTCAAGAATAATATTGTAACTTTGTGCAATACATGGCTGGGATTATTGTCGCATATATGAAATGAGTTTTTTAACTGAGTATTTTTACGAAAATTAAAGAATAGTTTTATGTTTTATGTGATGTTTCATTCGACCATAACTTGTTTTAAACTATGGAAAAGATAATCGTATGTTCAACAATTTGACTTTGCTTTATTGTACAGTGCTTATGTGTGTAGAAAGCTATTCAGGGAATGATTGACAAATAACTTCAACTATTTGAGGTACTGCGACAACACAAGCATAAATGACCGGGTAAGAATCCGTTCTTAGTGTTACTGACAGTGGCTTAAATATAACGTAGAAATCTTTACGTAATGCTGAGCGTGATAAATATACGAAAACTGTGTTTTAACTAGATTTCTGGACGCGATCCGCACGTAATTTCCACACCCGCTGCTAAAATTCGCTGCCGGAGCAGCTACGTCAACTATATAATTATTAATTTGCTGTCCCAAAAGTTAAAGTGTATAATGAAACGGCTCCGATATGAGCGAAAAAGTAAAGAAAAAATTCTTTTAAACCCGGACTTGGACCTGATTTTTGACAAGTAATTTTATTAAAATACTGCCCATCTGGTAAAAATTCATTAACAGTTAATTTTATAAAAGTTTCTCTTTGTCTTTGTGAACTTTTGTTCGCGCCATCCGCTACATAAGGCAGCACCGTGGTTACACACTTCCGTTCCATGTGACTTCCGTTAAAATCATGAAATTACTCCTACCAAATGCCGTATGCCGAGAACTAAGATGTTGTACACCAAAACTAAATAACTTTTTTCGATAATCAACGTATGAAAAAAAAATTGCTAGGACTAAGATAACTGGAAGAAAAATTAAACCAATGAAACCATATTGGATTCATCAGTTTTTATGTTCCTCCAAATATACATTTATTTATCTAGTCCTGTGTCTATATGAAGACAAAGGTAATTACTGAAAAACTTCATTATGATCTGAGAGTGAGTAAAGCATACTGTATTAGCTATTGCCATGGAGATGAAGAGAAAGTCATTAACAACACAATACATACTCTCCGGGATTCGGATTCGTAAAAAAATTGTGATATTTTACCCATCACTAATGGTAACTAAAAAAAAATATTTCCTTCTAGTTTGGAAAAAGGAAGGTGGTCAGGTAGTTCTAATTCCGACATCAATAATTGACATGAGGAGATTGCGCATACCCACTCCCTAAACATTTCACCTCCATGGCTGGGCGGGAGTACTTTACCCCAGCGGGTGAAAGCAGTCTTTAAGGTTCGCCCACGCACGCTCGTTTCCCATGGCTTAGAGCCGTAAAATCAAGTTAAAAAGTTTTTACGGACAAGGTACCGGCTTTATGGCGGAGAACTACTCTCTAATGCCTGATGTTCGTGGCGGCCCTGGAGTGACTCCGATAGCGGCCTGCCCGGCGACTTAATTCGGAAATCTGTGAGCGGCCTCCTAGGCCTTTCTGGCCCGTTGGAGCTCAGCGTACAGGAGTGGTCAGTGGGAAAAGGGTGGATAATCCAACGGATACTGCGCCAGAACACAGTAGGGAGTTCAGTATTTGTGCGAGCCTTTTTTTGACGTGACAACGTCTAATAAATCGATTAACGCCGGCTGCACGCACGAAAACGTGTCCCGATACGCACATTGTCCCGTTCGCTGTGTCCCGTTACGCTCATTGTACGCTTGCGCCGCATCTTATCTCTCTTCCACTCGATTGGAACAACCATCGATTTGACTTTTTCGAGGTACATTAAACTTGAAACACTCCCATTCGTTTCCTACTTTTCCTATCATCGTCCTATCCTTAAAAGAATAACACAGATTGGAAGAAGTTAAATAGCAAACATGTATAAAAGTTATAGTTAGAATAATCTCTTCGTTAAAGTAATAAACATATTTGAATTAATGAGTGCAAATAATAGTAAATTTATCAATTAAATTGTAGATTTAATTCCACTACTTCTTTGTATCCATACAAAATAGTCATAATTCAATAAAAATGATTCAATTTTATTCATAAAAGTATGCAATCATTTCATCAATGTTTTGTTATGACGTTGTCACGGTAAACTATCGTCCGTAAACCGACTTTACAGACAACCTTTTTTTTTCCTTCGCTTTTATCGGAGCCGTTTCGTTTTGTAGTTAGAAATTTCGCTCTGCAAATCGAATTATCGATGGTGGGCGTAGCTGCTGCGGCAGCGAATTTTAGTGGCGGGTGCGGAAACTACGTGTGATTCGCGTCGATACATGTAGTTTAAAACACAGTTGGCGTATATTTATTACTCTCAGCATTATTTTAAATTATTCTATGCTAAATTTTGTGTCCCAAGTGTAGTATTATAGACGTATTTGCAACATGAAACACAACTTGGTTGCCGAGGTTAAGTTTTAAATATCTTTTGAAAGTACTGAAAGACTCTTCATTTTTTTTCTTTCGTCATTACTACATGTTAAAGACTATTTCTATATATTTAACACTATGTCTAGTTAGTATTTGTGATTCTGTCACAAATATATATATATTTTTTACAGATATTTTCTAAGTTTCATATAATTGGTGTAAAAATGGCGCACATCTGATAGCAGTTGCAAACACTCGCGTGCCTTTTTACACCCATTAAGTAACCTATAGGACATATCTGCGGAAAATATTTTTAGACTCAACAACAAATGGAAACAAGGCATAGTGTTAAATTTAGAGAAATATTACTTACCTAGATTCTAATAACGAGTAAGTAAAAACAAAAAATTCATGGCGTGTGGGACAACACCACTTTAATGCCATTAGCGTACGATATCAGTATTTGATCAAACGAAATAGAACTTTGTCTTCAAAGCCTGCAAAGTCTTTGGGGAAGGGTATAGGAGCAAAGAATAGTTCATCTTTAAACCTCCCTGAATACTCTCCTAATTTAATGTTAAACCAAATAGATAAAACATTATGATGTCTGCGAACTCTCAAACAGGGTTTCCAAATACACTAGAGACAAATAGCGGACTGCTGTATGTTAACACAGGCGAGATTGTGAACAAGAACCTAGCGGAGATAGGCGTGACTCCATAAATATTTTATGGATAAATTTTACATTTTATATTACATTACCTAGTTTCTAACATAATTAAATTATTTCTACGAAATTTGAAGTACTGTCAGTTTATTTCCGCCCATAAATATATACAATGTATTAGAAAAAAATTTGTATGCATGGAGTCTTCGCGTGACAGAAGTGAAAATTCTTGATTATTATATTATTAGGTATAGGAGGTCGCATTCAAAAAATATATATGCAAGTATGCGAGCGCTAAATGATGTTATTGCGCAAGTATGCGAGTGTGTAAGTGTGCGAGTGTGTAAGTGTGCAAGCATGCAAGTATGCTGAGTTGTTTCCACCTCTCCCCTGTCGTCTCCTCCTCCACGTACCGAACTAACTGTTCCCCTCGTGCGATCAGAATTTTTGTAACGCTCGACAATTGTAGTCCCCTCAGCAAAGAAGTTTCACTTCAAAATTATTTTCGTTTGTCGCAATGTCGTTACTATATCTATGTATTAAACAAATACATATTTCGTAATGGACATTACGTTGGCCACATGTTGGACCGGCGAGATAACAAACGCAAGGTTTTCACACAAAATATCTTGTGGCTCACTCCAGCGTGTTCGCAGTTACCCGGTTATAGCCTACACCGGAACGAAATGCGTTAACGCATTAATAATCTTCGCAGGCTTTCCATAGAGTTTCGTTAATAATGTTCGCAGGCTCTCACGGTCATTGTCTGAAACAGCATGGCTTCCGGGTTGTAGCCGCGTCCTTGGCGAATAATTCATCGACTTTTCGGTCGACATCGCATTCGCCATAATCAGGGAACGGTTACCTACTGAGGTTCTTACAAGTTATCCTGCCTTTTATATATACTCTCTCATGAGGGTAAGGTACTTCCTGATTGGCAGCAGCTGTGGGCCAATCAGATCCTTCCTTTCTTCTGATTGGCTGGGATTTTTTTTTTTTTTGCGTTAACAAAATTCCAAAAGAGTTGAAGTTATGTTTTAGACATTAATCTTTTCATGGAAAGTTAAAAAAAATAAATCACATTTCCATTTATTCGAAAAGGGAACGCGACTGAAACAGGTCCAGGTACCGTACAACCTGTGATTTCCGAGTTCTTAACGGATTCCGATAGGAATCACAGGCAAGGTGTGTAGGCAGGCGCATCGCACATAAAAGTTTATGTTCGTTCGGGAAAACGACCCCGGCAGTAAAAAAATATATATATATTTAACTTTCACACCAGCTCCTGTGCTCCTTTTACACTATCTGCCGCGAGGGACACACGTGGAGGGAAACTCCCACAGTCCGTCTCGGTCCCGTAGCGCTTTTTCCAGAGTCGAACCTGGAAGGTAAGAAAATAAATAAAAATGTGAGCGATTCCTTCGGTACTCGCCAGAAATATGTGACATCTAAAACCTCGATTGCGAACAAATTAATGGGTTCTCTCGTTGCAAAAAAACACTTACAAATACGAAATTTAATGTAGAATTTTTCAAAATAATCCCGAGCGTTATGAATAAACACGCAAATTGTATTTGCAGCTACGTGTCTCGACGTGAAATCACACGTAGTTTGCGCACCCGCCGCTAGAATTCGCTGCCGGAATAGCTACGTTCACTATTGAATCGTTTGATTGGCAGGCGGAAATGTTAAAACTATATAATGTAACATTAATTTTTTAGGAATGAGAACAACTTTATTAATACCTACTGTCGATATACAATATACCATAGCTTGTGAAAATCTTTTAGTATGTAATCTCTACTATACGAAAGCAAAATTTCGATATTCATTTAGTTGTTCAAAAGTTTTTATTGAATAAAAACTAATGAAATCAAAGTGGCAGCTTTAAATTCCTATCTCTTCATCCAAAGCAAAGATTTATTGCGGGACAAATATTTGAGTCTGAAATAATAACATAACAACTATAACAGTAGTACACTAATAAAGGAATTCCAACTCTGTTGAAAATTACAACATGAAAGTATGTCCCATTAGAGAATCCAGTTACGAAACAGTACACAGTATGCGATATATAAAATGATTTTTCTGTAAATCAGTCAGATGTTCTTACAAAAAAATTATCAAAATTTCAGCTGCAAACATGAACAACATAAAGCCAGCTTTGGCCATGAAAAAATAAAATGCCAGCTGTAATCATAAAATCCAGAAGGTCAGTTGTGGTCATGAGAAGCAAAAGGTCAGCTAGAGTCAAGAAAAAACCAAGATCTGGTGTGGTAATGAAAAACAAAAAAAGCCAGCTTCTGCCGTGATATGAAAGGGCCAGAATTGGCTACGAAAAGAAAAAGGCCAGCGTTGGCCATGAAGAGCAAAAGGTCAGTTGTGGTCATGATAAGCGAAATTTCAGCTGAGGTCATTTAAAATGAAAGTCGAGCTTCGGTCACGAAAAGCAAAAAGCTAGCTGTGGTAATGAAAATAAGAACGCCCATATGTGGTCATGAAAGGTAAAATGCCAGCTGTAGTGAAAAAAATACCAGCTATGGAAATGAAAAGCAAAAGAACTCCTGAGATTATGAAAAGCAAAATGTCAGCTGTGGTCATGAAAAGCGAGAGGTAAGCTTTAGTCATGAAAAACAATGTTATATGTGTGGTCAAGAAAAGCAAAAATCCATACTGTGGTAATGAAAATTAAAAAACCAGCTGTGGTCATGGAAAGCCAACAGCCATCTGTAGACATAAAAAGCTTAAATCAAGTTGTGGTCATGCGAAGCTAAATGCCAGCTATAGTCATCAAAATCAAAAAGTCGGCTGTGGTCATGAAATACAAGGGTTAATTGTGGTTATGAAAAAGCAAGCCAGCTGTGGTCATTAAAGGCAACGGGTGAATTGACCTCAACGGTGGAGCGACACTTTAAACACCCACTATGAGATCATGTACTGTTATTACTTAAAAATATTTCCATAATAGGCACCTGGCAATGGCTGTGCGCTTCGCTAGTAGCCTATCTCACAGGCATAAGGAAATGTTACATGGGTTGATGTATAATTTTAGTGAAATTCCTTGACATAGAGAGAAACAATCATTACAAGGAACTAGCATATAAAAGAAAACATTTGTTTAAAAGTTACAGGAACTAACGTGTGTGTGAAACCGTGTATGTAGCATTGGAGAATAACAACCAAAAAAATAGTCTATTTGGTTATGAGAGTTTGACAACTCATATCACTAGGCTAAAAAATAGTAATTAAGTATTAGTTATTAACATCGGTATTGTTATAAAATAACTTTCAACTGCCTCAACATATGTGTAACAACATTGTGATGTCGAATGTCGAAAAAGCTGAAGTTCACCCAATGACTGTTTGACCAAAAAAATAATAATTTATTTAAATATCAAACAATATGTATTCTGATATAATATATCTTCCGTTTTATCTCATCGTTTTGGCTTTATGTAATCTCTTTCTTGTAGAAGTAGATATAAGGTAAAGTAGTTATGAGTAAAAATATCTGTGGGTAAAATGTATGTAAATTGGATGAAATAATAAAAAAATAAAATAGAAAATGACTTTAAGCATTATTTCGAACTCAGAGAACAATAGTTATGAAAATGTATTTATATCTTCCTTTATTTTTGTTTGTTTGTCTGTTTTTGTATTTGTTTATCTGTTTGTCTGTTTTGTATGGCTTCAATCGATAGGCACTGCACGGCTTTTTAAGAAAATGTTTTCGTAAATTAAAACTTAGACTGTATACAATAACGAAACTATCTCATGGGTATAAAAAAGGGGGGATATAATTTTAAACAATTATTTAAAATTTTCCAAGCTATTAAAATATAAGTAAAGGTATTGTGTATCAATAATAAAAATACAGAATCTATAAACTCCTTGTTGTCAGTTTACGAATTCCACCTTTAAGAGGTGTAAAAGGGATAAGTTTCGTTTTATAAATTTTTATAAAGAATATAATCTGATAAAACTACAGTGGGAGATAATAAACTGAGCATGATCATCGTGCATTCTTATCCAGTATTCGAAACTTTTAAGGATATAACAAGGATATTGGCTAGGTTGAGAGGAATGAATGTTTTTAGTTTATTGCATTAAGTTTCTACGTTAATTTCGACGTATTCACTTATACGGAAAATTAAAAAAAAAGTTTTAATCTATGTAAAAAAAAGTTCCAAAGTATTACTTTTTCGTAAAAATCTTATTTTAATGAAACCCAAAAAAATGTGTTGTATATTATTAAAACTATGCATATGACCAAATCAAACAGAAAATATAAAAATTGCCATGATTAAACATTAATAAAAATCTGCGTGTTATAATTTTTTTTTAATTTTCTACCCAATGGATTAAAAAAAGAAATCAAACGTTATTTCATTCACGTTTAAAAGATAAAAAATCATTTGCATACGTCTTCTTCATAAAAAATAATAAGGCTTTAAATTACAATTTTTGAAATTCTAACCATAAAAAATTTATTATGTAACTATAATTAGCACTGTCCGTAAAAATGTACGAGCGAAGTCTCGGATAATTAGCAAGTAAAATATAGTCATACTCAATTCAGCATCAGTTTTATATGCTTGAATGCTAACAAAATACCAAGTTCTACAATTGTTTTTTTTTTTCGTTTAATCGACCCCTAAAATGGTTTTATTCCATTCCACCTCCCTCCAGCATGGCAAGGAAATAATCATTAAACTGTCTATTGTACTACTGTTTGTGATGCCATAAAGCAACTACATCTGGTTTAGCACCGCCCTGGTTTTATTACATTTCGGAGACGCTTTCAAGCAGCAGATATCTCGCTATAAAGCCATTTTACTGTCTGGCCACTAAAACATTTTGTGTTAGTAAGGCATCACTTACGTTGAATTCGAATTTTACGTTTTACTCCGAGTGGGACTTTTTTTTTTGTACGCACGAGTGTAGCCAAGTTGAATAAAGAGAGTGAGAGAGAGAGATTATGTTTAGGTACTAACTTTACCGTTTACAAAAGGATGAGGCATTTACCTGTATCCGCCTCTCACGCCATGGTAATTTTTTCTTCTTTTTCTTTTGTCATTACTTTTTTATGCGCAATTTCTAAACATTTTACTCTATACCTTCCTTGCGTTTGTTGTTATGACTAGAGACCCGACAAATTCGCGGCTTCAATGACCTCCAGGATAGACTCCAATATCCTCTACACACTCGGGCAAATGCCAACTGTTCATTGGCTGCTGACTTGTGAGTCGTCTCGACTGGGTGGCCTGTGATTCGACACTTCTATGAGTGAGGGTCTCTAATTGGCCCTCAGTCCTCCAGATTAACAGTGAACCAATGACAGAAGCAGCACTAAGGTATAATTATTTTAATTTTAGCATAACACGAAATGAACCCGCGAATTTTACGGGTCTCTAGTTATGACTCATATATTCACCAGATATTAACTTCGTGTATTGTCATCGCTGTAAAAAGTCAGGCAAATAACGATAATTGCCTAGAATTTCGCGCCATTTTACACCCATGATATTACACTAAGGGAATATCTGTTGAAAATATTTGTGGCAGAAAAACAAAAGCAAGGTAGGTATAGAGATAGAATTATTGTAGACATACAGAATGTACATGAAATAATATCCCAGTTTCAATTGTATATTAAAATAGTTTAAGTTAAACATTTTACAACAAACCATACGTAAAATTGAAGCTAAACCAACCTTGTTTTTCTTACAATCGTCCAATATGTTGCACCTTTAGTTATACGGCATGCATCCAACATAAAGTCAAATTCTTCTAACACTTTGGTTAACACGTCCTGGGTAATGGAATCCTGTGTCTCAACTAAAGCAAATAATTGGGTAGCGGCGGAACGTAGACACGATCTTTTATAAAGACCCGAAGGAAAAAAAAATCGCATGGCGTTATGTCAGGTGAACGTGGAGGCCAGCGGAAAATAACTCTGTCGTCTCGACCTTTACGACCAATCCAACGGTCAGGGACTTCAACGTTCAACCACTATCGTACAAAGAGATTCCAATGGAGAGGGACTCCATCCTGTTGCCAAATAAAGTTTACAGGTTCACCCTCTGCTATTTGGGGAAAGAGACGTTCTTTTGCGATGCAAGCGAGAAAACTACGAATCAGTATTCGCTCATGCCCTTACCTGAAACTGTTTTAGTTACTCTATAATTTTGACCTTAAACAAAAACTCTACAATGCCTACAGTTTATACTATTAATATTTGTAATTGGAACATTATTTGATTGAAATGCTGTAGCTCTTAAATAAAATGAATGACAAAAACGAAAAAAAATCAACATGGCGTGGTAGACCGGGCCATAGTCACAATTAGACAACTCTATAAGCCCCTCTTTCAATAGCCTTTGTTTTCTATAAACCTCTATACAGGTGTGGCCAGCAAGAAGGAACTTATGATAATTTTTTTTTCCAAGTGGGGAACTTTTTCCAACAGCTCCAGGCACTCAATTAACGTTGATCAGGCTCCCCTAATGTTTTGAATTATGTTCTCATAATTTTCTCTAAATGCTTTATAAACGAACCTTAATACGTGATGGCCAAATATCGACTTAATGCTCGTTTTTAACTTTTTATATCAATCTTTGCAACAAGGTATGGTTTAAAACAGGTTGCCTACGTCGACTGTATCTACTAAGGTGGAACACTGTAAATTTTTCTTTTGTAAATGGAACGGAAATATTCATGTAAAATTACAGATATTGGTGAATTTGTACATTTACTCTAAAACAAAAGTATCACTACAAAATAGTGTTCGCAATAATACTTGGTAAAGATTGTACCCCGGGCATTTATGCTTTGTGTTGTCCCAGTACCTCAAATAGTTGAAGTTATTAGAGAACCATTCCCTGAATAACTTCCCAGTATTAACTGACCACACTAATAAGCATAATATAATGAAATATAGTCAAATGGATGAATATTCGATAGTCTTTTTCACGGTTAAAATAAAATAAAAATTGCTTGAATGAAACATCAATTAAAATATATATTTTTGTGCCAATGTTCGTAAGTAAAAAAAAAACATTTCACACACGCAGAAATAACTATAGCTTTTTTTGTACAACGTTACAATATATATTTTTAGTATTACAAAATAATTCTTGGAAACTGGTTTTTTAAGCAGTAATATGTGCTTTATGCGTTTGTAGTGACTTTGAGGATACAAAATGTGAAATAATCAACATTAAATTACTACGACCAAAACCATAATTTACATAACAAAAACTTGCCCAGTTATACAGGAAGGAACACTAACATGGTGGGAGTTAATAGCTCTCTTTCAACAATATATCGTTATGCAAATTAAGGAAAGTAACGTGATATGTGAGCTCTGTCCGTTATTAGCATATCAAGCAGCTGTAAATAATTAACGCAGGCGAATAACAAATTATAACTATTAGCATACGTGATTGCGTAATTGTGAAAGCTGTTTGTATACCGAGACACGAAGCAGGTCACGACAATGTTAAAAGCACTCGATCAAAATCAATCACAAGTTAGAATGTGAATTCAGTATGCAACAATACTTGAAATAGATTTTATGAAATTTCATAATGTTTTTCACAGCATTCATTTTATGATAACATTTATATGATATATGCTACAACACTATTAAGCTAATAATACGTATAAACATCATGGTGTTTTTAAACTTGCAGGGCTAATACAAACAATATTGCGAAACTTATTTTACTACTATGTGTTTTACCCAGAAATTTTTTTTTTAAATATATTTATCCTTGAACACAGGGTTCTATTCATTAAATGCTTGATCCAATGAAATTAATAAGCTTAAATATCTACGCGCGTTCTAGTTCTCATTAATACTTGCCAGGAATGTCCACATTAATGATGCATTTGAAAAAAAATTAAATTACTATCATCCAAGAAATTTGGTTGAACCTAATTAAATTTGAAAAATGATTAAATTTGAAATAAAAAAACAGTTTTTTTTTAATTATAATTATTGGCATGTATTTTACTCTGAAAAAATATCTGATTGTTCATCAAACTGAAATAAGTAGAGACCGGAAAAATTCGCGAGTTCATTTTCGCGATAGGCTAAAATACAAATAGTTATACCTCAGTGCTGCCTCTGCTATTGGCTCACAACTCACCTGGATGACTCTGGGCCAATGAGAAACGCCCCACCAAAGCTTTATCGAATCACAGGCTGCTACGTTGGGAAGTCTCACAAGACAGCAGCCAATGAGTGGGTGACATTTGACCGAGTGTACGTTGAACTATGGAGTTCATCCTGCAGGTCATTGAACGCGCGAATTGTTCCGGTCTCTAGCAATAAGGTATGTTTCACGTCTGCGGTTTCTACCTTGTAACTGGCTGCCGTCTGCAAGAGAAGTCTGTTTTGGTCGTTCCTGTCAGGACTTGATTGATTCTGCACCGATTCATGTGCCGACACTTTAAATGTGTCTGAAATAAAACTCATCCTATTACTAAACACCCACAATGATATTGTGTTTTATTATTCGATTACGCTGGTTTTTGATTTGTAAATGGAACGGAAATATTCATGTAATATTACAGATATTTGTAAATTTGTACATTTACATGAAAATAACTGTGTCACTACAAAATAGTGTTCACAGTAATATTGGGTTCGGATTCTTACCCGTGAATTTATGCTTTGCGCTGTCCCAGTACCTCTAATAGTTAAATATTTTTTTGTAAACCATTTCCTGAATATCTTTCCAGTATCAACTGCGCATATTCACATGCATGTTACAAGAAAATAGTCAAATTGTTGATTACTCAATTACCTTTTCCATGATTTAAAAAGTTACTCTTCAAAGAAACATCAAATAAAATGTTATCTTTAAAAGATTTGTGCAATGGGAGCGCATGACTTGATGTAAGTTTTTGGACATACGCCATTGCTAAGAACTTTTTCTCTTGAAGAAAAACTAATAAATAAAATAAATAAAAATACACAAGAGCAAGATGTAGCCCTTTCTCTGATAAATACCCTCATTTTCCAGCCCCTTCTCAGTCGCACCTGTGTTTCCGTACCATGTGCGTCTCTGCCTGAGGACGGGAGCAGATAGCAGTTCCCGAAACGTCGCTTGTTTCTGTTTTGGTAAAACTATTGTATTTTTTTTTTGTCTTTTCGTTCTGTCGTGTTTTTGTCTCGTTTCAACTGTTGTGCTGAATTATTTTGGTTTCAATATTTTTGTGTTGTCATCATTTGTGTGTTTTTTTTTGTTCACTTAGTACTTTTTTCTTTGTTTTTTCTTTGTTTGTTGACCATATTTCTGTTTCGGAATATTTTGTGGTGTTTATATTCTTGTTGACAACAGCAATTGTTTGCTTAATTTTGTGTGTTTTTTGTCTTTCTAGTGTATTTTTATTTATTTTATTTATTAGTTTTTCTTCAACAGAAAAAGTTCTTAGCAATGGCGTATGTCCAAAAACTTACATCAAGTCATCAAATAAAATGTACATTTATGCGCCAATTTTCGTAAGAAATGCTCAGTATTATAAAAAAAAAAAATGTTATCCAATGTGCAAAAAAAACATGACCCTGTGTTGTACAGAGTTACAAATATCTTTCTTGTAGTATTACAAACTATGAATTTCTTGGTAACTGGTTTCCAAAGGAATCTTTTGTTAAAGTACAGAAACATTTTTCGGTGTAATTTCAAAATCCTTTCGCCAAAAATACATGCTTCGATTTAAATTTTGTTCATTCAGCATAGAGCGCGGTATCAATCAAGTTTCTACACATTGTTAGCGTGAGAGATTCCTCGCAAACATGGTTTGGTTGGCAGGGAGATTATCCATGAGGAAGCCGGTTATGAGTTGTATCGTATTTCTGTGCTGCTTTGCTACTGAGTGCTTAAGAATATTAACATGAAGAATTAGTCCTGTATTTGAAATACGACTCTGTGTCAACGAGTGTATTGTAGTCCACGTCCGAGTGATATTTGCGGAGGATGACGTTTCTTCTGCTAATTCATTTTGCAAACCATCAATGTTAACTCAGTTGTACGTTTGTAAAAAAAAAAAAAATCTGTGTGTGTTCAAACAAGAATGTGAGCAAAAAATACATTTTTTTTTCCTGTCTCGCAAATTGTGTTTTGAAGTTGTGTGGATAAATAGGACAAACGTAAACAATTCAGTACCACAGAGGTAAATAATAACATGCTATAAATTTGTATTTCGATTGTTTTTAAATTTATTTTCAGTTTTTTTTTTTCGCTAGTAATAGTAGTAATCTGTATCAAAATTTAACACGTGGTTTTTATATTCTTTACTACACGAAAACACCATTTTCATTGTGATAATCGATGCTCCACTGTATTTTTATACCGCATGCAATAAAGCCCCACTTATAATTTATTTTTTTGGATAAACATTGCATAGGACTTAGCTTTGGCTACTTGTTGAAGTTAACATTTGTGTTCTGGTGATATTTTCATTATTACTGTAGTCGCCAGCTTGAAATAAAAAAGTTAATTCGTCGCAGTGTTTACATAATTAAACATGTTAGTAAATATATGGTTGCAACAAGATATATAAAGTCTGTGAGATATTATAAATGACTTTATATGCCAAAATTGTTGATTTATTTGAATTAAAGCAAAAAAATATGGGCCTAATCCCCGTTTAAAATTAACTGTATAAATTTTAGTTTTCACCTGTATTTGTATCGGACTGTTAATCCTTATGTTACTGCAAACAAATATTTGCTGCCTGACGCCATCTTTTTGTGTTTTTGCGCCACAACTTAGCGATTAGCTATCGCGGGAGATGCCGCCCGGAAAATCCTGCATTTTCGTAGTGCGTCTCTGCTATATCTCGAACATAAAATATTGTTGGAAGTATCCTTTTTATTTGACGGTCATTATTCATTTAAAATTACTTTAATTCACTGCATTGTTTCCGACAGTGTATAAAGAAACCAATTCGACCTGTGTAACAATGAGGTAAGGCTGTAATTTCGTTTTGTAAATAGAACATAATTATTCATAAAAATTTACAGACATGTATAAATTTGCACATTTTCATGAAAAAAAAAAATTATATAAATACAAAAAGTGTTCTCACTAATATTGAGTTCAGATTATTGCCTAGGCATTTTAGCTTTGTGTTGTTCCAGTACCACCAATAGTTAAGTTATAGCTTTCCAGTATTAACTGCGCAAATAATAAGCATCATGCAACAAAATAAAGTCAAAATAGTTAAATACTTGGTTATCTTTTCAGTGGTTAAAACAATGCTTGAATGAAACGTTAATTAAAATATAAAATCATTCGCTAATTTTCGCAAGAAATACTCAGTATTATCTTGATAAACATATTTCATATATGCAAAAATTACCATAGCCATGTGTTGTACAAAGTTACAATGTATTTCTTGTGGTATTACAAACTATTTATTGGCAACTGGTTTCCTGAAGAATCTTTTGCAAAGTACCTACAGAAAATGTTTTTTTTTTTTCTGTGCATTTTACCGTTCTACGAATTGAGGTTAAAGGACACTTTAATTTATATTCTGTAGTTCTTCAAGTGTCTGTTTTTCTCATGGAAATCTGGTTTTTTTTCTGGTGACACCTTGCTATTAAAACAAACAGAAATAGTGAAGGATAAATAACCCACTGGAACGTTTGAATGCGACACTTGCCAAATCTTTTTCATCTGTTGGAAGTTGTTATCCACCTTTCGCATGTAATAAATTTGTTTGTATGTTACTTATTAAATAAAATTTTCCTGCCCATCGAATGTTTTAGCATCTCACACAAAAGTCATACTTTATGTGTTAGGGCCTATGTTCTTCAGAAGTATGTACAAGCCTAAGTCTTTACGCCCGGGAAACTTTACATGAGAGTAAAAAAATAAAACTGCTGTCTCAATGGTATTGTGTTTACCATTAACCTCCATATGCGTGTGGTCAAAAAGAACTAACTTCCAAATGGGTGACATTTTTTCCAACAGCCACAGGTAAATGACTGTAACTGGACTTATTTTCTGCTCAACTTAACGCCAATATAATATTCGCTGAATGTTCTAGTAAAACTTTTGAGGGAGTAACGAAGTAATGTTTTATTACAATTTTCTTGGACATAGGCCATTGCAGTTCTACGCTGCTTGTAATTAAAAAAAAAATTCAAGAACGAAAATCTATACTAATATTATAAAGCTGAAGAGTTTGTTTGTTTGTTTGAACGCGCTAATCTCAGGAACCACTGGTCCGATTTGAAAAATTATTTCAGTGTTGGATAGTACATTTATCGAGGAAGGCTATAGGTTATATTATATTATCAATAACATTAGGGATCCTTACTAAAAGTCCAATTTAGAATCAAATGCGTTGGAGGGGGTTAGATACAACATGCAGTACACGTACGAAGTGTGTGTTAATGCCGTAGGCGCTAGAAGTTTATTTCCTATTGCCTATTAACATTGTTGTCACGCACTAGATGCCTTATCATTCTTAATTTTCCCATACATGTAAAAAACACCCGTGTGATATTAACAACGAAGCAATCAGTACCCTCATATAGAATACATAGAGATAGTGTGAGGTATATATGCAGATATAAAGAGATAAATAAAGATAGAGAGATACATAGATATATAGGACTATAGATGTAGATAGAGATAAATATATATTTAGAGACATGGATAGATTCTTTGTATATGTGTAACTACTTCAAACATATTACAAAACAAAACTGAATGAGGCATTGCAATGCATGCCGAGCATTAGCTAGATAATGGAATCTTTTCAATATTAGTAATCCCTTATTTTTCAGTTTTTTTTTTCTATATTGCTTTATAGAGTCTGGGTTACATACAGACCAGGTAAATAACTATAAAATGGCAGAACAACGTCTGTCGGGATCTGAAAGTGATATAAATTATTTTGCACACTTTACATTCAAATTAAGAAGACAATTACTAACTACATCTGATCTCTAAACAGTTCCCCTTCACCCTGTGTTCAGCCCGGGCAACGCTGGGTACTGCAGCTAGTTAAGATATAAAAATGAAAACCTAAACCCAAGGAGGACAAGCCTACATCAGCTGATGTCAAACCGATAAACCCAATGTTGGACCTAAACAGGTACTACACCACAACGACAGCACAGAAGAACACATTCAATCTTAAATATCAGACAGCACAAGAATTCCGTGGAAGTAATTTTAGTCATGATAAAAGAAACAATAATAGCACAGACGAACACAGCGCGGATACAACGAAGAGAGAGTTTCAACAATAAAAGTGAATACAGGCAGACAGCAAAACCTGGACGACGCAGCAAATGTACGAACACAACGATGAAGATAACATATATTAAGGACACCACAACGACGACAACACCGACGAACACAGTATGTTTCCAATAACGAAGTTATGTTTCGATAAAACAATAATCGACAAATATGGACGTAGACTCGTTAGTACTTCAGGTACAGATCTGGGGTGAAATACAACCTCTTCGGAAAAGGGCAACTAAAAATATTAATCATTTTCAGCTCTCGCTTGAATTCGGTTATCTTCTTCTCTGCTCACAAGATATATTAAATTATCGTGCGATCTTGGACTAAAATATGCGAGTGAAATTTTGTGCTGTCTTAAGTGCGCCGTCTACCCGGGCACACATACGGTATGCAGAGCTTCAGGTAAAAATAACGTGATTTGTTTTTAAACTTTGTTTTTAGAAGAGTGAAAATTGCTAAAGGGCGTGTTTTCAGAGTAATATTTAGGCTTAAAGTAATGGGTAAAAATTCTTGAAGACACTTAAGAGACTTGCATTACACCTTTATCTTCAATTCTCCGCCGTATAATGTAACGGTCACCGCTCAACATTTCACAGTTTTCCTGTGACGACGAGAAGACTGCGCGCCAGTACAGAGCCTTAACGCTTAGGGGCGATACCACGCTATGAATACCAGCAAGTGTCGTGCTTATCACCCCGCCTCACAAACACACACAAACCCCGACCAGACGGCAATGCCCTTGCTACTTTTGGTATGTAAAAAGATGCATGGTTTATGCTGTAAAAGAATGAGTTACCTTATTTAACGTAGTAATTCGAGTGGGGCGACAACTTGATGCCTCGCATAAATATGAACATTCCTGCGAAATTCGCGGTTATTATCTGGCACCGGAATGAACTCCACACCCTTGTGCGCCAGGGACGTAACAAGGGGGGGGGGGGGGGGGAGGGTACGTCCCGGCGGCGGCGTCCCGAACCCTTCTCTTCCAGGATAAAAAAAAACCGAATACAGATTTTAAAAAAAAATAGCAACCAACCTAGATACATAAGGCTACATTTTTTTAATAATGAATCATTGTAATCCTTAGAAGGCTACAATAATGCATTTCCTCCACATTATAGCCAGACTTGCCCCGTACTCGAAAGAGTCACGAATTGTTTTTTTCCAAGTAGTCGACGTGTGATTCCGGTTTGCACGCGTGGTTTTGCAAGCATGTCTTTCGCACAAACTTTATGTATTTATGTATGAGGTGTTTCATCGAAATCATCGGACCATTTACTTAAGAACGGGGCATTAAAAACAATTAAAATAAAACAAAAAAATCCTTTATCTTTTCTCAAGCCAAATTATAACATATATTTCTGTGGGTAAACGGTGGCGTTCTAAAAGTCCACTATTTCATGATATTTTGATGAGACCATTTATTTTCTTTTAGATGAATCAGTAATAAATATAACTTTTTCTTAGAAGTAATATATTGGTTATAAGCTCCTGGTTAAGACTCTATGTACACAAATAATTCTGTATCTCGAGTGTCTGTATCTCGACCAGATTGTGCGTGATTTCATTATTTGAATTTGGTAATGTACCTGATATGTTGTTTCTCATGGTTAGGGAAATGTCAAAACTATACCTTTGGTTACAGGTATTCATATTTCGCGAAAAAAAAATTCTGATCGCTCATTATATTGCAGTAAGTTATGCCAATACTAATGGATGTTTCCTTGTGATTGGCGGCTGTCTGCAAGAGAAGCCATTGCCCTTTTCGGCCGGGCCATTAATAACGCGTTTACTTGCTCTCTGGATGGCTCTGATTGGTGTCTGACGGTAGACATATGTCTGAGAGGAATCCAGCCAACCAATAAACGCAGAAAAAGCTACAAAGTTTTAGCACACAGCTATTCTGGAAATCTTTTCGCGAAAACTACGATATATCGCCAAAAAAATAATACAGTGAATGAATTTTTATAGCAGCAACTGCTGACGCTACATCTATTTGAAATATAATAAGCCCGGCAGCCTGATCCGGTTGAGATAGACAGTGTCAAGTTTGGACAAGTCGTGACTTGTCAGTCAGCTTCCAGAGCCGGAAGAGTGAGATCGTGTTTACCGTGTCTGTCGCGCCTCATGGATGGAGACCCGGACATTCCGCGGATTCGTCTGGCCTCGGAGTTTAATTCTAAGTCATAGGTGTGCTCAACCCATGTTTGCTTTCCCATGGGTTGATTTCATAGGGAGAATAATTTTATTCTTATTAATTGGCAATACCTGATTCGTTTGATTCTCTCCTAGCTGGGCATCGTTGGCTCACGGTCGTAGAGAAACGTGTGCGAATAACTGTGGTCCAATCATGGACACAGTGTGAAAGTGTGAAGGTTAGTATCCTAACTTGCGACTAAATGTATGGATCGAATTTCCGTATCTCTAAATCATGGATTTATATGAACGCGTTAAAACGAAGGTTTTTTTTTTTTGCTAAACGGATACCAGAAAAAAAATGGGTCAATGGCTTCCGTCTTCATCGCAAAAACACGTGAATTCTTGGCTGAACAAAAGCTTTCTGTCTGTCCCCATCCAGAAATGTTACCAGTCACGGAATCGACATTCAGATAAGTGATTGTTGCTAGCCCAAGGAGAGTACTTTAAGTTCAGATTTAATGTGAGCACATTACTTTATTTCGTGATAAAATTACTTATCCACCGTATTTTATGATCGCATGGATGATGTGTGATCAATGTGGTTCCTGTGTAAAAATGGTAAGCACTCCAGCCCTCTCTCCAAATGATAACCCGAATTTCCACACAGTCTTACGATTTTGTCAAAATAAATAAAAATTTTACTCATTAATTACACAGGTCTGCGAAATTTTTTTTTGTTAAATGGTCAATATTTGTTTTAATTGTCTTAAAAGTAATAGAAAACGGTATTCATATGATATATACCACGTCACATTTATCATATTTAGATGATATAGTATTTTAATACGAAAAAGAACAAAACAAAAATTAATAAAATTAATGAGAATCATTTTAGAATATTTTATAAAGTTTTATTGAGTCTATAGCTATTAAAATACAACATTTAGGTATACATGAAGAATAAAATTAATGATGTTTTCTTTTTGGAAAAAAGATGCGTTTTGTTGGTTTTTGTTCATGATTTTTTATTTAATCTCTGTGTGTCATCCAGCAATAGTTCGCCATCATATTAACGTCCCAACGGCCTTGATATCTTCTTTCCATCTCTTTTATGTCCTGATGAAACCGTTCACCTTGTTCTTCTAGATTTTTTTGGAAAACAATCAATGTGAGACTTCAACAAATGAATTTTAAGACTCATATTACAGCAAAAATTTTAGTAGGAGTTTAACATTTCCTGGACAATATTTTTAAACGCAGGATCTTTTGTGTTGCCTAGAAACTTAGATACATTTTTAAAGCCCTGCCAGGCATTTCGTTCCAAGGTTGTCATCACTTTTTCAAATTCTGTATCCCTAATCAGTTTCCTGATATCAGGTCCCGTAAATATTCCCTCTTTCAACTTCGCACCAGATAAGCTAGGGAAACATGAACAAAGATACTTGAAAGTATATCCATCTTGCGGTAATGCCTTTACGAACTGTTTGATCAAACCAAGATTGATGTGAAGTGGTGGAAGCAATATTTTTTCGGGATCCATCAAGCTCGGATTGATGACATTTTTTACTCCAACTTTCAATTCCATTCTAATTTTCCAATCAGTTTTTTTTTCAATGTAAATTTCTGGCTCTACTGTCCCATTCACAAATATAACAGGGGAATTTTGTGTAGCCTTGCTGTTGACCAAGAAGCATGCATATTATTTTTAAGTCACCGCAAACTAACCATTTGTGTTCGGTGTATTTTATTTTCTCCAAAACATTTTGCAAGTTTTCGTAAGTTTCTTTAAGATAAACGGAATGAGCTAAAGGTATCTATGAAAATTTATTGCCGATATGCAAAAGGACAGCCTTTAAACTTCTTTTTGAAGAATCTATAAAGAGTCGCCATTCTTGTGTGTAGTATTCGATATTGATTTTTTGTATTAAACCACCAATATCACAGCAAAATAATAAATTATCCTCTTTCTTAAAATACTCCACAAATTCTTGTTCTCTGCTTCGATACCAGTAAAATATAGCTGGAGCATCTAATAAATTGTTTTCTTTTAGTCGAGAACCGAGAAGTTCTGCACCGTCCTTAGGTAATGCAAGATCCCGTACCAAATCATTCAGTTCTTGCTGTTTTAAAGGTCGAAGGTCATTTGCAGGGTAAAAATTTTCACCACTGCTTTGCAGATGATCACTTTGTTCTGAGTTTTGTGATAAAGGCGTTTCGAAGCTGTTAGTGTTTGTAGGAACTGGTATGGGTAATTCGGGTCCATGTGAAACTGGCTTTGTTACAGACGAAACAGGATAGCCTACACAATTTTGGCGCGGTTTTTAGAATTATATTATGTTGCATTGGTCAAACAAAAATAACAATCATCTGTATGATTTTTTTGTTCCCGCCACAACATAGGAATACCGAATGACAATGATTTTGATATACCGTATGTCCACTGTCTTAACACTTCAATACATAGCCGGCATACTGTATGCGGAACCCACTGTTTCTCTTGGTAACATAACCTCATTCCGAAGTAAGCATAAGCATTTTTTTTTTACAAAGTCTGTTATTTTTAATCTTTGCTTAAATATTATATATTGTCCGCAAATATAGCAAAATACATTTCGATTGTTTTTGCAACTCCGAGGAGCCATAGTTACAGATTTAATAAAACAATATTTTATCACACTCTTTTTTTTTTTGCAGTTTAAACCACTATGAATAGTCATAAAACTAGACATAAAACTTTTTTTTATACTTTTTCTCACATGGGAAAGGCAGGTTAGTAACAACAGACTATAGGTAGAGACCGGAAATATTCGCGAATTCAATGACCTACAGGATAGAATCCAAGATGCTCTTTGCACTCGGACAAATTACATCTGCTCATTGGCTACTGACTCGTGACAAATATTAAATAGAATGCTTTTGATTCGATTCTTCTTTCGTTGAGGATTATTCATTGGCTATGATTCCTTCAGACAACCTGTGGTCCAATCACTGAAGCAGCAAAAGGTTAAACACATTTGGATTCTAGCATATCACGAAATGAAACCACGAATTTTTCCAGTCTCTAACTATAGGATGGTCGGTCATAGAGTATAGAATATAAATATAGATCATGGGATCAATTTTGTAAAAAAAAAAAAAAACAACCCAATTTACTGATGTAACGAACTATTATATATGTATCTATATACAAAAAGATTGTGATGTGATACGTTAAAACAAAGTAAGTTTATATTTGCTGTATACAGACCAACATCTACATGATAAATGATTGTGATTAATTTATTTAAAAAAATCTATTTCATCGCAGACCTGTGTTACGTGGACTGCAGAGACGTATTTTACGAAGTTCTGGACGCACTGTTAGTTTGGCGTGGGTGTTCGCGCGACGCCCCGACACTTTGGCTGGAAGGCCGCTGTGGTAAACAGGTGTGTGTAGGTGTCTGAAAGCCAGTGAGGTTACGTAATGACAGTTAATTCACAGGGTGTCCCATAACTCAACGTCAAGCCGAACACAGTTGGCGGGCCAATTGATCATGGTTCTGAATAAAAAGCACAATTTAAAAAAAAAATTAGTGGTCTGTAAAGTCGGTTTACGGACGATAGTTTAACGTGACAACGTCATAACAAAACATTGATGAAATGTATGAAAAGTAGGGAATAAATGGGAGTGTTTCAAGTTTAATGTGCCTCGAAAAAGTCAAATCGATGGTTGTTCCAATCGAGTGGAAGAGAGATAGATGCGGCGCAAGCGTACAATGAGCGTAACGGGACAATGTGCGTTACGGGACACTTTTTCGTGCGTGCAGCCGGCTTTCATCGATTTATTAGACGTTGTCACGTCAAAAATAAAGTCTTAGTTTTTCAGATAAAAGCATTTTGTAAAAAAAAACATTTGTACTACCCATTTTGCGCCAAATAATTAGATACGAAGACTAAATATATTTGCTACACAATAATAAATTACCCTACTGTTGATAACAATTAAAAATAAAATCAAACGTGATATACATTTAGGGGGGGTGATATCTTTTCACGACTTATGTAGGAACAATTTTTATTCGGTTAACTTTATCTAGTCCCACTGTAAAAAAAAAAAAAACTTTGCTAACTTAGCTAGTTATTTGCTTTAATTAGCCATATTTTCAAATAATTTGATTAGTTAACAATATTTTTTTACGAATAACTAGGGACAGGCATTTTTCGCGAAAAAAAAAATAATATGAACGCCTATTAGACTGCAGCAGGGTATGTATACCCTCACCAGCGGTTTTTTCCTTGTGATTGGCAGCCGTCTGCGATAGAAGTCGTTGCCTTTTTGACAGAGCCACTCAGGACGCGTTTGCTTCCGCACCGAGTGACTGTGATTGGTGTTGTAACAGTAGACATCTAGTAAGTAACAGCAGTCTGTTTGTGCCAGATGACGGGAACATATGCCAGTTCCTGAAACGTCGCAACTGTTTGTCACAGGAAACCTATTGTTTTCATGTGTGTTGTCGTTGTGTTGTCTATAACATATGTTTATTTTCATATGTGTGTTCGTATAATTGCTGGGTTTTCCAGTTTTTGTTGTCTAACTGCATTCAATTTTGAATCTGTCTCGTCGTTGCTAGCCAACGGTGTTCGTCTGTGCTGTTATTTTTTTATGACAATTCCTTCCACGGAATTCTTGTGCTGTCTGATATTTAAGATTGAATATGTTATTCTGTGCTGTCGTCGTTTTGTTTTCCACAATACCTGTTTAGGTTCATCGTTGGGTTTCATTGTTTGATATAAGCTGGTTTGGGCTTGTTTTTGTGGGTTTATGTTTTCATTTTGACGTTAAAATGTCTAATAAATCGATGAACGCCGGCTGCACGCACAAAAAAAGTGTCCCGTAACGCACATTGTCCCGCTACGCTGTGTCCCGTTACGCTCATTGTACGCTTGCGCCGCATCTATCTCTCTTCCACTCGATTGGAACAACCATCGATTTTACTTTTTCTAGGCACATTAAACTTGAAACACTCCCATTCGTTTTATACTTTTCCTATCATTGTCCTATCCTTAACAGAATAACACAGATTGGAAGAAGTTAAATAGCAAACATGTATAAAAGTTATCGTTAAAATAATCTCTTCGTTAAAGTAATAAACATATTTGGATTAATGAGTGAAAATAAAAGTAAATTTATCAATTAAATTGTAGATTTCATTTCACTCCTTCTTTGTATCCATACAAAATAGTGATATTCAATAAAAATTATTCAATTTTATTCATAAAAGTATGCAATCATTTCATCAATGTTTTGTTATGACGTTGTCACGTTAAACTATCGTCCGTAAACCGACTTTACAGACAACCAATTTTTTTTATTTCTTATTTTGAATTTACGGACTTTTTCCATGACAGACAGTGCAAAACTGCACTGACATATGTCGAAGGAATTATATTAAATCAAAATTCCCCATTGCATGAATCAATTAATGAAAGTAGGTATGTACCTGAAAAAAATTCGCACAATTCCGAGACAAATACGATGCTACAGTGTTTTAAACGTCAGCTAGTCTCGGAATCTTTTCGCGAAATATGCATGCGCCTACCAGTGTTACCAATTACTACGGATTTTCAGTAATTATCACTTGATTTAGACGTCCAGTTACGGTATTTTGAATGTTGTTTATGTATTACCGGAAACAAAAAAAAAATTAATTACATGTTGGCTGCATATTTATGGTAGAATAATTTTGAAAAAAAAAAATATTTATTTTTACCTAATTGATATTATTGGGTGTTTTACAGAAATAAATCAATTCACTAGGAGAGTTAATAATCTGAGCATGCTAAGTTTGCAGTACGTACCAAAAGTACATATACTGGTACTTATTTTTTAAAAAAAAATTAAACTTCTTTTAGACCTGTGTAATTTGAAACGATTTAATTGATGTTTTAAGCTCATTACTATCTAAGCTTTAGTATTAGGTGCACCCTTCATCACGTTTGCTTTACATGTATGTTAATTGTCTCCGTAAATGTGATTACTGATGGACGTGCCTCGTTGTTGACATCGCTGCCCTATGCACGAGTCTTCTAAATAATATTTTTTTTTTCCTTAAAGGTATAGCATGTTTGATTTTATTTTGAATTGTTATCAATGTTATTCATAATTCCGTGGCTAAACATATTGGCTACTGTACCTAATAGTTTGGTGCCAGAGAGTGATTTTAAAACTTGGGTAAAAAAAAAAAAATTGCGTATAACTGAAAGCTACGTCACACTCTGAAATATATAGGCCTATATTTTTTAATTCATAACCTTGATTTACGGGACTATCAACTTTTCTCGACTTGGCGTTGAGTTATGGGACATTCTATATAACTATTTAAAAAAAAAAAAAAAATACGTGTGTTTTTTTTTTTGAGCGCTGTGTTCGTGCGCGGTTACACAAGATTTATCATTGGAGGGCGATCATCCGTTTAGGACGAGCGTTGGTGGAGAAACCTTACGGAGATTGTGGTAGAGTGAATAATTGTGGCGGGGAGTGTGTGTGTGGGGGGGGGGGGGGGGGGTGTGGATTTGTTTTGCACGGAGTGTTTCGAATGTTGTCTGCGTGGACTCGTAATGGATCGTCAACAGCCCCGTTTGTACGTGCCTGCCGATGTCGCGTCTCGTCACGTGCAGTGACGGCTTTAATTTTTTATTTTGCCGGGAGATGGATTGTGGAAGAGGAGTGGGGAGGGGAGGAACTCGTATTAACGACGACGCCAGGCGCTGTCGAGGTGCCGAAGCGGCGAGAAATTATTTACGAGCGTCGTTCGGGAGTTGTTGACCACGAGGAAGACTACGATTCACTGATCCCCGATCAGTTACGAAAAAAAATAATTATATATCCGAAGTCCGCAGCTCGCTAGAGGTAGGGATGTAAAAAAAAAATAACACTTTTTTTTTAATATAGGTACATTTCCACGATTTTAGATTATTTTAAAAGTTGCTGACCTAACCTTATCGACCTTTTCCACTGTAGTTACGGTCAACTGGATAAACGTAAGACCGGGTTTATAAAACTACGCAAAGAAACGCAACGACGCAATAACCAATGCAAATAAACTCACTTTGAAATATGTGGAACAGTACAGAACACGAATTTCTTCTATGGGCTTTTTTTTTGTTGATAATTCCTGTTTTTTATAAAGACATGAGTAATTGTAAATAATTATTTTAAAAGTGGCCTTCTATGTACAATAACCGCTGCGTCTTTTAAAGTTTCCTCAACACTCTACTTCAAAAATGGAAAGTGGAAACGCAAAGCGAAACTCAAAACAGTTGAAAGTTGTGCGGTGTTTACGTTGCGGTTTTGCGTGTTGCTTAGTTTACAAACGAGTATTTTGAAAAACCCTTCATTATTTAAATTTTTCCATATTGCGTTTCTTGCACAGCTTATAAATCCGGCCTACACCTACCCTCCGGTAAAAGTTAAAAAAAAAAGTGTATAAAAAAAGGAACTAATGTTTGCTAGATTGAGCCCTTTTTTATGTGTAAGATCTTAGCTCGTGAATGCGACGGAAATCAAGAAACGGAAATCTGTAACAACCACAATGCTGCTATTTGTAGCGGATAGTGGGAGCCAAAGTTCTCAAAGCCAAAGGTTAACTTTAAAGTATTAACGGTTTAGTGAATTTTAACAAGATTGATTGACAATGTTTAAATAAGATTTCTTGTCGAAAATCATGTCCAAAGGCGGAGTTTAGCCTATTTTTTAAAAGTCTTTTTCGCTTTTATAGGAGACGTTTCATTATATGGTTTAAAATTTGTGTCTGCTAATCAAATGATTCAATAGTCGACATAGCTGCTCCAGCAGCGAATTCTAGAGGCGGGTGCGGAAAATACTTGTGATTCGCGTCCAGATATGTGATTGAAAACCCAATTCCCGTACATTTATCAGGCTCAGCATTATTTTTGAAGGATTCAAAGTTAACCTTCGTGTTAGAATTTCCTACCATAAGTGTATTGTAACATGAGAACACGTGATTTTGCTCGTTACCGAGGTTACATGTTACACATCTCTGGCGAGTACTGAAACACTCGCTCACGTTTTTTTTTAAATTATAATATACTATACTACGCCTACATTTTATTTCTATCACATAAAAAGAAAATCTGAAGATGCGCGTAGGCAACTTATTCGGTCGTTTGACCCGAGCCCAGTGAATTTTAGGTGCCTCCATTCGGAGCGATTTTGCCGACCGCTGCGCCCCTGGTGGTTGTCTCGGCGAACTGAAACACGCCAACCCACGCGCGCGCGCGCACCACCAAACAGCAGGTCCATTAATTAACGAAAAAAGTTGTCCACAAACGCCTTGTCACCTCATCCCAAGGAAAAAAAGTGAAACGTCAACCGTAGAGTTGTAAACCTTTAATAATTTGTCACTTTGTTTTCACGAATAAAACTGGTTGCAAATTAACCCAGTGATCATCGGAAAGTTATGGATGTCTTCGCGAATGTACCGGTTCTTAAATATGAACTCACAATAATCTTATCGAAGTGTTGACAAAAAAAGCTTTCAAAACTTCTTTCCTGTTCGCCCTGCAGATCCAGGTATATTACAAAGTTCATTTTTCTTTTGTAACATAATGGAAACTTCTGAAAAATTGTAGACACTTTAGGGATATTCTGGGGATTTTTTTGGAATATTCCAGATACGTCTGGAACGTTCTAGAGACAACGTTCAAAGCTTCCTATACTTATGTTTGGACAATACGAAAATAATTTTTTTTATGTAATGTATTAATTTCCTCACTACAATTAAGAAAATTAAACAGGAAAATCTAGTACTCACAAAAGCAAGCTTGTGTGTGAGTGCAATTAGTCAGTTTAATCTACTTGCGGTATTTTGAATTATTCAACTTCTTAAAAATTGTTACAACTGACAATTAAATAAATATATATAACTTAAGAAATCATACGTTAGTTTTTATAAATTTTAAAGTACAAAAAAAGCAATTAATTTAAGTACAAGATTAAGTATAAGATTTAATTAAGAAATATTCTATAAATAAAATATAAAAAAATAATAAGATAAAAAGTAAAAGTATATGTCTTACAAAGGTATATTCAACTTTCTTTTTAATGTTAAAGAAATCTTTTCATCAGTAAAATTATCTGGCCAAAGACTGACATTTTAAAAATAATATTTTTTTTATTTAATTTTTCAGGAAACATATGTTCAACAGTTTTCGCATATTTTATGCAGCTAAAATGTTCCGGTTGTTTTCTATACACGAATTCATAATTTTATCATGGCAGTTTGCTTGAAATCTTGTCCTTCAGTGTTGATTAGGCTGTGTGCTGTTAATCTAGTGAAATATTTCATTAAAATAACATCACACAAGCACTTTTTTATTTTCTTTAAACTGTTCTTGCAATGGGGAACATTTATTAAAAACATTAAGTAGGACATACGCCATTTCTAGTCTATACTGCAATTAGTTTTGTAAATGGAACCGAAATATCCATGTTAAATTACAGAAGTTTGTAAATTCGTACATTTACAAGATGATAACAGTATCACTACAAAATAGTGTTTGCAGTCCTACTGGTTTCAGAATCCCACCCGGACATTTAGGTATGCTTTGTGTTATCCCAACTCCTTCAATGGTTAAAAGTTATTTGTATTGTCGGGAATGGTGTCAAAACCTTTTTCTTTTTGGCACGACACATTTTCATGATCCTGGTTTTGCAAAAAAAAAAAAAACTTACTGTTAACGTGTTTTAAATCCATGGTTAGAGATACGGAAATTTCGCGCATTCATTTAGTCGCAAGTTAGAATGCAAACCGTCACACTGGCACTCTGTTCCTTATTGGACCACAGTTATGTGGACACGCCCCTCTACGACCGTGAGCCAAAGATGCCCAGTCAGGAGAGAAGTAAGCGAATCAGGTAGTGCCAATTAACAAGGATAAAAATGTTCTGGCTAAGAAATCAACCAATGAGAAAGCAAACGTGGGTTGAACAGACCTATGACTTTAAATTCTACCCTGAGGTCAGACAGTTTACGAAATTCCAGGTCTCTGTCCATGACGCGCTACAGACATCTCTGGAAGCCGACTGACAAGTCACAACTTGTTCACACTTGTCACCGACTATCTCAAAAGGATCAGACTACGGAGATTATTACTTCAAATAGATATAGCGTTCAGCAGTTGCTGCTATTTACTGCACTTTTTTTCTTATCACACCTCGTAGTTCTACGTCAGCTCACTAACGTTGCAAGCAGTGCTGCCACTGCTATCTGTGTTTTCGTAAAGTAACTTGATATATCAGGTATGGTTTTAACTGTTAATGCTGTTAAGAGTACAATAACATGTTATGTGTAAGTGGTTTGTTTCCAAATATATGAAAGCAGGAAAATTAAGTTTACAGTAGTGTTGAAATGGTGCAGAATAACAACGTGTGTAATGTGCAATTTACTTAACCGTAGCCACAAAGCCTCGCTACATTACGTTACTCTTCACAGGAGTGCAAGTGTAACAAACATAGAGCCAAGCAGCAATGCAGTTATACAACGATCCTTCAGATTGTGACACATTATTTCGTTTATCTACATTTCTTTACGCTCTAATGACGTCATTGCATAGACTAGCCTAAAAATGTGTAATGGATTTTCACTTACAAAACTGAGAAAAGATTTGTTTTATAAACAGGGGCGTAGCCAGGGGGCGGTTTTAGGGGTTCAACCCCCCCCCCCCCCCCTAGCACCAAATCTTTAATTAATTTCTTATTCATCATTCAAACAAATTTCATATTAAAATTAATAAAAATTTTACCATTACAATATTTAAATTTAAGTATCTAAAACTGTTAAAATAGCACTATTTTACACCTTAAAATCCAAATTTTCCCGGGGGAGAACCCCCGGACTCCCCGCTATAATACGGGGGGGGGGGGGGGGGGGGACATGCTTCTTAACACCCCCCCATACACAAATCCTGGCTACGCCACTGTTTCTGAACACTAGACTTTTACTTCCTTCCCCTAATTCACGAGCACTTGGAGATACCACTAAGTACCAGGGTTTTTGTATTTTATGTATGTATTTTGTCAAATCTGTATTTCGTGGTGTTACTGAGAAAAATAGTTGGTAAACAGCATAAATAGGAATAAAAATTTTTCCTTAAATAATGAGACGAAATCGTACTTGCCATTTTTTTTTAATGTCTGAAACATCCAAAATGAATGTGCTTTGCACTTCTGACTTCTGGTCACGGTAACCGTTTTCTTCACATTGGTTATTACAAAAAAAAAATGAAACTAAAAAGAAACTAAAAAACATGCTTTTATAGAAAATCCAACTAAAAAATAGAAAATAAATTTTAATACATTTGAATTAAGAATAGTGTAAATGAGAAAAAAATGTATTTTATTGTAAAAAAGTGTGGGGTGCTTTTTAAGATATTATCAAAATGATAATCCTTCTACTCATATCTGTCAATAACTATTGACACCATGAACACCACGCTTTTTTTTACAATAAAATACTTTTTTTCTTATTTATACTATTCTTAATTCAAATTTATTAAAATTTATTTTCTATTTTTTAAGTTGGATTTTCTATAAAAGCGTGTTTTTTAGTTTTTTTAAACTATTATTTATTTTTCATTTTTTGGTCGGATTTTCTATAAAAGCATGTTTTTTAAACTATTATTTAATTTCATTTCTTAGTTGGGTTTACTTTATTACATCAATTTACTATTAAAGTGAGTTTGAGTAGATATTGGCTGCTTTTAAAATATATATTCGATATAGCATGTTGAAGAACTGTAGTACACAATATTTTCAATATCCTACTATGAAAATCTTTTGGTCTCATTTTAACCAGCGTCAAAGCAGTCACAGAGGGCCCCATTGAAGTCATTCAACTGCCATTAATTTTGAAAGGCGTTCTCGTAAAGAAATATTATTACCTTATTTACCAAAACGCGACCATCATTTTAAAACTACTCAGCTGGAACATGCTGTGAATTAACAATTCCCGCAGATCGTAATAAACATCTCTTCAGAGAAAACCGGACCTGTTCGGCTGGAATGAAAAAGCCAACACACTTTGCCCATGACTTTTTCTGCAAGGTTTTTAGTAGGAGGAGCGAGCTGATTCTGGGACACAGTAAACAATCAAACAGGTGGGTGTGGCGCTCCAACGGGTGGGAGTGGCACCACGTGTCCGGGAGCCATGTGGAGGGAATCCTCAGGTGGTAGTTGACGTCATGTGCAGCGTCATATGCTCGGGCGACGGCATCTTGGTTCTAATTTAGGGAGCTAGGGAGCACTAGTGTCGCACACCGCATTTATTTTTACAAGTACAAAAATGGAAGGTATCGCGGTGGCGGGGATTCGATCCGTCAACCTTTGGATTGGTAGTCAGCAATGCTAACCACATGGCCACAAGGCCAGTTGGAAATAATAATTTAAGATGTGGTATATATACTTATAAAAAAAGGGCGTGACACTAGTGCTCCCTAGCTTCCTAAATAAGATCCAAGATGCCGTCGCCCGAGCAGACGACGCTCCACGTGACGTCAACTACCACCTGAGGATTCCCTCCACGTGGTTCCCGGCCACGCCCCACCCGGCCACGCCCCACCCGGCCAAATGGTGCCACGCCCACCTGCTGCCACGCTCACCCGGACACGTGGTGCCATGCCCAGCTGTTGGAGTGCAACACCAACCTGTTTGATTGTTTACTGTGCCCCAGAACCAGCTCGCTCCCCCTACAGTGTTTATCATTAACATTAACACTAAAAAATAAAATTTACCACTATAAAACTCCACACACTCTCTGACAGACAACGCACAGCTTGAACCGGTGTGTCTAAAAGCATCAAAATTTGCACGAGTTCCTTACGTAATGTAAGGATTTTGGAAATTTCATTCCTTAAGGGTATCAAATAGGGAAAGAAAGTTTGTATAGAAGTTTATCATTTTTGAAGTTGTAAATATGGAAATTGGTGTTTTTTGCTTCGGTTGATTTATAAAAGTCAGTTGTGTGTTTTGGTAATTCATCAAAAATGAAGATCAAATACGAAAAAAATTCGTCTGCAGTTTCATCACGGGAAAAAGTAATAAACATATAAAAAGACTTAAGTCCATAAGTGCTTCATAATGCTGGTTCTAAACATTTTTTTTATTTGGAGTTGGATGCCTTATTTTATTGCGAATATTAAGGATATTATTTGGGATGCAACACTAAGCGCCTGGATAATGTATAGTTTAACAAAGTTCTAAAACAACCATAAAGCTTGTCGCTGTCAGAAAATGATTTCAGTGAAACAACTAGGGGCAACGCTTTTATTTTCACACATTTATCTGACGTGTTATATTCGCCCAACCATTTTACGACATCAACACGTTTTGCGGTGTTTGTAGAGTTTTTTTTTCCTTCAATTAAACCTTAAACAGTACAATCTTTATTATTTCGAATGAATCAGTTGTTCAGCTCACATTTCAAAGGCGCATTTCAGTTTTAAGAAGCACTGTAAACCATAAATTCTAAACTTATTTTTTTTTTCCGTATTGAACCTGTAACTAAATTTTGACTCTTTCTTTATACTTAAGCTTCTGCTGGACGAGAAGTTCTAGTTTGTTGTTGACGGTTTAGGCTATTGCATGTCGCCTAGTAATATACGGGTTACGTCTAATGGTACAATGTTTTGGACCATATAATTATATCTTGCGGGGGGAAAAAGGCAAAATGGGTAATAATAGTAGACCTGCAAAATTCGCATTTTTATCTGGTGACAATCAAGATTGCACATGTCTGTAAACTGGATAATTCACGAATGAATCTGCGGTACTTATCGTATACGGATTATATTTCAGTTTGATATTAATTTACATGTATATGAAAGTAATTTTAAATTTAAATTTATTTTTTAATTAAATGTGCTAAAATTCTTGTATTTATAAATTTTTACAACATTTTGTAAAAATAATTATATGCTAAAATGAATTAATTTTTATACAAAAACATGACACCAACTTACTGCTGACAAGCCATAGTAACCGATTATTATCTCCTGGTAAATGGAAAATTCATACTTTGTAAACATTTCGCTGATATTAAACCTCATGTTGTTTTGTTAATTTATTATCACTCAAATGTGAAATATATGGCGGTAAAAATAAATTATATTAGACTAATCACTTTTATTTTACAAAATAAACTACATAACAAGATAAACGACAATTCTATTGGAATTATAAACAAAGGCAGTAGGCTATTCCTATAACTGTTGCGGCCCGTATCACTGCGATTTGTTAGAGATATAAAAACATAGTTTACTTTACTTTATACAAGAAAGTAGTTAATTTGGTTGGTTTCCATCCAGTTAAAGATACAAGTATTGCTACATCTCATGGAAAAACATTTATTTTTGATGTGTAACGTCTTAGCTCTCGGTATTCAGCATTTGGTAGGATTAATTTCGGTAATGGAACGGACGGAAGTCGCATTGAACGGAAATGTGTAACCACGGTGCTACCATCTGTGGCGGATGGCGTGAACCAAAGTTCACAAAGCCAAAGGAAAACTTTTTAGTATAATTTTTTTAAATGGATTTTATCAAGATAGGCAGTATTTTAATTAAACTTCTTGTCGAAAGTTAAGTCCAAAGCCGGGTTTAATTTCCCCCCCCCTTTTTTTCGCTTTTATTGAAGTCGTTTCATCATTAGAGACCCGGAAATTTCGCGTATTCTTTTGGCCTCAGGGTAGAATTCAAAGTTATAGGTGTGCTCGACCCAATTTTACTTTCCATTGGTTGATTTCTTAGCGAGAACATTTTTATCCTTGTTATTTGGCACTACCTGATTCGCTTACTTCTGTCTTGGCTAGGCATCGTTGGCTCACGGTCGTAGAGGGGCGTGTCCACACAACTGCGTGCCAATCATGAACACAGAGCGACAGTGTGAAGGTTTGCATTCTAGCTTACGACTAAATGAATCCGCGAAATTTCCGGGTGTCTATTCATTATATATTTTAGCATTTCGGTCTGCAACTCGAATGATTCGATAGTCGACGCAGCTGCTCCGGCATCGGACTCTAGCGGCGGGTGCTGAAACTACTGTGATTCGCAAGCAATATAGTTTGCGTATATTTTTATCACACTAAGCATTATTTTAAAGAATTCTTCGTTAAATTTAATGTCTAATTTTTGTACTAAGTGTATTTTGAACACGAGAACACAAGACCTTCTCGCTATCGAGTTTAGATTTTACACATTTCTGGCGAATAATGAAAGACTCGCGCACATGTTTATTTTAAAATAAAACATACCTTATGTCTATCTGAAACTATAAAGCTTAATGAAAGTAATTTTTTTTTTCTTTTTAAGTCGGTCGAGTAGTTTTTCGGGTTCTCTTCTTACAAACAAATTAACTTCCTAACCACATTCTATTTATAATTTGAATATGGTAATGGAATATTTTTTAAGAGAAAATTGATTACCTTTAAAATTTGGATCACTTTACACTCTAAATTTTTTGTTTTATTAGTAACAAAAGTAAAGTTTTCTCTGGAAAGAAAGTAATAGGAAGTATTTAAATATTTCTAATGATGTCAGAGGAATCACGGATGTAGGGGTGTATTTTTAGTAGCTACACAGAAAATTTTTTTTTCATTTTCGTTTACAAACGATTCCTTTGGGTAAACCAGCTGCCAGTAAATATTTTTTAATACTACAATACATTAATTGTATCTTTGTTAAAAAAATACATGGCAATGGTTAATTTTTTGCATTTATGAAATAGTTTTTTTGGATATAATACTGAGTATTTCTCACGAAAATTGACACCTAATTATATATATCAATTGACATTTTATTCAAGCATAATTTTTTTAAACTATAGAAACGATAAACTAATGTTCGATCAATTGACTGCATTTTATTATGCTTATTAATGTTCGCAGTTAATACTGAAAAGATAGTCATAAAACTGTTCACAAATATATTTTAACTATCGGAGGTAATAGGGAACAACACAAAAGCATAAATGCCCTGGTAAGAATCCGAATCCAGTAGCTATTTCTGCGAACACTATTTTGTGGTGATACAGTAGTTTTCATGCAAATGTGCAAATTTACAAAAATGTTGTGTTTTTACTTGAAGGTTTATTTTCTGTTCACAAAAAAAAAGTCAGTATATTTTGATGGATGTAGTTTAGGCGTAGGCAACGTGCGCAACATTCATAAATTTTAATTTCCATAGCGGATTTCTCCCCCTTTTGGTTTGTTAACTCAGCCCTCTTAGCATAAGCCCTACCGGCCTGGGGCCTCCATAGGCGAGGATACGGAAAACTTCGTATATGCGAATCGGGGGAGGTGTTAGAGCTTCAGCTGTGACCATAGGCTAGGGCTACCCATCCCAGCATAGTCACCACCTCGGACCCTCTACGTCACTCAGCTGGGCAGACAGTTCGTCGCCTGAGAATTGGAGTGTTCTATGTCCATTGAAGTCGGAACTGAGATATAAGCATTTGAAAGTTCAAACAACTATGAATATCATGACATAGAAAAAAAAATATTGGTCTTAAATTAGGAACAAACATTTTTATGTGCGTAGACATGTGTGGATATAGTACAAATGAATACTAATATTAATTTCTGGTCCATAGCATAAAAAACCTAAAAAGTGGACATAGAACACTCCAATACTCAGGCGGCGAGTTGGCTGTGCCCTTGGGGTTGGGTGGACCCCTGGGTCCAGGCCCCGGGACCAGACCTCTTTATTTTTAAATGTTTAAATATCATAATTTTTTACAAACTAAAAAAAAATTGAATATTTTTTTTTATCCAATGAAATTTGAAAAGATTTTTACACACCTACAGCTAATTTTATTTTTCTGTAACTATTTTCATTTTTATCTTAGTGTGTGAAATAAATAATATATATACTTGCTGTGGTTATTTTAAAGTAAAACATAATTTTATAAACAAAGCTTAGTTTGGACTTATAAAAATAGTAACCATAATTATTATACCCTGTATTTTCAGGTTAAGTAACTTTCTAAAAAAAGAGTGTAGGTAAGAGATAACCATGCAATTATAATGTGGCAGGTGACTGTAAAATTGGGTTGGGGGGGAGGGCGGGAAGTCTCCGTATTCGAATGTGGGGCCCATGCCTCGGCCTTCAGTCCTCGCGCAACGCACAGCGGTGAACTTTACGAGAAAAGGCTTGCTTCAATGAGATTAAGGAGGAGCGCCCATTGACGCTACCCAACGCTTCAAGGTTCTGCGCAGCATGAACCCAACGGTGAGACGGCACGACAATGGTGCATAACCTATGCGAGTAAAATTTTCAGGTGCAATCACGGAGAAACAGGCGAATTGCCTAACCGCGGTTTGCCTAAACATGAATTCGTTACGGCGATTTGCCTAAAGTCATTTCGGCTAAAGGCATTTTGCCTAACGGCGATTTGCCTGACGGCGTTTTGGCTAACGGCATTTTGCCTAACGGCATTTTCCCTAACGGCGTTTTTTCTAACGGCGATTTGCCTAACGGTGTTTTCCCTAACGGAGTTCTGCCTAACGGCGATTTGCCTAACAGCGTTTTGCCTAACGGCGTTTTGCCTAAAATGTTAATATGATGACAAAACCTCGTTTTGCTTAACGGCGAATTGCCTAACGGCATTTTGCTAATGGCGATTTGCCTAACAACATTTTGCCTAACCTAACCTAACCTAGACTAACCTAACCTAACCTAAGCTAACCTAACCTAAGCTAATCTAAGCTAACCTAAGCTAACCTTACCTAACATAGCCACATTTTGCCTATCAGCGGTTTGCCTAGCGGCGATTTGCCTAATGGCATTTTGCTTAACGGCGTTTTGCCTAACGGTGTTTTGCCTGACGGCGTTTTGCCTGGCGGTGTTTTGCCTGACGGCGTTTTGCCTGGCGGTGTTTTGCCTAACGGCGTTTTGCCTAAAATGTTAATATGATGACAAAACCTCGTTTTGCCTAACGGCGAATTGCCTAACGGCATTTTGCTAATGGCGATTTGCCTAGCAACGTTTTGCCTAACCTAACCTAACCTAACCTAGACTAACCTAACCTAAGGTAACCTAACCTAACCTAACCTAACCTAAGCTAAGCTAACCTAACCTAAGCTAATCTAAGCTAAGCTAACCTAACCTAAGCTAATCTAAGCTAACCTTAGCTAACCTTACCTAACCTAGCCACATTTTGCCTATCAGCGGTTTGCCTAGCGGCGATTTGCCTAACGGCGATTTGCCTAACGGCGTTTTGCCTAACGGCGTTTTGCCTCATGGTGTTTTGCCTAACGGCTTTTGCCTGAAGGTTTTTTGCCTAACGGCGTTTTGCCTAACGGCGATTTGCCTAACGGCGATTTGCCTAATGGCGATTTGCCTAACGGCGTTTTGCCTGACGGCGTTTTGCCTGGCGGTGTTTTGCCTAAACGGCGTTTTGCCTAAAATTAGGCAAAACGCCTTTAGGCAAAACGACACATGCCCCAATCACGTACAAAAGTTGGTAAAATAATCCGGACATCCTACAACTTTACGGAAATTATACACTTTAAGGCCGCTTTGTTCGCCACAAAGAATAATTTGTTGTGAACCATTTTATTTTTTAAATATATATCTATGTTAAGTAATAATGCTTAAAAAAATTGTGTATAAGCGGGGAAGCAAGACGGTTCAGGTTCAGTCTCCTCCCCCCCCCCCTCCTTTAAGATGCTGTTATAGAAGTTGGCGGCCATCTTGTAGTCTTAAAAAAAGTTTGATCTGTCAAGTGGAGTGACAAATTATTCGAGAGAGGGGGCGGATGAGATTACTACTACTATATAGTATAAAATCCAATGTTGTGTGAGGTCACAGAATCCATCTTGGTTTGGAGTTGTAGCTGGTAGGCAGTACCAGTGTCTCTGTGTTATTTATTTCTAATGTATTTATAAAAACACAGAGTACAGGTGCGAAGCATGACCGAGGTACGAAAGCAGAAATGCTGCCAAATGCACAGTTTAGAAGCAATTAAATAAGTCATATAAGCTTTAATAGTTGTGATAATTTTTTCAAAGTAATTATATGTTCATTTAACTGGAATTAATAATCAATTACTTTGGCATTTCGGATTATAGAGGGTATCATTTTTAAATTTTAAAACAAGCTGGCGGACCACATGACATTTAATTCCAGCAGTTGCAGGCAGGATCGTAACTATTTAATTCATTAATATAAAATGTCATGCATAAAATGGAATAGCTGCCTGCACGCAAACTGTGAGACTGTGTTGCAGTCTGCTACATATTTTTTATTTAATTATTGACTGGTGTGTTCTCTGGTATACAATAAAATCAAGTGTACTGATATTTCAAGTTAGATATGGTGATTGATGCGGTCTCTTATACAGATGACACTACAATCAATGATGTTGTATGTAGTGCGTTGCATCAGCTTACTCAAAAAAATAAAATGAGGTGTCTGCGGAGCATCTTAACAGCAACCTCTGGAATTAATTGCGGTACGCCGTGCCAGCAGATTTTTAAATGATGCATGTCATCGACTAGCTGCCGACAGACCCTATCAATCTATTATTACGTCATAGTTAATGAAATTTCATTATTTTTAAATATCATTAATAGTAACTCTTATATACTTAATTTTATTTTTTTATTTCTCAACTGTGCACTTTAAGGGCGGATGGATAGCTAGAGCACTTCTGCTTTTGGAACTTAATATGGCTAACTGTGATCATGGTTCGCACCCATTCGAAAATGGTTGTTTATAAAAAAATAATTTCAGTCATATAATACATTTTTTTCATCGTATCCAGTTGGTTTGTGTAGATTTTTTTTAATTTTTTTATTTTGCAGTTGTGGTGTAAGTAGCGTTTCGATCTCACCTGCTTTAGGAACCAACCTTTTTTTTCCGTTCACGGCATTGAAGAACGCTTCGAGACGAGATGACGAGAATAGAGCAATGACTGAATATATATGAGTCGGAGTGCGGTTGTGATGGAAAAAAAGGGGGGGGGGGGTTTAAGGGGGTTAGTAAGTACCGCGAGAAAACCCATGATAACGTTCGCCACACTTTTAATGCTCGCGGAAAATCTTGAGTTCGAAAATCCGGGAATCAAACCCGAAAGGGAATTATTGACCGCTAGACCACCGTTTCCACTCGGGTGTATTCGTGTAGATTCGGTAATGCTTGGTCACGACACCCGAAGCTTCAGGTGACATGATAATATCCCATGATTTGAGATAACGGAACGCATTAATATGTATTTTTTTTAACATTACAACTTACCTTTCCACACATTTATCTACTGTGTATGTTTTTAAACATGTAATTAATGGTTAGTGTAGTAATACAAAGTGTCCCAGAACTCAATTTCAAGTCGAAAACGGCTGATAGGCCTATTAATTACGATTATGAATTTAAAAAAATAAAAATAGTATAATAGGCATTTTTTCAAAATGTTTTTGTCTCCACTCTTAACCAAATTATTACATGCTGTGAATACAAATTTTTGTTATGCAATCATGTTTACAATTCTAAATAAAATTGAACATGGGGGACAAAATTCTTTGCAAAATTATGTGGAAAAATGTTTAATTTGGTTAACTTAGATTATTCATACTATAAAAATTTACAATGCAAACTTATGAAATTCTTTTTATTTTTGTTAGCCATTTTTTCATACCTAAAAATGCCAGTTTTAGACTTTTTCACTGCCCAAAGAGTACACGGTTCAAAACTCATATGGACAAGTGCAATGGCTTTTGAATGCGCTTCGTAATCGGACTCTTAATGAAATCTCGAGCGGTTAGTAAATGGCACGTTGACACCTGGAGCTCCGCACATCCTTTGGCCAGCCACCGGTTTTCTTTCTTCTCTTTGGTTGCTCTAGTAATAATATTTGTCTTTTCTTATGCTTATACTTGTTGGTGTGTTAAGTAAAACTTGTTTCTTTTTTCCTTGTGTATTAATTAAACTATCCTTTTTTTTTTACTTTAAAATGAATTGAAATGGCGCAACTTCAGCCAGTCTATGGGCCCAGGCTGCATTAAAAAGTCAACACAAAATTGGGTAGGAATTAATGCAAGTTCATATTTGAGAAATTTGAGTCAGTGCTGCATTAAAGCAGTGCTTCGTGAAAAAAAATTAATCCAATTGTAGCCTTGAGATGTCTTTATCGGTAAGCACAATAAAACCTCTCGCGAAGTAGAATTATTATACTTGGGCTATGCAAATTGAAGCTGTCATGGTAAAAAAAAATTGAACGTGACTGTTCATGAGCGGATGAAAACCAATGCGTTGACTGAAATAAAATGAGCCAGAGCCAGTTACATATCTTCAAAAATGGGGAGATGAAGATGCTAAAGTTAAATCAGATCTTATATTCTCAATAGATATAAGACTGCTTCGAATGGTGAAAGGTGTGACAACTTTGAAACGAACCTGGAATAAACTGAAATCAGTTTACGCATATGAAAAACCAGTAAAAACAGCAAGTCTGTTGAAATGAGTTATACTTCTTATAAATTAACAGAAAGTAACGACTTTCACACACAATTTATAGATATTTTTAAACATACATAATTTCGGAACTTTTTTCTAGGGGTATTGAGTTGTACAATAAGTTACAGTCGACATTACTTTTTAATGCATTGCCATCAAACTTCGAAATGTTTAGATGTGTGATGGAGTCTCAAAGTGAATTAACTAGCCGAGGACACTTAGAGAAAATAAAATTGAGAAAAATGAAGCTCAAAATCAACATGCTACAGATTATTCTGAAGCTATTTGGACTATAAAAATATTATTGGAAGTTCAAACCATTTCAAGAAGGCCAAAGTTGATAAACAAATGGATAAAAAAACTGTGATTCAAGTATATGGTTCATCAATACATTCAAATACACACATTTTAAATGTCACCAAAGCGGAGACGAAGATCCGAATCGTCAAAATAACAATTCATGTGATAATGGACAAGAAAGTTCATCACATGTCAAATCTCAAACTGAGGAAGTGACTGAAGAGGCACAACAAATTAAGCAAACATCATATAAGTAATAATGAAGCAACATTCATCAAAATGACAACTAGTAACATTTTATTGGCAAACGATGTAAAAAAAAACAAATAGATGCTAAATGTATTTCCAGGAAAGTTACTACGGTTGGAAAAGTAGACAGTAAAGCCAATGACACATTGTTGTTGAAATAATTACGAGGAAAAAAAATATTTTCTGCTGCGAGAATAACAGATCATGGTAGCACTGTCAGTTTTCACAAGGTCGGTGCAACCATATTTGGAAAAAAAAATTAGCAATTGGCACAGATAATTGGACATTTATAATACATTCGTGAAGATTAATAACATGCAAATTCAGCATTAAGAGGAAAAGCAGTGAGCTTGGATTTATGGCATAATTAACTTGGTCACTTGGATGAAGATGACTTATTAGAGCTCTGAAAAAAAAAAGAGATATTAGCTGGTTGTAAAACCTACGGAATATGTTTACGAGGGAAGATGACTGTTGTGCCATTTCCCAAGATGTCTGAAAGATGTACGAAAATGTTGGAATCAATACACACCGATGTCTAGGGGACGTGCTCGATACTTTGTCACATTCGCTGATGACAGCACTCGGTGGTGTGAAGTTAGATTTATCAACATGAAGAGTGATATTCTTCAAGTTCTCAAAGACCTGAAGGCACATATTGAAACACAAAATTTGTGTTTAGTGTCAATCAAATTTTTAGTATCAGGCAATTGTATAGGATATTGTAATTGAGAAGTTTATGATTTTCTGAACAAAATTGTTATTCGCCGACGTCTTACCATTCCACATAGGCCACAACAAAAAAAAATTGGTTGAACGAAAGAACAGGTCATGAGTTGAAATGGCATGTTGTCTTCTGATACAATCTGGGCTGAGCCCTGGTTTTTTGGGCTGAAGCAGTAGCCACATGAACGATTAATTTATGTGGTCGTTCTTCATTTGAAGTTTGAAACAAAGAAGTAACAGGTTTAAAGCGACTTGAAGGTATTCGGTGTAAAAAAAAATTATTTGTTTTGGAGAAGGCACCGGAAAATCTAATTTTGATCTACGATTTCAGGAATGTTACTCTAAATAATTTAAAGATTGAAACAAAAGTTGTTTCTAGAAATTTGAGAATTCTGGAAATTAAATTTTGAATAGAGAAAAGAGAAAAGTTGAAAGCGAACCACTCGATGACTATGAAAACGAGCATGTATTCAAATACCAATAGGGATTCAAGAAGAAAATGTGCAAATACATGTTCGAGAACACACACCAGATCGTATATTAGAAGCCGCTGTGTCGAGAACCAAGAAGACTCGTCTAGCTAAGTTAGGTGAGCGAGGAAATCATGGAAAATTTATATCAGACAAATGGAAAATGTTAATGAAAATGAGGAGGACCATCAAAGTAACCATGACACTGACATACAACAAGAACAGAGTAACAATGTCACAGAAAATGAAGATGAAATAATTGAAGAAGCGAACCTGAAGAGATAAGACATCTGAATGGACTAAAGCCATTATCGAGGGAATTCGAGGTTTAATTAAGAACAACCCATGTAAGATAGTTGATTGACCTACAGATATAGCTGTCACAAAATATAATATTGTTCTTAAAAACAATATAAGACCCGATGAAATGCCATAAAGAAGAAAGGCATGTAGCTTGTGGCTTCACATGACGACAAGGAATTGATTTCACAAATACATTTGCACCTGTAGAGAGGTTAGAATCTGTCAAACTTTTGATGGCATTAGGTGCACGTGAAAAATGCTCAGTTTTTCAGCTAGATGTTGTCGCAGCTTACTGAAATAGGAACCTTGGAAGAAGAGATGTTCATGGAACGCTCCGAATATACTCAAGAAGCATTATAAGATATAATAACAATACAATTCAAGAAGTACAGATGATTCTCGAAATGTTGACACAAAGAAACAAGGGTTGTAAGATGATTATTGTTTTATATGGTCTATGACAGGCAAGCCAAAAGTGGTAGTACAGGAGATTAATTGAAGTGTTGTAAAGCCTGGGGCTTACTGCGGCTACAAACTTTACTTGCCTTTACTACAACATGTGTGAAGATCAGTCCACAATTAAAGTGGTTTAGGTTGACGATATTTTGTACATATCGAAGCAGAAGTAAAATAACTTTAAGGCTGGTCTAAAACATTTGAAGTCAAGGATCTGGGACCAGCATGGTGTCGTTTAGGAGTCGAAATAAATCAAAAGAATTTTAATATTGAAATAAGTCAACAGAGCTACGTAAAGAAACTCTTGAAGAAATTCATCAAGATAGAATCAAATCCAGTAAAAACCTCTAGTGATTTCCAAGCAAAATTGCCAGAAGGAAGTAGATTCCAAAGAGAAGGTGAAGAAAAACCATTTAGGCAATCAATTGAATTACATACTTATCTAGCAATTGCAACTGGACCAGATATTAAGTTAAATGCAAATAGATTGTCACAGTTTAATGAAACGTATCAAGACATTCATTGGTCAGCAGCAAAACTGATATTGCGCTATTTACAAAGCATGAAAAAATTATTGTCTAGTTTTCAGAAAAAGATTCATTTGGGATTCAAGTCTATTCTGATGCAGATCATGCAAAATATGCTATTGGCAGAATCTCATACACGGGATATACCTACCTATATTTACACTAAGTGGAGCTGCTGTTTCATAGCGTTTAAAAAAACCACAGTCGGTAGCAATTACATCTACTGAGGCAAAATATGTCGCTTTGTCAGAAACATCTCGGCAAGCTATATATTTTAAAAATTTAATGATGGAATGGATTTGTAGAATTAATCAATGACAAAAGTTTGGATCAATTAATTGAGGAGCAAAATATATTGCAGAAAATGTTTCGCCATTAACATAAATCATAAAATGTTTTGATTCTGTAGTTATTGGTATGTCACAAAAAGTTTAAAATGTTATTTCTACAGCTCAGTATGCAAAACATCTGCAATATAATTTTTTCTCATTGTGAAAGTTTAGCCTCTCAAAATGTTTGAAAGTTTAACAGCGTTAAAATAACAACATTGAATAAGACATGCGTCCTTGAGCCTTATAAACACTTCACACTCCATATACCTGTACACCTACTTTAGTAAAATATTTGAAGGTTTTTGATGATAAGACTTTACACAAAAAAAAACATAATTTAACGCAGTTAGTAAACAAAATTTATTTATAAATATTAAATAATTACAAATTCAACCTTACAGTTAACTGGTAAAAAACTTTTGACTTCTTTCATAACCAACATAAACAAAGCACTCTTCTGTTTGTTAAGGTCATAGCCAGAGATTTGTAAACACACAAAAAAAGTTGATACACAAACAGTGTTATCAGGCTCTAAATATTTAAGGTAGTAAAAATATATATTAATTACATTTAAAACCACAGTAACAACGATAACATTGACTATCGTCTTTACAGTTTATACACACAAATCAATGGCTGCATTTAATAATTAAAAGAGGCAATGATAACAGTACTGAAAGAAAAGATGCATGTGTAACATTTCATAAGTTTGACAGTTTCTGTCACTGTTCATCTCTTCTCTTTCAGATATAATACTTTGGCTTCAACACACAAAAATAGTAAGAAAATAACATTTCATACGTATAAAATACTACTCAGGAAGCCACAAATATTTAAGGCACATTCGATTTGGCACTTAGTAAAAAAATATTTTCTAAAAAAAAATGTAACACACTATTCTGGTCTTTAAAAATGGCATCGATGAATGGCAGAAATCCTTACAAAAGTAGTACAAAAGTGGTCTTGAGTTCTGTTTTTTTTTTTTTTTATCAAGAAGTAGTTACCTCGTCCATTGAGTTACTTAAAAACAGCGCAACTTTTTTTTTGGCATAAGCATCCCTCTTGATAACTCCCATTGGCATAGGCATGATGACAGCTGTGCCACCCAAGCACTGAGAAGCTGGACAGCCATGACTTATCGACGGAGTTTCCCTAGACGAGGAAGAAATCCAGGAAAAAAAGAAGTATGGCAAGGTGGATCAACTGTTCGGGATCACGTATTTCACAGGAACCTAATTTTGAAGTGAAACTTCTTTGAACGCGATGGGAGAAAACAGTAAATTTCTATGCCCAATTTTAATGCAGCGTTTTCGTGAAACATTGCTGTGCAACGTTTTTTGGCGCGAAAAGAACGGAGAATAGGTTGCGGACGGTGCAGAGAACTGGGCGGGCCGCGGGCTCCGCGTGGCGGCGTGCGGCTCAGGTTGAAACCTGCCACGCTGCAGGGATAGGCGGGTCGCAGTGGTAGGGACCAGCCTGCGCCTGACGTCACCCTAACTTGCTGGCATCTAGTAAGGGAGTATTTGGGCTGAGGGCCACACAACTGGGTTTGAACGTATTTTGAAGTGAGAAAATAATTTGTTAATTCATGTTTATTCAAAAAAATTGTATGTTATTTCTCTGTCTCTTTTCCTGTCGTTTTTCCCCTTATGATATACTTACGACTCGAGGTTTTAATTGTCAAAGAAGTTTCACTTGTATCACGTATAATGAGTTAAAAGCGCTATTATTTTTTTTAAAATTTGAATTCCTTTGGTAAAATCCTTAAATACGTTAACCGAACCATAAATAACTTAAGGCTGAATCTTACACACCATGTTGATTTATTTATTTATTTTAAAAGTTATCACCATTACTATTATGTATGGGCTCCGTCTGAAATTTCAACATGATACCTTCCTTGCATTTGTCGTTTGGTTACAAATATTTTAATAAGATATTAACTATGTGTAGTTTGAAAAAAAAACGCGTTATTGCTCGTAACTATTTTTAGTTGCGCGACTTTTTACACCCATCACACACTTGGGAGTCACAAAAATGGCACATGTTGGAAAATAGGTTTCAAGCGTTAAAGTCTCCCCCGAGCCAACGCATCCAGCCCAGACGGGGTTCCAAGGGACTATGAAATATAATCTATATATACATTAGGCCTATGTGTAAAAACCTAAGCAAACCCCAACCAGGGATTACATCTTGGGTAGAAGAGATAAATATAATAAAGAAGCAATAAGATGATCTGATGCACGACACCGCATGAACTACAAGGAACTATCAGCAAGGGGTTGGCATCACTGTTAAGCAGTGGCCGGCGAGAAGCCCACACATCAACTCCCCCCCCCCCCCTCCTTTTTTAAAAAAACCACTGATAAACAAAACTACATGACAATTATTTATTATTTAAGTAGATTTAATCACCTTTCAAACTTTAAATAACATCTTTTCAATGGGTACGATTTTTGTGATCCTGGGTGTATTAAATTTAGAGAAAATCTGTGGAATATATCAGTGACAAAACAACAAATTACAAGGGAGGCATCGTGTTAACATTTTAGAAATAGCCCTTAAATAATATAATACCGACGATAAAATAAAAAAAAAAATAAAAAAAAATCAACATGGCGTGTGATAACCTGTATACTTAAGGAGCGTCTTCGAAGGCTTTTGAAAAGCCGAGATGGAGTCACAAACGTGTCTTTGACGTCTCTTTTTTTTTGTAGTGTTTGTTCGGAACACCTTGTGTGTCATGCATCGTTCACTGAGAGAAAGAATTGTTTCGCAAAAAAACAAATATTATTTCCTCGAGTATTTTCAACCTTGTCATGGGCTTTTTTTTAAAAAAAAAAAAAGATATTAAGCAACCTCGTACAAAAAAAGTATATTTGAAGAGTTAACATATGTATTCTGCAGAACAAAATCGGCTTTGTTGATCGTAATATTTATTTAGTTGTTCGATATCGAATTGTGACCCTTGTCTGAACTCGCTTGGTTTGAAATTGTTATTTATTGTATCTGAATTGATGCGGTCATAGTTACATTCGTATGGTCGTAAACCTGAAACTTTAGACCTGAACGTATAAAAAATGGCACAATTCGCCAAACAGTACAAATTGTATGCTGAACCTAACTCTTTTTTTTATCATAACTTGTAAGACTACAATGGTTGCTTATTTTTGTCAACCATTAATTTAGTATAGGCTATCTCAAAGGAAAGTATTACTCCATTTAAACTCTTTATGTTTTCAGATTTACAAGAAAATAATATTATGGCAACTAGTTTATATATATCCAACAGGTGAGTGGCACCATCCCATGATAATTACACCTGTAATTTAAGTGCACTTTTACTGTTAGCCACGAATATCAGGAATTTTTTTTTACGACAGCTTATGCTTCCTGAATGGCTTAGGCCCATATAAGGCAAAAGGCATTCTTGCAGATGGCCGTCAATCACAATGTAGAAACCACTGTCGCAGGCATCATTTATTGCAGTCTAATGACAGTTCGTTTAATTTTTTCCCCTGTCCCTACGTACAAAATAACTGGGGAATTTGACCATGATCACTTAATAAAACTCCAACACTGACTGAATGACAGACAACGCTCGGCTTAAACCGGTGGACTTGGATATTTGAAATTTGGAGGAAATATTCCTTGAGTACCCTAGGGATGCATTAAGGAAGGATTTTTTGAAATCCCGTCTCTAACGGGATGAAAAGGGCTGGTAAATTTTGTGTGAAGCGAAATACCACTCAATGACTCAACTCATCACGTATTCTCAGCAACTATACGACCTACAGACTCGAAAATTCGGCAAGTATATTCCTTTTGGCTACGTAGAAATCCGCTAAAAGAAAGGGGATGCGAGGTCGTTAAAGATCAAAATTTCCTTCTTTTTTTTTTTTAATGCTATTACATTGTTGATGCTTTCTTCGTCTCAATGGCAGCGGCTTCTGCATTGTTGATGCTTTCTGCATCTCAGGTTGTGCTGGCATTAAAGGTTAAAAACTTCACGGCTCTCAAGTTCATGTCCTGCAGACTTGACATGGTTTTATTAATCCCGGGCAGCGTCAAATACTGCAGCTAGTGATTTTTTTTTATAAATTAAATAATTTCCGCTTCATCTTTACGGAAGTTTCTAGACCAATCCCTACGGGGTGAATTTGAGAGTGAATTCGGACGAGAACCTTTAACGACAATAATAAAAAAAACCGCTTCGCTGCGGACAGTGCAAAGGTCAGAACACAACTCGCGCTGCTCATATATAAAAAAAAACTAGGCATTTATCTAACCAATGGCCAGGACACGGAAGAAAGCCATCGTCAAGAACTGCAACGGCCGTTGCCAAGAAGAAGAGTGATGACCCTGGGGGGGACGTGGGGTCCGTAAATCGCTTAAAATGAGATATCTGTTCGAGGTGCGAACGGAAACCCTTGGAGGATACCGAAGTACTCTGGGCGTCACGGTCTTCACGATAAAGCCACAGACAAACTCTTCCTTTGTTAATGAAGACTGGTGAGGGAATGAGAACGAGGCTCTACACACAGTTGCCCTCCGTGGCTGGAGGTCGTCGAGGTCGTGAAGGCTCGCAGCCAGCGAGGGGCCGATGGGGGGTCTCCAGGGGGTAGGGACAGGGCGACGTCACTTGGGCGCCTTGGGCTGGTGGCGCCGCATGTGCAGCGCCAGGTGGTCGGAGCGCGCGAACGAGCGGTCGCACACCAGGCACTTGAAGGGCTTGGCGCCCGTGTGCTTGCGGTAGTGGCGCGTCAGCTCGTCGGAGCGCGCGAACCGCCACTCGCACTCGGGCCACTGGCACTTGTACGGCTTCTCCCCTGGAACACACACGCAGCCAGACCTTCACAGTCAACTGCAGTTCATTGCCACTCGTGGTTTAGCTTGTATCTTTATTTATTTTATTTTGTATTTTTGTTCCGTTGATCCCACACCTTTGAATATATATACTGTATAGAAGTCGCCAGCCCAGGTTAAAATTTCTAATACGATTTGAGGTAGTTGGTTAATTCACCGCCGCAATCGCCATCATCTCTAGGGCATCGACTTGCGGTGGTCCCTAGCGGACAAGTGTCGAACTCTTCAAACACCCCTTCCCCACACTCCCACAAACATGCGTTGTCCTCCACCCACCCTCTACCCCACCTCTCATCCCTACAGTTTTGTGACGCACAAACTCCCGTTGAACGACCTTGAGCTGCAGTGAATGTTGGTTGGCGGGTGCGGGGGAATGACAGCGGGCGACAGTGCTGCGCTCTAACGTGTAAATAACAACCTAAGACGATACACGGCGTTACGGCAGCGCACTGCAGCGGTGAAGTTCCCAAGCTGATCATCATACGCTACTGAAAAACGTAGAGTAAATACTATCCACTCGCGACTTCTATACAGTATATATATTCAAAGCCCACACGAAGTCAAGGCTCCGGGATATAGAACATGTCACGTTATACATGTAGTTCCCTTTACATACATATGTATGTGCATACATTAATGTTTACGTGATGCAAGTTTAAAAAAAAGTACAGAACATGTTACACAATATAACTGTATAGTGATACTTCATACTTTATGCAAAACATGAAGCAGCTGTTATCACAAGTCCATTCAACAAATTAACAGTTCAATTTCTCTATTATCAATCAAATTAAAGAATTCCTTCAGAGAGTAGGTCGGATATTCTATAAATATTTGTGATACTCTTTTTTTTTAATACTGGTAAACTGTTTATGTTAGTAATTTTCTGTGATATTAAGTTGTAAAGTTTTACCCCCATATCCTGCCAATGGGGTTGGAGTCAAAAAGACGTCAGTGCCGAAGCTAATAACGGCTGAAGTGGGAATGCGTGCTCAAATCCCTTTTGATTCTTAAATGAACAATACTTTAAATACAATTCGTACATACACTTCAATGCTAAAAACCAATTATCGTTTCAAACAAAACATTCCACACAATTACGCGTTACGCTCAAGAGAGCAAAAAAACATCATCATATAAAAAAAGTTACAAAATAAATTTGATAACAAGAATGGCTTCTTTCAAGTAACACTGCTTAGAAATAAATAATGAATTACCTATAGATATTAATAGACTATTTTCTTGATGAAATAAAACAGGAAAAATTACATTTCCGAAAAAAATCCTCTTTCAAATTTAACTCACAAAAAACTCAATGTTCTAAAATTATTATTCAAAAAATTTTATAATTACATTGAAAAGTTATACCTGTGACGATTTTTTTTTTTGCTCTGTGGTTTGTATCTGGCGACAGAGCACGCCCCGAAACAAGGACAGCGCTAATGGCAGAGATAGTGCGTTTAAAGAGAGAGAGAGAGAGAGAATACCCATTTAAATGCGCACTGCAGTCTCAGGATGAGACGCGCTGTAACAACGAAGACACACGAGGCGACACAGACAACAACCGCGTCCTTCCAAGTAACATTAAAAAGAAAAGGAAGGTTGTAAATAAAAAAAAAATGCTTTAAAGTCCTAACCGCCCGCGCTCGCCGGATGCGCGAACAGGAATGCGGGGGTCGGGGGGAGAGGTGTTCCGCGCCGTCGACTCACGAGCGTATTCCGTTAAGGCCGGTCCACACGCAACGTTTTCAGCAACGATTCACCTGCGCACGTCACATCGTTGAAGACAAGACGTGGCGTGTAGACAGGAAAACTGCTCGCAGTTTTGTGAACTGCGCCGGAGACGGAACACGGAGAATAGGAAAACTTGTGGCCAAGAGCATTTATGTCCGCGCAGTTTAGTCGACCTGCACAGACTTGTCGTAGCGTGTGGACACTTCCTCCGTCTTCTCCGTACACGGGGGCTCAGTTCTCCCTCGGTATTTGTGCCGGTAACAGTGTGATCTGTTCAACGATGACCGTTTTGCGACAGTGTTCACGTGAATTTCTAACAGAGTTCATTGCTCTGTACAAGTCCTTTCCGTGTTTGTGGCGGGTCAAATCAAAAGAATATAGCGATAGGGACAAAAAAAAAAGTCAAGCGTATGAAGCACTTGAACAAAAATACAAAGAGATTGACATCGTGGCTAACAGAGATAAAATCACAAAAAAAAAAATAATAATAATTCTTTGAGGTTGGTATACCGGAAAGAATTGGCCAAAGTAAGGAATTCTCTCAACTGATAGGATAAAACTTGGCTGCAGACTGTGTTGTGTGGACACGGCTAAACTGCAACCTTTTGTTTGCACAGTTTTGCCTGCGCAGTAAAAACTGTGTACAAAACGTTGCGTGTGGACCGGCCTTTAGTTGGCAGGAGCGGCTTCGGCGGGTCGGTAGCCCCTTCCGATCCCGAACATCATTTACTGCTGACCAGCTAATGCCCGCCATGCGTTGCAATGCCTCATTCAATTTTTTTTTGTAATTAGTTTTAAGTAGGTACACATACACAACTCATCTCTATATCTCCCTATACATCTCTCTATATCTCTCCCTATACATCTCTCTATATCTCCCTATACATCTCTCTATATCTCCCTATACATCTCTATATCTCTCCCTATACATCTCTATATATCTCTCACTATACATCTCTATATATCTCTCACTATACATCTCTATATCTCCCTATACATCTCTATATCTCCCTATACATCTCTCTAAATATCTCCCTATACATCTCTCTAAATATCTCTCTATATAGCTTTAACCCTCCCTGTGTGTATATATATCCATATCTCTAACAATATCTGTATATATCTCTCCATAGCACTGTATCTGTATCATCTATCTCTCCATCTCTTCCTCTATCTGTATGTCTCTCTATTTCTATATTACTCTATCTCACTTTATGTCAATCTATCGCTCTATATTTCTCTATCTTTATCTCTCTCTCTCTCGACTCGCATGCTACCATTAGTATTCGGACCGTAGAAAAGATGAACTGTCATAACATATTTACTGATTATTATCCGATACTACTCACGCGTCCTATTAATTAACCATGAATACGCAGAAGGAATAAACAATCTAAAAAGCCCATTACCATGCAGAGGAATAAAGCGTCACAAATAAAATAACGAAATCTCATCAAAAAATAATTAAATTCAGCTTTTATGGTTGGTTTTATCGGAATCTCACCTAGACAAGTGACCTTCCCCTTGTTTCAAAGGTCAGGTGTGCAAAGTTTAAACTCATTCGGATGAACGATGCGTGGGCGCATAGAATACGAACAAACAAACATTGATTTTTATATATTAGATGTGTGACATCTTAGTTCTCGGTATACGGCATTTGGTGAGAGTGATTTCGTGAATGCGACGAACGTCAAGGAACGGAAATGTGTAACAACAACGGTGCTGCCACCAGTGGCGATGATGCGATTTAAAGTTCACAAAGATAAAAGGTTAATGAATTTTTAACAATATGGGCAGTATTTTAATTAAAAATACTTGCCGAAGTTCAGTTTTTTTTAATATTTTTCGTTTTTATCGGAGCCGATTAACTATATATTTTAAAATTTCACTCTGCTACTCAAATGATTCGGTAGTCGACGCAGCTGCTCCGGCAGCGAATTCTAGCGGCGGGTGCGGAAACTACGTGTGATTCGCGTCCAGAAATGTAGTTTCGACATAAAATTTGAAGGAAAAAAATTGCACCTTTTACTTGAAAACAACTGTATTACTACCAAACAGTATTCGCAGTATTAGCTTACTGGTTTCGGACTGTCCCAGTACCTCCAACACCTAAAGTTATTTGCAAACTACATACATTAATAAGCATAATAAAATAAAATCAAGTCTCGCTATCCAGTAATCTGTTATCTTTACTATGGTTTGAAAAAAAATTAATGCTTGAATGAAACATCAATTAAAATATAAAATCACGTGCCAATTTTCGTAAGAAATACTCAGTATTATCTCTAAAATTTTTCACGTATGCAAAAGTGACTATAGCCATATGCCGTACAAACTGGTTTCCAAAGGAATTTTTTGTAAAAGTGCAGAATTTTTTTTTCTGTTTAATCAATTTTGTTTTGTGTTTTTTTTTGTCTTTGATATTTTCTTCTTTTTTTTTCTTCTCTGGGCAGTGAAAAAGACCGAAACGGTATAGGAAAATCCAGAACGCCTTTATTTTAATGTTACACCATAGAATAATGAAGGCCGCCTCTTCACAAGTCCCATACGGGCACATCACCAACTGAAATACTGCACACCAGTTCGGAAGCCGCCCTTATCGACATGCATGCTTTCAGAGCGCGTGGTTGTGACGAAGCAATAGAGGGGGGATGTCTGGACGCAGAATATGCTGTTAGACAAGACTTCTTGTTTCCCGTTTTTGTTTCCCATTTTCGGATCTTTTGCGGATCATCCGCGATTTTAACTATCCGCGGTGGCCCAGCCACTTAATTTAGCGGATAATCGGGAGTGCACTGTGTGCCATTCTGCGCCATGTTTCAGTACTCCGGCCACACGGGCCTTGCTCGCCGTTTCCAGTGTTTCAGGGGCACTACGCAACCCGCGTTAACCTCATAAGATTCAATGCTATTTTCATTTTGCTTGTAACTAATTAACTAATATAGATTTCGAAATGATGCTTGCTTGATATGTAAGACAACGATGCTCTTATGAAAGCCCCTTTCTTCAAAAACGTGCATAAATTATGGTTCAAACCTAATACACTTATGCGTGTTAGTAAATATTAGTATAAAACCATAATTTATGCACGTTTTTGAAAAAAAAAAAGGGGGCTTTGATAAGAGCATCGTTGTCTTACATATCAAGCAAGCATCATTTCTAAATCTATATGAGTTAATTAGTTATAAGCAAAATGAAAATAGCATTGAATGTTATGAGGTTAACGCGGGTTGCGTAGTGCCCCTGAAACACTGGAGTGGCCTCTTAAAGACGGGAGAGAGGGGGTAGGGGAAGGGAGGGCAGGGGGGGTTTAGGCGGGGCCTTGTGCACCCGCCTGGGTCCATTGTTTACCTCGCCTCATTAGCGATTCGAGCGCGCGCGATGCCGACGTCTCGGAAGGGGTCTGTGACCCGTCGCGCGGCCGGAGGAATGTGTCACATGCCATTGTGCGCGGCGACATGGTGGTGCTGGTGGTGCTGGTGGTGGTGGTGGAGGGCCAGGTGGCCAATGGGATGCTTCCCTCGTGTGTTCACCCCCCTCCCTCCTTGCCCAGTTGACGACCGTCGCCGGCACCCGAGCACCGGAGGTCGTTGGCTCCCGGGACTTCATGCGCCTTGAGAAGGACGCGCGGCGAAGTTTGGTCGCGTCTCCTCCCCTTGGTTGCTGAGAGGTGGCAAGAGGGGGGGGGGGGGGAAGCATGCCACTCCGTCCCAGGGCGAATCGCTGGGGAAACCTTCTGTTCATAGACGAGAGAGCCAAACGTCCGATCGTGCATCTTCGGTCTTTTTTTTTTGTTCATTGTAAAAATGTGTTGATAAAATGATACTAATGGTCAATTAGGTTAGGTTAGCTACATTACAAATACTTTAAAACCTTGTGGACTGTTGATTTGGGTTAAGGATAGCTACATTAAAGATACGGAAAAAGAAAAGCGAGCATGAACTTGGGGGGTTTTTGGCTCTCTCGTCTGTGAAAAGAAGGTTTCCCGAATCGCTGATGACTGGTGACGCTGCCGTTCAGGCGGGCTCCGATGCACATAGGGCTTTTTAGGGGGGGAGGGGAGGGAGAAGTAGTTTCGAGTACATATGGGCCAATCAGATCCTCAAATACAGACAAATGCTCATAAACCATCTATTCCCAAATACCATCAAATCCTCATATACCATCAAATGCTCACAAACCATCAATTTCTGGAATACCATAAAATCCTCAAATACCATAAAATCTACTATAAAAACTACAAATATATATATAGCGTCAGCAGTTGCTACTATAAAATTTAATTCACTGTATTTTTTTTTTTATCACACCTCATATCTCTACTAGTAGGTTGTATGGCGTCTTAAGGTGCCCATTAATGAGTGAATATAACACATTAATATATGTACACAATATTTATATTAAAAATTCAATTTCTTTTTAATGCTTATTGTGCAAATGAATATTATTTATGATATGTATATACATACATGAAATTATAAAAAAAATAAAATTATATATATTGGTGTATCTGTGGTATAAACTGATAATTTAAGCAACAAGAAATTAAGTGACCACAAAATAATATAAAAACTCAAAAGGGCGTAACTTCAAAACATTCAGAAAGAAAATCTGCCAAAACAACTTTCGGGCATTCAAATATATAGTATATACATAAGACAAAAAAGAAACAACTTTTTAAAATAAAATTATAAACTTCAAGATATAGGCAAATTTAAAAAAAAAATTTCCAAAGGGCATTAGTACAAAATTAATAATATCTTAATAGTCCCAGTGACGCAAACTTCGTTTTGAGCTAAACTTTCCGAGATATAAGACTTTTTTTTAGTAATCATATGCATAGTTATTTATAAGGTGCCCATTGAAAAATGTTGATTATAACACTTTAATTTAATAATTAAGGCGTGTTACACTTATATTTAAAACGTTAACTCTTTTGTTACATTTAAATTTTTTATATTTTTATATACATATCTATGGAGTAGGCTAAATGTTCGTGCACCACGACACGCCTGTCTCCGAGGTATATGCATATATCTTTGGCGTTACAGAGTGTGATACAGGATAAGCCGCTTTTTCACAGACGAGAGAGCCAAAAACCCGAAGTTCCCCGAAGTTATGCTCGCTTTTTTCCCGTATCTTTAATGTAGCTGTCCTAATCAAATCAACCGTCCACAATGTTTTAAAGTATTTATAATGTAGCTAACCTAACCTAATTGACCATTAGTATCCTTTTATCAACACCGCCGTATTTATTTACAATGAACCAAAAAAAACAAAAAAAAAACGAAGATGCACTATCGGGCGTTTGGCTCTCTCGTCTGTGAAAAGAAGGTTTCCCGTGATACAGCGATGAGAGTAACTGTGTATATAGGATTGTTACGGGTGAGCATTTAAACGATGATGGTTGATGAGGGGGAGGTGGGTGGTGGTTATTGCTTCAGGCGCACACACTGCTCGGTCCTATCTCCCACAGAGATGTGTGATGAAGGGGGCATGTCGCGCCGGCAGACCACGCCCACGGCGCAGCTCCGCTATTGGCGACCGCCGCTTAATTAAGGTGCCTCGCCCCCCTTAATCACCTGGCTTGCGCGCGCACAGAGAGAGAGCTTCAACTGTTCAGGAAGGCTCGTTAGGCTGATGTACGGGCGTCGACCCCGCCCATGCGAAGCGGCTGCCGTGCGATCAGGGCGTCCACAAGGAAAAAAAAAATATTTTGTACCAACTTAGGCGAGAAAAAAGTACTAGATTTGAAGGAAAAAAAAAGTACTAAATTATAATTTTTTTAAACGGTTTTAACAATTTAAGAAGTTATTATGACATTGCAATGCTCGAACTTAAATATCACACTACACACACATCGCACCCTGAGTACAAGACTATCGTAACTCAAAAATCAGTGCAATACTATCACAACTCATTTGCCATAGTCTTGCACATATTCTTATATAATGTTTTCCAGAGTGCAACACTACATTATTTGCCATAAGTCCCGTAAAAGTAAATATAATATTGCGATAGTCTTGCAGTGCCTAAATAATGATATTTTCCTGCTTATGGTAAAAATATCTCACAAACTCAATTTTTGGAGTTACGATAGTCTTGTATTCGGGTGCGACATACATTTCATAGTTTTTAAAAATAATTACGCTTAGTAATAAAACATATTGGAGTTACCGTAATATTATTGTATTAAAGAAAAAAGTACTAGATCTGAGCGTAAATGTACTAGACCACTAAAAAATGATAAAAGTACTAGATCCAGTACGAAAGTACTAACTGTGGACTGTGGACACCCTGCGTACGATACGCTGTAAAAATATTAAAATTCGGTAGCGTTCCGCGGTGACCAAATGTTCTGGAGTTACAGTAGTAATTTTCGCTGATTCTTTTTTCGCTTCCAAGATGGCCTCAAATGGCCGATACAGACTTGTCTGCGAGTCACGAAAACCTCGAAAAAGTAACGAAATTGGAATACTGCTAGTAAAAAAAAAAACTTTACCAAATAAACTGGTACCGTAATGGGAGTCACAAAACTGTAGTATACAGCCACATTCTTCTAACGTGAATTTAAATATAAATTGTTGGAGACTGTCTACTTAAATCATGTTTGAAATTATCTCTTGAGAAGATTTTAGTTTTTTTTTTTAATCATAGTATGCACGTTCCCGTTAAGTCGTATATCAATTTCGCACCGTCTTATTTTGTTGTTTATGGTATTTAAATTGGCATTATGATGTAAAAAAGGTTATGAGAAGATTTTATTTAAATGTTATGAAAAAGTCCTTAAATTATAACGTCGTGTGTTTGTAGACACCGTGGCTATGTATAATAAATAGAGGCGTCTACTTTAAGCGAAAAAATTTCGAGACAAGCTGAGAGTTAAAACATTGTATCATCGTCTGTGTTTTTGTGATTGGGTGAGTTTATTTTAGTTACATGTCTACTGTTAGAACACCAATCACAGTGATTCAGTGAGGAAGAAAACACGTCCTGAATGACCCTGTCAAATTGGGCACTTATCTTCTCTTGCAGATAGCCAAAAATTACTAAGAAGAAACCGCTGGCGCAGACATAGCATATTTCAGTCTATTGAACGTTCAGATTTTTTTTTCTCGCGAAAACGGATTGGATGGTGTGCCTACTAAGAGAGTATTGAATTTAATTTTAATCCTACCCCTGATTTTATCATACCCTTGCTGAAATGATGGTTCGTTTCATCAAAACTTGTTTAAGAAAAAAAATTTTAGATAAAAAATTTACAATTAACAACAAATTTGAACGGATTCGATGGTGTGCCTACTGAAGAACTTAAGATTTTTTTTTGTTCTTCGATCCTTTTCTTTTCCTTACAACTCGCAATAATGATTGGTCGAATCAAAAATGTATTTAGACATAAGTTTCTTTCATCACTCCTAAGAGATATATTACGTGCAAACGGATGCGATATTTGTCAAACTATGGGAGTTATAGAGGTTTTTCTGTTTTTCAAAGAACTCTTCCCATTTTATACCCCTTTAGGTGGAATTTTGCTGATTAACGATCTCCACCGAGATTTTCTATTACTATATTTTATGTATCAGTTTGGAAGGGATTTGTGGAGGTTATCTTGTCCATAAAATGTTATATATATATATGCTCCTCTAATAATAAAGCTTTTCAGAATGTTCATTGGTCTATAACAAGGTTACATCATATGGCGGTTATGTTGGGTAACTGCTTCTTTTCCTTGTTTATAAACTGGCTCAGGGTCGTCAAGCGCGAGTCAAGAGCGAGTCAAGAGCGCTGCAGTGCAATCATCGACGTGAGACCGATCAACGTATATGTGAATCAAGTCTACTTTGCCAACCAAGGGATCTGCGAGAAAAAAAATCGTCGCTCTGTAGACGGATGGATTTCCTGCGAAATTTGCATTATCAGATCCGCGAAAACTTTCGCAGATTCATTTCGCTCCAGGCTCGACCCGACATGCCAATACACGGTTAAAGACTTCTAAGAGTTCTCATTGGGCGACAGCAGTGTCACGTCCTCTTAAATCGAGTCACGCTTGATTGCGCAACCAATCAATTACCATCCTTGTTTCACGACTGGCCCAGGCTCTTCAAAGGACTAGTCGAGATCACTGCAACGCGACCATCGACGTGAAGATGCACATGCACATGCACTTCAGATCTACTCTACTGCCTAAGAAACACGCGAAATGATTGTGACTGCGCAGTGAATTAGGGCGACAGACAGGACCAGGGGTTCCCAAAACTTTCCCAGTTCGCGGCTGACTTACAGGTTAAGTATTCTGTCGCGGTGGCCCTGCCTAGTCGAAATAAGTGTACAACGAAAAAAAGTCAGTTTATGTACGATAGTTTAACGTGACAACGTCATAGCAAAACATTGATGAAATGATTGCATACTTTTATGAATAAAATTGAATCATTTTTATTGAATTATCACTATTTCGTATGGATACAAAGAAGGAGTGAAATGAAATCTACAATTTAATTGATAAATTTACTTTTATTTACACTCATTAATTCAAATATGTTTATTACTTTAACGAACAGATTATTTTAACTATAACTTTTATACATGTTTCCTATTTAAATTCTTCCAATCTGTGTTATTCTGTTAAGGATAGGACGATGATAGGAAAAGTAGGAAACGAATGGTAGTGTTTCAAATTTAATGTGCCTCGAAAAAGTCAAATCGATGGTTGTTCCAATCGAGTGGAAGAGAGAGAAATGCGGCGCTAGCGTACAATGAGCGTAACGGGACACAGCTTAACGGGACAATGTGCGTAACGGGACACTTTTTCGTGCGTGCAGCCGGCATTCATCGATTTATTAGACGTTGTCACGTCAAAAAAAGATAATAAAGTTATTTTTATGAAATTAAGTACAACTACAATCTGAGGCTCATATACGACAATCTGGGGCTCACACAGGTGTATATATAGTAACTTATTATAATTGACGCGCAAGAATACATTATTATTACAGAAAATTACTAAAAAAAATTCAGTGTCGAGTTAATCAGTGTGACGTGTGAGCTCGGCGACCTCCACACATATTTTTTTTTAAAGTGCGGAATATGGCTTGAAACCGCCACTCTCATTTCCTGCTCCAACTTGATCTTTGGGCGATACTTGCTCTTTGTTACAGCTGCAGCTGAGAATCCAGCTTCGCACAAAATAGGATTTTGCAAAGGGAATGACAGTCCTTCTAGCTTTTTGAACTTGAGAGTTGACTATTATTTTCGACCGTTGTTTCAAACTCGCACTAAATCGAAACAAGAAAATCTGGTTTCAAGGCTGTTGTCGCTAAAAGAGTTCAATGAGACACACCTTCAGGAGTGTCTCGTGGCGCACACCTGGGGAGCCTCTGGACTGGACGACAAACATTTTATACACACTAGATGTCTTTCAAAATTGTTGCACAGGGGTTACTGGACGATCCCTGATGGACCAGAAACCAATGACAAAAACACCTAAAAATAAATCATTTAACGAATCATGAACGACAGGAGAGAGAAATTGAACTGTGGGCAGCAGACAGTGAATTAACTTTTTTTTTTTTTTTTGGATTTACTTGAATAGGTACACAAGTTCTCAAGCGATGAAATTCATCAAACTATGGTTAGGGACCGGAAATATTCCGAGGAATCATTTTGGATGAGCTATAATCCAACTTGTTCACATTCATGTTGCCTTAGTGATTGGACCACAGTTTACCCTAAGAACCCTGAGCCAATGAAAAACCCTCAAAAAAATAAATATCGAATCACAAGAATCCCGGCTAACAAGTGTCATGAGTAAGTAACCAATGAAGAGGAGTAATTTGTAATTTGCCCCAAGTGCGTAGAGGATCGTGGCGTCTATCCTAGAGGTCAATGAAACCGCGAATTTTTCCAGTCCCCTACCTATGTAAGTTAGGGTTTTGAAAAAAAGTGGGTTGATTGACATCTAAGATAGACTTCGCATTCTGTGCATTCTTACTCGTTAACCCTAGAGATGGCACATCTGGGTTGCCCGTGATTCGATACTCTTTTGGTTGAGGGATCCGTATTGGCTTATAGCTAGGGACAGGAAAAATTCGCGGGTTCGATGAACTCCATAGTTCTACGTACACTCGGTCAAATGCCACCCACTCATTGGCTACTGTCTTGTGAGACGTCCCAACGTAGCAGCCTGTGATTCTTATAAAGCTTTGGTCGGGTGTTTCTCATTGGCCCAGAGTCATCCAGGTGAGTTGTGAGCCAATAGCAGAGGCAGCACTGAGGTATAACTATTTGTATTTTAGCATATCGCGAAATGAATTCGCGAATTTTTCCGGTCTCTACTTATAGCAATTCAGAGTGTGTCAAATAACATGTGCTTCAATGCCAAGGGCGATTCAGTTAAAAGACATTTTCAGTCTAGACTGTCGCCAAAAAATTAATGTGGAAATCGCTGGTCCCTAATCATGGCGCTACTGGAAAAAAACTTGGTAAGTAGGTTTTTATGAAATCTGGTGTTTTTCAATACTCAAGGCAAAGAGAATGATTCATGTGTCCATAAAAAAGGCCAATAAGTGCATAGCATATTCGTTATGGATTCTTGCGTCATTTTTAGAGACTCGGTAATTTCGCAGATTCATTCGATGTCAGTCTAAAATTCAAGAGTTTACCGTACACTTTACGCTTTCCTATTGGCTGATTCCCTACTCAAGAACCTCCCCTTATTTTTGAACGGGTCTACGTATTTCTATCTCTCTACTGCTGGCTGGTAGTTGACTGATTCACAGTCGTGGAAGGAAGTCTCCAAACCACTGTGATTCAATCGTCAAAGCCATAGAGAGGTATAGGTACATTTTTTGCAGTTTACCTTGAGGAAAATCCTTGTGTCTTCTCTTTGTTGCCAGCAAGATACGTGTACCGGTTTCTGCTGACTACACCGTGGACTCTTGGTTGTCCGGGGTGATTATTGGCAATAGGCACACGGACAACCGCAAAACACGTTTAAAGCAATGTAAAAAAAAAACTTAATTTTTTTTATCCCAACTATCTAGACAAACACTGTAACACCCGGCCCTCAGAGTAACGCCATAATGTTTTCCTGTTAAACAAAGCACTAATCAAAACAGCGCTAATCAAATACTTTTTACATAAGAGAGTATTTTTTTATCAAAATAATTTGTTTTTTCAAACAGGTAAGTGTGCTCGCTGACTACCATTTTAATCGAGACACTACTACCGTTAAAATTAATTTATAGTACTTACATCTACCTAAATGCATTTGAAATAAATTTAAATAAATGTTGAATTACATTTAGATAATAAAAAAAACTTAAAATTAAATTTAAAAATTCATGTAACGCAGTGTTTGCATGAAAAAGCTTGGGCATAACATTGTTTTTTTCTTCCTATGTAGGCGCTACCAACATTTCTGATTTACAAAATATTAATGTTATTTATATAGGAGATATAAGAATTTAAAAAGCATAAACATAGCTTTTTTTATTATTAGAACGATTATTTAACCTGTTAATATAGTTGTTGACTAAATTCGTGTCTGCTATCATTTGCCACCAGCGCACACTTATGGCGCAAGGTAAACTAGCCCTGGAAGCTTCTGGCTTTTCTCTCCAGAGCTGCTGCTGACATGCAGGATGGCGTAATATAAACGTTTGCTGAACACTTGGGCGACATCGGAAATAATTATGCGATGAAGGAAGCGAATAGCTGTTGAGGACAGAACATTACTAATTCATAGGGGCAGGTATTTTTCGCGAAAAGATCTGAACGCCTATTAGACTGCAACAAGGTATACCCGCACTTGTGGTTTCTTCCTTGTGATTGGCGACCGTCTGCGAGAGAAGTCGTTGCCTTATTTGACCGAGCCACTCTAGATGCGTTTGCTTCCGCACTGAATTACTGCGATTGGTGTTGTAAGAATAGACATGTACCTGAAAGAAAATCACCCAATAACGGAACATAGACGATGCTACAGTGTTTTAACTTTCAGCTAGTATTGAAATCTTTTCGCGAAATCTGCATGCCCTACTAATTCATTGCATTGTATCTAATGCTACACAAGTGCCGTTGCCACTGTGCGCGCACTAAAATAAAAGTCAAAATATATAAGCCGTATCCGTAAACTAGCTTAATGGATCCATAGCTAAGGAATCCACTGAAAGTGCATCGTAGTGGACGCGGCCATCTTTGCATTGTTTCCGAATCCTCACGAGGGATCCCTTCATCCGTCCACTGAGAGCAAGGTTTATAGGGATGCGACACTCGCATCCACTGATGCGCCCCTACGTCCATTAGCTTAGGAATTGTGTTTTATTTTATTTTGAATTTAATATAAAATAAGTTTTTTTCGGCATAAGATTTGTTTGAAACGTTATAAGCGAAAGTGATAACTCAAATAGAGACAAATGAAAATATTTAATGCTCATTTTAAGTATCTTTTTAAAAATATTTTTGTAATTCGTTTGAAACTATTTTATTTCGATCGCTAACGTTTATAACTACTAAGCTACGTTTTTTTTTTAAATTTGTCGTTATTTACATTTCGCTGAATATTCGTAGATATCACGACTCCAAAATGGCTTAAATGCACATTAGTACTACCGGTTGTCAACAGGCGGTGCTAGCAGTAAAAGTATTCGGATATAATCCATCCGTTAGAAATGCATCCTTTAACATTGCAGCCGCATTTGCTAAGGTATGCAGGGATGTGTGCGCTTTGGACGCATCCCTGTGTATTCGGATACAGCTTTAATTTTCGGCTTTTACGTTTTATGAAAGTAAAACATTGCACGGATAACCCTCACACGAATAATGGGGGAATCTACTGTGCTAACTTTTCTCAAGAATACCACCACATACACACTTCGAAGTTTCTGTACCGCCGTGAATGGTTCGTAGCTCCTATAACTAGAGAACTGAAAATTTTGCGGATTCATTTCGTGATAGTCTAGAATCCAAAAACGTTTTTACTGCATCAGTGATTGGGCCACAGTTTATCTGAATGATACTCTGCCAATGAAAAAACCTTAAGAGGCCGTGTCACAAATTTGCGCTCCTATCTATATCAATGTTATTTTAAAAGGCAGTTTTTCTCAAAGTCTATAAGAGGTAGGGGCCGGAAATTTTGCCTACTGAAAGTATACAATACATTTAACATAACCGCTTTTTTCAAATTTATTTATCATATCATATATTATTTCTGTGATGAAAATAATATTATCAATATTTTGATTTGTCCAGATACATTGAAATTTTGCTTATATTTATAGTTATTTAGCAAAAACTGAAAACGCCATTGAAATGTATTGCATATTACCTTCCGATCAGTGTCTTCATGATCATGATGGGTTTATAAACCTGGGTGTAATCAAGTCTTTAACTATTACATGACAACATTTATACTTAATAATTTGGAGATATGCCTTTTCTATCCTCAGCCCCTGAGCTTTTACTATCTGGTCTGGCGACCGACCTGACACTCTTCAACCACCCCAGGGGTCTCCGATTACACATCTTATCAAAAAAAAGAAAAGCTGTTCGTTCATTTGTTTTTGTGTTCGAGCGAAGGTTTACTTCTCCATTAGTGCCACAGAATTCACACATTTATGCCAAGGGAATATTCCGCTGATGTGACGCCATACGAATGTATTATTCGCGACCATACAACTTTTTTGTTTGTCATCGGGAAAATGATGCCGCAGTTTGATTTTTTGTGGTGATATAAAATAAATTTTCTTGGAATGTTCATTTTAAATTGAGCATTTTTAAATGTCAGCGTAGAATATGCTTATCTGCCCATTTTGTTTCTTTCCATAATAATGAGTAAAGTTAACATTGTCATAGACATTTTATTATATTCGTTTGCCGTCCAAGTACAAATGTCACACTATATCGCACGTAATTATATTTTTTTACTAATTTGTTAGTTGTCATTTTATTTAAGTTATAAATAACATTAATAAAAATTATTACTTAATAGTCCAGAATAGAGATTGAGTTATTATTCATTTAATAGGGGTTTAAAATATGGTACTACATACATATTTATATTATCTTGTTGTCTTCTTTGTAACTTTACTGGAAGAATGGCATTTGGTATGTATGTTAACTCACAATGAAAATACTTCAGAAGTACTCAATTAACAGTGAACAACCTAGGGCCTATACTAATTTCATTATGTTCATGAAATATAATTGATATTACTAATAATGAACTGTATGTGTTTTGCGTAGAGATATCGTACGAACTGTATGTGGTACAGACCAACATTAGCCAAGACTCTGTAAATAAGTAATTTCAGTTAATGTGTAGAGAATATTAAAAGTTAGAAATAATGATATATATAAAACAATGCAGAGTTATCAGCATAAAAATAGAAGTTGTTTTTACGTAGCGCCTACTGGAATGTATATTTTGTGTTGAATTATGTGGTATGATTAGTATTCTCTTATTGTAAGTGTGTTTTGTTAAAATCTTATAAAACATCACTTACTGTTGAAGGATTTTCATTTTTTTTGTGATGATCTTACTTAAACAAGTTTTAATTATATTACACATGTATATTTTAAAAGCATTTTAATGTATACTTATAGAATTGTAATAGGCTTTATACGGACTCTCACGATGCATGTGAGCATCTAAATTAATAGAGACCGGAAAAATTCGCGGATTCATTCGGCGATAGGCTAGAAGTCAAATACATATACCTTTTAGATGATTTTGCTATTGGCTTACTGTTCATCTGGACGAATCTCAACCAATTATAAAACACCAACCAAAGAAGGATCGAATCACAGACAAACAAGCTGAGACGACTAACAAGTCAGCAGCAAATGAACTGCCGTTATTTGCCCGAGTGTACAGGGGAATGTGCAGTCTATCCTGAAGGCCGTCGAAACCGCGAATTTTTCCGGTCCCTAATCTACATCAATATTATGGCCGTTTCACAAGATCAAATATTTATTGAATTCAATCTGTTGCATTCATTGTACATGATTTTCGATATGTACATTGAATTCAATACAAATTGAAGATGTTACTCAACTAAGCTTATTCTTATTAACTTATAAGTATTTTGTTTGTTCAGTACATAAAAGTAAAAGATTCGTTATTATTTAAATAATGAGCATCTTTAAGCAATAACGTTTTCAAAATATTTACATGAACATAATGGAATATATTTTTTAAATACTTTATATCTACGATCACATCAACGGCAGTATTATGTAATGAATGAGGTAATGAAATATCTTGAAAGGATATTTTCTTCTCTGTAAAGTAAATTTGTAATGCAGCCCTCTTAATGTTAGTCTTGTGAGTTATTTCGTCTTCTAATATGCTACAGCAATGTATAAAATTAAGTTTTGTTAGTGTTTTAGTCTTGTGTAATGTTAAAGTGTAATGTGATAAATTCAATAATTTTTTTGTAAGTTCGTATTCATAAAGGTAGGCTACATATCGTATTAAGATAAATAGTATAATATTTGTAAATTTAAATTCTTTGAAACAACGTCGATAAGAGGTTCACCTACCTCTGTTAAACTGTATGATGGTGCATTGTAAAAAATTAGGTAGTCTGACTTAAGTGAGATTGTATTTAGATTGTGTGTGATGCATATGCAATATCTAAGCATATGCATTTATGTTATTATCCTTTTAAAACGTTACATGATGAATTTCGTATACTTTTTAATGTCAACTAACATTATTTATCACGGACTATTACATCCAGATAAAGAATAATTACCACATGTTTGAAGATTAATTGTATTCCGATACGTTTAAAGTATTAAAATTTTTAGATTCGACTCATACCATAGTTGTATAAGTGAGGTTTCTTGATTCTGAATCCCTGCATCCGCAATTTCCTAGTGAGCCGCCGGTCAGATTGTCATCCTCTCAGATTGTCGAGGAACCAGATACATTTTTCGTCGAGTAAACTCGAGCTGTCAACCTTCCCACTAATCCTGTGATAAGGGTATAGTAGCTTTATCACGCGCAGCGGCTACAGTTCCTTCGGTTGAAAAAGCCACTAAATCTCACTGTTAAAAGAGAGAACTTCTAGAGCAGAATATTGGAAATAAACATTTACTGACACGGCCTCTTAAACAAAAGAAGTACCCAATCACTAGCGTTCCAGTTAACGGGTGTCACGAGTCAGTAGCCAATGAGCGGATGTAATTTTTCCCGAGTGCATGGAGGATCATTGAGTATATCCTACAGGTCATTAAAATCGCGAATTTTTCCGGTCTCTACCTATAACGTGTCTCTAGGTGATAAATCTATTTTTCTTTTCGCTCATCGATGTGCTGTCGTCACTTTCATGAGGCGATGAGGCGGACACCTACTTCCCTTAGCCGAGACGCACTTTCGCTGTCTGACCTTCAGTCCAATGCCAACAACCATAAATTCACATCGCCGTTTGTTGCCGGTGCAGTTAGACAACGCCTTTTTTTGCTGTTTCTGGTCGTAATTTACATCGCACTCCACTTTGCAAAGTGTTGAATATTGATGAGCTGCAGAGAGACAGTGTCGCTGCTGGATGGTTCCCCGCCGACCGCGACATTCCGCACATGCCTGACCTCGATCCCTTGGTTTGGAATACCTCGCAAACACGTCACCCTAAAAAAAAAATTGGTTGTCTGTAAAGTCGGTTTACGGACGATAGTTTAACGTGACAACATCATAACAAAACATTGAAGAAATGATTGCATACTTTTATGAATAAAATTGAATCACTTTTATTTAATTATCACTATTTTGTATGGATACAAAGAAGGTGTGAAATGAATTCTACAATTTAATTGATAAATTTACTTTTATTTGCACTCATTAATTCAAATATGTTTATTACTTTAACGAAGATTATTTTAACTATATCTTTTATACATGTTTGCTATTTAACTTCTTCCAATCTGTGTTATTCTGTTAAGGATAGGACGATGATAGGAAAAGTATAAAACGAATGGGAGTGTTTCAAGTTTAATGTGATTCGAAAATGTCAAATCGATGGTTGTTCCAATCGACTGGAAGAGAGATATATGCGGCGAAAGCGTACAATGAGCGTAACGGGACACAGCATAACGGGACAATGTGCGTAACGGGACACTTTTTCGTGCGTGCAGCCGGCGTTAATCGATTTATTAGACGCTGTCACGTCAAAAAATTTAAAATTTATATTTCTAGCAAGCAGTATTAAAAGTGATATCTGTGGCACTCGCTCGTATTCCCGGCTACGAGGACCGCCTGCCTGACGTCCTTGGAGAGAGAAAATGATGAAGTTATTCTGGCCGGCGTCAGATAGTGTCAATTTCGTGTCGCCTCGGGAAAATAAATCACTTCGTAAACACTCGTACACGGACGCAGATATTTGTTTGTAGGAAAAATAAAATAAAATAAAACCAGACGTTAACGATGGAAAGGGAAAAGGGGGGAGAAGGAAGGAGGATGAAGAAGGGGAAGGGGTAAGAGATAGAGAGCAAGTCTGTGTGGCTGTGAGCCCACAGGAAAAAAACAAACAAATCTGTACTTTTAGGTACAAAAAAAAATCTTTTGGAGACCAGTTGCCAAGAAATAGCTTGATACTGATATTGTAACTTCGTACAACACATGGGCTGTAGTTATTTTCGCATGTATGAATTACATACGTTGAAATAATACTGAGTATTTCTTACGAAACATTTCACATAATTTTGTATTTTATTCGATGTTTCATTCGAGCATTATTATTTTTAAACAATGCAAATTATAATCGAATATTGAACAATTTTACTTTAAAAGAAGTCAGAAAATTTGACTATGGAAACTTAAGATTGCTATCCCCAATTATTTCAATGATATCGTCTTAACGACAGCGGGAATTTTAGGGATGGTGGGTTTGCTACAACTTCCCCGTACATCCCCCAACCAATTACATTTCGTGAATGCTTCGTTCTCACTGTTGACGACATACAGTTAAGCCATTCGTTTCGTTTCGCCGTCGCCCGCCAGGTAGAAACTGGCCAACACACGCGCCTCCTTTTTTACATGCTTTATATTAGCTTCACCTGTATGTTTGTTTGTCTGTCCGTCTGTAACTCTTTCGACTAAGAGTGAGTGACTCATCACTGTAAAATGTCCCACCAATTTCATTACGTTCGTTAGCCGAGCGGTCTAAGGCGCGCGACTTCTGTGACGTCAGCTTTCGGATTCAGCGATCGTGGGTTCTACTCCCGGCCACGGTAAATTCTAAGATTTTATCCATACATTAACTGTAAATGATTCGGAGAGACTTTACCATTTCTTTGTGATGTTGCAACTCCAAATAGTTATCTCAGATGGTAATAGGTAGTGTCGGTAACTCATTTCCCTATGATAATTATACATAAATATAGTTTAAAAAACTAAAAAAACATGCTTTTAAAGAATATCAAACTAAAAAGTTAAAAATAAATATAGTTTAAAAAACTAAAGAAACATGCTTTTACCGATTATCAAACTAAAAAGTTAAAAATAATTTTAAAATTTAATTTATGACAATAGTATATAAGCAATACTAGTATAAATGAGAAAAAAGCTTGAGGCGCTTTGTGCCATATTTTTTGTATACTAAGCGCCCCATGCTTTTTTCTCATTTATACTAGTATTGCTTATATACTATTGTCATAAATTAAATTTTAAAATTATTTTTAACTTTTTAGTTTGATAATCGGTAAAAGCATGTTTCTTTAGTTTTTTAAACTATATTTATTTTTATAAGACTAATGTCAGTATTCTTGTATTGTACTGTACTAAAGCCACACGTTAAAAGAAATATATACATATTTTGACGTGACAACGTCTAATAAATCGATGAACTCCGGCTGCACGCACGAAAAAGTGTCCCGTAACTAACACATTGTCCCGTTACACTGTGTCCCGTTACGCTCATTGTACGCTTGCGCCGCATCTATCTCCCTTCCACTCGATTGGAACAACCATCGATTTGACTTTTTCGAGGCACATTTAACTTGAAACACTCCCATTCGTTTAATACTTTTCCTATCATCGTCCTATCCTTAACAGAATAACACAGATTGGAAGAAGTTAAATAGCAAACATGTATAAAATTTATAGTTAAAATAATCCATTCGTTAAAGTAATAAACATATTTGAATTAATGAGTGCAAATAAAAGTAAATTTATCAATTAAGTTGTAGATTTCATTTTACTCCTTCTTTGTATCTATACAAAATAGTGATAATTCAATAAAAATGATTCAATTTTATTCATAAAAGTATGCTATCATTTCATCAATGTTTTGTTATGACGTTGTCACGTTAAACTATCGTCCGTAAACTGACTTTACAGACAACCAATTTTTTTTTGTAAATTTACAAACAACTGCACTTTTACAAAAAAAAATACTTCAGATCCAATTAGAGGCGCGGTGGATGCGTTGTAAGAGACTACTCGCCTTAAGGGTCAAACCCGGATGTTTCGCAAGCGTTTCTCTCCACCAGTTCATTCCGTCGCTGCTCCACCCCCCCCCCCCTGCCCCCCAATAACACCACGCCACTCATATTCTCCAACAGCTGGAGGGGATGCATTGGAAGAAAAGTGGCTTCCAATTTTCTCCATCAAATATATTCAGTCAGATAACCTCAAATATGTTTTAAATCATGCCACACTAGCAAAGATAATTTTTGTGCCTGAACTATCTCAAACGTTTAATTATTTTTATCAATTTTGAAATTAAATAATTCTTCACAGTGCTGGACGGTTTTTTTTTAACTTGTTATTATGTTGGTGCATTTTTAATTTTTGTATTTTTTGAACATAAATAAGTTAAACCACACTAAGTTTCGTTAAAAATAAAAAAATTCAGGGATTTTTTTTAAAGTTATAGAAACGCCATTTAATTTTTAATCATAAAATGTATTTGAATTAAACATTCATATTAAATTTATTTTAGTTATTTAACTTTTTTAAACCTCTTTATCGGCCATGTGCTCTTCGACCTTGTGAAGTATCGTTTAGACGGAACCCGTTGTCATTCCCGTTTTCGCTGGGCACGATTTTGAACGGCCGATCGCGTCCGACATCCAACTTATTCTGCAACCCATCCTATATCATTTATATTACCTACCTTTAGGACAGAATAACAATGAATTTGAACACATTTTGCAAGCTTTTGTTTGTTAGAGTAACTCTTCACAAAAATGTTTAATTATAGTAATGGACATAAAAAGGTACTAAAAAAATATTTTGTGTTTATCCCCCACCAAAAAAAAAATCTTGCGGCACAAATGGTGGTCAGCAACACTCCAGGCATTGTTGGCAACTCAGTCATCCATCTTGTCGAAAAAAAAAACATGGCTGCGCTGGTGACGTTTACGGTGGGGAAGCCTAAGATATACAAGTTCTGTCCGTGCCCGAACACGCCCGAATATTCACCTTTATATATATTTATATTTCTCTGTTTATTTTAATGTAGCTATATTAACCTGACTAACCGTCCATAGTGTTTTAAAGTGTTTTAATGTAGCTAACCTAACCGTACCACTTTTAATATTTGAATTCATTTTTCCTGCGCAAAAATAAAGCAAATCCCGAAGTTGGCCGAAGGTGAATATTCGGGCGTGTTCGGGCAGGGACAGAACTTGGTGGGACATCTTAGGCTTCCGTTTTCGGTGACTCCACAACGCTCCGAACGTTCATCCGACACACCGTGTCGGAAGGTGTACGGAAGCGGGAATTCGACGGTGTGGCAGGGCCTTCGCCCGTTCCCGGCCGAATGGTTGATGAGAGGGAGAAGGGGGGAGGGGTCACGTGACGCGCGTGGGCAGCGGCGGAACACGTTGGGCAAGCAACTGACCGGAGACAAATTGTCTGGGATGATTGCCCGACGCGGCCACCATGCCGTCGCCAACTGGTCGAGACCAGCTTCGCTTGGGGGAAAAAATATTTTTTTTCCCTGTACTTTTACAAAAGACTAGCTGCAGTACCCGGCGCGTTGGGAAGCCTTTCATTTCACAGACGAGAGAGCCACACCCGAAGTTCCCCGAAGTTCATGCTCGCTTTTTTCCCCCCGTTCTATCTCATTGTATAAACCTGTGTGGCATTAAATTTTGCGGGCGATTAGGATAGGTTAGCTAAATTATAAATACTTTAAAACATCGTGGATGGTTGGTTTTATTAGGTAACTATAGCTACATTAAAAATACTGTAAATTCAATTTATGGTTGCTTGGCAAATAACCCTTTTAATATGTAGCTATCCAGGGCTAGGAAACCGTTTACATGATTTCACAGTATCTTTAATGTAGCTATCCTAACCAAATCAACCGTCCGCCACAATGTTTTAAAGTATTTATAATGTAGCTAACTTAACTTTTTACAATGAACAAAAAAAAAACGAAGATGCACGATGGGGCGTTTGGCTCTCTCGTCTGTGAAAAGAAGGCTTCCCCCGGCGTTGCCCGGGCTGAACACAAGGTGATGTATTGTCCGCGAGTTAAAGAGAAATGGATAGCGCCATGTGGCAGTGTGGTGGACATAGAGAAATGACAACACAATTGCTGTTCGCATGTCTATGACCTATGATGTATACCCATGGCGATCGGTTAAACGGGATAAAAGTTTATGCGCTGCAGCGCCATCTAGCGGCGATTTTACGGAAAAAAAAAATTTCGATGTGCCATCTTTCATGTTGATCGGTCAAACGGTATCGGATTTTATGGACATTATAATATACCAACATCCTATAGATAGAAACCGAAAAAATTCGCGAATTTATTTCGCGATAGGCTAAAATACAAATCGTTATACCTCAGTGCTGCCTCTGCTATTGGTTCACAACTCACCTGGATGACTCTGGGCCAATGGGAAACACCCAACCAAAGCTTTATCGAATCACAGGCTGCTACGCTGGAACGTCTCACAAGACAGCAGCCAATGAGTGGGTGGCATTTGACCGAGTGTACGTAGAACTATGGAGTTCATCCTACAGGTCATTGAACCCGCGAATTTTTCCGGTCTCTACCTACAGATATATAGACACACGCCTTTGGAAACCATTTGTGAAGAAATAGTTTGTAATACTACAAGAATAATATCGTAACTTTGTACAACACATACAATACAATACATATAAAATAGGTTTTTTCGAGATAGTAATACTAAGTATTTCTTACGAAAATTGGCGCATAATTTTATATTTCAATTGATGTTTGATTAAATAATTATAATTCTTCTAATCGGAAAAATAAAAAATATATTAGTGTTTGTGTGCGTGAAAAGAGCACTAAAAAAATTTACGAAACCATTTAGGCGATGCATTTTGGTACAGAATACATTTCAAAAGTATATATTTTTTAAATTAATATATAAATATATATATTTGTTTGATTTAAAATGTGTTGAACTCATAGATTTGTTGATTTTTCGGTGCATTACGGTGCTTTATTGTGTGCGAACTTGCATTTTGATTTTACACGGCGCAAAGACATGATTTTTTTCGGTTTTATTGCGGTTTTCATCGCATTCACCATATGTACTTTTCCCTATACATAATATATTATTTTGTTCTTCTACAAAAAAAAAAATTTATTTAGAAGCCAGTTACCGAGAAATAGTTAGTAGTTCTAAAAGGATACTGTAACTTTACAAACACACTTCGAGATAATACTTGGCATTTCTTGCCAAAAATGGCGCATCATTTTCCATTTTAATTGATGTTTCGTGGAAAAATATACTCTAAATTGCAATAATTAGACTTTAAATTAGTTTTATTATGCTCGTTAATGTGAGCGGTTAACAATTAAGGAAGGTATTCAGGGAAATGGAGGTACGGGGACAGCACAAAGCATAAAATGCCCGGGTGTGAATCTGAACCCAATATATTTATATTTTTATTTATAAATATGTGTGATTTTTATATTGTTAGTTCTGGTTGCGTTTGCAAAAAAAAAAAAAAAAAGGTGGTTGTCTGTAAAGTCGGTTTACGGACGATAATTTTAGGTGATAACGTCACAAGAAAACATTGATAGAAAAATTGCATACCTTAACCTGTTTTGATATTATAGAAGATTTTCTCGCACGGTGGTTGGCCGGTTCTTGCACGCTCGGCTCATGACAATGAGTCATGCTTTTTTTCGTGCGTGCAGCCGGCGTTCATCGATTTATTAAGACGTTTATCACGTCAAAAAATAGCTCTGCAGTGTGGCTACTGTACCTTATTCCCGGCTTCGTTAGTTCTCAAGAAAGGTGCAGATGGTCATGAATGGACATTGTGTGTGTGCTCTGCCGCGGTGTGTTTTAGCTGTCCTGCGAGGGAAGCCTAAGATGTACATAAAGTTCTGTCCCTGCCCGAACACGCCCGAATATTCACCTTCGGCCAACCTCGGGTTTATTTATACTTATATATTTATATTTCTCTGTTTATTTTAATGTAGCTATTACTAACCTAACTAACCGTGTGCATGGTGTTTTGAAGTGTTTTAATGTAGCTAACCTAACCGACCACTTTTTAATATTTGAACTCAATTTTTCCTGCGCAAAAAATAAAAAACAAATCCCGAGGTTTGGCCGAAGGTGAAATATTCGGGCGTGTTCGGGCAGGGACAGGACTTGATGGACATCTTGTTTGTTTGTTAACTTAGTTTTAAGTCCTGTATATTTAGTTTTCTTGTGATACTTATGTGTAATTATATTTAGTTAATTTCTTTAATATAATTTCTGTAAATAATGCTAAATGAAATAATGCCTACAAACCCAAAGCAAAAGACATTGAGCCGAAGGCTCCAAAAACAATAACAAAAGGTTTTTTAAATTTTCCTTTTATAATATGTTAATACTCCTAGTGCAATGTAAATAATTAAGTGATCATATGTAAAAAGTTGACAAAAGAGCAGGAAACTGCTGGCATGTCTGTACAAACCTGCAAAACCATGTACCATGACAAAAAATAAAAATAAAAACTTATTAATTGTAATTGTAAATTGTCCTGTGATGGGTTGGAGGAGGGAGGGAGAGAGGGAGGGAGGGAGAGGGGAGATTGATCTGTGCCGGGGTCGCGGCGGCTCGGCTGGAGGGGTCACCAGGTGGTGGTGGTGGTCGTCGAAGCGGCGGGTCTCCGACGGAGGCGAAGATAAAGCAAATGGGGGCAGGCAGGCCCGGGTCCGCACCACGACCCCCTTCTTCGCCCCTGGACCGGTCTGACGAGGGTGTCGTGTCCCCCGCTCTGCCCTCCTTCGCCCCGCGGACGAGGACCTCCGTGGGAGGCCATCGTCGTCTATGCTGACCACAGCCTTCCCGGTACGGCACGGACCTTGGCGTCGAGCAGACCTCATGCGGTGTCGACGAGCTCGACGTTCGCTAAAAGGTTTCTACGAACAGCAATCGCACGTTTCCATGCGAGTTTCGCTCCACTTTTTGAATATATATACTGTATAGAAGTCGCCAGCCCAGGTTAAAACTTCTAATACGGTTTTGAGGTAGTTGGTTAATTCACCGCCGCAATCGCCACCATCTCTAGGGCATCGACTTGTGGTGGTCCCTGGCGGACAAGTGTCGAACTCTTCAAACACCCCTTCCCCCTCCAGTTGAACGACGTTGAGCTGCAGTGAATGATGGATGGGGGGTGCGGGGAATGACAGCGGGCGACAGGGCTGCGCTCTAACGTGTAAATAACAACTAAGACGATACAGGGCGTTACGGCAGCGCACTGCAGCGGTGAAGTTCCCAAGCTGCTCATCTTACGCTTTTGAAAAACGTAGAGTAAATCCTATGCACTCGCGACTTCTATACAGTATATATATTCAAAGGCTCCACGAAGAGTTCTAAACGTAAGGTTCGATGTCTCCGACGATCCCCCGCAACCACACAGCCGCCTACGTGTACGGGTAACATCTGCAATCACTGGAGACCGGAAAAATTCTCGAATTCATTTCGCGATAGGCTAAAATACAAATAGTTATACCTCAGTGCTGCCTCTGCTATTGGCTCACAACTCACCTGGATGACTCTGGGCCAATGAGAAACACCCAACCAAAGCTTTATAAGAATCGCAGGCTGCTACGTTGGGACGTTTCACAAGACAGCAGCCAATGAGTGGGTGACATTTGACCGAGCGTACGCAGAACTATGGAGTTCATCCTGGAGGTCATTGAACCCGCGAATTTTTCCGGTCCCTAGTAATCACGTAACTGCGGTGTTCCTGTTTTAAGTTCCTTTAATATTTTAAGTTTGTCTGTGTTTTTTTTTTTTTTTTTTTTTAGTAGTGCATAATGTCAGAATTTTAGTTCTTTAAGCTATTACGTTATTTTTGTTGAGTAATTTAAATTTATGAAGTATGATTTTTTACGTAAGTGTGTAGTTTGTACTGTGGTTAGGTGTAAGAGAATTGTTACGCCTTAACTTCACATTGGTCAATAAATAAATTATAAACAAATGTATTGGCTCGTATGGGTACGTGCAAGGGAACCTTCATCTTTAGTATTACATCATGAAGCTATAGGGTCAACATTACAACGCCTTGGGTGGTTGCCCTGGAACCACCCCTGGTTTCGAGCTAACTCAACTTCCCGAGGCAGACTCAGCGGGGTGTAACTGAACAGGCGGAATATGGCCAAAAAAAAAAAAATCGGCACGGTTGAGAAATGCCAACATCGAAAATTAGATTTTAAATATAAATAAAATACAGTATTTTCTTAAGAATAATAACAAGTAATTTTACAAACATTATTATTTCAGAATTTATAGAATGCTGTATTTTTGGAAAGGCATAGTATTGAGTATAATTGCAAAATAATATAATTTGGAATATTTTTTGACAATATGAAATTATCTTGTGAGCAACGAAATAAGCATGGCTGCAATGTGCACAAGTGCAGACGTGTGCACGTTTTGCAATTAAAACTGAGGTTACGATTTTCAACACACATGCTTCGCTGCTGTGCAGTTTTTTTTTTAAACTAAAGATATAGCCTTTTAACATAATATTTTGGTTTTCCCCGTATTGCAACATAGACAATGTTAAACATACATTGTGAATACTCGTATTCCTAGCAACGAACGACTACAAAAAAAAAAGAAAAAAAGAAAAAAAGGTGGCTAACATATGCCTTTGATAATTTAACGACTTTTAGGTTGTTAGGTCGCTTATGAATTCAGCACTGTTCTCTGATTTCCAAAGAGAATAAGAGCGCTAGTTATAGCTTGGAGTTGCGACTCTTTATCTTACTTGCTTCGTGAATCGACTCTGGCCGTATTGAAGACACTTTCCAAACGATATCGGATCGCAGCCGTATTTTCGCGACGCTAAGAAGGTTTTTTTTTTTTTTTTTTTTTTTTTTCGCAGACCTGTTTCAGAGTGACAGGCTGAATTTCAGACGCCGTGCGCCTGATAAAGAGAAATACGATGACTGCAGAGGTATCGAATTTCTACTTTTCCAAAGTATACTTCCTCGAACGTTAAGAAAAAAAAAACGTTTTTCTCTTAAAATTTACGAACAAACATTGATTTCAAACCACCCATGGATCATCGTAAGTTTACGAATATGTTCGTAATCTAAGCGGTACCGAGTTAAATCATTATGAACATGAACTCACGAAGAACCAAATTGGAAAGTTAAAAAAAAAAAAACTTTGAAAAATTGGGATTGGTCTTTCACGCCATGTTGATTTTTTCCCCACGTTTTTCCAACATTTCTTTTATTGAAGGACTAATTTAAACTCGGTTCCTCGATTTAATTTGCTGTTCTGCCACAAATATTTTCAACAGATATTCACTTAGTGCAATATCATGGGTGCGAAAAGCTGTGCAAGTGATGATAATAAAAACAACGAAGACTTGAGCGACTTTTTACACCCACGACATTACACCGAAGGGCGGTATTCCAAGATGTTCGGGTAAAGTAGCGAATAATAACTGCTTTAATGGAATACAACCGTAACAGAAATCGCGTGCCGTGTTCCAGAACGTGTCCAAACCGAATACGGAGGATGATCGGCGACCTGTTTGATAAACGGTGCCCTGCGCGAGGCTAGAAACTGATTACAACGCATTATAGCGGACGTTTCGCAAAATCGATACAATTGTTGAGGCAAAAAAATACTAGAGATAACAGCATCATCGCTTCAAAAATTGTAACTGATTTTTTTAATTGTGAAGGTACTTTTCAAGTGGTCATTATTTCTTGTAGTGTACTGTGTTCCAGGATATTTGCTCTGTTATAAAGTTTCATTTGGCTCACGAGCACGCTTGGTACGTCTCTCCGATGTTCACGAAAGTGACTATATACGAGTTATGGCGCCATCTGGACGAAATCACCGAAAATGAAAAGAAAGAAAATTCCAGTTTCTAGTTTTAGCGTGAACAAAATTAAAATTATAGTTATAATTAAATCTGACAATGAGCAGAAACAATAAATTATAGAAGCAAATATATTACACTCCCCGTCTGTAATTTAAACTGGAAAATTTTAACAGTGTAGGCCATACTGAAATTTTGTCTCTTCCCCTCGTGAACCTGTTAATGGACTGTTCCGTTGTCCTTCATATGCATTTTTTTTTAAATTTTATTTTGTGTAGCATTGCATCTTCAAATGCTCTTTTGTATAGTCGGGGTGTCAGTAAAGTGGAGGAAATGATTTCGCACACAATGACAGTATTATTATAGCTGTAGCCATTCCCAATAACTTCACAGGATAAATCTTTGTAAAAGCAAAAAACTTCACGGGATAAACTTTTTGTAGAAGCATAAATATTGACAATTAAACAATATAATATAGTTATGGCAAAAAAAAAATACTGTTGAAACCAAGATGGCGTCTTTCTATTCAGATCTGTCCTACTAAAACCAAAATTATTTTTCCTAGGCCTTTGCAATTTAGGCAGTGCTTTTCTTGATTCATGCATTTTGTGTTTATAGACTGCTTATTCAGTCTCTCTCTCTCTCTTTAGCTTCCTCCCCCCTTATAATTTTGATATGTAACTTTTTAGCTTTCGGTACACGGCTTTTGGTGGGAGTAATTTCGTGAATGCGACGGAATTCAAGGAACGGAAATGTGTAACAACCTCGGTTCTGTCATCTGTGACGGATGGCGCGAACCAAAGTTCACAACGAAAAAAAAAAAGGGGAATAAATATAGTAGTAAATGTGTAGTGAAATTTTACAAGATAGGCAGTATTCTAATAAAATTCATTGTCAAACATCAGTTCTAAGGCCGGGGTGTAGTATTATTTTTGCATGTCTTATTTCGTTTTTATCGGAGCCGTTTCATTATATAGTTTAAATTTTGGCTTTGAAAATGGAACGATTCGATAGTCGAACGTGGTTGTTCCGGCAGCAAGTTCTAGCGGCGGGTGTGGAAAACAACGTTCGATTCTCGTCAAGAAATGTAGTTGAAGACAGAAATTGCGTGTGATTATCAGACTCGTTATTATTTTTAAGAATTTTAAAGTTAAATTTCGTGGTCTAGTTTCGTACTATAAGTGTATTTGCAACATGAGAACATAAGGATTTTCTCAGTACAGATGTTAGATGTTTATATATCGCTGGTGAGTCTGTGAGACTAGCTCACTTTTTTTTTTGTTTTTTTAGTTTTTTTTTGCATATATTTCCTTCGCATTTATCAACTCCCCTCATTGCTTCTCCGTTTCTTGCCAAATCCCGTCTCCTCACGGATCGCGGATAGCCATCGTTAGCGGAGTCGTTTCTCCGGTCACTTTCTCCTGGACCTGTTTCCCGATCGCGGCGGTGTCACGGAGGAGACCTCGCGGGGAGCGACACGGTGCGGAAACGATTGAAGCCGGAACCCGCAAAAAAAAAAAACAGTTCTGTACTTTTGCAAAAAGTTCTCGGAAACCAGTTGCCAGAAAACAGTTCGTGATGCTACAGGGAATTTATTGCGACTTTGTACAACACATGGCTATGGTTATTTATTTTTGCATACCTATGTACATGAAATACTTTTTTCGAGATAATACTGAGCGTTTCTTACGAAAATTGGCGCATAGTTAAATATTTTAATTCATGAATCATTCAAACATTATTTTTTTTAAACCGTATAACGATAATAGAATATTCAACCATACCACTTAATTTTGTTTAATTATGTTTTAACAATGTGCGCAGTTAATAACTGGGAAGCTATTCAGGGAACTATTTACAAATAAGTTTTAGCTATTGGAGGAACTGGGACAGCACAAAGCATTTATTCCCGGATGAGATTCCGAACCCAGGATTACTGCGAACACTTATTTTGCAGTGGTGCCGTTGTTATCGTATAAATGTAAAAATTTACTAATTTCTGGTCATTTGCAATGAAGACACAGTGTAGACAAGGGAGCAAGATAGAATCAGTTTATTGATTAATATTTATATACTTTCAACTAATTTATTTTTAAAATAAAATTTTTATTGGTAATTATTTTTAAAGTTTATACTTAAGGATTTTGATATATTTCTCAGTACCTTTGAAATTGTAGCCCCTTGCCACTGTTTTGCCGTTGAAAGCATAGATAACTTGCACGTCAAAAATATTTTTCTTCGGTAAGATTTTATAATTACATTTAAAATATTTTTCTCTCTGAAAAATCAAAAAAATCTTCTCATCGGATCAATAGCAATCCGGAGGGGAAGTGAATTGTGGTTCCAGCCAATGATCACATGCCACTGACTTGATAATGGAGTCGTTTATCGAGTCTAACCTGGCGATGGGAAATGTTGGGAAATGATGGGAAATCCTCAGGTATCAGTAGAGACTTGTAAAATTTGCGATTTAAAATCCCTAAAGGATAGACTCCATGATCCTCTATACACTCGTGCAAATTACATCTGCAGATTGGTTACCGACTCGTAACACCTGTTGACTGGAATGATCGTGATTCGCTAATTCTTCTGTTAAAGATTTTTCATTGGCCCAGAGTCCTTCAGATAAACTGTGGCTCAGTCACTGAAGCAAAATAATGTCAAAAGTACCTATTTGGACTCTATCCTATCGCGAAATGAATCCGCGAATTTTACAGGTCTCTAGGTATCAGGCATTATTTAATTACAAGAGACCGAGAAAATTTCGCTGATTCAGTTTGCGTTACGCTGGAATCCAAACACTCATACCCTTTATATTGCTTCTGTGATTGGCTCGCAGTTTTTTCTGAAGGTCTTTTGAGCCAGATAATTGTCGAATCGCAAGCATCCCAGTAGACAGGTCTCAGAATACAGTAGCCAATGAACAGGAGGCATTTTCCCGAGTGTGCAGAGGAATTGTGGATTCTATCCTAGAGGTCGTCGAAACCACGAATATTTTTTTCTTTCCAGTCTCTATTTATCACACACGTGGTGAGCCGACTTTGCCCTTGGACACCGCTACATCCGCAAAACATTTCGCGTGAGACGGGTCAAGCTATATCTACCTACACTTCGATTTCTTTACCTTGCACGGAAGTTAACCTGAACGCAAACCACGGTGATTACGTTCTAAAAAACGAGTTTTGCCTCGCTTGCACAAGAATTTATTTATTTTTTTCTTTCGTCGATCCTCAAGTCTTGGCTAGGCTTGTGGAGCTTGCTTTGCGAGCGGACAGCAATTATTATTATTTATTATTTTTAAACTCTCACAAGACAGCCACGGCATTCGACGATTACCATCCGCGCATCGCTCTCGACATTTTCACATATGACATCCACGAGCACATGATCCGAGTCACTGGCGGATCCAGGAAAAAAAGGGTAGGGGGGCATAACGGCATGCTCGCCCCCCCCCCCCCCCCCTTTTGGAACCCGGAATATATATTTTTTAAATTTTCTCCTAATTACCTATCGTTGTTAACCAAATTTCCTGAAGTATTATTTTATTGCAGTGCTATTGATTACAGGACTTTTTTTTGAACCGTAAATCAAAACGTACTAAATAGTTCAATACCAAATGTACTAAAATTGTAATGCAAAATTTAATTTGGGCCTTTCTGGATTCGCTCTGATCCGGACAGTTCCGACTCCGAGTCGCACGCGAACTTCAGTTGCGCAATGCTGAGTTTTCTGCGCGTGGACGCGGGGAGGGGAGGAATGTTTGCAAAGTGCTATGACCAGTGGCGTAGCCAGGATTTGTGTATGGGGGGTGTTAAGAAGCATGGCCCCTCCCTGTGTTAAAGCGGGGGGTCCGGGGGTCCTCCCCCGGAAAAATTTGGATTTTAACGTGTAACATATTGCTATTTTAGCAGTTTTCGGTTCTTAAATTTAAATATTGTAATGGTAAAAATTTTATTAATTTTAATATGAAATTTGTTTGAGTGATGAATAGGAAATTAATTAAAGATTTGGTGCTAAGGGCTATGACTTGCATCCTTTGAAAATCCATAACCCAGTTCCAACTAGCTCGTTCAGGCACACCCCTGACCTCGGGTGTCTAGTGGTTCAGCGAGGCGATCGCGTCGTTGACAGACGACACGGACATCTTCGTAATTTTAATCCCCGGGAACACCTCGGAGATCTCGGTGCTAACCATCTTTACGAGCTTTCAAAGTCCGAGAATAATTTTATCGTTTCTAGTTTTTTTTTTTTTGACGTGACAACGTCTAATAAATCGATGAACGCCGGCGGCACGCACGAAAAAAGTGTCCCGTAACGCACATTGTCCCGTTACGCTCGTTGTACGCTTGCGCCGCATCTATCTCTCTTCCACTCGATTGGAACAACCATCGACTTGACTTTTTCGAGGCACATTAAAATTGGAACACTCCCATTCGTTTCCTACTTTTCCCATCGTCGTCCTATCCTTGACAGAATAACACAGATTGGAGGAAGTTAAATTGCGTACATGTATAAAAGTTATATTTAAAATAATCTCTTCGTTAAAGTAATAAACATATTTGAATTAATGAGTGCAAATAAAAGTAAATTTATCAATTAAATTGTATATTTCATTTCACTCCTTCCTTGTATTCATACAAAATAGTGATAATTCAATAAAAATGTTTCAATTTTAATCATAAAAGTATGCAATCATTTCATCAATGTTTTGTCTTGACGTTGTCACGTTAAACTATCGTCTGTAAACCGACTTTACAGACAACCAATTATTTTTTTAATGGTTTAGAACTCCCCGCTTATCTTATTTGGAGAATTTACGTTTATAATTTAAAGAAGTGTAGTAAGAGTTGAAGGGGGACGGGAAATTGTCGCATTGTGCATGTATGACTAGAATATAAAAAAACAATACTAGAATCTAAATGACTTGACAAGAACTCGATGGGTATGGTTTTGTCGGCTGAATATTTTCATTAGAAAGATCTGAATTTGCCGAAATAAGGGATAGAGTGTTATAATGAAACAAACAAAAAAAAATTCAAACGAATTTTGGGGGAAAAAAGCATATATGAAAAAAAATTATTTGGTTGTAAATTAATTAAAATCTCACAAGAAAAGCACACAGAATAACCAAGTCTCAGAAACGAAATCTATTTCAATATTAAGCCAACTTTAACTTACTAAAACATTATATTATGCAATTGCAAAAGAAAATCATTGAAATATTATTCGTTCTAGGATTTTGTTTTAAAAGATTTTTTCTTATTTGATTTTAATAATTTTGAAGTAGATTTTTGTCCATATAAGTTTATTTATTTTATCAATCCCTTTTATTATGAAAAAAACTGTTTGCTATTTTTTTTTAACTGTACACAGTGTTGACTATTCATCGAATTCTGTCAAGTCGTTGAGATTCTATAATTGTTTTTATATGTTCTAGTCGTTCATGCAATATGCAACCTTTCCTATCTAAATAAGCCATATTAGCTTTCAGGTTGCTTTCGGAGTTATTCGATTTGGTAAGTTTAAGTGTTTTAACATGCATATTAGTCGAACCAACATGTTAAGTCTTCACTTCACACGTATTATATATATATATAATCACTTAAGAACTAATGCTGAAGTGTTAACATTACACCAGTCTTGCATTTGTTGTCTTGTCACTAATATTTCCAAAATAAATTCATTAAATGAAATACAACGTGTGTTAAGAGTCGCGCAAGTGATAATAATTACGAACACTCCAGCGATATTTTACCCCTATTAAATTACACTAAGTGAATTTCTGTTGAAAATATTAGTCACAGAACAACAAATGCCGGGGAGATATCGTGATGCAATTTCAGCAATAGCCCTTAAGTGGTAGCAATGATGATTGATAAATAAAAAAATTAACAAATCGAGTTGGAGTGTGGCACTGTTCGGGATTGTAACATGCATTCCAGCTGTCACTTCAATTATACGACACTTTTAATATTCAGATTTCAGACTTTTAACATATGTTCAAGTCGACACTTGGTCAGGATTTCAACATGCAAAACTAGCCTTCCCTTTCCAGCTTTGACGCTTTTCAGAATGGACACTTTTCGTATTAGACGCTCTTTATATTCGACACTTTTCAGATTCAACACTTTTTTTTTTTTTTTTTTTTTTCAGGATTTCGGACAGGCAACTCTAAAAGACACTTTCCAAATCCGTAATTGTTTCAGCGCCGTGGATGGGTGCGTGCGTGACGTTGATTGCGAGGAAGTGTGGGGCTCGTGGTTGATGGGGAAGGAGTGGGGGGAGGTTCTTTCGGATTGCCGAGTGGGGGGGGGGGGGGGGAGGGCAGGCATTTACTCCACGCAGCGTCCACCACTTCATTCAGAAAGTCGCCCCGGGCGCACGCACAGCTGTGAGCATCTGTAGGACCTTTCATCATTTTTTTTCTTTTCCCCACTCCGCATGCTGTCCTTCCAGGAGTCGCGGCCAGTCCTGTCCTGCAGGAGGAGGAAGAGAAGACACAGAGAGAGAGAGAGAGAGAGAGAGAGAGAGAGAGAGAGAGAGAGAAAGACTGGACATCGCTGAAGAATGTGGTTTGCCTCGAGTAGAGAGGTGGTGGTTGTTTCCCCCTTCCCCCTTGCTTCATTCTTCTCCATCTTCCAGCTTCATTCGTGAACCCCCCCCCCCTTCCCCCCTCCCAAAAAAGACATTTTTCCTCGCCATTCTTCACGACCACCTCTTCACTGCTTTTTCTTCTACAGAACTCCCAGCATTTTTTTTCTTCACGCCAGTCGTTTTCATTCATGCAGCATTTGTGCACCGCTGCGGCTTTTAGTGTGCGTGTCATTTTGGCTTTCGCACAGAAAAAGAAAATTCTGTACTTGTGCAAAAGATTCATTTGGAAACCAATTGCCAAAAAAATATATATATATATATAATACTACGAAAAATATATTGTAACATTGTACAACACATGGTTATGGTTATTTTCACATATATGAAATACGATTTTCGAGATACAACTTGAGTATTTCTTACGTAAATTGACGCATAATTGTATCTATATTTTAATTGATTTTTAAACCAAGCACAATCTTAAAAAAAAAAGTTTAAAAAATCGTTTTTTTAATAATTGGACTTAATTTCGCTTCACGAGGCGTGTTTTATTTTTAAGTAAGTAGCGTTTTGAAATTCGGCCGCTGCAGCGCTACAGTCGACATGTGTGCCTTCATCTGTTGGCAAGTCACAGACGCCGTTACGGAAACATTCAGCCGTGTTTACGTTTTTTTTTGTGAGCATTTAAAACACTTTTGTCGATTGGAGAACCCCGCAAACTGTGAAATACGCGCCGTGATTAGTTTTCTATGTGCTAATGACGTGACCACGGCTGAAATTCATCGTCAGATCAGTGAAGTGCATGGAGAAAACATTCAGATGACGACGAAATCGTAAACCGTCTGTTCTCTTTCACTTTTCCGTCAACTTTATACTTACACCAAATCTTCAGAAATAACTGATAGTTCCTCATCATGAACATTTGTGCGGGCATCTTTGAAAGCTCTAAACCCATTTTAGTTCAACTATATAGGGGAGGACGGGGCAAGTTGACGAGCGGGGCAAGACGACGAATGACTTAGTTCCACGTCATGTTATTAGATAGCACCACCTAACAGACACTACTAGCGCTCCACACTGGTGGGCACTAAAGAATCGCACAGTGAAGCCGCTGCCACCATTTAGTTGTTTGTTAGATGATGTTCGTACATTTGGTCTGACGTATTGTAATTTTCAAGAACTTCGAAGTAATATCTCATGGACAAACAGGTAAGATATTTGGTTATTCAATGCCACACATTATTACATTAGACAATATACTTTTCTTAACCAATATACATTGTTAACCTTTTATATTTTTTCCTAGCGAAAAAATCCAATACTAATAACATTGCTGATCGGGGCAAGTTGACTGGGGCAAGATGACGACTCGTCATCTTGCCCCAAGTGCTTTTTTACAGTTGTTTTTTTAATTGTTCATGCCCTACAGGCTTTCATTAAACAAAAATACTAATTAAAAAGTATTTAGCCTACCTAATTGTATTTTCTTCCTAGGAAATGCCTATTCATGGTGGAAGATTTCGAGAAGTTTTCACTGAAGAGCAGCTAGAATATTTAAGGAACTACTCGACAGCAATGGATAACATGTTTTTTGGGATGACAAAGCAGCAATGTAGAAAACTTGTGTTTTACTTTGCAGAATATAGTGGAATTTCGCATCCGTTCAATGTGGAGACCGGGATGGCAGGTGAGGATTGGTTGGCTAGTTTTATGAAAAAATGTAAGTTCAGTTTTCGGAGACCAGAGGAAACATCCATTGCCAGAGCAATGGGCTTTAACAAGCCAAATGTTGACAAGTTTTTCTTAATTTTGAAATAAGTGCGGGAAAAACATAGATTTCCAGCTTCTGCCATTTACAATGCAGATGAATCTGCACTTTCCACTGTATCTAATAGGCTACCAAAGGTTATTTCACCCACAGGAAGTAAGAGTGTTTCCAAGATCGTTTCGGCAGAGAGAGGAAGAAATGTTACTATTATTTGTTGCATTAATGCTTGCGGATATTACCTGCCCCCTTTTTTGGTTTTCGCAAGAAAACGGATGCGACCTGAACTTGGGAAAGAGCCCCTCCGGGAACCGTTGGACATTGCAGTGATAATGGTTGGAGCAATGGAGAAATATTTGTGTTGTTTTTGAAACATTTCGAACTACATGTGAAACCAACCAGTGAATTTCACGTGCTGTTGCTTGTTGACAACCATAAAACACACATAACACTGGAGGCTATAAACTTTTGCCGGGAAAATCACATCGTTATGGTCGGATTTCCACCCCACACTACCCATCGTCTTCAAATGCTGGATGTTTCCTTTTTTGGGCCATTAAAAACCTATTACAGTCAAGCTTGTGACAACTTTATGGTCACCAATCCAGGACATGCCATAACTGACAAAAAAATTGGTGAGCTACTGAGCACTGCTTATTTAAAAGCAGCTACAGTCGGTAATGCAGTCAATGGGTTCCGAGAATGTGGAATTGAGCCTTATGATCCCCTTGTGTTTGCCGAGCATGATTTAGCTGCAGCGAACCCCACCGATCATGATCTTGCTATGGAAAAAGCAGTTAATGAACATCAGGCAGAGAAAACTGAAGAACCAGGACCTTCAAGAAATGCTACTTCCATTGAGCCAGGACCATTAAGAAATGCTACTCCCATTGAGCCAGGACCTTCAAGAAATGACATTTCCATTAGACCAGGATCTTCAAGAAATATTTCTCCGATTGAGCCAGGACCTTCAATAAATACTTCTCCCGCAGCTTCCATTGAGCCAGGACCTTCAAGAAATTCTACTCCCGTTGAGCCAGGACTTTCAAGAAATGCTACTCTCATTAAGATAGGGCCTATAAGAAATGCTACTCCTGTTGAGCCAAAACTGTGCCGAAGTGTTTTCGATTTCAAACCATTGCCTAAAGAAAGATCATATGTGAGAAAAAGGATAAGTCATAAGCAATTTGCAAGTGTCATCACAAGCTCAACCATGAAAGCGATGCTGGTTCAGAGAAAAGCTCAGAGGATAGAACAAGAACGTTTGAAGCAATAAAGACATGAGTCTCGAGATGCAAAAAAAGGAACTGTTACTAAGAAACTGAAGTTCGATTCTCGAGAAAAATCCAAGAAGCTCCAACTTTCGCCAGGCATGACTTCAGCTCAAATATCCGAAGTGCAGTGTCTTGTGTGTGATGAGATTTATGTCGATCCTCCATCAGAAGATTGGATCGAGTGTTGCAAATGCCACATATGGTGGCATGAGGACTGCTCGAACTTTGAAGGAGGAAAATTTGTTTGCGATTATTGTTTATAAAAACACCAACTCTGAATTAGTTATGTAAGTTAACTATTAATTGTAATTTTCAACAAACCAAGCTTTTAATAATATGCCATATATGTAAAAAAAGCATGTAACAATGTTAAATTAGTTAATTTACATTAGTTTGCATTCTAAGAATAAATATGTTTAAACTTGTGCAGAAATGTCATCTTACCCCGTAGTCAAAGTCATCTTGCCCCGGTAACGGGGCAAGATGGCACATTTGCATTATATTTTTAAAAGGGCAGAATTTTGGAGATAATATAGAAATATAGATTTTTCCATGTAGTTACACCACGACTAAAGACTATTCTAATCGTGTGTGGAAAGAAGGAAATCGTATTTCCAAAATTAAAATTATAAAAAATGACGAACTCTTAACATCGCCAACTTGCCCCGTCCTCCCCTATATATATATATATATATATATATATATATATATATATATATATATATATATCGGTCATAATGTTTTCTCCACACACTTCACTGATCTGACGATGGATTTCAGCCGCTGTTATGCCTTCAGCTCTAATAAAACTAATAAAAGCCCGTATTTCGTAGTCAGTTGGATTCTCAATCGGCGGAGACATTTTAGATACTCACAAACAAACGTAAAAACGATAGAATTTTTTTCGTAATGGCACCTGTGGCCTGCCAACAGATGTGGGCACACACAAATGCCGACCGCAGCGCTGCAGCGGCCGAATTTCAAAACGCCTCATATTATGCTTATTAAATTGCGCAGTTAATATTGGAAAGCTATTCAGGCAACTGTTTACAAATAATTAAACTATTGGAGGTACTGGGACAACACAAGAGCATACATTTCCGGGAAAGTATTCGAAGTCAGTATTACTGTGAACACTTATTTTGTATTGATACAGTTGTTTTCATGTAAATTTACAAATTTACAAACGTATGTAATTTTACGTGAATATTTCTGTTCCATTTACCAAAAAAAAAAAAAAATAAAAATTCGGTGCGGGAACCGCATGTGTCACTCTATAGCAATGAAAATATTAATCACGGGCGTGAGACTGGTATTTAAAAAACACGCACGTTTTCGAATGCAAAAGTTGTGTCCTAATCTGAAAGAAGAAAACCATCTCTGAAGAGTCTTCCGAGATTTAACATTTTGAACGAACGAAAATTTACACGGGTGTAATAGAGCTTGGTTCAAGTTTGCGGACTCGTGGGTGCTGACTTCCAACGCGCGTGGGGAAGCCTAAGATGTACATCAAGTTCTGTCCCTGCCCGAACACGCCCGAATATTCACCTTCGGCCAACCTCGGGTTTATTTATATTTCTCTGTTTATTTTAATGTAGCTTTACTAACCTAACTAACCGTCCATAGTGTTTTTTTTTAAGTTTATTAATGTAGCTAACCTAACCGACCACTTTTAATATTTGAATTCAGTTTTCCTGCGCAAAAATAAAACAAATCCCGAGGTTGGCCGAAGGTGAATATTCGGGCGTGTTCGGGCAGGGACAGAACTCGATGGACATCTTACGCTTCTCGCGCGTGCGGCGCTGCACAGGAGACTTATCGACCCCGGGGTGGGGGGGGGGGGGGAGGTCCCAGGCTGGGAAGACCAGAAGGGGACAGACAGCGCATGAACTCTCTCGAGGACCGCGTGGTCTCTGGTCGCTGCAGAGGAGGACCTTCTGGAGGGGGGTGTTCTTCCGAGAATTCTCTGCTCGCTCTTTGACAAGGGGAGGGGTATTTTGCGCCTGGACACCGCCTTTCCGCCCCAATCACTCCCTCCTTCTCTCCTTCCCTCCCCTGACCAACAACCCCTCTCTGTGCTGCAGCCCCCCACCCTCCCAAGACCGCGTCTTAGGGAGTTGTTCTCACGGGCTCAACAGTGTTGCCAGATTCTCTGACCGGGATTGCAACTCAGCGCACACCAATACATTTTTTTTTTTGCATATTGAACAGAAATATTCACGTAAAATTACACAATGTTTTTGGTTGTAAATTTGAACATTTATATGAAAACAACTGTATTACAAAAAAAAATAGTATTCGCAGTAAATACTAGGTTCGGATTCTTACTCAAGCATTTATGCTTTGTGTTGTCCCAGTATCTCTAATAGTTAAAGTTGTAAACCGTTACCTGATAGATTTCCAGTATTATATTTGCCCACACTAATAAGCATAATGAAACAAAACAAAGTTCAATGATTGAATATTCGGTACTTACGCATTAACGCCACCGCAGCTATTGTGAATGGTCAATTAGGTAAGGTTAGCTATATTAAAACAACTTTCAAACGTTGTGGACGGTTGGCTGGGTTAGTATAGCTACTTAAAAAATATTATAACATTCTTATGGTTGCTTAGGAATTAAGAATTTATGATGTAGCTATCCTGACCTAATCAACCGTTCACATGATTTCACAGTATTTTTTTATCCTGATCACGCTGTCTTAAATTACATTTCCAAAACTTACGTTCACCAGAATCCAAAAGATAACTGCGTGTGCGTGCGAACAACAAGATTGCTCTTAATTGGCGCATTAGCGCAACTTCTGCTGCGGTGGCGTTAATACGTAAGTACCGAATATTCTATGGTTTCAGTGAGCAGTCTGCTTGTTCTCAGTTGTAATCCATCCTCATGGCTAAGAGTCCATTAGCTACCTTTTCCCTGGAATTCTTCCTCTTCGTGACAGATTTTTTTCAGTTCCATCATTTACAGACTCTTCTATGTCGTGCGACAGGTAAAGAGCAAACCCATTGTCTTCAATGCTCTTTTGCAAGACTCGTATTGAAATGGCTCAGGTTTACCGCAAGTAAATTCCGGCCACGAAATATATTCTTCACTGACCGTTCATTTTTCCGATACTTCATCAAGTTGATCAACTATATCCTTCTTGGCATCAGTCATAAAAGTACAAACATCTCATGGCGCAAGAGATCCGTCCAGGTAATAAAGGCTTTCCACATTCCATGGAATGCTGATTTCGCCAGGTAGATTACGTTTTCGTTCCGTCTGAACAATTTGTAGGTAGCGTTGCACGTTGGGTCGGGGACGCACCACAACGCCGAAATACCACAACGCCGAAATACCACAACGCCGAAATGCCAAATTGACCACAACGCCGACAGCTAGGAAACTGTTGTGTACCACAACTCCGAATTACCACAACGCCGAAATACACTAACGCCGAAAAATGTCATTGCAGGACTGCCACAAAGGTTAGGTTAGGTTAGACTAGGTTAGGTTAGACTAAGTTAGGTTAGACTAGGTAAGGTTAGACTAGGTTAGGTTAGACTAGGTTAGGTTAGACTAGGTTAGGTTAGACAAGGTTAGGTTAGGTTAGGCTAGGCTAGGATAGGCTAGGTTAAGTTAGGTTAGGTTATATTACGCTAGGTTCGGTTAGGTTAGTTTAGGTAAGGTTAGGTTTGATTGTGGTATTTCGGCGTTAAGGTACATTTAAGAAACACACACAAATTCATTCAGTTGTTATTTAGGCGTTGTGGTACACAGCAGTTTTCTAGCTGTCGGCGTTGTGGTCAATTTTGAAATTCGGCGTTACGGTATTTCGGCGTTGTGGTAACGACCCCGTTGGGTCGATGTCGTAGCATCTTTCTGCGGATCCGGGTTATTGTTGGTCATTGTGCCTAATACGAGTTTCAACCTTATCGTATGGGGAAGAATGCAACACGAGCTGGTCCGCAGGAGTTGAACTGACTTCACCTTTGGGGGTTTCCTCGCTCGTTCTCTTTTCTCGTGTCTTCGTGCTCCAAAGTTACAAGGATATCGCTTGTCGGTATTCCTTAGTCAGAAATGCGTGGACTCGAGTCTTCTTTAATGACAGTCTCGGTCGTTTCGGCCAGAGGGAAAAGGCACTTTGTCGGCAGGTTATGGAATGTATTTTTCGAAGTATCGTTTCTGGCAACAAAAACAAAAGGCACCTTGCGGCATTTTCCGCAGTTGAATTTCATTCGAGCTAGAGAGATGATTAGCACACTCCCTTGTCTTGTGCCACCGGACATTACCGCCATTGGAGGAAAAAATCTTTTGTCACAGTAACGCACGCGATGCTCGGGTATGGTTGGCAAATCTCCGACAGTTGAAGTCTCTCCGGGGTAGCCGGCAACGTCAGTAACGTCAGCTTCTGGAGTCTCCTCTGCGTGTGCTAAAGTCTCCTGAAGAGCTGAAACATCAGGCGAAGCCACCGTCGGGGACATCTGCAGCTGTAAAGAGTCCCCGACGTCTAGTTCCGCGCAATTGTCGGCATCATCTGCGTCGTCGATGGCACCACTTCCACCGCGTCCTGCGACACGGGCGACAAAATATGCCGACGAGTTCTCAAGGATAACCTTTTGCTGAACGTTTGTATCAGCCAAGCTGCGAGAAATGCCGCCAGGAGTTTGCGAGAAACGATAAATTATAAAAAGACACGCCTGCAAACAAAGTGCTTCCCCGCCCAGACGGTCGAGACTTTTCTGTTGCAAAAAAGACTCGTGTTGGGTGCATCACTGGATAAGGATCCAAAATGTCCGGCAGGTATAAAATGTTCGAACGATGGTGGAAAAAAAAAAAATGTTGGTATGTGTTTACGATGAACAACGTATTTGGCGTCTTCCGCGAAAGAAGATTAATCGGCAGTGCGCATTATTTATTTTCCGGTTCCAATCTCGTTAACAGGCCAGGTATGCAAAACAGGGGACGTGTTTGATCACGTGTCGCCATCGACAAGATGATTGGCCCTCTGCTCTGCCCCCTTCAAATACTGCCGCACGCGCGTAATAAATAATTGATCAGCTGATGAATATAGCCACAATTATTTCACTGAATCATTTCACCCAGTGCTAGACTAGACATTACCAAACAGTTTAAATGTGCTCATTGGTCAGTGACAAAGTGACGTACCACTGTAATTTTTTTGTTGTAAATGGAACAGAAATAATCATGTAAAATAACACATATTTGTATATCTGTGCATTTACATGAAAACAACTGTATCTCTTCACTGTTATAAATTACAGTAAATTTACGGACTTTAAAACGAAGAATTGTCCTCAACTAAACGAAGACTTTTACATAAGCTCATATATCTGTATCTTCATACAAACTACGCCGGGTACCGTCTTTAGAGTTCTGTATTTACGTTATAAACAAGGTAAACACACGTGCGGAAGGGGGAAAAAAAAAACAAGATTTTTTTGCCGTAGAGTCAAAACGTTTTCCAATGTTTTGTAATTTAAAAAAGATTATGATTGTTGATAAATGCTCAAAGCAAGTGAACTGAACATCCGTATAGCCTATTCACGAAGATAACCGTAAATTTACTAAGATCTCTGGGTAAAATCGTAACATTTGGGTGAAAATTTCTAACAGTGTGGGTAACTTGTGATTCGACACTGCTTTGGCTAAAGGTCTCTAATTGGTCCACAGTTCTCCAGATTAACAGCGATTTGTTCCCGGTCTCTAGCTAATGTAATTCAAAACCGGGTGAGGAAGAGAGAGAGAGAGAGAGAGAGAGAAAGGCATGGAAGGAGAGGCGAGGCGAAGGAAGAAACGGTGGAGAACCGTGAAGAGAGGGGAAAAAAAAAAACAGAGCTCTACTGGCCCGGGTGCTATATAGTCTTGCACCACATAGCACTGACGCGTGAGATGATATGTGGCAAGCGGTATCGGAAAATTAAAAGAAAAAAAAATCTAATGGTTAATTAAGTTTGCGTAACGGCGTGAGTGGAAGTGGGCTGACTTCCGGTCTGCCCAGCCTGTCTGTCGGAAAAAGAAAAAGAAAAAAAAAGAGAGCAAGTTGTTACGTCATCTCCTTCCATTGACCAGCCGGGCTGGCGCGAGCTAACGCGAGTGAAAGTGCGTTTGAAAGTGCTTCCATCACGTCAGTCACATTGGCTCGCAAAACTCAGGCACCGTTCAGCAGTCAGTACGCAGCCTGGATAGAGTTTGTCGTGGTATTGCGAACTGCGCTATTAAATCTTGTCGTGCTGGAACGCTTCGTCGAGTTTTTGTCGTGTCGCGTTCGTCGTGGCATTGCGACTCCAGCTTGTAGCGTTTGAAAATCATTTGACCAAAAAACAAAAATCAATGTGCCTTGGCTTGCGGGTCATCAGCTTCAGTGCCAGCGATATCTGGAGCTCCAACATCGTCAACATCCTCATCCTCATAATCCTCAACATCATCATCATCCTCCTCCTCCTCCTCCTCCTCATCATCATCATCATCATCATCATCATCATCATCATCATCATCATCATTATATTTTTAAAAAAATATGGTTGTCAGTAAAGTCGGTTTACGGACGATAGTTTAACGTGACAAAGTCATAACAAAACATTGATGGCATGATTGCATACTTTTATGAATAAAATTGAATCATTTTTATTGAATTATCTCTATTTTGTATGGATACAAAGAAGGAGTGAAATGAAAACTACAATTTACTTTTATTTGCACTCATTAATTCAAATATGTTTATTACTTTAACGAAGAGATTATTTTAACTATAACTTTTATACATGTTTGCTATTTAACTTCTTCCAATCTGTGTTATTCTGTTGAGGATAGGACGATGATAGGAAAAGTAGGAAACGAATGGGAGTGTTTCAAGGATGATGTGAAGGAAAATGGCTTACCCAACACCAAGATGCAGTCAAAAATAATATATTTGCGCCACGGACTCTGCAGTAATGCTAGGAGGAACGGGTTAGCAAAGAGCAATGAAAATGTTACATTGAAATGCATGAAAACATAATTACGCCACGGACTCGGTCGCAATGCTAGGAGGTTCAGGTTAGCAAAGAGCAATATAAAAATGAGCGTAACGGGACACAGCGAAACGGGACAATGTGCGCAACGGGACACTTTTTCGTGCGTGCAGCCTGCATTCATCGATTTATTAGACGTCACGTCAAAAACGGGAAATATTAATTTTAAAGTCCCATCGATTGAACAATCTCGGTGCATCAAGGCTACACATCAGCAAAACCGGGACCGCATATCTTCAAATTCATTTTGAGGGAAAGCAGGTAACCCCTATTCAATATGTGACGGACGCACCAAAAGATAGCGCGTTACAATTTCAAAGCATGCCATATATTGACGAAGTTCTAAACTAATATATGTTATAATCGTTTTTAGTTCGCTAGCAGCCGAGAGCTTCACTTAGCGGATGGGTTTCGCCAAGGAGAAGAATATAATATAATATATTGTAATGGTTAACTCTAGCTTTTGAACACATAATAGAGTATAATTTCATCTCTTCACTTATTAAGTATATGATAAGGCGTATCGCCTGAACTATTACAACTACAAAGACGAAATAAATAAACAGCTGCAAAGTATGTACTCACAACACGCTATAGATTCACACTATACACAAATCAGTGATTGAAATCAGTTGCATGGATTTAATTGTAAATTCTTTAAAACTAGCTTTTGCTTAGTAGTAAACACAGGATTTCATTAAGAATTCGTTCTTAATGTAATGCAAGCAGTTTTTTTTGTTGCAAAATCAATGAAAATCATTGACGTAAACTGTATAAATATATAAACACGTATGGCTTCATTTAAAGCAGTTTTGAATAAAAACCATAATATTTCTTATTAGTTACAATAAAGTGTTATCTATGAACATAAGTGATTTTTTTAATATCAAACAACTGCAGTTCTTTTGTGGGTAGTTATGAAGTATAGTGAGGAATGCAAAATATTCATGTATATAACCTTTATTGTCTATATATATGCAATCTATATAATTTTATATACAGTGATTGAAATAGTTAGAGTTATAGTTAAACTCTAATAGGTAAACTATACTTATTCCGATCACTGCGTAAAGCATTAAACTTTAAATTACTCGTATAAATGAACACGTGCATAGCAAATATTTTTTTCATAAATATAAATATCATACATCTCGTATCTTGGAAACGGCTCTTAACGATTTGGATGAAAATTTATATTTATTTAATGCTTTGTTTTTCAAGTTTGTCTAAGTGCTGAGCGAACCTTGGTCGCCCAGGTACTTCTTATTTATTCGAAACCCGACCCACTACCAGCAATTTACGTAACGACGGCCATTACAAGCGTAAACAAGCGCGTAAGACACATCAGGCAGGAGTCATCATGCGAGAGGTATGGGGCTGTTCTCTATGTTCTTTCCTCCTAGGAATACTAGCCGGACATTCCCGAAGAGCTCTTTCGCTGCACGATACTCTCGGGAGTTGAATAACAGGGGGAGGAAGGGAGGGCAGGCTTTTTCAGGCCCTGGTGCACTGTCGAGCATTCATTTAAGGCCCCACCACACTGAAAAATATTTCCCTTCAAAAAATTGGACAATAGAGGAGGTGAGGTGTAGTATTTGACAGTAATGGTCTTCCAATTTTCTCCGTCAAATATATTAGAACAGATAACTTCAAAAAAATTTTTAAAAATAATTTCACACTATCATATTTATATTTGGTCTGAGTTATCTCAAACTTTTCAATTTCATAATGAATATGAAATTAAATAATGCAACACAGTGCTGGGTGAAATTTTTTTAAAATTTGTTAATTTTATTTGTGCATATTTTTTTATTTTTTTTTACAATTTAGTTTTATCGTCGGTTACTGTTTGTCCGACATCAGCTGATTCAGTCTTGTTTTGTGCGTGAATATTTTTTTTATCTTTGCATATTTTTATTTATTTTTGATTTTCGGAAATTTTTCCATGCAAGCAGTGCAAAACTGCGATGGCGTATGTCCAAAAAAAACTGCATTAAATCAAAATACCCAATTGCACGAATCATTTAAAGAACGGGACTCTCCCCCCCCCCCCCCTCCGCATGGTTGTGTCCCAGTAGCTCATGGCCAAGTTTTTTAGTTTGAAATTAATTTATTTCAACAGTAAAATACATAGAGCAAAAGAACACAACAGCCAAGAAAATAGCACGCTCAAGCTGACTCAGCTCTTTCGTGCTCAAAAATAAATACATGATACAATAGAAACAACACAAAAGTACAAGAAATATCATCATTACAAATTCCAGGAAAAAGTATAAAAAAACCAGAGCACAGCAAGTAAATAGTGGCGAAGGAATGCGCTGGACAGTGTTGGACAGTGTTGGACAGTGTTGGACAGTGTTGGACAGTGTTGGACAGTGTTGGACAGTGTTGGACAGTGTTGGACAGTGTTGGACAGTGTTGGACGCGACACCCAGATTTTTTTTCCTAGCCTAGCTAAAACTAAGTGTATTTTGGAGGGATCCGGGTTAGGGAGGGACCTAGGTGCGTCTCAGGCCGAAGCCTATACGCCTAGTCATGCTGGGATTAGCCATGCAGGGAGAGGGTCGCATGCATCATGTGCTAGGAGGGGATTGGCCAGCCATGGCAGCGATTGGCGCCATGACTAACTCCCCTCACTCTTAACTCTAGACTATAACTAGAGATAGGTTGGGCCCAGGTAAAACCTGCATAGACACAGGGAAAACCCTGGGCACAAACATGAGGGATGCAAATTGGCATGCATTACGTGTAGCAATTTACAGAAGACAGAGGATGGTCTGGATGAAATGTTGGACAGAGTAGAAAAGAGTCTACCCATGCGGTGGTTGGGCACTTGGACTCGTGGTCCGCTTTGAATTTTATTTGTGTCTGGAATATTTGACCAGGGACGCAAGCGCCCCTGGTGGTGAGTGGTTACACTGAACACTCACTCCGCCAATGTGCTGGACAATGTTGGACAGTGTTGGACAGTGTTGTACAGTGTTGGACGCGACACCCGGGGAAGGGCGCTACTGCCAAAAGGGTCCCGACCACCCCAGCAGCTGCGACCGGAAGCGGAAGAACGGTGACAGGATGAATGAGTGACGTTTCGGGGAGATAACAAGAGTAGCAGGGGGAAGGTCAGCTAGCTTCAGCTGGATATTTTAATTTTCCCGAAGAGCAAAAAAAAATTTTTTTTTCGGGGAAAAGATTTCCGGTGATTTTCCTGCTAAACCGGATAAATGATCCAACAAGTTATACTTTTTTACAAAAAAAAAACACACATAAATTCAGTGAACCTATTTTTATACAAACATAACCAAATGACAGAATAAGTGTGCTTATTTAGTAAATAATGATGAAATGTTCTACACATAACGTGAATAATCTGCAGTTCTATAGTAAGTAGTACCTACCTTTAACTTCAAAGATTTTTTTTTTTACCTGTTTAACAGTTACGTAGAACTTTACTAATGGTATAAAATGTCTGCAATAGAGGATAAATAGGTACCTGAAACTACACACGCGTACAGACTGGAAGTATTGAAATATTGTACTGTTATGTTGGTCCTACATGAGACAATTATTAGTCTTCCTAGCACAAGATTGGCTCAGTACGTAAAAATTTGTTCTATAACCTTGTTTTCGAAGTACGTCTGCATTAAAACTTCCAATTAGAGATGAGCCAAAAATTAACTTGTTAGATGAGACATAGAATTTTAAAGAATGAGCTATGATTTTTATGTCGTATTTTTAAAAAAATAGTTAATTCTGTTTATATCCTACATTTTTTTTTACAAAAGTTCTTATTATTTTAGTAAACGTTTATTTAATTTTTCTTTAAGAATAAAGAAATAATATATTACTATACTATTATATTAGACAATTATAATGTTCCGGTACGCTTATGCAGTTTCGCATTAACCGTTCGTATGTAATGTTTGTGTAAATTTCTTCATTTATATGATAATTTGTTACAAAAAAAACGTTTTCCAAAAGCTTAGAAACTATTCTTTTTTTAATCTGGGGAATACCACATTTTAATTTATTCACTAATGATGTACTAAAAATGAAAAGTTTCACAACAAAGGCCGCATACGAATATTTATTTCTTAACTGCAAACCTCAATTCATGCTAGGACTGGAAAAAAAATTCATTTTAAATCATTACTTATTTTTTTATAAAAGCTTTTATAAACAATTAACTAAGGTTATCGTGAGTTCGCAAAAATGCATCGTTCAATGTCGCTAAAGATTCCAAGAACCATACCGGGTTAATTTACTGGCAGGCGGTCATGTTTTGAAATGTTTAATGTGTTAATCTACCTGTCTGTTATATTATTATAATACATTTGCTTTTAATGTTCACTACTTAAGTAATATATGCACGTGTTTAATGTCTGGACGTTAGGTTAAATAAGTTAAAAGTTTATTATTGCCATTGGTAGAGACCGGAAAAATTCGCGAATTCATTTCGCGATAGGCTAAAATACAAATCGTTATACCTCGGTGCTGCCTCTGCTATTGTCTCACAACTCAACTGGATGACTCTGGGCCAATGAGAAACACCCGACCGAAGCTTTATCGAATCACAGGCTGTGCTACGCTGGAACATCTCACAAGACAGCAGCCAAATCAGCGGGTGGCATTTGACCGAGTGTACGTAGAACTATATGGAGTTCATCCTGCAGGTCATTGAACCCGCGAATTTTTCCGGTCCCTAGCCATTGGATTATTTAATACGGTTCTGTGTAGTTAAAGTGCATGCGAAGGGGGGGGGGGGGGAGCGGGTACTTCGCCACCAAGTCGTTAATAAATAAGATAAATTAAATATTATGAAATTATGTAAAAACACGGGGGTCTCGCACGGACGGGAATGATGGATACGGCCAGTTAGCTAACGTCGTGCGCGCGGCAAAAGCCGCTGTTTTTATTTCCTTCCCGTGACTAAGGAATCCCTGTCCGCCCTTTCACCTCGCAGGCAACTAGAAAAATAGTTGAGTAGGGGAGGGGAGGGGGGGACTTCCCCCCCCCCCTCCCCTCCCGCTACTACCGTCAAGTTTTTGAAACTTCCCCGGCGCGGATATATTGTCCTGACGAGGGCATAAATCAGCGCGTGGAGCCCGCTTCAGCCCCAGCCGCCATGTTTTTTTCATTTCACTGGCTTCCCTTTGTGAATGAAAACCTTATCTTTTTTTTAAAATATTATTCATCTCCCGTTCGGAGATAATGATTACGCTGACATTTCTCCCTTTTCCCCGCGACGCCGGAAGGACAAGGGAAAATTAAAAAAAAAAAAAAAACAGGCGACGCATAGATCGTAGTCGTTTTGTTCGTTTGCTTGGAAAGTTTTTTTTTACGCATTTTGGCTCTTATTTCATCTTCCTGACCCGTCCGGTTTTTTTATTTTATTTTAAATCCTACGTCATTCCCGCTCCCTCCGCCCCCGCCCCCCCCTGGAACGAATTCGTGTCGAGGTTTGCCGTAAACAAGTTGGATGGAAAATCAGCGGCCGAGAAGTCGATCGCCGAATCGAATTTTTTTTTTTTCGAGGACGCGAGCAACCGGATGACGAGAGGCCTATTCCACCTTGGAATATCCTTGAAGAATCACTTGGCATATGCAGAAAATCAGTTTGCATAGTACCATCTGCAGGCGATTGCCTCATATGACCGCTTACTAGCTCTCCTGATGTATTGAATTTATTGCTGTGCAAATTATTAAAATGATTGATTATTGCCGCTGATATGATAAAAGCTTATGTTACCGCTGATCATTTCATGAACTGCAAATGGACTACCTGATGCGCTTGATGCCCATCACGCTACCTGCCATATGCACAATGGTTGGTAGTAAATTGGAGTCTGGAAGTTTTTTTTTTTTTTTTTTTTGCTTTGTTTGGTGTGTCCCAAGGCAAATGACCAGCTTCGTGCATTTTTCGCGAAAAGAATATTTCAGACCAGCTGCGTGTTAACTGTGTCCCGTTGTCTGCATTTCGCGTGATTGACTGGGTTTATTTCAAGCGCATGTTCACTGCCAGCTCACCAATCACAGCCGTCCAGTGCGGCCGTACAGGGAAATCAATGGCTTCTCATGCATACGGCCGCCAATCACAAAGGAGCAATGGCTAGCGCGGACATTACCTTACTGCAGTCCAATAAGCGTTCAGATTAAAGCCCTTCTCGATGAGACATGGCTTGGGAACAACTCGAGAGCATTTTGGAGAACAGCTAGCTTGAAATATTTTTGTTTGCTATATTCGCGAATAAAAGTTTTCTTTCTGTTCGTCATTTATTTCTTGAGTTTGCGTTCGTGGCTTAATGCTGTTCTTACCTAATCAATAGAGACCGGAAAAATTCGCGGATTAATTTCACGACAGCTTAAAATTCATATAGTTATACCTCAGTGCTGCCTCTGCTATTGGCTCACAGCTCACCTGGATGACTCTGGGCCAGTGAGAAACACTCAACCGAAGCAGTATCGAATCACAGGCCGCTACATTGGGACACCTTCACAATACAACAGCCAATGAGAGGGTGACATTTGACCGAGTGTACGTAGAACTATAGAGTTCATCCTAGAGGTCATTGAACCCGCGAATTTTTTCTGTCCCTTTTAATCATCTAGTCACGTGTGACCAAGAGAGAAAGTTAAAAGTAGCCGCAGCGCGTAGAGATGTGAGTGGGAAAAATATAATCACATATTTTTTTCAGGAACATTTTCCTTTTTTGTTCTTTTCTATTACCAACATATACCTATTTACGTGTTTTAAGATAGGATGATATAAGTTACACAATAATTTGCTTTCTGCAGATTTGTAGGTAATGGTTAAAAAAAATTTTTGTTCCTCTCAGTTCATAAAATAAAAACCAAATTTATGTTTTATTCGGTTATGTTCGTATAAAAAAAGGTGACAAAAATTGTTTGGTTGTGTGAAAGTATAACTGTTTGGAAAGTTTTCCGTTTTTACAGAAAATTTTCGGGGTAAATTACAGGAAAATGTTCCCAAAAATACTTTCCGGAAAACTAACACTTCTAAGCAGCAGCCAAGGTAACACTCACGACTTACTCGATAATGCACACGAATGAGATTTCTTAACTTGCACCAGATTACAACGCGACGCCAAGGAGAGAGGTGGAAAAGGATCTAACTGTAGAGATGCTCAAAATCGATTGTATTTTCATACCAACTGACGTACCCGTGCTTCGCAACGGCGGTCCGCAGACAGAGCACACACTCACTCCTCATCGCTCATTGCACACTGATCATTGCTCACTGCAAATTGTTCACTGCACATTGCTCATTGCACACTGCACATTACTCATTGCACACTGTTCATTGCACATTGAAATAGCTCATTGCACACTGTTCATTGCACATTGCAATAGCTCATCGCTCATTGCACACTGCTCATTGCACATTGCAATAGTTCATTGCACATAGCTCATCGCTCATTGCACCTGCCCCTCCTCGTGGGCGCGTCACTGCCGCGCCTCGAATGAAAAAACAACAATAATAAAACGATACATTTTCCGTTGCTATGGAGACGCTGAAGGCATCGACAATGCAATAGCCGTTGTCATAGCTACGGAGAAAGCACAAAAAAAATGCAAGCAACCGATGCAATGGCCATTAACATGGAGACGCAGAAGGTACCAACAATGCAAAGGCCCGTTGCCATGGACACAACGATCCAAAAACCCACAGGAACCGTGCATTTTTCCGGTATAAAAATGTAGCCTATTCCACTCTCCGGCCCGTAAAATATATTTAATGCAAAAAAAAAAATGTATCGCGATCCGTAGCTCCTTTGCTGCGTGAATGAAGGACAAACCGACAAACCAACGAACAAACTTTCTAATTTATAATATGAAGTATGGATACCAGTACGAAATCAACAACGCGCTTGCTCACTAATAAGTAGGGACCGGAAAAATTCGCGGATTCAATGACCTCTAAGATAGCCTCCATTATCCTCTGCATTTCTCAAGTAAACACGCGTGTTCATTGGGTACTAAATTGTGAGGCGTCTCCACTGGGTAGCTTGTGATTCGACGCTTCTTTGGTCGATAGTCTCTCATTGGCCCAGAGAGCTCCAGTTAAACTGCGAGCCAATAGCAGAACCAGCAGAATTGTACACACATGTTTGAATTTCAGCCTATCGCTAAATGAATCCGCGAATTTTTCCGGTCTCTACTAATAAGAAGTTGTCGCTGGTCCATGCCGCATTTTATACTTTCCTCCAGGATCACACGTGATTTTAAATCTGTAAAAAAAAAAAGCTCTGTGTTTGCTTTCCTTGTCTTTGAACGAAACGCCTACAACGTCACACACTGCAGTTCAACCGGACCGGTCGCCAGTTTATGGCCAGTGATTTCTTCCAGACCAGTTTATTCCGAGCGTTCGTGAGAGACACCAGCATAGTGCACTCTTGAGACAAGCGGTTAAAAGAATATTCTGCATGAAAAGGGGGTTGTCTGTAAAGTCGGTTTACGGACGATAATTTTACGTGATAACGTCATAAGAAAACATTGATGAAAACTTGCATACTTTTTTAATTTTCAAATTTTATTTACAGTTTTTTGCAAATTTAATTTAAATAATTAGTTTAAATATAATCACGAACAATTAGTTTAAAAAGCCCGCCTTAACCTGTTTGATATTATAGAAGATTTTCTCGCACGGTGGTTGGCCGGTTCTTGCGCGCTCGGCTCAAGCGGAACGTGACAATGAGTCATGCTTTTTCGTGCGTGCAGCCGGCGTTCATCTATTTATAAGACGTTATCACGACGAAAGAAATATTTGTGAAATTTTTTTATTTTTAAATTCGCGGTTTCAGTCACCCGCGATCCTGTAGCCTATGTACTCTGTAACTATACCTTCTCGCTGACTGGTGATTTCGATATCACTATGTTTAAATGTTTTCACTGGCTCGGAGGCCTTCAAGTATGGTTAAGAGACAGCGTGAAGGTGAACAAGTTTGGATTCTATCCTATCGCGAAATGAACCTCAGAATATTTTTTTTTGGTCTCTATTTATGACTAATGGCAGAGTGTTTTTTTTATTTTTCGCGAAATAATTTGGTCGCTCAATAGTCTGCAATGGGGTATGCCCGAGCCAGCAATTTTGTTCCCTTGTGATTGGCGGCCGTCTGAGAGAGAAGCCATTGCCCTGTTCGGCCGGGCCATTCAGAATGCGTTTGCTTCCGCACTGGGTGGCTGTGATTGGTGTGCTGACGGTAGACATTATTTTACTTGAAACAAATCCAGCCAACCATGAAACACAGACGATTATATAAGTTTCCACACACAGCTGGCCTGGAAAGTTTTTTGTTTTCTCCGCGAAAATTACATGTTCCTAGTTACGACTAGAGACACGGAAATTTCGCAGATACCTCACTATTGTTTTAAGGATTGGATCACAGTTGTTGGGACATTCTCCGCTACGACTGTGGAGGTGGAGATGGAGGTTCTACAACAAAGAATCGGTTGGGCCATGAAGATTTCGCGAAAAGATCTCGAGAGTAGCTGGAAGTTAAAACACTGTAGCACCGTCTGTGTTTCGTGATTGGGCGAGCTTCTTTAAGGCACAAGACGATTGTTAAACCACCAATCACAGCTATTGAGTGTGGAAGCAAACTCGTCCTCAGTGGCTCGGTCATATAATGCATGCGACTTCTCTCGCAGACGGCCGCCAATCACAAGGAAGAAACAGCTGGTGTGTGGGTATACCTTGTTGCAGTCTAGTAGGTGTTCAGATTTTTGCGCGAAAAATGCCTGCCTCTAGGAATCGGCCAATGTGTGGGTATAGTATGCATATACACTGTTAGAAATTGCAGTAAAATTACTGAAATTTCAAAGAAGAATTTAACTCAAATAAACGACGAGTTCTTCAAAATTTCAACTTCCCCGTATTTCAACTCCCCCGTTGCATTTTTTTCGTTTTAAACGAAGGTTAAAAACACACGTACACAAAATAAGAGCGTTCTCGCTCTAGACTTAAACGAGATTTAAAATTAATGTTCTGTTAACATACCAAGAAAATTCTTTTAGATTCTAGTTCAAACTAAGTGAACTCAAGTGTCCGCAAATTTACGAAGATCTCTGGATAATACGTGACCAGCGTTTTTTGTTACTTGAAAGGAAATTTTGGCAACTTATAGAATCGTGAATTTTAGACCGACATCATGTGAATTCTCGAAATTTTCCAAGTGTCTAATTATTAGAGACCTGCAAAATTCGCGGGGTCAGTGACATTCAGGATAGACTCCAATATCCTCTCCACACTCGGGCAAATGCCACCTGTTCATTGGCTGCTGACTTGTGAATCGTCTCGACTGGGTGGGCCTGTGATTCGACACTTCTACGAGTGAGGGTCTCTAATTGGCCCACATTACTCCAGATTAACAGTGAACCAGTGGTAGAAGCAGCACTAAGGTATACTTATTTGAATTGTAGCATATCACGAAATGAATCCGCGAATTTTGCAGGTCTCTACTAATTATGATACAGATCTTTCTCTAATGCAGTTAAATTTCATAGGGATATATGCATTCTGGGCTGTTTACGAATAATAACCTGAATTTCGCAAGTCTCTGGTGAAATGTTTATTGGTTTGGCGGGGTGAGGAAAAAGGAAGGGATTATTTTTTTTTTTTTTTTTGTGTTGGTGAGTATGTAAGGGGGTAAGGGGTTAAGGCGAAACCCGTCTGACGGCATTGCAAGCCGCCGTTCGCGATTCGAATCGCCCCACTTAACCCGGCCTGCTTGATTGTTTACAGCGTGCGACCCGCCTTGTCCTTCTCTTCCACGCCGACCGCAGACTTCACGGGCCGAGCGAACATTTCACTTCGCGCTGATCGCAGAAAACTCCTGGAACCATCACTTTACAGCTCGACTGCGTGAAACATTTAATAAGATGTAAATACGGCTTACGGACTGGAGTGCTTCCAAAAGCCTTTTGAAATTGGAGCTGGAATAATCTCTTCATCTGTAAACAGCTTAGCTCCCGGTATGCGGCATTTGGTTCGAGTCCAGTGACTCTGCTAATAAACAATAATACTAATAAATAGACAGGAAAAATTTGCGTATTAATTTCATGATAGTCTGAAATTCAAACATGTGTACAATTCTGCTGGTTCTGCTATTGGCTCGCAGTTTAACTGGAGTTCTCTGGACCAATGAGAGACTATCGACCAATGAAGCGTCGAATCACTAGCTACCCAGTGGAGTCGCCTCACAATTTAGTACCCAATGAACACGCGTGTTTACTTGAGAAATGCAGAGGATAATGGAGGCTATCCTAGATGTCATTGAATCCGCGAATTTTTACGGTCTCTACTAATAAACAATAATGTAATAGTAATGAGTGAGTGACTGGTTTTAATTTAACACTACTTATTATAATCTGGTTTTGGCTACGCCGGATTTTTTATGTCTTAATTTACTTTCCAGCACGTGTATGCCTATGCTTGATTTTTTTTAGTTACCTGTGAATTAGCTTCTTGTTTGAATTTTGCAATGGTTAAATCTTATCTTTGAACATTTAATTCTGTTTTGTATTTTATTAACTATTTTATCTTTTATGTTCATGCAATGCTTATTTAAATATATATATGACTTAATAGCAGAACATTTTGATAGGTGTAAGAAAAGGCGTATCACCTTAACTTCGACACAATAAATACGGTAATAAAAATGAATAAATAAGGAATGGTAGGAAACTAATAGAATGTTATCTTTAAAAGATTTGTGCAATGGGAGTGCATGACTTGATGTAAGTTTTTGGACATACGCCATTGCTAAGATCTTAGCAATGGCGTATGTCCAAAAACTTACATCAAGTCAACTAATAGAATATTGAAAGTAGTTACAGAATTTCACGCTGGAACCGCATTTGCGCTATGGTCCCGATGTGGAATGACGCGATGAGACATAAAAAAATTAATATTATTGCAAAATTGCAGTTTTCATCCGAGTGACAAACAAAAATGAAAGTTTATATATATATATATATATATATATAAAAATTTTCGCCAATACGTTCACATTATAAATACGAAATAACGACAGCCATCAATGTTTCCTACAAAATGTTTTTAATATACATGTTTTGAGAGAAATATGTTTTGTTTCAAATTTAACGTTCGTTCGGGGGAAAAAAAATCAGTGCGCGTGAACATTTATCAAAAATTTTGCATATGAATTGAGTAAAAATGGCGTAATATACATACGCATAGGAACATTACTAATAGAACAGTATAATTATCATTATAATATAAATTTCTAAAATCTCTTTTTTTGGTAACGTCGTGCCAGCAACATGATGGAAATTATAATTATTTCTAATAGAAAAATTTGTCGCGCCTTCGAATTCCGTTCGGGTGAAGTCGCAAAGGTGTCTAACGTGATTGGCTAGGAAATTATTTTTATTCTCATCACGCCCTATCGCATCACAGTGCATAGAAAGAACGTTTCTGTACTTTTACAAAATATTTCTTTGGAAACCAGTTCGGAGAAATAGTAATACTACAAGAAAGATATTGTAACTTAAAAATGACTACGGTTATTTTTGCATATATGAAATACGTTTATTTCGAGATAATACGCATAATTTTATATTTTAAATGTTTTTATACAAGCAATTAAAAAAATATGGAAAACATAATTGAATATTATATAATTTGAGATTGATTGTTTTATAATGCTCATTAATTTGCACAGTTAATGATGGAAAGCTATTCAGGGAATTATTAAAAATAACTTAAACTATTGGAGGTACTGGGACAGCTCAAACATAAATGCCCGGGTAAGAATCCGAACCCAGTGTTACTGCTAACAATATTTTGTAGTGATACAGTTGTTTTCATGTAAAATGTACACATTTACAAATATCTGCAATTTTGGATAACTATTTACATTAAAAAAATATTACGTGATTCTAGATCAATAGTATTTATTCTCTGATACGTGCAGGGAATTATTAAGAAACATTCACTAATAAGCGTCATAAAATTTTAAGACCATTATGTCATGTCTGCTTTCGAATGAGGTTACGTAAACAAAAAACTTTCGCTGCTTAAACGTATTAGCATTTCGTAGCGAACACTAAGCTATTAATACACGCTGACCGGGCCCATATATATGTATGTGTGTATATATAGTGTGAAAGTTAGACAACAGGTTATTGCGCGAACTCTCCCAGTGTCTATTGGGAGCATTACTACACTTGTCATTATCAATGAAATGAATTCAATTACTAATTGCCAATGCAGTCACGCGGAACACTTGTAGAAGCCAATCGCTTTAAACTTTGAGCATTCCATTTTAATATGCGCTATATTTTAACGAAGCCAAATGGTTAATTTTGAGTGTAAGCAGTAAAACTATTGATGGCCTGGAATTTTTTAAATCCAATATGGCTATCGATATGCACACATATAATTGCATTTAAGAATTCGCTGAGGGCCGATAAGTAGTACCGGATTAATTCTGAAAACTTACTTTTTAAAGAAGAGTTCAAATGGCTAGAATGCGTGTTTCCATAGTGATTTTTAGGCATGAAAAGACTGGGTACAGATTCTTGAAAGCACTTAAGGGGCCCGCCTCGTCAGGGGTGTGTGTGTGTGTTGGTGAGGCGGGATGATAAGCGCGACGCTCGCTGGTGCTTCTAGCGCGGTGTCTCCTCTGGACTGGCGCGCAGTCTTCTCGTCGTGCATCGAGCGGCGACCGTGACATTACACGGCGGAGAGATGAAGATAAAGTTGTAATGCAAGTACCGGTTGTTTCAGGCCTGAAAATTACTCTGAAAACATGCGTTTAAGCCATATTAACTCTTCTGAAAATACAGTTTATAAACTTAATCCAAAATCAAAAGTACTTTTAGGCCCTCAGCGAACTCTTAAATGCTTTTCGTAAGCAGACCCCACTCGGATATCTCGAGTAGTTTTGAAATCGCGTTGTTTTTCCCTGAAGCTCTGCGCACCGCGTGTGTGCCCGGGTGGGCGGGGGGCCTTAAGAGACTCGCTCTACACCTTTGTATTAGTTTCTCCACCATGTAACGTTACTGTCGCCGCTGAGTGCATGACGAGAAGACACAGACGCACCTCTGACTAGGGACCGGAAAAATTCGCGGATTCAATGACCTCTAGGATTAGCCTCCATTATCCTCTGCACGTCTCAAGTAAACACGCGTGTTCATTGGTTACCTACTAAATTGTGAGTCGTCTCCACCGGGTGGCTTGTGATTCGACGTTTCTTTGGTCGATAAGTCTCTCATTGGCCCAGAGAGCTCCAGTTAAACCGCGATCCAATAGCAGAACCAGCAGAATTGTACACATGTTTGAATTTCAGCAGAGGTGCCCCCCGCCCCCCAAACACTATGACTCACCCCCCCCCCCCTAACCTAATGATACGCCCCCCCCCCCCCCCGAAATTTGTTATGCCATTTTCTCAATGATCAATTGCTAAATTATTTTATAATATTATACTTTTTTAGTATTATATTTTATTACATTTTGCATTAATTAAAACTGATTTTCTAATAATAATTTTAGTCATATCAGGTAATATTTCCATCCTGAACCGACAGATGCCAAACTGCTTTTGTTGAGGAAAGTGCGGGGTTTCCAATTTGATTTGGAAGATCCCTTTCAATTATCAAAGCACCAGAAATGTATTTTCACATTAGAAGCTATAATTATGTAAATGATATAAACATTTTTCTCGTCTTTTAACCAACCCCCCCCCCCCTGAAATTTTAATGACGCAGTCTGCGTCGTTACCCCACCTTGTGGGCACCCCTGATTTCAGCCTATCACGACATGAATCCGCGAATTTTTCCGGTCTCAACATCTGACTAGGCTGGCCCCTTCAAGGGGAGAGGCAGTGCGTCGTACAGTACCTGCTTCCCCTCCCCTCCCTCAAACACCACTCGTTGACCTTCCGACGCTGTTCACGACAACAAAAACAACAGCAGTACCGCGCAAGGCTGCACAGAAATAATAATAATAATAAAAAACATGTCCTTTTACCAAAGATTTCCTTTTGTAAACCAGTTGCCATAGAAATACAAAGAAAGATACCGATAAATTTGTACAACACGTTGGCTACGACTAATTTTTTTTTGCATGCATGAAATACGTTATTCCGAGACAATACCGAGCATTTCTTACGAAAATTGACGCATAATTTATATATTTTGATTGGGGATTTGACCTTATCCTAAATATGCGCAGTTAATACTGGAAAGATATTCAGTAAATGGTTTACAAACAACAGTTGGAGGAACTGGGGCAGCACAAAGCACTAATTGACGGGTGAGAATCCGAACCGAGTGTTACTGCGAACACTTATTTTTAGAGATCGGAAACATTCGCGGAGTCATTTCACGACAGCCTAAAATTCAAATAGTTACACCTCAGTGCTGCCTCTGCTATTGGCTCACAACTCACCCGGATGACTCTGGGCCAGTGAGAAACACTCAACCGAAGCTGTATCGAATCTCAGGCGGGCACATTGGGACACCTTCGCAAGACAGCAGCCAACGAGAGGGTGACATTTGACCGAGTTTACGTAGAACTATAAAGTTCATCCTAGAGGTCATTGAACCCGCGAATTTTTCCGGTCCCTACTTATTTTGTAGTGATTCAGTTCTTATTAATGTAAATGAACAAATTTAAAAATAAATTGTAACTTTAAATGAATACAGAAAAAAAAAACTTTCCAGTGTGCAGCTCTGTTACAGGCGGTCCGCGGGAAAGAGCGTTAGGGTCAATTTCGCGTGGGTCGGAGGAGAAATAATCCTGATAGTAGACGATATTAGGATCTCCGGCGGCCGTGCTGTTTTGCGTGCCGACCTCCTGCCTCGACGCGTCCGGGAAACGAAAACTACATCAAGGGGAATAAGTTTTGATGAAAGGTACTTTTGTGGACATACTGGTTACATATTACGTGATAAGTAGAGACCTGCAAAATTCACGGTTTCGATGGCCTTCAGGATAGACTGCACATACCCCTGTACACTCGGGCAAATAGCGCAAGTTCATTGGCTGCCGACTTGTAAGTCGTCGTCTTAGCTGGTTTGTCTGTGATTCGATCCTTCTTTGGTTGAGGGTTTATAACTGGTTGATATTCGTCCAGATGAACAGTAATCCAATAGCAAAATTATCTAAGCGGCATATGTGTTTGAATTCTAGCCTATCACCGACTGAATCCGCGAATTTTGCAGGTCTCTAGTGATAAGAAACCTTAATACTGGACAAATAAGATTAGTATACAAAACTGATAAATGTGCAAACACACAGAAAGCAATGTGTTATTCGAATGATTCGTGCAATGGGAAATGTTGATTTAATGCCAATTTTTGGTCATGCGCATTTTGCGATTTTACAGTGTTTGTCATGGGGAAAAAAATTTCAAGACTGCAAAATAAGAAATAAAAAAAAATTGGCTGTCTGTAAAGTCGGTTTACGGACGATAGTTTAACGTGACAATTTCATAACAAAACATTGATGAAATTGAATCATTTTTATCTTAATAATAAAAGAATAAATACTTGAAATTATACTAGTAATCAGATTTTTAAAATGAAAGAATAATTAACCTTTATTGCCGAAAATGTTGTAATAAGCAATGAAAACCACACTAACTTATCACTTCATTTTATAAACAGTCGACGAAACAGTTCACGTGTAGATGACTTGTAATTAATTTTAAAAACTGTCCTTTAGCTATAAAGTTTAAATATAATTATGAACAAGTTTTCATATAAATAAACTGTAATCACATATCTAACATAACCTATTATTACTGCACTCACCAACAGATGCTACTTTTTTTAATAATAAAAGAATAAATACTTAAAATTATACTAGTAATCATTCATTTTCTTACGTACATCTGACGTAGAAATTATTTCATATTACACATTTATAAACAAAGTTTTAAGTTTTCACTTCTGTCGGTGCGGCGCAAGCGTACAATGAGCGTAACGAGACACAGCGTAACGTAACAATGTGCGTAACGGGACAGTTTTTCGTGCGTGCAGCCGGCGTTCATCGATTTATTAGTCGTTGTCATGTCAAATTCAAACTTTTGTATAATTGAAACTGAAACATTATTTTATGGACATTCCTTTATGGACATCCTGTATTAAAATCACCATCATATAAACTCCCATAGCGGCTTGTTACAAACAAAAAAGACTGCGTGCTTGTTTGATGCCTTGTGCGTAGAGGCGAAAAGGCGAACGATGTGAGTGCCAGTGTCAACCTAAGCGACCCCTGCAAATTTAGATTTCCTAGCGATAATTCTGTAGCACTTGTTTCGTAGTTTTTCTTTTCTCTCTCTCCAGATATTTAGTCCACGTTAGTTTCTAGCTGTAAAAGAACACGCAAGTAAATCTTATGTATAGAGACCGAAAAAAATATGAAGATTCATTTCATGATATCCTGAAATTCAAATAATTATACTTTTTTACTGCGTCTGCCGTCGGACACAGCCAAAGGAGTGTCAAAACGCGAGTCACTCACCACAGACGTCCCAAAAGTCAGCAGCCAATGAACAGATAGACGAGTTTGCCCGAGTGTTCAGAGGATCGTGGAGTCCATACTGGAGGCCATTGAACCGGCTAATTTCCCAAGTACTTACTTACCTATGTACGAACACACTTTCGTGACCTTTCACCGCAAATGGACAGTGTAAAGTGAAAAATCCTTTTTGAGAAAAAATTAAGACGAAATATGTAGATATTATAGCGAAGAAATTATTTCCTGTGTGAAAAAAAAAAAAAATAACCGTAGCAGAGTTATCTTTCTTGTAGTATTACTATTTCTTGGCAACTGGTTGCCAATGGAATGCTTTGTAAAAAAAAGTACAGAACTTTATATTCCTGTGACGAGGCTGGCCGCAGACCACATCAGCGTCCAAGAACGTCCTTCGCCGATACGTCCTCCAGTATCGCTGGACTTTTCCACAGTTGACCGTGCTCAAGGGGATACCATTCTTAGCCAGAAAGATGATTTTGGGACCATCTGCGCGTCAAATGTCTGCATAATTGTCCATGCATCGTGATTGGTTAAGTTTTTTGACGTGACAACGTCTAATAAATCGTAGAACGCCGGCTGCACGCACGAAAAAGTGTCCCGTTACGCACATTGTCCCGTCACGCTGTCCATTACGCTCATTGTACGCTTGCGCCGCATCTGTCTCTCTTCCACTCGATTGGAACAACCATCGATTTGACTTTTTCGAGGCACATTAAACATGAAACACTCCCATTCGTTTCCTACTTTTCCTATCATCGTCCTATCCTTAACAGAATAACACAGATTGGAAGAAGTTAAATAGAAAACATGAGTAAAAGTTATAGTTAAAATAATCTCTTCGTTAAAGTAATAAACATATTTGAATTAATGAGCGCAAATAAAAGTAAATTTATCAATTAAATTGTAGATTTCCTTTCACTCCTTCTTTGCATCCATACAAAATAGTGATAATTCAATAAAAATGATTCAATTTTATTCATAAAAGTATGCAATCATGTCATCAATGTTTTGTTATGACGTTGCCACGTTAAACTATCGTCCGTAAACCGACTTTACAGACAACCAATATTTTTCATTTCTGATGCACGTCACTGTTGCGGAATGAAACGTGTCCGGAAACAGCACAGCCAAACAAGGCAATGGCTTCTGAAACCGCTTGCGTGGGCGCACCTTGTTGCAGATATACTGTCCACTCCATGCTAATTTACAAAACTGTGGAAATCACCGCGAAATAAAAGTGAAAGTGAACTAGATATAACCCTGCAAAAACTCCCTTGCTGAAAATCGGTAAGCAGAAGCATCTTTTTTTTTTTTCCAGTGAATTTCCACTGATTTGTAATCGTTAGACATGCAAAATTCGCGGATTGATTTCGCGATAGGCTAGCATAAAAACTATACCTTCGTACCGCTTCTGCGATTGGCCCACATTTTATCCGGGGAACTGCGAGCCAATTGGAAACACTAAACCAAGAAAGTGCCGAATCACGGACAGCCTAATTGAGACGTCACACGCGTCAGTAGCCAATGAACAGGTGTCATTTCCGCGAGTATTTAAAGGACTGTGGAATCTATCCAAGAGGTCAATGAATCCGCGAATTTTGCAGGTCTCTCGACTAATCGTTTATAACGGTTCGTTAAACAGCTTGAATAAAATTTTTTATCTCACATCGGGAATACATAAAAAAAAAAAAAGTAAGTCCAAAAGCTGACGAATGATCAGAACGGTGTCTGCATTAAGATTTGAAAAAAAATGCTTCAAAAAATTAAAGTCTTCTTTTCTGTGGTGGGTGTGGAGGTAGGGAGGGAGGAAAAAAAGATGGGAGTGGGTGGGGTTTATTTGGACAAAAACGTAGACGCAGCATCACCTGAGAGTGGTCCGTTTCGGTTTCGGCGGCGTAGTGTTAGGCCAGTTTCTGGGTTGCAGGAACTCATTTTGCGGTGGCCCCAAATAGGGGCGTAGGGGCCCCCCTGCGCCGAAACTAGGTCACACGTGGCGACCACCTCCTTTTTTTTTTTTTTTTTCCATCTCCTGACTTCCTAGGAGCTCCATGGTGAGGAGAGAAAGAAGGGAGAAAAAAAAGGGGGGGGGGGGGGGGTCAGTCATTCTCCAGCCGGGCAGACCAAAAGCGGAAGACACTCCAGGGAAGAGAGGCTCCAACATTCACCAAGGCTACACGGAAGAAAAAAAAAAAAAAGCACTACACAGATTGCCGCTCCACAATTGGAAAAGGCCATTTCCAACTCACAGCGGCAGCGCCGAGTGCTAGCTTTCTTTACGTATTTGTCTTTCTCTCTCTGAGAACGGCCGAACTTCTGAAACGTAAAAAAAAAAAAAAAAAAAACTTGAGTAATTAAGACGAGCGTAAATGGAACGCGTGTACACATCCATTTATTTATTAGTATTTTTTTTCTCCCCCCCCCCCCTACACACATACACACACATACACACACACACACGCCTTCGAGTTGGAAGAGCGGGCAAGTGCGCGGCAGACATTAAATCCGATTATTTAGTACTTTCGAAAGCTGGGGCAGGCACTTGTTCCTCGACGTTGGGGCGTGTAAGGGAAGGGGGGGGGGAAGGGTAAAAGAAGGGAAGAGGAGGGAAGGAGGGCTGCTGCCTATTCTTTTAATTTTCTCTTTGCACTTTCTCCCGCGCCAGAGGGGTTCTCTCCGGAGAGCCGGCGGTGATGAATGGGCCTCGCCTCGCCTCGCCTCGCGTATACGAGCGTGGTTGTGCGCGCGCGTTCACGAATGGCTGTCGTTTCTCGAACCCACTGCTTTTTTTTTTTTTTTACCGTTTCTCTCGCAGACTAATGACGAAGTTAGCCCGCACGCGCGCAGCAAATTTTACGTCCGCCGACGTTCGAACGAGTTTATCTGATGGCAACTTTTCAGAGAACGTGTGACCGTGGCGAAAGTAGCTGTCGCGCGGTCGAGGTAACACAATCGCTCAGTACTTTTGGTACGTCCGAGCTACAATTCTGTATGCACCATTAGTAGGGACCGGAAAAAAATTCGCAAAATTCAATTACCTACAGGACAGACTCCAAGATCCTCTATGCACTCGGACAAATTACATACATCTGCTCATTGGCTACTGACTCGTGACAAATAATTAACTAGAATGCTTTTGATTCGATAGGTACTTCTTTCGTTGAGGATTATTCATTGGGCTCTGATTCCTTCAGACAACCTGGTGGTCCAATCACTGAAGCAGCGGAAGGTTAAACACATTATTTGGATTCTAGCATATTACGAAATGAAACCGCGAGTTTTTCCGGTCTCTAACCATTAGAGTTCGTGATCACTGTTCGGCCGCTGTGTGATCATTGGGAACTTCGGAAAGAATCGAGGATCCTGTCGGTTCATTATCGTGATCTAAGGATCGACGCAGCTATGTCTGGAATCTGTTGGGACTTTATTCAGGCCTTAATTGCAGCCAGACGTAAATATCAGAGGATGATTTACAAAATTTCAGTTAATTTTAAACACATGTAAAAAAAATGCTGCTTTTTCCGTCATTACATCCAATTATCATGTAAAATACCCATGTTTTTTTAGGTGTTTAAATTTCGTGTTATTTTAGTTTAAGGCTTTTTACTTCGTCAGAACTATTTTTCACACTAAAAAAAATTATACTTTAAGTAAACAAAAGCTATTTATATTTTAGATTGCTTCGTTTTGTAATGACTTTCAATGCCAGTATGTCTTTTAAGTTCGTTATTGGTAATAATCAACAGAGATGAGGCAGCAGTCGCATGTGCTGCTATCTTGCGGCAACCGCAGCGAAGCGATTGCTCGCCCAGTCTCAATCGATTGTGTAGCGACTTCATGTCCTACCAATAGAAACGCACCTAACATTTCCTCGACAACCGTTTGCCGCAGGTTGAAGATATACTGACCTCGGTTCACGTGAGCGTGGATGGTGTAGTCCCGGAATGTGCTGGCGCAACGTTCAGCGGAACGAGCCGTGGATCATTAGTAGGAACCGGAAAAATTCGCGGGTTCAATGACCTGCAGGATGAACTCCATAGTTCTACGTACACTAGGTCACATGTCACCCACTCAATGTTTGCTGTCTTGTGAGACGTCCCAACGTAGCAGCATGTGATTCGATAAAGCTTTGGTCGGGTATTTCTCATTGGCCCAGAGTCATCCAAGTGAGTTGTGAGCCAATAGCAAATACAGCACTGAGGTATAACTATTTGTATTTTAGCCTATCGCGAAATGAATTCGCGAATTTTTCCGGTTTCTAATCATTAGTAGAGACCTGCAAAATTCGCGGATTCATTCGGTGATAGGCTAGAATTTAAACACAAATACCTCAGATAATTTTGCTATTGGCTTACTGTTCATCTGGACGAATCTCAACCAGTTATAAACCCTCAACCAAAGAAGGATCGAATCACAGGCAAACCAGCTGAGACGACTTACAAGTCGGCAGCCAATGAGCTTGCGTTATTTGCCCGATTGTACAGGGGTATGTGCAGTCTATCCTGAAGGCCATCGAAACCGCGAATTATGCAGGTCTCTAATCATTAGTTAAAGTGGTTCGAAGAGCAGAATGCTGCAGCTAGCTAAGGAAACAGTCAATTTTCGAGCGGTTTTAAAAGCTTTCATTCAAAATTTTCAAGGACTCGCTTTAGTTTTTGCACTTTTCGTGTAAGATAGTGGTGTCCAGCGCTTTTCAACAATATGGCCGTGAGGAATATAAATTTCTTCGTTCATCAAATGTGAAGCTGCACTTAATTGCGCATCACGCGTCGACCTTATGTAATTCACAACAAATGCAAGAGCAAAATGGCGCAACGCGCAACAAACACAAAACTAAAAAAAAATCAAGACTGTTCATTGAAGTCGCAAAATTTCAACTTAAATCTGTAAAAAAAATTATCTGTCTTTTATTTATAAGTAACTCTTTTTTTACTTATATGCGAGCTTAATAAGTGGAAGCGTAATGCGTTTGATAAAAACATCGCAGACGTCTATACACATTATGTCTGCATTGTTTAAAAGTTTTCGCAATACTTTACTTCAAGTATGGAAGGCGGAAAAACAAGCAGAAACGTCAGAATTCGAACACGAAAAGTTGCTTGGGTTATTATTTTTTTAAAACTAAGGTTTTTTTTTTTTTTAACTTTTGGTGCCTTGCGATCTTGCGTTTATTTTCTTCAAATCGAAAAATACTAAATTACAAAATCCCTCCACAAATGGGCGTGTGGAAAAGTCGGCCGACAGCGGGTGAAAGTCTCTGTTGCCTTCACTGCGGCTGTGCTAATATCAACTTCGTTACTGTAAGCATAATATATTATCGACTGCAAAACTCGGGTGACCAAGTGAAAGAACGAGATAGCATCTCCAGTCATTGATCAGTAAACTCGGAGAGACAGAATTCTATATATATATTTTTAAAAGTTTCTATAAAGAAGCAGGTTTATTTAGTGGGGAGAAAAAAACCGGACCGCTCATTAGGCTGAAATAAAGTTTCCTTCCTTGTGATTGGCGACCTTCTGCAAGAGAAGCCAGAAGAAACAAGACAACTTATTTCGCAGGCCCGTTCAGGAACAAGTTTGCTTCCGCACAAAATGGCTGTGATTCGTGCGTCTTAAAGGAAAACAAATCACGACACACAGACGAAACTGCAGTTTTTTTTAACACACAACTTGTCCGAAAACATTTTGTCTAAAATTTATTACTTTTAATTTTAAAAACACTTGTCTTCGGAAGAAGGAGCCAAAAAAAACCTTACCTTATTTACTACCAACGTGGTCAGAAACTATACCGAATTTGTCAAAATTCGATCTTTAACTTCGGATGCAGGATTATTCGGAAAAAAATTAGACGAAAGCTTATAAAAATTGTGTTATAAAGTAATTCCCAAGGCTGCTTTAAGCCTTTGGAGTGGGAGTCGAAACACTGGTTTATCGCATATACAGTAATAGAGAAAGTAAGAAAGATGGAGCACTGAGTGTCTAGAAAATGCTTAATTGAACAAATGTCTAGAACCTCAGCAAAACGTTTCTCTGTCGTGAAATTATTATTCTTTTAATTATTAGGGGTAACAAGTTAGAGATAGCTATGAAATAAATGTGCCCATAAAATAATGTCACGGTTTCAATGGTATATTATAGCAGTTTAATTAAGAACATTTACAACAAATCATGCATCAAATTTAAGGTAAACTAACATAGTTTTTCTTACAAATTTTCAATACGTTTACCTTCACTTGTACGGCCAAAATCCAACCTGAAGTCCAATTCAATCCACACTTTGGTTAACGCGTCCGGAGTAGTGGATTCAATAATGGCCTTTTCAGTTCTGTTTCTCAGCTCTGGCAAATCATGAGGTAGCGGCGGAACGTAAACACGATCTTTTATAAAGCACCAAAGGAAAAAAAAATATTCGCATGACGTTACGTCAGGTGAACGTGGAGGCCAGCGAAAAAAAGAGCTCTGTCGTCTCGACCATTTTGTCCAATCCAACGGTCAAGGACTTCGACGTTCAACCACTCTCGCACAAAAGAGACACTAATGGGAAGGGACTCCATCCTGCTGCCAAATAAAGTTTACAGGTTTATCCTCTAATAATGGGGGCAAAATACATTATTTTGCGCTGCAAGCGAAAAAAAACTAATCAGTATTCGCGCATGCGCTTATCTAAAGCTGTTTGAGTAATTCTTTAATTGTGGCCTTGAACCAACACTGTACTACGCTTACCTACAGTTGATCCTATCAAATTTTATAACTGGGACATCGTTTTATGGACATTCTGTATATTGATATTACTCTCAATTGTAACAGTCTGTCAGTAGACAATATTTTATGGTCCTTGAAAAATCTTTAGATCTATGAAGTAACGTAAAATAATTATTGCTATGGCAAAAAAAAAAATGAAACCAATGTGGCTTTTTTTGGTCCAGTCATGTCTTCCTTGATGGCACGTATACAAATTTGACAAAGAATCTTAGTATGCCACGATTGCATACTCGAAACGTCCCTGGATATAGAGAAGTAGAGAGAGAGAGAAAGAGAGATAGTTGATCTTTTATTTTTCCTCTTAGCAGGTTGGTAGGGTCTCGTAAAAGAGCTGCCTTCCTCATATTCATCACCTGGGCTGCAGGCAGTTTTTCCCGCCTACAGCTTACGACATTACTCCTCCCCCCTCCATACTTCACCTCATTTCCCACACAGATGTCAGGAACAATTACGTTACTGGTTTTTTTTTCCAAGCGAAATTTATTCGGGCGAGAATAGAGTAAAATTTGAAGACCGAATTTTGATTCAACGTTTTCGTGAAACATTATCGTGAAACGTTTTCGACGCGAAAATGACAGATAATAGGTACTTGGCCAAAGATATATATAAAGAGTTCACATAGTGCTGTATACGTTGCTGGGTTCTTTTCGTTCTTCTCTTTGTGCGCAGGTTCGTCCCCCGCCCGAAAAAATTAGAACACAAGAGAGATAGATAGATTAACGAAATAATACAATAATTGAGAGTGAGAGTGCGCGCATGCTCTTGTTTAAGTAAATATATATACGTATCCCACACAGTCAGCTGTGAGTGCCTCGAATTTTTTTATTTGCTATCAGCGCGCTCGCGTTCCTCCTTGTTCAACCAGCAGCGTAGAGAGCGCTGTTGAGACAGTCCCCGCATTTCCCGCATAGATAGCTCTATCTGTTATGAATTTTTATATTTCGTTCAAAGAATTTGAGTGTTCCAAATTGCAGAATTGTTTGAAGAAACAGTAACACGCGCAATTTTTCTTTATGGTGTGTTTAAACTATTATGAACATTTACTGTTAATTAATCATTATAAATTGATCAATAATTATTGACACCCTGAGCAGTTATTTTGAAATGGGTATTTTTTTTTAATTAATATTTATTGCCTGCATAGATAATAAAGGCATTGTAGAGTTTTCATTGGTCAAATAAAGGAAAAATTCATTGTTAGGTCACACTTGATTGGAATCACAAAAAATATTGTCTGTAATGTTACAAAAGATTACTTTGGAAACCAGTTGCCAAAAAATAGTTTGTAATACTACCAATTAAGGTATTGTTACTTTGTACAGCACATGGCTATGGTTATTTTTGCATATATGAAATACCTTTTTTTAAAGATAACTCAGTAATTTTCTTACAAAAAAATGGTGCATGATTTTATATTTTAATTGATGTTTCATTCAAGCACAGTTGTTTTAACCGTGAAAAAGATAACCGAATATTCAATCATTTGATTTTATTTTGTTTTATTTTGCTTGTTAATATGCACAGTTAATACTGGAAAGCTATTAATGGAACAGTTTACAAACAACTATAACTATTGGAGGCATTGGGAAAACATAAAGCATAAATTCGTGGGTAAGAAACCGAACCCAGTATAATTGCGAACACTATTTTCAAGTGAACCAGTTGTTTTCATGTAACTGTACAAATTTACAAATATATTTGTAATTTTACATGAATATTTCTGTTCAATTTACAAAAAAAAATACAATGTAATAAACGTGCAACCGTACAGCATATGCGAAGACACCTGCCTATATATCGGCCAATCTGGAATTGAATCACACGTAGTTTCCTCACACGCCGTTAGAATTCGCTGTTGGAGCAGATTCGTAGACCATTGAATCATTTGATTTGCAGGGGAAATTTTAAAATTATTAAATGAAACGACTCTGATAAAAGCAAAAAAAAATATATATTTGAAAAATAATAAAAGTGGCTGATTTTCGACAAGGAATTGTATTAAAATACTGTCAATCTTGTTAAAAATTATTAATAGTTAATATTATAAAGTTATTATTTGGCTTTGTGAAGATGAAGGCCGCAGATGGCAGCACAGAGGTAACCTATTTCTGTTACATGCGACTTTAGTTTCATTCAAGAAATTACTCATACCATAAAGGGAGTGTGTACTTAGATTCTTAGGTACACACTTTTGAAGTTATACTTCTATAAATTGTGCAGACAGTTAAGTCTAACCAGGAAGAAAAGTAATCTGCCAAATAATCATGTATATACATAATTTCGCTCCACGCTAGACTCTACTTGCCTACATGGATTAATCGAGGCTTTTTAAAGTATTCATTGGTCGATAATATGTTCCAACTCTTTGGCGGATCACATGCGTTGTTATAACTGGCTTAGGATTGTGAAGGGCGTGACAAGAATGCTCTGGTATTATCATCAATGTGAACCATATGAGTAGTTGTGCTTCAAGTATACTTTGCCACCCAAAGAATCCTTTCCTCTTGTTGTATACCTTGTAATTAGACACAAGCAAATTTAAAGGTACTTTGTGGTGCTTCGTTAGAATCCACAAACGTGTGCGTGATGAAGTCACCCGTTAGTTTTCATTGGCTGATGCCACAGTTATCTTTAGCTCTTTGCCGCACATGATTCGGTAATATTATTTTAAGATGGGCCGCCTGGTCGGGCGTTAAGGGCGACGCTGGCTTGCACACCACACGAATTTTTGACTCTACGTGCCAGGCACAGAACTGACGCGCAGTCTTCAAAACCTCCACAAGACTTGTATCGGAGAGACCCTACCTATTATTTACACTTCCATATGCCCCTTACGATATACCGTGTGTGGAATTTTTCACACCTGAAAATGTCCCCGTGAAAACACCCGTTTTAAAGTTATTCACTGACCAAAAATAAATATACCATGGAACGAAACTTGTACGGAAACCCGACACTTTAAATCAGACACTTTTAATAACTCTGGAGCGGTTTGTAAATGGTGACCTAGCACCAGGAGTCCTGCACGCAGTTTGATGATCTACACCGAGAGAAAGGTTTGTTTGCCTCAACAAAATATTTGTTTGTATATGGCGAAATAAATATATTTTGTTAATTCAAACAAATTATTTTGTAGCAGGAAAGATTCTGTTGACCACAAAAAAATGATTTTGTGAACTCAAATATATATATTTGGTTAGGTGTAACAAATCATTTTTTGTTACTTACCGAGTTTGGTTAAGCTAACGAAATATTTTGTTCCACCAAGTAAATATTTGTTTCGCCATATATAAACAAATATTTGTTTGATTCAAACAACCCTTTTACTCTGTGTAAGGTGCATGTCATTGACTTCTGGTGCTTCAGGGCATGCCAAGCAACCTTGAGTTCCAATGACAAGTGGCATTTCAGCGCGCAGACGTTTACGATCTAGACTGTCGCCGGGTAATGGCCCGAAATTTGCAGTCCTCTTTACTTCGCCGAGAATTATTCTTAACTACCAAGAGTCCAAATCGTCCCGCCACCTCACGCTAGGCTCGTCCCCCCACTGGAACAAGTTTTTCGCAGTTGGTATTCTAGCCCGAGGGGGTTGACGGGGTGGCAACTCCATGTCTTCCGCGGGTCCAGATTAACCATAATCACCGCAAGATTGGAACCACTTGGACGTAACGATCAGCGCCGTACTTGGCTGGTCGTCGCGGTCGGTTCCGTTCTTCGGACGTCTTCTGGGTCGCGTCTCGGTCGGGAAAGTCGCAGCAACATCGCTCGTCTCGTCAGCAAGGTATCGGCGTATCGCGTGCTCGTTTCTAGGCTTGGTGGGGAATTAGGGGGGGGGGGGGGGGACACACGTAAAACAAGAGCGGCGTGTGTAGCACCAGAAAGTTTTTCTGTGCTATTCTAAAAGGACGTTGCTTGACAGAATAAGTCTTTCCAACCAACACAAATACGAATGAAGATTTTCATGGTAAATACCTAGAGCCAGGAGATAAATCCGTGGGTTCAACGAACTCTTAAAGATGTACTTACAAGTTCGGTACTAACTCTGGAAGATGACTTTTTTTTTTTTTTTTTTTTTTTTTTTTTTTTTTGGCTGCTTAACTTGAGACACGTGTTGACTCCTGTATTTACTGCATTTTTACAAAACATTCCCTTGGAAACCAGTTGTATTACTCCAATAAATTTACTGTTATTTTTGCATGTATGAATAGGTTTTTAGAGATAATACTGAGCATTTCTTACGAAAATTGGCGTATAATATAATACTTAAATTTATGTCTCATTAAAGCATAATTTTTTTAAGCCATTTAAAAGGTAATAAATTATTCAGTTATTGTACTTTTTGTTTTATTATATTTCATTATATTTATATTTCTTATATTATTTTATTATTTAGCCATGGTGTATTTTGTTGAGACGTTTCTAACTCCTCAGAAGTGTGCGTTGAGCACATGGCTTGGAGATAGTTTATATAGTCTGATTCAGGTGCCCTTCTTGAGCGTGATACATTATTTATGATGTAGATTTATAGTTTTCTTTATGGTGAAGTGTGTATTGAATGCAAACGCTAAAAAAAAGAGAAGGGGAGGGGGGAAACGCACGTGCAAGTAAAACCAGTTACATATACCAAGTTTCCTTATTAGTGTTTTCCTGATTTCATTTCCTCAGGCGATGCTAATGCGTCAGCAAAATATATTACTACCCTGACCAGATGTAGCATACGCGTTAACACGGGGGTCTATAGCAACAAGGCAGTTACTCTCAACACTATGGATCTTGCTGAGATCGTGTTTTATGAAGGTTATGTGTAACGGCATGTTGTGTTTCATGAAAACACGAGGGCGTATCACTAAGTAACGCACGTGTCAATTATTAAGTAAGGAAAATAATTAGTAAAGGTGATGTTACTTTCTAAAAAGGGGGGAATTAGAGGGAGCTACTGACCGGACGCAATGCTAGATATCGTGATTCCACGCACCGATAGCTTTCGTCAGTCACCGGTGAAATGGCGTCGTCAACTGTTGTAAGGAGCAACGAGCTGTTATAAGATTTCTCCGCGCAAAAGAGAGAGATTCATTCGGAGATGGCGGAAGTTTACGGAAAATGCTGTATTGACCGTACCAGTCCGTGGAAATACTGTATTAACCGTACCAGTCCGTGAAAATGCTGTATTGACCGTATCAGTCCGTGAAAATGCTGTATTGACCGTATCAGTCCGTGAAAATGCTGTATTGACCGTATTAGTCCGTGAAAATGCTGTATTGACCGTATCTGTCCGTGAAAATGCTGTATTGACCGTATCTGTCCGTGAAAATGCTGTATTGACCGTATCAGTCCGTAAAAATGCTGTATTGACCGTATCAGTCCGTGAAAATGCTGTATTGACCGTATCAGTCCGTGAAAATTCTGTATTGACCGTATCAGTCCGTGAAAATGCTGTATTGATCGTACCAGTCTTTGAAAATACTGTATTGATCGTGCCAGTCTTTGAAAATACTGTATTGACCGCACCAGTCCGTGAAAATACTGCATTGACCGTACCAGTCTGTGAAAAATTTGATGGACACGGTTGAAAAGGTTTGGAGCACTCAGCAAACAGCTCAGACCTGAGACCCATGTAGCAGTTCTCGGCGATGAACTCAAAACGGGCCGAGCGAATGTGGCTCTTGCCGCAGCCGACGGAGTGCCGTGAGACCGGGATTTTTAAAACGATCCATTGTTGATGCAAGTGTCTCGACGTGCATGAAAATCACGTTTAAAAGTAATAAATGGGCAATACTTTCATTTCTGTTTCATATTTTCATTAACATCCCTTTTCTTATTTCTTTTTTCTTTTTGGAATTGCTTTTCTTTTGGCGCGTTATGAAAAAAAAAAATTATGAGAGGGAATTTTTACGTTGCGCGCGCACCATGCACAGAATGAAAAAAAAGCTACATATAAATAAAAATTATATATGTGCTTCTAAAAACTTATACTTAAGTGATTAATTTTTAATTCTGGTTCATATCATTAAAAACATTTATTTATTTAAAAATTAGTGATAGAAATTTTATAAAATTTTTAAAATGTATTTATATAAGTTATGTTTCCTTATGAATTATTTATTTGCATTATAAATAGTAAATATTACATTATTATTTAATAAATAATAAGTAATAAATTAATAAGTTAAAATAAACATTCAGCATATTAATTGATTTTTATTATTAATTAAAATCATCTCTACTTTATTAAATTAATTAATTCATGTTATACATGTGTTTATATTAATACTGACTACTATGAATTTATTTAAAAAATGTAATTTTTTTTGGATTTATAGTTTACTAACCAAATTTATAATATAACTCCAGTCATTTTATTATTTATATTAATAATCTGCATTCAAAATAAAAATTAGTTTTTTTTATTATGCCGAGTAAGTATAGCATCTAACGCGCGTATCTACATAAGTACACGCACGCCTGTTTTTTTACATTATGTGCGATATTTAATTATACGCCCTCGTATTTCAAGTCAGCTGAGTGCTGTACACACTTTACACTGTGGCATCTACTGTGTTCGTGATTGGTTGAGATTCTCTCAGGTACACAACTACTGTCAGCACGCGAATCACAGCAACTTCTAACAGAAGCCGACGCGCCCTGAATGACGAGTGATTTTATTACAGGCGGCCGCCATTCACAAGGAAGAAACCACTTACTTGGTCATAGATTATTTCAGTGTAATGACCTGCCAGGAATTTTCCCGCTAAAAATACCTGCCACAAGATATATGATACAGCTAGCACATAATGGCGACAAGGAAATAGGCCTAGTTTGTTGGCGAAAAATAAAAACTGGAATATTTACGGCAGGGATGATTAATTCAAACCAATATCAGTACTTAAACGTAATAAAAAATAATGTTGGTACGAATTTCGTCTTTCTGCTCAAAATAGTAAGCATATAAACTTTGACAGTTTTAAGGCAATAACAATTTTCTGTCGTTTAATTTTGCATGTTTGGCTTTATTGAACCATAAAATACAATGGAATGTCTTAAGTTTACAGTGACCGACAGCTAAAGTTTTCCCTTGTGAAAACATCGTCTTCTTTTATTGTAGGCTTTTTTTAATGACTACAACTTAAATCATGTCCGTAATAACTATGCTACACAGAAAACATATTTATACTATTACAAAATATTTCTTTCGAAAACAGTTGCCAATAAATCGTTTGTAATACTACAAAAAAAAATTTAAATTTTTACAACACGCAGTTTTGGTTATTTTTTCGTATATGAAATGCATTTTTTAAAAACAATACTGACTATATATTGTCGTGCTTACGAAAATTGTTAAATATTAATTGATGTTTAACACTATCATATTTTTTTTAACATGGGGAAGATAAAAGAATAATCAACAATTGGCGATTATTTTTTTATCGTACTTTATAATGTGTGCGAGTTAATACTAGAAAGGTTTTCAGAGAACGGTTTACAAATATCTTTAACTAATGAAGGAACTGGGACAACACAAAGCATGCATGTCCAGGAAAGAATACGAACCAGTAGTAATGCGAATATTTTTGTAACGACACAATGGTTTTCATGTAAATGTACAAATTTACGAATATCTATAATTTTACATGATATTTTTTTCAGTTCCATTTACACAAATAAATTGTAGTAATATATAGTGTTTGAAAAACTTTTCATCAATTATCTCTGCCTTAACGAATGGAAAATTAAAAATACCAAACTACAAAATATTGGTGTGACATAACAACTTTTGGAACCAATATGGCGTCTTGCCGTTCCCGTGTGCCAGCTTTAAGCCTCTGAGCAAAACATGAACAAACTAAAGCCAGTAGTGTGGACTGAAGTGACTTACCCGTGTGAATCCTTTGATGTGCCTTCAGGTGTGAGCTCTTCGTGTACACTTTCGTGCAGCCTGAAAAAACAAAAAAAGCAATCACACACGGGCTTGGCAATGCTTGCATCATCTTATCGCGTGCGAAAGACAAAAGCCCAACTAGTTTTCCTCGGTTCTGAACACGTTCCTTTACCACGTGTGAACATTATCTTTGCCACGGATTCACACAGTGAAAAAAATTTCGCACATTTAATGTAAACAAATTTCTAGAGCTAGGCTGTATACACGATAAGTTTTGAGTTAGACCGAAAAATTTCAGCTGCATGTTCATCACGAAAAAATATTTTGAAAACATCTCTACGACTAGTGGTCTAAAGTGCTTCTCAAGTCTGATTTAGGTTTTTTGAAGTTGGGGTGGAACAAAGTTTTTATTTTAAACGAACTAAGGCCCGGCATTTGTTGCAATCCCTCATTCATTATTTTTTGTAATTATTTGAAGTAGGTACAAACATACGAATCATTTCTCCATTCTCTCTCTCTTTATCTAACTCTTTATGTATCTATATATCAATACCTCTATATATATATCGCTATCTACATATATACACTTCTCTCTATCTCTTTACATCTCTCTCCTCTATATACATATATCTCTACATCTCTAAATTTCTCTATCTTTATGTATTCTATACCTCTTTATTTCTTTCTGGCTCATTCTCTTTACCTCTGACTCCCTCTCTCTCTACCTATCTTCCTATAAATCTCTCACTATCTTTACATCTCTCTATCGCTCTCTAACTCTCTATTTCTGTTTATTTCTCGTTTATGTTTAATGCAATTCTGACATGCGCACGCACTCAAATTAAAAAAAAAACTGCCGCTAAACAATATTAAATAAACACATTTGTTAAAAAAAAAAAAACTCATGCGCCACCTATTGTAAAATGGTTGTACTAATTCATAAACGTTGGCGTGATTGCGCATAACAACTCAGTAACGTTTCGTCGCAATAGGATGAATGGTAGCTATAGGTAAGCATACGGGACAAACAAACAAACAAACAAATATATATGTGTAATATAATAAGATAAGTATTTAATATGGAAAACTTAGCGTCTGAATTGTGTTTAGTTGAATGATATCCTAAAAAAAACTGCGAATTTTGTGGCTATATCAAAATCATTTCATTGAAATTTGATTTCCATTTATTTTGATGACCTGCGTGTTGCTACTCCCATTTTATTTCAATGAAATAATTTTGCTACAGCCACAAAATTCGCGGTGGTTTGTAACACTTCGTTCAATTAAACACAATTAAGTCGTTTAGTCTTAGTTTCTTTCTCTATATTTTACGATAGAACAGCAGTTCAGCCCCAACTTCAAAGACAAATACTAGACTCGGGGAGCACTTCAGACCATAAGTGGTTGTATGTTTTCAAATTATTTGTCGCGAAGATACTGCAGCAGAAGTTATCCGGTCAAGTTGAGACACATCCTGTATAATCAACTGGCCATCATGTTAACATATTTATACAACAAGGTCACATTCTTCGGCTTGTCATGTGTGATTGTGTAACCTACCACTTCTCCTTGATTGTAACCGGTTTTAGTTTGTCAAAGTCATTTCAAGAGCACTACATTCCAATCATTAACGTAAACCAGATTTATTTTGTGTTCCTAGTGTTACTCTACAACCCTGAGAATCCACGAAATAATCGTAGCTCAACATTGAACTGACTCTCTCTATCAGTGTATCACTCTGGACTATGTGTAGGTAACCAACCACTATCTAAAGTGGTATCAGTCTGTGTTGTATATGTGCGATGTGTGTTGATATACACACAGCACACACACACACACACACATTTATATATATATATATATATATATATATATATATATATAGTGGTGTGTCTTGTCACCTATCCTACCTTTGTTTGTATTTTTTTCTTACTATCTTTTTAACGGCACAAAACACATAAATTGAACAACTACAAACATACAAAATGTATTTGGGTACAGTGTTAACCTGAATATACTGATAAGTATTTTTTTAAAAAAATATATTTTATATTTTTTCGAGAGTTTTAAAACATTACTTTCCTCCCTTAATAAAATAAAGAAAATAGTGATCATCTAGTTAATAAATTACGCTGGTGCTCAAAACTTCAAGTTCAATAGTTGGTTAATATTGTAATAAACTAATTTAGTTCACATTAGGCGCTTGATATTAGTTTTTAAATTCTCAGGGTTCAAACAAAAATAATTATGAAAATTTGATGCTCAGTTGGTTCAAAAGCAGAGATCTTTTTATCACATTACATTATCACAGGATTTAGCTTTTAACTATTGCAGACTAAATCTTAATCAAAGTTCGCCGGGTTATCAATCTAATCTCAGTCACAAATAGTTATATAACTTCAATTGGTGAACAATTCAACTCACCCAGGAGAAACCAAAATGGCTATTACCATTTAAAACATCATTCACTGTTTTTGTATAGTTGAATATCTTCCACGTAATATTTTTGCTGCATCAAACTTAATATCAGTTTTAACTTTAAACAGTCTTAAACTCGGATATATGCCTATTATATCCTTTAGACCTTAAAATGGGCCCGGCCAAATTATATACATCCTTCCTACAACATGGTAGAAGAACCTCTTTTTAAATCTCTACCTCCTAGTTCACGATCACATAATTTTTCAAACAATGTCAGCCAATAACATTAGTTAACATGTCACTTGGATTTTGCGCCAACAAGCTACCAACCAATCCGGTTGTTTAACTTAACTGGAGGCTAAAAGGTTTTCCATATCACAGCTAGCACAATATGATCTCTAACCACGGTCATATAGACAGGTCTGGCAACTTAGCTTCATTCTCCGTCGGCTTAGTGAAGCGCGCGGCGGCCTGCGGAACTAACGGCGCTAGTAGTAGTCGAACCCATCATTAACATTGTGTATAAAATTGATCATATATATATATATATAATTTTTAGTTTTAAATTTCGGTTACAGTTTAGTATTTTTTTAATTATTTGAAACAAAAAATTTTTCGGGGTTAAATGCATTGCATTAACTTCTAACTTTGCCGCAGTTGTAAGTTAAATGTTGGAGTGTTGATAATGCAGATCCCAAACAAACTGGGATCTCCCATAAGAAAGCAGGTTCTAAATGTTAAATGCTAATTGAAATCTAGAATTTTCGTTTTGCTGAATCATTAAAAGTTTCGAGCAAGTGTCAATCTTTCAAATGTGATTTTTTTCTAAATCCAGTAATTCCGTTTTAATCTAACAAGGGGAGGGTCAGATTTGGCTTAAACTGTGTGAGTAGAAGCAGACAGGTGCCCCTTCCAACGTCCTGAAATATTTCAACTGACTGTGCCTTAGAAAGCGAGAAAAAAGGCTCTTTAGAGATTTTAAAGTCTATATATAAAACTTTTTTTTTTCAAATTATCGTCCATTCAGTGGCTTAGTGCAGTGGTCAAACGCATGGTTTGGCAATCTGCGTGTTCGGGTTCGATTCCCACTGGCTATACATTCTTTTTTTTTCAAACGATGACCAGCTAGGAGAGAAGTAAGAGAATCAGGTAGTGCCAATTAACAAAAGAGAAAAAAATGTTCTCGCTAAGAAATATGCGAACACAACGATGAAGATAAAAAAAAATACATTACGGATGACACAACGACGACAAAACCAACAAACACAGTATATTCGTTGCGTTATCATTGATACTATTTCGTCTGTACCGTTATAACAATTTTTTTTATGACCAAGTTCCTTCCTCAGAGATCTTGTGCTGTCCGGTATTTAAGTTTGAATGTGTTCGCCTGTGCTGTCGTCGTTGGGTTGTCAGTAACACCTGTGTAGGTTCATGCAACAAAAATTGACAGGGATAAAAAAACTACATACAAATAAAAATTATGTATGTGTTTTTTAAATCATATACATTAGTGATTGATATTGAATACTGGTCCATATAAATAAAATATTTATTCATTATGAATATTAATGATATTACATTATGTTTATAAACCTTTAAAAGTGTATTTATATAAGTATGTATAAAGATGTCAGGTTGCTCGTAAACTTCCATTGTCGATGGCAGGGAGTGTCTGTGAAAGGTTATATAGTCTTATGGCAGTTTCCATGAGTGTTTGTGATGTTATGTTCTCATATAAGTTATTTGCATTATAAATTATTATATTATTATATTATTCATCAGCTGATTTTGGGGTTGTTCTCTTTTTTTTTTTTTTTTCATTTTTAATTATTAATTTGCGTTCTTGAAATATTTTTCCCCCGTGACAAACAGTGCAAAATTTGGAATGGCGTATGCATGTCCGAGAAACTGTATTAATAGGGACCGGAAAAATTCGCGAATTCAATGACCTACAGGATAGACTCCAAGATCCTCTATGCACTCGGATAAATTACATATGCTCATTGGCTACTGACTCGTGACAACTATTAACTAGAATGCTTTTGATTCGATACTTCTTTCGTTCGGGATTATTCATCGGCTCTGATTCCTTCAGACGACCTGTGGTCCAATCACTGAAGCAGCAAAAGGTTAAATACATTTGGGTTCTAGCCTATCGCGAAATGAAACCGCGAATTTTTTTCCGGTCTCTATGTATTAAATCAGGTGGATTCAGTCTAGCCACGAGAGTGGAACGAGTTGGCAATGTAATCGTGGCTCCACAACCGGCTGGCCGCCGGTAAAGTCTCGTCTGTCGAGGAGTTCCTCTGACGGGAGAAGCACAACTGGTTTGCCGTGAACCCAGGGAGCGAGGCGCGGAGCACGAAAACACCCAATAGGACCCAGGAGTCGGCTAAGCTTAACGGAGATACCATCGGGAAGTTGAAATATTGCCGAACCAGGGCCTCCGCCAATAGCGACGCCTGCCGCCGCACATGGACTTTCTCCGTGTTTGAGAAATGGACAAACTCACGTGCGGAGCCGTCAGTTTAAAATAAAATAACCTCGAACTGATTTATCGTGAAAGGAAAAAACGTAATCAAAGAATTCACGAAAAAAAAGGGGGGGGGGGTTGCCTGTAAAGTCGGTTTACGGACGATAATTTTACGTGATAACGTCATAAGAAAAAAATTGATCAAAAATTGCATACTTTTTAATTTTCAAATATTATTTACAGGTTTTTGCAAATTTTATTTAAATAATTTGTTTAAGTATAATCACGAACAATAAGTTAAAAAAGCCCGCCATAACCTGTTTGATATTATAGAAGATTTTCTCGCACGGTGGTTGGCCGGTTCTTGCACGCGTGGCTCAGGCGGTGCGTGACAATTTTTCGTACGTGCAGCCGGGGTTCATCGATTTATAAGACGTTATCACGTCAAAAAAAATTGTGTGTGTGTGTACCAACTTAGCTCTCGGTAGACGACAACTGGTAAGGAGTAATTTCGTGAAATGGGACGGAAGTCGCACGGAACGGAAATTTGTAACACCAGTACAGACGAAATAGTATTAACAATAACGCAAGGAATATACTGTGTTCGTTGTTGTTGTTGTTGTTGTTGTTGTTGTAGTCATTTGTGTCGTCCGTAATATATATTTTTATCTTCATCATTGTGTTCGCATATTTCTTAGCGAGAACATTTTTTTCTCTTTTGTTAATTGGCACTACCTGACTCGCGTACTTTTATGGCGGTGTTTTAAAAAAAAATCCTTGTCGCTTTTTTTTGTCGGAGTTATTTAATTATTTAGTTTGAAATTTAGATCTGTTAATAAAATGATTTGATATTCGACGTAGCTGCTCCGGCAGCAAATTCTAGCGGTGGATGCGGAAACTACGTGTGATTTGAGTCAAGAAATGTAGTTGAAAACACAATTTTCGTACGTATTTATCACAATCGTCATTATTTTAAAGAAGGGAAATACATTATAGTTATACTAATCTGAAACTGATATAGCATGAATGTTTAGACAAATTCCGTTCGATCCGGACTTCAGGCGATCCGGACAAAGGTCCGATTCCACATAGTCTGGATCAGCGGGACCACCTGTAGTATTTACATTTCTATCGCAGTGTCTAATACCTGAAGTTTTAAATCAATTAAAAATTATAAATCCGTATTTTTCGAGTGAAGTTTGACCATAGAATGTGTCAAAGAAGTGTTACAGTGACGTTTAACAATGAAGTGTGACGGTGAATTTTGAAGATGAAGTTTGTCAATTAATTGTGACGGTTAAGTTTGACAATCAAGAGTGATAGTGAAGTTTGACGATGAAGTGTGACATTGAAGTGTGACATTGAAGTGTGACATTGAAGTGTGACAATGAAGTGTGACGGCGAAGTGTGACGGCGAAGTGTGACTGTGAAGCGTGACTGTGAAGCGTGACAGTGCCGCGCTCGACTCACCCACGAAGTCGCAGTGGTGTATCCTCCTCTTCTCCAGCTCCGGGTTGTTTCTGCGGTTGTACTTGGCGCCGGCGGCGGCGGCGGCGGAAGCAGGGGCGGGGTAGGGCGGGGGCGGCGTGCGGCGCGGCAGGTTGCCCGCCCCCGGGGACCCGGGCTCGGACGCGGGCGGCGTGAGGGGCGGCGCGTACGCCGGCCTCGTAGGGGGTGGCACCGCGGCGGCGCACTTGAAGTGCAAGGCCCCGCCCCGCAGCGCCGGTGGGGGCGGCGGGCGCTCCGCCTCCACGGGGGCGGCGAGCAGCTCGTCGGGCGCCTCCACCTTGACGACGGTCGACGCGGCCGCCAGCATCTCGGCGTTCTCCGGGTCCAGCTTCTGGATGCTGGAGGTGATGTCCTCCCAGAGCGGCGGCCTGAGGAACACGTCGTCCTCTGGGTGCTGCCCCGCCATGGTCCTGGGGGAGACGAAGCTCATGCCGGCCGCCGGGTGCGGGTGCCTCATGCCGGCGTGGTGGAGGTGGAGGTGGTGGTGGGGGTGGTGATGACCTGGAACCTCGAAGAACTGGTCCATCTGCGAGGCAGACTCCCGCCGCGGCTTCGCGTCCTCCGGCGCCGGCGGGTCTTCGAGTCGCTGCAGCCGCTCCAGCTCCTGCTTGCACAGGAAGGCGTCGAAGTCGCTCGCCTGCAACCGCCAACAAGAGAGCCGTGCGTCACTTCCCTGCCCTGCACATCCGCAAGACATCCCTCTTGTCTCTCTCCTCTAAATACATCTCTCCACATCTCCATACATGTCACCCTACAGCAATTCAAGTATACTGTTACGATTTTCCTGCGGGTTCGTAAAGGATAGCCCAATTAAAGATTTTTATCACACACACAGTTTTATTTATTGCCACTACTTATGTATGTCACAAATAATCTTCTAAAATTGCAGATAATCAATTGCACTTAAAAATGTTGCTTCCCTAGTCACTCGTTTCTTACAATCCACACCACACACCTCGCTGGACCGCACCTCTGGCGCAACTCTCGCCGCAGCGCCCCTCGTGGGTCTCCGCCGCGGGACACCGTCGCAGCACTCCGCCGCTGCCGAGAATTGCCTTCGCCGAGGATCCGCTCGACGCCTCGCTCTGGACTCCGCCGCGCACGCGGCACTATTGCCCAGAAACTTCGCCGCTGGAAAACTCTTGACTCCACTCACTCACTCACTCACTCACTCACTCCCTCCCTGCCCTGGAACCTTCGTCCAAGGACTTCGCCACTCTGCCGCACCCGCGGCATTATCGCCCGGAAACTCCGCCGCGGGAGAACTCCCGACTTCACTCACTCACTCAGACTGGCTCAAGGTCGGCCCCACCTCCTTATATAGCCCTTAGGTTCCCGTCAAGAACAATCGGGCATGTCTCCGAGATATCGCGCGACCTTCGCCGTCGAAATGCCCAGAAACGCGTCGTGAGTCCTGTCGAAGGACGCGGCGGCTGCTCAAAGAACGCCGATAAACGCAACAAGCATCGGGTTCCCACAAAACGCGCCGATAAACATGTCTGAGTCCTTTTATGCCGCAGTGCGGCCTCTTTTACGCAACTCGATCTGAGGCAGGTGCGCGCTGCGAAGGTCAGGATGTCGCGAGATAGTATGACACGCGATACCAGGGAGAGGATGCGGGTGGAAGGGGGCGCAGACAGGCCGAACGAGCGCGGCGACGCCAAGCACTGCAGCCAAGCGCGATCGTAACAATACTAAAAAATCTATGTCTTCACCTACATAAATTCTTATCAATTTTCTTACCAGTCACAGGTGTGACGTAATCATATGAAAACGCGCGCGTTTTCGAAAGCAACGTTGTTCTCAACTTACTGAGATTTAAGATTTTTTTTCTTAACGAACATACATTTTTTATATTTATATGCATATATAAATTACTTTGGAATCCAGTTGCCAAGAAATAGTTAGTAATAATACAAGAGAGATATTGTAACTTTTTACAACACATTGCATATGTGAAAAACGTTTTTTCCCGCCCAGTAATTACTGGGTATTTCTTATAAAAAAAGAGGCGCATAATTGTATATTTTAATTGACGTTTAATTTAAAGCAAAATTTTTTTAACAATCAAAAATTTAATCGATTATTCATTATTGGACTTTAGTTTGTGTTATCATGCTTATTAATGTGCGCAGTTAATATTGGTAAGTTATTCAGGAAACGTTTTACAAATAAATTTAAATTATTGGAGGTACTGGGACAACAAAATGCATAAATGCCCGGGTACGAAGCTGAGCCCATTGTAGTGATAGACTTGTTTCCATCTAAATGCACAAATTTACAAATATATGTAATTTTACATGAATGTTTCTCTACCATTAAAAAAAAATTGCTGAAGTCCCACATCTGCTGGGATACAATCATTTACCTTCTTACACGCTGGTGTAAAAACTTTCAAAATAATCCTTTATTTACACATCAACTTAGATTTTTGACGTGACAACGTCTAATAAATCGATGAACGCCGGCTGCACGCACGAAAAAGTGTCCCACTACGGATGTCCCACTACGGATGTGTTCGGTTTGCTCATTGTAAGCATGCGTGGCATCTCTCTTCCGCTCGATTGGAACAACCAACGATTTGACTTTTCAATCAAATTTTTGTCGTTTGAATTATTAATATTATTTAATTTAACGATCGTCCACCGATTTTCAGCACAATCGGTATGGTTATTTGAAAGTAATGTTGAAAATTCAAATATACGTTTTGAACCGACAATGGTGTTTTACAGTTACACATAATAATTCAAATTACACCCGGGATCTTTTGCACAATGTTTTAAAAAATATTGTAACATATTATAAATAAGTTTGGTGTATTTGGAATGCGTATTTGTTATAAAATCGTGTTAATATTATACCCCTACCGGGAACAAACTTTATATATATATATGACATTTGAAACTTCATTACCTTAGTATGGCCTCGTGGGCGTGTGGTTAGCGTAACTACCTCTTAAACTAAAGTTTGTCGGTTCGAAACCCGGCAGCTGCGAAGTTTTTTTTTGTACTTGTAAAAATAAATATGGCACACGCAACATTTCAAAAGTAATAAATATATTTGAATTAATGAATGCAAATAAAAGTAAATTTATTAATTCAATTGCACATTTCATTTCACTCCTTTGTATCCATACAAAATAGTGATAATTCAAAAAAATGATTCAATTTTATTTATAAAAGTATGCAGAGGTAGATTTTATCATGCAAAGATTGAAAAATTAAAAAAAAAGTTCTTCCTCAAAGAATATAATATTTTTAATTCCTAAATGGTTTGGTTGCAAAAACCTATTACAGCTTAGTCTCAGGCCGAATATGATATTTCCTTTTCTTCTGCATCAATCATTTCATCAATGTTTTGTTATGACGTTGTCACGTTAAACTTACGTCCGTAAACCGACTTTACAGACAACCAATTTTTTTCCACAAATTTTGAATTTTTAGAATATCAACCTCCGTTTGTTGATGGGTACACGGGGAATAAATTAATGAAGTGTACAGTTTCTAGTATGGTTTGTGTAAAGTTTCACATCTCCAAGGTTGCAATTTTTTAAAAATTATGTTAGAGAAATTTTGTTGGGAAATTGTTGTTTTAAACTACTAGTATAAACGTTAATTAACTGTGTATTTTTATAATAATGTTGAATTTTTAGAATATAAATCAACATTTGTGTAAAATATCACGACGTAGTAGTATTTTTGTACAGTGAATGTGTAAAAAAAATAACTATGTGTTTTCCTAATTAAAATACAAAAAGAATACACTAACATCGAATGTGTAAATTCATACAAGTATTTTATAGTGTGCCTCCCACTGGCAAATTGTGCCAAGTTAAGCATGCTTTCACAAATTCGATTTTTCTTATCATTTTAAATACTTTTATTGTAAAAATATCGTTCATTGTTTTAATTATTTGTATAAATATTTTTCAGTTTTTTTTGTTTATTGTTTTTAGAAGCCTAAATGCCAATTTTTATGTCGACCCTAACATGAACTAAGAGCATGTAATCAGGTTGTATATTGGTGTACCAAATGCAATTTTATGGTAGCGCAAGTATCCTGGAACAAATTTTGAACACTTTAATGGTCATAATAAGGAATAATAGCAACTTTAAAAAGAACTTGGGAAAATTATAAAGGCGGTTCCATTTTTGTGCGATGGTGCTGCTCTATCTCTAGGGCAATGTACCGATGGTTGGGAAACGTCCGCTAGAATGCGTTGAAACCGGTTTCTAGCCCTCGCCCAAAGTACCGTTTATTTAAACTGTTGCCGATTTATTTTCTTACTATGATTCGGTTTTTCACACGTTCTGGAACACGGCCAGAGAGTTATGTTACGGTTGTGTCCCAACAAGGCAGTGTTTTATTCGCTGCCTTACCCGAACGTATTGAAAAATACTGTCCTTGCTGACCGACGACGAGAGAGTTGCAACGAAAACTGGGGAAAAAAAAAAAACGACCCTTGACAATACAGCGACGAACAGAAACCCAGCGGCGAAACAAAACTGATAATCGGGACAACACAACGAGATGGCAACATGGATGAACACAGTATAGGCTTGCCGTGGCAGAAGAATTGCGACGTTTCAAGAACTGCCATCCGCTCCCGTCTTCAGGCGCGAACGGACTGATTTTCACGGTATTCTCTGTCGCTGTCTGGTGGGCACGTAATTTTTGAAAAACAGCCGAAATTGGGTTATCCGCTCTTGAGAATTTTCTGTGACAACCAGTGTAAGCCGGAGTTGGCGCAAGTCCACGAAACTATATTTCAAATCGTGACGAAGGAGTTAAAATCACCGGAGATTTTAACCCACGCGTAGCACGCGTTGTCTGCTTCAAACTGCACTCTGTATAAAAAAAAAGCTGGCAACAGGCTGCAGGCTGTTGTCCTTAGGTGCCGACCGCCATGTTTGTTTTCAACGTCACGGCGGCCATTTTGGTGTCAAAATTTCCTCAAAAATCCTCAAAATAATTAATATTTTTTTAATTTAGAGGGGTGAGGGTAAACCCCTTTTCGAGGAAAGATTTACCATTTTTCTCCTCAAAAAATCGAAGAGGAGTTAATTTCCCTCAGAGAGGGGAAATTTTCCTCAGAGAGGCTTAATTTTCTCAAAGAGGCACTATATTCATCAAATGGGGCCTGTATCCTCAAAAGGACTCGTATGTCATGAGTAGTATAGGAAAGTATGTCCGGGCACAGGCGCCAGGCGGTGGTGAGTGGTGTCGACCGAGATCTTACGTCACGGTGGCCATCTTGGACTCAAAAATTCCTCAAATTCCTCAAAAATGACTCAATTATGACTCAATTATGACTCAAAATGTCCCGGTTTGAGCGAAAATTTCCCGTTTTTGCCCTGAAAAATTAAAAAATTAGAATTTCAAAAAACCTCAAAAGTCTTTGGCCTCAGAAAGAACACGTAATTCTAAAAGCGGCTTAAAAGTCCTAAGAGTTAGCCGCTCTAAGCCGCTGAAGTCATCTAGGAGTATGACGTAACCATTTCAATTTCCGTTACGGCCGCCATCTCGGAAAACAATTGTGTTTACTTTCTTTACAACGGAGCACATAATGCAGAATTTAAAGTCCAGTGTAGTTTTTACGAAAATCATGTTATTTAAAAAAATATGAAGTGCTCTTTTTTATTTGAGGTAAATTCTTTGTTGAAAAGTTCGTAAATTTGCTGTAATATCTGACAGTGAACTTGCATTTGAGTATTTTAGTGGACATATGCCATTGCTGGTTACGTTTTATGTCATGAGAAACCTCGTTAACAAACAAAAAAGATTTATATGCAAACACATAAAGAACAAGCGTAAATAAACCCATGTCAAAATATTAAAAAAAATGAATAGAATATTTCTTGGAATCAAATTAGTAAAAAAAAAAAAACTACTACAGAAGACAGAGACATTTTCAGTGGACTGACAATGACGAGACATTTGCGACAAGAACAGTAAATACAAAAACTAACTTTGGGCAAAACAGTGACAAAACAAATTAACTCATACGATGATTACAAAAACAGCGACGCACATGCGAACTCAACGATGAAAATCAAACAGGCGAACAAAGTAGGGTTCTTAAGAGGCCACTCCAGTGTTTCAGGGGCACTACGCAACCCGCGTTAACCTCATAAGATTCAATGTTATTTTCATTATGCTTATAAATAATTAACTAATATAGATTTCGAAATGAGGCTTGCTTGACATGTAAGACAAAGATGCACTTATCAAAGCCCCTTTCTTCAAAAACGTGCATAAATTATGGTTTTATACTAATCTTTACTAATATGAATAAGTGTATTGTCTAGGTTTGAACCATAATTTATGCACGTTTTTGAAGAAAGGGGCTTTGATAAGAGCATCGTTGTCTTACATATCAAGCAAGCATCATTTCGAAATCTATATTAGTTAATTATTTATAAGCAAAATTAAAATAGCATTGCATCTTATGAGGTTAACGCGGGTTGCGTAGTGCCCCTGAAACACTGGAGTGGCCTCTTAAGACAAAACGATGCGACATTTCGGGAACTGATAATTGTGCCCGTCCTCAGGCAGAAACAGCCTGAATTTTACTCGTTTTCTTTGCGTTTGCATATTCATCTTTTTTTTTTTTCCGTGTATGATGTTTCCTATTAATTAATAATTTAATTAATAAGTGAAAATATGTAAAAGATTTAAGTAGACCACACACTCTCAATTGAATGTTTACAATTTTTGTAATTACAAAGCTTATAAATATACACAGTGCCGTTAAATTAACGTAATACACGTCAGTGAAACTTCGTGAAAATTAAATACAAAAATTGAACAAGTAAACGAAACAGTTACCTATTTAAAACTTAAATCGAGTAAACAAGAATTATTTGTAAAACAATTCCCTGAGTACAAATAAAATTTTCTTAATCTTATGTTTCTTTCTTTCTTTTTCACGAATAAATCTGACCGCCTATTAGACTGCAACAAGGTATCGCCGCACCAGCGGTTTCTTCCTTGTGATTGGCGGCCGTCTGCGAGAGAAGTCGTCGCCTTGTTTTGACCGAACCACTCAGGACGCGTTTGCTTCCGCACTGAGTTAATGTGATTGGTGTTGTGACAATCGACATGTACCTGAAAAAGAAACTCAACCCAATCACGGAAAACAAGACGGTGCTACGTTGTTTTTGACTTTCAGCTAGTCTCGGGATCTTTTCACGAAACATGCATGCCCCTACTTACGACTCGGAGTACAATCAGCATATTAAAAAATTGGTTGTCTGTAAAGTCGGTTTACGGATGATAGTTTAACGTGTCAACGTCATAACAAAACATTGATGAAATGATTGCATACTTTTATGAATAAAATTGAATCATTTTTATTTTAATAATAAAAGAATAAATACATGAAATTATACTGGTAATCAGATTTTCTAAATGCAAGAATAATTATCTTTATTGCCGAAATTGTTGTTGTAATAAGCAATGAAAACCACATTAACTTTTCACTTCACTTTATAAACAGTCGACGATACAGTACACGTGTAGATGACTTGTAATTAATTTTAAAAAACTGACATTTAGCTATAAAGTTTAAATATAATTATGAACAAGTTTTCATATAAATAAACTGTAATCAAATATTTATCAACAACTTATTATATGAATCACCATAATTTTTTAGTCAATTGTAACATAACCTATTATTACTGCACTCGCCGACAGCGTAACGGATTAATGAGCGTAACAGGACACATCGTAACGGAACAATGTGCGTAACGGGACACTTTTTCATGCGTGCAGCCGGCGTTCATCGATTTATTAGACGTTGTCACGTCAAAAAACTGTCGCGTCAAAAAGAGTCGCACCTGTGTTTCCGTACCATGTGCGTCTCTGCCTGAGGACGGGAGCAGATAGCAGTTCCCGAAACGTCGCTTGTTTCTGTTTTGGTAAAACTATTGTATTTGTTTGTCTTTTCGTTTTGTCTTGTTTTTGTCTCGTTTCAACTGTTGAGCTGAATTATTTTGGGTTCAATATTTTTGTGTTCATCATTTGTGGGTTTTTTTTTTTTTTTTCCTTCTCTTAGTACATTTTTCTTTGTTTGTTGACCATATTCCTGTTTCGGAATATTTTGTGGTGTTCATATCCTTGTTGACAACAGCAATTGTTTGATTAATTTTGTGTGTTTTTTTTGTCTTTTTTGGGTATTTTTATTTATTTATTTTATTTATTAGTTTTTCTTCAACAGAAAAAGTTCTTAGCAATGGCGTACGTCCAAAAACTTACATCAAGTCAAAAAACTTAAATCAATTTGTTCCCGTTTCAAAGACCATTCGAAGGAAGTGAGGTGTACTTGTAACCAACGCTTCTTCTCCTCCCTCCTCCTCCCCTCCTCTACCTCGAAAGTACGACGAGGATGTTCGAACGAGGACACGAGCGAAGTGTGTCGTACGCAGCGGCCGATGGGTCAGACCGCAAAACCTTTTTTTTTAAGTTTTCGAAGCACGTGCGTGAGACGCCGTTGTTTTGCCCCCTCGAGAGTGTCGCTTCGACCTCTCTTGTTCCGAGACCCGGGTCCCGATCACTTGTTTCCCCTCCACACCCTCTTCACGACCGCATGTACACTGAAGACTGAAGGTGGGTGCACGATTGAAAAACCTCGATAAATGATATACTCAAACTGTACACCGACGATCACGTGGTTAAGTGACATCCAGCTGATCGAATTGGTGGTCGTTAATTCCAGCCAAAAAAAAAAAAAAAAAATTGGTTGTCTGTAAAGTCGGTTTACGGACGATAGTTTAACGTGACAACGTCTTAACAAAACATTGATGAAATGATTGCATACTTTTATGAATAAAATTGAATCATTTTTATTGAATTATCACTATTTTGTATGGATACAAAGAAGGAGTGAAATGAAATGTATAATTGAATTGATAAATTTACTTTTATTTGCACTCATTAATTCAAATATGTTTATTACTTTAACGAAGAGATTATTTTAACTATAACATTTATACATGTTTGCTATTTAACTTCTTCCAATCTTTGTTATTCTGTTAAGGATAGGACGATGATAGGAAAAGTAGGAAACGAATGGGAGTGTTTCAAGTTTAATGTGCCTCGAAAAAGTTAAATCGATGGTTGTTCCAATCGATTGGAAGAGAGATAGATGTGGTGCATACGTACAATGATCGTAACGGGACAAAGCATAACGGGACAATGAGTCATCCTTTTTCATGCGTGAGCTGGCGTTCATCGATTTATTAGACGTTGTCACGTCAAAAATAGCCGAGAAAACAGCCACGTCATTTTAAGTTGAATTTTTTTAGTATTTGTATGTTATCGTCTGCATTTTGGAATGTATTTTATTTTTATAATAGTTGTCGATTAATAATTTTGTTCGGCGTTAACATTTTTTTTTGTTCGTGGTGAAATTGGTTACGCACCAATGTACTTGAATAGCCAGACACATGATTACCACTGAACCTAAAAGTTCGTAACCTATAATCCAAACACAATTCAGAATTGAGGATATTTAACTTTAATATATAAATACTATGTCATGCAATGGTAATTTCATCCATTCCAAGCCACCGTATAATGGTATTAGAGCAAGAAAATATATTCATGAATTAAAATACATATTAATATACTCGTATAATAGCAAAAAACACGTAAAAAACAGAACAATTAATTTACGAAATCATAAAACAAAATAAATATTACAATCAGAGGATATTTTTTTTTAATTTTCGTGCAATGTTCTGCTTGGTATTTTTGTCATTTCACACTACATTATAACCTGCTTTCCAAACGAAACATTTATTTCGCGAAATCAGCACATTCTTTAGTTCTCTGATTGGCGCTTTCCTTAATTCTTAAAGACTTAAGCGAGATGGTTATATTCTTATCTTTTGACGTGACCACGTCTAATAAATCGATGAACGCCGACTGCACGCACGAAAAAGTGTCCCGTAACGCACATTGTCCCGTTACATCGTGTGCCGTTGCGCTCATTAACGCTTGCGCTGCATCTATCTCTCTTCCACTCGATTGGAACAACCATCGATTTGACTTTTTCGAGGCACATTAAACTTGGAACACTCCCATTCGTTTCCTACTTTTCCTATCATCGTCCTATCCTTAACAGAATAACAAAGATTGGAAGAAGTTAAATAACAAACATGTATAAAAGTTATAGTTAAAATAATCTCTTCGTTAAAGTAATAAACATATTTGAATTAATGAGTGCAAATAAAAGTAAATTTATCAATTAAATTGTAGATTTCATTTCACTCCTTCTTTGTATCCATACAAAATAGAGATAATTCAATAAAAATGATTCAATTTTATTCATAAAAGTATGCAATCATTTAATCAATGTTTTGTTATGACGTTGTCACGTTAAACTATCGTCCGTAAACCGACTTTACAGACAACCAATTTTTTTTCCCTCAAGTCCACACACGACCCGTCAAAATTCCTACACGACAATCATAACATATGACTTAATTTCAATTGTAGACCTAGCTTTAGGCCGGTGTTACAACACACAAAAATAAGTCATTGTATGTTGAGCATGCTACACATGTACCTACCGTATTCCTAGGGCACGATAGGACACGGCCAGTTCCGTATTTTAAGGGAAAGAATTTGGTGACCCATATCGTTACCCAAGTCCACGCATGCGCAGAGTTCACTTTTTCGTTGTTTTCGTCCAGATGGCGAACCCGCGTCTGGAGCCATTGACTCATATATTATTCAATTTCGTGATCATCGGGGGACGTACCAAAAAAGTATGGGTGTGCCGAATGAAACTTTATAAAAGCGAAGCTATCGTGGAATACATTTCGTACACTTTAATGGTCATAACAAGAAACGATCGCAACTTAAAAAGTACTTGAGTAAATATTAGGAAGACGGTTCTATTTTTGTGTTACGGTGCTGCTTTCTCTATGGATTTTGACGTAACTCTAAGATACTTATACTGGGCAGCTCTTTACTAACAACAACAACACATGCGGAAGTGTGAAAGGTTACCTAGTGGCAAGAGGTGTACCTTAAAAAATGGTATTGATAAAATTGTTTAATTGTATATTATATTATCAGCTGTCAAACATGATTAACATCTATTAAAAAATTGATGCACGCAAACTTGTGTATTGATTAAATACATTTTTTTTTAAGATAAAATAAAGCAATTTTCGTTACAATAATGTTGGCACCATTTATGTATTAAACAGTTTCATTGTCTTTCTGTGCATATCGTCTGCCATCTATCGGACTGGCTAGACAACAACGCCAGATTTTTACACAAAAAATGTTGGGAGCTGTCCGGTATTAATCTCTAGGGTATTTTACCAGGCCTTCTGCTGATGATCGCCCTTGAAGATGGGCTTCAACAACGCACGCCGAAACGTCGGGCGATCCGTCATTCGAACAAACGTACCTTCTTCCCATCAGAATGAGGTCTAGTTATTGACTCCCGGCCAAGCTAGCCTACGATATAAATTTTTGAAATTGACTTTAGCTTGCCCTTGCTGTCAAACAACCGCACCGCAAGGTGCGACTCTTACAGTGCAAACTGAAACTATGTTTTGCGCGACATGTGAAGCTATCTGTTGATTGGGCCCATAACTAATTAGAAAACAAAAAACTCGGACGGGAGGTTCAAATCCAAAGTGTTAGGTTTACAATGTTAATTTAACTACTTGATGACTAATTGCTTGGTAATAGAATTTTTTTTCCTTACTTAAAAACACTAAGAGTATTTGGGAAGGTTTCAGGTTAGGGGAGGGACCTAGGTGCCTCTCAGATAGAAGCCTATACGCCTAGTCGTGCTGGGATGAGCCATGAAGGGAGAGGGTTGCATAAATTGTGTGCTTAGTGTGGGGATTGGCCAGCCATGGACGCGATTGATGCCATGACTAACTCTCCTCACTATTAAATACTATAGACTATAACTACCAGATAGGTTGGGCCCAGGGCACTGTCATGCGGGGTGCAAATTAACATGCAGTAAGTGTAGGAGAATACAGGAGACAGGATGGTCTCGGCTTTGAATATATATTCTGTATAGAAGTCGCGAGTGGATAGGATTTACTCTACGTTTTTCAGGAGCGTATAATGAGCAGCTTGGGAACTTCACCGCTGCAGTGCGCTGCCGTAACGCCCTGTATCGTCTTAGGTTGTTATTTACACGTTAGAGCGCAGCACTGTCGCCCGCTGTCATTCCCCCGCACCCCCCCACCAAACAGTCACTGCAGCTCAAGGTCGTTCAACGGGAGTTTGTGCGTCAAAAAACTGTAGGGATGAGAGGTGGGGTAGAGGGTGGGTGGAGGACACAAAGCATATTTGAGGGAGGTGGGGAAGGGGTGTTTTAAGAGTTTAACACTTGTCCGCTAGGGACCACCTCAAGTAGATGCCCTAGAGATGGTGGCGATTGCGGCGGTGAATCAACCAACTACCTCAAACCGTATTAGGAATTTTAACCTGGGCTGGCGACTTCTATACAGTATATATATTCAAAGATATGAGTGAAGAGTTGGACCGAGTAGAAAGAATCTACCAAGGTGGGAGGGGGTGGGGTTGGTTACTTGGGACTCGTGGTCCATTTTGTGTGTTGTCCAGTACTGGGAACAGAAATTTAAACCACGAGAGAAACACTCAACTCTGTTTTGTAATAAAATATCACATAACTGTACAAATCAGTAGAAGATGACACATTTCTGTTATGCCACACCACAAAATATTCGGCTACCAAAATAAAGTGTATTAATTTTCAATGGTTTGTTTGCCTTACATTAGCTTATGCATTGATTCTCAAAAACAATATAGTAGCTTAAGTTAGGAATGTATTGTGAGAGCCACTATCTAGCGGACGGACCCAAAACTACTTCAAAAAAACCAATGTCTCAGTCTCGGCAATTAATAGTTTCTCCCCCATACGCACTGCTTTTTTTTAACTGTAAAAATGTATTCTTTTGCTGTTGTAGCCTTGACCTAAGATACTTTAATTCAAAGTAAGGAACTATAAGTGAAAGGATATCCGATCCTCTCAGACGTAACACAACCTAGTGCATGAATATATATATATATATATTTTTTAATTTTGTTAGATTTCGGCAACCCAATAAGTCTACAAGTTTATCCGTGTTAGAAGTAAATTTATAATAATGAACCTGGAACGGGGAAGAAACCCTTAAGGGTGCTATTTTCAAGGATCCTTACATTACGAAGGGTCCTTTGAGGAGTCGTTCGGAAACAACCTTATCAAATAATCCTCGCGGTCAAAGGTCCTCAAGAGTCAAACGCTCAGAACAATTCCTCACGGCTCCACGCAATTTTCCCGCCTTAATTAATTGCTTTGCCCCGTTTGCCCTCGACAACAATGAGTTGTAATTTTCTTCCGCGGTCCCGGCTCAATTCTTCCTCCTTATTTTATTTTTTTTCCCCACTAACGCTTCACGGTCTTCGGACCAATTTTTATTTTTATTTCTTCCTTTCATCTTCTCCCAGCATGACCCGTGGCCATATATTAAAAAAAAAAAAAGAAAAAAAAGATGAAAGCAACCGAGAAAAAGGCTGAACATAAACTAATATCTGGAATTCTTTATTTCATCATAATTTTGAATGGATCACCAACCAAGAAATTAGCCACAATCGAGTTTGTTGCAAATACAAAGCAGATGAATCGTGATTGGCCAATACATCCTCCAATCAATGGCTGCCCACGGGTACCAATCACAGCCCAGCTGTAAATGGATCCACGATTAAAGAGTAACTCAAGTTTCAGATAAGCGCATGCGCGAGAACTGATTTGTTGTTTTCTCGCTTGCAGCGCCACCTACGCAAAATGGCGACTCCTGAGCGTAAAAAGTTTTGTTAAGAGTGAATCTGTGATTTTAGTTAAGCGTGCGTTTCGTTTGTACGGTAGTGGTTTTACGTCGATGTCCCTGACCGTTGGATTTGTCGTAACGGTCGAGACGACAGAGTTCTTTTTTCGCTGGCCATCAAGTTCACCTGACATAACGCCATACAATTTATTTTTCATTTAAGGTTTTACAAAAGATCGAGTCTACGTTCCGCCGCTACCTAATGATCTGCCAAAGTTGAGACACAGGATTGAAGAGGCTATTGCTTCCATTAGTCAGGACACTTGCTAATCAAAATGTAGTAAGAATTGGACTTTAGGTTGGATGTGTGACCCGAATAACTACAGTTGTACGTATTGAACATTATGTAAGAAAAAACTAGGTTATAGTTTTCCTTCCATTTTATGTATGATTGTTACTCCCTCTTGAGTGCATGCCGGACTCTAATAAGTGTTTACTTAATGGTTTCATGACACGCAGGCTAAAAGGTCAGTTTAGGTTTTAATCCTAGCGTGAACTTAAAGCGCGTGAACGTGTGAAATAAAGTGTTAAATCAAACGTTTCTTATGTTGACCTTGTCGTTAAACTGTTAATTGGCAAGTACATCATTCGAAAATAGATTAAAAAAATTGGTTTTCCAAAAAGCCTATAAACACCAAGCTCTGAAGGTTTTAGGAAAACAAAAGTTTTATGAATTTATGAATGTTATTCCAAAACTAAAGTATTATTTCACAAATGATAATATGCAAAAAGTATAATATTTTTAAGTAAGTGAAAGTGCTACTACACAGAAAAAAATTGTTACTGTACTTTTACATAACATTATTTTGAAAATCAGTTGCCAAGAAATAGTTTGTAATAGGTACAGCTAGTAAGATATTGTAAGTTTTTACAACACATGTCATTTTTGCAAATGGCAAATACATATTTCGAGATGATACCGAGTATTTCTTACGAATTGATGTTACATTTTTTTAAAACTATTGAAAACTATTTTTTTTATTTTGTTGTATCAAGCTTATGTGCACAGTTAATTCTGCGAAGCAATTCAGTGAACGGTTTACAAATAACTTTAACCATTGGAGGCATAACTTCCCGGGTAAGATCCGAAACCAGTGTTCCTGCAATCGCTAATCTGTATAAAAAAAATTGGTTGTCTGTAAAGTCGGTTTACGGACGATAGTTTAACGTGACAACGTCATAGTAAAACATTGATGAAATTATTGCATACTTTTATGAATTAAATTGAATCATTTTTATTGAATTATCACTATTTTGTATGGATACAAAGGAGTGAAATGTAATCTACAATTTAATTGATAAATTTACTTTTATTTGCACTCATTAATTCAAATATGTTTATTACTTTAACGAAGAGATTATTTTAATTATAACTTTTATACATGTTTGCTATTTAACTTCTTCCAATCTGTGTTATTCTGTTAAGGATAGGACGATGATAGGAAAGGTAGGAAACGAATGGGAGTGTTTCATGTTTAATGTGCCTCGAAAAAGTCAAATCGATGGTTGTTCCAATCGAGTGGAAGAGAGATAGATGCGGGGCAAGCGTACAATGAGCGTAACGGGACACAGCGTAACGGGACACTTTTTCGTGCGTGCAGCTGGCGTTCATCGATTTATTAGACGTCACGTCAAAAACCGTATTTCTCATGTAAATGTAAAAATTCACAAATATTAGTTATATTACATGAAAATTTTCTCATCCATTTACATTTTTTTTTTAACATGTGAAACTTGCTGTGCATTACTCAACACGTATATAATATTTTTGTGTTGGGTTTGCATGAAGAGCCTGGAGCGAAAAAGAGGATCTTCGGAGGCGAGACGTCCATCCAGCCCGGAGGCTGCAAGCGGCTCTTATGCGTCTGAGCAGTTGTAATTAACAAGCTCTCCCCCCCCCCCTTGCCCCTTGAGTTATTAATCATCTGTGATAAATGTGAGCGACCAAGCAGGGATCCCCTTCGCCATTCACCGCAACCAATTCACCGGGCGGTGATAACAACAGCGATTAATTCCTCCGCGGTTGGCAACTGGGATCAGCCCAGCTACGGGACACCCGGAGATATGCATACTCGGGCTAATGACGACCGTACGTGGTCAAGGGTCGTAAATTAAAAAAAAATGGAGAAGCATTGCCTTTTAGTCCGGATCGACCGACCCAAACGGGCTTTGATTTAAAAAAAAAAATGCTTTCTTTTAAGATATCATTCGGAGAGGGCCATTCATTGTCCGTGTGGAAGTCGGAGAGCATATCGATTACATCTCCCGCGAACCCATCGCATGAAGAATCGATTTGAACTAGTCGTCGTCGTCGGTGCAATCAATAGAGACAGAGGGGTGTAAGGAACACAAATCAAAAGAAAAAGGTATCGGTTAAGGTTTGGGGGGGGGGGGAGGGGGGGGGGGAGCAGTAAGTGTGTTGATTTTTCAAGAAAATAGTTGAAATAAAAAATTAAATTTCAGTTCGATTAATTCCGAAGAGTAATTTTACAAAGACTGTAAACAATACAGATCAGACGTTTTATTACAGACGGCGTGCACACCTTCAGGTGTTGACGCGCCATTTACAAACCGCTCACAATTTACTGAAGGTTTATGATTACGAACAACATTTAAGAAGCATTTGACTTGACTGTATAAATTTCGTTGTGTGATTTGGTTTTTAATGTTTTTTTTGGACAGCGAAAAAACACTTAAAAAATACGTTATTTCATCATGCGCGTTTTCAGGTATGAAGAATTCATTACAAAGTATTGTTAGTGGTATGAGGACGTGCAAGATTTACTAATATTCCACCGTTAAATGAAATGGTCACCGCTTTAAGTCTTAACAGAGGTGCGTTAACCGAAGCGAAAACTGCATCCATATCACTGTCATAGCGCGTAGAGGCGGAGAGAATTGTGATCCGGTGTTAGAGCTCATATTCCCAGCCAGGTATACAACTTAACGATACATAGGGACCGGAAAAAATTCGCAGATTCAATTACCTCTAGGATAGCCTCCATTATTTTCTGCACTTCTCAAGTAAACACGCGTGTTCATTGGGTACTAAATTGTGAGGCGTCTCCACTGGGTAGCTTGTGATTCGACGCTTCTTTGGTCGATAGTCTCTCATTGGCCCAGAGAGCTCCAGTTAAACTGCTAGCCAATAGCTGAACCAGCAGAATTGTACACATGTTTGTATTTCAGCCTATCACGAAATGAATCCGCGAATTTTTCCGGTCTTTAACGATACACCTTAAAACAAAAATAATCTAACGGATCATTTTGAACAGTTCTGCAAAAAAAAATATTGCCGCTGTAACGAGATTAGCAAAGATCGACCGTAAAAACCTGTTAAAATAGTGTCTGCAGAATACGAAATAAAGGAATGTCACTGAAAAGCAACGAAACCAAAGGTCTTGCACCGAAAGTCACAAAAAAAATTCTCTGAATAAACAGCAACGGTGCTAGAAGTCACGAAATTTTAATTTTCAGCAGAGTGTAATGTTATATCAAGTATTTTATGATCATATTTGTTTACACACACAAGCGAAGAGATAAACAGTCACAACATGATAATAATTTAAATTGTGCAATTCAGATGGTTAGGTACTTTTAAAAATAAGTACTGAATGAACACTAAGAAAGAACTGTGTAGGTGAGAAAAATTATCGCCAAAGTAGTTACCAGTTATAGCCATTTCCCAAACGACACTCGCAAAGCATCACTTCACGTTTGTTTTGTAAACACGACAACCGCGTGAACCTGTTTACGATCGCTGTTGACAGATCAAAGAACGGCAAAAGAAGATGTAGACCTAACCTCTGTGACTACTTTTGTTTTTTTATATCCGTCAAGTTTGAAGACAAGCTACACGAAAAGGTTAGTTCCAGACACGTAACTTTTCATCGTGGTGGACCTCGTACAAGTAGTCGATTTCGTTGAACTAAATGTAAACGTGTTTGATGGGATCTGCACAGACAGATGTTTTCTTTTCGAATAACAAACAATCGTCTTGTCTCAGTGGCCAGTGGCATGCGTGCCGAATGCCTGTAGGTGTTTTTTTGTTTCCGTGTAGCAAAGCAATTTTTTTTTTATCAAGAGGATGACAAACGATGCGTCGATGCATCTGTAAATAAACACAAGCATCACCTCCCCCCCCCCCTTTTTTTTCACCATGGGTCACTTCAATGCCTTCACGCAAGAATGATTCGGGGATGACAGCGACTTCGAACCTCCTACGCTTCTCTTCTCGACATCTTTTGTTCGCTGGACAATAAGTGGCGATCGAGCTATCTCGCCTCTGCGACGCACGGAATGAGATTGTCCGTGTTTTTTTTTTTTTTTTTTTTTTGTTACGTGTTAAACATCTCAGCTGTCGGCACACGGCATTTGGAAGGAGAGTAATATCTCCGTGAACGGAACGGAAGTCGCACGGTACGGAAATGTGTAACCGCCGGTGCTGCCATCTGTGGCGGATGGCGCGAACCAAAGTTCACAAAGCCAAAGGGAAACTTTCATGGTGATAACTTTTTAATGAATTTTAACAATATATATACATGTGTATGTGTGTGTGTGTGTGTGTGTGTGTGTGTGCGTGCGTGCGTGTGTGTTCCCTATGGGTTCCAAAACGGCTGGACCGATATTGATGACATTTACAGGCAGTCTTCAGATTATCCCAGCGGGTGATCACGTGAAGTTTGGTAGCGATCGGATAAACAGATCTTTTTTTAAATTTTGTTTCCCATTTTAAATACAAATTAATACATAATAAGATTTTTCAAATATATTTTTTTATTTTAGATTTTTGAACATTCACAATTAAAAGAGATATTAGGGTCGCTAGTAGTAAATAATTTAAAGGAATACCTGAAATTAAAATGGGCTGGCTGCTTCAAATATTTTCCCCGCGAAGTACTGGCATTTAGAATCGAATTCACTTTTGGAAATTACTACTACTATTATGATACTGTCAATTGATACCAGATTGTATTTGTTTTTTGTCTGTGTGTGAATGGAACAGATATATTCATGTAAAAATACAGGTATTTTTAAATCTGAATATTAATATGAAAAAAAAACTGTATCACTACAAAAAAGTGTTCGGTGTAACACTGGTTTCGGATTCTTACCCGGACATATATGTTTTGTGCTATCCCATTTCCTCCAATAGTATTTATTTGTAAACCATTCATTGAATAGCTTTTGTTACATGCCACAGCCCAAATGATTAACCTTAGCTTCAGTCTCGTACGACTTGTGTTTTTAGTTTTCTTGTCATAGTCACTACATATTGTAATCTAGATAGCTCTCTTTAACGTTTTGTTTAATATAACATTTTCTAAACAGATACTTACTAAAGACGATCCAATAGTGGTACAAAATCACGCCAGTGTTCACAATTATTATGATCACTTGTGCGACCTTTTACAGCTGGAAAATAATTTTTATTACTCGTGAATACCTGGTGAGAAAATTAGTAGCTCAAAAAAATTAAATTGAGTAAGCGGAGAACAATTGTCAGTTAAAGTTCTAAATACGCGAGTTAAATCTATGGAGTAGACAGCTTACACACAGCTTAACCTGAGTTAAAAAGGTGGCATTTTAGGTTACAAGCATAAATAAAAGGAATTAATTTATACACATTTTTGTTACAATGATGTATATGTTATATATAATGTTATATTTGTTATATTAATGTCTGAAAATCCATCATTGAGATAAATTAACAATATTGCATTGTTTATCGTCTCACTCTTATGCACTGAGTCTCAACTGGGCTTGAACAGAGGGAACTCGCCTGGAGCGAGCCAATTAAATTGATTGTCACGTAAAGACCTGAAAAATTCGCGTTTTTTTTTTCGGGTACAAGGATGAACTCTACTCTGTCGTACAATTAAGAGGGTGTAAGCGTATTGTCCATTGGCTGCGGTCACTTGAATTATGTAATGTTGTTATTGGTCCATTTTTTTCTTCGGGGCAGGTAAAAACTACCTACGGTCCAATGAGGTCGCAGTTCAAGTGGATGATGGTACACAGAGAAGTCCCTCCCTCTACTAGGGACTAGTAAAATACGTGGGTAAAGTGACCTCTTGGAAAGACTATACTGGTGTAGATTCTACTATCTCATTGGCCAATGACTCGTGACACCTGCTACCTGGGATGCTTGTGATTCGATGCATCTATTTAATGCAGTTTTTGGACAACAGGCATTGCAGTTTTGCACTGTTTGTCATTGAAAAATTCCGATAATCGAAAAAAAAAAAATTAAAAAAAAAATTCACAGAAAATAAAACTGAATAAGCACGTGCTGTCGTCGTTGTGTTGGCCATAATACTTGTTTAGTTTCAGCTTTGGTTTCGTTTGTCCAACATCAGCTGATTCAGCCTGGTTTTCTTTGAATTTTTTCCCTTCATAAATACAAATAAATTTTTTTCCTCCCTGCGAAATGTTCCGCGAACTTTTGCGGTCTCTTAACAATAACGCAATAATTCTTTTTTTTTTTTGTCGCATCGCCATGCCCGACGCGTCATCGTGATTCCAGCGTCGGGAATGGAAAGAAAAAAAAACCCTATAAAGCCAAAATGGCGTCTGGAATTCCGAACGACTAGATGCCGCTGCTTCGCTGGTTCGTGCTCGGAGTCGCCGAGCGGCGACGCGCAGACCCGCGCACCAATGGTGCGTGGCCCGCGTATCGCGGAAGTCGTCGTCCCCGCGCCGCGATCCTGCACGCCGACGGCGACGCGACAGCGACGCGACACGACACGACACGACACGCGACGCGACAACTCCCCTTTGCGCGCGCGTGACCCCTACCCCCCCCCCCTTCCCCTTTCCAACTCTTCCCTCTCCACACCCGTCGCCAACCCTCCTTTCCGGATCCTTTTGGACCCGTTTATAAGTTCCGTTACCCGCGCACGAGCGCGCCGACGCGCGACCACGCGTCAGTCGTTCCGTTATACTGTACGAGTCTGCGTTCCGCCGATGAACTTCGGCTTGCAAGTTCATCTCGACAAAAAAAAAGACGAAAACATTAATACAAATTACGGTCCAAAGCGCTTCCCAAGACGGTATAACGTAGAGACCTGAAAAATTCGCGTGTTCATTTCGTGTTATGCTAAAATTCAAATAATTATACCTTAGTGCTGCTTCTGTCATTGGTTCACTGTTAATCTGGAGGACTGAGGGCCAATTAGAGACCCTCACTCATAGAAGTGTCGAATCACAGGCCACCCAGTCGAGACGACTCACAAGTCAGCAGCCAATGAACAGTTGGCATTTGCCCGAGTTTGTAGAGGATATTGGAGTCTATCCTGGAGGTCATTGAACCCGCGAATTTTTCCGGTCTCTAGGTATAAGTAGGGACAGGAAAAATTCGCGGGTTCAATGACCTCTAGGATGAACTCTATAGTTCTCCGTACACTCGGTCAAATGTCACCCTCTCATTGGCTGCTGTCTTGTGAAGGTGTCCCAATGTAGTGGCCTGTGATTCGATACAACTTCGGTTGAGTGTTTCTCACTTGCCCGGAGTCATCCAGGTGAGTTGTGAGCCAATAGCAGAGGCAGCACTGAGGTATAACTATATGAATTTTAAGCTGTCGTGAAATGAATCCGCGAATTTTTCCGGTCTCTAGGTATAAGGCTTTGAAGTTGGAGCTGAACCACATTTTTACTGTAAATAATAGAGATATTCAAGATCGAACACTGAAAGTCTGGATAGTGTTTTTAACCGAATGAAGTTCTACGACCACTACGAATTTTGTCGCTTTCGCAAACACGAGGAATGCATTTTCGTATAGCAGCAACTGCTGACGTTGAGACAGTCAGTGTCGAGTTTGGACAAGTCGTGACTTGTCAGCCGGCTTCCAGAGCCGGAAGAGTGAGGTCGTGTTTACCGAGTCTGTCGCGCGTCATGGATGGAGACCCGGACATTCCGCGGATTCGTCTGGCCTCTGGCTAGAATTCAAAGTCATATGTATGCTCACCCCATGTTTACGTTCAGAATTGGTTGATTTCTTTAGCGAGAACATTTTTACCATTGTTAATTGGCACTACCTGGTTCGCTTACTTTATCTTCTAGCTGGGCATCGTTGGCTTATGGTCAAAGAAGGACGTGTCCAAATAACTTCGGTCCAATCATGAGCACACTGCGATAGTATGAAGGTTTGCATTCTAACTGGCGACTTAATGAGTATGCGAAATTTCCATATTTCTTACCATGAGTTTCGCGTTAAAATTAAGTTTTGTTTCTGAAATGGAGACCATAAAAATGGGTCGCTCTAATAGGAAGACGTTTTGACACCATTCCCTGATGGAGCAGATGAAAGCCCTTCCGAAAAATCTTTCCAGAAACGCTTCCAATCATGGCATTAACTTCGCGATAAGTGCGCATCGCTACCCAAGTACCTATAGTGTTTTCGAAGGAGATTAGTTCAAACATGATGTATACGCTTCTTTCTGTGTTAGTAACAAAATTATTCACCGTATTTTTGGATCACATGTCGTAATTGAAGTAATCTGGTGAAACATCCGTATTTTTCACATACTTATTTTGTTATGTGTTATTTATCACTCCCAATAATTCCAATGAAATAATTTTGCAACAGTGACAAATTTTGCTGTGGTTTTAGAACTTCATTCAATTAAACATAGTTCACACACTCAGTTTTCCATCTAAATACTTTTTCAATTATTTTATAAATGGTGTTCATCCCCAACTTCAAAGACTAACACACACACACACACACCATCCTATAGGGAGCACTTGAGACTGTGAGTCGTAAATATGTTTTCCACTAATTTTGTCGTGATGAACCAGCAGTCTAAGGTTGTGGGTCGAATATCACCAAACATATATTATATAACCTCACTACATGAGGTTAGCGTTTAGCCACCTCGTATGGAGTTGAATGTTTTTGCATGCAGTATGTTGAAATAATTGTCATTTAGTTTTAAATTTATTTCTTATACTGGCAACAGCTGTAGGTAATAATATGATCATTATTCTCTCAATTGCAATAGCTAACTTCTAATAGAATTGTGCTTTAAACTGTTTTTGATAGGTGTTGACCGTATTCAATCGTGTGTCTTTGTAAATATACTAATGTGCTTAATGTCAGATATACAATGTCAGTGCGTTATACATGAATTTTTTTTAGATCTTGTCTTTGTGTTTTGAATTTACACTATTGTGTGTGTGTCTGTGTGTGTATATATATATATATATATATATATATACAATTGCACGTGGCATATACAGCCGATGTAAGTTATCCTAAAGAATGCATTCAAATCAATAAATAATAATTGGTGTTTACACCCTTTCATTAACTATGACCAATTGTTATAACTTCAAACAATTATTCAGTCGTTAAAGGGGTCATTAGGTTGAACCTCTCATACTTGTAGAAATTTATCTGGTTGAATCATACGTATCATTTCGAAATTTTGAAAATAATGTTTCACCAAGAGCCACATTCAAACTACTTGATATTGCAAACATATAATTGTTGGCTTTGCGTCGCTGCTACTGTGACATCATGGAGACGAAAAAAAACCCGGGAAATTGATTCTAGGAAATCCTTACGGGAAGGGAGGGGATAAAGGGGGGAACAGGAGGATCGGCCATTCCATTTGTTTTCCTGGAGGGTTTTCGACGAACATTGGAAAGACCGCGATCTGAACGGCTGGGTCACGATTTGAACCCGTGCGACCTCCTACTGAGAAACGGATTTTTTTGGTTTGTTTTATTAAAAATGACAATATTTTTCGCATTTGGCGAAACAGACAGATTGTGTTGATTTAAAAAAAAATAGCTAGAAAGGAAATTTTTGTTGACACAATGCTTTAGTGATTATCACAATTTCTTTAGATGTTATATTATATTAATTATATTATAATTATATTTGACATTAATTAATATGGAACAATGACGCTAACCTTCACAAACTTCTAAACTGCACAATGGATTTTATTGCGGTATACACCATCATTTAGAGAATTTCTTCCGGAAGACTTAGATACATAATACATTCATATAAAATTCAAATGTTAGAGACATCCGATGTTTTGCCATCAAGTCGTAAAAAGCCGCTTTTCGAGCGCTTGCATGGCTTACGCTGACTGATACACCAAATGCATGTTCTACAGAATTGTAGGTCTTTAAAAGGCCTACAGAATATTCTGCGATAGTAGGTACATGCCTGACTTCTAAGGATGACTCACGGTTACGTTTTCGTCTGACAAATTTCATTGGATATTTATTAATACTATGTTAGTTACCTTAGGAATTTAATTTAGATCCTAATTGACGACTTTTACACCATATAATATAATACTTATAAGTGTACTTATATATATATATATATATATAGTATGTTGTTTGTCTGATGTTGATAAACTCTGACAACGTTTGACTGATCGCCATGAAAGTTGGCACATCGCAGTGTTTTTTCATGGAGAAGGTATTTATAGAGTCATGCAGATTTCGCGAAAAGACTCCGAAACTAGCTAAAAGTTAAAACACTGTAGCATTGTCTGTGTCTCGTGATTGCGTGAATTTATTTTCGCATGCATGTGGATTGTTACAACACCAATCACAGTGACTCAGTGCGGAAGCAAACGCGTCCCGAGTGGCTCGGTCAAACAAGGCAACTACTTCTCTCGCAGACGGCCGCCAATCACAAGGAAGAAACCGATGGTACGGGTATACCGTGTTGCAGACTAACAGGCGTTGAGATTTATTCGCGAAAAATGCCTGCCCATAGGTATTTATGCTATCCATTTTTTTTTGTAACTCGCCACTAGATGTAGCTGCAGAGCATCAACTTCTAAACCGTTCAACCGATCGCCATGAAAATTGGTATGCATAGATATTTGAACACGGGGAATATTTTCGTGGTATCCATTTTGCTATAACTCCCACTAAATGGCGTTGCAGCGTCTTGTAAACCATTCAACCGATCGCCGATGGTAACCAGAAAACCATAGGTCATAGACATACAAACAGATAATTGTAACCAGCATTTTTCGTAAATTGAAGGTGAAAAATTTTAACAGTGTGGTTGTGTGTGGTCTAAACCAAACATCATGCTATGATTTGCAAGTGGAAGTTCAGGAAATGGGTTACATCTGGTACTACTTTTAAAAGACAAGTCACGTGACACAAGAGGGCCCGTCTTGCCAGGGGTGTGTCTGTGTTGCTGAGGCGGGTTGATACGTGCGACGCTCGCTGGTGCTCCTAGCGCGGTGTCGCCCTTAAGCGCATTGCTGTGGACTGGCGCGTAGTCTTCTCGTCGTGCATGGGACAGCTATTAGTAGAAACCTGCAAAATTCGCGGTTTCGATGGCCTTCAGGATAGACTGCACATACCCCTGTACTCTCGGGCAAATAACGCAAGTTCATTGGCTGCCGACTTGTAAGTCGTCTCAGCTGGTTTGTCTGTGATTCTATCCTCCTTTGTTTGAGGGTTTATAACTGGTTGAGATTCGTCCAGATGAACAGTAAGCAAATAGCAAAATTATCTAAGAGGTATATGTGTTTGAAGTCTAGCCTATCACCGAATGAATCCGCGAATTTTGCAGGTCTCTAGCTATTAGATTCGGGCTCCGACCATATCATTGTATGAGGGAGAAATTAATATAAAGTTGTAAAGCAAGTCCATGGAGTTATTTTCGAGAATCTGTTCCGTGCGTTTTATGACTAAAAATTATTTAGAAAAGAAAATAGTTTTGGCCATTTTAACTGTTATAAAAAAAGGCAATACCCTCTTGTGATTCATCTCCCCAACCCCCTAATAAAAATATATACATTGTGCGGTGTCGATTGAAGAGAAAGTTGCGAACTTGCGAACGGCTTTCGAAGAGCGCGTGGTCGTTCAAGTTTCGGGAAAGAATGACGATTAAGGTTCTGGGTGGAAAGTAGAAGAGAGTTTAGTGGAGAACGAAAAAAAAAATCAGGGGGGGGGAGGTATGAGTAATATACACACACGCACACACAATCACGATGAGTTTGGAAAAAGGAAAAAAAAAAGAGGGGGGTGGAAGAATGATTCATAGGCTTATCGACCTCCTGGCTTTTTAGGGAAAGTTTGTACAGTTCCAGTTTTTTTGAGATAATGGCAAAGCGCAACGCCCATTTTTTTTGTTGTTTATTTTTTTGCGAAAGTCTTTGCGAGTTGAAGTCACGCCGCAGAGGTTTTTTTGGGGCTTCCAAGACCCGTAATCATGAAAGGGTGCTCTAAAGTGCCTCTGGATGAGAAAAAAATGTGTGTGGGTGGGAGAGTGGGGGGGGGGGGGGGCGAATAGGAGGTGAGGTGCATTATCGCAGGTTGAACCCGGCCATCGCTCTTCGTAACAATAAGTACCGACGTCCATGATTTTTTTTCTCGAGTATCAAGCGGGTTTTTATGAGGGGGATCATATTGGGAGGGGAAAGTGGGGTTGAATGAGGCCCACCTATGCCCGGTGTAATCTTTTGTAATCTGAATGTCTCCGGTACCGAATTAAGCTATTATCCCATTTATGAAAACAAGACAACCCACCCCTCCCTGGCGTTTCGCTGTTAACTTTTTTTTTTTACTATTATTCTCGATGGCGTTCTTCCGTGCTCGACGGATGGCAACAACCGCTCTTAATCCGCTTTGGGACTTGTACGCCCGTCTCAGGTTTCTTGAGTGTTTCTTTGGCGAAAAGTTAGGGTTGAGATGAGTTGTTGAACGTATTCGGTTGTTCGATCGAACCATTAAAAAAAAAAAATTCGAGTTAGCTGTTTGTTTTTATTTGCCCCCCCCCCCCCACCCCCCACCCCCTTTTTTTTGCTGGCTCATGTTCCGCTGTTTACGCGCGCGTAGTGTACACCGTAAAAAATAAAACTTATGTTTAAAAAGAAATTCCTTGTTTATAAGTTGCACAAAATATTTTTTTTTGTAAATCTACTAATAAGTTCACAACACAATTTTTTAAAAAAAAAAAAAAACTTTCATTCCTCCCTTAATTTACGGAAGAAAAACAAACTTCTGTACTTTTACAAAATATTCTTTTGTTAAACCAGTTTCCAAGAAATAATTTGTAATACTAAAATAAAAATTACGTAAGTTTGTACAACTCAGGGCTATGGTTATTTTTGTATACATGAAATACATTTTTTCAAGATAATACTGAGTACTTCTGACGAAAATTTACCAGTAATTTTATATTTTAAGTGGTGTTTCATTCAAGCATATGTTTTTTTTTAACCATCAGTAAGATAATAGGATGTACCACGTTGGAATTTATTTTGTCTCGTTATGCTTATAAATGTGCGCAGTTAATACTATGAAACTATTCATTGGACGGTTTACAAATAATTTCAACTATTGGACGTACTGCGACAACACAAAGCATAAATGACCGGGTATTAAGGTATAACTGAGAACACTATTTTGTAGTTTTATAGTTGTTTTCATGTAAATGTAGATATTCACAAATATCTGTAATTTTACATCGATTTACATTCCATTTATTAAAAAAAATCATTTACAGTGTATCGAACCCGTTAATAAGTATTGTATATCTTCTAAAAATTAATTTAATTTGTTGCCCGATTTTTTTAATATTATAAATAATTACAGCAAAGAGGTGGACAATTTTTTAATTGCTAAGATGTGGGAGTAAATGGGTGTGGTATTTTCATGGGAGTTTTTAACTAGTGCGGCACAGTACAGAACCTACCTATGAATAATCTATGGGTCGATACAAACCTCACTACCTTGTCATTCTTATCGCTAAGATTCTATCAATTCTACGAAAATTCCGAATGCGTTAAATAAAATAAAAATATGTAAAAAATTTCATGCTTTGTACATGTAGAAAATATTGCGTACTAAGCACATAAAAAATGTTCCCGAATGTTGTATAATTTTTCAGAAGTTTCGTTAATGTTCCAAAATAAATAGGAGCTTCGAAATTTACCTTTGATTCCAGACCGAGCCGAAAAGGATATATTTTTACAATACAGTCCTGTGGAATTTGTAAATCTAATGCCTGTAGTCTCAGAAATAAAAGTTAATTACTAAGTCACGGCATATGCCTGCAATGTACGATATTTGACTAAAGGATTTAAAAAAAAAAACATAAAAATTTTTTTCAGCACGCTGGTTTCGAAAGAAATTTCTCGTGAATCGTACAAAAAACAATTTTTGTTTACCCTGTACACTGTTAGTAATTTCAATAAATTTACGGACTTTTCAACTGAAAATTTAACCTCAAATAAACGAAGACTTCTACGTAATCTAAAATAGCTTAATGCTCGTAGAAACTACTCCATATTTCAACTTTCAATTTGTATGTTTCGTTTTCGAACAAAGGTGCACAAAAGAAAGGCGTTGTTTAAAGACTTAACCAGTTTTTGATTTTTTTTTTTGACGTGACAACGTCTAATAAATCGATGAACGCTAGCTGCACGCACGAAAAAGTGTCCCGTTACGCACATTTTCCCGTTACGCTGTGTCCCGTTACGCTCATTGTACGCTTGCGCCGCATCTATCTCTCCTACACTCGATTTGAACAACCATCGATTTGACTTTTTCGAGGCACATTAAACTTGAAACACTCCGATTCGTTTCCTACTTTTCCTATCATCGTCCTATCCTTAACAGAATAACAGATTGGAAGAAGTTAAATAGCAAACATGTATAAAAGTTATATTTAAAATAATCTCTTCGTTAAAGTAATAAACATATTTGAATTAATGAGTGCAAATAAAAGTAAATTTGTCAATTTAAATTGTAGATTTAATTTCACTCCTTTGTATCCAGACAAAATAGTGATAATTCAATAAAAATGATTCAATTTTATTCATAAAAGTATGCAATCATTTCATCAATGTTTTGTTATGACGTTTTCACGTTAAACTTTCGTCCGTAAACCGACTTTACAGACAACCAATTTTTTTTGTAATTTCCCTAGTATATTCTTTTGAATTGATGTTCAAAGTAGGTCAACTAAGCGTCCGTAAACACGCGAAGATAGCCGCAAATTAAAAAAAAAAAAAAAAAAAAAAAAAACCTGGATAATTTTTAACCAGCTTTCATCGTGAATTGAAGCTGAATTTTTTTTTATCAGTGTACACAATCCGCGACTTGTACAAATAACACGACAAGCCGTAAAATGAAGTTGCCTAGTGGATGGAGTCTTGTTAATACTTGTCGGATCTAGGGAACTCGTTCGCTTCGTCATTACTGAGCAGAGTATACTTATTTACCTTCCAAGTCGCAGCCCACGGGGGTAAAAGGCATTACATAAATGCCTCGAGTTAATGAATTCAGCACTTCTGCCTGCGTTCCCTCTTGGTTACGAGTATACCATATTTAAGTGGAATGAGGCTTTCGTACAACATAATCTACAATTACGTTTTTGTCTTCTGGTTTGGGGCCACGTCCGAAGAAAATGATGGCAAGCCTGACGTTTCGGCACGCCACAATGCTGCCATCCTCAAAAGGTAAATAAAAAAAACACGTCAGCGAGTCTTTCAGTACTCGCCAGAAATGTGTGACGTCTAACCTCGGAAATGGTTTCTCGTGTTCAAGAAAAATTTATAGTACGAAACTCGGGCACGAAAACTAACGTAGAATTCTTTAAAATAATTCCGAGCGAGATAAATATACAGGCAAATTGTGTTTTCAACTACATTTCCTGATGCCAATCACACGTAGTTTTCGCACCCGCCGCTAGAATTCGTTACCGGAGCAGCTACGCTGACTATCGAATCATTGAAACTGATCCGATAAATACTAAACCTGATGTGTGACAAGGAATTTTATTTACATACTGCCCATTTTTATAAAAATTTACTATACAGTTAATTTTATAAAGTTTTCCTTTGTCTTTGTGAACTCAGGTTCACGTCATCCGCCACAGGTGGCAGCACCGTGGTAACACATTTCTGTTCCGTGAGACTTCCGTTCCAATCAAGAGATTACTCCTATCAAAATGCCGTGTGCCGAGAACTAAGGTGTTTCACATCAACAACTGAAGGCCGTGGTATCTTTTCACGTTATTTATATAGGGCCGCAAACAGTGAATCGCAGCTTGGCTGTGAATGACCCTATGCAAATACTGTGCCGCAACACCAACCCTTAAATGTGTCGATCGCCTTTGAAGATGGCTGCAACAAGTTATGCCGAAACGTCGGGCACACCATGTGTTCCGTTTTGCGTGATCTCAGCACAAAAGCCAGGAAGTAGTTAAGAGAGTCCGTTCACGAAATCCTTATATTGTTTTAGCGTCACAAACACTCTATGACTCGTAGCGCTTTGGAATGTTTTTATGTTGATGCACTCTTAGAAAATACAGTAAATTTACGGACATTTCAACGAATAATTTTAACTAAAAAAAAAATGGAGACTTCTTCGTAATTTCAAATAACTGAATCTTCGTAGAAACCACGCAGTATTTCGACTTTCGAGTTGTATGTTTCGTTGTAAACAAAAGTGGACAAACGAAGACTTTTCTTACTGTCAACTTAACCAGTTTTTGAATATTTTGCTATTATGCCAAGAATATTTTAAGTGGATTATTGTTCATAGTAAGTTAGCTCAGTGTCAGTAAATTTATGAGCGCAAAAGTAGAATATATTTGTTTTTTAAACAGCACAGAGTAATAAATTCCTTTAGGACGCTACGATGGTCGACTGTATATAAAAATTAAAAAATATGATACATGCATGGCCCTAAACAATTATCTCTCCCTCTGATAAATTTATTAGATTATGGTCACGTTACAAAATTTTTACGTATTTCAAGGCACTGGACACCAAATAAAAAATTAAATAAATTTCTCTTATGTAGATGAAAACAACTGAGAAATATTTATTCTGCAAAGGAACCAGAATCTTCACTTACAACGTGAAAAATTTCTGTTCCTTAATGTATCTTTTTTTATTTTAAGTATTTGTCAAATAAGTTTCCATGAAAAATATATACGTTTGTTTTTTCTTATAAAATTAGTATCAGAAACAAATAGAAAAAAAATCACTTAGATATTTAATAATACTTTAATATTTAAAAAAAAGTAAACCTGGAAACATATGTACTTTTGTTCACAAGGGCGAAATATGGTGGACGTTGCCGTAAGCTGATGAGATTCCCCCCCCCCCCCCCTCAATCGTTCATTTCATTATCGCTCCGTTAATATCCCATCACACAAGAGACGTTCAAGTCGTAGTTTATTTTAAAATTTCGAAGTTTTGATTTACAATTCGAACCATTCTACGAACCAAAAAGAAAAAAAGTACAATAATTGAAATAAAGTGTTCGAGTGTGTGTTCGAGGTGGCTTACACTATTCGCGGAGCGCAAGAGCAGATCGCAGTCCCACCCGAGACGAACACACGTCCTATTCACCCCGTGTTTTTTTTTTTTTTTTTTTTTTTTTTTTACGGTCGTACACACACTCACGTATCTTTACGGCGCGCGAGCGCTATAAAATGTTCCCTTCATTGCCGTCAAGGTAGCGGAGATGATATAAAAAAAATGTATGCGTAAGTGGGTGAAGGAAAATATTTTACGCGAAAAAAAAAAAATTTGATGGGCGTCAGTTGTTCGACTCTTTCCATACAGGAACGGAAACTTCCCGTTTTCACCGAACGGGTGACCAATATTATTATTATTTTCTTCCATAAACAGCGATGGTCTTTCAGTCAGATTTTTATGGGGATTTTTTTTATACCTATACCAGCACGCGCTGGCCGGTGAGGTGGCGAAATAATCCGGCAGTAAATGTTTCCCCTCGCGGCGACTTCACGGCGTGTTTCAACACTGTCGACGGGCGCCAGCAGACGATCACGGGTATGCGATGCGTACTTACTTTCTTGCGAGGAGTCGAAAGGCCGTGTGTGGCTCGTGTCGATAAAGAAAAGAAGGGGGGAAAAAAAGAGGTGGGGTCATAAAGGCGGCGTGGCCATTTTTGCCCCTCTCTTTTATTTTTTTTGTCCGAACACCCCCCCCCCCCCCCCCCCTCCTTTTTACAACCCCCCCGCGCGGCGAATGGGTCGCAAGAGCAGAGAGTGTGTCCTTGCATTCTCCGCGTGTACTCGCGGCAGTCTCGCGACAGCACCAGGGTTACACAATTCTTCGGAGCTCCCGTGGGGATATTGAAAAAAAATTAATTTATGGACGCGTGTACTTATGTACGCGCGCGTTTAAAGTTATATTATTTACTTAGCGTTTGTTTTTATTTTCAAAGTGGTGTGTGCGCCGAGTCCACGCGCGAGAGAAGTGAAACTTCTTGCTTATTATATAGGTAGTTAGGTATCGGCTGAGTAGCAGAGCAAAAAAAAAAAAAAGTACGCAAGTACGCAAGTGGCGGGAGTAACCATGACTCTTAAGAGAGTCATAGTTAGAGACCGGAAAAATTCGCGGATTCTTTTAGCGATACGCTAAAATTCAAATACTTATACCTTTAAGCTGGTTTTGTTATTGGTTCACTGTTCATCTGGACGACTCTGGGCCAATGGGGAATACTCAACCAAAGTAGTATCGTAACACAAGCAAACTAGTTGAGACGACTCACAAGTCAGCAGCCAATTAACAGGCGTTATTTTCCCGGGTGTACTGAGGACTGTGTAGTCTATCCTGAAGGTCATCGAAACCGCGAATTTTTCCAGTCCCTAGTCATAGTTAGCAAGTAGCGACCTCTCCGTGGTTCCCGCCACTGGTAGCCCGCAAGGGCGAAGCTAACAGCTACCTCTGCGCTTTGAGCCAGTGGGGTTACCAGCTTCACTGGTGCTCTCTTGCTGGTCCAAAGAAATTAATCAAGCCTCGGATGGATGGTACGGCCGAGTTAGGCGGCCATCAAAGCGATGCGCCCACTGGTAGCATCGCAACAGTTCAAGCTTCAATGACAGGGGAGTGGAGGAATCGGGAGCGCCCATGGGAAAAGGAGAGGGTTAGACAGTCTAGAGTATGCGCAAGTATGCGAGTGTGAAAGTGTGTAAGTATGCAAGTATGCGTGGTTTCTCCCCCCCCCCTGAAGCTCTGCGCAACGTACGTGTGCCCGGGCAGGCAGCTACGTACCTTAATTTTTTTTTTTTTTGCAATCGGACATTTTGAAGAAATCTTTGTCGGTTTGTAAACGGTGCGTCGACACCCTGATCTCAACCGGCCAGGAGTCCACCTTAAACCTGGACTTATGATGATTCGTTAAATTAATCCACTACGTGACCCACAGCCAATAATATGGCCCGAAAAATTCAATACGCCAGTCCGTCGAAATCTCGTCAAGCTTTTAACTTTCGGCGGAAGGTCGGATGAAATTATAACCTCAAAAATGTTTGAAAAAATAATTGTCTTCATTTTGACAGTTTTTTTTTAATAGTTTGTTTATTTGCTAAGCTGCCTACGTGTTATGTTTCAAACTTGCTTGTGAACACGTTTTTAGTTTGATATTTAAAACAAACAAAACATATCTGACACGCAAAATTAATTGATAAAGCACGGTAACTCTAAATTATATTTAAATAAATATTTTAGTGTTTGTTTCATAATTTATAAGTAGAGACCTGCCAAATTCGCGGATTCATTCGGTGATAAGCTAGAATTCAAACACATATACCTCTTAGATAATTTTGCTATTGGCTTACTGTTCATCTGGACGAATCTCAACCAGTTATAAACCCTCAACCAAAGAAGCATCGAATCACAGACAAACCAGCTGAGAAGACTTACAAGTCGGCAGCCAATGAACTTGCGTTATTTGCCCTAGTGTACAGGGATATGTGCAGTATATCCTGAAGGCCATCGAAACCGCGAATTTTGCAGGTCTCTATTTATAAGTGCTTAGATTACATGGTCGACAAACTTGTAAACCTTTACATAAATTTAACTCGATAATATAAGCCTTAATAGTTGTTGGCAGCATCCGAGCAGAATGAGGGACGTGCGGATAAATGCGAATCCAGCTTAAAGCCGAGGCCACGCAGACAGCTACGCTATGTTCGCTATGTTCGCTATGTTCGCTATGTTCGCTATGTTCGCTGCGCCAGGTGGCCAGCCAGGATAGTCCAGTTCGCGATGTCGGAGAGACGCATGCCGTGGGATTCAAGTGATGATTCCGACCATGATGATATTCTGCTGGCTCTCACAGCATTGAACGTAAAAATAAATGGGTTCATGACTTTAATAAAAAAAAAACAAAATAATTTGATGAATTACGTCATTTTATGAAGCAAATGCTTGTAAAGACGAAACCATCAAACTCATGGATTATTTCATGTATAAATTAATATTAGTTTAATAGAATTTCCTTGGAATAAAATCCCATGCATTGTCCTGCACATCCTGCCTTCTATATTCTTCCATCGATTCATTCCATAAACAACGATATTTTCGTAATCTTTCAATTAATTTTCCGTCTCAACTTGACTATTTAAAGCACAATACTGATAGAAATTAAACTTTTTAATGAAAAGTAAACGTCAGAAGCACAGCACAGTTCCGCGAGAACTGCAGCACAGTTCCGCGCAAAAACATTTGGTTTATTTTTTTTTCTGCGCATGCGCGAAGTCAGCGACTTATTTTTTAGAAGAAAAAAAATATCCCGAGAACCAAACACCTGGCGGCGTCGCCGACATAGCGAAAATAGCGAACATAGCGAACATTGCTTTGCTTGGCCAGTGACACCTGAGATGCAGCTGGCTGTGTTTTTTTCTCGCGTAGCGAACATAGCGAACATAGCGAACACAGCTTTGCTTGGCCAGTGACGTCTGAGATGCAGCTGGCTGTGTTTTTTCCTCGCGTAGCGAACATAGCGAACATAGCGAACATAGCGAACACAGATTTGCTTGGCCAGTGACACCTGAGATGCAGCTGGCTGTGTTTTTTTTCTCGCGTAGCGAACATAGCGAACATAGCGAACATAGCGAACATAGCGAACACAGCTTTGCTTGGCCAGTGACGTCTGAGATGCAGCTGGCTGTGTTTTTTCTCGCATATCGAACATAGCGAACATAGCGAGCACAGCGCTCTCTGTGTGGCCACAGCTCGAGGCTCTACAGACACGGGCCGCATTCCGAGCGTTTCCGCTCCTGAAAGGCTGAAACCGCAGGGGGAAATGTCGCGATTTGCATAATCACGCGAATCGACGCAAGCGCAGGTGGTCTCTCTCTCTTTATCTCTTTCGAGGAAAAAAAAAGTTTTAAAATTAACTTCCGGGAAATAAAACGTTCCGCGAAACGTTCGACCTGCAAGATCACGTGAGCGAAGAGTTATGCTAACAGCCTTCCAGCGCCCACGCTACTGACGTGTCCAAAAACAAGCTCCTTGCAAGACATCTGGCCTCGACTTTTTAGTTTCCCCAGGTGCGGCGTTTAACGCCTTTTTTTTCTTTTTTTTTCACGCTGTGAGACTTTCGCTTCTGACACATTCGAATAAAGTTGTCCAGACAATGTTGCAGTGTTGTGAAGAAACGGGTTTGAGATGGATGTCCAGAAAATGTTAAGGTAATTTTATTGGGTTTCAAATAATGTTTACTTACGTTGTCTGATTCACGTATTTTTTTTTTTTAATTTTGTAAGAAAATAAATTACGATTACAATCAGAGGTTTTACCTTCTGAAAACAAACACATATATCAAAGTCATGACAACGCACTACGTAGAGATATTTCGAGTTATGCCTGTCGGAATGTAATTATTTAATATTTTAAGTTGTTCAGAATTTTAAAGAACTTGCAAATACTTTCGATAAAATGAGGCGATGACTCATATAGCGTAAAGAGACGTGTAACACTCATAAGTGTAATGCTCAATGGAGAAGAAAAGAGGGGGTACATCGAGTGCCCCAATCCTCACTATCGAGCAAGCGTCAGCGAAACCAACTGAACTATTCTAACTTTAAAAATATTTGAAACAAGATGGCGTATATCAGTTCCAATTTCTTGCCTCTTAACGCTTGTCTTTACACATAGTGTGTGTGTGGGGGGGGGGGGGGGGGGGTAATTAGATTATAAAGTGTATGTATTTTTATTGCAATTTTTATGTTATTACAAGTTGTCTGTTGTTTGTAAAAATTCAGGTAACCTGTCACAATTTCAAAGTATTTATTCACAAGATCAAGAATTGACAACAACAAAAATATATGAGCGAATCATTCAGTGCTCCGCAGAGATGTGTACTTAACATCCACTCGGTAACAAACAATTTCATGTATTCTCATGTTGCAAATACACTTATAATACGAAACTCGGACACAAAATATAACGTGTAATTCTTTTAAATAAAGCAGAGCGTGATAAATATACGCAAATTGTGTTTTCAACTGCATTTCTGGACGCAAACCACATGTGGGTTCCGCACCCGCCGCTAGAATTCGCTGCCGGAGCAGCTACGTCGACTACCGAATCATTCATTCAATTTTCAGACCGAAATTTTAAAGAAAATAATGAAACAGTCCGATAAAAGCGAAGAAAACTTGAAAAAAAATTACTAAACCCCGGCTTTGGACTTGATTTTCCACAAGGAATTATACTAAAACACTGCCCATCTTTTTTTAATTCATTAAATAATTAGGTAATACTATGAGATCCCTTGGTCTTTGTGCACTTTTTTTTGCGCCATCCGCCAAAGATGGCAGCACCGTGGTTACACATTTCCGTTCCATGCGACTTACGGTCCATTCACGAAAATACTTATACCAAAGGTCGGTATATTGTGAGCCAAGATTATATACATTTAAAAAAAAAATTGTGTGTGGAGTTCACGTACGACAGAAGTGAAACTTCTTGCTTATTAGTAGAGACCTGCAAAATTCGCGGGTTCAGTGACCTCCAGGATAGACTCTACTACACTCTACACACTCGGGCAAATTCCACCTGTTCATTGGCTGCTGACTTATGAGTCGTCTCGACCGAGTGTCTGTGATTCGACACTTCTTTGAGCGAGGGGGTCTAATTGGCCCTCATTACTTCAGATTAACAGTGAACCAATTGCAGAAGCAGCGCTAAGGTATGATTATTTGAATTTTGGCATATCACGAAATTAATCCGCGAATTTTGCTGGTCTCTACTTATTAGGTAGAGATAGATAGAGATTAAATATTAATAATTTTTTTGAGAAGAGATAATAATTGAGAATAGTGAGGATGCGGGTATTATTCAAAATGAAAAAAAATGCGGGTTTTTCCACGCCCTGGCCCCTTTTTGGCGTCTCCTATGGCGGTTCATTCCCGCGTCTCCTTTGACAATACCTCTTACCTGCTTCTGCCTTTTTAATTATTTATTGGCATGATTTAAATCATGATCTCCCGCTGAATAAAATGAAAGAACCAAAAAAAAAAAAAAACACTACAATCTAAAATAAATTGCAATTATAACGTCTATCTCATAAGTCTATTAATTCCTTTTGACATTTCAAATCAGTGTTCACATACCAAAAATAAATTACACTTATAAAGGTAAGTCCGAAAATATTTTTTTATATATTTTCAATCACACTATTCTCATAAAAATAAATGCTTCTTATAAAGTTAATTTGCACAATTTAGTAACTTCTCTACACGAACAAATAAATTGTACATACTTCAAAATAAAAATTATAAAACGGTAGCATCAATCGTTAGCTGTTTCGGAAACTGAGGAGTAGACAAACACAAGCAGCTTTACGAGAATTCCGTAGCATCACTGCTGCGTCATTTCTACCTCTCCCCTGCCGTCTCCCCTTCCGGCCGTTACAACTAGCATACAGCATGCTATGCTACATACCTATCCCCTCCCTTTCTAGCCTATTTCCCATTGGACCGCTAGCGCATATGTTGGAGTGACGTCGCTCTCCTGCTCTAACGCTAACCCCACCACGCACCTAACTATTCCCCTCATGCGATCGGAATTTTCGTAACGCCCTCAGCAAACAAGTTTCACTTAAAAAAAAACTCTGTTTCAGCTAGAGGTGTCCCCCGTGTTGTGAACTTTGGCAAGTTTGTTGCAAATTGCAAGGTAACGCAAACATTTTATTTTGTTTGATTTACAAGCTCAAGCGTCGCTAACCTCATAAACACTGGCTGGAGAGTTTTTTCGAATGATTTCTGCGCTGGTTTCGTGATCCATCGGCGTTTGCCCGAGCCGTGAAATTGCGACGTGGATCCACCTCTTATCGCACGTATCGAGAGAAATCATTTACATAAACGCAAGAAAATGCCAGTTGTTTACTCTCCGCCGCTTGTAAACTACAGGAACGAAGCTGGCCCCGAGGTCACGATGGGCCGAGGTCACACTCCCACCTGTTCGTGACCTCTGACCTCTGAGTTCATCCCGGGCTGAATGCCACGCTCATCAGCTCGGGATATCTCCGCACGACGGCGTCGAAAAGAGGCCGTGTTTAACTCAAGCATCCGGACATTCATGGACACAAACCGTGGTTCATACGTAGGGACCGGACAAATACGCGGTTTAGATGGCCTTCAGGATAGACTGCACATTGCCCTGCACACTTGGGCAAATAACGCAAGTTCATTGGCTGCTGACTTGTAGTCGTCTCATCTGGTTTGTCAGTGATTCGATCCGTCTTTGGTTGAGAGTTTTTAATTGATCGAGATTCTTCCGGATGAACAGTAAGCCAATAGCAAATTCATCTAAAAGGTATATGTATTTGAATTTTAGTCTATCGCCGAATGAATCCGCGAGTTTTTCCGGTATCTATTCATACTACTTCACACAAATATAACTTAGAGTATTTAAGGAGTTTCTTAAATATTTTGACGTGAATGCGCCTTTGAAATTGCTTCCAAAGTGGGAGGCCAAAAAAAAAAAACGAATGATAACAAAATCACGGGATACAGTTTGGGGTTGCAGCTACATATCTGTCATCTCCATCCAAAACTTAATTACACCACTGCATGGCTAAAGTTTCAAAGAATTCGTTACGCTAAGCGAGGACTGTTGACGCATCGCGCGCGGCGGGAGGGGGAAGCGTCGCCATCATTTTGAGGTCATTTTTCTGCGTTTCAAGATTTCCATTTAGTATAACTTTTGACTCGAAGAAGCTACGACGTTCGTTTGAGTTTCAATCGTCAGCTCTTGTCAAAACCAATCGATTGCATATACAAAACATTAGTGTATAATAGTTAGAGACCGGAAAAATTCGCGGATTCATTTCACGATATGCTAGAATCCAAACAACTGTACCTTTATATTGCTTCTGTGATTATCTTACAGTTTATCTGAAGGACCTTGTGAGCCAATGGAAAACCTTCAACCAAAAAAAAAGTAATCGAATCGCAAGCGTCCCAGTTGACAGGTGTCAACGTGTCAATAGCCAATGAGCAGGTGGCATTTGCCTGAGTATGTAGGGGGTTGTGGAGTTTATCCTAGAGGTAAGCGAAAGCGCGAATTTTTCCGGTCTCTAATATTAGTTACAGTATATATATATAATATAATATGTGTGTGTGTGTGTGTTGTTCAAATAAAAAATAGCGTATTTTATATTTTGTAGGCTATACGTACACGTATTCACGTACAACACACGGCCGTGTCCATGACGGGAAGCCTACAACTCACGTAGTTTCGGTTCCCTACCACGTTCGTGCAACTTCGGATTTCTCTCAAAAATTTAAATTAAAAAAAATCGAAGGGTTAGGTTAGGTTAGGTCAGTCACAACATGCTTGTTTTCATTGGAAACTTCTGATTTAGCGGCTGAAGTGGCGTTAATAGGTACCAAAACGCAAAACTTCGGAAATCTTCGGAAATTCTTGCAGGGAACCGAAACTACGTGAGTTGTAGGCTTCCCGTCCATGACACAGCCACAACTTATTTTTTTTTTAATTTTATTTTATTCCTCCAGTGTGGTTTTACATCCAGGGGTGTTACTGGACGGAGGGGGAACTAGTCGACCACACAAGCCCTGCTACTCGGCAGTAGGTCGTGTTTGGTCTCCAGCCTCCAGGGCCCAGCAGGGCCGGATGTCCTCGTCCTTAGCTGGCTCCGGAGGAAGGACGAGTGGAAATAGAAAGCCGGCCGGCGTGTGTGATCCTCCCGGCGACGTTGTTTGGAGAAACGGTTTACCCATTTTCAAATTGGAAAGGTGGGAGTTGGGTTGAGTGGGGGTTCGGGGGTTGACACTGGTATTGTACGCGCCAGAAGCGGTCGTCGGGGAAGTCTAAGAAGCAGGGGAAGGAGAGAATGAGTTTTTCAGTGGGGGTCAAGGATACAGAGAGATATCTTTGGGCGCACAGAGTTTATCTACCTGTATGAAAGCTACAAGGTCCGTCTTAAACAATCCCAAACCTGTGGGCGTCCGTGTCCTTATCCAAAATGTGAATCAAGGACGTAGCCAAGGGGTATGTCCTTCGGGATCCGGACTCCCCCCCTTTTTTTTTTACAGGATTCAAAATAACAAAACTAAGAAAGAACAACCAAATTACAGAAAGATAGCTACATGAGGTTACAAATATTATTTCGGAAGGAATTTTATGTTTTTATCCTTAGTGGCCTCCGACATGCCTCACAATTGTATTTCCAAGTAGTCAATATTTAATAATTCCAATTTACACTCCTATTTCTTGTAAGCGTTTCTTTCATACACACTTGACACCAGTGCTTTAGTGTATTAAATAACATTAATATTCAAATGATTTATTAAAAAAATTGACTTAGTATTAAAACAAATATAAAAAATTAAATGTCTTTTTTTTAAGTCAGATCGTTGCTTAAGTTTCTGTGAGTAAACGTTGGAGTTTCAAAAGTCTACTATTCCCCAGGATTTTAATGTGACAATTAATATTATTTTAAAATGCAATTATTTAGAAAACTTATCATAAATTATATAAAGGTCAAACCAGACCCCCTCTTTCAAAAAATCTCGGCTACGGCTACTGTGCGAATAACTGTCACATTGTCACACGGGAAACTGCCCTGCTTACAATATTGCAATGTCTGATGTCCAAATCTACTGATTTGTAGTCACCATTTCGCAGTTAATATAGAGCGCCAAAATATATATGTTTTTGATTTTTTTTGTTTGATGTTTTGAAGCATTGTAAATAAGTACGCAGCTAAGTTTTGGATATACGTTTAACTTGTGAGAGTTGTTGGAGTTAAATAGTATTTAGTTATTTGTTCTGCAAAGCAAAAGTAAGTGCTAATAAATTAATTCCAAGCACACTGCAAAAATAATTCGCGTTTTAGGTTTTTGAAAAGCGCCGTTGGATTGGTCGTAATGGTCGACACGACAAAGCTCTTTTTCGCTGGCTTCCACGTTAACCTAAAAAAAAAAAAAAAAAAAAAACCATCCGGTTTTTTTCTTTCATTTGGGCCTTTATAAAATATCACGTCCTAATGATATCCGCTACCTAATACCTAATTATTCGCGAGAGTTGAGACACGTTTGGTAGAATGTAGCTATAAGTACGCTAAATGATTGCTTCCTTTTTTTTTTTTTAGTTTGATTCAATGTACAGTTCATGCACAGATGGTAGAATTATGGTAATAAAATGGCTTTTGTTTAGTTTTAAAAAGCGCACCACCTGAAAAAACGTCATGGCGTACTTAGAGCGTCAGCGCGACTCAGCTCCAGTTGAACTCATGATGATACAGCGTTTGCGTCACCGTGCTTCATTCAAAAGCTATAATTATTTGAAACAGAAGAAAGTGGACGAATATTATTTGCTGCGAAGTGATGTGAAAAGTTATTTTTAATTCTTTTAAATGTCTTAACAATATAGGGCATGCATACACTATTTTTATTACAAAACGTAGCTGTTTATGGTAATAATCGGCAAGTCTGTTTATTTAAGGATTTTTTTGTTTTTGTTTTTTTTACCTACATTAACCGATTTTTCGTCTATTATTTGTAGTAGTTGAGTCACATTGAATTATTTTATTATATATTTATAATTTAATAATAACTATGATTTCATTAATAATCATCATAATAACAATACTCGAGTCCTTTTTTATTTAATTATTTAATATTATTATTTTATTAAAACAAAATTAAAAAAGTTTTAAGTTTTCACTTCTGTCGGCAGTTCCCATGACTGTTTTATAGTTGTTGTTTTTTTTACCTAATTAGGTGTTCGGAGCCGTATCATTATATATTTTAATTTTTAGGTCTGCAAACGGAATGATTCGATATTCGACGAAGTAGCTGCCCCGGCAGCGAATTCTAGAGGCGGGTGCGGAAACTAGGTGTTACAGCGCTTCTAGAAACGTATAGTTGAAAAAAAAACACAGTTCGCGCACCTTATATTTATCACGCTCGGCATTATTTTAAATTACGTGTCCTAGTCTTGGTATATTAAAACATGAATCCGCTCGTTACCGAGGTTAGATATTTTACACATCATTGGCCGAGTACTGAAACACTCGCCCACAATAATTATGCGGGTATTGATATCCAGCTGCGAGCGAGAGAGAGAGCGAGTGTGTGTGTGTGTGTGTGTGAGAGAGAGAGAGAGAAGGCGCTGTGTCCGTGACGGTTGTGACGCCGTCAGACGAGGCCAGTGGCGTTGCTCTGCGCACGATGAAGGAATGGTCGAGGGGGCGGGAGGCAGGGTCACAGGGGTCACGCCTGCTGCTTGTGACCTTTAGCCGCACCTCCTGTCGCTGCTCGGTGAACATATCCGCGAGCCCGCGGAGCTGAGAAGCCAGGAAGCTGGGGGGAACTGTCAGGAGACGTCATGCTGTCACGTGCCTTTTTACCAACCACAGAAATAAATGTTCGGAGCTGGGGGGAACTGTCAGGAGACGTCATGCTGTCACGTGCCTTTCTACCAACCACAGAAATAAATGTTCGAAGCTGGAGGGAACTGTCAGGAGACGTCATGCTGTCACGTGCCTTTTTACCAACAACAGAAATAAATGTTCGGAGCTGTGGGGAGCTGTCAGGAGACGTCATGCTGTCACGTGCCTTTTTACCAACCACAGAAATAAATGTTCGGAGCTGGAGGGAACTGTCAGGAGACGTCATGCTGTCACGTGCCTTTCTACCAACCACAGAATTAAATGTTCGGAGCTGGGGGGAACTGTCAGGAGACGTCATGCTGTTACGTGCCTTTTTTACCAACCACAGAAATAAATGTTCGGAGCTGGGGGGAACTGTCAGGAGAAGTCATGCTGTCACGTGCCTTTTTACCAACCACAGAAATAAATGTTCGGAGCTGGGGGGAACTGTCAGGAGACGTCATGCTGTTACGTGCCTTTTTTATCAACCACAGAAATAAATGTTCGGAGCTGGGGGGAACTGTCAGGAGATGTCATGCTGTCACGTGCCTTTTTACCAACCACAGAAATTAATGTTCGGAGCTGGGGGGAACTGTCAGGAGACGTCATGCTGTCACGTGCCTTTTTTGTACCAACCACAGAAATAAATGTTTCGGAGCTGGGGGGAACTTTCAGGAGACGTCATGTTGTCACGTGCCTTTTTACCAACCACAGAAATAAATGTTCCGGAGCTGGGGGAATCTGTCAGGAGACGTCATGCTGTCACGTGCCTTTTTACCAACCACAGAAATAAATGTTTCGGAGCTGGGGGAAACTGTCAGGAGACGTCATGCTGTCACGTGCCTTTTTTACCAACCCCAGAAATGCTGTCACGTGCCATTTTTACCAACACAGAAATATATGTTATTGTAAAAGTTTACAGCTATTTGTACATTTACACGAGAAAACATCTGTACCACTAAAAAATATTGTCCGCAGTAATGCTTGAGTTCAGAATATTAACCTGGCGTTTATGATTTGTGTTGTTTCAGTACCTCCAGTTGAATAGCTTTCCAGTGTTAACTGCGCCCATTTATAAAATTATTGAAAAAAAAAATAGCCAGTGATGGGGACTGTCAACAGAAGTGAAATTTGATCATAAATAACTTCAAAAAGGACTCGAGTATTGTTATTAAGATGATTATTTATGAAATCATAATTATTAATAAATTATAAAACTATAATAAAATAATTCAATATGAATCAAATACAAAAAAAATAGACGAAAAGTTGTACCACTCGGGTTCCAAACATAGTAACTAACGCTCGCCAGTCTAATGCGATATCCACAACGCTATGCAGCCGACTTTCATCTTGGCATTTTACTAGCAGTTGTACACCACGCTTCTACAAATGTCAATGCATTATGTTTAATATTTAAGAGAGAAGGAATAAAAGGTCACGATCATATGTAAAATTATTATGTACGTAGGATGCAAATAAATAAAAGTTGGACTCTATCTTATTGGCTATAAAATATATCTTTTTTTTTATTTTCTTGTTTTACTTTTAGGAAGATTATTGTAAACAATTGTTTGTAATTTAAAAAATTGAAATTATTGATTACTATTTTATCGGGCGAGGGCTTCAGAAGATTTCATACAGATTTTCTCAGCTCTCTATACCTCGATTTCTATAAATATCAGTATGATGTCAGCATGATATAATTTATCCTTACATCATTTTATAGTCACAACAGATGTCAGTGGTATGTCAAAATTACGTAAAAATTCATTACCTATCTATGATTACCAGTGATGTCAGACCTAGGTCATGTGTTCACTGAGTCAAGTGTTCTTTTTTCATGGAGAAGGTTTTTATGCTATCCATTATTGTTTGTAACTCGCCGCTAGATGGCGCTGCAGCGCATCAACTTCTAGACCGTTCAACCGATCGCCAATGGTAAACAGAAATTCGTAGGTCATAGACATACAAAAAGCAGTTGTGTGTCATTTATCTGTGTCCAACATACTGTCATACAGCGCTATCCATTTTGCCGTAACTCGCGGACAATGTATATGCTTGTGTTCAGCCCGGGCAACGCCGGGTACTGCAGACAGTCTTTCGTAAAAAAAAAGTACAGATATTTTGACATGACAACGTCTAATAAATCGATGAACGCCGGCTGCACGCACGAAAAAGTGTCCCGTTACACACATTGTCCTGTTACGCTGTGTCCCGTTAAGCTCATTGTACGCTTACGCCGCATTTATCTCTCTTCCACTCGATTGGAACAACCATCGATTTGACTTTTTCGAGGCACATTAAACTTGAAGCACTCCCATTCGTTTCCTACTTTTCCTATCATCGTCCTATCCTTAACAGAATAACACAGATTGGAAGCAGTTACCTAAATAGTAAACATGTATAAAAGTTATAGTTAAAATAATCTTTTCGTTAAAGTAATAAACATATGTGAATTAATGAGTGCAAATAAAAGTAAATTTATCAATTAAATTGTAGATTTCATTTCACTCCTTCTTTGTATCCATACAAAATAGTGATAATTCAATAAAAATGGTTCAATTTTATTCATAAAAGTATGCAATCATTTCATCAATGTTTTGTTATGACGTTGTCACGTTAAACTATCGTCCGGTAACCGACTTTACAGACAATAATTTTTTTTTTTAATTCCCCGTACTCCTGACCGCCTCTTCTCGCTGGAAACACGGCGACAAAACACTCTCGGACCGTCTCCCTGCCGCACATTCACCTACTAATGATGATGGCGACTGCAATGTCGACCGAAACGTCGGCGAATTATTCGCCAAGGACGTGGCTACAACCCAGAAGCCAAGCTACTTCAGACAATGGCCGTGAAAGCCTGCGATCATTATTCACAATATGGTGTTCACCATGTCATTGCGCACTTTATTGTTCAGTTTCATTGCTCAAATTTAAAATTATTGAAATGTGAAGTTTCACATGAAATGCGCGTGTTTGCCACGCCTTCATTTTTTTCCCTTACAAAAAAAAATATGCCTGCACAAAAAAAAATTCTGTACTCTCACAAAAAAGATTTCCTTTGGGAACCTGTTTCTAAGAAATAATTTGTAATACTACAATAAATTGATATTACAGCTTTGTACAACTTGTGACTATAGTTATTTCTGTGTACATGAAATACTTTTTTTCTCTCGAGATAAAACAGTGTATTTCTTGCCAATATTCGCATATCAATTTGAACCATTGGACAATGTAATCAAATATTCAATAATTGGTCTTTATGTGGTTTGATTATGCTTATTAATTTGCGATGTTAACACTGGAATTATATTCAAGGAACCGTTTCAAATAGCTTTAATTATTAGAGGTATTATTGGGACAACACAAAATATACATTCCCGGGTAAGAATCTGAACCTAGTATTACTGCGAAAACTTATTTTATAGTGACAGTTGTTTTCGTGTAAAGACTATATCTGATTCATTTACGAAGAAAAAAAGATTACAGCGTAGCTCATACATTCAATCCTTGGTCGTGGGTTTCTTGGGAGAAAAGAAAAACACGTCCTTCAAACGACTTGTCGCCTTATTGAACCGCCGTGTGGGCGACTGAGCCATGCCACGCTGAATTAGAACGTCAGTAGGCTTCTAATTATCACCCGAGGCAACTGTTGAAGGACGCAAATGAGCGATAAGGAAAACTAACGCGCTACCATCTGCGCAAATAAAAAAAAAATAATCACGATTCCTCTCTTCTCTCCTTTCACCCTTATAATATGGTGCGTGCGTTCTTAAGTGCCGGTTTATAGCTGTGTATATAATTGCTCGTAAAATATGCTTGTTACGTTATTGTCTGTCTTCCGTTGGCAAAGAAGAATACACACACACATACACACACACACACACACACACAAAAGGGGGTTTATTTTCTGTGTCACTGACCACTCAATTTTTTTTTTAATGTGTTAACAACTAATCCCTCAATGTACTGCATTTGGTAGGAGTAATTTCATGAATGGAACGGAAGTCGTGTGGAACGGAGATTTGTAACCACTGCACCGAAGTCGCAGGGATGGAGGACCCACGCACGTGTAGCAACATCAAACATTAAGAGGCCACTCCAGTGTTTCAGGGACACTACACAACCCGCATTAACCTAATAAGATTCAATGCTATTTTCATTTTGCTTATAACTAATTAACTAATATAGATTTCGAAATGATGCTTGCTTGATATGTAAGACAACGATGCTCTTATCAAAGCCCCTTTCTTCAAAAGCGTGCATAAATTATGGTTCAAACCTAAACAATACACTTATTCATATTAGTAAAGATTAGTATAAAACCATAATTTATGCACGTTTTTGAAGAAAGGGGCTTTGATAAGAGCATCGTTGTCTTACATATCAAGCAAGCATCATTTCGAAATCTATATTAGTTAATTAGTTATAAGCAAAATGAAAATAGCATTGAATCTTATGAGGTTAACGCGGGTTGCGTAGTGCCCCTGAAACACTGGAGTGGCCTCTTAAGGGACATACCAAACGTATTGGTGTGCCAAAATGAAACTTTATAAGTAAACTACCCCGGAATATTTTTGGTACATTAATATATTCATAGTATAAAGTCATCTCAAGTTAAAAAAAAAAACCAAAGAAAACTAGCATTACAATGATCGTCAAACATAACCTCCTTGCAAATACCCATTAGACTCGGGAGGACAACGGTATAGCAAATGCTTGTAAAGCACAAAGGCAGATTTTTGATGTGGTTCAAACCTCGTCAACGGAAAAAAACAAACTTTAAGTAACATAGAAATAATCTAATATTGTGTAATAATAGTGTTTAATCAGCTAAGTAAGACAAGGTTTGTTCAAAGGAAGTATTTAGAGACTGATTTCAGTCGTTAATTAAGCAATAAGAAATATACAAACATATACTTAGTGTTATAATATGTGTTTTCAAATGCTATAGTATTAACTTTTTAGTAAATTTTAAAAAACAAGATGTGCAGAATTTTAATTAAAGTCCTTATCAAAATTCAGGTCTAAATACGTGGCTAATACTAATTTTCAATCATTTCTAACAATTAAATATTTCCATTTTTTTTTTCTGTTGCTATCTGTGCGTGTTGATGGAAAGCAACGTTTACGATTGAGGCAGTGAACTCTAGCGGCGGGCGCGTGATGTATGTGTATGGATCGCATCCCGACATTTTGATATTTGAAAAGCGATTATTTTATTTATCAATATATTTATCACGTTCAGCTTTTAAAAAATTGGTTGTCTGTAAATTCGGTTTACGGACGATAGTTTAACGTGACAACGTCATAACAAAACATTGATGAAATGATTGCTTACTTTTGTGAATAAAATTTAATCTTTTTTATTGAATTATCACTATTCTGTATGGATACAAAGAAGGAGTGAAATGAAATCTAAAATTTAATTGATAAATTTACTTCTATTTGCACTCATTAATTCACATATGTTTATTACTTTAACGAAGAGATTATTTTAACTATAACTTTTATACATGTTTACTATTTAGGTAACTGCTTCCAATCTGTGTTATTCTGTTAAGGATAGGACGATGATAGGAAAAGTAGGAAACGAATGGGAGTGTTTCAAGTTTAATGTGCCTCGAAAAATTCAAATCGATGGTTGTTCCAATAGAGTGGAAGAGAGATAGATGCGGTGCAAGCGTACAATGAGCGTAACGGGACACAGCGTAACGGGACAATGTGCTTAACGCAACACTTTTTCGTGCGTGCAGCCGGCGTTCATCGATTTATTAGACGTTGTCACGTCAATAACGATATTTTAACCTTTAAAACACATGGCTATGGTTATTTTTTAATATATTAAATAGATTTTTCGAGTTAATACTAAGAATTACTTACGAAAATTGGCTCATTATTTTATATTTTAATCGATGTTTCAGTCAAGCTTATGCCAAACAATGACAAATAAATAAAATCTTCAATATTAACTATATTTTAATTTATTATGATTATTATTGTTCGCAGTTAATACTAGAAAGATATTTAGGGAACGGTTTACAAATAACTATTGGAGTTACTAGGAAAAAATAAAGCATAAATGCCCGGGTAAGAATCTGAATCCAGTATTACTGTGAACACTATTTTGTAAATGGAACAAAAATATTCAAGTAAACTTACAGATTTTAAAATTTTGTGTTTGTACACAAAAACTGTATCACTATAAAATTGTGTTCTCAGTAATAATGTGTTTGGATTCTTTCCCGGGGATTTATGCTTTGTGTTGTTCCAGTACCTCCAATAGTTAAAGTTAATTGTAAACCGTTCCGTGAATAGATTTCCGGTATTAACTTTGCACATTAATAAGCATAATAAAACAAAATAAAGTCAAGTCGTCGAATATTAGATTATCTTTTCCATGGTATAAAAATGTGCTCGAATGAAGCATTAGTTAAAATATAAAATTATGTATAAATTTTCGTAAGAAATACTTAGTATTTACTTGATAAACGTACTTAATATATTTAAAATTAACCACAGCCATGTGTTGTAAAATTTTGCAATATCTTTATTGTAGTAGCACAAAACATTTCTTGGCAACTGGTCTCCAAAGGAATATTTTGTAAAAGTACAGAATGTTTTGACGTGACAACGTCTAATAAATCGATGAACGCCGGCTGCACGCACGAAAAAGTGTCCCGTTACGCTCATTCTTCCGTTACGCTGTGTCCCGTTCCGCTCATTGTTCCGTTACGCTGTGTCCCGTTACGCTCATTGTACGCTTGCGCCGCACTCACAGAAGTGAAAACTTTAAACTTAGTTTATAAATGTGTAATATGAAATAATTTCTACGTCAAATGTACGTAAGAAAATGTATCTGATTATTAGTATAATTTCAAGTATTAATTTTTTTATTATTAAAAAAAGTAGTATCTGTCGGCGAGTGCAGTAATAACAGGTTATGTTAGATATTTTATGACAGTTTATTTATATGAAAACTTGTTCATAATTATATTTAAACGAAAAGTTAATGTGGTTTTCATTGCTTATTACAACAACAATTTCGGCAATAAAGGTTAATTATTCTTGCATTTTAAAAATCTGATTACTAGTATAATTTCAAGTATTTATTCTTTTATTATTAAAATAAAAATGATTCAGTTTTATTCATAAAAGTATGCAATCATTACATCAATGTTTTGTTATGATGTTGTCACGTTAAACTATCGTCCGTAAACCGACTTTACAGACAACCAATTTTTTTTGCCTGTGTGGGATGTCATGCAACTATAAATTAATGAGAAGTGCACAGCAGAGTATTATGATTATTTCCGCAGCTATATGCAAGAATAATATTGTTTGTGAATGGAATTCAGTCGTTTGATTAGAGATACAACAATTCCGCTGATTCTTTATCGTCCCAAAGTAGACTGCATACATTCATTCCTTTGTATCGCTTTGATGATTGGAGTACAATTCTTCCAAAACTTCCCTCCACAGCTGTGGGCCAGTTATCTCCCGACTGGCCTAAGAGAACCCGAATCAAGTTAACCCATTTAAAGAAGGAGCATTCGCGGGCATAGTTATACATGGGACTGACCCAAATGAACCTGCGACATTTACGGGTCCCTATTATGTTGAATGCGAAGAAGAGAAATATTCTTTCGCAAAACATTTTGCACTTCCCATTACATTCTAATGAAAATCACAAAAACACTCTAAAACTGCTATCAGTTAATCTTAGATTGTTATTTAAAATTCACTGCAGAAAATTAAGCCAAGTATGGTTTGTATGTTATTCGAAACACGGATTTTATATTAAGTTGATGATAATTTCGTTACGTTTTAAACATATGATTCTCTTTCGTAATTTAGAATTTTTTTTTTTTTAAATCTTTACTTCGAAAAAAAAAACATGAAAATAACACAGCAGGCGAATCGCGACAAAACATTAATATCTAATCCTGAGATTTATGCGACAATAAAGACCTTAAAGGGTATTAGCAACATTTTTTTTATCTTTAAAATTTAATTACCTTGCCTCGTCGCCGTGATCGTTCAACGAACACAAAACTAAGAAACATTTTTACGACGAGACGTGAACGGCGTGACCAAACTGAGCAACGCAGACGCCGTAAGAGTTAAATTACTACGGGAAGTTGAACAAGCGCCTACTGGTTGTTGGGGTCGCGGCGTCTCCCGAAGCGCGACGAAAGGCCACGCAGGGGCGTCGGGCTGTCAGCAGGTTGGCGCTGGTCGGGAGACGAGACCCCGGGACTCAGCGACGTCCTCCCACGCCGTCAAGCCTTCCGAGCGAGGCTGCGTCTAATGCTTGCCGTTGGGTCATCACTACACACCCGCACACGCACACTCACGCACACTCACTCACACACACACACCAACACACCCGCACACCAACACACCAACACACCAACACACCCGCACACCAACACACCAACACACCTACTCCCCAACACACCCGCACACCAACACACACACCGAAACCAACACACCAACACACCCGCACACCAACACACCCGCACACCAACACACCCGCACACCAACACACCCGCACACCAACACACCAACACACCCGCACACCAACACACACACCGAAACCAACACACCAACACACCCACACACCAACACACCAACACACCTGCTCACCAACACACCCGCACACCAACACACCCGCACACCAACACACCCGCACACCAACACACCCGCACACCAACACACCAACACACCTGCTCACCAACACACCTGCTCACCAACACACCCGCACACCAACACACCCGCACACCAACACACCCGCACACCAACACACCCGCACACCAACACACACACCGAAACCAACACACCAACACACCCACACACCAACACACCAACACACCTGCTCACCAACACACCCGCACACCAACACACCCGCACACCAACACACCCGCACACCAACACACCCGCACACCAACACACCAACACACCTGCTCACCAACACACCCGCACACCAACACACCCGCACACCAACACACCCGCACACCAACACACCCGCACACCAACACACCCGCACACCAACACACCAACACACCTGCTCACCAACACACCCGCACACCAACACACCCGCACACCCGCACACCAACACACCCGCACACCAACACACCCGCACACCAACACACCCGCACACCAACACACCCGCACACCAACACACCAACACACCTGCTCACCAACACACCCGCACACCAACACACCCGCACACCAACACACCCGCACACCAACACACCCGCACACCAACACACCCGCACACCAACACACACACCGAAACCAACACACCAACACACCCACACACCAACACACCAACACACCTGCTCACCAACACACCCGCACACCAACACACCCGCACACCAACACACCCGCACACCAACACACCCGCACACCAACACACCAACACACCTGCTCACCAACACACCCGCACACCAACACACCCGCACACCAACACACCAACACACCTGCTCACCAACACACCCGCACACCCGCACACCAACACACCCGCACACCAACACACCCGCACACCAACACACCCGCACACCAACACACCCGCACACCAACACACCCGCACACCAACACACCCGCACACCAACACACCAACACACCAACACACCCGCTCACCAACACATTACCGCATGATGGAAATACTTTCAATTATCTTTGTTCATGTTTCCCTACTTATCTGATGCGAAGTTGAAAGAGGGAATATTTACGGGACCTGGTATCAGGAAACTGATTAGGGATACAGAATTTGAAAAAGTGATGACAACCTTGGAACGAAATGCCTGGCATGGCTTTAAAAATGTCGTATCTAAGATTCTAGGCAACACACAAGATCCTGCGTATAAAAATATTGTCCAGGAAATGTTAAACGCCTATAAAAATTAAGGCTGTAATATGAGTCTGAAAATTCATTTTTGGAAGTCTCACATTGATTGTTTCCCAAAAAATCTAGGCGACTACAGTGAAGAACAAGGTGAACGGTTTCATCAGGACATAAAAGAGATGGAAAGAAGATATCAAGGCCGTTGGGACGTTAATGTGATGGCGGACTATTGCTGGATGATACACAGAGATTAAATAAAAATAATCATAAACGAAAACCAACAAATCGCGCCTTTTTTTTTCAAAAATAAGACGTTATTATTAATTGTTTTCTTCATGTTTACCTTAATGTTGTATTTTAATAGCTATAGACTCAATAAAACTTTATAAAATATTCTAAAATGATTCTCATTCATTTTATTAAATATTTTTTTGTTCTTTTTCATATTCAAATAATATATCATCTAAATCTGATAAATGTGACGTGGTATATATCATATGAATACCGTTTTTACTTATTTTAAGACAATTAAAACAAATATTAACCATTTAACAAAAGCAACTTTTCAAAAAACATTTCGCAGACCTGTGTTATCAGACCGAAATTTTAAACTATATAATGAAATGGCTCCGATAAAACCGAAAAATATTTGAACAAATACTAAACCCCTGCTTTGGACCTGTTGTTCGACAAGAAATGGCATATTATTAAAAATACTGTCCATCTTGTTGAAATTCACACAACAGTTTATACTACGCTCTTAGAAATTACAGTAAACTGACGGAATTTCGAACGAAGTATTTAATTCAAACAAACGAAGAGTTCTTTCTTAATTTTAAATAACTGAATATTTGTATGAACTACGTCATATTTCGATTTCCGAGTTGTAAGTTTCTGTTTTTAACAAAGTTAAACGAACACGTGTTCAAAAGAAGAGTGTTCTTACTAAGGAATTAACAATTTTTTGAATGTTTTTTGTGTATATAGAAAGAATATTATATTTCGTTCATGTTCAAAGTGAGTGAATTCAGTGTCCATAAATTTACGAAGATATTCATACATTTACGAAGATCCCTGGATAATTTGTAATCAGCGTTAATTCGTAAATTGATGGTGAAGATTTTTTACGTGACGTCTAATAAATCGATGAACGCCGGCTGCACGCACGAAAAAGTGTCCCGATACGCACATTGTTCCGTTACTCTGTGTCCCGTTACGCTCATTGTACGCTTGCGCCGCATCTATCTCTCTTCCACTCGATTGGCCTATGCGTCCGAGGAGAAGAAAGACAGCGGCAGCACACAACTTACATCTACACGTGAACTGTTTCGTCAACTGTTTATAAAGTGAAGTGAAAAGTGAATGTGGTTTCCATTGCTTATTACAACAACAATTTCGGCAATAAAGGTTAATTATTCTTGCATTTTAAAAATCTGATTACTAGTATAATTTCAAGTATTTATTCTTTTATTATTAAAATTAAAATGATTTAATTTTATTCATAAAAGTATGCAATCATTTCATCAATGTTTTGTTATGGCGTTGTCACGTTAAACTATCGTCCGTAAATCGACTTTACAGACAACCAATTTTATTTTAATAAGTGTATAAATTTTTCTTTTTGGTTTTGTGAACTTGTTTTCGCTCCATCCTCTACGGGCGGTAACACTGAGGGTACACATTTCCGTTCCTTGTGACTTCCGTCGCATCTCGACTTAAATGCTCCTACCGAACGCCGTGTACCCAGAGCTCAGGATGTTACACACACGGAAAAAAAAAAAAAAAAAAAGCGCGAGGTTATCTCTTCGCCTTTACCCGACGGAGAAGATCGAAAGTCATTTGTTTCCCGTCCCGTTTCCACCGCGCGGACGTCGCTTGTGGAAGTTAGTTTCGGGAGACGGAGATGCTGGCAGCGTGACAGGGCGTCCGCGGAGAGACGACAGACCTCGCCTTATAAAGGCCCGGACGCGCTAAGACCAGTTCTGTTCTCGACACGGGTCAGACACCCCTGCCCGGTCCGATGGACCGGCACCTCGCCGCCGTGCTGGTTCTACCATCCGGCACTCCGCGCGGAGTGACACCTCTCGCTTGTTCAGTTCACTTAGAAATGAATCATTAGTAATTTTTTTATAGAACAATATTTAATGATTGTGAATAATAAGTAGAGCCACGGAATTTTCGCGCATTCATTTAGTCGCAAGCTAGAATGCAAACCTCTACACTGTCGCACTGTGTTCATGATTGGACCGCAGTTATCTGGACACGCCCCTCTACGACCGTGAGCCAACGATGTCCAGCTATGAGAGTAGTAAGCGAATCAGGTAGTGCCAAATAAGAAGGATAAAAATGTTCTCGCTAAGAAATCAACCAATCGAAAAGTATATTGGGTCGAGCACACCTATAACTTTTAAATTCTATCCTGAGACTAGAAGAATCCGCGAATTTTCCGGGACTCTAATAATAAGTAGGGACCGGAAAAATTCGCGGGTTCAATGGCCTGTATAGGATGAACTCCATAGTTCTACGTACACTCGGTTCAAATGTCACCCACTCATTGGCTGCTGTCTTGTGAGACGTCCCAACGTAGCATCCTGTGATTCGTATAAAGCTATGGTCGGGTGTTTCTCATTGGCCCAGAGTCATCCAGGTGAGTTGTGAGCCAATAGCAGAGGCAGCACTGAGGTATAACTATTTGTATTTTAGCTATCACGAAATTAATTCGCGTATTTTTTCCGGTCTCTAATAATAAGGATCTCAAAATAAGAAAAAAATAAATAAAAATAAAATAAATATGTCAGGGTCAATCGTTAACCGTTACGAAAACTGAGGAGTAGGCAAACTCAAGCAGCATTACTGATGCGTCATTTCTACCTCTCCCCTGTCGTCTCCCCTTCCATCTGTTACAACTAGCATACAGCATGCTACGATACGTACCTATTCCCATTCGACCGCTAGCGCATGCGTTGGAGTGGCGTCGCCGCTGACGCACTCTCCTCCTCTACCGGTTCCCCCCACCACGTACCTAACTATCCCCCCCCCCCTTTTCAAACTCTCGAAAATTTTAGCCCTCTCAACAAAGAAGTTTCACTTCAACACAGTCCTTAACATTCCGAACGCGACCCTCCAACCAGTTTTGCATACATTTACGTATACATACGCGTGTACATACACCTATACATAGTGTTTGGGCGAAGGTTTCCTGGTTGGGGTAGGGGGGGGGGGTAGACTTTGGGTTACAAACCGCCTCACCGGGTGGAGTGTTATCACTTTGTTTCATGTATATTTTTAAACCGGAAAAGAGATTTTCTTTTTTTCTAACTGAAAACAACAAGTTATCCAAGATCCCAAAAAATACTCTAAATAATAGGACAGTATAAATAATAATAAAAATTACTAATACTAAGAAAATTGGTAATAATGCTTAAAACTGCGAACAAACGTTATTTTGGCTGAAAATGTGTGACGATGGTTGTTATGCTTTAACAGTTCGTTATAGGCATGCATGAAATAAGTTTTTTCAATATACCTAGTACTCGAAATTTCTAAAGAAAATTGGTGATGATTTTTCAAATAATTTTGTTGCATTGTGCTTGCTAATGTGCCTCGTTATACCGGAAAGCAACTCAGGGAACAAATAACTTTCAACTATCGAAGGTACTGGGACATCACAAAGCATATAAATTCCAAGGTAAGTATATCCGAACCCAGTATTACCGCGAAGAATAGTTTTAATATCTGTGATCTTACACGAATATTTCTATTCCATTTACATCTGTTAAGAATATTTTAGCAGAACAAAAAAGTACGAGGGAGGTATTGAGTTAAAAAAAAAAAATTGAAACAACTCTTAAACAAATTATACGGTGGGCAAAAAAAAATGAAGTTGGAGCGAGAGAAAGCCCGAGCCATTAAGTGAAAATAAAAAATGAATGAAAGGCATTGCAGCCTCGGTGAACACACGGCTTCGAGCAACACTGTTTGAATTACCCGCGCGCCGTTGATGCACGCAGGCGGTGTTACTTGTTGCGGATAAAGGGCGTAGCCGCAAGTATCGCGCTCTGCAATTGAAACATCGTGTAAATTTTCTTCGCGGGGCGATAAAAGTCCAGCGAGGCTCAGTGGTGCAATACCCCCCCCCCACCTTCCCCTCCTGAACCACCCTGAGAACGACCCAGCACTTAGTGGGACATGTCAAAGGCGCCCCCCCCCCTTACCCGTCTGCCCGGGCACACACACGGTGCGCAGAGCTCCAGGAAAAAAAAACGCGATTTCAAAACTGCTCAACATATCTGAGTTGGTGAGGAGGGGGGGGTGTCTGCGTACGAAAAGCCTTTTTTGAATTCACTGAGGGCGGAAAAGTACTTTTTAATTCGGATTAAGTTTTTCAAAAACCCAATTTTTAAGAAGCGTTGAAAATGACTAAAAGGCGTGTTTTCGGAGTAATTTTTTAGGCGTCAAAACAACAAAAGATTCTTGAAAGCACTTATAGGGACTTGCATTACACCTTTGACTTCATTTCTCCGCCGTGTAGTGTTACGGTCAGGTCACCGATCTAATTTCACAGTTATCCTGTGCACGACGAGAAGACTGCGCGCCAGTCCAGAGGAGACACCGCGCTAGAAGCACCAGCGAGCGTCGCGCTTATCATCCCGCCTCGCTAACACAGACGGGTTCCCGCGAGTGAACGAGTTGAGACGTGCGCCGTTGCGTCGTCGGCGGGCGATGAGGCAAGCTTGCTCTCCCTTCGCGCGCAGACGTTTTTCAGCGGCGAAGGAACACGGACAGCGGAGAAAGCAGACGCGAAGTGCATCCGGGTGCGTCAGAGCCGGTCGTCACCAGCGCTTCAAACATTTTGGTTGTCTGTAAAATCGGTTGACGGACGATAGTTTAACGTTACAACGTCATAACAAAACATTGCTGAAATGATTGCATACTTTTATGAATAAAATTGAATCATTTTTTATTGAATTATCACTATTTTGTATGGATACAAAGAAGGAGTTAAATGAAATCTACATTTTAATTGAAAAATTTACTTTTATTTGCACTCATTAATTCAAATATGTTTATTACTTTAACGAACAGATTATTTTAACTTTAACTTTTATACATGTTTGCTATTTAACTTCTTCCAATCTGTGTTATTCTGTAAAGGGTAGAACAATGATAGGCAGAGTAGGAAAAGAATGGGAGTGTTTCAAGTTTAATGTGCCTCGAAGAATTCAAATCGATTGCTGTTCGAATCGAATGGAAGAGAGATAGTTGCGACGCAAGCATACAACGAGCGTGATGGGACACAGCGTAACGGGACAAAGTACGTAACGGGACACTTGTTCGTGCGTGCAGCCGGCGTTCATCGATTTATTAGACGTTGTCACGTCAAAAGCTCGCTTCTTTGCGATTCATGTACACTTCAAGAATCGACGTTCAGAACTATTCCTGTAATTAAAACCAAAAAAAAGTAGAGCGAGTCTTTCAGTGGTTTTCAGGGATGTGTAAACGTCTTACCTTCGAAAACGAGTAAATTAATGTGTTCTTGTTATAAATATACACATGCAGATTTATTGACGCGAATCACGCGTGTTTTCACCACCCGCCGCTAGAATTCGCTGCCGGAGCAGCTACGTCGACTATCTAATCATTCCATTTGTAGAGCGAAATTTTAAACTATATAGTAAAACGGCTCCTATAAAACTGGGGGGGGGGGGAATTTAAATAAATACTAAATCCTGTGTTTGTACCACATTTTCGACAAGTAATTGTATTAAAATACTGTCCCTATTGTTAAAATTCATTAAATAGTTCATACTATAAGTTTTCGCTTTTGCTTTGTGAACTTCGGTTCGCGCTATCTGCCACAGATGTCAGCACCGTGGTTGTTACACATTCCCGTTCCTTGACTTCCTTCGCATTCAAGTTATTTATTACTCCCACCAGATGCCGTGTACGGAGAGCGAAGATGTTACACATCTATACTAATATTATAAAGCTGAAGAGTTTCTTTGTTTGTTTGAACGCGCTAATCTCAGGAACCACTGGTCCGATTTGAAAAATTCTTTCAGTGTTGGATAGTAAATTTATCGAGGAAGGCTATAGGCTATATTATATTATCAATAACATTAGGGAATTCTTACTAAAAGTCCAATTAAGAATAAAACGCGTTGGAGGGGGTTAGATACAACATGCAGTACACATACGAAATGTGTGTTGACAATGCCGCATGCGCTAGAAGTTTATTTCCTATTGCCTATTAACATTGTTGCCACGCACTAGATGCCTTATCATTCTTAATTTTCCCATACAAGTAAAAAAACCGTGTGATATTAACAACGAAGCAATCAGTACCCTCATAAGAGTTCAATTAGTATTTAAATACTTTTTATCACTTTAAATCGCAAACCTAAACTATTGTTTTTTTCTCTCTCTGTGTTTAATTTATTTTTTTTCTTTTACTAGAATTATTTTTATTATTTTTAATTAATTTTCATTTTTCGGACCATCAATAATTTTCCTCTCCCGTTACAATTCTGACAAGGACTTGTACACTATGTAATTTCAAAATTCCATCGCTTAGGGACTTTAAAAGGGGTAAATTCTGTTTTATAATAACACATCATAGAAGGTAAGTCATAGGGTTTGTGTAATTTCTCTATGTCCGTCACACGGTCATATACGTCCTATCCTTCTCCTTGGCTAAACCCATCCGAGTAAATCTCGCGGCTGCTAACGAACTAAAGGTGCTAATAACAGTTTAGTTTAAAACTTCGTCATAGATGGCGTTTCCTTGAATTTGTAACGCGTTTTGTGCGTCCGTTACGTCTTGCCTAGGGGTTACCTGCCTTCACATAAAACGAAGCTGAAAATTGGTGTCCCGGTTTTGCTGATGCGTAGTTTTGATGCACCGAGATTGTGCAATCATTGGGACTTTAAAATCAAAATGTCCAGTTTTTAAAGTGTATGTCATATAAATTTGAAACTCAGTAGTGACGTTCCTTATATTATGATGTGTTTAGCCCGGGCAACGCCGAGTACTTCAGCTAGTAAGTATATATATTATGCGTTTACGAATGTATAATTCATGGTTGACTTCGATTGAATGAAAGAAAAAAAAACATTAAGAATTATTTGTCTCCTGAAAATATGACTTTGTGTGTACAAGAGTGTAGTGGTTTTATATATTTGACGTAAGACTTAAACATATCCTTGAAAACATGACAATTAGTTTTACGAGTGTAATGGTTTAATGTTGACTTAATAATTAAAAGAAAGTATTTGTTTTGTTTTAAATATATTACTTTGTGTATACAATTGTATTGGTTTGAGATTTTACGGTAAGAATTAAAACTGCCCTTAAAATTACAGTCCTATGAACAGAGTTGTGTTTTAACGACAGGACTTAAATATCTATTACTGTTAATTCTTAGGTACTCTATAGTTAACTAGACTTCGGAAATATTTCTCGTTGAACTACCGTTTTGTGAATAGGAAAGGGGGGGGGGAGAGAAAGACACAAACCTATGAATGGAATTCAGTGAGCTTCGCGATGGAAGACTATGGCATTGACTATGGAGCATTGAACAGATTGGTTTGATGCGGGGGAAATGGAGTTCCCCGGGAAAACCTACCGGCCCACAGCAACGTCCACCTTGTTTCCTCACTTGTGCGGGAAAAAAAAACCCGGGTCCGACCAAACCCATCACGTGGTCTCCACGGACTTAGGGACTAGCAGAAAACCTAGCAGTTGTACAGCGTGTGTCATCCTTAGATTACAGTGTGCATTTAAATATGCATTTTACTCTCTCTCCCTCTCTTTCAAACACACGATTTCTGCCATTAGCTCTGTCCTTGTTTCGGTCTGCTCTGTTTCCAGATATAAAAAAAATTGAGCGTAACATGTTTAAAGCAGGAGCCACAAAGACACGACAAACCCGACTCAGGCGTCGTATATCGTTCCACCACGACAGAGCTAAGAGCGTAGGGTCACAATACCACGACCACATTAACACGACCAACTCTAATCATGGCTGTCGTCAAGTCTTTCCAAACCAAATGCGTCCATAAAATGCCATACAGAATGCGCTAAAAAAAACATTGTAGGACTTTGTGTTGTCCTGTAGACAGTTGACGTGCTTAAAAATGTAACATTTTGTCTTCTATTGAACTGAGTGAGAAAAATATTATTTTAGATACGAGAAAGCAAGCTATAGATATAATGATAAGTGACCGAAAATAATTCCGCTGTGAGCTACGTTAAAAATTAAAAAAAAAAAATAACGTAAGCAACATTTGAAGACACATTACAAATGTGAAAGTGTATCCAAACGTGATAAAAAGAAAAAAAAATTCTGTTTTGAGCATAAAGATTTACCAGGTAGGTAAATATTTTCGACGTTTAGTTCTGTAAGGTTTCCGTTTTGCTTTTCACACTGCACATGATCCCGTAAACATAAAAAAGCTATTAAAGTTTTATACGATTAAAAAAAATGATACAGAAATTTCCAGCAGGTACATAAAACAGATTACATAAACTGCATGACTGTTATGCACACGAGGCCAACCAGCCAATCACGTCGACGTAAACATGAGCTAAATGCCGTAGGTGAACTGCGCAGGACTTTAAGGATACACAAGGATAAACAAGATCCTGGTCACAAGCGAACGGGTTGTGTACGCGAGCACTAAAATGCATTAAGTAATTAGGTGTCATCTGAAATTAACACACGTTTATTAAATTAAGTGAGCTCAATTTGTTAGTCAGTACCCTAAAATCTCCTAAATGGGGCGTGTAGTAACAGGTTCTGGGACACTGGTATATTGAAAAATTTTGGTATTTAAAATACAATAAAAAAAAATTCTCAACCATTAATTTTTACTTAGCATAATCAAACAGTTTACGTAAGTAATATATATTCGGGAACTCATGCCTGGTTTAAAGCCTTCCGCATAAAGGTAATGAGGCATAGGCCCTATAATGTGTACCTACCTAATTTTTCACTGCGACTGTAACAAAAAAAACAATTTTTTTTTAGTTTTTTTTAATCAAAGGGGCTTGCAATTACCGCTTTCATAATCATGATAAACATGCTTCAGGGAATTTTGTGTTATGTGTGGTTACTGTTAACTTCAAAAAGGGATACATGCAAGTTTTCACCAAAAAAAAAACTTATTTCGTAACTTAAATCAAAATAAAATAACATTTCACCCTAATTTCACCCTATTTACCCTAAATGTGTTTGCTTTAGTTCATTCATTTTATAGTCTTTAGTTGAAAATTCTTAATAAATCAATGATATTATTGTTGTTTCGGAGTATAGGCCTACAGTTTAAAATTTTATGTATGTGTTGAGATTTCCAGTGTTTTAAATAAAAATGTTTTTCTAAAAAATTAATTCCTTAAACATTACTTATCGTTGCGACTTTTACAGGCACTTAAGTTTTTTTGCTGGCCCTTAGTAATGTATTTTTTTTAAAAAAAAGACACCTAACCAGCCGTCTTCGGTATTGTTTATAGCAGGTAGGGGCAGACGTTTTTTTTTTCTTGCTAAAACATCTGGAAGCTCAACAGACGGCAAGATGGTAGTATGCCCGTTCCAGCGGTTTCTCCCTCGTAATTGGCGGCCGCGTGAAAGATAGCCATACATAGCCTTATTCGGTTGCGCCATTCAGGACGCGTTTGCATTGCACGGAATTGCTGTAGATCATCATTTCCTTGGAAATACACTTACACTTAGCTGATCACGAAACACAGACGATGCTACAGTGTTTTTTTTTTTTTTTTTTTTAAGCGCACAACTGGTTTTGCAACCTTTTCGTGAAAAATTAACATGCTACCTTCTCAAAGGTAATACAGTTAAAAGTTGGAACATCATTACGGGTTACCTAACGGAAGTATAGTTTAAACAGGAACACCAATTTTTCACGTGACAACGTCTAATAAATCGATGAACACCGGTTGCACGCACGAAAAAGTGTCCCGTTACGCACATTGTTCCGTTTCGCTGTGTCCCGTTACGTACATTGTTCCGTTACGCTGTGTCCCGTTACGGTCATTGTACGCTTGCGCCGCATCTATCTCTCTTTCACTCGACTGTTTATAAAGTGAAGTGAAAAGTTAATGTGGTTTTCATTGCTTATTACAACAACAATTTCGGCAATAAAGGTTAATTATTCTTGCATTTTAAAAATCTGATTACTAGTATAATTTGAAGTATTTATTCTTTTATTATTAAGATAAAAATGATTCAATTTTATTCATAAAGTATGCAATCATTTCATCAATGTTTTGTTATGACGTTGTCACGGTAAACTATCGTCCGTAAACCGACTTTACAGACAACCAATTTTTTTTAATAAGTAATGTTTAACATTTAATCTCCGTAACTAGACAAATTCATGTTTTCTCTTTAAAATAATGCCAGGCGCGATAAATGGCGCATATTGATTGTTTTTTTTTAACTACGCGTCTGGACGCTAATCACGCCTAGTTTCCGCACCCGCCGCTAGAATTCACAGCCGGAGCAGCTACGTCGACTGCAGACCGAAATTTAAACTATATAATGAGACGGCTCCAAAATAAACCGAAAAAAGTCTTGAGAAAAAAATCACCCCCGTCTTTGAACCTGATTTTCAGCCAGGAGTATTATTAAAATACTGTCCACGTTGTTAAACATTCGTTAAACTGTTATTACGAAGTTTATCCTTTGCCATCTGCGTTTGTGCCACAGATGGCAGCACCGTGTTTATCGCATTTCCGTTGCTTGACTTACGTTCCATTCACGAAATCATTCCTACCAAATGCACTTATTCCGAGAGCTGACATGTTACACGTCGTAAATCATTACGGGAGTGTACCCGTGAAATATGAAGTGTAACCAACTAGAAAACAGAAAGCGCTTTGCTGAGATGAAAACCGACCTTAATGGTGAACTCATAGATAGAGACTGGAAAAATTCGCGCTTTCGATGACCTCTAGGATAGACTCTAAACCCTCTACATACTCAGGCAAATGCTACTTGCTCATTGGCTATTGACTCGTGACACTTTTCAACTGGGACGCTTGCGATTGGATACTTTTTTGGTTGAAGGTTTCCCATTGGCTAAAAGTCCTTCAGATAAACTGTAAGCAAATCACAGAAGCAATATAAATGTACAGTTGTTTGGATTCTAGCATATCGTGAAATGAATCCGCGAATTTTTCCTGTCTCTACTCATAGATAACTGAAACTACCGGAAGCGCAGGAAATGTGCCCTGGCGGCAAAGTCAAAAAACCAGAGCGAACATCCGCTCCCCTCAATTTTTAACACAACCAGAATAAAATCAAAACGGAGAGTGGCTCTATTGGTGCCGGATTACGCAATGTGGCGAACCGTATATTGCGGGATTAAAGACATTTCACTTTATCTTCGCTCGGAGACCGCGAGAATATGTAGGACATCGGCGGAGTCAGAAAAAATTCTTGGGAAAAGAAAAGACAAACGGCAACGCAATAATTTTTTTTTCCTTCTTCTGTGGTGGTGGTAGTGGTGGGTGAGAAAAAAAGGGGGGGAGGAGGGGGAGATGGGGGAGATAAGTATCGACGATGACTCTTGGGGAATTTCCTGCAGTTGTGTTTCATACCGCGCGGGTTACCAGAACTGCACTTTCACTTGTCTCGGAACCGTCACCCCGCGGGCATTCCCGACTGCAATGCCGCGTGAAGAGTTTGACCCGGTTACTCTCACGTCTTCCAGAAGCCACGTCGATGTCTGCGGATTAAAAAAAAAGGAAGGGGGGAGAGCTGACCTCGTTGTTTGCTAAAGGCCGCATTCCTCTTCTTTCTTTTTTTTTTCCTACTGACAGCCACGCGGTAATTTTTTTTTGACGTGATAACGTCTTATAAATCGATGAACGCCGGTCTGCACGCACGAAAAAATTGTCACGTTCCGCCTGAGCCGAGCGTGCAAGAACCGGCCAAACCACCGGTGCGAGAAAATCTTCTATAATATAAAAACAGCTTAAGGCGGTTTTTTTTTAACTAATCGTTCGTGATTATATTTAAACAAATTATTTAAATTAAATTTGCAAAAAAAAAAACTGTAAATAATATTTCAAAATTAAGAAGTACGCAAATTTTCATCAATGTTTTCTTATGACGTTATCGCGTAAAATTATCGTCCGTAAACCGACTTTACAGACAACCCCCTTTTTGTTTTCCTTCTTTTGTAAATGTAACACAAATTATTCATGTAAAATTACAGATGATTGTGCATTTGTACGTTTACGTGAAAACAACTGCATCACTGCAGAATAGTGTTCGCAGTAATGCTGAGCTCATTTTCTCACCCGGGCATTTACGCTTTGTCTTGATGTAAGCTTTTGGACATACGCCATTGCTAAAGTAGAAGAAAACTACAAAAAACACAAAACACAAAAACACAAATTAAGCTGTTGTCAACAGGATATAAACACCACATAATATTCCATAACAGGAATATGGTCAAAAAATAAGGAAAAACCAAGGAAATGGATGCCAGGACAAAAATATTGAACCCAAAAAAAAAAAATCAGCAAAACAGTTGAAACGAGACAAAAACACAGCAAAACGAAAAGACGAAACAAACACAATAGTTTAAAAAAAAAAAAAAAACAGAAGAGAACGAAAAAACCCCTACAAATGATAACACAAAAAATATTGAACCCAAAAAAATTCAGCACAACAGTTGAAACGAGACAAAAACACGACAAAAACGGAAAGACGAAACAAACACCATAGTTTTCTAAAACAGAAACAAGACGCTTTGTGTTGTGGGAGGGTCTCCAAGAAGCAGCCAAACTGCGACCGAACAGTGATCACGTGTTCCTGTCGTTGGAACCCTGAATTGACGAATGCCGTGCTACAAATTAAAAAAAAAAAAAATAAGTGTTTCAAGACGAAGACTACCTACCCAAACATTTAATAACACATAATTTCATGCTTTAAGTATACGTGCTAGGTCTGACACGTTTGATAGTGGTTGTCTTATTAAATTATTTGAAATCATACACTAACACCTGAAATATCGCAAGAAAAAATAACTACACCGTTAAAACGTTTTCACGTTGACTCTACGAAATGAGTATACCAGTTACGTATTATCTGGGGATCTTCGTACATTTATCATCTTCTTAAATTCGCGGGCACCAAACTTTAAACACGAATGCACCAGAATAATCTTGGTGTACAAGCAAAACATTCAAAACTGATTAGTACGACTGCAAGAACACACGCCTATTTCTTCCACGAAACTTGGTCTGTAGGAAAACACAGTCATCTCAAATTACGAAGAACTATACCTAAGTTTGTTTGCGATAGGTTCTTCGTCGATGCGTCCGTAAATTTACAGTAATTTCTAACAGTGTGAGAATACGACTCCGTTTAGAAGGAAGTAAAGAGGAGAAGAACAAGAGGAATTTTTTTTTACTTGACAACGTCTAATAAATCGAGGAACGCCGGCTGCACGCACGAAAAAGTGTCCCGTTACGCACTTTGTCCCTTTACGCTGTGTCCCGTTGCGCTCATTGTACGCTTGCGCCGCATCTATCTCTCTTTCACTCGATTGGAACAACCATCGATTTGACTTTTTAGAGGCACATTAAACTTTAAACACTCCCAATTGTTTCCTACTTTTCCTATCATCGTCCTATCCTTAACAGAATAACACAGATTGGAAGAAGTTAAATAGAAAACATGTATAAAAGTTATAGTTAAAATAATCTATTCGTTAAAGTAATAAACATATTTGAATTAATAAGTGCAAATAAGTAAATGTATCAATTAAATTGTAGATTTCATTTCACTCCTTCTTTGTATCCATACAAAATAGTGATAATTCAATAAAAATGATTTAATTTTATTCATAAAAGTATGCAATCATTTCATCAATGTTTTGTTATGACGTTGTTACGTTAAACTATCGTCCGTAAACCAACTTTACAGACAACCAATTTTTTTTCTACGTGCCAATTTTCATGGCGATCGGTCAAACGGGTGTCTGAGGTTTATCAACGCGTGTGTGTGTATGTATAAATTTGAAAATATTATTTTGTTTCGTAAAGAAGTTCAAGAAAATGTGTCAAACTTTCATAAAGTGTTTATTACTGTTGGTGAATAAATTGTAAAATAGCAATTTCTACTACTAGCGACCACGGAAGAAACCTGAAAATAAAAAAAATTGAAATAAATTGAAAACTTGCTCTACTGAAAAGTTAAAATTTCGTGTCATACCTTCGGAGTATGTGTGTGTGTGTGTGTATATATATATATATATATATATATATATATATATATATATACATGTATATATACACACATGTATATATATATATACACATTTGGACCCCGAAGGTGTGTATATGTATGTATATATAATGTATGTGTGTGTGTGTCACAAAATTGTAACTTTTCAGGATAGCAATTTTCAACTTTATTTATTGTCATGTTTCTTCGCTAGTCGCTAGTAGTAGCAATTGCTAGAGACTGGAAAAATTCGCTCTTTGGATGATCTCTAGGATAGACTCCACAATCCCCTACACACTCAGGCAAATGCCACCTGCTCTTTGGCTACTGACTCGTGACACCTGTCAACTGGGACGCTCGTGATTCGGATACTTTTTTTGATTGAAGTTATTTTCATCGGCTCGAAGTCCTTCTTCAGATAAACTGTGAGCCAATCAGAAGAAGCAATATAAAGGTACAGTTGTTTGCATTCTATCATACCGTGAAATGAATCCGCGAATTTTTCCGGTCTCTAGCAATTGCTATTTTCCAGTTTCTCCACCGACAGTAATAAACACTTTATGAAAGTTTAATGCATTTTTTTTTAAAACTTCTTTACGAAACAAAATAAAATATTTCCCAACATAACAGATGAATGTCGAATGGCCCATCCCCCCCCCCCCCCCAGGGACACGCCAGTGGCGCCATGGACCAAACACGCCGCGGCCGAGCGCAAACATGGCGCCCCGGGTCTAACAGGCTCGCCAAAGAACACGGTCTCGCTTACTCCACCAACTGCCCCCCCCCCCCCATCACCCCCCGGCAAACACGCCAGGGAACGGCCTGTTTGCGCTATTAGGCCTCCTACATCTCAAACAGAAACACACACCTCCCTCCTCTCTGCGTGGGTTTCGGGCAGTTCCAAGATTTGCACAGGATACAGCGAGGGAACGAAGGATGCTAAAAAAAAAAAAAAAAAGCACTCAATAAACAAACCTTAAGGTGGGTTTACGATTGAAAATTAAGAACTAAGACTTAAGACTTAGTCGTGTACTTACCATATGACTCTATGTAAACTAGTAGAATGGTTTATGATTGTCGTGTGTGAATTTTGACGGGTCGTGTGCGAACCATATGATGACTTAGGCCTAAGACTTAACAGAAATGGTTATATTTTATATTTTTCGTTAAGACTTAAGGGAAGCGACCAATCACAACAAACCGGAACCTTTCAAACGGAAGTTTGTCTTATTATTGGACCGAGCGAGGCAGTATTTTGGGTTAGAATTCGTATATTTGTCATTTGTAATCATCATCCATTTCGAAAAATAGATATCCCATTTTTCAATAACCTATTTCAAACCTGCTTCTCAGTTTCGAAAAATGGCCGACCATGTGTTTTGTGCTGTGATTGGTTAGAATTAACGACTTCTATGTCAATCATAAACTGGAAAATGGAGTTTTGACATAATCGTGTGCTCGATGTTAAGTTATAATTCTTAAGGAAATCAATCGTAAACCCAGCTTTAACCCTTATTGAGCTGATTTAACATTTGAGATAGGTATTTAACCCCCGCGAAATTCTTTTATTCGACATGGCGTCGAACATATTTAGGATAAAAATGTCTTGCCTCTCTTTAGTATGGCGAACGTTGCGTCATCCCTACATTGACAATGTTAACTAAGGATATTCAAAATGTTATTGCGTTTATTTAAAGTTGTCAGTATTTATTTTTTTAGGGCTATACATTAAAACATAAAGTATTAGAGGATAGTTGTACTGTTATAAAATTTAGTTCGCCACACCAATGCCGAATGTTTACGAAAGTGAGTTTATACGTGGGTCCACCATCTTTGTGACATATTTCCGTTCGTGGACTTCCGTTTCATTTTCACGAATATACCTACTCTTGCCAAATGCCGTATACCGAGAGCTAAGATGGTTACACACCTATATATAGGTATAAAGAACATCGTGTAAATTTTAATTTTTTTATGAAATAAATTTGGCACCATGCCCATACTGTACTTTCATTTACTCTACGTATGATTACATGGTAAGTGTGTGAAGCCTTTTTTCTTCCTTCAGCTAATTGTAGCGCCATATTGGTTAGACGCCCAAAACATTGGCTGAAGTGGAAAAAAAATATTATTTTTTTTATGAAAAGATACTCGTTTTAACGACGCAGATTCTAATTCATACTTGCCAACCATCATCAGACGTGATCAAGCACCATTTCCGCAATGTTTTGGGCGTGCACAATATGGCGATGGCAAGGTTAAAAAGTGACTTAACTACATCACAACATGCAGTCTCCTGGCGACTCCTATCTCAATGATTAGAACACTCACACCAATGAGGTATTAGCAAATATCGTAATACGATTACAATATTTGGCATTTAGTCTCTGGAGCGGGTGTCTTTCCTGAAGTTTAAGTCAACTGGTTAGCAATTGGACAGCAAAACAAATCGTAGCTGTGTAAAGGCTTACTCGTATATGCTATAAATTTGTTTAATAGTTTGAGAAGAACTCGCTACGAAGAATCGTAAAGATGCCATCACGTAGTGAATGTTGCTAAGTAAACATAATACCAACACATCTGCAATAAATTAGCGTTAAACTTCACTATAACCAAAAAAATTGTTTTGCTATGCAGAATGTTCTCATTTTGACATCAAGTACGTATTACCATGGCTTATAGCATAATGTCTAAGTGCAATTTAAAAAAAAAGCGAACAACACTACCCCACAAGAAAAAATTTAAAAATTAAAACATTTAACTATAATCTCGAAAGTATTATTTTGTTTCGTAAAGAATTTTAAGAAAATGTATCACATTTTCATAAAGCGTTTATTAAGATTGGTGGAGAAACTTGAACATAATAGCAATTGCTACTACTAGCGACTAGCGAAGAATCCTGAAAATAAATAACGTTGAAATAGATCGAAAACTTGCTCTCCTGAAAAGTTACAATTATGTGACATGTTCTATACCTCCGTGGTGCATGTATGTGTGTGTGTGTGTGTGTATATATAAGATAGAGATAAAAAAATTGATATATTTTCCAACTACAACGTAGCAGATAGGAACAAATTTTTCACGAAAAGATTTTGAAAGCAGTTATGTATTAAAACATTGTAGCATCCTCGGTGTTTCATGATTGGTCGAGTGCCTTTCAGGCGCATGTCTACTGTTAGCACACGAATCACAGCAATTTCCCGCCAAGCCAAATAAGGCAATGGCTTTTTTTGCTTACAGCCGCCGATTACAAGTAAGCAACTGCTGGTGTGCGCTTTATTGCAGTTTAATGAGAGGTCAGATTATTTTTTCGCGGCAAATACCTGCCCCTAGTAATAGGATATGTAGTTTGAATTTTCATACCCACTTGACGGGAAAAAAAAAAACACACAAAGGATCCTTAAGTTGGATTTTCAAGAGAGGATTCCGACAAATCTATTTTATTCATGATGACGATACATGTATACAAGTCTGTTATTTAATTAACCCCTTAATTCCACTTTAAGCAGAAAGTTTATTTATTTATTAACTCATTTTTTGTATGTGGAACATTTTTTAAGACCTTGACCGCTTTGTATTACTCCTAAACGCAGGTGAAAAAATTAGATTTTTTTTTTCTGATAAATGAGTGTAAATTTTGAAGAGAAAAAAAACTAAACCAAGAGAATTGATCACATAAAAAAAGTTATCTTAAAATATCTAAATACTAATAAAAACTTACCAGATTTTCATTTTAAGCCAAGCAAAATGTGTTTTTTGCATCATTAATTTTTTTAATCATGAATGAAAAACATTTATTTATTTTGTTTATTATCAGACGTTTATTCTAGTGCAAGTTGCAAAGAACAGAACTAATAGACATTTCGGGTCCTAGAGCATTGAAATAAAAAACAAGTTTGGGTTAATTATAGAATCAGCGTTTGAAAACAATTGGATGTACAATGATTATATTCGGCCTCCGGCCTAGCTGTAAAGTGTTCCCCAGATACCGTGTCTATTGTGTTACTTTTCTGAAGTGCGTTGAAGTCTCTCAGTATTATTGCTCGGCCTCACTCAAAATCTTAAGTTATTGCATTTTCATGCAACTATTTATTTTTTTAGGTAAATTATAAAGATGATTTCCTATATAAGCTACATAGACGAGATAGTTTTAACAATAACAGTAAATGAAGACAAAAAACAAAACCTGGACAATGCAGCCAATATACAAACACAAACGATGAAGATAAAGAGATATTACGGCCAACACAACGACCTCAACACCGACGAAAAAGGTAGGTTTCCTATGACAAAACTATTCTGACGTTTCGGGAACTGACATCTGTTCCTGTTATCAAGCACAGACAGCCTGATGTGTTTGTCTGCTGTGCTGTCGTTGTTTAGTCCATAATACCTGCTCAGGTTCAGGTTTGAAATCAGCTGATTTAGGCTTGCTTTCTGCGGGTTTAGGTTTTTGATTTCAAATTTTTATTTTGCAGACATGAATATTTTCCCATGAAAAATAGTGCAATACTGGAATGGCATATGCCTTGTAGGTGTTTTTCACCTCAAGGCGATGGTTGTGGCATAAGCCCCTCATAACATTACGTTACATACGTTGCACAGTTTAACTCCGTTACCTACTCACTTCGGTTACCCTGTGATTCTGATATTACTCTGCCTGCTGTAAATAAAAAAAGAATTGGTTATCTGCAAAGTCGGTTTACGGACGATAGTTTAACGTGACAACGTCATAACAAAACATTGATGAAATGATTGCATACTTTTATGAATAAAACTGAATCATTTTTATTTTAATAATAAAAGAATAAATACTTGAAATTATACTAGTAATCAGATTTTCAAAATGCAAGAATAATTAAACTTTATTGCCGAAATTGTTGTTGTAATGAGCAATGAAAACCACATTAACTTTTCACTTCACTTTATAAACAGTCGACGAAACAGTTCACGTGTAGATGACTTGTAATCAATTTTAAAAACTGGTGTTTAGCTATGAAGTTTAAATATAATTATGAACAAGTTTTCATATAAATAAACTGTAATCAAATATCTATCATCAATCATATAAATCACCATAATTATTATTACTGCACTCGCCGACAGCGTAACGGAACACAACGTAACGGAACAATGAGCGTAACGGGACACCGCGTAACGGAACAATGTGCGTAATGGGACACTTTTTCGTGCGTGCAGCCGGCGTTCATCGATTTATTAGACGTTGACACGTCAAAAATAAAGTTTCAGTTCAGAAATCTACGTACCGACTCAACATTGCTGTCGTTTTTAATCTTTTCAGGTGACTTGTTTGTTGTTTGCTTTCCCATGTGGAAGATCGAGCGTGGCGATACTTTCCCGTCGTAAAAGTCAACGCGCCGAGTCCAAACAACCCGCTAATGGGCAGCGCCTGGCTCTGTCGCGCGGCGGGTACTCCAGACACACTTCGAGCAAAACAAGAAACAAGTGGTCCGCGCTTTTTCCTTCCTCTTAGTCCCAGGGGGGGGACTTGTCTCGTTGCGCGGAGCGTGTACTTGAGCACGTCGCGTCGAAAGACCGAACACCGCTGCATGAATGGTTGCTGACGTCTCCGGAGTACGGTAAAAAAAAAAAAAAAACTTAAGTGGGCGGGGATATTTCATGGTTTACGACGGAGTTTTAGAGCTCGTGACTGGCATAGCATGTTTCCCCTCTCTCTTTCTACCTCCTTCTCTCTTTCTCTTCCTCTTTTCCTATTTCCCTCTATCTCTCTACCTTTCCTCTCTCTACCTCTTTCTCCCCCTCTCTCTCCCCCTCACTCGCAAGTGAGGAAGCCTACGTTTCGTCCAACTCCAATCAGTCACCGAACATATCCGAAGTTCGTCGCTCGCTGCCACAGTAAATTTAAAAATAAAAATAAAATAACGGACACTCCATTTTTTTTTAGCTGAATTTGCAGAAATTTTCAGAATTAAAAAAATATATTCAAAATCTCTTAAATAAAACCAAGACGGGAGAAAACCTTACTCCTTTACGCCGTTTACAAAAAAAAAAAAAAGTAAATTTTTGTTGAAGACCGCAGCAATTACTTGCGAAATTCATGTAATTTATTTTTAGAGAGGTAAGACACTTACACACTTTAACCATAGACGTAATTCGTGGAGGAAAAAAAAAAGGGAGGGGGGAAGCATTTGCAAAACCAGAATTGTCCAGCCCAGTATATGGAATGTTACTTTTTTTTTTTTTTTTTTTTTTTGCGATTTGTGGTGAAAATAGTCTGAAAAAGTTAAAAAAAAAATAACAATTTGATGCTATATTTTTTTAAATTACCCGAGAAAACACCCCCGGACCCTTACACGTGGGGGGCTCACCATAAACCACCACCCCCCCCCCCCCCCCCAGACCCTCCGATTCGCCTTGCCACGCCAGTTGAAGAGCTCATTGGGCAAAGATCTCATTGGGCAATAGCAAATACACTATTAATCAATACCGGAAAGATTCATGATTGCTGTGCGATACGTCTCCCCTCGTCGCACCAGTACAATAGATATGTGCAATATCAAAATTCTAATTGTTTAAGAAGAACTATACCAACTTATTCTAGATAATAAAAATACATTTATTTTTATCTTACAAGTACCTTTTTTTATTACAGTAAAATTAATTGTAAAAATAACATCCAATGCTTCGGATTTCTTAAAAGAAATGAGGAAAAAACGTTTATTACCAGGTAATGATATAATTAATCATCAGGTTACTATTTTCAATTTTTTATTTGCACTTTTAATGTTTCTTGCTAATTTGTAACTATATATACATACATAAGGCGATTCGCTGTATAGGCTACTACATAAGACTGCAAGTTTTGGTGTTTTCTTCTTGTGACTCGGAAAATACGTGCGATTATTCGCGTGCAGAAATGTAGTTGAAAAACACTATTTGCGTATAATTATAACGCTCTACGCTATTTTTAAAGATTCTACGTTAAAATTCGCGACCGTTTATGAGTGTATTTTTGACGTGACAACGTCTAATAAATCGATGAACCCCGGCTGCACGCACGAAAAAGTTTCCCGTTACGCACATTGGCTCGTTACGCTGTGTCCCGTTACTCTCATTGTACGCTTGCGCCGCATCTATCTCTCTTCCACTCGATTGGAACAACCATCGATTTGACTTTTTCGAGGCACATTAAACTTGAAACACTCCCATTCGTTCCCTACTTTTCCTATCATCGTCCTATCCTTAACAGAATAACACAGATTGGAAGAAGTTAAATAGTAAATATGTATAAAAGTTATAGTTAAAATAATCTCTTCGTTCAAGTAATGAACATATTTGAATTAATGAGTGCAAATAAAAGTGAATTTATCAATTAAATTGTAGATTTCATTTCACTCCTTCTTTGTATCCATACAAAATAGTGATAATTCAATAAAAATGATTCAATTTTATTCATAAATGTATGCAATCATTTCATCAATGTTTTGTTATGACGTCACGTTAAACTATCGTCCGTAAACCGACTTTACAGACAACCAATTTTTTTCCCCATAACTTTGACTGGAAGGAAAGGAGAATATATTTTTCCTATCCCCCACTTTTTTTTTTTTTTTTTTTAACGTTTTTACTCAGCCACTGTATGTGATTCCCAAGATCATTTTGGGCTCCGGACCTCTTCATTACGGTATCCCTGCTCGTAAACAGTGAGTCACGGTGGATGATAGGATTAGGGAATTACAGTTTCAGCTTTCCCGCCGTATGAGGTGGTCTCCTGTATTAATGCCCAAATGGGATCCGATGTCGAACATAAAAGGAAGGCACACGAGTGAAGCTTGAACCGACGTTGTGATGTTACTCTCCGATAAGGAACGTTAAATCGGTCGGGAGAGAAAGCGCATCAGCATCAGAGGATCACCGGTTATTGAGTTAAGAGTAACGACGTCAGGGGGTTTACAAGCGTTAAGCCATTCCCGTGCTGCTACTGTTGCCCGCGAGGCAAAGTTGGTAATGCCGCGGTTACCGTGGCCAATCCCTCCCGGCATGCATGGAAACATCATGCTGTATTATTGCTCTTCGATTAATTGTTAATTACGCGTGCAGGGATTACGTTACGACGTTAACTTCGACATCGGCGCACGAACAAGCAAAATGTTCCCTATTACCATGACGTCCCAGCCCGAGGATAATTTCCCCCCCCCCCTCCCTCCCCCACCCCCCCCCCCCCCACCAACCGTGTTCATTCCTGGAAGATTTCCAAGATGGAAGACGGTTGTTCTTTTTTTTTTTATCAACCAAACTTTACAGTTAGGATGATTGTTAGGGTGAATTTTTCATACGAATATGACATAAAGAGTAGATAAGATGCGTCTTATGTTGGAGTTGCTCAACGTCTGCTTGGGTGGTCTTTAAGTTATGGTTGCCCGCGGTGGTTTATCAAGAAGGTCGGGTGGATTGGTGGGGGAGGGGGGGGAGGTAGAGTAGAGGAGTTTATTCCAACCAGAGTGGCTCACCAGCAAGAGGTCGCCTTATAATCTTGACGCATGGCGCCCCGTTGGTTGCCCAGACAACAAGAACATTACCGCCGTGGTCAGCCACAGGTGTGATGCCCCCGTTAGGTCAGGCTTCGCGACCCCAATCACACTTCCCAAGAGCTCACGATACGTCTCTGTACACAGGGCAGGGGATATAATGGGTTGGGGGGGGGGGGGGGGTAACTTATGTACACACATTAGAAGTTATACTTATTTTTTTATTTAAGTCACTGAATTTTCTTTAAATTTTTTGTAACAAAATGTATTAAAATATATACTCAGTATTTAATATTAATATATATAAAGACGTGTAAAATTATTATTTTTTTTAATTTAGTAAATTAATCAAGATAAAGTTTAGTTAATAATGAAAATCAATAAATATGCTGAATGTTTATTCTATTTTGTAAATTTTAATTATTTATTATTTATACATACGGGAACATAACCTTACTTATATAAAATATACTTGAAAATACACTTGAAAAAGTTTATAAACATAATTTTTACCACTAATACTCACAATATATAAATGTTTTAAAATATATGGACCAGTATTTAATATCAATCACCACACACTATTTTTTATTTGTATGCAACCTTTTTTTTGTACGTAGTTTTTTTTTTTTTTTTTTTCATCCTGTGAAAATTTCGTTCCATGGTGCGCGCGCAGCGTAAAAATAAACCCTCATTTTTTTTTCATAACGCTCTCAAAGAACTTATAACTTCAAAAATTCGGTACGTTTACAAAACATTCCTTCGGAAACCAGTTGCCAAGAAATAGTTTTTAACAATACAAGAGTGAGATTGTAACTTTGTGCCACACATGGCTATGGTTATTTTTTTTCGTGTATTAAATACGTTTTCTGAGTATTTTGTTGGGAAAATTGGCGCATAATTTTAAATTTTAATTGACATGTCATTCAAGCATAAATATATTTTAAAAAATGAAAAAAAAATCTAATATTCAACAATTTGACTTTATATTGTTTTGTCATGTGCGCATTTAATACTGGAAAAGCTATTCAGGGAACAAATAACTTTAACTAATGGAGGTACTTAGACAAAACACAACATAAATGACCGGGTAAGAATCCGAACCCAGTATTTTCTAGTGAAACAATTGTTCTCATGTAAATGTACAAATTTACAAACATCTGTAATTTTACATAGATGTTTCTGTTCCGTTGGAAAGAGTTTACAGTGTAAGTTAACCAAGGATGAAAAAAGGGGGGGGGATTATGACATATTTATCAGCCACGCGACATCAACTGTCGCTTCCCAGAGAAACTTCGTAAAAAATACATGTTTACTGCGCTTTAAGTAGGGAAGGGACGCTATAACTTTGACAGTATCGAGGTAAAATATCCCCGTTACGCAGCTTTTTACACAAAAAAAAAACCTCTGCCTCTCTTGGAACACAAATACTTTTAAGGCTATGAATAATGCATTACTTATAACGCAAACACTTTTTTTTTCAACCTCTCTTCCCGGTTTTGGCTCCCGTTTGAAATACTCTCCGAAAAGTCCTCAGTTCAGTTGAAGCATAAAATGAACATATGTCAGGTTTTTGTGCTAGGAAATGGCTATACCTTGCATCCTTATCCCCCCCCCCCTCCAGCCCCAGAGCCTCCTAATCCCGTTGTCAACGAAATGTGATCAATAAAATAGATGAGTGATGCGTACGTGTTATACACTCGACTGAGATATTTTCCTGTGATTTTTTTTTTCCTCAGTACATCTCTTGCACGTGTATCTGCGTCCTAATATGCGTCATCAAATGATTTAAAGACTCTGTGATTAGTCGTCTTGTCCGCATGATTCCGTCGTAGAAATGTTAAAAAAAATCAGCTGCCGTGAACAATTACACGTTTTGTTTGCTTCAATTCGATATCCAAACGGACCCAAGATTTTGTTTGAAATTATTGTCTCACAAACTGAGATTATTGTTTCATTTCCTTGTAATCACAATTATTTTGGGGAAATGCCTGTCAACTTTATCCGATTTCTGTCTTGCATTTTTTTTGGGGGGTCTTAAACTTCCTCGCCAGATCTTAACTGAACATTATTGTCGAGCTGTGAAAGGGTCGCGCAATTGCTCATAATTGTGCGCAATTTTTGCCGCTATTAGGTAATATTAAAAATTAGTATTATTTTGAGAAACTTTTAAGCATAACAAAAAAAAGTGAGCTAGTCTTTTAGTACTCGCCAGAAATGTGTAACATCTAACCTAGGTAACGAGCAAATTCATGCAATGATTAATATCATAATGTAGATGAATAGTCTTTCCTTTTTTATTAGGATCACCTTTATATGCAATGAAGATTGTAAGTGGATTTGCCACGATCAAGAGTTGCAAGTCAAGTGATCGTGTATAATGATTTAATCAACAGCAAGGAATATTATTGAATCACCAGAGACAATTAATGCGCTTCCAATATATTAAAATAAGTTAAATTTTTAATAAATATTTAGTGTGTATTAAATTAAAGTGTTTGTTATATTCATCATTTTTTTAAACGGGGCCATTACAACTAACTGGTACACTTATAATACAAAAATTGGACACGAAATTCAACTTAAAATTCTTTAAAAATAATGCCGTGCTTGATAAATTTAACGCAAAATTGTTATTTTCAACTAAATTGCCGGGCGCGAATCACACGTAAGTTCCCGCACCCGCCGCTAAAAAATCGCTGCCGAAGCAGCTACGTCGACAATCGAACCATTCGATCTGCAGACATAAATCTAAAACTGTATAATGAAACTGCTCCGATAAAAGCGAAAAAGACTTGGAAAAAAAAATTATTAAAATTCACTGCACAGTTATATATATATATATATATATTTTTTTTTTTTTTCAATTTTCTTTGTGAACTTTGGTTCGCTTTATCCGCCACAGATGGCAGCACCGCAGTTGTTAGATGTTTCCGTTCCGTTCACGAAATTGCTCCTGCCGAATGCCGTTCGCCGAGGGCTAAGCTTGTTAACGCAAAGAAGGGGGTATGTAAGGAAGTTGGGTCTTGAACCTAATCGTTAGAGACCGGAAAAATTCGCGGTTTCATTTCGCGATATGCTAGAATCCAAATGTTTTTAACCTTTAACTGCTTCAGTGATTGGACCACAGGTTGTCTGAAGGAATCAGAGCCAATGAATAATCCTCAACGAAAGAAGTATCGAATCAAAAGCATTCTAGTAAACATTTGTCACGAGTCAGTAGCCAATGAGCAGCAGATGTAATTTGTCCGAGTGCATAGAGCATCTTGGAGTCTATCCTGTAGGTCATTGAATTCGCGAATTTTTCCCGGTCCCTACTAATCGCGGGTTCCACGGGTGCTGCAAAAATGCCGAGACAAGCTAGGTGGCGCGGACCGTACGTGAAAGTGGAGCGGCGGCGAGAGTAAAAAAAAAAAAAAAAAAAAAAACCAATGCGCCCGCGGAAACCCGTTGGGCGGGTTCCAGAACCAACCGGCAAGTTCGCGTGTCTGACGGCGCCGCCGCGTGGGGCGCTGCCGGTCTGTTCCCAAGAGCGACGCGGCGCGCATCGGCGATCAGGGGGGGGGGGGGGCGCCGCGACGCCTGCCTCTCGTTAGTCGTTAGCGTAGGGTTACCAACTATTTCACCCTGACCATCACTGAACCCCACCTAATAGAGCGGGGGGTCCGGGGGCCCTCCCCGGAAAAATTTGAATTTCTAGATGCAAATTGGTGCTATTTTAGCAGTTTTTGAATCTGAAAATAAATTATGCACCTGGTTGAAATGTTAAAAAATTTTTGTATTGGCCTAATAATTTTTTGAGTGATGAATTCAATATATAAAGATATGATAATAAAGATAACTTTCTTTATCCGTTTTCAACTCAACACAATATAACATAAACATAACAGACTAAGCGCGGACGAGTGATGCCACCTGTCGGCGTCAACATGAACTATTTGGTGGCCAGTGAACTGCGGAGTGAACGGAGCCTCGCAATGTCGCAACACATGTAACTGGTGGTGCGGCGCAGGCGGGGAAAATACTTTTTTCAATTTTATGCCGGTGTGTGAATTGAACTTTAAACGAGATACGGGAAATATCACGTCCCGTACTGCCTACGTACGGGATAATTCTTTTAGTCACAGAATACGGGAAATCCCGTACAATACGGGACGGTTGGCAACCCTACGTTAGCATCTCTCGCTGGGTGGAGTCTCCATGTCGATACTCCTGTGCGTACACACACACACACACACACACACACACACACACACACACACACACCTACACACACATGATTAAATGCATGAATTGTAACGAAATAAATCAAAGCAAAGGACCTGAAATGTGTGGAAATGTTATCTGCTTGAACATAATTAATGTGAAATTAAACGAAATAACATGAAAACGATACAAATGGTTAATGAAATAAATTCACATATACCGAAATGAGTCGGAAACCTAATAAATCTAAAATAACCACTCGATACAATGGAAATAAAATGATTTGTACCCAAATGTACTTAAATAAATAAAATATGCATACACACATAATGCATATACATACACACACGTACACACACACGTACACACACACATACACAAATATCAACATATACATACACACATACAAACATACATACACACATACACACATACACACCTAAACATACATACACACATGCACATATAAACACACATACACATACACACATACATACACATACACGTATACATATGCATATACATACATACACAGAGAGAGAGAGATTTACTGAAATTTTACGAAATATTTGTATTGATACCAGTTACCAAGAAATATATAGTAATTCTGTGCAACATACGGCTATGTTTACTATTTCTGCGTGTATGAAATACTATTTTTTTCTCGAGATTACATTTGAGTATTTCTTTTGAAAACTGTAACATAATTTTTTGTTCATAAAATTGTTTAAAACAGTAGAAAACATGATCGAATATTTAAACAATTTGGATTTTCATTTTTGTTTGTTGTGCCTGTTAATCTGCGTACTAAAAAGTGGAAAGCCATTCAGGAAACGATTTACAGATAACTTTAACTATTGGAGTACTGGGACTAAACAGAGCATAAATGCCTGAGTAAGAATCCGAATCCAGTTTTACTGCGAACACTATTTTGTAGTTATATGGTTGTTTTCGTGTAAATGTAAAAAATTACAAATATCTGTAATTTTAAATGAATAATTTTGTCACATTTACAAAAACTATTTTTTTTTTTTTGGCTGACATCGTATCGAATACATAAATCCTTTGTACAACAATTTTAAAAATATATATTTTTAGTAAAATAAGTTTCGTGTTATTTTTAAAAATTCTGGTCGTTTGGTTCAGTTACGATAATTCGTTCAATTTAAAGAAAATAAAATTTAAGGAACATTGTATTAATGTCCGTAAATTTTACGTTCGGGCACTAATTATATATTCAGGACGAGTCTGAGTTCGCCCTTTAAAATTTCATCAGATGGTTCTTCTCGACAAAATAAATGGTGTTTGATGACGTGTATGGGTTTCCTTCAGCATTCGCGTTTGTGTGCTGTAAGTTACGCACGCAGTTGTTTTAGTTCCAGTTATTAGTTCAAAGTTTTCTTCGAAATACCTGCAATTGCGTGTAGAATCACTTTAAGATCAGTGTTCCTTGATTTTAGGCAGCTGTTTTACACGTGGTGTTTTGAGTGTTGCTCACCTGCCAGGCGTGAAAGTATTTCTATCTAAATTTTATTTTAGTTTCTCTCGGAAAATGGCAGGGTATGGGGTAGCACAACAAGGCAACTTTTTTTTCGTTACATTTACACGCATATTAATAACCAGCCTTTGGAAACCACGTTATTCGTACGCGTCACCAAAATCGATTTAAAAATAAGTATTTTACCTTAAATTATTTATATTAAATAATGTTACTTCAGCGACAAGCTTTTCAGTGTTTCTAGAACTTTGCTAAATCAGGCATTACGCTGATGCATGGCGTTTAAATATAAATAGTTTCTTTATTATTAATATATATATCTAATGTTTCAGCTGCAATTTCAAATTCTTTAACAAGGCTTTGGAAGCAACTTAGACTATACGTCGTATATATATGTTTTCAAACTTGTTTTTACGTGATGAATATGCAACCGCCGTTTGTCGGATCTAATTCAGACTAAACCTGTATACATATAAACGTTTATATATTCATATATGAGTGCATACAGATATAAATATAGCAGGCTTTCGTGGCCATTGTGTGAAGTAGCTTGGCTTAACCCTGATGATGGCGACTGCATTGTCGACCGAAACGTCGGTGGTGTATTCGCCTTGGACGCGGCTACAATCCAGAAGCCAAGCTACTCCGGACATTGTTTAAGTTGGTAACGTTCCAGTAGCGATCCACGGATTATGCAGTTAAAAAATATATAAACCTGCCGACGTAAAGGTAACAGCACGAAATGCATTCCTTTTTTTTTTTTTTTGTGGCGATGGGAGAAGTGGTGACGGGTGCCTCGGAGGTTCTTGATCCGGGTCAGGTCACGTGCTCGCTCGCGAGTGCGGCGGCTCGCAGAGTCTACCTGCGCCGCAGCACGTAGGCGTTGCGGCCCTAACCTCGCTGTCTTCTTCCCTGGGGGCTTGGATACAACACACAGTAACATTTTGACGTCACAACGTCTAATAAATCTATGAACGCAGGCTGCACGCACGCAAAAGTATCCCGTTACGCACATTGTCCTGTTACGATGTGTCCCGTTACGCTCATTGTACGCTTGCGCCACATCTATCTCTCTTCCACTCGATTGGAACAACCATAGATTGGACTTTTTCGAGGCACATTAAACTTGAAACACTCCTATTCGTTTCCTACTTTCCCTATCATCGTCCTATCCTTAACAGAATAACACAGATCGGATGAAGTTTAATACCAAACATGTATAAAAGTAATAGTTAAAATAATCTCTTCGTTAAAGTGATAAACATTTTTGAATTAATGAGTGGCAAATAACAGTAAATTTATCAATTAAATTGTAGATTTCATTTCACTCCTTCTTTGTATCCATACAAAATAGTGATAATTCAATAAAAATGATTCAATTTTATTGATAAAAGTATGCGATCATTTCATCAATGTTTTGTTATGACGTTGTCACGTTAAACTATCGTCCGTAAACCGACTTTACAGACCACCAATTTTTTTGTTATACCTTCACAAAAGATTCCTTCGGAAACTAATTGCCGAGAAATAGATTGTAATTCTGCAGAAAACTGCACTGCAGATTATACAACACTTTGCTATGTTTGTTTTTTTGGCTCGGATTAAATGCGTTTCGGAAACAACGCTGAATAATTCTTGTTACGCTTACGGAAATAGGTGAATTATTATTATTTATTTTTTTGAACCGTGGGAAAGATAATGGAATATTCAACAACCCGACTTTATTTTGTTTCGTTATGCTCATTAATGTTCCCAGTTAAAACTGGATGGCTTTTTAGGAAACGGTTTTAAAAGAACTTCAACTAATGTTGTTACTGGGACATCAGAAGCCATAATGTCTGGGCAAGAATCCGAACCCAGTGTTATGTGAACTTTATTTAGTAGCGATGCAGTTTCCGTGTAGATAACTGTACAAATTTACTGATATCTGTAATTTTACGTATTTATTTCAGTTACATTTACAAAATCTTTCAAAGTTTAAGATAGGAACACATACACATGGATAGTTATAGCGATAAGTTCTTACACAATAAAAAAAAAATATATTGTGCTGGTACTTACGTAAACGCATTAGATGTATATACTTTTTTTTAATTGCATTATAATAGTTTTATGATGTTACTATTCACGAACATGTAACATTACAACTCCAATTTTTTAAATAAATAAAAATTATTCAATATTCGTGAAATAATGTGGCCAACAATTCTTAAATATCGTCGACGCTATGTTTGTTATAACACAAGCAACTTGACTAATATTGTAAGATAATTTTTTTATTATAATGACTGTTAAAATTTAATAGGTATTTACTATAATAGTTTCACTATCATAAATTTTCGTTTGCCACTCCAATACACTAAAAATTTATTCGTAAATATAACTGAAATATTCCAGTAAAATTACAGAAATTATTTAATTTTTACATTTACATAAAAACAACAGCGTAGTAATACTGTGTTTGGATGATTACCTGTGAATTTATGGTGTGTGTTGTTCCAGTACCTCCAATAGTGAAATTTATTTGTAATCTGTTCCCTGAATATCTTTACGATACTACAGCTGTGCATATATTAAACATGGTGTTTAAAAAATATGCTTGAATAAAACATAAAATAAAATATGAAATATTGCTTTAATTTTAGTGAGAAATACTCGCTCAGTATTTTATGTATGCAACACTAACCATAGCCCTGTGTCGTACAAAGTTATTATGTAATTCCTTGTAGTATTAAAAAACTATATCATGGAGACTGGTTTCCAAAGGAATCTCTTGTGAAAGCACAGTAATGTGTTTGTCGTGTGAACCAGCTAGTGTGAGTGGAGTCCGCTGCTGGCGGTCGGGATGTCGACGGCAGAGACGACGCAAAGCGCGCCGCCTCATCGGCATTCTGCGCGGGCGGCGGTGATGGACGGCAGCTAGGCGCCGCGGAGCCGTGCGTCGGGCGGCGTGGGGCGGCGTGGGGCGGCGTCGGGTAGCTTCGGGTGGCGTTGGGAGGCATCGGGCGGCGTTCGGAGGCGTCCAGCGGTGTTGGGAGGCGTCGGATGGTGTTGGGAGGCGTCGGGTGGCGTTGGGAGGCGTCGGGCGGCGTTGGGAGGCGTCGGGCGGCGTTGGGACGCGTCGGGCGGCGTTGGGAGGCGTCGGATGGTGTTGGGAGGCGTCGGATGGTGTTGGGAGGCGTCGGGTGGCGTTGGGAGGCGTCGGGCGGCGTTGGGACGCGTCGGGCGGCGTTGGGAGGCGTCGGGCGGCGTTGGGAGGCGTCGGGCGGCGTTGGGAGGCGTCGGGCGGCGTTGGGAGGCGTGGGGGCGGCCCGTGGAAGCCGTCCCGTCTTGCCCGCACCGGCGCGGGGAAGGGAACACATCAGAAAACACGCCTTTGCCTGGCTGTCACGTGGGTTACAAATGAGAATTCACACTTGCAGGTATAAATAACAATGTACTAGAACTATGCAAGTTTGCCCGCAAGAAAGTTAACAAGAGTGCCCAGAACATTGGTTGATGTACTTTAAAATATATTTTCCTTTGAATAACTAGTTTAAAAAAAGGCATAAATATAGTATATTTTAACAACACATTGCTATGATAAATTTTGCATGTATGAAACATGTTTTTGGAGTAAACACTGAATATTTTTTGTCGCGCTTTCAAATATTGGACAATAATTGTAAACTTTTATTGATATTTTATACACGAATATATATTTTTAACTAAGGAAATAATAATAGAACCAGCACAACCCTTCAGACGTTGTCCTGCCAGTGTTTATTTATTTACCTCTATATATATCAAATTGATGGTTTGTGTGTAATCTAGTATTTATAAAGCGTTGCCCGGCCTGAACAGAGGTTGATATATTGTCCGCGAGGTAAAGCAAAATTGATATCGCTATATGATAGTGTGATGGACACAGAGAAATGACACATAATTGCGGTTTGTATATCTATGACCTATGATTTTCTGTTTAACCATGGCTATCGGTTGAACGATTTAGAAGTAGATGCGCTGCAGCGCCATCTAGCGGCGAGTTACAAAAAAAAACGGATAGAATAAAAACCTTCTCTATGAAAAAAACATACACGGTGATCGGTCAAACGGTGTCGAAGTTTATCAACTTCATACATATCAACATCACACACACACAAACATATATTCAACAATTTAAATTTTTTATGTTTTATTGTGCTCATTAATTTTCTCAGTTAATAGTGGAAAGCTTTTCGAGGAACGGTTTAGTAATAACTGAGATATATGACCTGTGATTTTTAATTCTGACTAAGACAAAAATATGATGAAGCGCGGAAAAAAAAAAACGTTAAAGACGACCTCACTCTTCTGGCTCTGGAAGCCGTTTGACAAGTCACGAAAATTTCAAACTTGACACTGACTATCTCAACAGATCTGGCTATCAGGTTTGTAGCGAGCTGTGTCAATGTCAGCGGTTTCTTCCTTTTAATTGCCGGCCGTCTGTAGGAGAACTTATCGCCTTTATTTGGCTGCGCCATTCTGGACGCGATTGCTTCTGCAATTAATTGATGTTATTCCTGTGCCGAAAGTAGAAAAATAACTCAACCAATCAAGAAACTCAGACTATGGTATAGTTTTTTTAAAGACAGACAGACATCTTTTAGCGAAAAATACTTTACGCCTACAAATCTTTGGGCTCTAGATTTCAACGAAGAAAAACCTTCGAGATTACAACAGTGGTAAAAGCAAATTTTTAATTAACTATGGCAAAACAGAAAATCAACCCCCTTTTAATGGCTCATAAGTATTTAGTCGAACAAATTTTTTGTATGAATATTTGCCTAAACTGATAAAAAAAAAAGTTATTTGTTGCTTGTAGTTAAAGATTCAGAAATGATTTACATGGCGTAAGGTTAAAATTCACAGTTTTGTGAATGCTTTGCCAACGATTGCTGCTTTCTCACTGCAAAACCCCTCTTTCTTTAAATGGGTCAGCTTGATTTGGGCTCTCTGCTGCCAGCTGAGAGATAACTGGTCACAATCAAAGCGGAAAATGACGAAAGAATTATAGTCCAATGGCAGTCTACTTTGCAACGAAAAGAATACGTGAAAATTCCGTACATCTACTTATCTCAAAAGCAAAATCCCTACTAATATTATAATTGCGAAAGTGTGTTTTTCTCTTTCCCCTTCTTTAACGTAGCAACGGATAAACATGAGTTTTTGCGGTATACTTAGATAGTTTATGTGCCAGAGAGTGACGTACACTACACATAATTATGCAATTATAACCCTAAGAGAGTGAAAAAGGAGTAAATTTAGTTTTATAATATAAAATCATAGGAGGTAGGTCATAGACACAAACGGTGATTTTGTGTCATTACTCTGTCCGTCACACGGTCATATAGTAAGATCTGGCAATTTCTTAATCTTTCTCCTTGTCGAAACCCATCCGCTAATTGAAGCTCGTGGCTGATAGCGAACTAAATGCGCCAATAACATTTAGTATGGAACTTCATCAATAGATGGCGTTGCATTGATCGTTTGGTGCGTCCGTCACGTCTTGCCAATGGGTTACCTGCCTTCCCACAAACTGAAGCGGAAGATTAGCTTCCCGGTTTTGTTGATGTGAAGCCTTGATGCACCGAGATTGTGCAATCAATGGGACTTTGAAATCAAAGTTCCCGTTTTTCAAGTGTATGTCCTACAGACTTGAAACTCTGCAGTGATGTTCCTTATGTTATGTCTTTAGCCATGACAACGCCGGGTTTGCCAGCTAGTTTGCATTAATTTAAAGCACGTAATATCTGTGTAGTTTTTATTTACAGAAAACGCTCTAGATAGATAATAAATGGTATCAACGTTTTGGTTGAACTTTACAATAGCATATTTGTAATTTGATGCAGACCATATTTAAATGCACCCGTAACGAAAAAAGAAAGACTAGCAGCATTCAAACTTGGACGTACCCTAGTGCTATGAGTTTTTATAATCTCGACGACGCTCTACCTACATTTACCATGACACAAAATTTAGTTCACTACTGTTGGAAAATGATTCTTCCAATGAAGGCTAAGAAATTTTCCTACACCGTAAATATTATTTCGTAAATGGGTCAGAAATATTCATGTAAAGTTACAGATATTTGTAAAGTCGTAAATTTACGTGAAAACAAACGTATCACTACAAAATAGTGTTCCTAGTATTTCTGGGTTTCGGATTCTTATCCGGGAATTTATGCTTTGTGTTGTCGCAGTACGTCCAATTAGAGTTATTTGAAAACTGTTCCGTGAATATGTTTTCAGCAGCAACTGTGCAAATAAATAAACGTAATAAAACAAAATAAAGTCAAAATTTTAAAATATACGATTATCTTTTCCATGGTTCAAAAAATGTATGCTTCAATGAAACATCAATTAAATTTTTTTTTTTTAAAAAATGCAGTAATTTTACTAAAAAAACCTTTGAATTATCTCCAAAAAAAGTATTTAATTTATGCAAAAAATAACAATAGCTCTGTCCTGTACAAAGTTACAATATCTCTCTTCTCTTGTAGTATTGCAAACTATTTATTTACAAATGGTTTCAAAGGAATCTCCTGTAAAAATACTGAAAAATTGTTTCTCTGTACGTCACAGATTGTGCGCGCGGTAGACATACGTTTTTGGTCCACGTTCCCTGCCTAAAGCTTTTTTTTCCCCCTTCCTTTGGAAGGCAGTCAATTCCTTCAACGCGCGGAAAGGTTCTAATCTCCGGACGGATTATTATCCGCACGCACAAATAGGCGTATAAGCGGTTCGTGCCGCTTCACTCGTGTGCTAATGGCGCCTGCGTGCTTCTTTAAGGACGACCTTCGCGTGTGCTCATGACGGCTGGGTGGTTCCACGTGGTTCGGGAGGTTCCAGTGGGGACGAGATGCCTCGCAAGGTTGGCTCCACTCGGGCAAACGTCAACTGTTCATTGGCCGCCTGTCACAGAGGCATGAGACACACTTCACAAGGACTGTCGAGAAAAGTTTAAACAACACACCGCCGTTTTTTTTTTTTTTTTTTCATGCGTGGAAGCAACGAAGGAATGTGAACTGCATTAAAAACTGACAAAGCCTTGTCTGGGGCTGCTGGCACGGCGGTGAAACCAGATGGATAAGTTATTCTTGGTAAAGGCCAATGAGTTGGTGGCAACACCACTCATCCAGGCGAAAGCGACCAACAAAGGCCTGATCGGCCAAGCATGCACATCCATCGTGTGCTTGGTCGATAAGAGAAGCAAAGCAGTGCTCCTGGTACACCCTCGCGGGTTCAGTTCTAGGAGGTGGAGGTGGTGAGGCCAGGCCGGGATTTTGCCCGGAATAACTTGTTCATTGGCTGCTGACTCGTGATTCCATACTGTTTTCATTGAGGGTCTCTAATCGGCCCAAACTTATTCATTTTAAAAGCGAACCACTACTAGCAGAAGCAGCACAAATATATAAATATTTTTTAAATATGCAAAATATTATCACTCGGAGTAATCTCGTGAGTGCAACGGAAATGCGTGACTACGGTGCTGCCATCTGTGGCGGGTGGCGCTAACAAAAGTTGACAAAGACAGAGGGAAAAACGTTTTCGCTTTTATCGGAGCCGTTTCAATTATATAGTTTGAAATTTCGGTCTGCTTGCTTGCTTGGTTGCATCTACCCTCCCCCCTCCCCTTCCTCAGTATTTATCGAAATAAAAGTACGACTGTAGCATCCAAAGTTTCTTCCACATTCTACAATGAAATGATACGTCTAAGAGCAACAGCAACTACGAGACTGATCCTGAGTGTGTGGGAGGGGAGGGGGTAATTCTGACTTCCGTTCCGTAAACATTAAAATTATATTTATTGATGTTTTACGTCTTTTAAAGCGAGATCATTGGGAGACTGAAAAAAAACCAAACGTCTCAAAAAACAGCCGTTAAAGCAACAAAAAAGAAAAAGAAAAAGAAAAATCTTTGGGTTAAGTCACACGTGACTAGAGACCTGTAAAATTCGCGGATTCAATTCGAGATAGGATAGATTCCAAATACTTTTGGCATTATTTTGCTTCAGTGATTGGGCCACAGTTTATCTGAAGGACTCTGGGGGGCCAATGAAAAATATTTAACAGAAGAATTGGCGAATCACGATCATTCCAGTCAACAGGTGTTACGAGTCGGTAACCAATCAACATATGTAATTTGCACGAGTACATAGATGATCATGGAGTATATCCTTTAGGGATTTGAAATCGCGATATTTTTCCGGTCTCTACACGTGACGTAGAGCAGTATAGTTGTCTCCGAATCTCTCTGGTAACGACATCGGGTGCTCAAAAAATTGTTGATACCTCCTTGGTTGACACGGGGAGCCTCCCATCGCCCATAGAGGTCGCAAGGCAGACTCGCCTCGATCCTCCTTGGCGCGCGCCGCAAGGCCGACTGCGATTGGCCGCTCGCCGATCCGAGCCGGCATCTCGACGCCAGGGAGCGCGCGTCGCGTGGGCGGCTGACCAATTAGAAAGCTTTATAAGCGCATGAACGTGCCGGCACGCCGACTGGTAAATAATCGATTAAAGCGTCAAATCCATAAATATCAAACTTATTTTTATTGATGATTTACGTCTTTTAAAGCGAGATCGTTGGGAGACTGGAAAAAAAAAACCGGACGTCTAAAACAACGGCCGTTAAAGCAAAAAAATTGGTTGTCTGTAAAGTCGGTTTACGGACGATAGTTTAACGTGACGTCATAACAAAACATTGATGAAATGATTGCATACTTTTATGAATAAAATTGGATCATTTTTATTGAATTGTCACTATTTTGTATGGATACAAAGGAAGGAGAGAAATGAAATCTACAATTTAATTGATAAATTTACTTTTATTTGCACTCATTTATTCAAATATGTTTATTACTTTAACGAACAGATTATTTTAACTGTAACTTTTATACATGTTTGCTATTTAACTTCTTCTACTCTGTGTTATTCTGTTAGGGATAGGACGATGATAGGAAAAGTAGGAAACGAATGGGAGTGTTTCAAGTTTAATGTGCCTCGAAAAAGTCAAATCGATGGTTGTTCCAATCGAGTGGAAGAGAGGTAGGTGCGGCGCAAGCGTACAATGAGCGTAACGGGACACAACGGGACATGTGCGTAACGGGACACTTTTTCGTGCTTGCAGCCGGCGTTCATCGATTTATTAGACGTTGTCACGTCAAAAAATCCGTGGAAAGAATCAGTCAAATACTACCGCACAGGCTGTCACTTTGGGTGAGCTGACGAGGCAGTTGCGACAAAAACGGTGTGTGTAAACAAAAAATGCGGTGTGGTTGCGTTATGGACACGGCCGTGTGTTGTACGTTAATACGCTTTCTGACGCGTATAGGCCGACATTATATATTTTTGATTATATTTTATTTTTATTTTAACACCAAATATATTTACAGTAACTATTTTACACTAATGCTCTATACATGCAATCGATAATTTTTGACGAGAGCTGACTATTGAAACTCAAACGAACGTGGTAGCTTCTCCGAGTCAAAAGTTATACTAAATGGAAATCTGGAAACGCAGCAAAATGACCTCAAAATGGCGGCGCTTCCCCCTCCACCGCGCGATGCGTCACAGTCCTCGCTTGGCGTAACGAATTCTTTGATCCTTTAGCTATCCAGTGTTGTAATTAAATATTGGATGTAGATGATAGATATGTAGCTGCAACACCAAACTGTATCCCCCGATTTTATCATTGTTTTTTGACGTGACGTCTAATAAATCAATGAACGCCGGCTGCACGCACGAAAAAGTGTCCCGTTACGCACATTGTCCCGTTGCGTTGTGTCCCGTTACTCTCATTGTACGCTTGCGCCGCAACTATCTCTCTTCCACTCGACTGGAACAACCATCGATTTGACTTTTTCGAGGCACATTAAACTTGAAACACTCCCATTCGTTTCCAATTTTTCCTATCATCGTCCTATCCTTAACATAATAACACAGATTGGAAGAAGTTAAATAGCAAACATGTATAAAAGTTATAGTTAAAATAATCTGTTTGTTAAAGTAATAAACATATTTGAATTAATGGGTGCAAATAAAAGTAAATTTATCAATCAAATTGTAGATTTCATTTCACTCCTTCTTTGTATCCATACAAAATAGTGGACATTCAATAAAAAAGATTCAATTTTATTCATATAAGTATGCAGTCATTTCATCAATGTTTTGTTATGACGTCACGTTAAACTATCGTCCGTAAACCGACTTTAGAGACAACCAATTTTTTTTTGCCTCCCACTTTGGAAGCAATCTTAAAGACGTATTCACGTCAAAAGCGACCTTGGACAACACAGGAACAAGCAGACGAACCGGACGATGGTACGAAACTGATAGTGCGTGTTCTCACGTGCGTCTCTGTGTGGTCCCGCCTTGCGAATACTGTGCCGCCGACGTCACGAGTGGGTCGAAGCGTGATTGGCTGTAGGGTATAAATCTGTTCACGTCGCGTTCATCGAGCTATCTTGGATCCAGCTTTGTTCCAAACCACGAAGAACCCACCGTGTGTTTGAAGCTTTCATAGAAGAAAAAAAATATTTCTGTACTTTTACAAAATATTTCTTTGGATATTAGTTGCCAAGAAATATCTTGTAATACAGAGGTGCCCCCCCCCCCCCAAACACTATGACTCACCCCCCCCCCCCCTAATCTAATGATGCGCCCCCCCCCCCCCCGAAATTTTTTATGCCTTTTTCTCAATGATTTACTCAATTATTTTATAATATTATACTTTTTTAGTATTATATTTTATCACATTTTGCATTAATTAAAACTGATTTTCTAATAATAATTTTGGTCATATCAGGTAATATTTCCATCCTGAACCGACAGATGCCAAACTGCTTTTGTTGAGGAAAGTGCGGGGTTGCCAATTTGATATACAAGATCCCTTTCAATTATCAAAGCACCAGAAACGTATTTTCACATTAGAAGCTATAATTATGTAAATAATGTAAACATTTTTCTCGTCTTTTAACCAACCCCCCCCCCCCCCCTGAAATTTTAATGACGCAGTCTGCATCGTTACCCCCCCCCCCCCCCTTGTGGGCACCCTTGTGTAATATTACAAGAAAGATATTGTGACTTTGTACAACACTTTTTTTTGCATATATGAAATACTATCTTTTTTGAGATAATTCTGATATTTCTTATGAACATCGACACATGATGATTTTATATTTTAATTGATGTGTAATTCAAGGGATATATTTTTTTTTTAATCTGGAAAGGATAATCTAATATTCAATAATTTTACGTTATGTACTTTGTTTCATTGTGCTTATTTATGTGCTCAGTTTATGCTGCTGTAAAGCTATTCACGGAACGGTATACAAATAACTTTAACTGTTGGAGGTTCTGGGACAACACAAAGCATAAATGCCTGAGTAAGAATCTGAACGCAGTGTTACTGCGAACGATATTTTGTAGTGATTCATTTGTTTTCACGTAAATTTAAATGTACGAATGTACAAATATCTGTAATTTTAAATGAATTGTTCTTGTTTCATTTACAAAACAAATTATAATTTGTAATATGTTAGGAAAAAACGCATAATTTTACTGTAATTTCTTTACAGCGTAGAGGCTTTTGTTTTCACAGCCCACGGAGCACGACGGCTATGTGTTAACACCCTGCGATACAAAAAACGGGAAGTTGTCATTAACACCTTCGTAAAAAGAAAATGCCATAGGGTGATTATAAAGCTATGTCTCACATTGGTTGTTACATTTTCCTTTTATTTGTTATCTAAGAGCGTTTTCTATCAATTCATCGCGCACTGAAAAAAAATATTCTGTACCTTTTACAAAATATTTATTTTGAAACTAGTTGCCAAGAAATAGTTTATACAAGAAAGATATTGTAACTGTGTACAACACTCGGCTATGGTTATTTTTGTATATATGAAGTACCTTTTTTATTCGAAATAATTCTGAGTATTATTTCTTTAGAATTTTGCACATGATTTTATACGTAAACTGATGTTTCATTCAAGCATAATTTTTAAGTCATTTAAAATGTAAACATATACGAAATAATTTGTCATCATTTTGTTTTTAATTATGCTTATTAGTATGTTGCAGTTAATACTAGGAAATTATTCAGGGGACGGTTAACAAAAAACTTTAATTATTCAAAGTACTGGTAACAACACAGAGCATAAATAACCAGGTAAGAATCTGAACCCAGGTTACTGCGAACACTGTTTTTAGTGATTCATTCATTTTCACGTAAATATAAAAATGAACAAATATCTACAATGTTACATTGATATTACTATTCCATTTATACATATATATAACTTTGCTGTTAACTCTGTGTTTTAGGTGCACACTAAGAACTGTTTGAGTTTGATACTTGAGTAAAACATTAAAACATAAATAAATACAAACTATAAAAAAAAAACATAAATTCTTATCCCTGCTGATGGACTTGAACTTTAGGGCTGGGATGTCATGTTGCGCGTGTTCACAAAGATCCGTACTGTCGCGTCGGGGTTGACATGTCCGCGAAAAAAAAACCCTCGGGGACCTCCTACGAAGTCCAGGAGTCCACCACCCCCCCCCCCCCCCCCCCCGATACCTTTAATTACCGCGGCGACCCGTGGCACGCTCCCCCTTAATTATCCACGCGAGACCGGCCATTAAGGTCTGGCGCCGGCTGGGACCGAGACACACCCGCCACTTACGAGCCTGCCTCGGACGGTACGCGCGCGCGGATTGGAACGTACGGACGGACGGTACGCGCGCGGATTGGAACGTACGGACGGACGGTACGCGCGCGCCTTTCACGAGCTTTCAGAGTCTCGTGCCTTCGCCACATTGGCGGTCGCGAGGGGAGAGTTACGAAATATATATATATATATATATATATATATATATATATATATATATATATAAGAAAAAATTGGTTGTCTGTAAAGTCGGTTTACGGACGATAGTTTGACGTGACAACGTCATAAGAAAACATTGCTGAAATGATTGCATATTTTTATGAATAAAATTGAATCATTTTCATTGAATTATCACTATTTTGTATGGATACAAAGGAGAAGTGAAATGAAATCTACAATTTAATTGGTAAATTCACTTTTATTTGCACTCATTAATTCAAATATGTTTATTACTTTAACGAAGATATTACTTTAACTATAACTTTTATACGTGTTTGATATTTAACTTCTTACAATCTGTGTTATTTTTTAAGGAAAGGACGATGATAGGAAAAGTAGGTAACCAATTGGATTGTTACAAGTTTAATGTGCCTCGAAAAAGTAAAATCAATGGTTGTTCCAATCGAGTGGAAGAGAGATAGATGCGGCGCAAGCGTACAATGAGCGTAACGGGACACAGCGTAACGGGACAATGTGCGTAACGGGGCACTGTTTCGTGCGTGCAGCCGGCGTTCATTGATTTATTAGACGTTGTCACGTGCAAAAAAAAAGAATCCGGAAGATCTTGATGAAGGCGGCAAGGTGTTTTTTATTTATCAACCAACTGGAATAACTGGCGTTGCCCGGGCTAAACGCTTCATAATATATGTAACATCACTACCTAGTTTCAGGTCTGTAGGACATACACTTGGAAAAAAACGGGAAAAAATTGATTTTTAAGTCCCATTGATTGCACAATCTCGGTGCATCAAAGCTACACATCAGCAAAACCGGGATGCCAATATTCAGCTTCATTTTGTGGGAAGGCAGGCAGGTAACCCTTAGGCAAGACGTGATGGACGCACCAAACGATAGCACGTTTCAAATTCAATGCAACGCCATCTTTTGACGAAGTCCTAAACTAAACTGTTATTAGCACATTTAGTTCGCTATCAGCCACGAGCTTCAATAAACGGATGGGTTTCGACAAGGAGAAAGATTAAGAAATTGCCGGACCTTACTATATGACCGTGTGACGGACATAGAGAAATGACACGAAATCACCGTTTGTGTCTATACCCTACCGCCTATGATTTTAAATTATAAAACTAAATTTACCCCTTTTTCACTCCCTTGGGGTTGGAATTTCATAATTATATGTAGAGTATGTCACTCTCCGGCACATAAACTATCTATATGCAAAAACTCGTGTTTATCCGTTACTCCATTGCTACGTTAAAGAAGGAGAAAGAGACGAACACACTTTTGCAATTATAATATTAGTAGGAATATTTATTTATTATCGTCTTAATTGGTGGGGAAGTAAAGGCGACACACATTTTCTTATACTTACCAACATTTTATGCCCTAACAACATACATTAACATTTTACAAAAATAAGCATAACATAAGCCTACAAGTAGGTCATAAATGTATTTATAGTCTTTATTAGTGGCGAAGTTACTGTAATACGCCTTTTATTACAGTTAACCACAATCTAATTAAAATATTATCTAGATTAATGTTTCATATTTTAAAAAATGAGAACAATAAAACACAACTAAAACATACTTGTGATAACCTAGGCATTATGTTAGAAATACTTAAACTAAAAATGTGTTGTGTAATTTCTCTATGTACGCCACACGGTCATATAGTAAGATCTGGAAACTTACTATCCTTCTCCATGGCGCTTAGTGAAGCCAGCGGCTGCTAGAGAAATAAAGGTGCTAATCACATTTAGGTTATATTCAAAAATAAAAGGTAAACAAAAACCTAATTAGTAGTACTTAAGTAGACTCTCAAAAAAAAACACCATGATCTAGATTCAATTAACTTACTAAGTTCACAGAAGAAAAAGTTTAATATACAGCAAATATTTTCCAAAGAATTATTTGTACAATTAAATTTGTTGCTGTGAAGTGCTCAGAAGTGGCAGACACTCAAGACCTCCGCCTACCCGGGCACACACACGGTGCGCAGAGCTTCAGGAAAAAACAACGCGATTTCAAAACTACTCGAGATATCCGAGTGGGGTCTGCTTCCAAAAATCATTTAATAGTTCGCTGAGGGCCGAAAAGTACTTTTGATTTCGGATTAAGTTTTTAAACTGTATTTTTAGAAGAGTTCAAATGGCTAAAACGCATGTTTTCATAGGAAGTTTTAGGCGTAAAACAACAGGTACAGACTCTTGAAAGCACTTAAGGGACTTGCATTACACGTTTATCTTCAATTCTCCGCAATATAATGTTACGATTACCGATCTAATTTCACAGTTATCCTGTGACGACGAGAAGACTGCGCGCCAGTCCAGAGGAGACACCGCGCTAGAAGCACCAGCGAGCGTCGCGCTTATCATCCCGCCTCACTAACACACATACACCCCTGATCTAAAGAGTACATTGTGGTTAACACTGTTTTTAATTCACGAGAATTTTTTGAAGTTATACTTCTTTAGGCGCGTTATGAAAAAAAATGATGAGAGTGAAATTTTAAAATGCGCGCGCATCACTGTAACACAAAATTAACAGGTTGAAGCTTCCCGCTAAACCACTCATTAAGTCTCGAAAAAAAGCTACCAACAAAATAGAAATAGAACCTCTATTAGTCGCGCATGTTGGCACGCTCGTCGCCTCTGATCACTGTTTTCATATTTATAATATTTATCCACATGTTTCTAGTTTCTACATTCAAAACACGTGTTTTAGTTTCATACAAGTGCGAATTATATATGTGCTAATTAATTATATTCAGTAGTGATTTAAATTGAATATTTTGATTAATATTATTTACTATTCGTAAATATTAGTAAAAAAATTGTTCTTGTGTACTTTTTCAAGTGCTCCAATATAATTGAGGTTAACTATCCGTATGTATTATTTATTGATAGAAATTTAAATATGATTATTTAATATAATTATTATTAAAAATTATTAAATTATTAATGTTAAGTATTTATTATTGGTTATTTTATATTTACAAAATAAAGAAATAAATTTAATAAAACATTTAATACAAATTTGTGATAAAAATTAAAATCGAACATCAAATTAAAATATTAATTTTTAATATTTATCATTAAATTTAATAAATAATAAATATTTATAAAAATAAATAAACAAATTTAATGAATTTTTTTGATAAAAATGAAAAGTGAATATTAAATTAAGAAAATAGTAAATATTTAAAAAAATAATTAACTCAAATTAAATTTTTGAATTTATTATTAAATTTATTCATTTTCTTATAAAATATCTAATAATCAATAACAAATAATTAAAATTAAGAACCTTATAATATTTAGTACAAATAATGCTATATATATTTATTATTCTCTAAATTTTATTTATTTAATTTTTCAAATTTAAAATGAACTTTATTGATTGTGTTGACTTTCTTTTTCCAGCCCTTTTATTATTTTATTGTAATTAATTATTTGCATTCAATTAAAAACTATTTTTAATGATGCCAAAGAAGTATAACTTCTCACGCGCGTACATAAGTACACGCACCCATTTTTTTTGTCTATCGTTGATGGAAATTCATCTTGATGTATTACGAGAAAGCGCACGTATTTTAATTGAATAGTGATCATCTTGAACGTATTTCCAAGCGTGCGTGTTTACTTTGTTCACAAATAGAACACGAAACTAGGAAATCGTAACCGTAAGGTGGCCGTCATTCAATAAACCAAGTTTTCTTCTCGTTCCGTAAAACTGGATCGTGTAAAAACTTGGTAGGATTCTGGATTTCTTGTGCTATGATCCGTCGCAAACAGGCTTAACAGTTTGCCCGTGAAAGATAGGAGAGAAATTTTTTTTAATGTACAGTTTCTACCGAAAGTTTAAGACTTAAGAATGCCTTAAAGCTGCAGGAGGTGTCATAGATTACTAAAAACTTTAATAAAAATAGTGTTATAAATATTACCTCATTTTATAATTACAGTGGTATCACTGTAGAAAAACTTCGTAACAGTAGGTTTGTATTTTCTTAACTGATCAGGTGGTCTTAAACTTTGGTAGGAAAATATTTGTTATTTTTTTTATTTTGACATGAGTGATAAATCAGTCCATAAAAAGTAACTTCCGCGTTTGGTTCATTGCCACCAGTTGTGCTATAGTTTCCTTAGAGTGTTATGCGTGTTGTGTAAAATCCATAACTTTGTACAGCCATTACAATTAGTTGTAGAATATTGTATTAGGTTGGTAAAAATGTTCTGTATTTTCCTTATTCTATTTTCTTACAAAAATTGTAATTAAATTAATGATCGGAATATTTCAAGTGTTTTTCACCAAAATATGTACTTTTACACATAGAAAATTTAAAAAAAAATAAGATGCTAATTACATCAAAAGAATCTGTACAAAGTCTTACTTACCATATTGTGAAAAGTGATGGCGGTCTTAAACCCTCGGTAGAAACTGTATAACGTCTTAGCTCTCGATGTACGGAATTTGGTAGGAGTAATTTCACGGATGGAACGGAAGTCGTGTGGAACGGAAATTTGTAACCAATGTGCTGCCATCTGTGGCGGATGGTTTGAACCAAAGTTCACAAAGACAAAGGGAAGCTTTTTAGTATTAACTGTTTAACGAACTTTAACGAGATGGGCAGTATTTGATAAAATTCCTTGTCAAAAATCAGTTTACAAAGCAGGGACTTGGTATTTTTTTTAAGGTCTTTTTTTCTCTCTTTTATCGGAGCCGTTTCATTATATAGTTTGAAATATCGGTCTGCTAATCAAATGATTCAATAGTCGATCTCCCTGCTGCAGCAACGAATTCTAGCGGCGGGTGCGGAAACTACTTGTGATTCGCGCCAAGAAATGTGGTTGAAATCACGATTCGTGTATCTTTAATGAGCTGGGCATTGTTTTAAAGAATTATACGTTAAATTTCATGTCATAGTTTCGTATTATTAGTTTATTTGCAATATGAACAACACGAGAACACAATATTTGGCTCGTAACCGAGGTCATATGTTACATTTCTCTGGGAAGTATCTACTGAAAGACTTGCTTCTTCTTTTTTTTACTTTAGCTTAAAGTGTTTTTGAAGGTTTCGTTAACACTGCAAGATATATTTCACGTGAATTCGTGTTGAAAATGACAAAAGCTCAGTACCATAAGTCACCGCAGATATCTTTATAATTACGAAGAACGCGCGGTAATTTACAACCAATGCTCTTTGTAGACATAAGGTGAACAACTTTTTTTTTTTTAACAGAGTACCCAAGTCTTTTTGATTTATCTGCCAGCAGTCAACGAATTATATACGTTTTTGCAATAAATCACCGCGAAACAGCGGCCGAGTCCAGTGTTGACAAGCCAGGTAAAATTGTATTTATTTCGTCGTTATACAAGAGAATGTAAACAACTGGCACGCTTGTATCAATATATATACTGCAGCTGGTTTTCAAAAGCACGCGTAGTATTATATAGCGAAGTGAGAAGCTGTATGGTGCAAAAGATGGGGAGAGAGAAAGAAGTCTCGAGAAGTGGGTGTCTTTGATGTAGTTTGAGTAATGTGTTCCGCTGATTATTTGCAATTAAGTACGTGTAAGGACGGTTAAAATTTTGTAATGGTGTTGGTCGAGGAAATTATTAGGGAATGATAATGAACTGCCATTACGGCACATAATTCACTCCTCTAGTCCGAGAACGTTGAATCATGGCGCGCATGCTGAACGCCAAAATTGGCTATTCTTCAACCGGACCAGTACAATAATGAATTCTTTCGAGCCAAAAAAAAAGTAACGAAGGAAAAATTTTGTTTTAATTTGGTGAAATTGCGAATTTTTGTCTTTTTGCAACTATTCTTAAAAACTTGAGATTTTTTTTCAGTCACAGTAGTTATAGTTTTTTATCAAGCTATAAAAAATAAACTAAGCCTTAATTTGCAATTCAAGCCGTTACTAACGCTTTTTTTTTAATTTTGCTGAGCAGAACATTTGGAATGTAAATGGTTGAAGTAGTATGGAGCCGATATTAACGAAAATAAAAATTCTCCCTGGTAGGCTTAGATAACTCTATGAAGGTCATATTTAGGCCTACTACTTTCGCTGCATGGAATATGAGAAAATGTTAAATCGATTCATTTTTTTATTATATTTTGAGAACATATAGTGATTTTACGTGGGCTTCATTAAGTTCCTAAAATGTTACAGGAGTTTATAAAAATTTCCAAAATATTTCGAGAAGAAAAATAGGTAGACCTACTTCGAAATCAACCCACGCCTGTAGACTGTGCCGAAAGGGGGGAAGCCTAAGATGTACATCAAGTTCTGTCCCTGCCCGAACACGCCCGAATATTCACCTTCGGCCAACCTCGTGTTCATTTATATTTCTCTGTTTATTTTAATGTAGCTATACTAACCTAACTAACCGTAACCTAACCGACCACTTTTAATATTTGAATTCATTTTTCCTGCGCAAAAATAAAACAAATCCCGAGGTTGGCCGAAGGTGAATATTCTGGCAGGGACAGAGCTTGTTGTACATCTTAGGTTTCCCCCGAAAGGGATTATTATTATTAAAGAGGAAAGTTTATGTGACCATGTTTTCACACGTACATCTCCATTCTAAAAGAAACAACTCGTTGCTTACTCAGTATCGTATTCTAGACATAAAATCATAAATAACGGTAATGAGTTAATGAATACTGCAGCAGGGAAGCATTTCCAGATTAACATTTAAATTGATGATATAATATGAGCATTTTTTTTTCTTTTACAGGCGTGCGGTGATGATCGGCCATCCGTGTATGAGGTCGAGATGCGCGTGAGGCGCTGTCCAGCCACGTGAGTGTTCTTGTATATATATATATATTTTTTTTTTTACCTGAGCACTGGAGGTTTCCTGATACTTTTCCACGCCTTTTTACCGTGTGTCGTATGTATCACGGATTTCACTCTAGTGAATGATCACAATGAAGCACATAATGGGTTTTTTATGATTAAGGTTACTGCACCGTCAATTTGCAACAAATAATGTAGTATTAATGGATTTTATTAAGTGACCTCTGGATTTTTTTTAAAATTTTAACTAGGTAATTAAGAAGCAGTGGTGTAAGATGAAAGTTGGTTTGAAAGGTTTTCTACAGAAACAATTTTTTACGTCCATTTTTTGTAATTTACTTTTATAATATTGTTACGATCGCGCTTGGCTGCAGTGCTTGGCATCGCCGCGCTCGTACGGCCTGTCTGCGCCCCCTTCCACCCGCATCCTCTCCCTGGTATCTCGTGTCATACTGTCTCGCGACATCCTGACCGTCGCAGCGCGCACCTGCCTGAGATCGAGTTACTTAAAAGAGGCCTCACTGCGGAATAAAAAGACCCAGACATGTTTATCGGCGCGTTTTGTGGGAACCCGATGCTTGTTGCGTTTATCGGCGTTCTTTGAGAAGCCGCCGCGTCCTTCGACAGGACTTACGACGCGTTTCTGGACATTTCGACGGCGAAGGTCGCGCGATATCTCGGAGACATGCCCGATTGTTCTGGACGGGAACCCAAGGGCTATATAAGGAGGTTGGGCCGACCTTCGACAGGAGTTCAGTGGGGAGTTCTCCCGCGGCGGAGTTTCCGGGCGATAGTGCCGCGGGTGCGGCAGAGTGGCGAAGTCCCTGGACGAAGGTTCCAGGGCAGGGAGTGAGTGAGTTCAGTGGAGTCGGGAGGTTCCGGGCGATAGAGTCGCGGGCGCGGCGGAGTCCCGGGCGAAGTTGCGAGTGAGTCGTCGTGTGGGATCTCGGCGAAGGGTGTGACGGCGGCGGAGTGCGGCGACGGAGTCCCGCGGCGGAGTGCGGCGACGGAGTCCCGCGGCGGAGACCCACGAGGGGTGCTGCGGCGAGAGTTGCGCCGGAAGTGCGGCCCAGCGAGGTGTGTGAAACGAGTGACTGGGGAATTGACCTTTTTTTACGTGTAATTAATTATCTGCCAATTTATAAGATTATTTGTAAGTGACAAGTAGTGGTAATAAATAAAACTGTGTGTGTGATAAAAATCTTTAATTGGGCTATACTTTACGAACCCGTAGGTAAATCGTAACAATATATTTTAGAAAAACATAGCGTAGTGTCGATTGACATTATTACTACCCGCTGTAGTTATTCCAAAAAAAAATTCAATATTAAAAGCCTATGACTTTTCCTTACACTTAATCATTGCTGCAGTTACAACATTGCTAACTGAAAAGTACCCTTGACAACTACACGCATATGACATAATACCTATAAACCCTACTAAAGTACTAAAATACAAACGAGTACAAAATTAAAAAAAATCACACAGATTATACTAATTTACCATCGAAAAACAATTATTACATTATTTTACTCATATTTATCACGCTCCAAAAAAAAAAAACGCAACCAGTGAATTATTCATTTTCTTGACATTGCTTTTGGTTGCGGGGTTTTCCAGTTAATAGTTTTCCGATATCTCACTTTCATTTTTTTTGCCAGTTATTTACTAAACGTTACATTATATAAACACTTGCATCACAGGTATGGAGATAAATTTATAGAAAAAGTAATAACAAAATTGGTTGTCTGTAAAGTCGGTTTACGGACGATAGTTAAACGTGACAACGTCATAACAAAACATTGATGAAATGATTGCATACTTTTGTGAATAAAATTGAATCATTTTTATTGAATTATCACTATTTTGTGTGGATACAAAGAAGGAGTGAATTTAAATCTACAATTTAATTGATAAATTTACTTTTATGTGCGCTCATTAATTCAAATATGTTTATTACTTTAACGAATAGATTATTTTAACTATAACTTTTATACATGTTTGCTATTTCACTTCTTCCAATCTGTGTTATTCTGTTAAGGATAGGACGATGATAGGAAAAGTAGGAAACGAACGGGAGTGTTTCAAGTTTAATGTGCCTCGAAAAAGTCAAATCGATGGTTGTTCCAATCGAGTGGAAGAGAGAGATAGATGCGGTGCAAGCGTACAATGAGCGTAACGGGTCACAGCGTAACGGGACAATGTGCGTTACGGGACTCTTTTTCGTGCGTGCAGCCGGATGTTCATCGATTTATTAGACGTTGTCACGTCAATAAACAGTTGTTATTACGACGTATGTTCCCCCTTTCTTTGGAGAAGGGGTGACACGTCTGTCACGTGGTGTGTCGGGGGGGGGGGGGGGGAGTAGTCGAGCTATGCCAATTGCGACACCCGTCCACACGAGTGTTGGTCGGGCTGTCCCTTGAAGAAGTGCATAACCCATGCCGTCCATCAGGCGACCCCCTTCCCCCTCATCAACATCTGCAACCATCTGAGCGCACGGGTGGGCCAGGCAGAGAGATGGACCCCGCAGATACCGCGCCCCGCTCAGAAGAGACTGATCTGACAATGGCCGGGGGTCTCTCTGCGCCCGGTTGACAAAAGGCGATTGACGCCGGCATTGAATTGTTGAGAAGGTAAAAAAGAAAAAAAAAATTGGGGAAGGGGGAGTGAGTTTTGGAGACCCCCCCCCCCCCCCCCCTCTTCACCAACATTCCCTGCTGCGCGCACGTGCTCGCAGACTGGTTTCAGGAGATTACGAGGATGAGAAGGAGGGGATGGGGGAGACGAGAAAATTGTGTTCCTTCCAGTTTGCTCCCCTTGTGAGACCGGCCGCTGTGCAAATCCCTCCTTGTTTATCTGCCTGCCAAACGCGTGGTGGTTTTCTGGGGGGGAAAAACCCCCCACCCTTCCCCCGCCCCCTTACTTTTACCAAACCCACAATCCTTCGTGCAATTAAAAGCGAAACGACTAACGGGTCCGTGCGACGACACACAACTGGACATTCGCTTGTTCGGCCGAGCAGAAGCGATACAATGGCAAACCTGAAACGGGTCCCGTTCCAGAAAATACTGACCAACTACCGAACACCTGTGGGGGGGGGGGGGGGGGGGGGGAGAGATAAAAAAAAGGAAAAGCTCTTTCTCCGCTGTCAAAAAATACGCATTGCGTAGAGCCACAATTGTTACTGCTTAATATTTTAAGTAATAGGTAGGGACCGGAAAAATTCGCGGATTCAGTGACCTCTAGGATACCCTAGTTCATTATCCTCTGCATTTCTCAAGTAAACACGCGTGTTCATTGGGTACTAAATTGTGAGGCGTCTCCACTGGGTAGCTTGTGATTCGACGCTTCTTTGGTCGATAGTCTCTCATTGGCCCAGAGAGCTCCAGTTAAAACTGCGAGCCAATAGCAGAACCAGCAGAATTGTACACATGTTTGAATTTCAGCCTACCACGAAATGAATCCGCGAATTTTTCCGGTCTCTAGCAATAGGCATACCAGTTGTGGGAAAAAAAGATTTTGTTATTATTTTATTAATTTTGTAAGTACGTCACTAGCATCATCAAACTGAGGCGTATATCGTATTTCATGGCGCCAAAACAAAAAATTTGTTTTATTATAACTACAAAATAAACATAACCTTATTGCCAGTGGGGGAAAAATATATTGATTTGTTTGAATTTCTTTCTCTTGCTGACGTAATTTCAAATATAATTTTAAAATTTTTGCAACAGTCTTGCTATTAAAATACTCTTAGCTAACATGAATAAAAAAAAATCTAAATTTAATTTTCAACACGCAGTGTTTATCTGTAAGCCTTTAGCATTATATCACTTTACTTATTTAATTTAATGTTAGTTAATTTTTTAACAGTCTCTTATTTTCCAATATTGTTAGAAATAACTTGAAACTAGAAACGAAATAAATTATATTAATAAGTAGCCTTTACATAGAAGATACTTTTTATTTTTGAAACAAATTTTAAAATAAATATAAAGATTTAATTTAACAATTTTTACAGACAAAGCTGGATCATTCATGATAATTTGATTGCATTACGTGAATTGACTTTCAATTTATTGTCATGGCAGTTATACGTCTATTTGCATTATAATATTGTTTTTGCACATTGGAAATGAAATTTGTGAGATTTTATTTAAAGGTGATGTTACCATATTATTAATGTAAACATTCTGGAAAACTTACATAAATTCTATTTATAATTTAACAACGATGGTGAAGAATACCGTACATCAAATTTCATACTTCATTCTTAAGAATTAAACAACTGAACACTAACAAAACCAAAGACGAAAACAACAGCAGAGCACTGATTAAGGAACCTAGCAGTCGTAAAATCTCGGGGAAATGTTGTAATAAGACCTATATATATATATATATATATATATATATATATATATATATATATATATATAAAATTAAAGACAAAAATTAGGTACATTAACAGAATGCTCTAATTATAATTACAAATACTTATAAAAATATTGTAAACAAAAAGTAATAACCAAATAACACCACATAACGATTTTTGTCAAACAATTGGACAGAAAATAGCCAAACAGAAAGACATACTTACACTAATTGTGATTATAAAAAAACGAACAACCGAGACCACGAGACAAAACAATAGCAAACAACAAAGTAATACGATGGACACATTTTTTCAGGCGAAACTTTGGGTGCAGCAAACAGTCGCGAATGCGATTTAAAAAAAAAAAAAAACCTTTTTTTTTTCGGTTTGGCCCCCAGTTTTTGACATAATTCGGAGTTAACATGCCCATACGTCGGAATAAAAAAAAAAGCCAAAGTCCATTTTAACCAAATGTATCCTATTGAGTAAGGGGTAATTAGTATCAAAACATCTTTCAGACAATGAGTTTTGATAATATTCCCACTTGCGAGTAATTCCCGGTCTGATCCCGTCGGAGGGAGTCCAATCATCGCATTGGCAGCAGAGCGTCTCAACCACCCACCTCGCCTCTACACTGTTAAAAAAATTGGTTGTCTGTAAAGTCGGTTTACGGACGATAGTTTAACGTGACAACGTCATAACAAAACATTGATTAAATGATTGCGTACTTTATGAATAAAATTGAATAATTTTTATTTTAATAATAAAAGAATAAATACTTGAAATTATTCTAGTAATCAGATTTTTAAAATGCAAGAATAATCAACCTTTATTGCCGAAATTGTTGTTGTAATAAGCAATGAAAACCACATTAACTTTTCACTTCACTTTACAAACAGTCGAGTGGAAGAGAGATACGTAGATGCTGCGCAAGCGTACAATGTGAGTAACGGGACACAGCGTAACGGAACAATGTGCGTAACGGGACACACTTTTTCGTGCGTGCAGCCGGCGTTCATCGGTTTATTAGACGTTGTCACGTCAAAAATTTAAAAATGTGTAATTTCAGATGAATGTTTTTTCTTCCATTCACAGTGAGAATTAATGACGGTGTACGGGTGAAGTATGTCGGATGAATACTGACTCGCCCCGTAGAAGGACGCTAACTTACAGCAGTCCGTGTAGAGACGCAGAGAGCCCGGTCTGATTCCTCGGCAAGAACGACTCCATATTAGGACGCCCTCCGGTGTGATTGACTAATGACGGCGCACCGTCGCTATGATAATTTAAAAATGCCAGGCATTAAGTCGGAATGGTGTGCCTCCTTTCTCCCTTCCCCTCCCCTCTTCTAGGCCCCAACCAAGCCCAAATAAAGAACACGGTAAACAAACAAGAGTCTGCCTCCCCCCCTTTGTCTCTAACAGTGACGTTCAATTTGTCTCGGAGAGCGAACTTAACAACAATATTACTGTTGCACGGGGCCCTTTATTTTTAAGTGACTCATTTGTACGGCTTCTTCATCGACGGTGCTTCATCGTCTTTGTGCGGGCAATCCTGCAGTTCGTACAAAGGCTGCAGCCAGAGGTATCACATGATATTTTTTGAAAGCCGATGTTTTTTTTTTTTTTTTTAGTGCATTGCTAGAGACCTGTAAAATTCGCGATTTCAAATCCCTAAAGGATAGACTCCATGATCCTCTATGCACTCGTGCAAATTACATCTGCTGATTGGTTACCGACTCGTAACACCTGTTGACTGGAATGATCGTGATTCGCTAATTCTTCTGTTAAAGATTTTTCATTGGCCCAGAGTCCTTCGATCAACTGTGGCCCAATCACTGAAGCAAAATAATGTCAAAAGTATTTCGACTCTATCCTATCGCGAAATGAATCCGTGAATTTAACAGGTCTCTGTGCATTGCACAGTGATTTTTGAAGTGAAAACTTCTTTAGCCGCGTTGAGCGATTTTTAGTAGGGTGCCAAAACTTATGGGTTCGCGTCACCGACATGCTAGTGACGTGTTGCGCCAGACTGGCGAATCGCAGCGGCCTGCGTACGTGTATACGCATGTATACACTAATACATTGTGTACACTCGACTGTATCATGTGCGCGTTGGACTCTTTTTTTGGATGGGTAAAATCTTGTGAGTTCGCATCACCGACATGCTGTAGTAGCAGTAAGTGAAGTTAATTTGACCACGTGAATACATGACCTAGGTCTGACATCACTGGTTAAGTCATAGCTAGGTAATGAATTTTTACGTAATTTTTACATACCACTGACATCTTTTGTGACTAAAATTTGATGTAAGGATAAATTATATCATGCTGACATCGTACTGATATAATACCAAAAGCATTTTCTTACGTACATTTGACGTAGAAATGATGTCATATTACACATTTAAAAACAAAGTTTTAAATTTTCACTTCTGTTGACAGTCCCCATGACTGGCTTTTTTTTTGTAAATGGAACAAATATTCATGTGAAATTACAGATATATTTGTAAATTCGTACGTTTACACGAAAACATCTGTATCACTGCAAAATATTTGTGGCAGTTATAATGGGTTCGGATTCTTACCCGGGCATTTAAGCTTTGAGTTGTCCCGCTACCTGCAATGGTTAAAGTTATTTGTAAACCGTTCCCTGATACAACAAAATAAATTCAAATTACTAAATATTCTCTAATCTTTGTCATGGTTTTAAATATAAATAAATATATAAAAATATGTATGCTTCATTGAAACATAAATCAACATAAAAATATTATGCACAATTTTTTGTAAGAAATAGGCTACTTTATATTATTTTGAAAAAAAGTATTTCATATATGCAAAAATAACCTTAGATATGTGTTGTACAAATTTTGATTTCTTTCTTGTAGTATTACAAACTATTTCTTTCCAACTGGTTTCCAAAGGAATCTATTGTAAGAATACTATCATAGATAATACTTCAAGATCAGGTACTTTTTTGTTATGGTCAATTGCTTTATTTTTAAATATTCAATGTTCATGTTAAGAATACTGAATGTGGTTAAGTGTAACTTAAATTCGCTAACAAAAGAGACCATAAATAAAATAAATAAAATTAATTGTATATATGTAGGAAATATCTATTCCTAATTATATTTTACGTTTTAAACAGGGTACCACATTTACACTGAAGGGAGAAGAGTATTTCTGCGGCAGAATTATATACGTATTTTGTTGATAATCTAAAATGACACTAGTGAGTTTTTCTTCAAAGCTACTTAGTCCATGTAAATTTACGAAGATATAAAAAAAAATATTTAAGATCGCTGGAGAGTTTTTGACTAATATTATTCATATATTTAAAGTAATAAATTTTAGTCTTATGGATGATAACGATATGTTCCCCAGTGCCCGTCACATCAGCTGAAATTTAAACACGCAAAAGGCAAAAAAAACAAAAAAACAAATCTACAGATTATCACAAACGAGAGCACTTTTCTGACGCAATTTCATCTACTTTTTTTTTTTTTTTTTTTTTTTTTTTTTTTTTTTTTTTTTAGTTTGACGAGAAAATATTCTTCCACCGTTTCTGAAGAAAAATACTGGTCAACGGTTAGAAAATTAAATAGTTTATTAAATTTAATGGAATCATTAGTGTGGAACGACAACTTATTGCATCACTTGAATCCGTCGAAAAATGGCATTATTTCGTGGGCTGGCGCTAGACTATGCCCAAGCCACTGCTTAGTAACACTCGGTAGCTACATCATCATCCGTGAATGCAAACTTTAGAGAAAGAAAATTGGACGTGGTGATCAGATACGCTAAATCCCCTAAGCAGATTTCAGCCTAGAGCACTGGGTTGCTTTAATGTTAAATGAATGAAGGAAGCAACTAATGAATAAATAAATTAATAAAAAAAAGAAAGTATGAATGAAGGAAGGAATTAAATATTCAATGAAGGAAAGAATTAATAAAATAATGATGGACAGTGTGAATAAAGGAATGAATTATTGAGTGATGGAGAGAAAAAAAAAATTAATGAAAGATGAATGGTAGAATGAAGGAATGAATATACTTACGTATGAATGAATGAACTAAAGTATTGAATTAATGCATGAGTGAAAGCGTGATACGAGTGTTGGCGTCTCGTCAAAATCTCGGTGTCATTAGGACCGTCTGAGGGTGGGGAGATGAGAATGGGGAGTTGGAATTCATCGGGGATGGGTAACGGCACCTGGCAACGTCCGCCACATTTTCCCACTTGCGAAACCCGCCGGTAATCGACCCCCGGACCTCCCTTGGAGACGGTGCGCACATCTCCTCCTCCCCCCCTCCCCATCATCAAGAGAGAGAGGGTACCGTGGCAGGGTGTCTCCACACACATCTGCAATAAGAATTTTACCTGACTTTCAAAAAAATTTTCAAATTTCCCTGACTACTTTTTTTTTCTCAATTTATTAACCTATTTTGTAATTTTCTGAAAGAAATAAAGTAAATCAAGCTTACACCATCCTCATAGCTGGACTTATTAACTCTCCACTTCATTTAATTTTTTTTAATATTCAACAGAACCTTGCATACGCCATTTTATGGTGTGTATGACCGTGGGCATAGATCTCGTAAAAGCCAGGGGGCCAGGTGCCCCCCCCCCCCCAAATTAAGAAGCCCCTCGCTGAGGGGGTCTGCTTGAGTTTTCAAAATCCTGACCGCGAAGCAGGGTTGATAAAAATAAACGTCAAATGTTTTATATGTTTTAAAGTTTTCCATATTATGGGCAGTGCACAACATACAAGCACCCTTTCCAGAGATTACTTGTACCGGTTGAAACCTACGCGTAAAACTTTTGGGCCGCAACCCCCCCCCCCCTTTTTTTTTTTTGCAAATTTCCGCGGGTCTCCCTTGAGAATCGTATAGATTTGCGCCCCATTATGACTATGTACTGAAACGCCATCTGGAAATATATACTAATATTATAAAGCTGAAGAGTTTGTTTGTTTGTTTGTTTGTTTGAACGCGCTAATCTCAGGAACCGCTGGTCCGATTTAAAAAATTATTTCTGTGTTGGATAGTACATTTATCGAGGAAGGCTATAGGCTATATTATATTATCAATAACATTAGGGATCCTTACTAAAAGTCCAATTTAGAATCAAATGCGTTGGAGGGGGTTAGATACAACATGCAGTACACGTACGAAGTGTGTGTTTAAAATGCCGCAGGCGCTAGAAGTTTATTTCCTATTGCCTATTAACATTGTTGTCACGCACTAGATGCCTTATCATTCTTATATTAAATAAATAAATACTTTCACAGTCTGGGTCAAGGCAGGCTGGAGCGCGACTTTTTCTTCTTGAGGGGAATTTCCCAAGACTTCCCCAGGAATCAAGGTGGATTCCTTGTCTTGTCCTGACTTTTCCCAGAATGAGGACATCCTGTGTGGGCGGCACAAGCTCCTTCCTCTTTTCAGAGCGGCACAAAAGAAGAGGGACGTCTCGGAGAGCTGTCGCAGCCCCAGTTAGTGAAGATAAATACGCCGCCGCCGAAGGAGGAATTTCTGAAACGTCTCCCCCCTCCCTTTTCAACGGCGTCCTTGAATCCCGAGGTCTTTCGTGTCGACGGATCGCCCCCTTTTGAGCGAGGGGTCGAGGAAGGATGTTCGCGGAAAAAAAAACAAGTTGTCCGAGAGTAACGCCTCCTCAGGGGCGTATCTGTGTTGAGCGAGGCGGGATGATAAGCGCGACGCTCGCTGGTGCTTCTAGCGCGGTGTCTCCTCTGGACTGGCGCGCTGTCTTCTCGTCGTGCACAGGACAACTGTGATATTTGAGCGGTGACAGTAACATTATACGGCCGAGAAATGAAGATAAACGTGTAATGCAAGTCCCTTTAAGTGCTTTCAAGAATCTGTACTGGTTGTTTTACGCCTAAAAAATTACTCTGAAAACATGCGTTTTAGCAATTTTAACTCTTCTAAAAATACAGTTTAAAAAATTAATCCTATATCAAAATTACTTTTCGGCCCTCAGCGAACTCTTAAATGCTTTTCGTAAGCAGACCCCACTCAGATGCCTTGAGTAGTTTTTAAATCGCGTGAATTCTACTGAAGCTCTGAGCACCTGTGTGTGCCCGGGTGGGCGGATGACTTAGTCAGGCGTGTGTGTGTGTGTCATTGAGGCGGGGTGATAAGTGCGACGCTCGCCGGGGCTTCCAGAGCGCCATCGCCTCTAAGCACGAGGTTGAAGACTGGCAAAGTACAAGAAGTATGAGATCTGAGTGGTGACCGAAACATTACATGTCCGAGAAAATCTAATAAAGGCGTAATGCATTGGCCCTTGTGTGCTTTCGAGAATCTGTACCAGGTGTTTCAAGTCAAAAATATTTTCATCTTCTAAAAACACGCATTTTTACGTCATTTCCACTCTCTTAAAAATACATACAGTTTTCAAACCAAATACGGGAACCTAAATACTCGTCTGCTCTTAGTGCATTATTGAATGCTTTTCGTGAAGAGACACCGTTTGGATGTCTTGGGAAGATTATAAATAGCGTGGATTTCTCCTGAAGCTCTGCGCACCGCGCGCGCATGTCTGTGTGTGTATGCGTGCGAGGGTAGGCAGGGGCCTTAAAGATCGACTCGCTCGCCCAGGGCTGGATGTTTGGCTGCCTTCACACTCACCGGTACTTCACGTCAGACGGCGAAGCGGGAGTTCGCGGTCCGGTTGACGTTTATCGCTTACGACGCGAAGGAGCACAGTTCGACCGAAAGGCGAAAGAGAAAAAAAAGAAGAAAAAAAGGAAATAAACGCCAATAACGTTTCAAAACATGATCACTTTCAAATATACTTTCAACAGCTCCGCAAAACCTTACAGGTTGTTTTGAATGGAAAAAATAAATAAATTACTACACAACATGAATCAATCATATTTACTATCTACGTGAAGAACTATACTACGTCCACAGCTAGACTGACAATTTTGGTATCATCAACTGCAAGGAAATTGAACTTAAACTGACAATATATTTAGAAAATTAGTTTCACATTTCAATATATATGTGAATGTATATATATATATCACTTGACAAATTTTCAAAAGTTCATACTTAAGTTGTGATGCCATTGCTGCAAAGGATCGTAAACTTTCGTCATGAAGTGTGTACAAAGCTGTCAAGAACGAATTATCAAAGAACCATCATTAAATTTTATTATTGGTTGTTTTTAATGTTTTCTTCATTTCTTAACACAGCAAAGAATGCACACAACAACTCCCTAACCCTAAATTCTTACTTCCATGCGTCGTCAAGATTGATAACAAATAACTATAAAAAGAGAAGAAGAAAATCCTCATCCTGTTTATCTTTCATAATGTGGAGCAGGTTTGCACACAACGTGGAATCATTCAATATCTAGGAAGACAATAAAAAAATTTGCGAATGAGTCTTTCATTACTAGCCAGTGGTGTGTTGACATCTTACCTTGGTAACGAGAAAATTGATGTTTTCTCTTGGTAAAAATAAACTTACAGTACGAAACTCGGACACGAAATTAAACGTAGAATTCTTTAAAAAAAAAACAATGCCGAGCGTGATAAATATATGTAAGCAAATTGTGTTTTCAACTACATTTCTGGACGCGAATCACACGTATAGTTTCCGCACCCGTCGCTAGAATTCGCTGCCGGAGCAGCTAAAAAATTCGATTTGCAGAGAGAAAAATTTTACGGCTCCGATAAAAGTGTGAAAAAAAAACTTGAAAAAATATTAAACCCCGGCTTGTTAACTGTTTTTCGTCACTGAATTCTATTAAAATTCTGCCCTTATCGTTAAAATTCATTGGTCAGTTAATACTATAACGTTTCCCTTTGTCTCCGTGCCATTCGCCACAGATGGCAGCACCGTGGTTACACATTTCCGTTCCATTCACGAAATAACTCCTACCAGATGGTATATCCCAAGAGCTAAGATGTTACACATTAAAAAATGCGTTTTCTTGGGGTGTTCTCAATACTCTTCTCCCCCTTCTTCAAATCCTTCCTCTTTTAAGCCATTTTGCCGTTGCCCCATTTAACCTTGTTGCTATCGTTCATTCACCTACACTGTTAGAAATTACAGCAAATTTACGGACTTTTCAAAGAAGAATTTATCTCAATAAACGGAGAGTTCTCCGTAATTTAAAAAAAAAAAAAAAAAACTGAATCTTCGTAGAAACCACGCTGTAATTTCGACTTCCTATTTAAATGATCCGTGCTGAACAATTGTAAACACAAAAAGAGTGTTCTCACTGTAGACTTAATCGGTTATTTAATGTTTTGTCAATATACCAAGGATATTTGTTTTGAATTCATGTCGGAAGTAAGTGAACCAAGTGTCCGTTAATTTACGAAGAAAGCCTTTATCTTTACCAAGATCCCTGGATAATTTGTAACCAGCGTTCTTCGTAAATTGAAGATTAAATTTTTAACAGTGTAGGTCTAGGTAATGAAGTTATGGTTTTGGTTTCTACGAGACGCTAAAACCTAAATTTTTAGTTCGTTGTTGTGAAAAAAAGAATAGCCTTTTTTTTTCAGGCCGGGATTCGAACACGGGAATATCAACCCCCTAACTGAACTAAAATACCTCCTAATTATCAATATTGATAAAAATAAAGTAAAATAGTAGTGGTAACAAGTAATTTTTACAACTGATGTTCGTTTACACGGCTTTCTTTACTAATTAAGATTTAAAAAAAATCAACGTATTCTTTCTACAGAAAAAATTTTATACAGTTTGTTCAAAATTTCCAAAATTGTATATAATATCCATTATTTAAATTTTTCAAAATTATAAATTCTACTGTAGTAAATTTGAACAAATCTCAAAATAGTATAAAGAAAAATAGATTTTCTTTAAGAATTATTAAAATTAGACCAAGATTATGTATAAATTATGACCTATGATTTATTAAATTTATTAAGTTATTTCTACCAGACGTAACGGAAATGATATTATCTTAAATCAACTAATATTCTTAAACTTTTTTTCCCTCTGGAAGGGAAATGGACTTATAGCATTTTTTTTTATTGGTAACGGCAAAACTCACCCTCCTCTTAGTAAATAAAAGAGGGAACCTACTTGAAAAAATAAATAAAAAAAAGGGTTTGCAGGGTAGTTTCAACCCTTCTTTCTTTTTCCGCCGCCGCCCATTCGCCCGCTGAAGGAATAACATCCTCCCTTGTCGCCCCGGATCTGTCACTTCCTGTTTTAGTTTCAAGAAGCTTGCGAGAAGTAAACTCCCAAGGACTTCCCCAACAGTTCAGAATTGACGTCAGCGATTCCAGAAACAAAACAAAAAAAAATGTGAGTGGTTCATTTAATGCTCGCCAGTGAAGTGTAACATCTAACCTCGGTAATGAGCGAAAACATGTGTTCTCATTTTGAAAATAACACGTATAATACGTAACTTGGACACAAAATTTAACGTAGAAGTCTTTAAAAAAATGCCAAGCGTGATAAATATGCGATTATTGTTTTTTTCTACTACATTTCTGGACGCGAATCACGCGTAGTTTCCACAACCGCCGCTAGAATTCGCTGCCGGAGCAGCTGCATCGACTACCGAATCATTTGGTTTGCAGATCGCAGTTTTAAACTTTATAATGAAAAGGCTCCGATATAAACGACATATACTTGGAAAAAAAAAATACTAAACCCCTGCTTTGGACCGTATTTTCGACAAGTATTTTTATCAAATTACTGCCCAATATGTTAAAATTCTTTAAACTGGTTAATACTGGAAAGCTATTCAGGGAATGGTTTACAAATTACATCTAACTACTGGAAGTACTGGCACAGCATAAACTATAAATGCCCGGGTAAGAATCCGAACCCAGTATTATTGTAAAAAATATATTGTAGTGATACAGTTAGTTGTTTTCATGTAAAGTACAAACTTAAAAAAGTATCTGTAGTTTTACATGAATATTTATGTACCATGTACAAAAAAAATTCAGTTTACTTAATCGGGAGAGCCTTGGTCTGGACTTTACGAAGTAAAGACCTTACAATGTGAAATTTGTTTTTAACTGTCGCATGACAAAGATTTCACTGTGCGGGTGGCGGATTGGTTACAAACACTCTTTCAAAAAAAAATCGGTTACGTGGTTTGCATTTAACCTCCAATGCCTCCTGATGCGACGGGAATTCTTGTTATCTGGGTCCGAAGGAAAAAAAAAAGAAGAGGTAAATAAAGATGCTTCTTATCGCGGGTTGGCATGACTTAATGCGCAGTGACGAAATGTAAACAAGTAGGGGAATGTTTGGCGATCAGAAATAACGCGTAGTCTGGAAAAAAAAAATGTTTTCTGTATTACCACAGAATATTCCTTTGGTAACCAGTTGCCAAGAAATAGTTTGTAATACGTACTACTATCGATATATTGTAACTTTGTACAACACAGGGCTAAAGTTAATTTTTTTTTCGTACATGAATTACGTTTATCGAGATAATACTGAGTATTTATTACGAAAAGTGGCGGTAAATATATTTTAATGATTGTTTCATTCAAGCGTAATTTTTTTTACAACGGAAAACATATAATGGAATATTCAACAGGTGCACTTATTTTTTTATGCTTATTAATGTACGAAGAAAATACTGTAAAGCTATTCAGGGAACGGTTTGCATATAACTTTGACTAATGAAGACACTGGGTCAACACAAAGAATAATTGCCAGGGTAAGAATCCGAAACTCAATAATAATGCGGACAATATTTTGTAGCGATATAGTTGTTTTCATGTAAATGTACAACTATCTATAATTTTTACACGAATATTTTTGTTCTTATTAAAACAGAGAAATACAGTGTAGCGACCTGTAAGAAACATTTTTTCCCTTGGTATCTGGTTGGCTTCCACAAACAAGTGCATGATCTAGTCAACCTCGGCTGCTGCCACTCCAGTTCTTTTCCCATATGTCGTGTCGAACTAAAGTTGGAGGAATATGACGTGACCGAAAACTCACTAGCGTAGCCGCGTTTGTTTGACTTGAGTTCACATCAATTATTTTTTTATGTAGGCAAGGATAAAATGAATATATTGAATTTTGGATGTAATGGTATCCTGAATGGTATCAAATGCGCACCTAATAAGCGTGCTAATATAAAATAAATTCTGAATTGACATCAATCAAAATATAAAATTATGCTCTAGTCTTCGTAACAAATACTTAGAGACGGGAAAAATTCGCGATTTCGATGACCTCTAGGATAGACTCCACAATCCCCTACACACTCAGGCAAATGCCACCTGCTCATTGGCTATTGACTCTTGACACCTGTCAACTGGGATCATTGCGATTCAATACTTATTTGGTTGAAGGTTTTTCGTTGGCTCAAAGTCCTTCAGATAAACTGTGAGTCAATCACAGAAGCAATATGAAGATACAGCTGTTTGGATTATAGCATATCATGAAATGAACCCGCGAATTTTTCCGGTCTCTACAAATACTGAGTACTATTTCGAGGAAAAAAAAAAACCTATTTCATGTTTGCAGAAAATAACTATAGCCGTGTGTTTTACAAAGTTCCAGTTAAAATATTTATAGCAAATATATTTCTTGGCAACTGATTACTGAAGGAATCTTTCGTAAAAGTACAGAAAAAAAATTTTTTTTTCCTGTGTACATAAAAGGACAAAAGTTACGAAGAACACTAGTTGATATTGTAACTAGCGTTATTGGTACATTTAAATTGAAGTTTTTTTCAACGGTTGAAGAGGGACGTTGTTAACACCCATCATGGAAGGGGAAATGGGGGGGAAAGGGCGGGAAAATGGCGGACAATGACGCTCCCTTGCATATAGCGCGCGTGTGCGAACGCGACAGGCGAAAGAAAAAAAACCGCTTGTTAAAGACTCTTTTCGAATTCATGGTCTAATTGTGTGCTAAACCGCCGCCGAGCGACAGAAGGGCGCGGTCTACAACGACGCTCGCGGTAATTTTCCTTGTCTCGTCTCGTGTCTCGTCTCGTGTCGTGTCTCGTGTCTCGTCTCGTGTCTCGTGTCTCGTGACTCGTCTCGAAAAAAAACCATGTGTGAATGTACGTGTATATGTAGGGTCCGAAGGGAAAAATATTATTTATTGTAAGATTATTTATTGTAAGATTGTATATTATAATATTATAATATATCTCGTATTATTTATTGTAAGAAAATGTATATATATTTGTGCCTTCGTTAGTTTTTTACATACATGTTTAGGTTATTAAATATGTTTAAATCTCTATAACTTTAGCATTAGATAAATTTAAAAAAAAGCCTTTTATAATATGCTTTTAATATATTATACTTTAGGTAACACTTGTGTATATTATATGCTTTTTATTGTTATTTTTTATATTTTTACTGATGTGTTAGTTCAGTTTTTATTTTAATCTATTTGTGGCAATATTTTTTTTTGTATTTCTAGGCTGTAATATTTATGAGGTTTATTTTGCATGTACCTATATATAAATAAATATTAAGTACACGTACACCTAAACCAAGCTACTACGGGGTTTCCCGCCACAGCTGTAGGTGGTAGAAAGGGAAAGTGGTGGGAGGAGTTTAGGACGAAAGGCGAAGGGGAGACGGTCATTGAATCCGGGCGGTCAGTAGAACGAGGAGGGGGGGGGGAGGAGTAAGGGAGCCGGCAACACAAGGGCCCGCCATTCATTCCTGCCGTGAAGGCATCCGTGAAGGTACAGCCGGGGAGGGGAGGGGGAACTGCCTCCGCAAGACCCTTTCTCTCTCTCTCTCTCTCTCTCTCTCTCTCTTTCTCTCTCTCTCTTTCCTCTCCAAATTCACCGCCCTACTCCCTTCCGTCGCACACCCTCAACAGCCCTCACAATCGCGCCGAGACATCACCGGCAACGGGGACGCACCACAACGCCGAAATACATTAACGCCGAATAATGGCATTGCAGGACTGCCACAAAAGTTAGGTTAGGTGAGGTTAGGTTAGATTAGGCTAGATTAGGCTAGGTTAGGCTAGCGTAGGTTAGGTTAGGTTGTGGTATTTCGGCGTTAAGATACATTTAAGAAACACACAAATTCATTCAGTTTTTTTTTTTTTTCATTTTTCTCCTGTAGCTCCCCCTCCCCGCAGCAACATTTTTCGGCGTTGTGATACACAGCAGTTTTCTAGCTGTCGGCGTTGTGGTACACAACAGTTTTCTAGCTGTCGGCATTGCGGTCAATGTGGCATTCGGCCTTATGGTATTCGGCGTTATTGTACGTTCGGCGTTGTGGTAACGACCCGACGGCAACCGCCGTGTCTTTCCTGGGGAAGCAACGTCTCGCTCGCCCGAGTCGGTCACTTACTTCGCCTCGCGTTCGGACCAATCCCGTTCAAGCGCTGCGAGTATGTCTTCATCTTTGATATTACTGGCACCGGTTGCACCCCGTCCGCGATCTTCAAGCGCAACCAATTTGATGGTTCTTTGTTCTTTATTGATCTTTATTGTTGTTGTTAGTAGCACAGAGGCTGACATAATCTCATAAAAATAAAACATAGGTTTCATACATCCAATACTGACAACATTATAACATCGTATACATACAAAATCACCTTGGTATGCATATATACACCATCGCCGGTCGGGAATAACAAACTGATGTTTACCACCCTGGTCTCGTCGATGTATAAGCTCTGAGAAAGGAAGGGTTTATTCGCGTGAAACAAATATATATATATATATATATATATATATATATATATATATATATATATAATTTCCCAACTTTTCCCCGGTAGCGTGAATTTTATCAACTACAAATTGAGATGAGAAGTCACTCAAGCAACCCCACACCTCATTTCGGATTCTCCACTGTGTCATTCGCTTCTTGATTCTTTGGCCCAGATGGTATGCGTAACCACCGGAAATAAAAATAAAATAAAATAAAATAAAAATTAACTGAATCGCTTGCGTGAAAATAAAAACATTCTTTTTTTTTCTTTTCTTATTTTGTGGCTTTTCGTCACAGAACATTATTTTCTATGTATAACCAACACATAAACATTTTTCTTAAATCTTCCCAGAACAAACTCGTTTTCCCACATATACTAACTATAAAAAAAAATAAACGAAATTGAATTGTAAGCAGCGCTCCCTGAATATATCACTACAATATACTTTACGCAATTACTGTGACAGTTTTGACTTATTGAGTTCTTTTCGAGTGTTTGCTTGAGTTGAGACCCTGCGTGCACGGTTTATCTAAGTGGGACATGGGAATAATCCTTTAGATTACCAACATGTATGGATGCCGCGAAACTAGGAAGTTATTACTACAGCCTTTTCTAACAGATGTATAGTTACTTGAGTATATATGTAAATGTCTATATATATAAATGTATAGACACATATTAATACATAGGCAACAAACAAGCACAAATTTTCATAAAAAATACAGTGTTCCTGTTAAATAAATGAAATATAAAATTATTTTAAGTTTCTTTTTGTCAGAGCTTATGGTTTGATTAGCCTTTCAGAGATCCCGCAGTATCGAGATAATCGAGAAAACACCGGGACAAGTAAATGTTTCTTTACAACCAAGACATAAAATTAACTAAATGTCAGTTATAAAACTCTATTTAAAATATTTGACACTAATGTGTTTTTATAATCTCTTAAAAACAATCTCTATTCAAATCACTGCATTTTTCATGTTAAGGGGCCCGCCTACCTGGGCACACATACGGTGTGCAGAGCTTCAGGAAAAACAACGCGATTTCAAAACTACTCAAGATATCCGAGTGGGGCCTATTTACGAATAGCATTTAAGAGTTCGCTGAGGACCGAAAAGTACTTTTAATTTCGGATTAAGTTTTTAAACTGTATTTTTAGAAGCGTTAAAATGCCTAAAACACGTGTTTTCAGAGTAATTTTTAGGCATAAAAAAATCAGTACAGATTCTTGAAAGCACTTAAAGGGCTTGCATAACACCTTTATCTTCATTTCTCCGCCATATAATGTTACGGTCACCGCTCAAATTTCACAGTTATCCTGTGACGACGAGAAGACTGCGCGCCAGTTCAGGGCCTTGCGCTTAGAGGCTATACCACGCAAGAAATACCAGCGAGCGTCGCACTTATCACCCCGCCTCACTAACACACATACACCCCTGACGAGGCGGGACCCTTAACCTAGCTGATTAAACCCATCTTTTACATTATAATTTAATATTCATGAAACGAGGATCAGCTATGTAATAAATTAATCATTTGAAGTACAATCAAATGTCGATAATCATTCACCCGTTCACAATCAATAATGAGTCGTTTCTAAGTTTAATCATTTATATAATGTATGTATATGATTAGACTTAGGAACGATATATATAAATAACCCAAACTTGTGTGTTTAACGCGAGAAATAATTTTATAGTTTATTTGACGTGCTGTGCGTGGTTGCATTGTGTTTTGATTAGTGTATGTTGTGCGAATTAGATGAGACAGAAAATTTTTGGTTCGACAAGGAAAACTCAGAAAAATTTGTCTAGTTAGAATGTAGGATTCCTGCTAATGGTCCCAGTTATGTTATACGATTGACACATAATAAGTTTTGCATATTTGGTTTTATGCAGCCGTCTAAAATCTAGGATAATTTATAAAACATTTTTGTCAACATAAAATGTACTAAAATGGGGTTGCTTGCTTTTTAGTGTGCTATGGCCAACCATTTTGTCTGTAAGTCATTATAAAAAAGGTTCCTTTTTTTATTGGAAGTGTTCTTTGAATGGGTTAGTTTCAAACTCTAATTTTTTTACTGTGTTATTTTGCTGCCCAAATATTTTATCAGTTTGATATTCTCTAGACACGTTTCATTTTTGTGAATATTAAATGATACATTTTATAACCACTGCTGTTTAGATTAGAGTTTTTTTATTGGAGTTAAAAAAGGTACAGTGGCTTATTTATTATTTTGGTTTCACCTAAGGTGTTAAATTAATTTTCAACTTTGTCAACTACACGTATACAACTGGAAAATAGTAAAGAAAAGTTTAATTCCTGCAGAACGTCAAATTTTGTTTATAGTGTATGACAACACAAAATTCTGTCAAAAAGTGTTGCAGATAATTTAGGCAAATTTCTGCTAGCATTGGGAATTTTATCAGCTCTACAACTTATTTAACGCCAATAACATTAAATGTGAGAGAGTCATTCAAAAAATTATTTCACTATCTTACATATGAACCTACAAAAAAAAAAAAAAAGTCACTTACGTGCTAGAAGATACCAGTTCACCCAAAGGATTTCTCACCTGTAAGTAAAAAAAAAATCAACATTTAGTAAGTAGGCGCTGAGGTTACCAAATAATAAATCACATGCAAATGAACAAACAACGCATGAATTCACATGTTCCCATTTTTACTGTAACTTAAGCCCTAATACTGATTCATATCTTTGGTACGACCCAAAATACTTCTTGGGTCATTGAAAAGGGGATTCATTTTTAAGATAATTTAATAAGATAAATAAGTCATCACATTTTATTTGTAAAACACTCTGTGTAGGTTTTATGTGTGACTATTCTATATTCACTGAGATAAACGAGCAGAGAAATGACACAACTATGAGTTGTAAATACTTATAGAAGGTGCTCAAGTATTGAGAATCTATTTTTTTCCCGCTAAAATCGCTAGTAATGCCCCCCGACGCTAGATAGCATTACAGTCGCTCTTGTGTGGCGAGCAGATAAGATAAATGCTCAGTTCGTAGCTTCGTCGTTCTCTCTGTCGTCTTAAAGATTAAATTTGCTGGTTTAGTGAACGACCATGCAAAAAAAAAACAGTCCTCTGCCCTCTGCCCTCTTCATCCTTGGGATGTATTCCATCACACTAACGGCGGAGTAATATGTATACAGCCTGAATCTTTAACTATGTATCCACTGCCCCCTGAGTGAGCAATTATCTCCTCACCCTTTTTAGGGGGGTGCCTCCCATTTCAGTTCAAGATTTTATATTTACAGTAATTACAGATTAACTTGTAGACTTTTTCAATTGTTTAACTTTCACGAAATGAAAAATATATACAGCGTACATTTTTTGCATAATTAGCTGCCAAAGTTACATTTTTAATGTTTTTGGGATGTAGCCTACAAATAAGGATAATTTAATTTATCGCAGAACTGAAACTTGTTAGGTTTAACTGCAATGCCATTGGATACTTCAAGAAATGGTTTGAATTTCTTTCAGAAAATATTAATTAATTTTACCTGGCATTTCAAAATTCTCAAATTTGTTACGATTTTGACAGCCAAGAAACATGAAATCAGTTTTTGTGATAGAAATGCAAACCATATCATGAAGTAGCCAGTGGCATTGCAGTTAAACCTTAAAAGTTTCAGTTCTGCAATAAATTAAATTCTCCTTATTTGTACAACCCAAAAACGTACAAAATGTAACTTTGTCAGCTAATTATGGGTAAAGTATCTGCTGTATATATTTTTTAATTCGTGAAATTTAATTAATTGAAAACTTGATCAGTGATTAATACAAATATAAAATCACGGCCTGAAATAGGAGACACGCCCTTCACATCCCCCGGTAGCGGCACAGGCTGCGCTACTCTGCCGGCTAGGTTAAGCTAGCTGAGTTTTTGTTTGGTGAAGTGAAGTGTGTGTGTGTGTGTTTGTCAAGATGCCTACTGGACGAGCGCAGAAACTTTCCAAGCAGTAACTGAAAGCCAAATGAATTTTGCTGGGTCTGGGCATAGAGGAGGCCAAGGATATTGAAACCCTGCGTAAATGCTTTGTCATGACTAGAGACCCGGAAAATACGCGGGTTCAATGACCTCCAGGATAAACTCCAATATCCTCTACACACTCGGGCAAATGCCAACTGTTCATTGGCTGCTGACTTGTGAGTCGTCTCGACTGGGTGGCCTGTGATTTGACACTTCTATGAGTGAGGGTCTCTAATTGGCCCTCAGTCCTCCAGATGAACAGTGAACCAATGACAGAAGCAGCACTAAGGTATAATTATTTGAATTTTAGCATAACACGAAATGAACCCGCGAATTTTCCGGGTCTCTAGTCATGACGTTCACACCAGTTCACAAGTGTTGACTACAACAATTAGCCAAATCTAAGTCCTGCGCCATGTCAAACAAAAAAAAAATAGCACGGCAGCTTTATTGCAAGCAGTATAAACATATTTGAAATTGAAATATGTGGAGGCATATTCCCCCCTAAAGAGTTCGGAACTTTCGCGCAGTCGCACTTGTCTGATCGGTCTGCGCTGATAGTGCAGATGCAGACATGGTATTTTTACATTGGTTGGCGTGACCAATGAAATTCAGGTTCTGGTGGTGCAGTCTCGTGGAGTGTAGGTATCTGTCCGACCAGAGGTGGCGAACTTCAACTTGAGGTCAGACACGTCAAACTGCTCCACCTGCATCTGAAGTTGTTAACAATGACCGAATGTTACAGTGAACGTGATCCGCTCACGTCGCGCAACTCGGCCGCCTGTCCTCACACGACTGCCCGTGTCTCGGACGTGAAGTTTCCCCGCGGACGACGGCCTTTTTTGGGCCACTACTTCCAAACGTTCGGCACATCTGTCCGCGCGGCGGAAGGATCACCGCCGAGCATAGCTCGTGGAATGGGAAATGTACGAGCCCCGGGCTCCGACTCTGTACTTTTACGTGGGGACGCACCACAACGCCGAAATACCACAACGCCGAAATACCACAACGCCGAACGTACCATAACGCCGAATGCCAAATTGACTTACAACGCCGACAGCTAGAAAACTGCTGTGAACCACAACGCCGATATTAACACAACGCCGAAAAACGTCGTTGCAGTGACTGCCACAAAGGTTAGGTTATGGTAAGGTTAGCACACAAATTCATTCAGTTGTTTTACATTTTGCTCCTGCCCCCCCCCCCCCCCCCCCGTAGCAACATTTTTCGGCGTTACTGTATTTCGGCGTTGTGGTACACAGCAGTTTTCTAGCTGTCGGCGTTACCGGTCAATTTGGCATTCGGCGTTATTGTATGTTCGGCGTTATTGTACGTTCGGCGTTGTGGTGAAGACCCCTTCAACGTCACCTGCCCCCCATTGGTATTCCTGAAGGAGAAGCCGAGACGTCGCGGGAGAGGAGGGTGGAAGTGGAGGAGGGGGAGGAGATAATGGTGAGGCATGCTCCGGGGAGAGGAGAGAAGACAAACACGGGCTTATTTTTCCTGCAGGGCGCGTTTCTCACGGGCTCCTGTTTTTTTGCAATAATATTGGCACAGTCCTTCCCTCCTTCTCCGCGTCCCTTCCTCCTAGAAGCCGGACCCGTGCGTCAACATATCGCAGAAGCACGCAGCTCCAAGATAAAAAGACGGGGGAAGACGGCGGAGGTTTTAAAATTTTTTAAAAAAAAGCTAAAAATAAATAAATAAATAAAGATGACGGGCAAGCACTTGCTCCTTACCTGATCTCAGGAAACGCACTAATATGGTCATGCGAGCGCTTCTCTGTCAACGAAACCGAACAGAGATGACTCAGCCCCAAAAAAGAAGAAGAAGAAGAAGAATACAAGTCACCCGCCGCGCGCGTGTTGTTTGTGTGTGTGTGCTTTGCACGAACTGTGCACAGACCTCTATGTCCATCCGCCACGGCTACCAACCCTATCTCCTTTCCCTCCCGGGAAGAAACACAAGCCATGCATGCAAGCAGGTGGTTCGCAGGTGGCCGGACCGCGGGATAAGTTGGGCAGACTTCCCTGCGAGCGAATGGACGTAATTATTCTGAGTTCGGACAATTTCACCCAATCGGGTGACCAATTCTTCTTCCCTTGTTTTCAACTGGCTCAGTGTCTTCGAGGCTGTGCCAAAAAAAAAAAAAAAAAAGCAATGCGTAGAGACCGGAAAAATTCGCAGTTTCATTTCGCGATATGCCAGAATCCAAATGTGTTTAACCTTTCGCTGCTTCAGTGATTGGACCACAGGTTGTCTGAAGGAATCAGAGCCAACGAATGAATCCTCAACGAAAGAAGTATCGAATAAAAAGCATTCTAGTTAATATTTGTCACGAGTCAGTAGCCAATGAGCAGATGTAATTTGTCCGAGTGAATTGAGGATCTTGGAGTCTATCCTGTAGGTCATTGATTTCGCGAATTTTTCCGGTCCATAGCAATGCGGTGAAGCGATTCTTTATGTGTTTCAAGTCTACGTTTATCTACTCAAGGCATCCACTTAGTACTGGTGGCTCTACACAATAACTAGGGACAGGAAAAAATTAACAACACGATTACTTTTTGGTTTTTGCTGTTTCTGCAACCGGGCCACAGTTTGTTACGAGGAATTCTGAGACGATCGAAAGATTTCAACCCAGGATATGAATATAATCACAAGAAAACCCCACGTAACAGTAATAAATACAGCCAAGTAGCCAATGAGCAGAAGCACATAAGGCTGGCTTTCACACGCCAATATAATTATTTATATTGATTGGTATTACTATTATTGAATGTGTTAAACTTCTATTACTATTATTGTTATTACTATTATAATTAGCTTTAAATTACCTCACATATATTTATCCGAGTAGTGTCTGTTTACGAAAATCATTTGACAGTTCTCTGAGGGCCAAAAAGTACTTTTCATTTCGGATTAAGTTTTTTAACTGTATTTTTAGAAGAGGTAAAATGGCTAAAACGCGTGTTTTCAGAGTAATTTATAGACGTAAAACAACCGGTAAAGATTTTTGAAAGCACTTAAGGGACTTGCACTACACCTTTATCTTCATTTACCCGCAATATAATGTTACGGTCACCGCTCAGATCTCACAGTTGTCCTGTGCACGACGAGAAGACTGCGCGCCAGTCCAGAGGCGACACCGCGCTAGAAGCACCAGCGAGCGTCGCGCTTATCATCCCGCCTCGCTAACACACACGTCACCCCTGACGAGGCGAGGGGCCTTAAAAAAGGGCTATGTAGTGTTCCTGGAGGTCATTTTCCAGACCCTGTCAATGTCACGTTCTCTGCCGCGAGCCGAGGGGACGTAAACGCTATATTTAAACCGCCGCCGATTGACATTCGTGACTCGGCCGATCTGATCGGAGTGTCGGGAGCTGGGGAACACAATGAGAGGTTTACCGGCCGATCCGGGCGCTATGGTCCGGACGAGACCGCGGCTTCGACGATGTCAGCGGCCATCTGATAACACGAGCCTGACACGTTCCATTAGTCGCGCTGCCAATGTTCCTCCGCGGATTCATTCCTCTCTTCTGCATGCTGGACCCGACATATTTTCTGTACTTTTACATCAAAAAAATATTGTTTGTTTTGGAAACCAGTTGCAGTGAAAATTTGTACAAAAACTCTCTATGGTTTCTGAAGTGAAAACTTCTATGGGAAGGTTTGGTTGGATAGGGAGTAAATTCACGGAATTCATATATATATATATATATATATATATATATATATATATATGTATATAAAATTGGTTGTCTGTAAAGTCGGTTTACGGACGATAGTTTAACGTGACAACGTCATAACAAAACATTGATGAAATGATTGCATACTTTATGAATAAAATTGAATCATTTTTATTTTAATAATAAAAGAATAAATACTTGAAACTATACTAGTGATCAGATTTTTAAAATGCAAGAATAATTAACCTTTATTGCCGAAATTGTTGTTGTAATAAGCAATGAAAACCACATTAACTTTTCACTTCACTTTGTAAACAGTCGACGAAACAGTTCACGTCTAGATGACTTGTAATTAATTTTAAAAACTGGTGTTTAGCTATAAAGTTTAAATATAATTATGAACAAGTTTTCATATAAATAAACTGTAATCAAATATTGATCATAAATTATATGAATCACCATAATTCTTTAGTCAATTGTAACATAACCTATTATTACTGCACTCGCCGTGCCTGGTTCCCACGATAGCAGATAGATATCGCGTTTCATTCGGTTCGCGTCCGTCACCATAGATAGTAGCATGGTAGGGGAATAATATTATTTCGTTTTTATAACACGATTTTATAACAAATACGCATCCCAAATACACCACACTTATTTATAATGTGTTACAATTTTTTAAAACATTATGCAAAAGATCCCGGGTGTAATTATGTGTAACTGTAAAACACCATTGTTCGTTAAAAACGTATTTGAATATTCAACATTACTTTTAAATAACCGTACCGATTGTGCTGAAAATCGGTGGACGATCGTTAAATTACATAATATTAATAATTCAAACGACGAAAATATGATTGAAAAATCAAATCGATGGTTTTTCCAATCGAGTGGAAGAGAGATGCCACGCATGCGTACAATGTCCCGTAGTGGGACATCCGTAGTGGGACAATGTGCGTTACGGGACACTTTTTCGTGCGTGCAGCCGGCGTTCATCGATTTATTAGACGTTGTCACCTCAAAAAAAAAAAAACAGAGCCCTGTGTTGTACATACAAAGCTACAATATATCTCTAGTAGTATCACAAACAATTTCGTTGCACTGGTTTCCAAAGGAATCTTATTCATAAAATACAAAAAAAAAATCTAACTGATTGAACAATTTTGAGTGCACTGCCTTCTATTGCGATTGGAGCGCCTGATTTAACACTTCCTAGAAATAACAGATTTAATATTCTGATTATTACAATTGCATCATTTATCACATTAATTATACGTCGCCTAGAAAGTCAAGGATTAATGACTTGTGTTTTGATCACGGAACTAGTTGCTGCGGGGAAAACGAAACGGCGTCAAACAGCAAATTAAGAAATGACCGATTGGCTTGAATGCTGGAAGGGGGTTAGAGGGTTAGAGAGGAGGAGGGGAAAGAGAGGCACGCGATATTTCTCGATAGTTCGCGCGCAGCCTCTCGACTTGCATTCGAGACACGCAGTCTCTCTCTCTCTCTCTCTCTCTCTCTCTCTCTCTCTCTCTCTCTCTCTCTCTCTCTCTCTCTCTCTCTCTCTTGCTCCAAGCTTCGCGCGAGAGCCGTTCGTTCCGAACGGAGCGGGGCTAATGAATGAGCCGCTAAGTCAATGTCTGCGGCCCTCCCTGACGGCGAAAGAAGGCCTCAGTGTTTCTACCTCGCATTCCCCCTCTTTTTTCCCCACCCCCTCCTTCACAAAGCTCCTTTTACCCCTTCGCACGCGATCTCCCGGCTGTGATGTATGCATCTGTTCACCTCGTTATCTCGGCAACATCTGGACAAAAGCCACGTCTTCCTCCACGGAACAAAACAACAATTGCAACAACAACAATTCTACCGTTATTGATGTTCGCCAACTAGCCGACTTTATCCCCAACATCGCCATCAACTTTACAAAGTGAATTCTTTGTTCAGGGCTCAACATTTTATTTTATTTTTTTTATTTTTCCAGTGAATATCATATTTATGGTATTTTACGTATCCATTATATAAATATTTTTATTTAAATAACAAAACCTTTCAAATTTAATAAAAAAAAGTATGTATTTAAGAAATTTTACCGTCACTAGCGACCAGCTACCTAACAGTTTAATAGCTTATCAAACTATATATTTTGTAACTTATTATAAAGGTTAAAAATTAATGTACTTAAATCAGAAGATATCTAAAACTTGTATTTTAAGAATTACGTTAAATTCCAGTGCGCATTTGTAACCGGGGATCACGCTATGTTTTGGTTCCTGTCCTGTATCACAATTAGCGTAGTTTTATTTGGTCAGCAATCATAAAAAAATGTATGGTGATTCTTTTCTTTATCAAATAATATAGCCTATACTTTACATTACCTGGGTTACATTTTTCTTTGTATGTAGCGTGTGAAAATTTTGTTGCATGGTGCGTGCGCATCTTAAAAATTAACTCTCATTATCTTTTTCATAACATGAGTATAACTTGAAAAAATTCAAAGATTTTAATGCCACGTATAATTTAATTCAAATTCCTTTTACATACGCCATTGCAGTTTTTCACTGTTTTTCGTGGGGAAAAAAAAATTGTAAGGCTACACGATCCTCTGCATAGTCGGTAAAACGTCGCCTTTTCATTGGCTGCTTGCTGACTTGTGCCTCAGTTGAGTATGAAGTTACGTGTTGAGTCACTGACTGAGAGGTCGTCTCCTATTGGCCCACAGTCCTACAGATAAACAGTGAACCAATGAAAGAAGCAGCACACCACAAAAAGAATACCACGAATTTTGAAGTGAAACTTCTTTGCTGGCGTGACTTCAATTTTCGAACGTTTCGAAAATTCCGATCGCATGAGGAGAATAGTTAGGTACGTGGCTGTAATGCCACTCCAAAGCATGTATTAGCGGTCGAATTGGAAGACCGTAAAAAGGGGGCGGAACATGTACGTAGCGGAGCATGCTACATGCTAGTTGTAGCGGCCGGAAGAGGAGACGGCAGGGGATAGGTAGAAATGACGCAGCAGTGATGCTACGGAATTCTCGTAACGCTGCTTGTGTTTGTCTACTCCTCAGTTTATTACGTAACGGCTAACGATTTATGCTACCATATTTCTTTTATGTTATTTAAAGTATCTACAATTTATTTATTCGTGTGGGAAAGAGTTATTGATTTGTGAAATCAACCTTTAATGTAAATAGTGTTATTGAAAATGTAAAAAAAAAGACGTATAGACATAAGAGTTTAGCTTTATAAATGTAATTTATATAATTTTTGGTATGCAAACACTGTGATTGTTAAAATGTCTTGTAGACTTGTGTGATAGACTTTATAAAGTGAAAATTATGTTCGTTTGGAGTATTTATTTAATTTTTTTCCTTCTTTCATTGTATTCAGCTGGAGATCATGATTTAACATAACGCCCAATAATAATAATAATAATAATAATAATACAGAAGCAGATAAAGGCGTATCATCAAAGGCAACGTAAGAATAAAACGCCAAAAAAAAAAAAAGTTTTAGCGTTAGGATGCGAGTATACAGGCCGCGGAATTTTTTTTTATTAGAGATGATTATCTTGTTATTAAGTATTATCTTGTCCAATAATGTATTTCTATCTATACCGCACATAATAAGCAATAGGCCCAATAAGTATATACCTGCAAAATTCGCGATTTCAATGACCTATATGACAGACTCCATAATATTCTATGCACTGGGGCAAATTACGCCTTCTCATTGGCTGCTGACGTATAAGTCCTGGGATGTTCCGTGATTCGATACTTCTATCGATGAAGGTTTTTTCATTGGCTCAAGAGTCCTTCAGGTAAACCGTGGCCCAATCACTAAAACAGCAAAAGGTGCAAACGCATTTGGATTCTAGCCCATCGCAAAATGAATCCGCGAATTTTGCCAGTGTCTAGCAATAGGTTTCACTTCTGTCACGCGTGGATTTTTTTTTTTTTCCCGACGAATCCGCGGTCAATCGTGGGTCTAGCAGTCTAGCAGCGCTTCTGCACACCGCCGCCGCCGCCGCCGCTGAGGGAAGGGGTGAAGGGGGCGGGGGGGGGAAGGAGGTTGTTTTCGTATTCGGCGACGCGCGTCCACGACGCCTCGACGCCCCGCGAATGTCCACCGGCGCCGCTGTCTGCCCCGACGCAGAGACCGCGCGCTGCCTGCGAAGAGAGCGGATCAGCTCCCTTGGGGGTGGTGAGGGGGGGGGGGGGGGGGGTTGACTTGGCCGCCGTCCGACGGTAGCCGGGCCAGAGATCCTCGCGCGCGTGCGCGGAATGAGCGACCCTCCCTCCCTCCCTCCCTCCCTCACGGAGACAGGGGGTTCTGGACGGACGACGGACTCTTCGGTCGGACAGGGAAGTGAACAGCAGGTGAAGCCTTCTTTCCACAGACGAGAGAGCCAAACGCCCGATCACTAGAGACCCGGAAAAATTCGCGGGTTCATTTCGTGTGATGCTAAAATTCAAATAATTATACCTTAGTGCTGCTTCTATCATTGGTTCACTGTTAAACTGGAGGACTGAGGGCCAATTAGAGACCCTCACTCATAGAAGTGTCGAATCACAGGCCACCCAGTCGAGACGACTCACGAGTCAGCAGCCAATGAACAGTTGGCATTTGCCCGAGTGTGTAGAGGATATTGGAGTTTATCCTGGAGGTCATTGAACCCGTGAATTTTCCGGGTCTCTACCGATCATGCATCTTCGGTTTTTTTTTTGTTCATTGTAAATAAATATGGCGGTGTTGATAAAAGGATACTAATGGGGTTAGGGGCATGAATATTTCGCGAAAAGATTCCGAGACCAGCTGAAAGTCAAAACAATGTAGCCACCGTCTGTGTTCCGTGATTGGGTGAGTTTCTATCAGGTAGCCTACATGTCGATTGTCACAACACCAATCACATTAAGTCAGTGCGGAATCAAACGCGTCCCGAGTGGCTCCGTAAAACAAGGCGACGACTTCTCTCGCAGAAGGCCGCCAATAACAAGGAAGAAACCGCTGGTGCGGTTATAGCATACCTTGTTAAAGTCCAGTAGACGTTCAGGTTTTTTTTTCTCGCGAAAAATGCATGGTCCTACTAATGGTCAAAGAGGTTAGGTTAGCTACATTATAAATACTTTAAAACATTATGGACGGTTGATTTGTTTAGGATAGCTAAATTAAAGATACGGAAAAAAAAAGCATAAACTTCGGGGATCTTCGGGTTTTGGCTCTCTCGTCTGTGAAAAGAAGGCTTCCCGAAGAGAAGGGATCCGGAGACACACATCGTGTGCCACGGGCTTCCGTGATCTTGACGACACACCTCGCCGAAGAAAGGAACGAACAAATTAATTAATTAATTAAGTAATCATAGATAGAAGGGGCATGCATATTCCGCGACCAGCTGAAAGATAAAACACTGTAGCATCGTCTGAGTTTTCGTAGTTGGGTGAGTTTATTTCAGTTCCGCGTCGATTGTCACAACACCGATAAAGTTGAGCGCGGAAGCAAATGCGTTCTGAGTAGCCCGGTCAAATAAAGGCAACGACTTCTCTCGCAGAGGCCGCCAATCAACAAGGAAGAAACCGCTGGTGCGGGTATACCTTGTTGCAGTCTAACAGGCGTTCAGATTTATTCGCAAAATATGCCTGCCCGTAGGGACCGGAAAAATTCGCGGGTTCAATGACCTGCAGGATGAACGCCATAGTTCTACGTACACTTGGTCAAATGTCACCCCACTCATTGGCTGCTGACTCGTGATTCGACACTTCCCCCCACAGTAGGAGCAGGGCGTTATTCGCGAAAAAAAAAATCTGGTTGCGTGTTTTTATGTGCGGTACAAGCTTTAATATACTTTGACATAATAATAAAATATCTTTCATTTTGCATGCAAATTATTGATGGAAATAAATAAAATAAATGAGTGGTTCTATAAGTACTGTTGGTAAAGTATAAAATCAACCAACTTAAAAATTATAAATTTATATTCAATATCACTATAAACACGTGTATAAAATTAATTATTTAATTTATAACATTAATTTTGATAAATTTTAATTAATAATGAAATTATAATATATGTTAAATGTTTATTCTAATATATTATTTTTAATTATTTATTCAATAATTATATAATAATTTATAATGCAAATAAATTGTAGAATTGGGAAAAATAATCTTACTTAAATAAATTACACTTGAAAAAAAATACACAATTACTATAACTAATATTCGCAAAACAAAAGGTTTTTAACGATATAGACCAGCGTTCAGTATCAATCTCTGAAATATTAAGATTTAAAAACACATATATAATTTATTTGTATGAAGCCTTTTTTTGTATGTATTGTTTTCGTAATGTGAATACTTCGTTGTTTTGTGCGCGCGCATCGAAAGAATTAACTTTACTTTCATTATTTATTTTGTCTTAATGCGCCTAAAGAGTGATATAACTTCAAACATCAGAATGCCCATTGGATTGCAGTATGGTTGGTATAACGGTGCCAGCAGTTTCTTCCTTTTGAGTGGCGGCCGTCTTGCAAGAGAAGCCGTTGTTGCCTTATTGCAACCGGGCCATTATTCAAGACGCGTTTCAGCGCTGAGTTATTGTGATTGGTGGGCTGGCGGTGGACATGTGCTGTATGAAGGAAACCCAGCCAACCACGAAGCACAGATGATGTCACAGTGTAATAACTCTTAGCTAGAGACCGGAAAAATTCACGAATTCATTTCGCGATAGGCTAAAATACAAATCGTTATACCTCAGTGCTGCTTCTGCTATTGGCTCACAACTCACCTGGATGACTCCGGGCCAATGAGAAACATCCGACCAAAGCTTTATCGAATCACAGACTGCTACGCTAGGACGTCTCACAACACAGCAGCCAATGAGTGGGTGGCATTTGACCGAGTGTACGTAGAACTATGGAGTTCATCCTGCAGGTCATTGAACTCGCCAATTTTTCCGGTCCCTAGTGATTGTGATTGGTGGGCTGACGGTGATCATGTGTATGAAGGAAACCCAGCCAACCACGAAGCACAGATAATGTCACAGTGTAATAACTTTCAGCTAGTCTCCAAATATTTTCGCGAAAAAAAGAAATGGCCCTACATCACATTACTCCAGATTAACACGATCCAGTAGCAGAATCAGCACGAAAGTATAATTATTTTAAATTTTAGCATATCGCCTAATGTATCCGCGAATTTTTAAATCTTTTGACGTGACAACGTCTAATAAACCGATGAACGCCGGCTGCGCGCACGAAAAAGTGTCCCATAACGCATTGTCCCGTTATCTGTGTCCCGTTACGCTCATTGTACGCTTGCGCCGCATCTATCTCTCTTCCACTCGATAGGAACAACCATCGATTTGACTTTTTCGAGGCACATTAAACTTGAAACACTCCAATTCGTTTCCTACTTTTCCTATCATCGTCCTATCCTTAAGGGGCCCGCCTCGTGGCCGATTTTTTCACCGCTCGGGCTCAAGAGTTGTAGTTTTTCCTCCAAGCAGGGTGGCGAGTCGAAGAAACACTGAGCAGGGAGGAGGGCAGCTGGGGAGTGGGGGGGACACAGCTCCGGCCACCTTCCTCTTCCCTTCTTCCTTGACGCGACCTTGAACGCAACGCGGGAGGAGGGGAAAAGACAGACGCAGAGAATGAGAGAATGATAGCAGGCCGTGGTGATAAGGAACGTGTAGCTGGCGACCGCTCGCTTCCCTGTCCACAGCAATGCATATTTGTGTCCTGAATAATCCACACGCTAGGCTATCCCGTACAAGACGCACAGTATAAGCCTATATTACGCCAACACCTATTAAATTACTGGTAACTGAATGATAACATTTTCTAGCTCTGCTTGAACCAATAAACATGCCCAGTTTAATACATTTTCCTGTCATTAAACTTTAGCGTAGATTTAACTTATATCGGTTTAAAAAAAAACCTTGTTCTAAAGGGGAGTATGTGCAAGTAAAAAAGGTAAACATAATTTCTGATGAAAAAGAATTTTTGGAATTGGTTTTTAAATGACTTTGAAGAAAGCATTTTTTTTTTTAATTTAGTTGATAACCTAATCTGGAACATATGTTTCGTACGTTGGCGTTTCAACTTCTTACACTTCAGAATTTAATCCTCCAGTTATTGTTTGTGAAGGTTAGGACCGCATATTCTTCATTTAAATTAAGCCCATTACACAGCTGCCAAATTTATGCTATACCTTCAATTATACCCATGGGGATAAAAATGAGCAAAAGTTTATCTAGCAGAAGAGAAGAAATAATTAGTTACTCCATTCACACGATACCTAGAATACTAACAGAAAACCTAACAACGCATTTGCCGACAAATCATGCTTTTTGGGCTAGGATAGACATGTTATTGTCCATTCAACCAATTACTGAAAATATATAAAAAATCTCACGGTGTATTTAAAAATAATGTAACCTGGTGGATGAACTTGGTATTTAATCTTCCTGACTTCACTTGCAAAAAATAAAACAAATTTGTGCGGTATTAAAAAAACCGAGCAATTGTAAAATTAATGAAGTTTGCTCAAATGTAGTTTATTTATTATATATTCATAAGATAACATAAATAAGACAGCTCATTCAACTAATTCACAATATTAAATGTGCTATTTGTATTGTACTAATTCCAAATGGTCCCGATTCACATATTTTATACGTACGTACATACTGATTGGTTACTAAATTATTCTACTACTTAAAAGAAATTGTAATTAACAATTTTCGTTAACAAGTGAGACAAATAAACAAGCTCAGTTTAATGTAGTAGTTCGCATAGTAAACTGAAATCTGAAGTGAAGGAAAACCATCGCATTTTCGTTTAAACTAACAGGTGTGGGGTTTCTATGATTTGCTAAGTTTATTCAGTAATAATATATGGAGAATAATTTCCTAATAAATTTAGATAATTAATTATTTGTTAAAACTACTTGTATTAAACAATCAAACCAAATGACTAAGCTATAAATTTAATGTTATTATAACAATAGGATAAACAAATAAAATGTTTTAGTAGGTATTTGCTGTAAGCATATTTTTTGAATCAGTAATATTTTATCGAAAAAAAATTATATTCCATTACCTAAGTTGAAAAATAGCGCGCTTTATAGACGCACAACAAAGTCAATGGGAACTTTTGTAGGAGATTATGTATTATCAGTAGAGCAATGCTGTAACTATTTTAGTTTACCAAATATATTTCAGAATACTCCAATACCATAAAATTTAATTTGGGAAACTAATACGTTTCCTAATGTTTGCATAAGTTAATATATACAGGTTTATGTTCTTACACGCGGGTCAATCATCTTGGCAACATTGGCTCGTGGGTAAAGCAGAAAAAATCGAACACGTTCTAGTACGGTTTTAGCTAATATTTTCGGTATGAAAACCTTTATTCCCAGTTACAAACCCCTTGAAAGGTTGCTGAAATGCTACCCACACGGGAGCAGGTGCGCTAACAGAAAATTTTTATGGAAACTGCTAAGGGAATGGGCATCGTAGTGGTCGCAATCATAAATGTATTTATATACATTTGATATGTAAATATGTGTATGCATTTACATATATACATATAAAGTGTGTGTGCATATAAAACTAGATTTCTTATTGTTAATTTTTTTTCACATGTATTGTACAACTGTGGAGTTGGTTAAAAACCAGTGATTTTAAACAAGGGACCTTACAGTACAATAAGTTCAAATTAAATTTAAATCTACCAAATTTAGACCAAAGTATCACTCACTTAGATTTACTACACCTCTAATTTACGTCATAAACAGTAGGAAATCAGTCATGGCATATCTCATTTTTATGATTCATGCTTTGCCCAAATTTATGTTTCATAATGTATGTGGCAGTATTGTTTTGTTGTTTACTACATATTTGACACTCTACAGGTCCCATTTCTGTATGGTTCTAACTGCTACAACGACAAATATAATATGTGGTTACGCTAGATAAATTGTAATTATTTCGTATGCTTTAGCCCGAATCAAAAGGAAAGGAACTTGTGTGTCACTGTCATATTAAAACTTACTTAAGCTTTTCCTATTCAGAATTAAAGTAGTTCAATATTGCTGTATGCAAAGTTACTTGCTTACGCAATCCTCCAACATACACTGACTGAATTTCTTCATGGTACTTACAGGCATAGTTTTTTACTGTAACAATATGTAAAGCAATTTCGGTTGCGGACAATCCATTTATACAGCGAGCCAAGATGTTAAACATCAAAAATTACAACTCGATCACAAAACATACCACTCAGTCACACACTTCTTGATAGAGGTGCCTCACGACAGAGGTGTAAGATAGCATAGTTCGAGATTCTCAGCCTGTACCTAATTATTAAGAGCACATCAAACTCGGCATATAGACAGATTTACTTGGAAACAATAAAATAATAATTCAGAATCTAAATTACAAAACATTTCACAGTATTAACTTACGTAACATAGCGTTAGCCTAATAAACACTCTCCCCGAGCGACTGGCTCGGCTCGCCGGGCGCAGAGATGCACGACACAGGGCAAAGCACTCAAGGTCAAAATATCTAACGCGCATTATCTGTTTTGTAAAATGGCTGGCAGAAGATAAAAACAAAAATAATATACAGAATGAAGCACCCAGTGAAATACATTTTTTTAAATATAAACATTAATGTTTATTTTCTTATGAATAAAGTACGATTTTTACGATTTTTAGAAGTTGAATAAATGCTCTTAAGTTAGATGAAGTCATTATATTATTTTCAGCGAGAGCATTTTGAAACATTAGGCAGCGCAAGGAGCCCCGATATATTTGTATGCAATTTCGTCATATTTTTTGAATAGCCTACTATGTCACAATAAGTGAAAAAAATAATGGAAATAAGAATGCAATTCGACGATATTATAAGGGTTATATATTTACTAGCTGCAGTACCCGGCTTTGCCCGGGCTGAACACCGGGTGATATATTGTCCGCGAGTTACAGCAAAATGGATAGCGATATGTCCAGTGTGTTGGACATTAAGAAATGATACATAATTACTGTTTGTGTATCTGTGACCTATGATTTTCTGTTTACCCATGGCGATCGGTTGAAAGGTTTAGAAGTTGATGCGCTACAGCGCCATCTAGCGGCGAGTTACAAAAAAAATGGATAGCATAAAAACCTTCTTCATGATAAAAACACTTCGATGTGCCAAATTTCATGGCGATCGGTCAAACGGTGTAAGAGTTTATCGACGTCATACATGCTAACATCCAATTATATATATTCTTATATTTCGAAATTTTAGGGCTTTCACTTTTGCGGAAAGTGGATGTTCAGGACCTCGAATGGTTTGGAACACTCCATCTCGAAAGAAATGATATTTGAAATTCCTGAAATTTTCGAAATTTTGGGGCTTTGTCCCCAGAGGGGGAGTGGTGATTTTGAGGACCCTGAATGGCTGAGAAACAATAAAAATCGAAAGAGAATGATATTTGAATTTTTTTAAATTTTGGGGTTTTGACCCCTGAGGGGGGTGGGTGTGTTGTTGAGGACCACGAATGGCTCGTAAACACTCCAAATCGAAAGAGAATAGGCTTTTGGAAATTTTCCGAAATTTTTTAATTATTGGGTCTTTGACTCCTTGTGGGGGGAGGGTAGTTTGAGGACCCCGAATGGCTTGGAAACACTCCAAATAGTAAAAAAGTATTCTTAAATTTAAGAAATATTTCGAAATTTTGGGGTTTTGCATCCCCCCCCCCCTCCCTCAAAATTGGGTGGGAAGTCGACTTTGGGTAAAAGTTCCACCATGCCCCGGACACTTTAGTTCGTAATGACTTAATTTTAATACAATTTCCTCCAATTTTTCGAAATTTTGTGGCTTTCACTTTTGTGGAAGGGAGAAGGGGGGGGGGGGGGGGGGGGGGGTGGAGGTTCAAGACCTCGAATGTTTCGAAGCACTCCATCTCGAAAGAATAGATATTTGAAATTCCTAAAATTATCGAAATTTTGGGGCTTTTTCCTAGAGGGGCGGCGGGGTGTTCGAGGACCCTGAATGACTCGAAAACACTTAAAATCTAAAAAAAAAAAAAGATTTTTTAAAAAATTTAAACTTTCGAAATTTTGGGGCTTTAACCACCTGGGGGGGGGGGGGGGGGGTGATGTTGAGGACCCCGAATGGCTCGGGAACACTCCAAAACGAAAGAGATATAAAGGAATATAAGAATGTAGGCATTTACTGTACTCCTATCTACCATAATAACAATATTGACAAATAGAAAAACTTATTACCTACCTATTAATAATTTTCTAAATAAATTAATAAATAACTCTATGTTTAAGAATTTACGTACATACATAATATTAAACTTCAAACTATACAAATATAAATATTAGTAGGCCCTACCAACCTATGAATAAATTTCGAAGAAATTTATAAGTTTACGAATTTATATACCTACTTAATATTAAACTTCAACCTATCCACACAATAAAAACCTAAGAATATTAGTGTAATTATTTTTTTTTATTTGTCATAATACCTAAAATACGTATGTTTCCAAAATAAAACAAAGTATAAATAATGACCAATTTGACAAAAAAAATTGTACAACTCGAATGACATTGAAAACATACACGTGAAATTTAAAAGAATTATGAGTGCCCTAGGTAGGGAGAAAAAATATAGAAGAAATTAAATTTAATAAATGGGTGCGTGTACTTAGGTACGCGCATGAGAAGTTATACTTCTTTGGCATCATTAAAAAATAGTTTTTAATTGCATGCAAAAATATTGCGTGGAGTCCCTCCGCGCGGAAGAAGTGAAACTTCGTAATGTGGAAATGAAAATAGGAAGGGGTAGAAATAGATTTGTAGTGAAATCATATTGTATCAAATCAAAAAAAAAAAATAAAGGAAATAAATGTGTAACGATTCATAGATTGATCTTCAGAGAGAGAGAGAGAGAGAGAGAGAGAGAGAGAGAGAGAGAGAGAGAGAGAGAGAGAGAGAGAAAGAGATACATATTGAATGACTATAAAACTTACTTTTTTATGAGAGCAGATTTTCATGAAATAAATCATGAAATCATTCAACGATAAAAGCTGTTTATTTAACTAAGCGGACGGGTTCGCCCGAAGGAGAAAATTGACGCGGCAAGACCTCGTGGACATAGAGAAATGACACACACTCACTATTTATGTGTTTATGAAACATGATTTTTTTCTGCAATTTAAATTGTAATATACAAAAACGGTATTGAAAATTGAAACAAATATGGTGACACTACAAACTGTCAAGATCTTTATTTTTTTCTTACTCTCTACTTAGTTCCTTACAATAGAAAAACGTAACGTAATGGCTTGAAAGCTATTGCACGGCAGGCATAGAGGAATGACACTAACAGTTTGTATATCTATGACACACATTACATAAAATTAAGATATATTTTTTTAACACGTTTAATTATTATTATTATTATTATTTTTTTTTAGACAAAATATAGCCTATGTCCATCCCCAGGATATAATCTATCTCCTTGCCAAATTTCATTACGATCCGTTCAGCCGTTCAGCCGGGAAAAGGTAACAAACAAACAGACAGACAGACAGACAGACAGACAGAGTTACTTTCGCATTTATAATATTAGTATTGATGAGAATATTTTAAGGAAAAAATATTAAGTAAATATTTTTGACAAAAATATTTTTTTTTTGTGAAGACGCGTCGTTGTAGATGGAAAAGAAAGGTCCATTTACAGTTCAAAAATTTTCATTACAAAATTTTAAGTTTTCCGTACCATGAAACAACTAGGGTCGGCGTTACATTCTACATCAGCATACAGTATGTGCGAAAGATTCATCCTTGGATCGTCTTTCATCAGATACACATTCCTAAAATAATTTCATTTCTAGTGATGCATTATTTTTAATTGCACGTTTCCTTTGAATAAGCACAGCAAGTTTAAAAGGAATGTTGCCTCAAATTTACATATATACGTATTACAAAAATTTAACGAACGATTGTTTCGTCAATAGGCCCTACACGTGTTATTATTACATTATAGGAAAGTTTCACAACAAATGCTGATAATCCTTCGATTGTTTAATATTAGTTATATAGAATACGTTATACATAAAACATGTAAAAACGACAGTGTTCATGAATATCGTAAATAGAAAAAACCTGATATACGACAACGGGCCGGTTTTATTAAAGCATTAAAATTGGTATTATCATTAATATCGATATTAAAGAATGTAACATAAAAAAATCAATTTTAAAATTTGAGATATTTGCTAAATATTTTCATTGCAGGGTTTTAGGTGGTAAATGTTTTTTTTGTATAATTCCAAAGCAAAATTTAGGATTGCAGTTAGCGTAGCATCGGTAGGCAACACGTAGTTCATAGTCAGCAGTCCGGAGTCGCCAGTCAAAATTACATAACATGACCAAGGGAGTATTTGATTAAACCACATCATCGCGAAAGATTTTCTGATAGGTGGAAATATTTTGGCAGCTGGCGGTCTGGCAAGTTGTTTCGGGCCGAAGCCCGGCCTAGCCTCACCACCTCCACCTCCTAGGACTGAACCCGTGAGGGTATTCCAGGAGCACTAACTTTTCTTCTTTCATCCTGATGTCACCTGGTCTTAATGGCATCTGGATGATTGGCCTCAGATGTTTCATATGCCATGGTTTTGAATGGTTAAACACCATTCGTTTGCCTCAACCAGAAACAACTTATCCATTCTGTTTGAGCCGCCGTGCCTGCAGCCAGAATGTAGCTTTGTCAATTTTATAAAATACTTTGTCAGTTGCATCCATGCAGATTTTAAACACGACGGCTGATGTTAAAACTCTTCAGTCATTCCGCGTGGGATCTCTTGTATGCCATTGCTCCGGGACGGTCTGGCAGTCCGAAATGAAGTTAGATGATATCCCACTGCTCGACTGGCGACTGCTGGACTGCTGTCAGTGTAACAGTTTATCTCCGACTGCCGCCTGCCGGTTGCAAGTTGTCAAACTGCGGACTGCGCATTGTGAATAAGGTCCTAGATGCCGAAACGTCCGGCGTCGCCTCTTCGTAAGCAAAAGAAACTAAAAATTGAACATTTATATCCAAATGGTTTTATTCTGCGGGCTATAATGTCAGGCATGCAGTCCGACTGCCGGGCTCGGGTGCTTGATGAGAATGTGACGTGAGACGAGTGGAACGGTATGTGCACAGACGATAACTTTTTTCCGCAATGCGTAACACGCCAGCGCACAGAGAGGTTTAAGTGACACGAGATATTAGTATAAACACAGCGTCGTTTTTTTCTTATTTTAGCGGCGGCTACACATTACACGTCTCTTAGTAACCTGTGGAATTCGTCAAGGTTTTACAATTAGCAGCGGCGATAATGCAATATGATACTTTTTTTGAACCGCTCTCACGGCGTTCCGTTTGTCAACTGTGAGTCTGAGCTTAGAGAGATTGACACGTGTACGTCTCCGAACGCATACACTTCCAACTTCTAGAACCGCACGTATGTTGCTAGACTCCGACGTTTATGGTTTGAATCACCGGAAAAAAACATAGAAGTGTGTACTAATCGTACGGCCATTAATAACATGCAACAAATGCTATTTATGACTTATTATTCTTGTTTTCTGTATAAAAATTTTCAAATGTGTAGAGGTGTTCCCACTACAAACTATCACAGTCAGCCATGGACAGCCGGCAAAATACTATTTGTTTTAATTGTGACTATAATGACAAGCTTCTATGTCCAAATTAAACTTACACTGTCTGAAATACTGCAATATTTATGCATGTTTGCACACACCGAACAGTTTGTAGCTAATTGCTTTGGGCACCAAATTCTGCTTACCAAATAAGAACCCCCCCCCCCCCCCTCCAAAAAAAAGGCTCTTCTTATTCTTACGTTCATTCACAATTGAAGTTAAAAAAAAAATACTTTTTTAAATGTTACGTGAAATTCTTTATTTCAACTTGGCGTTTTTAAAAAGGTTAAATGCATATTTTGGTTAAAAGTGTTGATTGCATATAAATTTATACCATTAAAAATATTAATGGCCACATATAAAATAAAATTAATAAATACGTAACTAACAAAGCCATATAAAATCGATTTGAATATATCACTTGTATAATGAAATATTACTTATGCCCAACGATTTGGCGTTTACTTCCTTTAATGGTTTTGTTCTTCTTCCGAGGTGCATTCTGTCGTAACCTTGCCTTATGACCCCGCCTGCAGTCACGCTGAATTCTAATGTCGTTCGGCCTCAACACAACTACCTAACTGTGGAATACGCGTGTACTCAGCCCGGTCTGGTGTCCACAGGCCCGCCCTAGCCGGGGTGAGTATTCAGTCCGGGCAAGCGAAGCACAACTGAAAGAGGACAGGAAGAAAGGCAGCGCGGAGACCCCCCTTCATCCTGCCTCGTCATCCAAGGTCAAGCGGCCGTGGCGGCGCCACATACCGGGAAGAACATTCGCGCAGCACACGTCGTAGAAATCACGGTTTTTCTCAAAATTTTCCGTTGTGACCTAGTGCAAATTATATACGCAGCGAAAGAGAAAGGATTGGTGCACGATCCAAAAGTGGTTTTACGCAATAGTAATGAAAACTGTGAGCTTGGCGTGCCTCTGAAAATACGCTAATTAGGCTTATTCAGCATGCATTTACTAATCGACTATATGTCTGAGACATCTTAAACAACTTTAGGATCATGCCCGGTACCTTAATCTCTTTTATATCCGAAATCGGTAATCGCATGTCAAATAGTTTCGATAAAAACAACTAATTGTTAAACCTCTGCAGCTCACTTTGCACTGCATGTAGGCGGGCCCCTTAAGGGCGCCGCCTACTTGGAGAGCGCAGAGACGTGCAGAGCCTTGGAAATCCGGCTTTTATTCGAAAACTATTCCACGTATTGTTTTGCGGTTTGGCTACGAAAAGCATTTAAGGAACAGCTTACAGGCCTATAATAGTGAGACGTTCTATTTTCCCTTACTAATAGGTAAGTTTTGACTGTGAAAATGGCTAAAACGGCACTTTTTGCGGCGAGATTTAGGTAAGAAGATTCATTTTCCCGGGCTTCGGAAAATTATAGACCCGTAGAATGCACCTTTGTCTTGCGTCGCGTGATAAAAAAATATAGTTTCGTAGATGAAAATCGATGGTTCTACGATGCAGTTCTAAAGCACTGCATGCCAGTAAGACACTCCAGTGAAGTGGCGCCACCACGCGCTCCGCTCGGCCGCTATCAGTCCGGGAGGGGAAGTAGCCTTGAGCGGCGGGAAGGTGGGTATGCGGGGGGAAAAGATCCGGCTGGTAGGGGGAGTGCCCAGCTGCTGCGTGTCGCTAACCTGAGTCTAGGGCAGTAGCTGTCTTTGACAGACGCACAGTGCGAGGTGCGAGATAATAGTTCGTACATCCATCATCCTGCGTGCGTGCTCTGATACTTGTGAATGTGTGTGGGTGAATTGACTCGCGTCAAGTGCCAGTAGAACGTTTAGCCTTTATACCCATTTAGAAAGGTTTGATTTACAAAGGTATGGAATCTGCGAGAAAGCAAGTTTTGAATGAAGACAAAAGAAGAGGTAAAAAACGTCACTTGCGTCTGAATGCAGTTCGAAAGAAAAGGAAATGGAACAAAGGGAAAGTTTTACGTTTAGTTGACGGCAGGTAAGTGTGTTGTACATTTATTAAGAAACATGTAAGCCTTCACTTTCAGTTGAAAAGGTTATATAGCATAATTTTTTATATTCCTTTACTATCCATTTAAGCTGTATTAAATTTAAATGTTCTTTCTTTCACAGGCTGCGTTACGTGAAAAACCATGAAACAAGGTTTTCCAACTATACTTCACATGAGTCTTTCAGTACATCCAAACACGCGGGGAATATAGAAAATGCTGTTGAAAGGAAAACCCAGACAGACAGTGAGACTTGCTACATAACGTTGTCTCCAGCAAGGTTTGAATAATAGTTTTTTTCAACAATTACTTAAGAATAATTAAAGGGCAAAATGCCGAAAGAAGGTGTCTCTCTTACTTTTCTAGCACGGATAAAACGTCTATAACGCATGAATACCTGTATATGAATATTACGTAGGCCTATACACATACATAAAATAGTCCACTACATTACTGCATAGTTTTATAGCATGCTTTCCCGTATGAGATTCATGAAACGTTTCCTTAAATGTTTCCAAATACTTCTGCACTGAATGAAAATTAATAAAAAAGTAATATGCCTCATCTTGACACATTTCTCTTAAATGTCGTGTGTGTATGTATTTATAATAGCTTACATAAATACGTTCCATCATTTTATGACTGAGAACTGAAAATTAATTGACTCTACATCGGAATCAGTGAATATTCGTTATTACTTACGATTTTTCACAGATTCAATTTGATGAAACATCTCAATCAGTAAACTGTAGAAAACTACATATTAACTTTGTTAAACCAATAATTGAAATAGTGAAACATATTAATTCGCAAATTTAATTTGTAAGATTTCGCGCTCAATTTATGAGGCGGTATTTTTTCATAATATAATATTAGTGTTTTCAGTCCACATACTTTTAAATTCAACCTAAATATTATGTCTAACTCAACTACTATCATAAGAAATGGTAGCGTAGTGGTCAGGTCATCGGCTTTCGGCTGCAGACAACACGGATCAAATCATTCTTCCGATAAACTCGTTAGCAAATTGTAAAGTAGGTAACAGTATTCTACAAACATAGGAATATGGAAGAAATAAAAGAATATAATCTTTCATTTTTTATTTAAATTACTTATGATTAAAATTTAGATCTTTATTAACACTTATAAATAGTACTTCAGTTGCGTGGTTACATTTTATGTTAAAAGAAAGTTGAAGGGTTATACCTAGTAACAATTGTATATAACTTATGTGAGCGTTTTCAAAATATTATTTGTTTATAGCTTTTTACTGTTACCATCGCTGAGCGGTTGGAAATGTTGTTGTTTGCTGTATTCAAATACTGTTTAACATATCTTCCATTACGCCTACAGTTAATAAATTATTTTGTTTTAACGGTTATATAATTAAAATATTCTGAGACGTGGTATTTTTGTTTTACACAGCAATGTTGTAATTTCACAATTGGAACATTGAGCCAAACTTTGCGACATAATTAATGAAATATATTATTAATTTTAGCCTACTAATTATGTCAACAATAATAGTTGTTTACAATTTTAATAGCGTATTTGATTATTATTTCAAGGAAAATCATATCTTTAATTTTGTTTTGTTTTAGGTGTTCCACCTCTCCCGGCGATACTGCTTCACATGATCAAGTAGACATCGATGGAGCAGGTTGTTCGTTTTGGACAAACGAAATATTGGCGTCACCGCAGAAAGTCACAACTACTGATTATACTACAGAAGAATATGATGTTACTGGAATATTTTCAGACACGGAACAAGAGTCAAAATCGGTCACAAGTGACTACGCTCAGCTTCTTGAAGGCGTGGAGAAACTTTCGTCACCAGCATCTTCACCCGAACAAACCTCTCCTAAAAAAACTTTCAGCTCTGAATCATCAACCTTTCCGATACAAGGCCGTCGACTGTTTGATGTTGACTTTCTATTCAAAGAAATGTCGCGCATCAGCCAACATAACAAAGTGTTTCAGTGTTCGTTTGAAAATATGCGATTAATAAAAGAACATAAAAATGGAATGATAAGTAAATTTGATTTCAAGTGTAATATGTGTGGTACTGTTGAATCTATTTTCTCGGAGGACCCCCAAACAAATAAAGTCAACTGTAACATGGCATGGGTGAACAGTATGTTGTTAACGGGCCAAAGTTTTACACAGTTACAAGACATAACTTCAACTTTGGAAATGCCTTGCATGGCCAAGGAGACTTTCAACAAATGTCAAAAATCCCTATCTTCTGTTATACACGATGTCGCATGTCAAAGTATGGAAGCCGCTGGCAAAGAAGAAGCAAGATTGGCAGTAGAAAATGGCAGTGTGGATGTCGACGGAGTTCCTCTCATAGCAGTTGTCACTGATGGAGCTTGGTGTAAACGATCGTATGGAAACAAATATGATGCTCTTTCTGGGGTGGTAAGTTTGTGTATTACGTAATCTTATTGCGTGTTGAATAATAATTTGTAGGCAATCTGTGTTATATCAGTAATTATGTATTATTAGTAACTAAAATAAGTTCATGACAGTGTGAACAACACGTAATAGTTATTTTGTTAATATTTCCTTCTTTTGTAGATAAATGCGACAATTTAAATTCTTTATAAGTGCAAACATTGTATAGTTATTTTGTGATAGACCTGTTTGCTAGTATGAAAGTCTTTTAGGCCTACCGGCATAGAGCCATATACTTAGAGCCTATTGGCATAATGCCAGACATTCGAAATAATGTAATTATCCTGATTATACAATGTTCGTTACCTTACATTAAGTTTTACAGCGAACAGATTAAATATGCTTTTTTTTTTCTTATAGGCTTGCATAGTAGGAAAAGAAACAAAAAAAGTTATCTTCGCAAGCACTAGGAATCGATACTGCTGCATATGTTCACGAGCAAACAGTAAAAATGAGACGCCAAAGGACCACGTCTGTTTCAAAAATTGGAACAAGTCTTCAAATGCCATGGAATCTGACATCATAGTGGAAGGTTTCAAATGCAGTGTTTCCATGCATAACCTGAAATATCATCAGCTGATTGGTGAGTCACAAGGTGATCAGTTAATTTCAGATGTTATTAATTATTATGTATTTGTGTCGATAGTATATTTTCGAAATAATTTCAATGCCGTGTGGTATTTAATGTTTTTATTTCAGACGTCGCACGTTTCATATGTTTTCATACAATGCTGCATATTGTAACGAACTGAAATGTAGCGCTTTTGTAACAGCTACTTCCTAAATATACAGAAAGGTATTAGCTCTACAATGTTTATAAATGCAACCTCGCGAAGAGTAGGTACTAAATATTGTGAACTATATGAAAATAGTTAGCCTCAGAGCAGTAACCGAGCGCTCTGATATGCCTACAAGAAGAACGTGCATATGTGGCCATTTCGAGTTAAAAATGATTTGGTAGTTTTCTGTAGGTATTTTTCAGTGAGCCATTGTATGTAAGTAGTTGTGTTAATTAAAGAAATGTTGTCTTGCACTTGTATTTCATACCCCAGAAATAGCATAGCCATACAATTCAGAGCCTACCACTATGTTAATATATGTACTTCTTTGAGGGCTTAACTGCAGATTTATGTCTTGGTATGGTTCTTAGGAATATTTTTAAAGGGTATGCAAGGTATAAAGTTTTCCATTTAGCCGAAAAAAGGACCCAAAAATATTGTAAAGTATGCGGCCTTAGTTTTAATATTTGTGAGAAATAGAGTATTGAAGTCTTATCTTGTTTAAGGCCTTGTTACAGCGTTTAACGGCCCTTCAAAAACAATAATTTTTAATCAATGTTTTGTCTATACAGAAAAATCACCCAGTTTTAACAATACCACCTTAAACGTTTTATTAAAGTATTGTCATACCAATAAACATAACAGTTTTTTTCCAATATTTCTAAATAAGTTAACGCCAATTTTTTGCCCGAAAATGAGATAAAGAATGACAAAATAATGTATGCGGCCGAATTATACGTGGTAGATTTAAATAGCTTCTAAGGATTTGTTCACAGTTTCATTTCACGGAGTCATGAATTTTCTCAATTCATTACATTGGAAACTAACTGATAAATTTAACTCATTATTTTCGAAACGCTGCAACATGGCCTTGTATTTTTTTTCGTATATAAATAAATACCTATACATTTATCACATTAGTACGTAGCGTGTTGTAAACATTTTCAGGAGATGGCGATAGCAGCATTATGACCCAGTTGGTGAAGGCTCAGCCATATGGTCCAAATTTTACAATCACCAAAATTGAATGTACTAACCACATACTGCGAAATTACCTTCGAAGGATACGTTGTATTGCTCAAAAGACGAAAAACGAAATTGGTTCCGTTTCTCCTGTTCTACGAAAGGCTGTATCTGACAAACAACTCCGCCTTCGAGCTGCAGTCACCGGAGCTGTGCAGCATAGGCGTGCTCAAAAAGAGTTTCCAATTCACAGAAAAATTGAGGAGTTAAAACTTGACATTTACAATGGTCCATTTCACGTATTTGGTGACCACTCAGGATGCGCAATTAGAGGTTATTTCTGTAGCGGATTGAAAGAAAACGAGGAAAACCTTGTACCGCCTCTTCAAGAGGCAGGTATATGGTCAGAAATAATAGCAGCTCGAAACATTGTTGCACATCATGCTGTAAGCCTTTTACATAATGTCAATACTAATACAGCAGAGTCTTTCAATAATGTGGTTTGCAAGCATGTTTCAAGTAAACGAGTAAACTTTTGTTTGAGTGGTGGCTACCAAACAAGAAGCGAGCTCTCTGTAATTTCTTTTAATTCAGGTCCTCAAACACAGTCCTTTATCCATAAAGGTTTAACAAACAGTAGTCCTGGAAACATCACTAAAGCTCACATACAGCGCAAGGAACGTTCATCAGAGAAAAGAAAGCTCAGGAGGCTGACAAACCCACAAACATTTAAGCGCAGAAAGTTGTATGTGACAGGTCCTGACAAGGATTATGGCTGTGTAGAACAACGCATACCTGACATGGAACCAGACGAATATGCAAGACAGACACAGGAATTTCTCGCTAGTCTTTGTAAAACGGATGAAGAACGAGAAAATCTACAAATCGCTACCAAAGGGCAAAATGATTCTGTTCTCTGGAAATCAGAAAGAATCAAGCGACTGACAGCATCAAATTTCGGTAGAATCTGTAACATGAAGAAATCCACTAAGCGAGCAAAATCCGTTGTCAATATATTGTACAGTAGGTTTTCAGGGACGGAGGCCACAAGGTATGGATTGGAAAATGAGCATAGCGCCATTCAGGATTTTGAAGTGAACTTTGGTAAGAAGGTGGCTCGCTGTGGCTTATTCGTCGATAAGGAACACCCATGGCTGGCAGCAACACCTGACGGTCTTGTTGGAGATGATGGTATCCTTGAAGTAAAATGTCCTGCCGTAGCTGCCAGAATGTCTCCACAAGAAGCAGTGGAACAGAAAAAAGTAACATTTTGTAACATTGTGGATGGTAAAATGTTTCTGAAGAAAGGACATGCTTACATGTACCAAGTGCAGGGACAACTGCATATTACCAATCGTAAGTACTGTTATTTCGTCCTTTGGACACCACGTGGCTTACTAGTGCAACAAATTGAAAGAGAGAACAGTTTCTGGAAAGAAAAAATGATCAACAAATTGACACAGTTTTACATGACGTGCCTTCTACCGGAAATAATAGATCCACGTTATCCTAGGAATATGGAAATCAGGGAACCTGATAATACACTGTAAACAATTGATGGACAATAGCCTTACATGTAAGCCAAAATTACCACAAACAGTACAGGTAAATTCCCATTTTTAAAGAAGGATATTAACAACAAAAATGATTTCATAAAGATTACAGTTAGGCCTATAGATTTTTGTTTTCTAGTCCAATAAACAATTGAAACATAGAAAATTGGCGTACTATTTTGACGAAAGATGTTTGAAATGATACAGTTATACAGACAAGTGCCCAGTTGCCAGTTTCCGTGCCAACAGAAAAAAAAAACCTTATGTTTGTGTATGCTGTGAAATACTTAAATCAATATAATGTAACAGTGTAATTGGCATGCAGTGTCTTATAACTTTGCACTTAGATTATATTATTATGGGCCGTATCTCATTGTGAATCGTTTTAAAAGATATACGTAAAATGTTTGTTTCACTCTACATGTTATATTGTGCGCTGATAGTTTACTACTAGTATCGAGCAGCTGTTTATTTTTATTTTTGGTTTTGATGTATTAACATTAGTTTCATTATTTGTATTTGCACCGTATTATTTATCAAGAGTGTTCGAAACGAAATAATTTGTTATACTGAATCTGAAATAGTTGTATGAATATATTTATTTTTGTATGTTTAAATATGTAAGGTGGAATATTTTTTTGTGTGAACAATTAGTATGTATGTTCAGAGCTATTGTATTGTAGCTATTGTCTCAACAGTTTCAAAACATTAAGCCAGTTTTTTACCATTTACTTAAGCTGATTCATGGTGACAACTGTCTTATTTTGTGGTACAAATTACATAGATGTATAACCTGTAGTAAGAATGAACATAACAATTCTCATAGATATAAAATGTAAATAAAATATGTAAATGTGGTATTGTTGAATGAGCATTAGGTGTTGTGTGAATAATATATTTTGTTATGAATGTTGTAATTTACAAGAAAGATATTTATATACATATGTTGTAAAATATACACATATCCATACACACTTTGCAGCAAGTGATTTCATTACATACCCTTCCATTTTATTTTGGCATTTTGTATACACTGCCAAAGGAAAAGTTTAATTACGATTTACTACCAATCTGTACAAAGTGCCTACAAGAGGTTTACATTTGTGGATACATGTGCCTCTGTAGTACATTATTATTGTAATAGTGAACGAATATTAAATTCACACATCTGGTACTTTAAAATTAAGTAGTAATATGAAGAAAACATACATTATAGTATTTGTTACATTAAGAAGGATCACAAACACACATGGTATTACCCATATTAAAATAAGAATAATATATAAATACATTAAGATTAGAAACATTACAGAGTTTACATTACTTAAGACCGACGACAATAAATAGGGATGTAGTACGTTGAGTAACATTGTCATATATTACATGACAAATTAATCCTTTAGTACACTCACTAGGTCATTGAATAATCTAAGACAATCATAAGAATAAACTCAGGCAATATAGAAAGGCCTATACGAGTACACAAACGAATAAACATTAGACTACTAGTTAACTTACAGTAGAACAAAAACTAAACATGTCTTAATTTTTTATCAAATATTTCATAAGTTTATTTATGACCCGCAGTGAAATTTACAGTTTTTTTTTGTCCTGAAATAAAATTGCATTCGCTATGTTCTTTCTAGACATCGTTTTCCGCACTATCTCTTAAAAATTGTGAGCTGTAGCGCTAAGCAGCACACAGGCTGACGAACATATAAGAATAAATTTAGCCAATCAGTGTAGGCTAATGCGTAGCAAGTTTAATAGTTCAGTCGGTAATAATCTAAATTATTTGTTATTAAATGCAATAGAAACAAAACGATCTCATTTGATAGCAAATGTAGATAGTTGTTTTAAAGTACCACAAATTTGAAACACCATTTGTTAATTCACAGCCAACCATATAAGGAGTGAGGCAATCATCGTTTACGTAACATATGAGAGGCTAATATTGATAATGGTGTAAGTCACTTATATTCTGAAGCACTAGTGTTACATTAAATATGTTTCATACGAAAGCCCCTCTAAATTATTTAATATTTATTAACTTTCTCACAATCATTCAAGCACTTAGTTGGTTCTGTCTTTTAAATATCGTAACAAATAATTGTTTTGTTAAAAATTGGTAATGTGCCTTATTCCACTATCATTCTAAGCCTTTCATATCATTGCATGCAGTTACGGCATTCATAATAAAAGGCCACTTATATTTTCCGAGTTTGAATAGGAAAATATATCTTTATTCGTTAAACATTTTTACTAAAGCCTGTTCTATAGTGACACGGAACCGTAAGCAACGGAAACGCATAACGGAAACTCAAACGCAATCGCAAGAGTTGTGTTGCCAATCTCATGCCGAAGCGTTTCCGTGTCCGCTTGCGTCCACTGTTGCAAGTATATTAAAATATTCGTTTTTGTGCGTTCACTGTAGAACGGACCTAATGATTTATAAGAACGGCTGAAAACAATAGCGTCCGAAATGAAATATGCTAGATGTATTTTACTGCAGAACAATAAACGGCGATTGTTTCATCAGCTGCAAAATATTGCATACAAACACAACTTTAAAAGCAACAGAGCATTCGTTTAATGGGTAATAATAATTATATTATAGTTTCTTCATTCCAAAAGAAAGTATCATGGCATAAAAATATCTTTCACGATTCTCTGAAGTGTAATCTGGCCTTAGTTCAGCGCGGAAATCCTAAACAATGACATTCCGCCGCATGCGCCAGCCAAGTGTCTCGAGGTGCCGGCTCGGTGCCGGGAAGCGGACACCACGTTCACTATCTGCCTCGCGCCCTTTCCCCTGCCCACGCACTCTCCCTCCCTGGTGTCTGCTCGGCGGTCGGGTGGGGGAAGACACCATCCCGCCTTTCGAGGGGCGGAAAGCCACGGCGAGTAGTTCCAGCGTCTGCCGCGATTCCTGCACGAAGATGAGCCCGTCCAAGCGCGCGAAGTGATTTTCCCACGGACATAGGCGGCGCCCTTAACAGAATAACACAGATTGGAAGAAATTAATTAGCAAACATGTATAAAAGTTATAGTTAAAAGTAGTATATAAAAGGGCATCCTGCGCCAGGGTCCTGGGTGAGGAGCGAGGAGCTGGCCGAGCTCTGACGTCACGTCCATCTCTGACGTCACGTCCATCTCTGACGTCACGGCTGCCATCTTGGAGGAGTGTAACGGGACACCGCGTAACGGAACATAACGTAACGGGACAAGTAGATCATGGCGGCCATCTTGGATCCGCCATTTTGGATGACGTCATTGTGTTCTCGAACATTCTGGCGATGTGTTTTCCGCCATATTGGATGATGACGTCACCGTTGCAATTTTCGTTACGATCGCCATCTTTAACTTTTTTATTTATTATCCGATTTTAATGAATTTTTTTTAAATATTATAAAAAAATTAAATAATAAAATTTAATAAAGTTTTTATAAAAAAACAAACATTTACGACACGGAGTTCGGAGTCCCCGGTTCGAACCTGGTGAGGGCAAAAAAAAAATGACGACCGATACTTCCCCCCGCGGTGGCTGCAGGCATACTGACTCCCACCACTTTTTTTCAAAGCATATATATCGTCACCTAGTATGACGTCATGTCCGCCATCTTGATAATCCGTAATTTTAATGCTAGAGATTCGGGAAAATATTTAAAAATCATTAAAAAATTAATCAACCTAATTAAATAATAAAAAAATCCTTAAAACCACCGTTGCACTTTTCGTGACGGCCGCCATCTTGAAATCACCCGCTGGAGGTCACCATCTTGTTTTCGTCCGCTAGAGTGTGCTGATACCATGTTAGTATAATTATCTGGTCACCACACCTTTGACCTTGACCTTGAAATTTGACCTTGACCTTGAACTTTGACCTTGAACTTGAACTTTGACCTTGAAATTTGACCTTGACCTTGAAATTCTGTGAGCTTGTGAACTTCTCTTTGATGTGCAAAGTTAGAGTTCTAGTACAAGCCAGAATCAGTTTTTTAATTTTTTTCGTTTTAATTTTTAATTTTTTATTACTTTTTTTTTGTATTTTATGATATGAAAGAAAACTTGTGGCGGTTTTCTCCGTGTGCTTCCGATTATTCTTGTCAATATTATGGTGGTTTTCTCCGTGTGCTCCCGTTTTTTCTTGAAAATATTATGGTGGATTTCTCCGTGTGCTCCTGATTATTCTTGACAATATTTTGATGGTTTTCTCTGGGTGCTTCTGATTATTGCCGACTAGACATCTGATGGTTTTCTCCGAGTGCTTCTGGTTACTGATGAGAAATTGATCTCTGCACGAAGGATTTTTTTACTTAATGAGGCATGTCATTTTTATTCAAGGTTGCATTTAATTAGTGAACTTCTGCTACTTAATCAACACTTGTAATATTTTTATCAGGTGAAAAATTTAAAAAAAAAATCATTACTCAGTTGAATAATAATAATCTCTGAGAAATCTAAGAAGCACTAACAGGAAGGACGAACTTCTTTCATCTTGGAGTCTAGCGAAGCCAATCTTCCTTTGCGATCGATAGTGAGCATCCCGCATCCCGCATTAATGAAATAGATATTATTTACCTGCAAGCAACACGTGGCGACATCTGTTGATGACAGCCATAACTACTTGCATCAATTTGTTTTGCATTAGATAACTTAACTCTCGCTGATGAAATATTTAAAAAATTATATTTAAGAAATGGTTCCAATTGGAGAAAACTGACAGTTTGTATCTAACATTAGTCACAGAAGCTATCATGGATCATGGTTTGTTATCTGCAGCTGAATCGGAAGGAAGCCGCTGTAGATACTGTGGCAAGGATTTTGTCATGAGAAGGAATGCTAGACGTCATGAGAAGAATGATTGTGCTAGAAACCCACTACGCAATATGTTAAGCTGTAATCGTTGTAGCAGGTTGTTAACACAAATTGACAGCTTAAAAAGACATGGTAGAACATGTAAAGCCAAGACTACTTACGGCATAGAGGACACCGATGGATCCACTAGACTAAAGAAGAGTGATCTGCATTTCGTCAATAATTTTCCTTGTCCTGAGCGTGATGGTATTAGCTCACCCGATCGTGAGGAAGAACATAAATTGAAGAATTCTAATGGCTTCGGGAAGACTGAAACTAATGGAAGTATCAACACCGTGAAAAGTGAGAATACATTCAAGCCTATATTCAGTAGATCCTCCATTCTTTGTAAAAATGATGGACTCCTAAAAAGGAAGCATGAAGACGATGAAGACACTTCGACATCATCGATATCGAATTCATACGGTAATCTGGGTGAAGAGGATGTCTTCTACAGTGATTGTTACAGTGACTCTGAGGCTGTTGACAAAGGCATAGACTGTGATGAAGCACCTAGAGCTGACAAGATCGAAGAATGTGGCGATGTCCTGAGACCGAAACGATGGAAACGTCGTGTTATAATAAATAAATCTGATAATGCTTATTATGATCACTGGGATGATTGTGATATTAAAAGTATTTATAATAAACAAGCAAGTAAGATGGTGGTAGAAGAGATTGATTACACATCATGGAAAGATCCAAACATATTGGTTGACCGGCTAAGACTTCTACATGGCTCGCTTTGTGCAGGAAACTATCCGTGCATCAATGAAATATCCTTCATACTCAAAGAACTGAGGAAAGCTGGCTACATACAATAATGGCTTCTTTTACTTGTATTTGTGTAATGTTGAGAAGTAATAAAATATTGAAAGTAAAAATTTAATGTTTTTATTTCTTGTATTCTGATTTCCAACTAAGCCTGTGTGTGTTTCCGCTACTGTATGTGTGATCATTACGTTTCCTGTGTGTACTGTGTGTACGTTCCGTTTCCTGTGTGTACTGTGTGTACGTTCCGTTTTCTGTGTGTACGTTCCGTTTCCTGTGTGTACTGTGTGTACGTTCCGTTTCCTGTGTATACTGTGTGTACGTTCCGTTTCCTGTGTGTACTGTTTGTACGATCCGTTTCCTGTGTGTACTGTGTGTACGTTCCGTTTCCTGTGTGTGTACTGTGTGTACGTTCCGTTTCCTGTGTGTACTGTGTGTACGTTCCGTTTCCTGTGTGTACTGTGTAATCATTACATTTATTGCGTGTAAATTGCATGTATTGCGCGTACATTGCGTACATTGCGTGTTGGAGCCGAGTAGACTTGTATCATTGTAGCTTCATAGACATGTAGTTTCGTAGCCATGCGGTCTTTTAGTCATGCAGTCTCGCAGCCATGTATAACTCGGAACCAGCTAGATCTTTTTAGACTCGCAGCCTTGTAGCCTCGTAGTCTCTTAGACTCGTAGCATTGTAGTCCAATATCATTGGAGCTGTTGAAAGAAAAGGCAGTTGGAGCATTTGGAGCTGTTGGAGCTGTTGGAGCTGTTGGAGCTGTTGGAGCTGTTGGAGCCTTTTTGAGGCTGTTTGGAGCCTTTTGAAGCATTTGGAGCTGTGTTAAGCATTTGGAGTCATTTTGAGTTGTGTTAAGCATTTGGAAGCTGTTGGAGCATTTGGAGCTGTTGGAGCATTTTGACCCTTTTGAAGCATTTGGAGCCTTTTGGAGCATTTGGAGCCTTTTGAAGCATTTGGAGCTGTGTTAAGCATTTGGAGGCTGTTGGAGCATTTGGAGCTGTTGGAGCATTTGGAGCCTTTTGAAGCATTTGGAGCCTTTTGGAGTCATTTGGAGCTGTGTTAAGCATTTGGGGGCCGTTTGGAGCATTTGGAGCCATTTGGAGCTGTGTTAAGCATTTGGAGGCTGTTGGAGCTGTTGGAGCCATTTGGAGGCTGTTGGAGCTGTTAGAGCCATTTGGAGGCCGTTTGGAGCTTTTGGAGCTGTTGGAGCTGTTGGAGCCATTTTGAGGCCGTTTGGATCATTTGGAGCCATTTGCAGCTGTTGGAGCCATTTGGAGCATTTGGAGCTGTTGGAGCTAAGAAGTAGTCGTTGCACGTCTATGCAGGGCTAAATGTTTATAAGATTGCTGGCTTTCGCAAGTGATTCTGTAGTAGGATAGAAATTGTGTAATAATTATTATGTTTGTAAAAGACTTTGTGGTGTTTTATTTCTCGAACCTTACACTTTTCTGGTACTGTTTTAAAATTAAAGTTGTTTTGTATCGGCCAGGAATGGAACCAAGGACCTTAGCCTATCTAATCAATCAGTATATAGATTACAAATTTATTTAATGAATTTTGAACTTTTTCCCGATTCTCTAGCATTACAATTACGAATTTCCAATATGGTGGTCTTGGTGTCTGATAGGCTGATGGTAGTAGAGGATTTAAAGTCTCTTTAAGAATGTTGAACATGATTTATTGAAATTATTATTATTTTTCATAAAATTAAACATTATTGCATTGATCGAGGATCGAACCAAGGACTGGAGAGGATCGAATCGATATGTAAGTTAATGAGTGATTTATTTAATGAATTATGGATTTTTTCCCTCTTTTCTAGCTACATTATTACATGATTTCAAGATGGCGGCCGAATTTCAAGATGGCGGGGGCACCTCCGTAATAAATTATTACTGCACTGTAGCGGGTTAGAATAAAATTAACCAGATGGAAATGTACTCTATAATACGAGTACACACACACAAAATGGCGTACTCCAGCAGGTGGTAGCTCCTGGTATCATGTACTGAACATTAAATGTCGGATCCATGATGTTCGACAAGGACAATGTCAAATTTCAAGGACAAAGTCAAATTTCAAGGTCAAGGTCGAATTTCAAGGTCAAGGTCAAAGTTCAAGGTCAAAGTCAAATTTCAAGGTAAAGGTCAAAGGTGTGGTGACCAGATAATTATACTAACATGGTATCAGCACACTCTAGCGGACGAAAACAAGATGGTGACCTCCAGCGGGTGATTTCAAGATGGCGGCCGTCACGAAAAGTGCAACGGTGGTTTTAAGGATTTTTTTATTATTTAATTAGGTTGATTAATTTTTAAATGATTTTTAAATATTTTCCCGAATCTCTAGCATTAAAATTACGGATTTTCAAGATGGCGGACATGACGTCATACTAGGTGACGATATATATGCTTTGAAAAAAAGTGGTGGGAGTCAGTATGCCTGCAGCCACCGCGGGGGGGAAGTATCGGTCGTCATTTTTTTTTGCCCTCACCAGGTTCGAACCGAGGACTCCGAACTCCGTGTCGTAAATGTTTTTTTTTTTATAAAAACTTTATTAAATTTTATTATTTAATTTTTTTTATAATTTTTAAAAAAAATTCATTAAAATCGGATAATAAATAAAAAAGTTAAAGATGGCGACCGTAACGAAAATTGCAACGGTGACGTCATCATCCAATATGGCGGAAAACACATCGCCGGAATGTTCGAGAACTCAATGACGTCATCCAAAATGGCGGATCTAAGATGGCCGCCATGATCTACTTGTCCCGTTACGTTATGTCCCGTTACGCGGTGTCCCGTTACACTCCTCCAAGATGGCAGCCGTGACGTCAGAGATGGACGTGACGTCAGAGCTCGGCCAGCTCCTCGCTCCTCACCCCTCACCCAGGACCCTGGCGCAGGATGCCCTTTTATATACTACTGTTAAAATAATCTCTTCGTTAAAGTAATAAACATATTTGAATTAATGAGTGCAAATAAAAATAAATTTATCAATTAAATTGTATCTTTAATTTCACTCCTTCTTTGTATCCATACAAAATAGTCAAGATTCAATAAAAATGATTCAATTTTATTCATAAAAGTATGCAATAATTTCATCAATGTTTTGTTATGACGTTGTCACGTTAAACTATCGTCCGTAAACCGACTTTGCAGACAACCAAATTTTTTTACAGGGTGAGTCTGAATACGACCAACCAACTTCGGCTGCAGTTTTATCTCGACAAAATAAAATTAAAACATTTATACGACTTATGGTCTGTAGTGCTTTCCAAGGCTGGTATACGTGTTTGAAGTTGGGGCTGAACCACATTTTTATTTATCACTAGAGACCTGCAAAACTCGCGGTTTCGATGGCCTTCAGGATAGACTGCACATACCCCTGTACACTCGGGCAAATAACGCAAGTTCATTGGCTGCCGACTTGTAAGTCGTCTCAGCTGGTTTGTCTGTGATTCGATCCTTCTTTGGTTGAGGGTTTATAACTGGTTGAGATTCGTCCAGATGAACAGTAAGCTAATATCAAAATTATCTAAGAAGTATGTGTGTTTGAATTCTAGCCTATCACCGAATGAATCCACGAATTTTGCAGGTCTCTATTTATCACCAATAGAGAAAGTATTTTAAAAAATAGGAGCCTTGAGTGTGTGTATAAGGTTTTATTTTTACAAAGTTCCACAACCACAGAAAAAAAAAACTTGTAGCTGTCGTACCCCTTTATTTGCCTTAGCAATGTTTGTGACTTAACTTACTACCCTGATTTATTCCAATGAAATCACTTTACGACAGCCACCAAATTCGCAGTGGTTGTAAAACTTCGTTCGATCAAACAATATGCAGAGGTTCAGTGTTCTAGCTTAAAATGTTTTCTGTATTATCTATATAAATAAAAAAAATTGGTTGTCTGTATAGTCGGTTTACGGACGATAGTTTAACGTGAGGTCACAACAAAACATCGATGAAATGATTGCATACTTTTATGAATAAAATGAATCATTTTTATTGAATTATCACTATTTTGTATGGATACTAAGAAGGGGTGAAATTAGATCTACAATTTAATTCATAAATTTACTTTTATTTGCACTCATTAATTCAAGTATCTATGTCTTTTACTTTAACGAAGAGATTATTTTAACTATAACTTTTATACATGTTTGATATTTAACTTCTTCCAATCTGTGTTATTCTGTTAAGGATAGGACGATGATAGGAAAAGTAGGAAACGAATGGGAGTGTTTCACGTTTAATGTGCCTCGAAAAAGTCAAATCGATGGTTGCTCCAATCGAGTGGAAGAGAGATAGATGCGGCGCAAGCGTACAATGAGCGTATCGGGACACAGCGTAACGTGACAATGTGCGTAACGGGACACTTTTTCGTGCGTGCAGCTGGCTTTCATCGATTTATTAGACGTCACGTCAAAAAAAATGTAAATGTTCGTTCAAAATCTCAATCTCTGAAAGTTCTTCACAGACTGCTTTGTGGTAGATTAAAATTAAACATTTTATGTCGCGTAAGAAATTGTTTTGCAGTTTTCCTGTGGGGAATGGGTGGCAACTATCGCCGTGGTTTGATTGTCTGTTACTCGCAGTCACTCCACGAGGCAGAGAGAGAATAAAGTTTGCTACACACCCTGCCGTGGACCACAGGAAAAATATGTTCCCTACTTTTACGAAAGATCCCTTTGGAAACCAGTTGCCAAGCAACAGTTTGTAATACTAAAATAAATATATTGTAGCTTTGTACAACTCATGGTTATGATTAATGTTGCATATAATATGAAATCCCCTCTTTTTTTTCTAAATAATATATACTGATTATTTCGTATGATGATTGGCGCATAATTTTATGTATTGATTGATGTTTTTATTTGAGCATAATTTATTTCGACCATGGAGAAAATAATCGAATGATCAATAATTGTGTTATGTTTCCTACTGTGCGCAGTTATTACTGAAAATATATTCAGGGAATGGTCTACACATAACTTTTAACTATTAGAGGTACTGGGGACAACACAAAGCATTAATTCCCGGGTGATAATTCGAATCCAGTATTACTGCGAACACTGTTTTGTAGTGATGCAGTTGTTTTAGTGTAAATGCACACATTTACAACTGTGTGTAATTCTGCATGATAATTAATTTCTGTCCCATTTACGAAATATATTTACAGCGTAAGACCTGACCAAGTGACTGGTCCGAGCAAGACGCATTATTTACGTTTACTAATCGCTGAGGAAATAAAGCAACGTTTCAAAGGATATCACGCTGATACAACATTATTTTTTTTATGGCGCCTTTATAAAGATAAAGCACCGCGCGGTTAATCATCTGCGATCATCGTTAAAAATAACGTGGTTATGAAGATCTCCGCGGAAATAAACCTGAAACCCATTACGTAAACATGGCTAGACAACTTCAGTCAGCATTTCACAAATAACTATAGAGACATTCTGAATTCGCGTTGATCCTGGTGAAAGTTTAAAACTGTCAACTTTTGTAACTATGGGCGACACCGTGTCTTTGGATCAGTACTGACTCCATAATATCCGTGGATTCAATTCGCGATTTTCTAAAAATTAATATAGTCGCACCATTGTGCTGCTTCCGCTATTGGTTGAATGTCGATAAAGTCCAGTTATTCAATATTCGATTATTCTGTTCAAAACATTATTCTTGAATGAAAAATCAATTATTACATAAAATTATGGGCTAATTTCCGTCAGAAATAGCATTATGTATAGACTAAAAACCTATTTCTTATTAAAAAAAAATAACCAAAGCCATGTGTTGTACAAAGTTACAGTATCTTTATTGTATTGTTACTACAAATTATTTCATCGCAACTGGTTTCCAAAGAAATCTTTTGTCAAAGTATCTAATTTTTTTTTTCCTGTGTGGCCATCCGGTCGTTTGCAAAACAGTTAATTTTAAAAAATTATACCACCACAAGTTCACATTCGTGTGGAGTATTTCTTTTCTCGATGTAAGATGCCATTGCTAAGCACTTTTTCTGTAGAAGAAAACTAAAAAATACCCAAAAGACAAAAACACAAATTAGCTTGTTTTTGTTTTGGATAAATATTGTGTTTGTTTTGTCGTGTTTTTGTCTCGTTTAAACTGTTGTGCTGATTTTTTTTGGTTCAATATTTTTGTGCCGTCATCATTAGTGGTTTTTTTTTTGCTCCCTTCTGTTTTGAAAAACTATTGTGTTTGTTTCGTCTTTTCGTTTTGTCGTGTTTTTGTCTCGTTTTAATTGTTGTGCTGAATTTTTTTTGGGTTCAATATTTTTGTGTTGTCATCATTTGTTGGTTTTTTTCGTTCTCTTAGTCAAATTTTCTTTGTTTTTATTTGTTTGTTGACCAATTCCTGTTATGGAATATTATGTGGTGTTTATAACCTGTTGACAACAGCAATTTTTTGCTTGATTTGTGTTTTTGTCTTTTGGGTATTTTTTAGTTTTCTTCTACAGAAAAAGTGCTTAGCAATGGCGTATGTCCAAAAGCTTACATCAAAGCATGCACTCCCATTGCACAAATCTTTCAAAGATAATATTTCTCTTCTCGTTGTGGTCTTTGGGCGCTCTCGCAACGAATGCTGACTGACGCGTCAATTTCTTGGACAGGCGTGACTGACTGGCATTTGAAGTATAAATAAATAAGTATTCACACTGATACAAGCAGTGATGTCACAGATATAACCGACCATTGAAACTCACCGCTTCGTAGTTCCGTGTGTATTCGTGACGCTAGGCCGGCAATGTCGTGACTATTTTTTTTTTTTTTTTTCCGCCGTGGTTGCAATAATTTTACTGAGCATAAATTTATTTTTATTTTGCTGTAGAGATAGCCCGGTTGAGACTTTCCTTTCGAGAACATTATGTGCAGAGCTAGATTTATTGTAGCCTAGGTCATAGGTCTGTGCTGTTTTGTTGTTTTATTTAATTGGTTTGGTTTTATTAGTCATTAGCTGTTGTGTCTGAATTTGCACTGCTCGATGAATATTTTTTATACATAAGGTTTTATCCCAAGAATAGCTATAAAAACTTATTAATTATTAATTAATGACAAGTTTCCAAACCGTCAATGCTCCACTACACGGCTCTCATATAGCTATATATGGATGTTATTCACGGTGTATTCTTGGCATACTGTCATCGGACAGTTTGTATAATGAGCGGCATTTCATGCAAGTTCATGGGGAAACACAGCGGACGTTGCCGTTTGTAATTTAAAATATTGTCAATTGGGCTTTCTTATCCGGTTTCGGTTAAAAAAAAAATACTACTGTAATATAACTTTTGGAAACATGATCGTCTAAAGTTATTGTACCTCCTAAGACTAATACCAAAAACTTTTGTTAAAAAAAATTTTTTTGATACGATCAACCATTCCTGCAAATGAAAAGGGGGAATAGGTGTTGAAGGAAAAAATGAAATCATAACTCCCTTAGAAAGTACACTATCAAGTATTTTTAAAGTTATTGTAAACTTCCTAAATACTACCTAAAACATTTGTTTTGAAATTATATACATTGAAATAATTGGGGGGGGGGGGGGGGGTAACACGCCACAAAAATATGAGAAAATACACGTGTCATTTTGCAATGACGTATAGCTACCAGTATTGGGAAGTAATTTAGACCATAATACTTTTATATATTTTCCAACTTTTTTGAAATGAAGCTTCTTGGGGCGCAATGGGAGTGAAATTTCAAGGCCGAACTTTAATGCAACGTTTTCGCGTTGTGAAAAAGATTTTTGACGCTAGTTGGTTGCGGACGGTGCAGAGAACTGGGCGGGCCGCGGGCTCCACGTGGCGGCGTGCGGCTCAGGTTGAACCCCGCCATGCTGCAGGGATAGGCGGGTCGCGGCGGTAGGGACCCGCATGTACCTGACTTGCTGGCATCTAGTAAGGGAGTATTTGGGAGGAGGGCAACACAATGGGGTTTGAGCTTATAGTTGTGCACCGCGCCACGGGACATATTCGCAAAAAAAAATTGTTCTTTTAAGAAGGTATTATTTGATTTACTTATGTGAATCAGTATTGTTAAACAGTGTTGCATGAGTAGGATTGTTCTAGCTGTGTAACTAAATATTTTTTTGCTGGTATAATGCATTTCACGCTTTACTTCGACAGGGTAATTAATAGTCACGAATTATTATTTAATTAACTAAATCATACACCGTAGTATTATAATTATGAACCCACGAGCGTGTAAATACGTTAAGTCCCAACTGATAATATGCTAGTTAAAAAAAGTTTATACTAATTCCGTGCATAACATATAAATTGTTTTTATTTTCACTTTGCGGCAATATGGTTATAATGTGAGGTAGGTCCGTGCCGTTTAGGAGAGGCGGACATGTTGTCATTGTTCATTCATTCGACTGCAGAACATTATCAATGCCTATGAATGCATTGCAGTATGTCTATGTAGCCTGTTGGCAGAATCTGTCGCACCATAGCTCGATGATAAACGATAAGGTGATATTTGCAGACTACAAAATCAGTCTAGAAAATTGCTCGATCACATCTAACCTATGCACAATATAAAATTACATTAAAAATTAATTTATTATAATCAATCTTAGCTTTGATATTTACCAAACAAATTTTCTTATAGTGTAGTTCAACAGTAAGTAATATTTATTGTTAATTAATCATTATTGATTGACCAATAATTATTCATATCCTGAGCAGTTATTCATGTTCATTTATAAATTTGTCATCTTAATCACTCTCTTTCTCTCTCTCTCTCTCTCTCTCTCTCTCTCTCTCTCTCTCTCTCTACCGTTTTACCTCTTACGTTATACTACGAGTCGAGGTTTGAATTGCCAAAGAAGCTTCACTCCTATCACATGTACTGAATTACACGCGCTCTTTTTTTTCTTCAATATTTGGTCGTATAGTTAATCTCATGATAATATTCCTATATATTTAAGTAGGATATTTTTCTGTTGTAGCGTATGTACATTTATTTTTATTTTAATCTTGATTCTAAATTTTATATATTGATAAATCAGTACTTCATCTAAGCAAAAATATATATTTTTTTATTAAATATACATAGAATTAAAAATAGTAATGGTAGCCTTATTTTAATTTTTTTTTCATTTTTATGTTAATAATGTTTTAGTTCATTATTTTGATGATTTACCACTTACGCAAAAGTTTGCTTTTGTTAGTGTTAAATTTTGTGAAAATTTTAGTTTTATAGTGCGAAATTATGTAAAAAAAAAAATAGGAGAAAACAAATAATAATAATTAAAGTACCTAAATGGTTGGGGAAAAATCGCGTCGCGTACATCGCGTCGCGTCCATCGCGTCGCGTCCATCGCGTCGCGTCCATCGCGTCGCGTGCATCGCGTCGCTAGGATCGCGCAGCGTACATCCATTCATTCGAGTCCTCACAAGATGCGCTCGCGATGGCTGGGGACTCGGGTGGCCTGAAGCAGACAGACGGCGCCCGCCGCCGACAGACAGAGCTAATCACCTCCGCTTTGAATCTGGCATCGCGCGAAGCAGCGGCGTGCATTTGCAGGCAGCGCCAGCAGAGATAATTAGAAGATTCCCTGCCAAAATGGAGGAGTCGTGGAATTGGACTCATCTCGGCGGAGCCCAAGTATTCCTCCCCGCGAACCTTTGGAACGGCCGCTGGCTCCCACGCTGCTAGAAGTAAACAGTTCGTTTACGGATTTCTAAGGGCTCCGCCTACCCGGGCACACACGCGGTGCGCAGCGCTTCAGGAAAAACAACGCGATTTCAAAACTACTCAACACATCCGAGTGGGTTCTGTTAACTAAAAGTATTTAAGAATTCGCTGATGGCCGAAAAGTACTTTTGATTTCGGATTAAGTTTTTTAGAAGATTTATAATGGCTAAAAGGGGTGTTTTCGGAGTAATGCATGTTTAGGCGTAAAACAACCGGTAGAGACTTGCATTACACCTTTATCTTCATTTCTCGGCCATATGATGTTATGGTCACCGCTCAAATGTCACAGTTATCCTGTGACGACGAGAAGACTGCGCGCCAGTCCAGAGGAGACACCGCGCTAGAAGCACCAGCGAGCGTCGCGCTTATCATCCCGCCTCATGAGGCACTGACACACGTACACCCCTACTAGAAGGGTCCCTTAGTAGAAAAATGCACACTAGATAATGGTTTTTTTCGTAGTTTCAAGCAACTATATTATTGTAGAGAACGAACCGATATCCGACTATTTGAGGCCTATTGCAAACAAAAAAATACCCGTTAACGATTTTTTTTTCATGCGAGACTTCTTTTAATGCATTGTGATTTTTTTTTTTATAATTGGAACAGAAATTTTAATGTAAATTTACAGATTTTTTTAATTTTGTAAATTTAGATGAAAACTACTTTATCACTACAAAATATTGTTCGCAGTAATACTGGGTTCGGAATTTTATTCGGGCATTTATTTTATTTTGTTAGCCCATTATCTCCAATAGCTACTTGTAAACCGATCTCTGAATAGTTTTCCAGTATTAACTGCGCACATAATAGCATGATACAACAAAATAAAGTAAATTCGTTGATCAACCGATTATCTTTTCTGTGATTAAAATAACCGCTTGAATAAAACATCATTTTAAAAAATATTTATGCGCCAATTCATCTCGAAATCAAATTTAACATCTTCAAAAATAACCATAGGCACGTGTTGTACAAAGGTACAATATCTTTGTTTTCAACTGGATTACAAAGAATTCTATTTTACATGTACCTACAGTGTAGGAAGATTTAGGTAAATTAAATAATGATCTCAGGCTTCCGCGGCCATTATCTGAAGTAGCCTGGCTTCTGGGTTGTAGCCGCGTCACAGGCGAATGCAGTAAATCACCGACGTTTCGGTTGACATTGCAGTCGCCATCATCAGGGTAGAGTGTACACCGAAACGTCGGTTATATATTCGCCTTGGACGCGGCTACAACCTAGAAAGCAAGCTAAGATTTACATGATGATGGCGACCAGCAAATTTGACCGAAACGTCGGTTATATATTCGCCTTGGACGCGGCTACAACCTAGAAAGCAAGCTAAGATTTACATGATGATGGCGACCAGTAATGTTGACCGAAACGTCGGTTATATATTCGCCTTGGACGCGGCTACAACCTAGAAAGCAAGCTAAGATTTACATGATGATGGCGACCAGCAATGTTGACCGAAACGTCGGTTATATATTCGCCTTGGACGCGGCTACAACCTAGAAAGCAAGCTAAGATTTACATGATGATGGCGACCAGCAATGTTGACCGAAACGTCGGTTATATATTCGCCTTGGACGCGGCTACGGCCTAGAAAGCAAGCTAAGATTTACCTACTTTACCCTGATGATGTCGACCAGCAATTTTGACCGAAACGTCGGGTATATTATATTTGCCTCTGACGCAGCTACAAACCAAAAGCCAAGCTACTTTAGGTAAATTCAGTTGCGTTAATCACTCTCCTCCCCCCAAATAAACCGCTTTTCACGACATATCTGACGAGCGCCAACCCTGCGTCGTCCGACAGAAACCCCGACTGTCGCCCGGCCAGTCCTCGCGTGCAAGCTGATAACACGACTCCTGAAATGTTTGAAGAGAACGCGACGTCTGTGTTTGCACAATGGTGCGCCTGTGGGGACGTCCTATCTTTTGCGGCCGTCTGTTTATTTTATCGGCCCCGGCTTGTACCAACAACGCCGTCTGATAAAAAAAGAAAAGTTAATGCTTCTGTCTTACGCCATGTATAAATATATTTTTTACGTTGTTTTGCAACAGTCGCATTAAGTTTTTCACGAAATTTAACAACTCACAAAGGCAAGCTTGTGCGTGAAAGCTACGTGAGGTATTTTTGATAAAAAAATTATTAAAATAATTAAAAAAGATAAATTACATCTATTATAAACAAATTTGAAAAAGAATATGCTAACTTTGATATTCATTGATTCGATAATGTATAAAATTAATATTTTGATTAAAATAAAAAAATATATATGTGTGTGTGTGTGTTGGTGTGTGTGTGTGTGTGTGTGTGCGGAGTCGACGTGCGACAAAAGTGAAACTTTGTGCTTATTGTATTATTAGGTACAGGAAACATTATTTAGTAACTTGCCCGAAATGTCGGTGCAGTGCCTATGGGCAAAGTGCGTTTCCTTATAGTGCCTATCCGTCAAACAACCTTCGGCCTCCTGCCGTGCCAACGTTCCTTCACTTCTGTGCTGCGGAGAAAAACACCAAACCAATGCTAGATTTGTCCCAGCCTCCTGGCTATATCGTCTCCTCCTCTTACTCCTCATACTCCTAATCTTTCTCAATTTTCTTCTTCAGTACATCCTCCTCTTCCTCCTTCTGTACATCCTCCTCTTCCTCCTTCTGTACATACTCCTCTTCCTCCTTCTGTACATACTACTCTTCCTCCTTCTGTACATCCTCCTGTACCTCCTTCTGTACATCCTCATCTTCCTCCTACTGTAAATACTCCTCTACCTCCTTCTGTACATCCTCCTCTTTCTCCTTCTGTACATTCTCCTCTTCCTCCTTCTGTAAATCCTCCTCTACCTCCTTCTGTAAATCCTCATCTTCCTCCTTCTGTACATCCTCCTCTTCCTCCTTCTGTACATACTCCTCTTCCTCCTTCTGTACATACTCCTCTTCCTCCTTCTGTACATCCTCCTGTACCTCCTTCTGTACATCCTCATCTTCCTCCTACTGTAAATACTCCTCTACCTCCTTCTGTAAATCCTCATCTTCCTCCTTCTGTACATCCTCCTCTTCCTCCTTCTGTACATCCTCCTCTTTCTCCTTCTGTACATTCTCCTCTTCCTCCTTCTGTAAATCCTCCTCTACCTCCTTCTGTAAATCCTCATCTTCCTCCTTCTGTACATCCTCCTCTTCCTCCTTCTGTACATCCTCCTCTTTCTCCTTCTGTACATTCTCCTCTTCCTCCTTCTGTAAATCCTCCTCTACCTCCTTCTGTAAATCCTCATCTTCCTCCTTCTGTACATCCTCCTCTTCCTCCTTCTGTACATACTCCTCTTCCTCCTTCTGTACATACTCCTCTTCCTCCTTCTGTACATCCTCCTGTACCTCCTTCTGTACATCCTCATCTTCCTCCTACTGTAAATACTCCTCTACCTCCTTCTGTAAATCCTCATCTTCCTCCTTCTGTACATCTTCCTCTTCCTCCTTCTGTACATCCTCCTCTTCCTCCTTCTGTAAATCCTCCTCTACCTCCTTCTGTAAATCCTCATCTTCCTCCTTCTGTACATCCTCCTCTTCCTCCTTCTGTACATCCTCCTCTTCCTCCTTCTGTACATCCTCCTCTTTCTCCTTCTGTACATTCTCCTCTTCCTCCTTCTGTAAATCCTCCTCTACCTCCTTCTGTAAATCCTCATCTTCCTCCTTCTGTACATACTCCTCTTCCTCATTCTGTACATCCTCCTCTTCCTCATTCTGTACATCCTCCTCTTCCTCCTTCTGTAAATCCTCCTCTACCTCCTTCTGTAAATCCTCATCTTCCTCCTTCTGTACATCCTCCTCTTCCTCCTTCTGTACATCCTCCTCTTCCTCCTTCTGTACATCCTCCTCTACCTCCTTCTGTACATCCTCATCTTCCTCCTTCTGTAAATCCTCCTCTACCTCCTTCTGTAAATCCTCATCTTCCTCCTTCTGTAAATCCTCCTCTTCCTCCTTCTGTAAATCCTCCTCTACCTCCTTCTGTAAATCTTCATCTTCCTCCTTCTGTACATCCTCCTCTTCCTCCTTCTGTACATACTCCTCTTCCTCCTTCTGTACATACTCCTCTTCCTCCTTCTGTAAATCCTCCTCTTCCTCCTTCTGTACATACTCCTCTTCCTCCTTCTGTACATCCTCCTCTTCCTCCTTCTGTGCATACTCCTCTTCCTCCTTCTGTACATCCTCCTCTTCCTCCTTCTGTACATCCTCCTCTACCTCCTTCTGTAAATCCTCTTCCTCCTTCTGTACATCCTCCTCTTCCTCCTTCTGTACATCCTCCTCTTTCTCCTTCTGTACATACTCCTCTTCCTCCTTCTGTAAATCCTCCTCTTCCTCCTACCCTCCTTCCTCTTCCTCTTTCTGTTTTCCTCCTCTTTATACTTCTGTACCTCTTCTTCTTTCTCCTCCTGTACTGTCTCCTCAAATTCCTCCTGTAAGTCCTCAACTCCTCCTCTCCTTACTCTTCTTTATATTACTCCTCCTGTACCTCTTCTTTTTTATCCTCCTGTTCTATCTCCTCAAATTCTTCTTCTCACCATTTTCTTCTTCCTATTCCTCCTCCTGTACCTCTTGTTCCTCCTCCTTATCCACGCCATCACTCACTCACTCACTCACGACTGCTCGTGCGCGCGCACGGAGTTGCACTCGCGACGCGCGGACCCCACAGCTCGCTGGCTATCGCGCCGTCAGATGGCGCGGATCATTTTATCGTCGCGCACTTGTAAATGAGCGGTCTTTAAGTTGTCGGGGGGGGGGGGGGGGGAGGTTAAGAGAGAGAAGCGAGAGTCTGACAAGAAGGAAAAAAAAAGAGGGGGATATTAATTACGTTTCCTAATGCGCGCATCGATAGGTCGAGCTAATGAACCTCGAGGCTACGCAGATGACGCGAAGGAAGGGCAAAAGAAAAGGGAGGGAATCCCGGGGGAGGTGATGAAGGGTGGGGGGGGGGGGGGGGGGAGAACTCACGGAGGTCTACAGGCAGCAGAAACTAGACGTTCGAATTCCCTCGAAATAACTCACCAACCAATATGATTTAAGGACTTGCTTTTTTCGTCGAGTAAAAAAAACAATATTGTTTCCTGAAAATTAAAAAATAAAATCGACTATGCATCTTTCAATATTTAATTGTTATAACGCTATTTAATTGTAGTGTAAAGTTACTATCACCTTACGTTCTGGACGTATGTGAAACTATTCAATATGGCGGTATCGCTGTTAAACGTGTTTGTTGTGGCAGATGCTTGAAGTTTTGCGCACGTGTATACGTAACCGGTTTTGTTGCTTTATTACTTGATAATTCTAGTTAAAATATTTTTGAAAATTGATAATGTGCCAAAAAATATATAAACTAGTTATAAACTGAAACGACAGACCATTGAAAAATAAATAGCCTATGTAAGGAAAAAAATCAACAATTTTGCTTGCATACATGGCCACAAAATTGTTTTATGTTTTGAGCATGTAAAATATAATGTAATTTGACAACACGAAGGCACTGAATATTTAACACGAATATATAAGCAATTAGCTAAGTGTGTAGGATTTAAGCACTACTACCAAATCCACTAGATACTGATACCGGACAGCTTCAAGATTTTTCTGTGAAAACGTGGCGTTTTTTTCGCGTCAGTTTGATATATGGCAGACGTTATGCCCAGTAAGAACAATGTACCTAGCTGTTAAATACATATGACACTAACATTATGACAATGAAAATGAATTAATCTCTTAGATAAACCTATTTTCAAAATTATACAGATGTATGTGAGAAAATAATTCTCTAGTGGTTCAAATTAAAAAAAAATAAGTTAATCGTTTGATACCAGAAAATAAAATATAGAATTTAAGAACTAATCCATCAAATATTTCTGCAGGTACACCTTTTGCCAGTAGTTATTTTTCACATTATCGCCTGTGTTGTTAACACAGAGCTGTCTGGTATTATTCTCTAGTGTGTTTGCTACTAGGCCTACATATAAAAATGCTTCTTTTCTAACATCTTGCTTGTTGGTTTTGTTCCAAATCTTTATTGACTGAGGTTACTACCCACCCACCAACCATCTCCGAAAGACCACTTCGAATAAGGAATTTTCGCCCTCACATACTTTGCGGGTGAGCGCATGACAAGTTTCAGCTTGTAGCGCTGTCAAATTTTTCGTCCCCAAATAAATTTTACAGCAAAGTTTGAGGAATAATATTGGAATGAATACGGCTTATCTACAATTCTCTCTATAACAATAAAGATGGTCGGTTAACCTAAAAACCTGTTATAAATCATGTCACGTTATCAAAATGTACTATGTATGTACTATGCTGAGCTATCTAGAACTTTCCATTTTAATTTTATTTCTGAACTGAAATAACGCATTGTAATGATAGATGGAGTATTGTATGGTTTATTTCCTTTAATTAACTTTAGAAACATCGGTAAATTAAATTACATTAATACCTGTTACACAGTAAAATGAATGCTGTAAAATCTTTATTACCACATCAACAACTTTACATACGACTTTTATATGAAAATTTTAAAGTTTTTCAAATCTTTGTAACATATTTCATCTCTCGTCTATCTTTCGATAGTTATAGATTATTCCGTGTGACTGGAAATGCACACAATTTACGTTTTCGTTGGTAACTGTTCTGATAGGCTGAATTATTTCAAACATCAAACTCATTTTATAACCAGATCTATTCATAAAATTATTCTTTTAAACTCAAGACATCCTGGCAAATCAGTGGCCTCTTCTCTTCTGATTGGCTCGGCTGTTTGGTCGACCAGAGGCGACATGTCCCAGCCAATCGCAGCAGTCCAGCTCCTATTGGCCAAACACCAACAGGCCAACCAGAAGAAAGAATGGTGTGATTGGCCCACAGCTGCAGCCAATCGGGAAACACTCCTCTCAGGCGAGAGTAGCTACTAAAGGCAGAATAACTTGTAATAACCTCAGTATGTAACTCTACCCTGACGATGGCGACTGCAATTTCAACCGAAACGTTTGTGATATATTCGCCTTTGACGCGGTTACTACCCAGAAGCCAAACTTGAGATTACTTTTGACTATGACTGTTTTAATTTACAAAACATATTCCGGGGTAGTTTCACTAACATAAAGTTTCAATTGGCACAGCAACACTTTTGGTACGTCCCCTAATGTTTACGAAAATTGACTACATACGGGTTTATGTTGCTACACGTGTGTCCGCCACATTTGAGAAAACAAATTTTGTTTATTGACTTTCGTTCCATTTACACGAAATAACTCCTTCCGAATGCCGTATACCGAGAGCTGATAACTTCACGCATCAAAAAATGGCGCATTTCCGTGGCCTGACCGGGGAACCACACATAACTTAGAAAGTCACAACTTAGAACTGTAATAACTTACAAACACGTAACTTAGAAACACGCAACGCAGAACCACACAACTTAAAAACGTCATAACGTAGAAAGTCACAACTTAGAACTATCACAACTTAGAACTGGCATAACTTAGAAACACGTAACGCAGAACCACTTAACTTAGAAACGTCATAACGTAGAAAGTCATTACTTAGAACTGTCATAACTTAGAAAATTCTAAGTTGTGTGTTTCTAAGTTATGACAGCATCCCCGCCTGACCGCTCCCTCGCGGTACACGTGGCTCAACTACGGCGCGGGCACCATAATAACGGTACGTGTCCCGGGAGGAAGAGAGACGGTAAGGAGGGAAGAGGAAGGGATGTGGGTCAGTGGGTGACGTCACAGCCAGGTATGCGGGCGCGCAGGGCCCTCCTCGCCCCTGCGGCGCTCGGCGGACGCAACCCGCCACACACCTCGTTCTCCCCGCGATGATAACGGGACTTTCTCTCCTCTCGCGCGGCTCCAGGCTGGCTGGTCCGGCCCGCGAGTATTGAGAAGAGGTTTTGGGAGGGGATAAGCCTGCCATAGAGCAGCGAAGACGTAGACCTGACTATGCGTCCCGTGCACACCGAAGTCAAATTTTTTTTTAAAGCCGAAAGAAAAAAAAATTGGTTGTCTGTAAAGTCAGTTTACGGACGATAGTTTAACGTGAAAACGTCATAAAAAGACATTGATTAAATGATTGCATACTTTTATGAATAAAATTGAATCATTTTTATTGAATTATCACTATTTTGTATGGATACAAAGGAGGAGTGAAATGAAATCTACAATTTAATTGATAAATTTACTTTTATTTGCACTCATTAATTCAAATATGTTTATTACTTTAACGAAGAGATTATTTTAACTATAACATTTATGCATGTTTGCTATTTAACTTCTTCCAATCTGTGTTATTCTGTTAAGGATAGGACGATGATATGAAAAGTAGGAAACGAATGGGAGTGTTTCAAGTTTAATGTGCCTCGAAAAAATCAAATCAATGGTTGTTCCAATCGAGTGGAAGAGAGATAGATGCGGCGCAAGCGTACAATGAGCGTAACGGGACACAGCGTAACGGGACAATGTCCGTTACGGGACACTTTTTCGCGCGTGCAGCCGGCGTTCATCGATTTATTAGACGTTGTCACGTCAAAAAAGTTTGTGAGTCTTTCAGCACTCGCCAGATGTGTGTAAACATCTGCCCTCGGTAACGAGCAAATTTCATTTGTTCTCGTGTCGTAAATACATTTTTTTATACGACACTTCGTACACGAAATCGAACGTTCAATTCTTTAAAATAACGTCCAGAGTGATGAGTATACGAAAATTGTGTTTTCGACTACATTTATTGACGCGAAACACGCGTAAGTTTTCATACACGCCGCTGGAATTCGCTGAGCGGAGCAGCTATACGTCGACATTTCGAATCATTTGATTAGCAGACCGAAATATTGAAACGGTTCCGATAAAAGCGAAAATTAAAAAAAAGACTTGAACAAAATTACTGAACCCCGGATTTGGAGCTGATTTTCGAGAAAAAAAAAATCCACTATTCCACTATAACTATTAATTAGACCGGAAAAATTCGCGGGTTCAATGACCTCCAGGATAAACTCCAATATCCTCTACACACTCGGGCAAATGCCACCTGTTCATTGGCTGCTGACTCGTGAGTCGTGTCCACTGGGTGGCCTGTGATTCGACACTTCTATGAGTGAGGGTCTCTAATTGGCCCTCAGTCCTCCAGATGAACAGTGAACCAATGGCAGAAGCAGCACTAAGGTATAATTATTTGAATTTTAGCATAACACGAAATGAACCCGCGAATTTTTCAGGTCTCTACTATTAATACTGTGAAGTTTCCCTTTGTCTTTGTGAACGTTTGGTTCGCGTCGCCCGCCGCAGAAGGCAGGCACCGTGGTATTCACACATTCCCGTATCCTTGACTTCTGTTCCGTTGACGAAATCAACTCCCGACCGAATCCGTGTGCCGAGAGCTAACACGTTCACACGTGAAAAATATTTTGTTTTGTGATTGCAGCGTCTGACGCCGTTGCTCTGTGCTGTGTGACGCCGTTGCTCTGTGCCGCGTGACGTGTTGCTCTGTGGTGCGTGACGTGTTGCTCTGTGCTGCGTGACGTGTTGCTCTGTGCTGTACGACGTGTTGCTCTGTGCTGCACGACGTGTTGCTCTGTGCTGCACGACGTGTTTCTCTGTGCTGCGTGACGTGTGTTGCTCTGTGCTGCGTGACGTGTTGCTCTGTGCTGCACGACGTGTTGCTCTGTGCTGCACGACGTGTTGCTCTGTGCTGCTGACGTGTGTTGCTCTGTGCTGCGTGACGTGTGTTGCTCTGTGCTGCGTGACGTGTGTTGCTCTGTGCTGCACGACGTGTTGCTCTGTGCTGCGTGACGTGTGTTGCTCTGTGCTGCACGACGTGTTGCTCTGTGCTGCGAGACGTGTTGCTCTGTGCTGTGAGACGTGTTGCTCTGTGCTGCGAGACGTGTGTTGCTCTGTGCCGGGTTTTTGCCGACGGTAGTCCGCTCGAAAGGGCAGAAGCGTGGGTGGCAGAAGCGAAAGTAAGGTGAGTATTTGACGCAGGAAATGAGGGAGAAGGTGGCTCGGTGCCCTTGACCTATGACCTTCTGCCCCTCTCCTTCCTCCTACCCTCCCCCCCCCCTTGAAATCCAACAACCCTGGCGCGATATTTTTTTTTTATTTTTTTTCCTACATCATTCGCGTCGTGTATTTGGCGTGCGTGCGTCAGCTTCATTGGCGCTCGTCGAAACGCAATGCTCTCGACGACGGCGAGCAATGGCGTCGCAACCGGTGGAGACGGGGGGGGGGGACAAGTCCCCCCCCCCCCCCCAATATAAAAGTCTTCAATTTCGTCCCCTCCAATAATATATTTAGTTTCCTTGTTATATTAAAAATATGATTTCTGTGATATAAACCTTATGTTGCGCATGGTGCATTTAGTCCAATCGTGGTAATGTGAGCACTGTGTTTTTACAAATTTGGTCTCTGAAAATATTTTTTTTATAAAAAATAAATTATATATCGCAACCAACTATAATTAGAATATTTAGGAAAGAAAAATGCCTAAAAACCATCTTTTTGCACCTTCAAACCCCAAATTTTACCGGGGGAGAACCCCCGGACTCCCCGCCTTTTTTCCCAGGGAATGGATATTCCTCAACTAAATCAATTGCAGCCCCCCCCCCCCACCCCCCCCCCCAAAAAAAATAACAAATATCCTTGCGATGCCCATGATGGCGAGTGTCACGTCGAAAAAGAAAATGACGCTGTGGGAGAAACTTAAAACGTAAATTATCCTTCTCCGTTAGGCCTTTCTCTTTTGCTCGTTTGATCACGTGTTGTTTAGTGCGTTAGCTGAATAACCCAACCAATTAACGGAAATGCTAATGTTTGTACATTTTTTTTTAATTGTTGTGTCATCTTAAGTGTCGGCATTTGGCATTTGGTGGGAGTAATTTTCGTGAATGCGACGAAAGTCAAAAGAACGGAAATTTGTAACAACCACGGGTGCTGCGATTTGTGGCAGTGATGGCGTGAACCAAAGTTTGAAAACTTTATAGTATATTAATTGTTCAATGAATTTTAACAAAATGGCCAGTATATAATTAGAATTATCTGTTGAAGACTGAAAATCAGGTCCAACGCCGGGGTTATGTTTTTTTTTTTTTCAATTCTTTTTTCTCTTTTACCTATCGGAGCCGTTTCATTATATAGTTTAAAATTTTTCTCTCCAAATAGTTGACGTAGCTTCTCCGGCAGCGAATTCTAGCGACAGGTGCGAAAACTAAATGTGATTCACGTTCAGAAATGTAGTTCAAAACACAATTTATCACACTCGGCATTATTATTTTAAATAATTTTAAGTTAAATTTCGTGTCTGAGTATTATAAGTGCAATTGCAATATGAGAACACAAGGTCAGATGTTACACATATTTCTGGTATATTAACGCATTGCATTAATTATAATTCGTTACAAACATTGTTTTTCGTACCGTAATTTCTATCGCTTGATCTTCCAATGTAATTGAAAAATAAATAAAATTGCACGAGGTTCAGTGATGGAGAGAGTGCAAAAGATGATTGACCCATAAAACAACAAGCCCAGGATTGGCTGATGTAATGACCGTTGCTTGAAAAAAAAAATTTCTCCGAGTCACCTGCCACGCACGCGGTGTCGCAAATCATCGCCACCTCACGAACTCTTTCAACTGCCGGAGATAGCCGCTTCGACTGGCGTGACCGTCGAGTCATGTCGAATCAGCTGTTTGGAACAAGGCGTCGAATAACACGTGGCCGCCGCTCGCACGGGATATTGAACACTAATAAATAAGAGACCGGAAAAAATTCGCGGATTCATTCCGCGATAGGCTAAAATTCAAATAGCCATACCTCAGTGCTGCCTCGGCTATTGGCTCACAACTCACCTGGATGACTCTGAGCCAATGAGAAACACCCGACCAAAGCTTTGTCGAATCACAGGCTGCTACGTTGGGACGGCTCACAAGACAGCAGCCAATGAGTGGTTGGCATTTGTCCGAGTGTACGTAGAACTATGGAGTTCATCCTACAGGTCATTGAACCCGCGAATTTTTACGGTCCTTACTAATAAATGTATATACCAGTTAGTTTTCGAATTTATGTTGTTGTATATTTAATTCAAATATTGGTTTATACACTGTAGTGAATTTTAATTTATTTTGTATATTTAATTTAAAAATATAACTTGGTGAGCAAATTTAATTATATACAATATTAATATATATATACGATAATATATATTAAATACTTAAAAAAATATTAGTTATCTATTGATAAGACCTTATTATAATAGAGATAATATATGTTATTAAAATTAGTTAATCTGTATTATGGTTATGATTAAATAACACATATTATTTAAAACATATATATGTATATTACCTATTTAATATCGAAGAATTTATTTTGGTTAATATATATTTTACAGTAAAATCTTTTGATATTAAAAATTAAGGTGTTAATACTAGTTATAATAAAGTAAACTATAAAAAATTAAATTCTTACATAATATCAAAACTAGATATTTATTATTATGAATGAATTTTTAAATACAAGTTAAATCTTACCTTCACTTTTCGTAAATAATTAAAAAAAAAAGAAACAGTAAGGACCCACGTGTGCTAGAACTTCACGTTTCGAAAGAGAAAAAAAAAATCGTTAAGTCAATTGAACGATAAAGCCAAATAAACCACACAAATCAAGGTTCGTGATTACTTTGAAAAACATGGCTAGAGAAAAACTCACACAGAGAGTCTCCCACTTCTTTAACTGTGCTTTGTTCCTCCCTCTCACCCGCCATCGAACGCCCCAGTCCAGAGCGTTGAACTTGTCGGTACGTTCTGCCGAGTCTTCGCCATTCAGTTAGGTAGTTGCTGCAGCAATTTTGACAAACATCTGTGCAGAGGTGTGCCAATTGCAGCCATAGAGTATGAGTTATTTAAGTTAATACTATAGGGCCAGGCATTTTTCGCGAATAAATCTTAACGCCTATTAGACTGCAACAAGGTATACCCGCACCAGTGGATTCTCCCTTGTGATTGGCGGCCGTCTGCGAGAGAAGTCCTTTCCTTATTTGACCGAGCCACTCAGGACGCGTTTGCTTCGGCACTGAACTACTGCAATTGGTTTTGTAACAATCGACATGCGCCTGAAAAAAATTCGCCCAATCACGAAACACAGACGATGCTACAGTGTTTTAACTTATAACTAGAGACCTGTAAAATTCGCGATTTCAAATCCCTAAAGGCTAGACTCCATGATCGTCTATGCACTCGTGCAAATTACATCTGCTGATTGGTTACCGACTCGTAACACCTGTTGACTGGAATGATCGTGATTCGCTAATTCTTCTGTTAAAGATTTTTCATTGCCCACATAAACTGTGGCCCAATCACTGAAGCAAAACAATGTCAAAAGTATTTGGACTCTATCCTAACGTGAAATGAATCCACGAATTTTACAGGTCTCTACTTATAACTAATCTCGGAATCTTTTCGCGAAATACGCATGGCGCTAGTTAATACGTATATTTAATCGTAGCTCTCGGGATTCGTAAAAAAACTAACTCAAACACAGAAACCTGTTATTTTGGAACTTATAGAAAATATTCCTTTGGAAACCAGTTGCCAAGAAATAATTTGTAATAGTCCACCTACAAGAAAACTACTGCAAATTTGTACAACACATCGTCATTGTTACTTTTGCATGTATGAAATACGTTTTTGGAAACAATACTGAATATATATCGTCGCGCTCACGAAAATGGTTGAATATTAATTGATGTTTAATACAATCATATTTTTTTTTTAAAATCGTGGGAAAGATAATCGACAGTTAAACAATTGGTCTTCATTTTTTAATACTGGAAAGCTATTCAGGAAATAATTGGTTTACAGATAACTATAATTATTGGAGGTACTGGAACAACTCAAAGCATAAATGCCCGGGTAAGAATCCAAAACCAGTATTACTTTAATGAAAAAAGTTGTTTACATGTAAATTTACAAACCTACAAATATCTGTACATTTACATGATCATTTCAGTTCCATGCAGTGTACTATTAAATACAGTCATTTACGTCAAACATGTACGTTGTATGTGTGTACTTTTCTAGTAGCATTATTTGTCACACCGTTTTTGAAGGCATCTTGAACTTTTGGAACAAAACTAAGAAAACAGAAACAAATAGTCAAGTCATAATTTGCATACTTATTCCCCCCCCCCCCCCTCCAAAAAAATAATTTTATTTCAATTTTTTAAATTATTTTTACATATCGTTTTACTCCATTTCTGGGGTATGTTTCAATTCAATAAATTGATATATATATATATAATCATATATATACTTAAATTAAAAAAAATTAAGACAAACAGCGTGCACCATCTGATATACATCCAATTAAAAAAAAAATATTGTGTTCTGTTATGAGATACAGATTTAAACTTAATCACATCAGTGTACAATTTTGATTTTAGACTTGATTTTGGATTGGTATCAACAGCAGATTCGTTCAGGATTACTTGGCAAATATTACAATAGATAATAAAATATAGAATATCTAAGTATGGTATGTAATAATTTGGAGCAGGGTGTAATTTTAAAACATTTGAAAAAAAAAGCCTTTAACTATATTTAAAATATACTTTATTTTTTAAATTTAGAACCACCATTTATTTGCCTTGTCAAATGTGATCGGATTGACGTTTGGCTCCGTCCGTGTAGAGGTTTATTGTACTTTCTGACGCATGGCTGCATCTGGAGTGCTCGTTGTTCACCAGACACCTCCCTCCCTCCCTCTATCCCAACTCCAAGGTACTGGTGCGTGTGGAACTAATAGGTGCGTTCCAAATTTAAGCGTCGAGCGCGGCGGATAGGATCGCCCCCCATCCGTCTCCGGAGAGAACAAGACAGCGACAGGGCGTATCTGCGCTGCAGGGTCGTCGACACACGGCTTCATCGCGGCTGTTGTGAATGGAGCTTTCTGTTGACCGGAGCGCGCCCTTTTTCCCCCACCACGTGCGCGTTCTTACACCACGTGCCGTCAGAAGCCACGCTCACTCGCCGTGATGAGAAGAAAAAAATTGATTGTCTGTAAAGTCGGTTTACGGACTATAGTTTAACGCGACAACGTCATAACAAAAAACATTGATGAAATGATTGCATACTTTTATGAATAAAATTGAATCATTTTTATTGAATTATCACTATTTTGTATGGATACAAAGAAGGAGTAAAATGAAATCTACAATTTAATTGATAAATTTACTTTTATTTGCACTCATTAATTCAAATATGTTTATTACTTTAATGAAGAGATTATTTTAACTATAAATTTTGTACATGTTTGCTATTTAACTTATTCCAATCTGTGTTATTCTGTTAAGGATAGGACGATGATAGGAAAAGTAGGAAACGAATGAGAGTGTTTCAAGTTTAATGTGCCTCGAAAAAGTCAAATCGATGGTTGTTCCAATCGAGTGGAAGAGAGATAGATGCGGCGCAAGCGTACAATGAGCGCAACGGGACACAGCGTAACGGGACAATGTGCATAACGAGACACTTTTTCGTGCGTGCAGCCGGCGTTCATCGATTATTAGACGTTGTCACGTCAAAAAAAAGCAGAGACTGGCGTTTGTCTCTGAGCAGCACCAAGAGCACAAGTCTGAAGGCGGTGTTTCCCGTTCCGGGTCATTATTTTATATTTACGTTCCACGCGGTCAAACGTTATATAATGTAATTATTGCATACTTTCGCATAATTAGCTGGCAAAGTTGCAGTTTAAACCTTTTTTGTGCAGTATGGAATACGAGAATGACATGGAATATAAAAATTGAAAATTATTGAGGTTCAAAGACAACTTAACCGGCTGCTACCTGATATGGTTTAATTTCTTTCAGACAAATTTATAATAATTAAATTTCACCTGGCCTTTTAAAATCAAAATAATTGTTATGTTTTAAAAATACTAAATAACATTTTTTTAAATTTTCTGAAATAATTTCAAATCATACAAAGGGTTCTTCGACGGTAATAGGCATTGCTTTATGAAATATTATTCTTAAAATTCTTTATCGGACAAAAATAACGTTTCAAGATAACAGTTTAGTATTATCGTTATAATAAAAATGGGTAATATAGTATTTGTAAGCATTTGTATATCACGTAATTTTTTTTCCCCCGCAAGAAACAGAGTAAAATTGAGAGAAAACTGGGTTAAATTAAGTAAATCTCCACTTAAATATGGCTAAATCCTACTCAATAATATTAACGCCATAAAGTCACTCTTGAGACCACACACGAGTCCCCGTGGACTGAATCAGAATGAATGTTCTTTTACGAATTTTAGTAGTTACTGTTTAAGTATTTCACTGTTCGATTTTCTCGCTGTGATTCTAGACTACGTTCTGTCGTAAATGCTAGTCTTATCTGGTATATTAAATAAAAAAAATCAAGCAAATTAATATTATTATAGTTTTTTTATAATCCAACGCAATCAAGCACAGATTAACGTATTTACACTTTAAAAAAAAATACGCATTTTGAAAAATCTCACATTAATTTAAAAAAACTTTTGTACAAAAAAATAACAGAAAATCATGGTTACCTAGATCAAAAGTGGCCAGCATTTTAATAGTTATGACCAAATAAGAAAATTAAAAAAAAAATCCTATATTATCTTTTTTTTTCTTCAATAACAAATATCCATTTCCCCTCTTCCACAATATTTTATTTCAATTTTGCGTTAAAACTATTGACATCACGCCTTTATTTTGTACCAATTAAAATTTAAAATGAGCAGTATTATTCAAAATCGCGTCACGTAATTAATGGACGCTCCCCTTTTCCTTCTCGGTGGGAGCGGAGAATCAAAAGAGGTCAGTCCTTGTGTGCTCGCTTGTCAGTCCCTGCGCTCAGCATTCGGCGGGAGCAAACTCGCGAGTGGAACGGAAACGTGCAACCTCGGTGGTGCCACCAGTGGCGGATGGCGCGAACCAAAAGTTCACAAAGCCAAAGGGAAACCTCGTGGTATTAAATTTTCAGTGAATTTTTTTTTTTCAAACAAGATGAGCAGTATTGCAATTTCTTGTCTAAAATCAGGTCCAAGTTGGGTTGCAGTATTTTTTTTTTCCCAAGTCTCTTTCGCCTATTTATAGTAGCCTCACGCTCTGCAAATCGAATGATTAAAAGCCTAACGAATTCTAGCGGCGGGTGCGGGCAGTAGGTGCGATTAACGTACATATTTGTCACGCTAGGCATTTATTGCTAGGGACCGGAAAAATTCGCGATTTCAATGACCCACAGGATAGACTCCAAGATCCCCTGTGCACTCGGACAAATTACATCTGCTCATTGGCTACTGACCCGTGACGAATATTAACTAGAATATGCTTTTGATTCGGTACTTCTTTCGTTGAGGATTATTCATTGGCTCCGATTCCTTCAGACAACCTGTGGTCCAATAACTGAAGCAGCGAAAGGTTAAACACATTTGGATTCTAGCATATAATGAAACCGCGAATTTTTTCGGTCTCTGATTATTGCCGAGGTAAGATGTTACACGTCTCTGGCGAGTACTGAAAAGAATCGCTCACGTTGGTTTTATTTTTTTATTTATTTATCCCCCTCGTTCCCTAACCGGGTCATCATAACTGGGGAACGACCTGTAGGTATCTACTACAGTAAACACAAGGGAAACTTTTATTTATTTATTTTTTTAGCTTCCCATCCATCGACATTTTTTTCCCCCCCTCACTGTTCCCTGCTCGTGACCGAGACGGATCGCTCGAGAGAAAGAGCGGGTCCGATCGCCCGGCGGACGGGAGGTGGAGATGCCGTCGGCGGCATTGTGACGCCCTAGCGAAGACCTCGCCCAAGACTGTCCTGGAAACCCTACACCTCGTCTCGGGTGTGTGTGTGATAGTGAGGCGGGATGATAAGCGCGACGCTCGCTGGTGCTTCTAGCGCGGTGTCTCCTCTGGACTGGCGCGCAGTCTTCTCGTCGTGCACAGGACAACTGTGAAACTTGAGCGGTGACCGTAACATTACACGGCGGAGAAATGAAGATAAACGTGTAATGCAAGTCCCTTTAAGTGCTTTCAAGAATCATTACTGGTTGTTTTACGCCTAAAAATTACTCTGAAAACATGCGTTTTTAGCCATTTTAACTGTTCTAGAAATACAGTTTAAAAACTTAATACGAAATCAAAAGTACTTTTCGGCCCTCAGCGAACTCTTAAATGCTTTTCGTAAGCAGACCCCACTCGGATGTCTTGAGTAGTTTTGAAATCGCGTTGTTTTACCTGAAGCTCTACGCACCGTGTGTGTGCCCGGGTGGGCGGGGGCCTTAATCACAGAGCCAGGGATCGCCATGCCACGACACGGCATGCCGTGACGTTGACGAAGTCGCTTCTTCATGCTTGACATTCGCCATGACACAAATTTTTAATATATATGTATATATATTTTTTGCATAAATGCTACATTTCACACTGATGGCTATAAAATATTCTGAGACACAAATTGATTTATGAAAAAAAAAATTTCTTCATGTATAGACCTTCCCGATGAAACTGCTGGATTTTTTTTTAGCATACATTGCAATGCCCAAAACAAAATTATTCTTGAAATACAGAAGATAAACCTATAATATATTTATATAAAAATTCCGTTATTGGTTTTTCACTGCATGTCATTGAAAACAAGTATGGACAAGAGTTGTGAATACACCCAGAAGAAGAAGAAGAAAAAGGAGAAGGAAAGAAAGCCAAAATTAGCCCATGTCTGTCCGTGCCTAATGACGGTAGCGGATCTCAGTTCACGAAACGTCGCAAGTGTTTTGTCTGTGTTCGTCTGTGCCGTCGTATTTTGTGTTGTCCAGACTATCTGTTTTTTTTATTTTGATTTGTGTCATCGTTGGGTCCGTCTGTTTTGTCGCTGAACTGTCCAAGTTGGTTGTTTTTCAAAAAACCCGGGAATTTCACGTGGCTTATGTTGCCGTGGCCTGTGGGTTTCCTCCGGGTGCTCCTGTTTCCCCCAGCAGTTCATTCCGTCGCTGCTCCATCTGCCATCTCATCTCACTCATTCTCCAGGCTGGCCGTAACTACAGGTCTGTCCCTCGAGTGAGTGGCAGCCCCGCCCCGTTCGGGTCGTTACCACAACGCCGAAATACCATAACGCCGAATGTCAAAATTGACCACAGCGCCGAAATACCATAACGCCGAATGTCAAAATTGACCACAACGCCGAAATACCATAACGCCGAATGTCAAAATTGACCACAACGCCGAAATACCATAACGCCGAATGTCAAAATTGACCACAACGCCGAAATACCATAACGCCGAATGTCAAAATTGACCACAGCGCCGAAATACCATAACGCCGAATGTCAAAATTGACCACAACGCCGAAATACCATAACGCCGAATGTCAAAATTGACCACAACGCCGAAATACCATAACGCCGAATGTCAAAATTGACCACAGCGCCGAAATACCATAACGCCGAATGTCAAAATTGACCACAACGCCGAAATACCATAACGCCGAATGTCAAAATTGACCACAACGCCGAAATACCATAAAGCCGAATGTCAAAATTGACCACAACGCCAACAGCTAGAAAGCTACTGTGTACCACAACGCCGAATTACCACAACGCCGAAATAACAACTGAATGAATTTGTGTGTGTTTCTTAAATGTACCTTAACGCCGAAATACCACAATCAAACCTAACCTTACCTAACCTAACATAATATGACCTAACCTAACTTTACCTAGCCTATCCTAGCCTAGCCTAACCTAGCATAACCTAACCTAGTCTAACCTAACCTAGTCTAATCTAACCTAGTCTAACCTAACCTAACCTTTGTGGCAGTCCTGCAATGACATTTTTCGGCGTTAGTGTATTTCGGCGTTGTGGTAATTCGGCGTTGTGGTACACGGCAGTTTTCTAGCTGTCGGCGTTGTGGTAAATTTGGAATTTCGGCGTTGTGGTACGTCCCCGCCCCGTTCCATCCATGTCGACCCTGCCCCAGGCGGGAAACTACACGTTGACAACGATGTCGTTACAAACGGACACATACCATTGAAGTAAGTGATATTGGAGCTAGTAGCGACCAACACTGCATTTGCCTGAAGTGGTTTCAGGATACACGGGGGAAAAAAAATTTTTTTACTAAAGATTCCTTTTGAAACCAGTTGCTAAGAAACATTTTGGAATACCACAAGGAATATATTTTAATTTTCTACAACGCATGCATATATTAAATACGTTTTTCGATAAAATACTGAGTATTTCTTTTGAAAATTGGCGCATAATTTTAGATTTAAATTGATGATTCGTTCAAGCATTTTTTTTTTTTTTTTTAACCATGGGAAAGATACTGGAGTATCCAAAAATATGACTTCAATTAATTTCATTATGCTTATTAATGTTAACAGTAAATACTGGAAAACTATTTAGGGAACGGTTTACAAATAACTTTAACTATAAGAGGTACTCGGACAACACAAAGCATAAATGCCCGGGTAAGAATCCGAATCCAGTATTACTGCGAACAATATTTTGTAGTGATTCTGTTGTTTTTTTTTTCTCCATGGAAATGTATAAATTTACAATTAACTGTCATTTTACCTGAATGTTTCTGGCCCATTTACAAAAAATATATATATTACTTTGTAAAAATAAATCAGGATTGAGGGCTTGGGATTTGAACCCGAGTCCTTCGGATCACAAATATTTTAGTTTTACCATCGCGCCAACTCGCTAGGTAGACAGTACGTTTATTTCCCCTTTCAAAACTCGTGACGAGCAAAACTTATCTCGGAAGATAAGTGTTTGTTATTCTCATACGTTAGGGAAGTTAAGTTAATTCATGGACCGACTATATGCAAACACCTTTCAACACAGCCATTTAGTATACGAACATTATTTTTACCACTTCCTACTGAACAACTTGGCCTAGAAGGAGTTCTGGGATGTTACTTCTTGGGGATATATATATATATATATATATAATTTATTTTTCGAGGTTTTTACTTGTTTTTTGTTTTACTTAAAATTTGGCGAAGGCAATAAAAAAATCTCAAGCGATTCGCGAATTCTCGCTCGGAATGTCGCAAGCTTTGTGGACGCTCAAGGCCATGCGTGTCATTTTTACGGACGGTATTTATGTTTCGGAACGTCCTTCGCGGATATTTGAGGAATATTAATACAAACGTGTTTTTTTTTTCCTTCAGGAAAAGGTGAAGTTAACAGCTTGGACTCGTGCCTTTTACAAAATAGTTTACTCTTTGTGGTCGAAACTTTGGACGGGCATAATGGACACGGCGAGTTAAAAATCCCAACACGGTGACCGAAAGGCTTTACTGACAATAATACAACGCTGTAGCGACCAAATTCCAGTTTTTAGAAACTTCCAAAATTCAGGAGTTTTATTTTGGAACTTGAGATGCTTTAGCGTCATATCAATTCTAGCGCATGTTTGCCTGATTCAATTTTTCGGAATATCTTTGCAATTTCTATTATAGTAAGTAATTTATTGTTTGTATTCAATGCTACTGGCTAATTCGTGACACGGTTTTAATTTTCTTTTTTTTTTGGGGGGGGGGGGAATTTTAATCGAACCTGAACTTTTAAATTCTTTGATGCTGGGTCTCACTTGTAATTTGGTTATTTAAGTAATGGCATAACTGTTTAATGTATTACGATAGTTGTACTGTATTTTAAGCTTTGTCACCAATGTAATCGCCGGATGTTTACAAAGTGTTACATAAACAGCAGCAATGACTGGAAGAAAAGAAAATTGAAACATGGCTTGTGAGGCTGAGACTTTTTTTTTTGTAAATGTTTCAGGTGCCGATTTCTTTATTTATTCCAAGGTAAGGGCTAAGGCTAACACACCACCACCCCTCCTGCTTCGCCACTAAGACAGGCTCTATTTTTAAGTAGATTTTTGTGCTGTTATGTGGAAAGAATCTAACCATCGCAAGTCAATTCCAAAGTTGTTCGGTTCATGTATGTAATTATTTCATCGACTTATTTTATGTGGCGAAGTAGGTACATAAGCTCAATGAAACTATAGGCATGAAAAAAAAGGACACGAACAGTACTCGCAAAAAAAAAAAATTACAAAACATAACGAAAAAATCGCTCTCTAATATAAGATGTTAAAAATGTAATTAAAAAAAAAAGATGCTTTAAATTTAGCGAATGCTATAATTTTAACGATATTAAAAATATTCTGTGACAAAACCTTACATAAAAAAAATGAAAATGGAACAATACTAAAAAAAACATACATTTTATAATAATAATAATAATAATGATAATGATGATGATGATGATGATGATAATAATAATAATAATAATGTATACAGATTCGTGCGCATATTCCGTCACACTTTGCTGATACCACAGCTAAAAAATGAGCACGGTAGTTCGGCATGTACCTGACTGATGTAGCTGGAATGTAGCTGGAATGCACTCACTGTACACCCGCGGGTCATTCTGGGCCGTTCTAACACCGTATTATCCACCGGCACAATCCCTCCTTCGTTAGCAACTCATTGTCGTGTCTCCCTGCCCCGTACACCCCCCCCCCCCCCCCCCCCCCCCACCACCACCCCTCCTCACGTAAACGTAGAGAACAGAATAGACCGGAGGTCTCTGCGTGTTGTGTAGTTTTGTCACTCGAAGCGGACATTCTGTAGGGTGCGGTGAGCTAGTTTTATTTTTTTTTTTTCAGTCGCCACGTGATAGATTGAATCTTGGTGTTATTGTCAGAGACCTGTAAAATTCGCGGATTCATTTCGCGATAGGATACAGTTCAAATACTTTTGACGTTATTTTGCTTCAGTGATTAGGCTACAGTTTATCTGAAGGACTCTGGGCCAATGAAAAAATCTTTAACAGAAGAATTAGCGAATCACGATAATTCCAGTCAACAGGTGTTGCAGTTCGGTAACCAATCAACAGATGTAATTTGCACGAGTGCATAGATGATCATGGAGTCTATCCTTTAGGGATTTGAAATCGCGAATTTTACAGGTCTCTAGTTGTTATTATTATTATTATTATTATTATTTCAACGAAGTATTAAATATTACTTATTTTCAACCTCACGAAACTCTAAAATTGTTATTTCTTTGAAATATGAGAAATAGAATTGAATGTTAATATTTTTATCACGTTCTGCAAGACTTAAGAAAGATAGCCTTACGTGGTGATAGTGAGCAGCGTGCTAGCTAAAATGAATATCGTTCAGTGGTCAAAATTATCGTAAAATATGCGTGAATTACTGCAAGGACAGTCAACAAAACACTCGATAATTTTTTTTGTTTAATATTCCTTAAATTTAGCTTAATAAAATGTTATAAATCCTTAGAAATGAATTACACGGCTACTACTCCGCTTGTTAACCAAAAAATATCCATTGTTTTCCCATATACAATAGGATACATAATTTGACTTCTTATTGCAATACCTAAGTATATAGACGGCTTGCATTGAGACGTATTATTTATTTATTGACTTACGATACGTTTATCATGTTTTAAAAGCGTGACAAATACCTTTTAATGTTTGTCAGGTTGGCGATTTTGTACAGCGACTATACTTTTGTATGCAATAAACGCAAAGATTCAACAGACTCGAGTTTCCAATCTATACTACAGGGGTTCACTTAACTCTATGGTTCTGTACTAAAGTGGTTCACATACTCTATGGTTCTGTACTACAGTGGTTCACTTACTCTATGGTTTTGTACTTCCGTGGTTCACTTACTCTATGGCTCTATACTACAGTGGTTCACATACTCTATGGTTCTGTACTACAGTGGTTCACTTACTCTATGGTTTTGTACTTCAGTGGTTCACATACTTTATGGTTCTGTACTACAGTGGTGTACTACAGTGGTTCACTTACTTTTCAGTTCTATACTACAGTGGTTCACTTACTCTATAGTTCTATACTGCAGTGGTTCACATACTCTATAGTTCTATACTACAGTGGTTCACATACTCTATGGTTCTGTACTAAAGTGGTTAACTTACTCTATGGTTCTATTCTACTGTAGTTTACGTACTCTATGGTGCAGCAGCTACCACCTATCAGATCCCAGCGAACACTTCGACATTTTCGTCCGTGTGTGCATATCCGGGCTGTTGTCTTCCTGTCTGCGATCCGCAAGCTTCAAACACTCTGAATTCTGTTACATATATATTTTTTTTTAAATCAGTGAATGGCAGCAAGTCATAATTCTGCCAACAAAGTTGTTTCTGACTGGATAACAGTGTGGTTTGAGCACCCCGCCCATTCGGGCACACTGACGGTGCGAAGAGCTACAGAAGGAACCGTGCGGTTTTAAAAACTGCTCGAGACGTCCAAGGGGGTGGGAGGGGGGGGAGTTCCGTTTACGAAAAGCATTTAAGAATACGACGAGGGCGGATGAGTACCTACATCCGTTGCCAGGTTTATTTTTTAAATGTGTTTTTCGAAGAATAAAAAGGGCTAAACAAAATCATTTTTTTTGACGTGACAACGTCTAATAAATCGATGAACGCCGGCTGCACGCACGATAAAGTGTTTCGTTACGCACATTTTTCAGTTACGCTGTGTCCCGTTGCGCTCATTGTACGCTTGCGCCGCATCTATCTCTCTTCCACTCGAATGTTTATAAAGTGAAGTGAAAAGTTAATGAGGTTTTCATTGCTTATTACTAGTGACCCGGAAAATTCGCGGGTGCAATGACCTCCAGGATAAACTCCAATATCCTCTACACACTCGGGCAAATGCCAACTGTTCATTGGCTGCTGACTTGTGAGTCGTCTCGACTGGGTGGCCTGTGATTCGACACTTCTATGAGTGAGGGTCTCTAATTGCCCCTCAGTCCTCCAGATTAACAGTGAACAAATGGCAGAAGCAGCACTAAGGTATAATTATTTGAATTTTAGCATAACACGAAATGAACCCGCGAATTTTCCGGGTCTCTACTTATTACAACAACAATTTCTGCAATAAATGTTAATTATTCTTGCATTTTAAAAATCTGATTACTAGTATAATTTCAAGTATTTATTCTTTTATTATTAAAAAAAGTAGTATCTGTCGGCGAGTGCAGTAATAATAGGTTATGTTACAATTGACTAAAAAATTATGGTGATTCATATACCTAATTGATGATAGATATTTGATTACAATTTATTTATATGAAAACTTGTTCATAATTATATTTAAACTTTATAGCTAAACGCCAGTTTTTAAAATTAATTACAAGTCATCAACACGTGAACTGTTTCGTCTAATGTTTATAAAGCGACGTGAAAAAATGTGGTTTTCATTGCTTATTACAACAACAGTTTCGGCAATAAAGGTTAATTATTCTCGCATTTTAAAAATGTGATTACTAGTATAATTTAAAGTATTTATTATTTTATTGTTAAAATAAAAATGATTCAATTTTATTCATAAAAGTATGCAGTATTTTCATCAATGTTTTGTTATGACGTTGTCACGTTAAACTATCGTCCGTAAACCGACTTTACAGACAACCAATTTTTTCAGAATAATGTTTGGATATGAAACGCCCGGTACAGATCCTTGAAAGCACTCGAACGACTTGCGTTATAAGTTTATCTTCATTTCTCAGCCATATAATGTTACGGTCACCGCTCAAATTTCACAGTTATCCTGTGACGACGAGAAGACTGCGCGCCAGTCCAGAGGAGAGACCGCGCTAGAAGCACCAGCGAGCGTCGCGCTTATCATCCCGCCTCACTGACACACACACACACACACACCCCTGACTGGGAAATAAGTGAAAGCCACTGAAAAGTCAGTAAGCCTCAGTCAGTTTCTTTTTTTTTCGGTTATTAGTACTTAACTGGCGAAAAATATTTGTGGCTATTGTACTTTGATCTGTAAGGGACCTGAATGTCTTATAACTGTCGAGTAACAGTGTAACTCTCTGTTAAGTTATGACCAACTTACTTCGAACAAAGTAGGGCCTACTCATTTTCACGAGTATTATAAACAGTGTGAGTGAGTTTGTTGGTTTGTTGGTAAGAAGTAAACTTGGAAACTAGTGGACCGATCTAAAAAAAAAAAAATTTGAAGTGAAACATTCATGCAACTGGTATGATAATATCAGAATTACAGGGTAACGGAAATCAGTAGGTCACAGATTTAACGCGAGTAGCGTATGCAGCGTACGTAACGAAATTTTCTCAATGGCGCGGGTTTAAAATAAATTTTAAAAAAGTTATTGAAAAATCTTTACAGTCGGATTTCAACGATTTCGTGTAATGTCAAATACTTTTGTAAACATTTACATACTTTCTCATAATTTTGCTTACGTTTGCATACTTTTGCAACTCTAAACTCCCAACTCTGCGTTTGAATCCGACGTTAACATTATAATTATGACAATTTGTATAGAAATTTATAATAGGGTTATTTATATTTTAGCTATCATAAACGCATTTAATTAATTCTTATATTCCGTTGAAGATATGGACATACTATAGTGAATAAAGGTGTGTTTTCAACGAATGATGAGGCCTGCTACAAATAATAGAGTAACCTAAAAAAAACGTCCTACTCCTATTATCTGGCGATCACGCATAAGTGTTTTTTGTAAACTGTTATAAAGCTGCATTATTCCAGACGTACAAAGGCTATGTTTTATTTAAATATATGTTTACACTGTACAACTTTTTTTGTAAGTGGAACAGAAATATTCATGTTAAATTACAGATAGTTGTAAAATTGTACATTTACATGAAAACAACTCCATAGGATTAACATTGTGTTCGCAGTAATACTGGGTTCGGATTCTTACCCGGGAATTTATGCTTTGTTTGGTTCCAGTACCTCCAATAGTTAAAGTTATTTGTAAACCTTGACCTGAATAGCTTTCCAGTTTTAACTGCGCACATTAATAATAAGCATAATTAAACAGAACAAATTCCAATTATTTAATATTTGATTATTTTTACCATAGTTTTAAAAACGTATGCTTGAATGAAACGTAATTTAAAATATAATATTATGCACTAATTTTCGTAAAAAAAAAAATAACCCAGTATCGTATCGAAATAGTATGTCGTATATCTAAAAATAACTATAGTCACATGTTGCTCAATGTTACAATATCTCCCGTGTAGTATTGCAAAATGTTTCTTGGCAAATGGTTTCCAAAGGAATCTACGCTTTGCAAAACGTTACAGATGTATGTAACACAATAACCAACCATGTAGCTTGGTCGCTGCTGCACATGCCGGCCTTTGTGCACACGTGCTTTCGAAAAATGTTATCTTATATACCCTTATATATTATGTACCTTATATCTCTCGAGTGAACATAATTTTAGAATCTTATTCCATTCATTCTTTACTTGTCTTTGACATCGCACACACGCACTATTGGTTTAAAAAAAATTAATTTTGAAGGCCATACAATATCTAAATTGTTGGAACTTATCATTCTTATATATCAGATTATTATAGTAATTTAAAAATCTCGATTTGCTAACAAATTTTTTCTACCCGTGCGTAGCCAGGTACCTGAGCTAGAAATTAAAAAAAAAATTATAATTTGCTGTCGATAATGCACAAAAATCTGAAAAAATACTTTTAAAAAAACTATCGTTGCATTAAGTTTACGATAAAGAAAAATTAAATATTTTCCTTACTTATAATTGTTTTATAAAGCTCACCATACTACGATGTTTGAAAAAAAAAGTTTCGTTTCTTTCCCAAAAATCCGTAAAAATAAATTTACGCTGCTAAAAGTTTGATAATGTATAAAATATATATTTTGTAAAGTGCCCTACAAAACTATATGTTAGGTCAAATAACATCATGAATACACTTTTATAAATTACACTTTCTCCACGCAAATCTTATTATTTTTGGGAAATAGATTTTCACATGTTAGGTACCTATATGGCAGCCCCGAAATTTATTTTCCAACTTATTTCACAATTTATTTATTAAGTGGTTTATTAAGATTTATCAATTGTATTCCTCCTCAAAATATTTCCTTTTAGTTAGGTATAGTATAAGTATATAACATAAATAGAATAAATATAACAAAATAGTATCTTCAACTCTTCTATATACAGATAGGCCAGAGTTAGACACGAACTTTGGCTGCAGGATCATTATGAAAAAGGTGAAAATATTTACGACATATGGTATTAAGCGTTTCCTAAAACTGGCATAGTGTTTGAAGCTGAAAGTTAACAACTTCTTATATTACAAATAGTAGAGATAGTTTTTTAAGATAAAAACCAAGTGTCTGGATAGTGTTTAATTGAACATATTTCTAAAACCACCCAAAAACCTGTCGCTGTCATAAAAAGAATGCAATAAAATAACTTGGGGGTTGAAACCCGCGTAAGTAAAATTTGTGGGAAACAAGTGATAGCTGTTCTTTCTGGTGAATGTGTTTTTTTTTTTTTTTTAATGACAAACACTGCGTCCAACGCCAACCTATTTTGAACTCTTTGGTCACCGGCGGAAATATCTGTGGCTTCGCTTCCTGCCGGCAGCATTTTCTTTTTCCCGTACCTCGGTGGAAGGAATAGCAGCGCGTGTTGTTTATCATCTTATCGTGGGCTGTCCTTATCTCGTGAAGTGGCCAGCACCGGAAGTGTTGTCATGTACGGCCAACAGGGGAAGCCCTGCCAGGCTGTACCCACGAGAGCTGTTCTGCGCGCGAGCGAACATTCATAAATTCCTACAGCACTTGTTCTAGGGATTTCCTGATGGGACCATGAGTTTCAAACCTCTGCGATTTTAGTTCATTAAAGGGGCCCCGCCTCGTCAGGTGTGAGTGTGTGTTGAGCGAGGCGGGATGATAAGCGCGACGCTCGCTGGTGCTTCTAGCGCGGTGTCGCCTCTGGACCGGCGCGCAGTCTTCTCGTCGTCGCAGGATAACTGTGAAATTTGAGCAGTGACCGTAACATTATATGGCCGAGAAATGAAGATAAAGGTGTAATGCAAGTCCCTTTAAGTGCTTTCAAGAATCTGTACCAGTTGTTTCACGCCTAAAAATTACTCTAAAAACATGCGTTTTAGCCATTTTAACTCTTCTAAAAATACAGTTTAAAAACTTAATCCGAAATCAAAAGTACTTTTCGGCCCTCAGTGAACTCTTAAAAGCTTTTCGTAAACAGACCACACTAGGATATCTCGAGTAGTTTTGAAATCGCGTTGTTTTTTCTGAATCTCTGCGCACCGTGTGTGTGCCCGGGTAGGTGGAACCCTTAACACGACTTCAGAAGAAACCACTTGATTTGAAAACTGCTTGAAATTGCCAGAGTGGTGTCTGATTAAGAAAAGAACTTTAGAATTAGCTGACGGCGGGTCGGCAGTTCTGTTTTATAATTTAGTTTTTTAAACTGTAATTTTTATGATTTTCAGAACAAATATTAGACATGAAACTCCCGGTAATGTTTCTTGAAAGCACCTTTCTTTATCTTCATTTCTTCACCATGTAATGCAATGGTTACAGCTTCAATCTCGTAGTCGCCCTTTGCATGATGAGAAGACAGTAAGCGAAGTTCAGGGCCTTGCGCTTAGAGGCGAAAACCACGCTAGAAGCACCAGCGAGCGTCGCGCTTATCAACCCGCCTCACCGACACACACACACACACACACACACACACACACACACACACACACACACACACACACACACACACCTGACTAGGCTGCCCCCTAAGGCTGTGTTTCCCGTTCATGTGAGCGCTCGCCTGCCATTGGCCGCGTCAGAGGAGGTCGTCAAACACATATGCGCCACCTGTTGTCCAGTGTCCTCTATCAGTCCGTTTGTGCCTGATGATGGGGGCGGACGCCAGTTCCCGAAACGTCGCTACTCTTCTGCCACAGCAAGCCCACTGTGTTCATCCGTGCTGTAGTCGTCCGTTGTGTTGTCCAGAATATCTTATTTGTATCATCGTTTGTCATTATGTTGTCCTAGGTTGTTGTTTGTTTGTTTGTTTGTTTTTCTGTTTGTGCTATAACATTCTCGTAGTTGTTAGCCCACTGCGTTCGTCTATGCCGAGATTTTTTTTTTCCTGACTTAATTCTTTCTACAGAATTCACTTTGCTTTCTTTTTATTTAACATTTGGCATTGACTTATTTTAGACTTGTTTTTTCTGTGTGTTTGTGTATTCATCTTTCTTGTCCATTCTTGTGGCATACTATAAAAACCAGCAATGGCGTATGTACATAAAAATGGTTAAAAATAAACCCTTCCCCATTGCAATGATCATTCAAGGAATGTCATAACTTCATATTTACGTTAAATACTGTTTTTAATTTATATACTTTTAGAGTGGCTTAACTTTTACATACGTTTTGCATTATATGCTTCCAATGTGCTAAGGTGGTATCTTTAAAGATTTTTGTTCACATAAATAATGTAATTTAAACGGTTTATTGAACTGAAATTATGAAGGCTTGAAAGTAATGCTACTGGCTACTTCGTGACTTGATTTGAATTTATTATATATATTAAATGGCTATCAAAATCCGTCCAAATTTGAAAATTTGTTAAGGCTAACTACAAACATGTTCATATATACATATATACACACACATATATACACTTAGCAATGTGCTTAGCAATGGCGTATGTCCAAAAACTTACATCAAGTCATGCACTCCCATTGCAGAAATCTTTCAAAGATAATATATACACATACACACACAGCAATACAATTAAGCCAGTAAAACAGTATTCAAGTTCAACATGACTTGTAACTTCGCGTAACTGACAGATTTATACATACTTATCAGCTACGTGAAATAACTAGTCCTAATTCGCATTTCCATACCTTAAAGCCCACGCAGCTAGGATCGTAGTAAATAACAAAGTTTACACTAAAATGTTCTTAATAAGTGTGGACATACTAGATATACACTTGTTTTGTTCACCGTTATATATGTTATGGTTACGCAGCGATTCCTCAAAAAAAAATAATCCGATGGTTTATCAGGCGCGTTAGGACCTACTTTGAAATCTTGCGAATCATTGCATCATACTTTCGCTTAACGATTTGATATTTGGGAAGAAACGCGGCGTCATCTCACAATCTTTAACAGATCGCATAAAGCTTTAGATTACCAAAGGTTGGTTCAATTTAACATTAACTACGATGTCAGCGAATCCACAAGACTGATGCGACGTCGACCGAAATGGTGACATGTTCGCCTCGGACGCGGCTACGACCCAAAAGCCAGGCAACTTCTGTAACTGGCCGCGAAAGCCTGGGATCTTTAATAATAAAATGGCAACGGCGGGGAAGAAGTTAAAAGATTTTGTAAATGACTTAAACGATGAAATTACTCGGCAATCAAATTATGATGCCACAGCGTTGCAACGGTAAGTAAACAAAAAGTTGTTTTTTTTCCCCAGTTACTACCAGAACAAAGTTACGTCTTCCGACAAGTGTTAACGTCAGGTAGAGTCAGGGCATGGTGTACTCATATTTTTTTTTTTTCCTTGACGCCCCTGGAAAACAGGGGGGGAAAATTGTTTTTGCTGAACTTTTGCTGGCGTACATAAGAAAAGACGAAAAAAGATTTGTTGTCTCCGTGTCTTCCTCCGGTGTAGCCATTACACTACTGTACGGGGCCCGTGATGCGCATTCCGTGCTGAAATTGTCATATTGAATCACGCACAGGAAGAATCACCCATCTGCAATTGTACCAAAACCGGCTGCAGAGGTTGTAAACTCTTTAATTGTCGGAATGAACGTACAATGTCCCACCAAAAAAATAAAGGCCATAGAGCTCTCCAGGACTTGAGAGACATTGCAGATGTTATGGGAGGAATGGTTATTTTACTGGGCCGGAGAAGTTCGCCAACTCTGCCGGTGTTTCAGAGAGGCACACTTGCAGAAGAAATCAAAGCCTTTCGTCAAGTCATCAAGCTTATGGGCAAACGTTAAAAAAAAAAATCAGCCTGGCAACGAATACGAGAGTGCACCACTACAATGACGCAGATGCAGGATATTGCGCGGACATAACATTAAACACTGGCGATGGGCGATTGGAAACGGATGCCGTAGGTTGTATTTCATTACCAGAGGAATTTTGTAATTTGGTGAATAATGGTGGTGCAGAACTTAATTGCTGACGTTTACCCGGATTTACCAAGAAATTTCAAATGACGACTAATGACTACGTATACGAGAGAAATTCTTGCGCCGATAAATGCGATCGTAAACAAATGTAACTCGGATGTTTTAAAAGAATCGCAAGGAGAAATAAAGGAGTAGACACAGCCATGGACACAGAACGGATCACTTCGTATCTCTCGAGTTATCAGGTACGCCCTCGCATGAGATCTGACTAAAAATTAGGCGTACCGGTCATGCTTAGGCGAAATTTGGACGCACGGCGATTATGTAACGGGTTCGAGACTCCGAATCGCACAATGTGGGCAGAAAATATTAGGTGCCATTATTTTAACAGGAGTCGGAAAAGGTGAAAGTGTAACCATCCCTCTGATGACCTCTCTTTCCAATTTAAAAGACTGCAGTTCCCTGTTAAACTCAGTTTTGCGATTACTATTAAGGCGTAAGGAGGAACATTCCAGGTGCGCCTGGAAAAACTATGATTTTCCCATGCCCAGCTATATGTAGCATGTTCACGTGTGTATTTAATGCCACAAAATTTGCACGTATTAGCGCCCAACGAAAGGACATACAACATTGTATATATTAGCGTCCTAATATAATGCTCTGTACTGAGCCCAGGATTGGTGCTGTATTAAAAACAACAATTTATTTTTCCTCACAACTACGAAAGCAAACCCGCGGGTGAAAACAAAATCTATAAATAAATAATTGTGTTTGTTTTCCATCAAGTGTAAACATAATATTTGTAATGATGCTTATATATTATAACAATAAACAAAATAATTAAGTAATTTGTTTTTACATGGTTTCTTTTGTTTATTTCAACCCAACGCTTGGCATACAACATTGTAAACAGTAGCATCCTTATGTAATGTTCTGTAGTTTTGTTCTGTAGTTTTTTTATGATAGAGCACCAATAATGAGCACAGATGATCGATGCTCTATTGAACCACGGGAGCGAAGCCTTGGGTAAAACCTAGTAAACTCTAAAGGCAGCAGAAAAAGTCAGTAAAAAATATTGTACTATTGACAAGGGATTTTTTTTTAGAAATAAAGTTGAACGACAAATTGATATATGATGACTAGAGACCCCGAAAAATGGTGAAGCGTGAAATTCACGAAATAACGCGAAAATTTGATACTTTAAACGAATTTTGCGACTTTCCTTTGATTTTGACATAGTCGCGAAATTCACGAATTTTCGCACAAAATAATGTCCTTATGTCGTAAGTTCTATTTATTTACGCCATCATAAACATAAGCGTGAAATAAACATAGACTGAAAGACTAGTGCCGTGATATTATCTTCGTTTAGACACGTTACTGAAATCCACGTATTTTTATTACTCTGTTTACAAGCAGTAAATATTGCCATCACAAATGTCAACAATCGATATGTGCGCACTACTAACATAACAAAATTGACTCCACAGTTTTCGTGTTTTGAATAATGGTCGTTTCTGCCGCAAGGCGCACTGGTGTCGATTTTTCTAACCTAATTTAATCGCATCGAGCTAAGATGGCAGTCATTTTTGCGTACACATATCTATGAGTGTTTACAACTACCGTCCACATTTTGTAAGTTTTGTGATACAATTGAATTTGTGGCTAAGATGCCGAAAACTTCGACACTGTTTGATCGCGAAAGAGAGATAAAATCGGATGATTTTATATTTTTGATCAGCGGGACAAAATTATGATGTGCAAGTTTTGCAACGTGCGGGTTGATTGGTCACACAAAGCCACGTGCAAAAACCATGTGGCAAATGACACACACAAAACAAAACAAAAAAGACAATTATTTTGTCAAGCATTCTACTGTGTCTAAACAAATCTCGATAGGCGACAACGTGAATAAAGCAAACAAGCTTGAAAGTGCAGAAAACAAGAATTTTTTTCTGGTTTTGTTAATATGATGCTGTAAGTTAACATTCCTTTGGAAAAAGCTGATCATCCAGCTATGAGGGAATGGTGTAACACCCATGTTGAAGGTTAGCCTTATTTATTTAGAAATGTTTTCCCCTTCTAATAAAAGTTCATAAGCATATGTAGACCTACAATATTATCGATTAACTTACCTTTACTTCAAATAAATATGCAAGTACCTCAGATTAACAAACACATAAATAGGATGGATTGCATTGTGAAATGGTGAGCACACCACAATATATTTTTGACTGACTGATTGATTGATGGTTTGACTCTGTGATCCAGCAGTACCTAATCTAGAAAAGGTTAGGTTAGGTTTGGCTAAGAATTGTTTTGAATAAATTAGCCCATTTATATTATCAGCGATAACCTTATAAATGCTACCTATTTATAAGTATATTGTAAGTTATGTATACATTTTAGGTGCAGGGGATTTGCCATCACCAGCCAACACTTTTAGAGAAACTTATGTCCCAAAAATTGGCCAGGCAAATAAGGAAGCAGTAAGGCTATGAGGTTTTTTTTTTACACCGCCAATGGCATAATTTTTTCACAATTTTTTGGGGTCTCTACTGATTGCTTATTTTTACACCGATTTTTTGCACAGCTTGCTAATTTTTACACCGGTTTTTTGCACCGCTTTTGTCATTTTTTTGCACCGCTTTTGTCATTTTTTTACACCGAAATGAGCAAGTTTTATTTACCATTTTCTGGGGTCCCTAATGATGACACAAGTTAAATAATGTACATTTTTATATAGGACAGACAAAACGTATGCTTTTACATAATTCGAATGACTACAACAAATATAATTATTCAGAGAAAGAATTTGCTTTTTAACACGCTTTTATAACCTCGCCTGTATGTACGAACGAATGGACTATGTAATAAAATCTTTCCATTCAATTTTTACCCACTTTTCGACGTCCGAATGTGTTAAAATCCAGATCAAGGAAATCCCCTTTTTACAACCTAAATCACTAGCGAGCTATGAACCATCTTGAAACATTACCTAGTATCTAGAATCAATCATTCTCTATAATTAATTTAATTGCCAATGACTTTATATAAATAAATAACATAATTATGTGTAGTTATTTATAAATGTTTTGGTCAATTTTATAAGTATATATTTAAAGGTTGTGGGGAACTTAAGGGTTAATTTATATTTTAATCCTAACACGAACAAAGACCTTGAAATCGTGTGGTAAACTATTTTGAATTGTTTTGAATTAAACGTGTGGGCGTAAATTTATTTACGTTTAAGGATACATACCAACGTTTAATTCATAATAATGTTGTATCATGCGATTTCATGCTGAAAACATAAACAGGTCCTCAAAACCATTAAATAATACATAATTGAAGTTCAAAACAAATTATTTACAATCACCTTTAATTTTTATGAATTAAATTTAAACCACAGCAAAATTAAGAGTTAATTAATAAAGGCGACACTCGCTAGTGCTTCAAGCGTGGTATCGCCTCTAAGTGCAAGGCTGTGAACTGCCGCGCAGTTTCTCGTCGCGCCTAGGGTGGAAGCATGAAACTTGCACCCGGAAGATCTGCACTTTAGCATAAAAAGTGGAATAATTGCGCTCCTACTAGAAGAAACAACATAGCTTAGTGGTATCGGGAATATTGCGCGAGGAAAAATTGCACCTGTGCACATAAAGTGAGATATCTTCTGTGTCGGAGTAATTTTTATTTATTAATTTTGTTTGTGTGTGCACCTTTTAACTATTGTTGTATTTACATAAATGACGTTTGTTGTTTGAGACAATTCCAATGTATTTAAAAACTAAGTTATTATTTTAGAAGCAGATGTCCTTAGTCAATAACATTTTTATATTTTAATCGTTATCTTGAACATTTTTGTTACACTTTTATTGGTGCTATGATATTTGAGCGGTAACAATAACAGTGCATTGCAGAGAAACAAAGACAAAGGCGTAATACAAGTCCCTTGAGTTCTTTCAAGAATCTCCACCGGATGTACTCTTTGAACATGCGTTTTAGCCTCAAACCAACGTAACCAAGACCTTTTCCGACAACACCTCATATCGCCGCCACTAATACAAATATATATATATATATTTTCAATTCAACTTAGATGGTTAATGCATAGATTTCATTTGCCGTCATTTCATTTTTAATACATCGCAAGTTGGATAGTACGCGAAAAATACCAGTCTTTTAAAACAAAACAAAAAAATTCAGTTAATATGCTCTCCAACCTTTTTTTTTGTTCTAACACTACTATATTCAAGTAAATATCTCTATTTAAGATAAATATGTAAATATCTATACTTAAGATCTATAGTTAAGATCTTTCAAAACAAATAATTCAGTGCATCTGCCCTCCAACTTTTTTGTCTGTGTGTGTTCTAACACTACTATATTCAAGTCAATAACTATAGTTAAGATTACCCTGCCAGTTTCTCGCAACCCCCCCCCCCTCCCCCCTTAGTTGCGCCCCTGCAAGCAGATATGCAGGAGTTGTTTCAAAATAACGCTTGCAACACCGAGCGTGACACTCGAGTGGTACTCCCGGCATGCAACTTTCCTTGAAGAAAACAAGTTTCGTGGAAGTGGTGTACAAAGCCTGCAAATTAAAAAAAAAATCAAACATGCTGCAAAACAAGTCACGCGCCAGGTAGGTACGCTACATGGGTGAGTTGAGAACTATCTTGAACCTATATAGCCGGTCGTTCATACTCGTTTGATTGCAACTGTGGGCCCGGTGAGGGAGGAAATTATATCCACGACATCCTACTCGCATCGGCATGCGATTACTCAGCCGGCCAATGAGGCGAGCCCACTTTCTGTTTCTTGCACAAACCGTCCGCGATTTGTTGCACATGTCTGCGCCTTAATTGGTGTGCATGCAGCAAGATCTATAATTTTATTAATAAAAGAATAAAGACGCAACGTTAAATGCGGGCGACCGTATAAAATACTTGTTTTAAACCAGTTAACCAAGCAAATTTTAACACGAGTTTTTTTGTAAGAAATGTTGTCGGAAAATAATGGACAGAATTTAAAAAATTTATATTTCCACTTCCACTGCCATAAAGCTGTAATAAATTGTCATAAGCTGTCGTAAAGTGTTTCGTAATACATAGACATGTATATAGTTTGAATTTAAAAAAAACAACTATACTGGCTGCTTACTTTCTTACACTGAGCAAACAGTTGCAGAAAACTAAGGAACTATGTTATTAAGTCGTTATAATTCACGGCGCAACGGGCCCCAGTAGCAAATTGGAATAGCCAGCAGCCTATTTTTTTTTTTTTTAAGGTTTGACAAACATTTCGTTTGCGTTGTTATTCAGTTGTAATTTTAAAATAAAAGAGATGTATATAATACGCGTATATTTATTCCTACAAATAGTCTGATGATTTTGCCGGTATCAAATATTTTCATAGCGATATAAATCCATAGAGAGTTGGGTTTATTACATCAGAATGCTTTGTTTAAGAATTGAAATCCAAGGCGTATATGATGTGAGCTATGATGTCGAAAAATGCTACAACTGATCATTATTTGTGAATGTGTCAGAAATCCCATCAGTAATGCTAGATATCGTTCTACAGACGGTTTTTTTATTGTAGGATTATGTTGCATGGTTGATACAATATTCAAGTAGTTTGCGTAGGACTGGCTAAAATGCATTCCGACGTATCTGAACACTTAGAAATGGCTTTAAAAAAAACATAGGCCTACATGTCCCCAACTGCACAAAAAATAACTGAAAGACAATATATGAATGACTCACTTAAAATTTGAGAGTTGAGTAGGACCAATGCTACCAAATGATGGGAACAAATAATTTGTTGTTTGAACAGTAAATTCCCAGCTGCAGAAAATAAACTATGGTGTAACGAATGTAAACCATATTAAATTATTATTTAATTCATGTCGTCAATGACATTGATAAACTTACTGTAACAAGTTTCAAAAAACCCTACACTGTATTTGTTTTTGGAAATTAAACAGAAATATTAATGAAAACTTACAGATATTTGTAAATTTGTACATGTACATAACCACTGTATCACTACAAAATGATGTTCGCAGTAACACTGGGTACACGGAAATTTACGTTTGGAGTTGCCCCAGTACCTCGAACATCTAAAGTTATTTGTAATCCGTTTCCTGAATAGCTTTCCAATATTAACTGCGCACATTTATGAACACGGTAAAACCAAATAAAGTCAAATCATGAATTTAAATATACAACTATGAAGCAATTTTTGTAAGAAGTATTCAGTATTTCATACATGCAAAAATAACCATAGGCATGAGTTGTACAAATTCACAGTATCTTTCTTGTAGTATTACAAACCATTTCTTGGCAACTGCTCTTCCAAGAGAATCTTTTGTAAAAGTACAGAAAAAAAATTTTCCTATGTACCTACTGCTAAATAAGTAATTGCTCAGCAATTATCAGGAAGTTCTTCACAGTCTGTCACGACTCTTAGCCTAAAACACCATTTCATAACGCAATACAGCGCGCACCTCCAATGTGTGTGACCACTTTTCCAGCACTCACGTCTTTTTTTCTGCCTCGCTGGTGTTACCATACTTAGCTCAGGCCTTCCTGTCTGCCGTTTGTCTCTGTTCTTGAGCACTCTGCGCATGCGCCATTCATCCTCTGCTATATCTACTCCCTTCTTAAATACAGGAAATATTGTCTTTTTTGCCACGAATGCGTAGAGACACGGAAATTTTCGGGGATCCGTCCGGCCACTGGGTAGATAGAATCCAATGTCATAGGTGTGCTCAAACCCGCATGTTTGCGTTTCCCATCGGTTTGTTTCTCAGCGAGAACATTTTGTACGCTTGTTGATTGACGCTACCTGATTCGCTCGCTCACTCTCCTGGCTGGGGAATCGTCGGCTCGCGGTCGTAGAGGGGCGTGTCCAAAATAACAGCGCGTCCAATCACGAGCACAGTGCGGCGAGAGAGAGTGAAGGGTTTGCATTCTGACTTGCGACTAAATGAGTGCGCGAAATTTTCGTTGTCCATCCTATTACATGCGCTGCTTTGCAAGTTACATTTGGGAAACAACTATTCCTGCTGATACTAATTTACAAAACTGTGAAGGTCTGAGACAATTTGCACGAAACAGACTATATATATATATATATATATATATATATATATATATATATATAACAGTGGGTCTAAATTCTGCTGCCAGTTCACCATAACACATTAAGTTGAAAACGGAAAAAAAAAAAAAAAAAAAAAAACATCTCCACGACTTACCGTCTTTGAAGTTGGAGCTGGACAACATTTTTATAGTTAAATAAAAAAAGAAAATATTCAACCCAGAACACGGAAGCGTCTGCAACACGTTTATTTTAATGCACTTTCACTTCCACTGCTAATTTTTTTCACTGTAGCATAATTATTTCATTGAAATAATTGGTGGTAATAACAAGCCACATAAATATGTGGGAAATAAATGTGCTACCGTTTATTTTTGTGATAGTTTTAATTTCCGCACACCCTTAGGTACATACTTGCGAATCCTACAGATTTCCACCCATATATATCGTACCCTGAGTACAAGACTATCGTGACTCAAAAATCAGTGCAATACTATCACAACTCAGATGCTATAATATTGCACATATTCTTATATAATGTTTTCCAGAGTGCAACACTACATTATTTGCCATAAGTCCCGTAAAAGTAAATTAAATATTGCGATAGTCTTGCAATGCCTAGATGATATTTTCCTGCTTATGGTAAAAATATCTCATAAAGTCAATTTTTTGAGTTACGATAGTCTTGTACTCAGGGTGCGATATATACTTTATTAGATCGTACGTACGCTACAGCAACGTGTATAAATATCTGATACGTAAATAAACGCGAAAACATTACATTACGAAACGTCGGCGAGGAGAAAATCGCAATTTATGTGTTTACTGCGCGCGAGAGAACTTGGGAATAACAGTTTCGCTTCGGTCAGAGACGTGTAATGGGGACGCAGTACGATGTTTTACGACTTTAATTACCGATGTTGTCGAGGAGAGTAATATAAAATTTAAAAAAAAAATCATTGACCTTGACGTCTGTGCGTTGGAAACGTACTTCGTGCTCTTCCGGGTAGAGTTTTTGTTTCATTTCGGTGCTGAATCTATTTTTTTTAGTTTCTTTAAGGGTCCTGCCTATCCGGACACACACACACACACACACACACACACAGTGTGCAGTGCTTCAGAAAAAAAAACACGCGATTTAAGAACGGGTTAAGATATCAAGAGTGGTGTCTGTTTATGGAAACCATTTAAGTTTAATCTAGGGCGAATGAGTATTTGTGTTTCCGTATTTCGTCTTAAACTGTATTTTCAAGAGAGTGAAAACGGACAAAACGCATGTTTAAAGAGTACATCCGGTGGAGATTCTTGAAAGAACTCAAGGGACTTGTATTACGCCTTTGTCTTTGTTTCTCTGCAATGCACTGTTATTGCTACCGCTCAAATATCATAGCTACAAATAAAAGTGTAACAAAAATGTTCAAGAAAACGATTAAAATATAAAAATGTTATTGACTGAGGACATCTGCTTCTAAAATGAGAATAATAACTACAAACGTAATTTATGTAAATACAACAATAGTTAAAAGGTGCACACACAAACAAAATTAATAAATAAAAATTACTCCGACACAGAAGATATCTCACTTTATGTGCACAGGTGCAATTTTTCCTCGCGCAATATTCCCGATACCACTAAGCTATGTTGTTTTTTTCTAGTAGGAGCGCAATTATTCCACTTTTTATGCTAAGTGCAGATCTTCCGGGTGCAAGTGTCATGCTTCCACCCTAGGCACGACGAGAAACCGCGAGCCAGTTCACAGCCTGCACTTAGAGGCGATACCGCGCTTGAAGCACCAGCGAGTGTCACCTTTATTAATTAATTCTTAATTTTCCCGTGGTTTAAATTTAATTCATAAAAATTAAAGGTGATTGTTAATCATTTGTTTTGTACTTCAATTAAGTGTTATTTAATGGTTTTGAGAACCTATTTATGTTTCAGCTTGAAATCGTATGTTACAACAATATTATGGATTAAAAGTTGGTATGTATCCTTAAACATTATCAAACCCAGCCTTAATTTTGGACCATCACAAAAAAAATAACGAATAACAGCAATTTCGGTTGGTAAGGACAATAAAACCTACGTATGAAGCTTTCCTTTTTTCAGTCCACTCCACTTTTCAAACTGGTATCCTGATTTATAAGACGCATTCAAGTCGGAAATCCAAGGTAGCTATGGCGAAACTCCTGTTAAGCGCGAACGCACTATAGAGCCCGTGGAGTCTTGCCAACTGTCCGCAGTGTCACAGTTAGTTCTCGGAATGCGAAAAGAGGGCGAGAGCACAGGCCAGAAAACATTTTCCTCAGTTGGCTGGTCTTCTTCTATGGTATTTCCGCGAGACGTCTCAATCACGGGGGGGGGGGGGGGGGGGGGATGTCATAGCTCGCGTTAAACCGTGTTATGATATTTATCATTGAGAACACTAATGCCGATATCCCCAGACATAAAATATAAGGGCATATGTGTTGAATATGCTACACACGTTCCTTAACCGTATTCCTAGTGTACGATATGACACTGCCAGTCCCTTACTTTTAGAGAACGGATTTCGGTGTCCTATTCGTGACCGATCTGTTGCCCAAATTCCGCGCATGCGCAGAGCTCACATTTTTCGTTAATTTCGTTCAGATGGCGGACCCGCGTCTGAAGCCATGAAATCGTATATAGTCACTTTCGTGATCATCGGGGGGACGTACCAAAAGAGTGATGGTGTGCCAAATGAAACTTTACGATAGCGAAACTATCCTGGTGTATATTTTGCAAACTTCGATGGACATGACAAGAAATAATTGCAGCTTAATAAGTGCTAGAGGAAATTAGAATAACGGTGCTTCTATCTCTAGTATCTATTTTAACGTCACAGTTGCATCGATGGTTGCGAATCGTCCGCTAGAATGAGTTGGAAACAGTTTCTAGCTTCGCGCAGGGCACCGTTTATTAAAACGGTTGCCATTTTTTTTTCCTTACTGGGATTCAGTTTGGTCACGTGTTGGAATACGGCCCGAGAGTTAGGTTACAAGGCAGTGCTTATTCGCTAGCTTACCCGCGCATCTTGGGATATCGTCCTAATTAGATCACGTGACTGGAAATAAGTATTTATTCGCTTAGGATCGTGATTACTTTTAGACCTGGTTTATAAACTACGCAGCAACGCAAGAAACGCGAGACGCAAAAAGTTATAAAAGAACGAGATTTTCAAATGTCCGTTCATAAATTACGCAAGACGCAAAAATACACAACGCAAGCATCGGCCAACTTTCAAGTTCTTACGTTTTGGCTTGCGTTTCAGCATTACATATTTGAAGTTTTCAAAAAAAATTGGTTGTCTGTAAAGTCGGTTTACGGACGATAGTTTAAAGTGACAACGTCATAACAAAACATTGATGAAATGATTGCATACTTTATGAATAAAATTGAATCATTTTTATTTTAAAAATAAAAGAATAAATACTTGAAATTATATTAGTAATCAGATTTTTAAAATGCAAGAATAATTAACCTTTATTGCCGAAATTGTTGTTGTAGTAAGCAATGAAAACCACATTAACTTTTCGTTTAAATATAATTATGAACAAGTTTTCATATAAATAAACTGTAATCAAATATCTAACATAATCTATTATTACTGCACTCGCCGACAGATGCTACCTTTTTTAATAATAAAAGAATAAATACTTGAAATTATACTAGTAATCAGATTTTTAAAATGCAAGAATATTTAACCTTTATTGTCGAAATTGTTGTTGTAATAAGCAATGAAAACCACATTAACTTTTCACTTCACTTTATAACCAGTCGACGAAACAGTTCACGTGTAGATGTAAGTTGTGTGCTGCCGCTGTCTTTCTTCTCCTCGGATGCGTAGGCCAATCGAGTGGAAGAGAGATGCGGCGCAAGCGTACAATGAGCGTAACGGGACACAGCGTAACGGAACAACACTTTTTCGTGCGTGCAGCCGGCGTTCATCGATTTATTAGACGTTGTCACGTCAATAATAATTCAATTTTATTCATAAAAGTATTCAATAATTTCATCAATGTTTTGTTATGACGTTGTCACTTTAAACTATCGTCCGTAAACCGACTTTACAGAAAACCATTTTTTTTTGTAATTAGAACAGATACATTCATGTAAAATTACAGATATTTGTACATTTGCATGAAAACAATTGTGCCACTACTAAATAAATGCTCGCAGTAATACTGGGTTCGGATTCTTAACCGAGAATTTACGCTTTGTGTGGTCCCAGTACCTCCAATAGTTAGTTATTTGTTAACCGTTCCCTGGTTAGTTTTCCAGTATTAACTATGCACATTAATAAATATAATAAAACAAAATATCGTCGAAATGTAGCATATTCGATTTTCTTTTCCGTGGTTTTAAAAAAAATAGGCTTGAATGAAACATCAATTTAAATACAAAGTTCTGCGCCGATTTTTCGTAAGAAATACTAAGTAATATTTCGAGAAACGTATATCATGTAGGTAGAAATTATCATAGTCACGTGTTGAACAAAGCTACGATACATTCCTTGTAGTAAGTATTACAAAATATTTCTTGGAAACTGATTTTCACATGAATGTTTTGTTAAAGTATAGAAAAAATTTTCTGGGTCCCTTTTATTTAATACGATTACTTCTGCAATGTTTATCAAACATTCTTCACACTGTCAGTGTCCTTTTTTAAGTACTTTTTTTATAGTATATGCCAATTTTTTTTTTTTTTTTCGTGATGAACATGCAACCGAAGTTTGTGTTTTCGATTTCAGAATCACTCTGCCTAGAACCTTCGCTTCAGCCAATAGCAGATTAGGGACGTGTGCAAAATTTAAGTATGTTGTAAATAAATTAATTTTTACAATGATGATGTAATTCACTAAATTAGTCCCGCAATAAACTGATTCAAGATGTTATTTTTAACAGATGCCATTATTGGTTACCCTTTATATATCTTAAGAAACCTCAATAACATACCAAAAAAAAGATGAATATACAAAAAAAATGAACATGCATGCCTGAGGACGAGAACATACGTGCGTCTCTTTGTCGTCAATTTGTCCATTATTTTTGACGTGACAACGTCTAATAAATCGATGAACGCCAGCTGCACGCACGAAAAAGTGTCCCGTAACGCAAATTGTCCTGTTACGCTGTGTCCCGTTACGCTCATTGTACGCTTGCGCCGCATCTATCTCTCTTCCACTCGATTGGAACAACCATCGATTTGACTTTTTCGAGGCACATTAAACTTGAAACACTCCCATTCGTTTCCTACTTTTCCTATCATCGTCCTATCGTTAACAGAATAACACAGATTGGAACCAGTTAAATAGTAAACATGTATAAAAGTTATAGTTAAAATAATCTCTTCGTTAAAGTAATAAACATATTTGAATTAATGAGTGCAAATAAAAGTAAATTTATCAATTAAATTGAAGATTTCAATTCACTCCTTCTTTGTATCCATACAAAATAGTGATAATTCAATAAAAATGATTCAATTTTATTCATAAAAGTATTCAATCATTTCATCAATGTTTTGTTATGACGTTGTCACGTTAAACTATCGTCCGTAAACCGACTTTACAGACAACCAATTTTTTGTTGTTTATTATCATCGACGGACTCGTCTGCTTGTCGCTGTTTTGTTCAACATAGGTTTTTTTTGTCTTTATTTGCTGTCCTTGTTGTAACTGTCTCGTCATTGTCAGGCCAATGTGTCAGTCTGTGCTTAAATACTGTTTTATTTTTACTTATTAATTCCAAGGAATTTTCCGTGCGGTTTATGTTCTTGATTTTTTGACATCGGCTGAGTTTAGATTGTTTTCCGTGTGTCTGCATGTTCAGCCTTTTTTTTTTTTTTTTTTTTTTTTTTTTTTTTTTTTTTTTTTAGGTTATTGAGTTTTCTTATGACATATATTGTAACCAGCAATGGATTATGTTCAACCCATCATCTTGAATCAACCTTCCACGTTGCAAGAACCGTTCAAAGACCGCAATGAGCTGATGAACACGGATCTGCAAAATTCTTATTGTTTCTAGACACCGTGGCAGTGGTGGATTTTGCAATTTTGTACTCGGTAGAGTCCGAGTAATGTTGTTAATTATTGGCTTCTTCTAAATCTTATCTCCTGTCCGAGTTTATGCTACATTCATCCATGTGCTTATTTTTTCCTAAGAATTTGGTTATATTCCAGTCACTTAGATAGCTTGCCGCAAAAAATTACGCGAATTTTCATTAAAAAAGAACACACAGTTTTGTGGAAGCCACGAAATATCTTGTCGATAAATAACATGCCAAAATATTTTATGGTGACGGCAATAATACTTTCTACGAAGTGGGTTGTCACTGACAGCAAACTTTTGCTGTCACTAAGGGCCTAAATGGCGTTGTTGGGACTAAAAAAAACCTACTTTCTCACATTCTGCATCCAATGTTTTAAAACTCTTAAAAAAATTGTTGAAAATTATCAACGCATATAATTTCTTGGGAAATTACCCGTGAACGTATAGTGTCTCTCATACGTTATTTTGTTTAGGGAAAAAAATCAAAGGCTACGGAAATGTACCATTTCTGTAGGTACGGTAAATTTCCAATGGAATAGTAAACTGTGAAAATTAGTGTTCGTGTAACTGAAATAAATTATGTAAACTCACATATATTTGTAAATTTGTACGTTCACATGGAAGCAACTTTATCGCTACAAAAAAAGTTTTGCAGTTATTCTGGGTCCAGATTCATGGCCGTACATTTATACTATGGGTTGTCCCAGTACCTCCAATATTTAAAGCTATTTGTTAACCGTTTCCTGAATAGCTTTCCAGTATTTACTATGCACATACATAAACATAATAAAACCAAACAAATTTGACTTTTTGGTAATACGATTATGATTTTTATGGTTAAAATATTTAAATTGATATAAAACATCATTCAGAAATTAAAGTGATGTGCCAATTTTCGTAAAGCGACAAGATATTGTATATTATTGTTTCCCAAATACATATGTTATACGTTCATAAATAGCCATAGTAATGTAATGTACAAATGTAGAATATTTTTTTTCTTGTAGTATTACAAAATACATATCAGAAACTGGTTCCCAAGGGAATATTTTGTAAAAGTACAAAAAAATTGTTTCTTTGTATTTTCTTACAGTGCAGTGTTACAGATTCTTTAAGACTGGATCATTTTACATGTCTCAATTTTTAAATTTTTAAAAATAGTTTTAGGTTTAAGTTGTTGTGCAATGTGTTTTTATTTTATTATTAATGTATGTTTTTATGTTTGTTTTTGTGTCATTCTGTAAATGGCCTCCAGTGACACAAGTTGTTTACAAATGTGTATTCACAGAAAAACAGCGGAAAAAAATACCAGTTGATTATTGGCACTACACAATTAAAAAAACTTACAATTACATTTGTAAAGGTTTAGAATTTCGGACTTTTGTCGTGTTCTTCTGAGAAACTACTACCTTTGTGTAATTTTACACAAATGTTTCTAGAAAACCTAATTGTGCTACAATCCGAATGTATTTATAATCATTACAATAACTAACATGTTAAGTTATACACAAGCAAAAAGTGTTAAATTAATCAAATTCCGTTTTATGTCAGTTCACTGTACTTGTAGGTACACTCATACGTCATTATAAAAGTGCAAAATATTTTTTTAGAGTAAATTTAGAACTACTGAGGTTCTGCAAAAAAAAAAAAGTATTGTGCTCTTTGGAACAGAATAATGACAAAAATGAAATGAAAATTGTTTTAAAATACACATGCATGCATACGTTAATTTATGCGGCATGCAGTTAAAAAAATACACAAACTGTTGACAAATTTAACAAACCAAGCAATTGTACTTTCAAACTTTTAATAGTAATTTTGCTTGAGTAAAAATACACCAACACATGGAGTTGCAAAATTTTACAACGGTCGGTCGAGATTATGCTACCACAACACGTTTTGTGTAAAATTACACTTTTTTTACAGTGTACTTTTGAGAACTAAGTATGAAACAGACTAATATTAGGGTCACGTATTTTTCGCGAAAAGATTTCCATAACAGCTTTGTGTTAAATTAATTAAATTAATTTTTAGCATTGCCTGTATTCCGTGGTTTGGATGGGATTTTTTCAGGTACATGTCTACTCTCAACAGTACACCAATCACAGCCATCCAGTGCGGAAGAAAACACGTCCTGACCGACCCGGCAATGGCTTCTCTTTCAGACGGCCGCCAATCACAAGGGAGCAATCGCTAGCGCGGGCATAACTTATTGCAGTCTAATGAGCGATTACTAGGGGCATGCATATTTCGCGAAAAGATTCCGGGACTTGCTGAAAGTTAAAACACTGTGGCATAATCGGTGTTCCGTGATTGGGTGAGTTTCTTTCAGGTACGTGTCCACTATTAGTTCACCAATCACAGTGATTAAGTGCGGATTCAAACGCGTCCTGAGTGGCCCGGTCAAACAAGGCGACGACTTCTCTCGCAGACGTCCGCCAATCACAAGGAACAAAGCCGCTGGTACGGGTATACCTTGTTGCATTCTAATACGCGTAAAAATCTTTTCCCCCTAGCGATTCCATTATTTTACGGGGAGAAAAAAAAACATTACCCTAACGATAGAGGCACGGAAACTTCGCAGATTCACTTGGTCACAAGCTAGAACGCAAATCTTCCTACTCTTGTACTGTGTTCACGAGCACACCGACTTGAACCAACCATGCCCAGCAGGGAGAGACATAAGCGAATAAGGCAGTGCCGATCAAAGAGAACAGAAAGATTCTCACTTCATGGACAAAGCAAACGTTGGTAGAAACATTCATAAGGCTTTGAATTTCAGCCTGATGCCAAACGAATACGCAAAATTTCCGTGCCTCTACCCCTAACTGTAAGTGCTCAAAGATGGTCTGTAAACACTGTAAACGTAAACGCATCTCACGGAACGGAGTATTCACAATGACACGCATGCGGACGCTGGTCCCGTACGTATAAAATCGGATTACGTCGCTCGGGGCGACCAATGGAAGCCGAGTATTTAGCTGTGGTGATAGCCATGGTTGTTTACAATTTAAATACGCGAAACTTCGTTTCAAGTACAAGAATACCTAGTGTTCTAGAATTTCTTTTAGGTTTATTTTTATTAAATACGTCAATCCTGAACGTGTTTAGTCTTCGGATCACAATTTCATTTTTGTTAAATTAATTTTTATTAATAGTAAATATAAATCTAATTTGGTAGGAACTGGAAAAAAAATTTGCATTTTCAGAAAATATTAATTATTTTACCTGGAATTTCAAAATTCTCAAATTTGTTACGATTTTGACAGCCAAAAAACATGAAATTAATTTTTGTGATAGAAATGCAAACCATTTCTTGAAGTAGCCAGAGGCATTGCAGTTAAACCTAAAAAGTTTCAGTTCTACAATAAATTAAATTCTTCTTATTTGTACAACCCAAACACGTTAAAAATGTAACTTAGACAGCTAATTATGCAAAAAGTATGCGCTGTATATATTTTTTATTTCGTGAAAGTTAAACAATTGAAAAAGTCTAAAAGTTGATCAGCGATTAATAGGGGCATGCAGATTTCACGAAAAGATTTCGAGACTCGATGAAAGTTAAAACACTGTAACAGTCTGTGTTTCGTGATTGGGTGCGTTTCTCCCAGGAACATATCGATTTTAACAACACCAATCACAGCTATTCAGTGCGGAAGTAAACGCGTCCTTGAGTGGCTCGGTAAAATAAGGCAACGACTTCCTTCGCAGACGGCCACCAATCACAAGGAAGAAAACGCTGGTGCGGGTATACCTTGTTGCAGTTTAATAAGTGTTCAGATCTTTTCGCGAAAAACGCCTGCCCCTAGTGATTAATATAAATATAAAATCATTACCTGAATTGAGACACACTCCCGTAATGATTGCTCTATTTACAACCGCATGAATCAGCACATGTTTCACCTGGGCCCAACTTAACTAGTTATAGTCTAAAGTTTAATATAGGGGGAGTTAGTCATGGTATCAATCGCAGCCATGTCTGGCCAATCCCCGAATACAGCGCACGATACATGCCACCCTGTCTGCACGGCTGGAACCCAGCATGATTGGGACGCACATAAACCATACCTAGGGACCGGAAAAATTCGCGAATTTAATGACCTACAGGATAGACTCCAAGATCCTCTTTGCATTCGGACAAATTACATTGCTGCTCATTGGCTACTGACTCGTGACAAATATTAACTAGAATGTTTTTGATCCGATACTTCTTTCGTTGAGGATTATTCATTGGCTCTGATTCCTTCAGACAACCTGTGGTCCAATCACTGAAGCAGCGAAAGGTTAAACACATTTTGATTCTAGCAATATCACGAAATGAAACCGCGAATGTTTCCGGTCTCTAACCATTAGGGACACCTGTATTTCGCGGATACATTTCGTTCCAAGGTATGTCACAAAACACTGTAGCTTTTTCTTAGAGTGATGGGCGAATCGTGTGCGTGCAAGCAGTATGGTATCCAAATTCCCATTGGCCCCGTCAAGTGCGGGAAAACACTTCTCGCCGACCACAGCCAATAACTACAAGAAAAAAACTACGGTGTTTTGCGATGTACCTAGACGCGAAATACAGGTGTCCCTACTAACCATATCTCTCCCTATGTTCCCAAGCCACAGTCTGAGGGGGTTGGAAAGGGAGGGAAGCTCACCTGCATCTGTAACCACGTGTCGAGCAGGTAGTTCTGTCCGGCCGCCCAGCCTCCTCCGCCTGCGTCCACGGGGTGGTCGGGCACTATCTGGTCGTGGTCGTCATCCAGGCCTACCGCGGCGGTGGGCCTCAGCACGCAGCACGAGCCGGCGTCCATTCCCGCCGCCCCGCGCCCCTCGTCCTTCGTCTCCCCTCGGCAACACGACCCGCGGGGGAAGCTGGGTCCTCGACGCTCGACCACCAACCTTCTGGTGTCCTCGACGGTCGACCACCACCTTCTGGTGTCTTCGACGGTCATCCACACACCTTCTGGTGTCTTCGACGGTCATCCACCAAGCTTCTGGTGTCTTCGACGGTCATCCACCAACCTTCTGGTGTCTTCGACGGTCGACCACCAACCTTCTGGTGTCTTCGACGGTCATCCACCAACCTTCTGGTGTCTTCGACGGTCATCCACCAACCTTCTAGTGTCTTCGACGGTCATCCACCAACCTTCTGGTGTCTTCGACGGTCGACCACCAACCTTCTGGTGTCTTCGACGGTCATCCACCAACCTTCTGGTGTCTTCGACGGTCAACCACCAACCTTCTGGTGTCTTCGACGGTCATCCACCAACCTTCTGGTGTCTTCGACGGTCAACCACACACCTTCTGGTGTCTTAAACGGTCAACCACCAACCTTCTGGTGTCTTTGAAGGTTGACCACCAACCTTCGGGTGTCTTCGACGGTCATCCACCAACCTCCTGGTGTCTTCGACTGTCAACCACACACCTTCTGGTGTCTTCGACGGTCATTTACCAAGCTTCTGGTGTCTTCGACGGTCATCCACCAAGCTTCTGGTGTCTTCGACGTTCATCCACCAACCTTCTGGTGTCTTCCACAGTCAACTACCAACCTTCTGGTGTCCTCGACGGTCAACCACCAACCTTCTGGTGTCTTCGACGGCGCCTGCTTCCTACCGTGACTGAAGACACGCGCGCACACGCACACGTCCGACAACCGAAAAAACACCGCACATAAAAATTTAAAATAAAAATGTCTTGGAGAGATATTGTTGTATGTTCTCAAGACGGTCTCCTGTCGCGGAGGGCGGGTCGTCGTGGGAGGCTCATCTCAAGACGCGCGGGCGACTGTCCGCAGGCAGGTCCGAACCTCGCCGCTACGCTCTCGCCACGCTCACTGGCGCTGCTCTCTCTCTCACCGGGAGATCTCGCCTTCAACGGCTTGTGAGTTGGTGGAGGGGGGGGATAGGAGAGGGGAGACTCTCTCTCTCTTTCCCCTCCCCGGGCTTCCCTCGCGGTACAACATCCCGTCTCTCTCCGTCCCTTCCCGCGCTCGCGGTGTTTATGAATGGACCCGTTCCGCGATTGGCCGTGGCCCGAGGGCCAATCAGCGGGCGGGAGAAGGGGGAGAGAAAAAAAAAAGGGTGGGGGTGGGGAGGGGGGGTATTTCACTAGAGCGTGTGGTCTCTTCTTTTCGGCGGCGTCTTTTGTCTTTCGTTCCTTCTTCTTCTTCGCGAAACTTGCTTCTTCTTCTCCCCTTTCCACACAAAACTAGGGTCACGGGGGGGGGGGGAGAAAAAAAGTATCCGCGGGTTCAAAGACCTTTAGGATAGACTCCAAAGTCTTTCCCGCATGTGCTCCGCACACAGTTTAACCAATGACACGATTATATCGGTATTTCAATTGTAGCCTGGCGCGAAATTAATCCCCGCATATTTTTTTCCGGTACCTATGCATGTATTTTTTTTTCGCGGAAAAAAAAATTATATGAGCGCTCAGTAGACTGCAATAAGTAGAGACCTGCAAAATTCGCGGATCAATGACCTCCAGGATAGACTCTACTACACTCTACACACTCGGGCAAATTCCACCTGTTCATTGGCTGCTGACTTGTGAGTCGTCTCGACCGAGTGTCTGTGATTCGACACTTCTATGAGTGAGGGTCTCTAATTGGCCCTCAGTCCTCCATATTAACTGTGAACCAATGGCAGAAGCAGCACTAAGGTATAATCATTTGAATTGTAGCATATCACGAAATGAATCCGAGAATTTTGCAGGTCTCTAGCAATAAGGTGTGCCCGCGCTAGCGATTATTCGCTTGTAATTGGCAGCCGTCTGCAAAAGGAAGCCGTTGCCATGTTTGGCAGGGACATTCAGGACGCGTTTGATTCCGCACTGGATGGCTGTGATTGGTGTTATGCCAGTTGAGACGTGCACCTGAAATAAATCCAGACAACTCCGAAACAGAAGACAAGACAACACTACCAAGCTGGTCTGAAAGTCTTAACTACATCCTTGATCATTTCGCGTCATAGTAGACTTGGAACACGCATACGTTTCCTTCGCGTTAATGCAGCCAATTGCAAACAAGGAGACGAAGTGGTTATCCAGTCACGTGTGGCCCGCCAAAAGAAATGAGACTTTGCTATCGACCAACTTTTCCGAGAAGTAGGGGCCGGCAAAATTAGCATATGGCTATAAATATGCTATAGGCTATTTTCGCTAATTTACACTTCAGAACACCATTTTTTTTAATTTCCACCATAAATGCTATTTTAATTAATTCTCCAAATAATTGATTTTTTTTTTTTTTTTTAGCTAAATTAGTTTGAAATGTCATTCACTTGTAAAAAAAATTATTTTATAAAATGTGACATTACTGTTACAAATGTTTAGATATTTTGGAAATGGTTGTACGAAATGTATTTTCTTATACTTAGAAAGGAACATGTAGACTTACATTTACCTGACTCACCTTCATAGTCATACTTTCTGTGTGTCTAAGGACTTACGTGCATGTATAAATTATTAATAATCTCAATTATGTAAATTTATGTTTGGCACTTTAAGACTTGCGAGCAATTAAGTTAGTGCCAAGCAAAAAACTTGTTCACTTTTTTTGCTGCAGATGTTTTCATCTTGTATACGAAATGTGTATGCTAATAAGATGAAACAAAACAGGATGCACTTTCTTGCATTTTTCTTTAGAGGGATGAGAAGTAAATCAGCGACACTACAGATACTTGGCATTCCCCCAAATGTTACACTTGACCCATGTGTTGAGTTAAGGATATCCTTCTCTGCACTAGTTTTTGTAACCATACTTTGTGATATTACCATGTTTCTGAGATGCAGCCACGTTACATGCATTCGGAAATAACTTCAAGACAATTAATATGATTTGTAAATTATAAATTGCTTTGAAATAAACTTTCATTTAATGTTCTCTATTATATCGCACAACCAAGTTTTTCTAAGTAGGTAAAATAATAATTTACATTACTTTTGCGGTTTAAATCTAGGAAAACATGGGAAATTTTCAATTTATTTTACAAAACTTTACTAGATGGTAATTTGTAGCCATTTATATAGGTATTTGAATATTTAGTTTTCAAAAATTTAAATTGTAAATATTAAGTTTTAAATAAGTTGCATTTAAAATGTTAATTTCACAGTAATAGATGCTAATTTGTAAAATTACAGATGCTAATTTTATTAAAAAAAAACTATCTAGTGTCCGGCATGCGTTGCGATGCCTCTTTAATTATATTTGTAAACTTTTTTTTGACAAAGCATCTCTCCATCTATATCTTTCTTTATCTCTCTGTAACTCTATATATTTGTATATCTCTTAATAACTCTATACCTATCTATTTTTATTTATCACTCCATATCACTCCATCTCTCAAACTATCTCTATATCTCACTATATATCCAAATATCTATATCTCACTAAATATCCATATTTCTCTATATCTCTATATATCGGTCTATGTGTATATAAATAAAGCTTTATAATTCTCTATATCGCTAAGCCTTTATTTTTATCTCTCTATATATCTGTCTCCTCTATATACATAAATCTATAAATCTATATAGGCTACATCACTCACTTTGTATCTCTATCCCTATACCTCTACTGTACATCTATATATTTATCTAAATTTCTCTCGATCACTATATTTCTCTATTACTCTGTCTCTATATCTTTCTATCTCCTCCATTTATATATATATATCTTTAAATTTCTATATATTTCTCTCAATAGTACTCGGGCAACACCTTAATTTGTGCTTTATGTGTTGGTTTTATCAAAATCTCACCTAATCAGTGACCTTCCTCGTGTTTTAAACATAGATGTAGCTTGTGTATACAATCTTTGGCATGTTAATACTTTAAATCAAAATGAGAACGACCTCTTACTCCACCCTCCCCCACCCACCATCTCATTCTGCTTAGAAAAACATTTTTTTTTTTTGCTATGATGAAGTTTAACCCTAATTTCTTGCAGAGGTTTGATGTTTGTACAGCAATATTCATTACATGAAGGCATCATTACGATTCTTCCTGTCGAGTTCCTTTCAAACTATTTAACAAGTTTATAGCATATTATCGTTTGTACAGCTACGATCTGTTTTCCAACACAATTGCTAACCAGTTGACTTCAACTTCAGAAAAGACAATAACTCTATAGACTAATTTATTAATATCTCCGTGGTTTCGAAGGTCAAGCGTGCAAAATTTCATGAGAGATCGGATGAACGATGAGTTATCAATTCAATGGCGAAATTTTATCAAGAAAAATTAAGTTCTGCTTTAAGGATTGGTTTTATCAGAATCTCACCTGGAGTGTGACCTTCCCCTTGTTTCGAGGGTCAAGTGTTCATAATTAAATCGCAGTCAGATGGGTATGGCAGCGCATAAAATACGAACAAACAAACGAATATTTTTTTATGTTACATAGATATATGCTAATTTTTTCACCACCTACCGATAAGGCGGTGTTAAAATTTATCGATTTGTATTTTATTAAGTAATTTGTGATTTCGTATTTTTCAATTAGAATGCGTTTTTGAAATATATTTAGTCTTTTTTTTTCAGTAATAATTTTCATTGAAATAATCAATCGTAAAAAAAAAATAACTTTAGCCGAGTATCGCGTTGAAACACGATTTTATTGTGTTTATCTTGATCACCACAGGACTAATTTATATGTTCAGAATAACTTGATGAGAGACACGTTTTTTTTTCATTCCAAAGTTGTATTTTTAAATTTCGTGAGTTTCGTTATAGATTTTAAAAAAAACTCGGGGGAAAAAAACAGGAAATGCGTCTCAATTTTTAAAAAATAACATCTAGGGGTTTTTGACCTAATTCTACAAACTCTACCACAAGCAACAGTCAGCTGCAACTCCGACACAATAATGGTGACTGCACACTGGAAATGTGACCTACCCGGTAAATATTACAACATACTATCTTTACAGATGTGGCATAATGTATTATATAGCTTCGAATCCTTACATTCATGTTTTATTTTTCCAAGTGATTTTTTGGAATAGTTTTTAGTGGTTTTTTTCTTAATTTATATTATTAATTAAGCATCCTTAATTTATTGTATTCAATAGTGTGGTCCCAATGTCCAGTGTAAAAGTGTTTTTATTTTTTATAATGTAGTGTAATAATACGAGTAAATTGCAAACCAGCCTAGTGCTGAATTTTGTTCATGTATAAAATTATATAATATATATATATATATATATATATATATATATATATATACGAACATGCTGGCTCGTGTTAGTGGTGTGTGGTTGGAAAAGAGGCAAAAAAGAGGGGGGGGGGAAGAGAGATAGAAAGAATGACGAGGGAACGAAGTGCAAAGGAAAGTGGGTACGGCTGACTTCTGACGGGTGAGCGTCAAGACGATTTTTAATAACGCGGTCGAAGGGCAAGCGTTTCAGTGCTACAGAAAGATGACGCGATATGGATTGATTTTTTTTCTTTTAGAATGGATTGGTTGGCAACGTGACGGGGGCTCGTCTAATTAATCTCGCCCACGAGTTCTGGTCGTGTGATACCAGCCCCCCCCCCCCCTCCCTCATCACTTCCCCAACCCAACCCGGCACTACTCCTGTCATGAGTGTACAGTCAGTTCAAGTTCATCGGAGAGCAACACTGCTTGATACGGGGACGCACCACAACGTCGAAATACATTAACGCCGAAAAATGACAATGCAGGACTGCCACAAAGGTTAGGTTAGGTAAGGTTAGGTTAGGCTAGGTTAGGCTAGCCTAGGTTAGGTTAGGTACACAAATTCATTCAATTATTTTTCAGTTTGCACCTGTGCCCCCCCCCCCCCCCCCCCCCGCAGCAACATTTTTCGGCGTTTCTGTATTTCGGCGTTGTGGCACACAGCAGTTTTCTAGCTGTCGGCGTTGCGGTCAATTTGGCATTCGGCGTTATTGTACGTTCGGCGTTGTGGTAACGACCCTCTTGATCCGTGCATGCTCTCGACCCAGTGTTAGAGACCTGGAAAATTTTGCGTTATTTCCCGTTACCAGACCCGCGTCAGACACCGTTAACTCGCATGTGGTCACTTTTGTTATCATCAGGTGGGACTTTGGTGTGCCAAATGAAACATTTATGATAGTGAAACTATCCTGGAATACATTTAATACATTTTGATGGTCATAAAAAGAAATAATCGCAACTTAAAAAGTACGTGAGAAAATTAGAAAGGTGGTTCTGTTTTTGTGCGGTGGGTGCTGCAATCACTAGTACCTATATGTTTGCCTTAACAGTTGTATCGATGGTTAAAAAAAAACGTCCGTTAGAATGCGTTGAAACCAGATTCTGGCCTCGCGCAGGGACAACGTTTAATAAAACGGTTGCCGATTTTGTTTCCTTGCCGGTGATTCGGTTTGGACGCGTGCTGGAATACGGATCCGAGAGTTAGTTTACGGTTGTGTCCCAAAACAAGGCAGAGCTTATTCGCTAGCTTAACACGAACGTCTTGGAGTAGGCCACCCGAAATGTACGGACGTTTCAACAAAGAATTAACACGGAATAAACCGAAACGTTCTTCGTAATCTCAGATGGACGGAACTTTGTAGAAACTATGTCACAGTATTGTACACCATTTAGTCGGTGTCCATTGTCGAGTGGCTGCCGTCGCAGTTTACCTTCCCGCCGGATTACATGTGACTGGGTCATTTGAATTTTTTTTAAATGTTGTTGTTGGTTTTTTGACGTGACAACGTCTAATGAATCGATGAACGCCGGCTGCACGCACGAAAAAGTGTCCCGTTGCGCACATTGTTCCGTTACGCTCATTGTTCCGTTACGCTGTGTTCCGTTACGCTGTCGGCGAGTGCAGTAATAATAGTTTATGTTACAATTGACTAAAAAATTATGGTGATTCATATAATTGATGATAGAAATTTGATTACACTTTATTTATATGAAAACTTGTTCATAATTATATTTAAACTTTATAGTTAAAAGCCAGTTTTTAAAATTAATTACCAGTCATCTACACGTGAACTGTTTCGTCGACTGTTTATAAAGTGAAGTGAAAAGTTAATGTGGTTTTCATTGCTTATTACAACAACAATTTCGGCAATAAAGGTTAATTATTCTTGCATTTTAAAAATCTGATTACTAGTATAATTTCAAGTATTTATTCTTTTATTATTAAAACAAAAATGATTCAATTTTATTCATAAAAGTATGCAATCATTTCATCAATGTTTTGTTATGACGTTGTCACGTTGAACTATCGTCCGTAAACCGACTTTACAGACAACTAATTCTTTTCCTTAGGGGCGGGTAAAAACTACCTACGGTCCAATGAGGATGCAGATCAAGTGTATAGTGGTATGCAGACCAGTCTCTCTCCAAATAATAACTCGAGTTGTTCAGGTTTTTTGCCCACAGTGTATCCTCCGCCTTGGAAATGAACTCTGACGTGCGCTTGGGACGACCAGAGAAGAGGTTCCCGAAAATTTTCCAAAGTGAAACTTCTTTGCTGAGGAGAGCTACAATTTTCGAGCGTTACGAAAATTCCGATCGCATGAGGAGAACAGTTAGGTACGTGGTGGGGGAACCGCTAGAGGATAAGACAGCAGGGGAGAAGTGCATACTTGCGCACTTGCAAGCTTGCATACTTTCACACTAGCATACTTGCGCAATAGCATAAATTAGCGCTCGCATACTTGCATATAATTTTTTATCTGCGATCTCAGCCTATACCTAATAACTAGGGGCAGGCATTTTTCGCGAAAACATGTGAACGCCTATTAGATTGCAACAAGGTATGCCCTCACAAGCGGTTTCTTCCTTGTAATTGGCGGCCTTTTTGCGAGAGAAGCCGTTGTTCTTTTTGACCGAGCCACTCAGGACGCTTTGGCTTCCGCACTGAATTACTGTGATTGGTTCTGTGACTGTCGACATGTACCTGACAGAAACCCACACAACCACGAAACACAGATGATGCTACAGAGTTTTGACTTTCAGCTAGTCTCGGAATCTTTTCGCTAAATATGCATGGCCCTACTAATAACTAAGAGACCGGAAAAATTCGCGGGTTATTTGACCTTCAGGATAGACTCCAATATCCTCTACACACTCGGGCAAATGCCAACTGTTCATTGGCTGCTGACTTGTGAGTCGTCTCGACTGGGTGGCCTGTGATTCGACACTTCTATGAGTGAGTATCTCTAAATGGCCCTCAGTCCTCCAGATTAACAGTGAACCAATGGCAGTAGCAGCACTAAGGTATAATTATTTGAATTTTAGCATAACACGAAATGAATCTGCGAATTTTTCAGGTCTCTACTAATAACACAATAAGCAACAAGATTCACGTGTAATCCCATGAAAGTTGTAATGTTTAGTTCTGTTTATGCTCTACGAGGCATATTAAACATTATACCTATAAAAGGTAGTATGAATAATAATATTTATCTATTGATAAAATAAAACAGTAGTAAAAACTATTCATTTATAATTTTAAAAACAATTGCATGAGTGATCCCTAAGGCCGCGAATTTATCGCGAAAAGATTTCTAGACCAGCTGTGTGCTGAAACTGTGTAGCATTTGTCTTGTGTTTCGTGGTTGGCTGGGGTTTATTTCAGGCGCATGTCTACCGTCAGCGCACCAATCACAGCCATTCAGTGCGGAAGCGAACGCGTCCTGAATGGCCCGGCTGAACAGGGCTATGGCTTTTCTTGCCGACGGCCGCCAATCACAAGGGAACAATCGCATTCCTTATTGCTAGGGGCAGTCATTTTTCGCGAATAAATCTGAACGCCTATTAGACTGCAACAAGTTATACTCACACCAGCGGTTTCTTCCTTGTGATTGGCGGACGTCTGCCAGGGAAGTCGTTGCCTTATTTGACCGAGCCACTCAGAACGTGTTTGCTTCCGCACTGACTCACTGTGATTGGTGTTGTAACAAACGATATTGACCTGAAAGAAACTCACCCAATCACGAGACACAGACGATGCTACAGTGTTTTAACTTTCAGCTAGCATCGGAATCTTTTCGCGAAATATGCATGCCCCTACTTATTGCAGTCGAATGAACTCTTGTTTTTTTTTTCGCGTATAATACATGCCCCAAAGAGTTCCCCTTAATTTTTTTTCCTCGTCTTCACAAACTGCCGCGGACGGTCCGAGGATCGAAAGCCGGACCTCAAACGCTGGACTAAAGACGTTCCAAAATTCGCATCATTACTTGGTGAAGGTCCTTGCTGCAAATGTTTGTACACTTGTTTGGAGCACACGTAGACTCGTTTTGAAGGACTACGAGCCAATTACTAGTAGAGACCGGAAAAATTCGCGATTTCAATGACCTGTAGGATATACTCCACGATCCTCTGTTCACTCGGGAAAATTACATCTGCTCATTGGCTACTGACTTGTGACACCTGTTAACTGGGACGCTAGTGATTTGATACTTCTTTTGTTTAAGGTTTTTCATTGGCCGAGTATCATCCAGATAAACTGTGGCCCAATCACTGATGCAGTAAAAAGGGCAAACGTTTTTGGATTCTAGACTATCACGAAATGAATCCGCGAGTTTTTCAGGTCTCTAATTAGATACTGGTGACTGGGGAAAAAAATTCGCGTGTTCGGTGAACTCCAGGATGTAATCCGCCGAATCTCTGCAACACAAAAAAAAATAAGGGTTTTAGGTGTTGAATATGCTACACCTGTTCCCTAACCGTATTCCTTGAGCGCGACAGGACACGGCCAGTCCCTTACTTTTAGGGAACTGATTTCGGTGTCATATCCGTTGCCGATCTGTTCCCCGAATTCCGCACATGCGCAGAGCTCACCTTTTCGGTGATGTCATCCGTATGGCGGACCCGAGTCTGAAGCCATTAATTCGTATATAGTCACTTTCGTGATCATCGGGGGACGTCGGTGTGCGAGAGGGGGGGGGGGGGGCGCACCACAACGCCGAACGTACAATAACGCCGAAAACCATAACGCCGAATTCCAAATTGACTACAACGCTGACAGCTATAAAACTGCTGTGTACCACAATGCCGAATTACCACAACGCCGAAATACATTAACCCCGAAAAATGTCATTGCAGGACTGCCACAAAGGTTAGGTTAGGTAAGGTTAGCACCAAATGCATTCAGTTGTTTTTCAATTTGCTCCTGTGCTCCCCTCCCCCTACCCGCAGCAACATTTTTCGGCGTTACTGTATTTTGGCGTTGTGGTACACAGCAGTTTTCTAGCTGTTGGCGTTGTGGTCAATTTGGCATTCTGCGTTATGGTATTCGGCGTTATTGTACGTTCGACGTTGTGGTATTTCGGCGTGGACACGCAGATATTCTTGAAGGGGGGGGAGGGGAGGGGTGAGAGTTTTGGGAACAGCTTTTAGTCGACTATAGTCACTCTGGATACCATGCTCGTCTGTGTCTATATGCATTCAATTAGCAGGAAAAAAAAATTTAAAGTATGCAGAAAGTTTTCCATAAAACTTAGTTTTGTCGCTTACTCTTATCAAATGCAAAATGTGCCAAATGAAACTTTATGATAGCGTAACTATCATTGAACACATTTTATACACTTTAAATGGTTATAAAGAGAAATAATTGCAGCTTAGAAAGTGCATGAGAAAATCAGAAAGGCGTGCTATGGTGCTGCTATCACTAGTATTTGTTTCAGTGCTCAAGTCAACATGACAGTTCTATAGCTACGTTACAAGGTTAATGCGGTGGTTGGAGGGGGAGCGGTAAATGGTGGCGTGGCAGATGTAAAAAACAAGACTTATAAAAAATAACGTGTGAAAACACGCAGTGTACACGCCCCCAGATAACTTATCAAAAGTGTTTTTTTTTTCCTCTGTTTGTGTGATAACGTAATCAAAGTGAGAATTCGGAGAATTCCTACTTAAAGAAGGCCTCTCAAAAATATTGCTTTTTTTTTCAATGTGAAACACATTTATTGGCAGACAATTTTTCCTCATACTTTTAAAAGGAAATAATTTTTTACGATGTATAAAGCTGATTTTTACTGTTCAACAAAGTGTCTTTCACTTTTAATTATATGCCACTACGAATTAGGCTGAGCAAACAAGGCCCTCAAAATATTATGAGTAGAGACCGGAAAAATTCGCGGGTTCAATGACCTCCAGGATATACTCCAATATCCTCTACACACTCGGGCAAATGCCAACTGTTCATTGGCTGCTGACTTGTGAGTCGTCTCGACTGGGTGGCCTGTGATTCGACACTTCTATGAGTGAGGGTCTCTAATTGGCCCTCAGTCCTCCAGATTAACAGTGAACAAATGGCAGAAGCAGCACTAAGGTATAATTATTTGAATTTTAGCATAGCACGTAATGAACCCGCGAATTTTTCAGGTCTCTAATTATGAGACGTCCACAATATTTTTTCTTTCAACGTAAAAGAAAGGCGAGATAATTATGGGGCACCAATAATTTAAAAGGCAGAATTAAGTAGCAACAAAATTACTTTAAAATCTACTTTACGTAAAAAATAAACACTTTTTTTATGAATGCTAAATATAATTGTCAAGAATAAAGCAAAAAAACTTACTGTTTTATGTTAACTAGCCATAGTACATGGTACTTTGTTATAGATTACAGCAAATTGTTTAGCTGGAGTTTTATTCTATACTGAGTGTAGACAGATTTTTTTCTGAAGGTTTTATTATTGTGTGTGTTTCGTCTGTATTCCAAAAGTATGGCTAGATAGTTTGTAACTTATTGCATTCAAGGGAGCATCGCAATGTTGGACGAAGCAAGGTGACTACAAGAGTCAAAGAACACGCTAGCTACTACAAACAGGAGAACCACAAACCGTTCACAGCTGGACATTCGCCAATTCAACAAACACATTGTGGATTTTTGGAAAATATTTGAAACCATAGTCAACATGAATAATTACAGAAAGGAGGTATTAGCAGGAGCTTCACCTGACCTGATTGGCAAGCCTCTTTTCACTGGGGTGCTTTCAGACGACCAGTGGCGCCGACTCGAAGAACTGCGAGCAGAGTTGCAGCAGGAGTATCGCTTGCGGAGAGAGGTGTTGATCAAGCGGTTGGATGTAGCGATCCAGTCATTTCAGGTCAGTTCACATTATTAAAGAGATAAGTAGAGACCGGAAAAATTCGCGGATTCGTTTCGTGATAGGCTGAAATTCAAACATGTGTACAACTCTGCTGGTTCTGCTATTGGCTCGCAGTTTAACTGGAACTGTCTGGGCCAATAAGAGACTATCGACCAAAGAAGCGTCGAATCACAAGCTACCCAGTGGAGACGCCTCACAATTTAGTACCCAATGAACACGCGTGTTTACTTGAGAAATGCAGAGGATAATGGAGGCTATACTAGAGGTCATTGAATCCGCGAATTTTTCCTGTCCCTAGAGATAAGTCTTTGCCATGTCTTAAAACTACTAGTTATATAAATTTTTTTTGTGTACAGTTATAACTTAGCTGTAGTTTACTCATGTCCTAAATTCAGAGATATTGAAACACACAGCCAGCAGAGAAGATATAACCTGGGTGAAACATGGACAAAACTTATGGAAAAATTAAAAACGAACACCACTTGGCTGTAGCTCTGATTAGCCAATAGCAATAGCCAATGGGACGATACCATGCATGATTGGCCAACACAGAATCCAGTGGCAGGAGAGCCCTCCTCTGGGTGAAAACTATAGCCAATTGGAGGTGGTCTTTCGTGATTGGTTACCTTAATAAGACCCTTGGCAAATATATACATATATACACCTAGCACCTAACAGCCCTCAGTATTTCTTCCACCCTGAAGATCCCTCCTACAATTCAGAGCGAAACGTCTGTACACAATTATACTGTGATGCGGTTCAACCTGAATGTCAAGATAGTTTATAAACTAATGATAATATACTGCCATAACATTCAAAGAATGACGGACGGTAAAAACAATCAATTATTGGTAACCTTACATACAAAGAATTTGGAATCTAGTTGTCAAATTATTACTTTGTAACACTCTACCAGAAAAATGGAAATTTTGCAATATATTTGTATGGAATATATATATATGTGTGTGTGTGTGTGTGTGTGTGTGTGTGTATGTATGTAACAAATAATACATTTTTATAAAAGCAATTATTTTAAAATCTGTATGGATGCTGCTGAAGAAATACTGCAAAAACAGTGTATTTTAAGCATAAAAGTGTTCGGAAATTTACAATTCTTCATTTAGCAATGTTTTCAAACTTATCAATGGCAACTATATTATAAAAAATACTATTAAACATTTAATAGATAATTTGCTTCCATTTTATAAAATAAATTTTCACAGATTCTTACGAATTGTAAGGATGTCTGCTGCTAAAAAGAAATGAAAGAGTAAGTAAGTAGCTTCGTATATAAATGTTAAGATTGCCTGAATTTTAAAATTAAATTTGGAATGTTTTCGATATTTTTAAATATTTTCAATAACCTGGTCAAGATGGCTGACAAGGGAAAAAATTGAGCGATTAAGGTAATCCAAGATAGCAGTCGGCTATTGCTTAACTCTCCTACTCCAAGGTCAGAACAGGTCAAACTATTCTACTTACGGAACATCATAATGCTGTGAAACGAAATAACACACGTGACTAATCTTAGAAGCTCTGAAGTGTTATCTTATCTGCAAAGCACGTATTGCCGTTGCAGCACTTTACGGGAACATCTGCAAATAAGCAGAACGCTAGCTGTGCTCGATAATTCTGCGTGATGTGAGGACACTAAGGCCGCTATTCCAAAGACTCAAGTAGTATATATTGGTACATCCTGGTACAGGAAGTAGGGGAGAGGTGCTGGTGCAGATGTCCACCATCTTCTATTGTGATGTCACGACGACCATCTTGGATGACCTTGACGTTAAAGATTTTCCAAAAATTTCGCCCAAAAAAAAAGTCAAAATTTCAAATTTACTGTATTATTCTCAAAAATAATTATAATCCGATTTCAAAAAAATTTTACATTTTGAGGGAAACTTTCCCGTTTTAGTCCTTAGAAATGTCAATGGCAAGAAATGTCCTAAAAGCGACTTAAAAGTCATAAAAGCAAGCCGCACTAAGCCGTCGAGGTCGTGACTTCGTCCATTACGATGTAATGGCCACAATATTGAATTATGAGGTCACTGCTGCACTTTTAACTATGGTAGCCATCTTGAAAATCCGTATTTTAATGCTTGAAAAACAGATTAATTTTTTAATCAATAAAAATGTAATTAATAAACATTTTAATAAAAATATCCGCATTTTGAAATTATTACATTACATACACATATTACATAACATACCATTTCAATAAAATTTTAATTAAAAACCCACTTATTCCATGGAGCTCGGAGTCCTCGGTTCGAACCTGGTGAGGGCAAATATGAAAATGGTGACGGATCCTTTCTCCAAGAGAGCCACTGACAGACTGACCTCCCACCCCTAATGTCAAAGTATGTATATCGCCAGCTAGTATGATGTCGCGTCCGCCATCTTGTTTTCATCTGCTGGAGGCAGCCAATATAAATAAATAAAAAACAAACATGATTTAACAAACTTATTACTCATTTCAAAAAGAGGATTTAGCTTACATAAGCTAGTGCAGAATAGTCTAAATTGAAATTAATCCGCGAAATAACTGTAGCTTTAACTGTGGCATAGATAGAGCGTGAAAAAAAAAATCGCGGATTTGTTTCGTGATATGCTGAAATTCGAATAATTATATTTTCGTGCTGTTTCTGCTGTAGGGTTCACTGTTAATCTGGAGGACTGTGGGCCAATAAGAGACCTCAAAGCAAAGAAGTATCGAACAATAAGTCATCCAATAGAGACGCCTCGCGAGTCAGCAAGCAGACAATGAACAGGTGACGTTTGCCCGGAGTGTGCAGAGGATCATGGAGTCTATCCTGGCGATATTTAACCAGCAGATTTTTCCAGTCCCGAGACATAGAAGCATTGACGGCCATCCGATGGCACACCTTGACAATCTTTTGTCAAAAAAAAAAATGTTATTAGGTCGCTATTATCGTGTACCAGCCATATTTGTTCGCATACGTGGAATATAAGATGCGATAAATTATACGTACAGACCAGAAAAATTCGCGGAGTCATTCGGCGATAAGCTAGAATTTAAATACTTATACCTCTTATATGATTTTGTTATGGGCTTACTGTTCATCTGGACGAATCTCAACCAGTTATAAACCCTCAACCGAAGAAGGATTGAATCACAGACGAACCAGATGAGACGACTTACAAGACGGCAGCCAATGAACTTGCGTTGTTTGCCCAAGTGTACACGGGAATGTGCATTCTATACTGAAGGCCATCGAAACCGCGAATTTTTCCGGTCTCTAATTATACGGTAAAATAATTTTATACGAACAAATCAAATTTGAACTTGGCTCCTTCAAAATACTCTCCCGGGCTAGCGATGCGCATATATATGTTGATTCCATGACTGGAAACATTTCTGAAATGTTTTTTTTTTTTCGGAAGGGCCTTCAGCTGTTCTCTCAAAATGTCGAGAATGGTGTCAGAACAATTTTTTTTGACGTTGATAACGTCTTATAAATCGATGAACGCCGGCTGCACGCACGAAAAAAAAAGCATGACTCTTTGTCACGTTCCGCCTGAGCAGAGCGTGCAAGAACCGGCCAACCACCGTGCGAGAAAAATCTTCTATAATGTCAAACAGGTTAAGGCGGGCTTTTTAAAAGCAGAATTTTAAAAAATTTGATTTATTTATCCAATTTAATCTTTTCAAATTAACAAATTTTTGACATTGATTTGATATCAGTTTATTTCTATAACTAATTGTTCGTAAATCTATTTAAACAATTTTTTAAAATTAAATTTGCAAAAACTGTAAATAATATTTGAAAATTTAAAAAGTATGCAATTTTTCATTAATGTTTTCTTATGGCGTTATCATTAGGGACCGGAAAAATTCGCGGATTCAATGACCTCTAGGACAGCCTCCATTATCCTCTGCATTTCTCAAGTAAACACGCGTGTTCATTGGGTACTAAATTGTGAGGCGTCTCCACTGGGTAGCTTGTGATGCAACGCTTCTTTGGTCGATAGTCTCTCATTGGCCCAGAGAGCTCCAGTTAAACGGCGAGCCAATAGCAGAACCAGCAGAATTGTACACATGTTTTGAATTTAAACCCATCACGAAATGAATCCGCCAATTTTTTCCGGTCTCTAGTTGTCACGTAAAATTATCGCCGTAAACCGACTTTACAGACAAACACCATCACCCCCCCCCCCCCTTCCTCCTTTTTTTAAAGCTCAATCCATTCTTCTGGTCTCCGTTTCTCCAGTAACAGGCGATTTGCCTAAAGGGGGTTTGCCTAAACATGAATTCGTTACGGCGATTTGCCTAAAGTCATTTCGCCTAAAGTCGTTTTGCCTAACGTCGAATTGCCTAACGGCTATTTGCCTAAAGGCGATCTGCCTAAAGGCGATTTGCCTAACGGCTATTTGCCTAAAGGCGATTTGCCTAATGGCTATTTGCCTAAAGGCGATTTGCCTAACGGCGTTTTGCCTAACGGCGTTTTGCCTAACGGCGTTTTGCCTAACGGTGTTTTGCCTAAACGGCGTTTTGCCTGAAATTAGGCAAAACGCCTTTAGGCAAAACGACACATACCCCGTTTCTCCGTTTCGCAAACAGAACTTGACGACGGCGCGTCGCCGGTGACTGTCCCTTCGAGAGCTGCAGCAGGGGGGAGCTCCGTGTCAGCGCTGTTCGCCCGCTCACGTGCCGGAGTGTGGCACGTGCTGGCAGACTCGCGTGCACGAGTCGGCACGCGCCCCTGGCGGACAGCGACGGGAGGTAGGTACCAGAAACAACAACAACCACCTCGGTGACCTGGCTGCATACGGATTTCACGTAGGCCAATGACACACACACACACACACGCATACATGTATGCATGTACGTATTTATCTCGTGGCAGTGAATCACCGATCGTTCGTCCGGAATGCAGGACTGAGTAGCTGCTGTTCGCATGCGCGGCCTGTAGACTCCCTGGCGGCTGCACGCATCATGTCGTGTACACGCCCGCGGATTGCTAACAAGGGGAAGAAAAGAGAGATAGAAAGTTAGAAAGACGTCAGAAGGAATGAAGAACAGACGGAAATAAGAAAGGAAGAAAGTACACAAGGAAATAAATAAATGAAGAAGGAAAAAAGGGCAGAAGGAAGGTAAAGAAGAAAATAAATCTGGAATGAAGGAAAAAAGGAATAAGGAAAGAAAAAAGGAAAGAAGAAAGGAGAGTAGAAAATACGGAATGAAGGGAAAATAAAAAAGGAAAGAAATATATTATTAAAAATTTAATCATCAAAACAAAATATCGATATCAAATATTAAAATATCGATTTTTGAACCGTAAATATCGATATTTTGATATATCGATGAATCGGTATCATCCCTACGCTCCGCGTTCCACGAAGAAAGAATCCTTTTCCAACCCCGTCTCGCGCGACACCCTGTTATCTCCCGGTGGGGCTAAGAGGAGTTGGAGCCTCTGTCGTTGCTGATAAGCTTGGTAAAAAAAAAAAATATGTCAATACTAAAGCTAGCGATAAACTGGCAGGCCTTACAGTGACCTCCCGCCCCTCGCCACAGTATTTGGAAGTCCAGTCTTATGGACTGTAAAAATTCGCGGGGTTTGATGACCTCCATCCAGGAAGGACTCCACGATCGTCTTCAAACCCGAGGTCTCGCCTGTTCCCATTGGCTGTTGACATGCGATACCGTCTCAACTGGGTGACTCGTTATTCGATACTGCTTCGGCTGAGGGTCTCTGATTGACCTGCAGTCCTCCAGATGTAACTGTGAACCAACGGCGTAAGTAGAACAAAGGTAAAACTATTTTTATTTGAAGTATGTATGTTACGAACGGAATCCGCGAATAATTTTTTTTTGACGTGACAACGTCTAATATATCGATGAACGCCGGCTGCACGCACGAAAAAGTGTCCCGTTACGCACATTGGCCCGTTACGCTGTGTCCCGTTAATCTCATTGTACGCTTGCGCCGCATCTATCTCTCTTACACTCGATTGGAGCAACCATCGATTTGACTTTTTCGAGGCACATTAAACTTGAAATTGAAACACTCCCATTCGTTTCCTACTTTTCCTATCATCGTCCTATCCTTAACAGAATAACACAGATTGGAAGAAGTTAAATAGCAAACATGTATAAAAGTTACAGTTAAAATAATCTCTTTGTTAAAGTAAAAAACATAGATATTTGAATTAATGAGTGCAAATAAAAGTAAATTTATCAATTAAATTGTATATTTCATTTCACTCCTTCTTTGTATCCATACAAAATAGTGATAATTCAATAAAAAAAATGATTCAATTTTCTTCATAAAAGTATGCAATCATTTCATCAATGTTTTGTTATGACGTTATCACGTTAAACTATCGAACCGTAAACCGACTTTACAGACAACCAATTTTTTTTTTCTTCGTGTCCCTACCAACGAGTCCTCAAAAACAATCGTTGATAATAATCCAGACTCCAGAGGCAACGTGCACTAAGGCTGAAATTCGCGTGCAACGCACGAGGACACGCTTAGAGCCCAGCCCTTGTCGGGCTACAGAGGGCGGTATCGCCGAGACTTCCTCCGTCCGTCGAGATGTCGATTACGGCTGCAGGCGCCGGCGATTGTATGTAGTTTCTCGGAACTGGCGCCCATGCCATCAGTCGCCCTCGCCGCCGCCAATTAGCGCTGTCTTTAGAGAAGGAGAGGGGGAAGTTGTTGTTCGCGCATCCGCGTTTTGAGCCTACAGAATGCCGCGCCCCTATTGGAGGGTGTCTCCGCCGCCAAGTGCGGAGAAGGGGAAGACAGGCGGAACTTCGACTTTTAAGAGGCGCCGAAAGGGCCTGGTATCTACTTGGCCCCGGAAACCTCCGACAGATTACGACGATGATACAATTTTCTCCTGTTTTTTTCTTCTTCTTCTTCTCTTTCTCCTCCCTTTTTTTTTTCGGTTCTCTGTCGTGGGGGGAACGGCAGAGACCCCGCGCACAAACCCATATCCGCTCACTTCCTTGTGTCCGGTCGGATAACTTCTCCCCTTCTCCCACCCCCCCCCTTTTTTTTTGTTACCCTTTACAAAAGACGCTTGCCATCAGCGATGATTAGGGACCGGAAAAATTCGCGGATTCAATTACCTCTAGGATAGCCTCCATTATCCTCTGCACATCTCAAGTAAACACGCGTGTTCATTCGGTACAAAATTGTGAGGCGTCTGCACTGGGTAGCTTGTGATTCGACGCTTCTTTGGTCGATAGTCTCTCATTGGCCCAGAGAACTCCAGTTAAACTGGGAGCCAATAGCAGAACCAGCAGAATTGTACACATGTTCGAATTTCAGCCTATCACGAAATGAATCCGCGAATTTTTCCGGTCTCCTGCGATCATGTACCATTGGGGAGGAGATGATAAGTGCGACGCTCGCTGGTGCTTCTGGCGCGATGTCGCCTCTAAGCGCTTGGCTGTGAACTGGCGCGCATACATAGTACTTGCATGTGCCTTAAAAATGAAATTAAAGGCGCATCTCAAGTCTCTTGGGTGCCTTAAAACTTTCTTTTGCCGGGGAGTTTAATGCCTAAAACCCATTCTGAAAAAAAAAAACGCCATTCCAGGCGTGAAAATACAGTTTAAAAACGAAGTTCGGGAAGAAATATACTCATTCTACCTCAGCGTATCATTAAAACCTCTTGGGCTGGTATTTATAGTCGCATCTTGAGCAATGTCTTGAGACCGTCTTGACAAAGACAGTCTTGTTTCTCAAGGCAGCGATTTCAATCTCCATGTTTCATAGTCCACGAACAAGACGAGCTTCAGGAAGACTGCATGCTCAAGCAAGAGCTTGTTTGCCGTACTTACGGCTTGACGAAGCACTTCTTGAGACAGCCGAAAAGACACGAGCGTACACGAACTTTTCCAATTAAACTGTTTTCGTTAAATATTCTGATACTATTCACACCAAGCACTGAAACCCCAGAATTTGAGGCTATTTATAGTAACAAGATTTAGTGAGTATATATTACTACATTCGAAGTGCGTTTGTACGTTGATGTGAGGAATTAGTTTATTGTTTTAATACTCTTGAATCACACATGGAAAAATTGATGTTATGCGACCACAAATATGCACACCGTCTAGTACATCTCAACTTGTGTCACTTGAGATGAATGAAATTAAGAACTTTATAGACTTTTGTCTATACTGTGTAAGTTTAACATTAAGAAATTATGCATCTAACGATTTAATAATACCCTTTTAAAAAATAATAAAATTAAGTTAGCATCTTCAGAACTCTTAATACTGAATTACTACTTGTTTAAAAGCTACTTGTCTTTACAGAATTATCAAAAAATATTTCAGGTAGTGAAAAACTTTTTTTTTTTTTTTAGAAAATGTGACTGCTTCAGCTTCAGGATAAGGTACAGTAAATGTTAGTTTAATAAAAATATCAGATTTAACTACACAGTAAAAGAAAAATTTTAATTTAAGTAATAAAAATGTATGTTTAGAATTATAACAAGTTTGTACGAATCTGATAAGGGTACATAGTAAGGAACTTAAAATTTTGTAAACTCTTTATAAAGTGTTTGTTTGATCATCAATAATATAAGACATTTATTTCCTCATATAATAGGTTAGTTTTTCGTGTTCAAGTTACTTGTGATTCTATAATTTAATCGTATTATAAGTAAATTATATGCTTAAGAAGAGGCTCTTACCCGCTTGATGTCAGCAAGTCAGCACTTAAAACTACCGCAGAGCATTACACTTTTTTTTTTGTAAACGGAACTGAAATATTCACGTAAAATTACACCCGAGTAATTGTATAATCAACTGAATAATATAAGATTTTTATTCTTAAGTAAATAATTCTAACACAAGTTTAGAAGCAAAAAAATTGTCTTCTTCGATCTAGTAGTAGTGATGGTTCAAAACTATCGGCGTGGCCTGTACTTCAGCGAGATGCGGCAACATGTGGTGAGCTCGACAAGGCCAGCGAACCCAACAATCCAATCCCCCCCCCTTTCTCTCTCACTCACTCTCTCTCTCTCTCTCTCTCCATCGCTAGGAGTCCGGGTTTACAAACTGCGCAAGCAAAAAAAAAAATTAAAAATACAAGATGCGAAATGTTCAGTAACCAAATTTTTAGAGCACCGGTTAATACAATACGCAACTCTTGCCTGAAAACAGAACATCGGGAAGTCTCAAGTAGGTATATTCATATGTATGCATATACACATGTCTCTATGCTTATATGTGTTGTTTCGAGAGCGCTGTGGGGGATGATAGGTCCTTCGGTAGCCGCCTGTATGCATCTCCTTTTTTGAGGACTTTTTGTGATGTGTGTGTTGGTGGTAAGGAGGTAGGGTGTAGTGTGGTAGGGGGTAGTGTGGTAGGGGGTAGTGTGGTAGGGGGTAATATGGTAGGGAGTAGGGGGTAGTGTGTTAGTGGGGTAGTGGGGTAGTGGGGTAGTGTGGTAGGGGGTAGTGTGGTAGGGGGTAGTGTGGCATGGGGTAAGGTGGTAGGGGGTAGTGTGGTAGGGGGTAGTGTGGTAGTGGGGTAGTGTGGTAGTGGGGTAGTGGGGTAGTGGGGTAGTGTGGTAGGGAGTAGGGGGTAGGGGGCAGGGGTTCACGGACCCCCTGCAATTTGGGAAGCTGGCAGTCGTGCACGGCGGTTGCAGGCTGAATGCCCGGCCGTCAGACGAAGAAGAATAATAGCAGCACTGCAGCGATCCTCCGCCAAGGAGGTCGGTCACGCGCAGCGATAATGTTTCCAACCTCCTTGGCCTGATGGTGCATGCAGGAACGTAAACTAGTGATGGAGTGGTGGAGGGGGAGAATACGGGGCGCGATAAACTGGCAGAGCAATTTTAACTATGGATATTTACTTCAATATCGTTAGTGTTAGAGCACAAGTGAAATGTTGGAGGGCAGATGAACTGAACTATTCGTTTACATTGAAAGACACACACGTGTATATGGTCAAATTTTTAAAATAAAATAAGTGTTGTTTTTTTCCGCGTACTATCAAACTTGTGATGAATTTAAAAAAATTCAATGACTGCAAATAAATAAATTTATTTACCATCTAAGGTGAATCGAAAATATTTGGAATAGTGGAATTAATATGAGTAGTCCAGTCATTTTAGGTTTTATCTGCGGAAAAATTCCTAGTGAGCTGAATTTTTGTATACACCTTTATTACGGCGTTTTAATAACGATGTGAAAAATCGACATTGATATCGTGCCCGCTAAAAAAGTTATACAGTTCAAAAGGTTACGAAAATCAGTTTTTCGCAAATATCTCGCGACCTATTGCTCGGAGGTCAATAGAGGTCATTATAAAAATTGTTTGTCGTAAAATTGTCTACAAAAAATGCGTGTTTCATTTTTCTGTAAAATTAACCGTTTTCGGAGTAGAGCGCTGAGAAAGCGACTAGAATGCACTCACATACGTACACCAAGGCGTGAACTCTTTTGCTTTTTATTCATGTTTGTAAGTGTCTTAACTTCTATCTGATACTTGGGCGTTTTGTGAAAAATATACTCATATTATAGAGGTTTGGGAACTTAGTGAAATCTACTATACATTATACAAACGACCTCCACTGGCAGATGTTCCGTAGTTCATTGTTCCGAGACCCGTCCCTTTATACCTGCTACTGCCTGTCGGACTGTGTTTAGCTCAGTTGAAAATAATTATTTATTGAGCGTTAAAGACGTTATTGTAGTAATTTCATGCTCTTGAGCAGTTTTCATAGTGAGTGATACATGTTTTATATGCAACGAATTGTTATCGGATGGCGATGTAGTAGAAGTTAGGCGTGGTCTACAAACATTAAAAAATGCTAGTATCGGCTGAGGTGATGGTAATATTGAATATTTAAACACTATGACTTTTGTGAAAGTTCATAGTAATTGTCGTAAAAATTATACGAACAATTTGAGTATTGCGGCTTTCAAACGACGCCAAGAAGAACCGATTACATCAATATCTCCGCCTAACAAAAGAATCAGCTCTTTTGATTTCAAAAAATTATGTTTGTTTTGTGAGGAAGAAGCGAGTGAAGCAATTGAGAGAAAAAGAGAAAAAAAAATACAGACGTGTTATTAGAGAAGTGAGTACTCTGTCGAAGCTAAGTATCATGATAAATGTTTCTCCAATTTTTTGTTAGTCAGTGTAAAGGGTGACGCAGGCCGTTCATTGGATGAAAATATTAGAATTTCCATGGAGAATGTTTTTCATTACGTAGAAAACGTGGATTATGCCTACGGGGGAAACCATGTAAAAAAAAAACGCGCCTTGCATTCTACCTCGAAGGTGGTAAGGAAACGAGTGCATCGTCATAATATAGTCGCTTTCTCGGCGCTCTACTCCGAAAACGGTTAATTTTACAGAAAAATGCAAGAGGGATGTTTCGTAGAAAATGTCACGACAAACAATTGTTACAATGATCTCTATTGACCTCCGAGCAATATGTCGCGAGATATATGCGAAAAACTTATTTTCGTGACCTTTTGACCTTTATAACTTTTTTAGCCGGTGCGATATCAATGCCGATTTTCCACATATTCATTACAACGCCGTAATAAAGGTGTAGCCTATACACAATTTGAGCTCACTAGGAATTTTTCCGCAGATTGGGGTTTAAAATGCCTAAAATGACTGGACTAGAGGGAGATATGAGGTAATGTCGAGAAAGTTTTTGGTTTTTGGTTGGCTTAGAAAAAAAAAGCGCCAAGATGAGTTCTTGACCCTAGTCACACGGGACAGTGAACTACTTCAGGTAAACATGTTCAGCTTTTTCTTGCGGTTACACACAGCCTGAACATGTTTCGTTCAAGGCCATTTCTCGTTCAACCTAAACAGGTTGCCAAAGTAGTTCAGAACGACGACATCTCTTCTAATATAAGCCTCTGATTGACTGTTCGAGTGTTGGGACGAGAGTATAAAAAGTCATTTTGCGGAAAAAGCAAGGTAGAGAATGTTCCTGGCACAAGTTCGGGTTATATTTTACCGACTGCAACAAAAAAAGAATCAACAGGTAAACATTTTTTGATTTAAAATTATTTTAACGATAGTTCTCTAACAGAAGTACACTTGATCAAAATAATTTCCAAATTTTAAATAACATAATTTAAAAAAAAAAAACACTACAGATTCATTATTCATATCTGCTTACATTACCGAAAATCATTACAAACTTACATTACTGAAAAAAGAAAAAAAAAAAACACTTTTTCTAGATACAAGATGAATAGGATCCACAACACATTCATTCGATGACAGTGGAAAATCTGTTATGGAGTTAAAGAAAGATTATACATACTGATGTGTAATCGTACACTTTCGCGTTTGTACACATGTTTACTTAAAATTGTTCACTTGAAGTAGTTCATCGTTCGTTATAACCGCGCACAAAGTATGATTGTAAACCAAGCACCAAAGCTGCGCGATGGAAGGTTATCGAGTCTAATATTGAATTTTATTAAAGTTATAAGTTACTTCTTTAGGCACGTTGTGAAAAAAAAACTTATGATTGTAAAATTTTTCAAAGCGCGCTCTCAATGCAACGAAATTTTCACAGGATGAAAAAAGGGCCACATACAAAAAAAAACCTACATTCAAATAATAATTATGTAAGTGCTATTAAATATTAAAATTTAGTGATTGCTATTAAGCACTGGTCCCTATCATTAAAACTTGTATTTATTGCGGATATTAGTGATGGAAATTGTCTTTCGTATGAACTTTTTCAAGCGTTTTTATGTAAGTGAGGTTAGGTTACACTTATTTAGAATCGTTATAAAATAATTATGAGAATGAATTTTGACGATGCGCGCACAACATGCTACAAAAATGGACAGGATGAAAAAAAGGCTACATACAAATACAAATTATATATGTGTTTTTAGTTATTTATTTTAGTGTTTGATATTAAATAGTGATCAATATAATTAAAAACGTTTATTTATTGCTAACATAAATTATAGAAATGGTGTATATAAACTTTTTTCAAGAGTATTTTTATATAAGTGAGGTTATGTTCCCGTATGTATAATTTGTTTGCATTATGAATCATAAATTATTATATTATTATTTAGACTAATAAATTAGAATAAACTATCAGCATATATTCATTATTAATTAAAAATTTATATCAATTATTTTAATAAATAAAATAATTAATTTTATGCACGCGTTTATATTAATATCGAATACTAAGTAATTATTTGGGATTTAAAATTTGATTGATTTTATTCTTTATCAACCTATATATAATAACAGTCTAGTCCTTTTATTATTTTATTTCTATTAATTATTTGCTTGCAAAATTAAAGGTAGTTTTTTTTTTTCCATTTCGACAAGTAATTATAACTTCTAACGTGCGTTCATAAGTTTTGCATCCATTTTTTTTTCTCAGTAGAACTATCAAGTCTTGTAGGTATTAGTCTGTGGGTGTCTGTTCTAAACGGGAAGCCTTCTTTTCACAGACGAGAGAGCCAAACGCCCGATCGTGCATCTTCGAGTTTTTTTTTTTTGTTCATTGTAAATAGATATGGCGGTGTTGATAAAAGGATACTAATGGTCAATTAGGTTAGGTTAGCTACATTATAAATACTTTAAAACATTGTGGACGGTTGATTTGGTTAGGATAGCTACATTAAAGATACGGAAAAAAACATTAACTTCGGGGAACTTCGGGTTTTGACTCTCTCGTCTGTGAAAAGAAGGATTCCCGTTCTAAACATTAAAATTATCAGGAGACGACATGCTGTGACGTAGTTGATTTAACTTATTTTCACCTCGCCATCGACATATTGTTCGCGCCCACAGCATTGCGGATATGGTGCTTGAACACGACTGACGATGTGAAAGTTACGTGCAGTGCGTATGCGACTGTGCTATTAACATGCTGTTTGCGTGCTAAACGCGGGCGTAGCCTAGGCTTTTATCGCGTGATTCGGCTGCTGAATTTGATTTTTATACTGTTACGAAATGAAACTTAGAAGTTAGAAATTACAGTGGAATAAAAGAATGATTCTTCGTAGTTGTAGTCGTAGTTGTAGTTGTAGTTGGATCTTCGTATGAACTACGCCGTTATTCTGGTAACCAAATTCAGTGTTCGGTTGTAAACGGGATAGTCTGAATAGAAAAAAGAACATTTTTGTTCTTGTCGTGGACTTAACGCGTTTTCGGTACGAGGTTTCGTTTACACTACCTACGTGGTTATTGTTTTTATGTTCAAAATAATAATAATAATAAAAATGAAAAGGCAGTCACGGGGACTGTCGACAAAAGTGAAAATTTAAAACTTAGTTTTTAAATGTGTGATATGACATCATATCTACGTCAAATGTACTTAAAAAAAAATATTTTGGTATTATGTCACAAGTATGTAGGTGACGCAAACCCGTAAGTTTTGGCCCCTACCAAAAATCGCTCAACGCGGCTTAAGAATTTTTCACTTCAATAACAATATCTGAAAATTTACAGGAATGTCTTTTGAAATATATTTTCGAAGATCCCTTAATAGTCTGTAACCAGTGTTGTGCGAGGCTTTAAGATGTGAAGCTGGTTTCCTGCGCCTTGTTTTTTTTTTACCAACGCCATTCTCGCTCGCAGGGGAAGCCTTATTTTCACAGACGAGAGAGCCAAACGATCGATCGTGCATCTTCGGTTTTTTTTTTTGTTCATTGTAAATATTTTTAATGAAGCTAAACTTACCTAATATAACCAACCATCCACAATGTTTTAAAGTATTTATAATGTAGCTAACCTATCCTAATCGACAGCAAAATTTAATGCCACACCGGTTTATACAATGAGATAGAACGGGGGGGAAAAAAAAGCGAGCATGAACTTGGGGGAACTTCGGGTGTGGTTCTCTCGTCTGTGAAATGAAAGCTTCCCTTTCTCGCAGGCACGGATACGTTGAAGCTGATGAAGCAGGCGAAGTCGCTCAGAGGACAATCAGCCCGTTTAACAACGTTTTTTTTTTTGACGTGACAACGTCTAATAAATCTATGAACGCCGGCTGCACGAACGAAAAGGTGTCCTATTACTCACATTGTTCCGTTACGCTGTGTCCCGTTACGCTCATTGTTCCGTTACGCTCATTGTTCCGTTACGCTGTCGGCCAGTGCAGTAATAATATGTTATGTTACAATTTACTAAAAAATTATGGTGATTCATATAATTGATGATGGATACTTGATTACAGTTTATTTATATGAAAACTTGTTCATAATTATATTTAAACTTTATAGCTAAACGCCAGTTTTTTAAATTAATTACAAGTCATCTACACGTGAACTGTTTCGTCGACTGTTTATAAAGTGAAGTGAAAAGTTAATGTGGTTTGCATTGCTTATTACAACAAAAATTTCGGCTATAAAGATTAATTATTGTTGCATTTTGAAAATCTGATTACTATTGTAATTTCAAGTATTTATTCTTTTATTATTAAAATAAAAATGATTCAATTTTATTCATAAAAGTATGCAATCATTTCATCAATGTTTTGTTATGACGTTGTCACGTTGAACTATCGTCCGTAAACCGACTTTACAGACAACCAATTTTTTTGGAAGTAAACTTGGTAACCAGAGCAGAAGCTTGCAGTGAGAGGTGTGTTTTTCCCGAAGGGACCGGCCTCAAGTCGTATGGTTTCCACTTATTTTCTCCTGATGAACCTGCAGCCGAATTTTGTCGGTCGAATTCAAACTCATCCTGTGTAAGCGAGTTGTGACTAGTCTGGAGTGAAATTAAATAAGCGAAATGAAGGTTGCTCTATCCATCACTATCGAAATAAATTTTTTCTCCTCTTCACCACGTAAGCGTAATAAAAGCGATACAATTTTTTTCTCCTAAACTCTTATTCGTTTCCGTAATATTATTTTCTTGTTATGTTTTTAAAACCAAATATCGCATTTCTGCAAGAGGTACCTTTTTTTTATTATTTACTAAACGCACGTCTGTCCAGGTATACAACAAATACACAACCTCCACGATTTCAGACATAATTCTGTAGCTACTAAATATTTTTTACAATTATAAAATATATGTTTAATACATTGTTACAAAATAAGGAATTATTGATTGGTTATTTAATAATGTGTAACTTTACAACTTCAAGCGGTATTACAATTAATAAGCAATTTCCACCCGACGGTAGTTTACAGGAAAGTATGCAGAACATGAACAACGTTTACCACTGTTTGCTTCATCAAATTTTTTTCATTTGTTGTTGGGGATGAGTTTTTTTATTATTTCTGGGGATTGGTGATGTGTCCCCACAAATAATTTTATTTTCTGTACGTTTACAAACTGTTAACATACTGTTAATTGTACAACACATGGCTACGTGTTTTTTGTTTGTGTTTTTTTTTGCGTATACGAAATAAGTTTTTGAGATACTAGTAAGTAGCTATTTCTTACGAAAATACGCATACATTTGTTTTAAACTATGGTACAAAAAATAGAATATTCAACAATTTGTCTTTTATTAGGTTTTTACCGTGCTTATTAACGTGCGGCAGTTGACACAGGAAAGTTATTTCCGGGAACGGTTTACAAACAACTTTGTATATAGGATTTGTAGTGATACAGTTGTTTTTCATGTAACGAAATTTAAAAATATATTTAATCGTACGTAAATATTTATATTCCATTAAAAAAAAACCAAAGGCATCGTAAACACTGGAAGGTTTATAACCGACATATCATCACGTTTTGATCTACTGATGGTTTAGAAACTTTTGGTGGGCCCTGCACTTCCAGCGTGTTCCTGGCCCATTTGCTGTTGTGAAGTGGTGGAGGGCTGGATGGGGAGGAGGGGGGGATGGCCGATGGGAAGCCCCGGGGAAAGACACCCACGTACACTGGGAGCCCCACAGGGGTGTGTAGGGGGGGGGGGGGGTTATCATCGCCCCCAGAAGCGTGCCAGGTGGCGGGTCAAGCCCTCTGGTACCCCTCCCCGGCCGTCGGACACACACACGGCTTCCACGCCGAGAGAAGGGTGTAAACACCGGATAATTTTCAGTTACCACCCGGCAATTTGGTTGCGCCCGCAATCAGCTTCACCCCTCCTCCCCTCATCCCTTCCCTTTAAACCAAACCATTCTCCTCGTCGAGAAACGTATATACTGCCCAGACGGCTGCTGGGTGCGCCGTTACACTGTACACATCCGATACTGTTCGCAGAGTAACACCGGACTGTGTTACACCGTACACATTCGATACTGTTCGCAGAGTAACACTGAACTCCGTTACACTGTACACATTTGATACTGTTCGCAGTGTAACACTGGACTTTGTATTGTTCAAGAACCTCCAGTAGTTTTAAGTTATTTGTAAACCGGTCCCTGAATAGCTTTACATTGTCAACTGCGCACATTAATAAGCATAGTAAATCAGCATAAATTCCAATTGTTTTGATATTTTATTATATTTTCCATGATTTTTTTAACAAGCTTAAACGAAACATCAATTTCAAATATAAAAACATGCGTCAATTTCCGTGAGAAATATTCAGTATTATCTCGAAAACGTTATTTCATATATGAAAAAATAACCATAGCCAGGTGTTGTACAAAGTTACAATATTTATTGCAGCATGTAGAACTATTTCTCGGCAACTGGTTTCCGAAAGAAATAGATTTTTTTTTTCCCCAGTGCTGGTTAGAATCTACAGACGTGTGCATAATCGACTCAATCTCAGATCTCCTATTGGCTGCTGTCACAGATCTCTCTCTCCTGGCGGCACGTGATTGGGTACTACCTACGATATTTACTTGTTTGTCATTGGCTCTCTACGTTGTTAAACCTTTCACCTTCAATTTTCTGATAGCGCTGGTTACAAATTATCTGTGGATCTTCGTCATTTTGCGGCTATTTTCGTAAACGTACGGATACTAAGTTCACTTTCTTTGAACATGATTATAAAATACTATATTTGGTATTTTAATAAATATTTTAAAATTTTCTCAGAATAATTCATGCAATGGGGTATTTCGATTCACTAAAATTTATTGGACATACGCTATTGCACTTTTTGTCATGGAAAAAATTCAAGAACGTGAATTAAGAATTAAAATAAGAAAAATAAACCCACAGAGAACAATTCGGGCTTGTACTAGAACTCTATCCTTGTTCTTCTATAAATGAGAAGTTCACAAGCTGACAGAAGCGGTTTTTAATGATTTAATACAATTTCTGAACATACGCCATTGCAGTTTTGCACTGTTTGTCATGGGAAAAAATTACGAACGCAAATTAAGCATTAAAAGTAAACCCACAGAGAACAAACCTAAATCAGATGAGGTCAAACAGATAAACCCAACGATGAAATTAAAAAGGTATTATGGAAAACACAACGACGACAGCACAGAAGATAATTAATGGCTCGTAGTCGCGTAGTCTTGATGCCTTGGAGCCTTGTAGACTTGTAGCTACGTAACAAAGTAGCCTTGTAACATTATAACATAATGCTGCTGGAGCAGTTGGAGCTTTGTAGACTCGTAGGCAGTTGGAGGAACCTTGTAGACTCGTAGAATTTATGCTTTGTAGCCAAGTGGCCTTGTAGCCATGAAGCCTCGCAGTCATTTGGAGCCGAGTAGACTTGTATCCTTGTAGCTTCATAGGCATGTACGTAGTTTCGTAGCCACGCAGCCTTTTAGCCATGCAGTCTCACAGCCATGTATAACTCGTAACCAGCTAAATCCTTGTAGACTCGTAGCCTTGTAGCCTCATAGCCTCGTAGACTCGTAGCATTCTATAGGTAAATGTCATTGGTGCTGTTGAAGCAAAGGGCAGTTAGAGCCAATGACTGTTGGAGTCAATGACTTTTGGAGCCAAAATACTGTTGGAGTCATAGACTGTTGGAGCCAATGACTATTGGAGCTAATGGCTTTTGGAACTAAAAACTGTTGGATTCATAGACTGTTGGAGACATTATATATCCTAACTTAACATTGACGATCGCATCCTACTGAGTTGAATGTACGTGAGAATGTACCTCCTTTTCGTTAAATGAGCATTCGTTTTGTAGAATTTCCGCCCGAATATGCTTCGTTTTCATTAAATGCTTGATCTGCGTGAACGATGCGTATTCATTGCGTGTACATTGCACACATTGCGTACATTGCGTGTACTTTACGAATTCGTTCCGTTTACTGTGTGTATTGTGTGTTCATTCCGTTTCCTCTGTGCACTGTGTCCTCATTTCGTTTCCTGTGTGTACTATGTCTCCATTTAGTTTATAGTACGTAAATTGCGTATATTGCGCGTACATTGCGTGTATTGTGCGTTAATAATATTTGGTGAATTTGCTTCAATAGAGTTCCCTTATTTTGGCGTGCTTCTTTTTTAAATGTCGTTTTGACTCGTGTATTATTGTAAATGGTTCATGATATGACTAGCGTATATTATTCCATCGAGTGCATTTATATAAGCGAGTACTAGACAGCAGACCGCTCAGTTTGTTACTGTCGTCGACGGTGTAAGGATCACCAAGTTTGTTTCTTCTGGTGCATAAGTCGTGTAATTACCTGTTCTTGTGAAATCGATGGCATCTTTACCGTCTTTAACGGCGAACTTGATGGACGTTGTACCATCGTCTACGGGAACCCTGACGTCAGCGACGACGAAGAAGGAGCAGATCCCGTTGGCAACGAAGACGTCAACACTGGAGGAGAATTCAACAGTCGCGCTACCACCAGCAGAAGAGACTTTAATGCCGGTAGTGCTGGCTGCACAGGAAAACTCGGCGAACGCTGGTCCGCCATCGATGAAGACTTCAATGGTTGGTGATTCGTCAATAACTAACGAACATCGGTGCCGTTACTGTGACAAGATTTTCTCAAAAATCAGCAATGCTCGTCGACACGAGAAGAGAGAATGTGCTAAGAATCCTCCTCGCAAAATTTTTGGCTGTGAGAAATGTCGCAAGTAATTTGCAAGACATGATAATATGAAAACACACATGAAGATATGCAAAGGTCCTGCTGTGCGGCAGAAAGTAAAGGTTTCTATACAACAACGATGCATTGATGTTCATAATAGTATGCCTGGAAATGGTACAACTGCGGCAACGTCAGTATCTGGATCGGGTCTGAAAGGCTCGTCTTCATCACCACGGTATCCTTGCAGCTATTGTTATGTGTCGTTCGCATTTTCCCATGATGCACGAAGACATGAGAGGAGTAAATGTACCAAGAATCCTTCTCGCATGAAGTTTCGCTGCGATGAGTGTCATTAATGGTTTACTCGAATTGATAATTTGCAACGACATGCGAAAATCTGTAAAGGTTAAATCCGTGCGCCTACCGCTGAATTAGCTGCAGAAATGTCGACTTCTCGCTTTAGATTGGAGACTCGAAAGCGTACAAGCAAAAAAACCGATGTGTAGCAACCGATTGCTATGGTATCTGGACATGGAACTAAACCTAAAACTGTGTTAGGTGCATTACAGTTGAATGATAATGGCTTCTACTTGGCGCAGTCTGCATTTCAGTGGAACATTGAAAGACTCTTATTATCTAAATACGTTATGTGAGTCGAAAGACATTTGTAATTTTCTTGACGATATCAGGCAGAACATAATCAATCAGCTTACTTATGACGTAGCAACAAATGGTCCTTTAAAATATAACTTGTGACTGGACTGTGTATATGGCAAACCATATCCGTTCGATGACAAAGTGAAGAAGTGTGCATTCAAGACATCGGCTGCAGTAATTTAAAGTTCTAACGATGTGGAGCAAACTGTTAAACTCGTTATCCAGAAACTCTGTCAAAAAGAGGAGGACTATGTCAGTAAAGGTTCTGGCTGGTCTCTGTCTAGTATAAACCGATTGGAGCTAAGAATTAGTCATTTCACGCCTATGTAGACCTAAATGTTTGTAATATTGTTAACTTTCGCAAGTGTTTCTGTAGTAGAATAGAAATTAAGTAATAAATATTATGTTTGTAAAATAAATTGTGGTGTTTTATTTCTCGAACCTGTCACGTGCTAAATTGATGTTATATTAATTTAATTTTATATCTTCCAGGACCGTACCAAGGACCTAAGTCGATCTTATTAATCAGTATAATGATTGTAAATTTTATTAATTAATTTTGAACTTTTTCCTGAATTTCTAGGTTGATAATTATGAATTTCCAAGATGGCGCCCAAATTTCCGGATGGCGGGCACCTCAGTAATAATAAATGATTACTGCACTCTAGCGGGTTAGAATAAAACTAGCATAATGGTAATGTACTCTATAAGACGAGTACACACACAAGATGGTGTCCTCCAACAGACGAAAACAAGATGGTGGCAATATCCTCTAGCAGGTGGTAGCACCTGGTAGCATGTACTGAACACAAAATCTCGTATCCATGATGGTTCTCAAGGTCAAGGTCAAATGTTAAAGTCAAAGTTAATGGTCCAATTTCAAGGTCAAGGTCAAAATTCAAGGTCAAGGTCATAGTTCAATGCCGACAGTCGAGGTCAAAGGTATGGTGAACAGAAAATTATACTAACATGGTGCCAGCACACTCTAGCAGACGAAAACAAGATGGCGGCCTCCAGCAGACGAATACAAGGTGGCGGACATGACGTCATACCAGTTGACGATATATACCTTGGTATTGGTGGTGTGAGGTCAGTCTAGGTGGCTTCCGTTTTTTATTTTTTGCTCTTACCGGTTTTGAACAAAGGACGGGAATCGATCTAATCATTTATTATTCTAATAAGTTAATTTTTTGATGAATTTTGAACTTTTTTCATTAAAATCGGATAATAAATAAAGATTTTCAAGATGGTGTCCATAACAGTAATTGATAGAGTGGTGACATAATTCAAAATGTTGGGTGTGGTGAAAATGTTTTTATTACTTTTTATTGAGAATTTTTTAAATGCATTAATAAATTGCTGGTTTACTCTCGCCGGAAATCGAACCGAGGACCGAAATCATTTAAATAACTAAACATTTGAAGTAGGTAGGCAATTTCTTAAAATATTGTTTGGAATTTTTTCGGAATTTCTAGCATTGAAATTACGGATTTACAAGATGGCGGCCGTAACGAAACATGCAACATTAATAGAATTCAATATGGCGGTTGAAACGTCATACTAGTTGATATAAATACTTTGGCATAAGTGGTGGGAGCTCAGTCCGTGAAGGAAGGTCAATATTTTATTTTTTTTGTCTTCATCGGGTTCGAACCGAGGACTCCAAGCTCCATGTCGTGAATGTATGTTTTAAAAATATCTTTTATTCAAATTAAATTAATTAATAATGTTGATGAATTCTAATTTTTTTAATTAAAATCGGATAATAAATAAGAATTTTCAAGATGGCGGCCGTAACGGAAATTCCAATGATGACGTCATAATCTAAGATGGTGTTCATAATCCTAGATGACGTCAGAGGCTTATCAGAGGTTTTAGACATGGATGCTTAAGCCTCTTTTAGTACATTGTGTTCTTTCTAATGCAAAAAAGTATTTTGAGGTTTTTCGAAATCCTGATTTTTGAATTGTGGAATTGTTGGGGATTTTTTGACGGAATTTTTTTTTTAAATGGAAATTTTGGTGATGTTTGGCGATTTTGGGGGAAATTTAGGCAAATGTTGGCAAATTAGGAAGGTCAAAGGTCAAGGTCACTGTCATCCAAGATGGCCGCCGTTACGTCAGAGTAATCGGCCGGCTCCACGGCTCCCACTCCACACCCTGAACCCTGCGCCCGGAGGAACAATTACATACTACTCATAAGATTGATATAATATATAAAAAAATAGTTGTTTTTTTTAATTCACATAGTACCAGGTTTTGTGATACATCATTTCATTAAATCCAACCAAAGACGTGAACGACCCTAATTATACCGACATATTTTCCTAGTAATAATTTTAAATGTTTTCCCGGGTACACGGACGTGTGTTGTCACGTCACGGCGCGGAGGGCGGTAGTGGATGACCCCCCCCCCCCTCCCCACCCACCACCACCCCGCGCGAACGGACACTTATCACCGGCCGTTATCTCAGCCTCAGGTCGGGCTGCGCGCTGCACGCTGTAATTATCTCAAGCGTCACGTAGTAGCGCGCGCGTCAAACCTCCCGGAACACACACACACCACTACCACTACCACTATCTACTACCACTTGCGTGATCGCCCCCTGCCAGCTGCAAGCGAGGGCCCCCTCGACACTTTTATCAACACGCGAATCTGCGCGCAGTGTTCGGGAGGAATAAGTTAAAAAAAAAAAAAAAAAAAATTACTCGTTGTTCAAGATTTATGTTGGTACTACACCTGGTCTTCCCCCCCCCCCCCCTCCCCCATTCGCGCGCGCGTTGTAACACCTCCGCGCAACCGTCTGAACGTCAGGCTATTTTTAAAAAAAAACTCTCGGCAAATGTATCCGGGTCTTGGGGTTATACCCCGGACAGCAAACAGACACACGGTTGGCCGATTTAAAACAAACCACAATTGGTTTAAAACGCACGGTTTGAACCAAGTAGTTTTTTTTTTTTAAATAATGTATTTTTTTTTTAATAGTATGTCCTAATTTAATAATGTTCGCATGCTTTCACGGCCATTGTCTGAAGTAGCTCGGATTCTTGGTTTGCAGCCGTGTCCTTGGCGAATAATTCACCTAGAATCCAAGCTACTTCAGTATATCCTAATTTATTCAACGAAACGTTTCATTCCACTTTTATAACAACAACAGTTTGATCATTAATGTTGCTCGTAATTTTCCAGGTACAAAAAATTATGTACTAATCAAGATCTTATCATTTAAATTATTTGTTTAAGTTGTAAATAATACCCAGCTAAATACTACTCTAAAATTAAAAGTATAAAATAGTTAAATTACTATTCTGTGGGGAAATCCCTGACTGTACTGTAAATCGCCATTCTGTGAGGAACACCCATTATATGGAAAATACATCTTCCTGTTGGGAAATCCCCTTTCCTTGGTTAAATCCCAAAAATATGTGCACATTTGCTGGACTTCAGTTCTTTGATGTTATAACTTTTCTGGTGTTCAACATGAGTGGCAGAAAGTGGGATGTTGTATGGCTTTCATTTGAACATTTTGAGAACCAAAATAACTAACTTAATAAAAAACATAATTTAAACCTAAAAAAACTGCTTCAAACCAAAAAAAAAAATATTGGTTGTCTGTAAAGTCGGTTTACGGACGAAAGTTTAACGTGACAACGTAATAACAAAACATTGATGAAATGATTGATCCAGAAGAAAAGGAAATATCATATACGGCCTGAGACTGAGCCGTAATAGGTTTTTTGCAACCAAACCATTTAGGCATTAAAAATATTATATTCTTTGAGGAAGAATTTTTTTTTTAATTTTTTTATTTTTTGTATGATAAAATCTACCTCTGCATACTTTTATGAATAAAATTGAATCATTTTTATTGAATTATCACTATTTTGTATGGATACAAAGGAGTGAAATGAAATGTGCAATTTAATTAATAAATTTACTTTTATTTGCATTCATTATTGAAATATATTTATTACTTTTGAAATGTTACGTGCGCCGTATTTATTTTTACAAGTTCAAAAAAAAATTCACACCTGCTGGAAATCGAACCGACAACCTTTGATTTAAGAGTTCAAAATCAAATTCAGCTACGCTAACCCCAAGCCTACGAGGCCATTCTCAAGAACACGCAGTTTCAGATGGTATATAACAATTTATAAAAATTTTGTTCACGATAGGGGAATAATATTATTTCGTTTTTATAACACGATTTGATAACAAATACGCATCCCAAATACACCAAACTTATTTATAATGTGTTACAATATTTTTTAAAACGTTTTGCAAAAGATCCTGGGTGTAATTTGAATTATTATGTGTAACTGTAAAACACCATTGTTGGTTCAAAACGTATTTGAATTTTCAACATTACTTTTAACCCTTATCCGGAGACGTGGGGTCTCCGTGACCCCAGCAAAACTTTAACTTTTTGCCATCTATGTGCAGTTCAAGGCACTTGCTTGTGGTACCATCTACCTTTCGCTTGGATATCACATAGTCTCCTCCTGCAGTGTCAGATTTGTTTACGCTGTCTGGCGCTAGATATCAGGTCGCAAAGATAACTTGGGGTCGTAGTGGCACCACGTCACCAGTTATGTTTCTATCTCAGAAGTGATAAAAAGGCTTCTAAACGAACTTGTGTACGTGTGGGTGATCCAGATTATGACGAAACTATTTCTAAGTGATTGAAAGATATTTTTAGTGACTTAAGTGATCAAAGTGTGTGTGGAAAAGAAATGTGTGATGTTTGCAGAGCAAACAAATACTCTACTACAGAGTGACTTTTCGTAAAAAATTAATTTTTTCAAACAATGTTCGGCTAATATAATATATTATGTAAAAATGCCATTTTCAAAATATATAAGTATGCATGTGCTTTCTAGTTAGCTAGATTATATATTTTGCTGCATTGGTTATGCAAGGAAAATATTTGGAGAGGAAAAAAGTAATTTCTTTTTTTTTGAAAATTATCTGTTGTAGATTTTATGAAAAGTTCTTATTATTCATAGAAGTTTTCTAGATTTTGTTTTGTCACTATATCTATATTGAATAGCAAATAAAACTTTTAGGCTACCATCTGCTTATTTTTTTTAAAAAAGCAATTATAACAAATAGGCATTTTTAGATTTATTTGAGCAAGCAACAATGGAAAAAATTGTATTTTATAATTGGTGAATAATTATTTGCTAATTTATTTTTTAATTTAATTAATAAGTATAAAAAAGGCATTAAATAATTTTACATGTAACAAAAATAATTTCTAATCAGTTAACTTCTACAAAACATTTTGGGGTCTGAGGGGCACCACGTCACCAGATATGTCAAATATTTTCACGTCTCCGGCTAAGGGTTAAATAACCGTACCGATTGTGCTGAAAATCGGTGGATTATCGTTAAATTACATAATATTAATAATTCAAACGACGAAAATATGATTGAAAAGTCAAATCGATGGTTATTCCAATCGAGTGGAAGAAAGATGCCACGCATGCGTACAATGAGCAAACAGCACACATCCGTAGTGGGACATCCGTAGTGGGACACTTTTTCTTGCGTGCAGCCGGCGTTCATCGATTTATTAGACGTTGTCACGTCAGAAGCTGTTTAGTTTGAAGAAAAAAAAGACTTTTTTTTCCCAACCCTGAACAGATATAGTCCGCGTCACCTTACTTGTCTCAAATTTGAAAGTTCTTAAAAAGTGTTATCAATGTTCTTAGTATCCTTCTTCGTTTGTTTTGTCAACAGCGATTTTTGATGTGTTATATCTTAGATCTCGGTATACGGCATTTAGTGGGAGTTTTTTTTCGTGAATGAGACGGAAGTCAAGGAACGGAAAAGTGTAACAACCACGGTGCTGCCATCTGTGGCGGATGGCGCGAACCAAAGTTCACAAGACGGGCAGTATTTTAATAATATTCCTTGTAAAAAATTGGCTCCAAAGCCGAGGTTTAGTATTTTTCCAAGTCTATTTTTTTTTTTCTTTTATGAGAGCCGTTTCATTAAAAGTTCAAAATTTCGGTCTGCCAATGAGCACACAATTCACATGCAATGCCCCAGGCACGGAGATGTGTGGACAAGTCACCATCAAACATTTGCATTGGCAGCACTGGCCGGTACACAGGAGAAACTTTTCACTTTGTCAGTTATGTCCCAATTCAAGGGAAACTGTTCGAGCTGGATGGACTGAAGCCTTACCCAATGGATCATGGACCGTGGGGCGAGAAGGAAAGTTGGACGGAGAAGTTTCGTCGAGTAATCACTGATAGGTTGGAGACTGCAAGTCAAGAGCAATCGCATGACATTCGTTTCAACCTCATGGCAGTGGTGCCGGATCGGAGACTTCCCCTAACCCACAGGCTCAATATGCTAAAGACGAATAAGCAAATAGTATCAGAAGCTCTGCAACAATTGGTGAAGCTGAAAACAAGTAACACAAAGGAAGAAGTTGAGCGTTTAAAGGATAAAAAGGACGAAGAATGTAATGTTTCAAATATGGAACATTTAAAGTCCATTCAGGACAGTGTTACGCTCCGGCAGCGATTTCTAGCGGCGGGTGGAAACTGAAGTGTGATTCGCTTCCTGAAATTCAGTAGAAAACACAATTTGCATATATTTACCACGCTCGCCTTTATATTAAATATTTCTACGTTGAATTTCTTGTCCGAAGTTCGTGTTAAGAGTGTATTTGCCACATGAGAACACATGAACTCGCTGGTTACCGAGGTTACATGCTACACTTCTCTGGCGAGTAGTGAAACACTCGCTCACACACGCCATTGTTACGGAGCAGATAGTTTTCCACGAAAAAATCTGAACACCTATTAAGACTGCAATAAGGCACGACTGCTCAGTGGTTTCTGCCTTGTGATTGGTGGCCCGTCTGCCAGATAAGCCATTTCCCTGTTCGGCCGGGCCATTCAGGACTTGTTTTCTCCTGCACTAAATGGATGTGAGTGATTGGTGCGCCGACTAATGTAATAGAAATTCAATCAGTCGATATTATAGTGATATAGCTAACTGTTAAGTCTCGACATCTTTTCGCGAAAAAAAAAAATACATGTCCTCATCATCCATTGCTGGTTTAGCCCTGTAAGTCATAGAGAAACATCACAAAAGGACCAAAAAAGATGAATACACAAAAAAAAAAGCCAACATCAGCCTATGTCAGAGTTTAAATGGTTAGACAGCACAGAGAATTCCGTGGAAGAACCTAGTCCTAACAATATCACCGCATATACGAACAAAGTGGGCTGACAAAGACGAGACAGTTGCAAACTAATGAACTAAAAGTAAAATTAAAATAAATATACTTATTTTCTTCTTGTATAACAATGTTTGTTTGACCTTTATGCGTTCCTAAAACATTCATCCGTTTGCGATGAAACTTTGCGCACTTGAGCTTTGAAACACGAGGAATATCACCATCTACGTGAGATAACGTTCAATAGGCGGCGCGCGAGTCGTACACATGGAGTGAGTGACTGTTCTGAAGATGAAGTCATCTGGTTAACAATTAGACAGCAAAACAAATAGCAACCGTGTAAAGGCTAATCTACACATATCAAAATGAACGTTTGTTTGTTTTTCCCGTATACGTTTGCGATGAAACTCTGGTGAAGTTTTATGCGTAGAGACCGGAAAAATTCGCGGGTTCAATGACCTCCAGGATAGACTCCAATTTCCTCTACACACTCGGGCAAATGCCAACTGTTCATTGGCTGCTGACTTGTGAGTCGTCTCGACTGGGTGGCCTGTGATTCGACACTTCTATGGTCCTCATTCCTCCAGATTAACAGTGAACCAATGACAGAAGCAGCACTAAAGTATATTGATTTGAATTTTAGCATAACACGAAATGAACCCGCGAATTTTTCAGGTCTCTAGTTATGCGCCATGCCCGTGAAGGTTTCTGAATTAGTGCAACCATTTTGCAACAGGTGGCGCGCGAATAGTTTCAACAAATGTGTGTATTTCATACAGTTTAGCGGTAGTTCGTGTGTTTTTCGTTGTGTGAGTGCACACACATGACAGAAATGTATTAAATAAAATATGAAAGAGAAATAAAAAAAATATAGCGATAGATAGAGATAGAGAGGTATAGAGAATGGTATAGGGATATAGATAAAGAGATATAGAGAGCTATAGTTAAATAGATGTATAGATGAGAGAGGTAAAGAGATATTGGGAGATATATAGATAGAGATATAAATATATAGAGATATATTGAGACATAGAAGGATAGAGTATTAGAGAACGAGATGCTTTGTATATGTGTATACCTACTTCAAACAATTTACAAAAAAAATGAGGCATCGTAACGCATGCTGGGCATTAGGTTTTTTATGATTAAATATGCTACACAAAATAAATTTTTAAAATTTTAAAATGTCTGGTAGTATCTCAGATTGTGGGACGGGGTATAGCCCGCAGACAGAAGCACGACGTGAGACGTGGGAAGGCGATACACAGGCGCGGGTGCGATGTAGCGCGTGCCCGCACTGTGTGGTCCCGATGCAGTTCACATACACACACACACTCACACTGCCACACTACAGCGCAACTGCACGCAGGCGCGGGGAGTAATTTCCTATTCGTGTCGCTCTACGAGTAGTTTGACGAATTTGGAGAGAGAGAGAGAGAGAGAGAGAGACAGACAGCAAGGGCGCCCATACCCGGGGGCAGGGGGGGGCCGTGGCCCCCCCCTAGCTTTCAGGGAAGGAAAAAAATATAGTGTAGTCAGGTGTTTTACTTTAAAGAAAATTATTTAAATTCGGTATTATGTAGAAGTGATTCAACACGAAGATATTATTGTATATCGTTTTTTACATGTCTATTTCATTTGTTATGTTAGTTCAAGCATTAGTTTCTGCTGCTGCGATATAAGGTGTTGTGTACAGGGAGAAAACGCTGTTCAAGCGCAACGCCCGTGGCGAGTCATTCCCCTTCGTATTCCTACCCAAGCTCGCGCGATAACACAACACAACAGATTTAGACCAGTCAGAGTTAGACGACGGGACAGTTGACATGTGCTTGTAGACGGCGAAATGTTTTGCTACTTTTTCGTCATAATAATGTGTATGTTCACAAATAACATCTCAAAACAGAGATTTTTCAATAGTCTTTAGGTCTACCTACAGTTTTATGCATCTGGTCTAGATTTAGTTTAGTGTATTCAGTCAGTATAAATAACTTAAGTGCAAATAAATAAGTGAAAAGTGTAAAGATAAAAACCATTGTTATTATGTAGTGTTTCTTAGTTTTCCTCATTCGTCACATCCGCTCAGAATATTCACAATTTTTAAGGTAAGCTAACACCTTTAAAGTTACTCAAATAAGAATTATTGTTCAGAAAAGTCTACAACGTAAAATTTATGTTGGAATTTTTAATTTAGAGGAAAACCACTTTTTCCCTTCAAAAGTGTTTAAAGGGATAAGGATTCCGCTACCTTCAGTAGACTCGAAAGCAATTTACACTGGAATCTCGATTTTACGTATGCTCACAGTCGCTTGGATTGCATTCGTAAAATCGTTATCTTCATAAAATTTCAAACACCCCACCCTGTGAAGATACATGTTATAATTTATTGAACGGAATATATATAATATTAAATAGTAAAAACAATGACTGCTGTCTACCCTCTGCCCTCCCCTTATTTTTTTTTTTAACATTCCACAACTTGCTTCATTGCACGAGTGATATAAAAGCGACATCACAGCGACTAAACACAGTTGCACCACGCATTGCATCATGTTAACTTTTGTGTGGTGACAGTAGGTTGTCCGACATGCCTTTCTTGGATATCTTTCCTTTTCGTAAGACGCGTGTTACTAAAATAAATTTATATTTGAGTTTGCAAACTTGTCCACTCCTTGCCAGAGACGACTGAACACAGACGAGACTATCCAGGGTCGGGTTGATGAGCTGGAAGAATTCCCTGCCTTGCATTTTTATGGACTTCACCTTATCATATTTATCAGTTAATCTTTAACAAATCAGCTTGAAAAATATTAATGAACGCACTTTTAGTAACATAATCGAGGAGAACAAGCACACAGTTCAGTGTACACCTGTACTGTTTCATAAAAGTGATCATAGGTAGGGACTGGAAAAATTCGCGGTTTCAATGACCACTAGGATAGACTAAACGATTCTCCTATGTACTCTGGCAACTATCACATGGTCATTGGCTACCGACTCGGGGAAACTGTTTACTGCGATTCTTATGATTCGATACTTCTTTTGTTGAGTGTTTGCCATTGGCTCAGAGTCCTTCAGGTAAATTGCGGTCCAATCACTGACGCAGCATTAAGCTAAACGAGTTTGGATTCCAGCCTGTCTCGAAAGGAATCCGCGAATTTTTACGGTCTTTAATCATAGGCTTATTTGGTGAAAAAAAACGCTGCTCTTTAACGACAGACATTCATTAAAAACACAGTACATTTTAGTGCGAGAAGCCCTTGAATTTGTGATAGCCATAGGGAATTATTTGTTTGTATAGTAAGTTAAAAAAAAGCTTAGTTGAAAATCCGCTCGTCACGTCTACTTGCTGCGTCACTTATACCATTTTTGAGCGTTTTTTACTGGGAAACCGATGCAGCGAAGGTAATTAATGCGAAAATTGTCAAGATAATGCCTAATGGCTTGGGTTGCTGGATATTAGCGGAAAGGAGAGGAAGTAGCTACTCAATATCGTTTCTTTCTCTCACGCTTCTCAAGGTTTCAAGCTCAGTTGCTATGTTCACGAGCTGGAAATGTTGGAATGGGTAAGGAATGTTGAGTATAGTTCATTTGCGGTAAAATAAATATTTTTACAGCCTTGGCATAATTTTTCAATCTAAGAAATTTCGAACTTTGCGACAAATAAAGTGTACCTAGTCCATTTTTTCTTTTCGATTTTGAGTTTGATGCCGCAATAACTTATACAATATTCACTAACGGTAAATGGCTGTTGTATTAGCTTTAAAATATGAATACGCTGTGCATTAAAAATTAATATCTTTATATGTTTTCATAGTGTTTTTTTAATTTTTTTAAAAATATATTTTGGTGTCAAATTTTCCGAATTTTAGATGGTTCCTGAAAAAAATGTATTCGTAAAATCGCGGCTTCGTTCAGTCCGGGCTCCGTAAAATCGAGGTTCTAATGTACTCTTAATTCTGAAGTTAAGTTCTGAACATGTTATTTAAGGGTTTATCAATGCCGTATTTACGCGCAGGCTATCTAGGCTGTAGCCTATGGGCCCGCACCACAAATGGGGGCCCGCACCACACGACACGAAAAAAAAAAATTATACTGCGATGTGGATCTTCTTATATTCTTAAAATACGCGTCGACATAGTATGTCCAGTTGTTTTGTGTGGATTAATTGCGCCGAACTAAACTCTTCTGTGGAAAGCTGATATATGAGTTATGTCAGCATTTAGAAATTTTCGATTATTTTCATTGGTTTTGGTGTCACTTAATTCCTTAACATCTAAATACTGTTTGGTTAAATAGTCTAGTTTAATAATAAACTAATTTTTTCTGTGCTTTACTACTGAATCCATCTGTGCTAATTTTAAATGATAAGCAATTATGATTCATATCGAAACATAGTAATATTCATTTAATTGTGAAACAATTTTTGACTGTAATTATAAGCGTAGTTCAGGTGTTACATTTAAAAACAACTGTTTTCTGACTGTGATAACATACTCAAATCGTTTCTCTCCCAAAGTTGAATCTTTTGATCAACACGTTTTAAACTTTATAATTATTTTAATTTAATTTGTACGCGACATTTATTTAGGGGTAAAGAGAGCAATTAGTTGAAGGACTGTATTCTTGATATCCGTGTACCCGAGACGCTTCAAAAGTATAAGGACTCTATTCCTGCATTTGTGTTTCTAAAAATTCATTTGTTTCAATAAAATAGTTAATATTTAATTAATAAAGTAGCCAATAAAGATTTTTTTATGGCGAATGAGTACTGTGGTCTATTATTTTAGTAACAGGACAAAAAATTTTAACAGGGTCAGAACTGGAACTATTTTATGGCTAGTAACAAGCCGCAGTTAAGTCTTCCAAAATATTAAAAATACTTCATACCCCTAAGTCTGCCCCCCCCCTACAAATTATCATATGGGCGCCCTTGACAGACAGAGACAGAGACAGGTGCAATCACGAGAGCGGCGTGCCGTGGTCAGCTCGTATTCGGTTTTTTCCCCTCCCAAGGATCAACCCCCCTTTTCGCCGGCTTGGACCATGGAGCAGAGATCGGGTAGGCTGCTCTCGCAAGCTGCGCAGGGACACCTCAGATAACATCTGTGCTCCAATATTCACAGAGTTCAAGACTACACTGTAATATTTTTTTTTTTGTAAATGAAACAAAAATATTCATGTAAAAATTAAATATATTTGTAAATTTGTACATTTAATTGAAAACAACTGTATCACTACAAAATAGTGTGCGCAGCAAATACTGGGCTAGGATTATTACCCGGGTGTTAATGCTTTTTTTTTCTTGTTTTGTCCCAGTACCTCCAAAAGTTAAAGTTATTTGTAAACCGTTCTCTGAAAGTTATTTTATTTTTAACTGCGCACATAATAAGCTTGATACTACAAAATGAAGTCAAATTGTTGAATATTTTATTATCTTTTCCATGGTTTAAAAAAAAAGTATCAAGAAGACTTCGAATAAAATATAAAATAATACGCCAGATTTCTTAATAAATAATAAGTATTATTTCGAAAAAAGTATTTCATATTTGCAAAATTAACCATAGCCGATGTGTTGAACAAAGTTACTTGTAGTATTACTAGTTTTCCAAAAGAGTATTTTGTAAAAAATACAGACATTTTTTTCTTCTGTTTGGATTTTGGGGATGGGTTGAGAAAGGAAATGGAGACCCGTTTATCGTCTCCGCACGAACACAGAAAAATAAACACGGGTAATTCGTTCCGGCTTGCGTTCGCTGCTATGCGCGGACACAATTGCTTGCCTCCCCCCCCCCCCCCCACGGGTCCATTAACCATCACGGTGGAAACATAAGTAATAGCGCAGCGCTCTTTTGTTCTGCGGCCTTTCGACTCTTCTCGTGTAATGGGCGCCTCGAACCGTCGTGTGGTGCGAGGCGGTAGTTAACAGGGGTTGGAAACATTTGGCCGCCACCCTCCCCCCCCCCAGGTTCAATTACGGTCATTGTTATTCCGTTTAACCCCCCCTCCTCCCCAACATCCACTACCTTTCAACACAACCCCCCCCCCCCCCACACACACACACACACCTAGTCACACGTACGTACGGTTTGCCGAGCTTCAGAAGAAAAAAAATAACCCACACGATTTAAAAACTGCCCAGAAATCATAAGTGGTGGCTGTTGACGAAAATAATTTAAGTGGGGATTAGGCCTCAACAATCTTGCAATTTCAAATGTTTTGGTACCGCTTCCAATAAAGCTTCCGGGCTAACTTTTTTTTTTTAAATTGTAATGGCATAGTTACTCAGCTTTGGCTACTGGTTGAAGTCGACACTTGTGAACTGGTGTAATTATCATGATAGTTGTAGTTGCCCGCGTGAAGTAGTAAGTTGTTTCCTCGTGGCGCTTAAAGACTAGAGCCTGTTGGTAAATATGTGGTCGCAACAAGATAAAGGTCTGTAATATATTATTTATGCCTTGAAATGCCAACAATTGGGATAAATCGTTCAAAATTATAAATACAAGAGAAAAAAAATATGGAGAAGTCAGGGCCTAATCCCCCTGAAGGGGCCCGCCTCGTCAGCAGTAGCGGATCCAGAGGGGGGCTAAGGGGCTCAAGCCCCCTCCAAAAGCATCTGGGTCCACTATTGTTTTAGTGTTTGCCTTGATAAAGCCTAGCCTCAGCTGGGTCAAGCCCCTCCCAAATCAAAATCCTGGATCCGCCACTGCTCGTCAGGGGTGTATGTTTGATAGTGAGGCGGGATGATAAGCGCGACGCTCGCTGGTGCTTCTAGCGCGGTGTCTCCTCTGGACTGGCGCGCAGTTTTCTCGTCGTGCATTGAGCGGTGACCGTAACATTATACGGCCGATAAATTAAGATGAAGGGGTGATGCACGTCCCTTTAAGTGCTTTCAAGAGTCTGTACCGGTTGTTTTTACGTCTAAAAATTACTCTGAAAACTTGCGTTTTAGCCATTTTAACTCTTCTAAAAAATACAGTTTAAAAACTTAATCAGAAATCGAAAGTACTTTTCGGCCGGATATCATGAGTTGTTTTGAAATCGCGTTGTTTTTCCTGAAGCTCTGCACACTGTATGTGTGCCCGGGTAGGCGGAGCCCTTAAGGCCGGTATTTCAAGACACAAAAATAAGGGTTTGGGTGTTGAATATGCTGCACCTGCACCATAACAGTATTCATATTGCACGATAGGACACAGCAAATTCCTTATTGTTAGAGAAAGGATTTTGGTGTCCTATCCGTGACCAATATGTTGCCCAAATTCCGCGCATGCACAGAGCCCTCTTTTTCGATAATTTCCTCCATATGGCGGACCCGCATCTGGCACCATTAACTCGTATATAGTCGCTTTCGTGATCATCAGGGGGACGTACCAAAAGAAACTTTATGATAGCGAAACTATCATGGAATACATTTTGTACACTTTAATGGTCATAACAAGAAACAATCGCAACTTAAAAAAGTACGTGAGAAAATACGAAAAACGGTTCCATTTTTGTGCGACGGTGCTGCTATCTCTAGTATTTTTTTCCGTAACAATTGTATTGATGTTTGCACAACGTCCGCTAGAATGCGTGGAAACTAGTTTCCAGCCTCGTGCGCAGGGACACCGTTGAAACTGTTGCCGATTTAATTCCTTACTGGGATTCGGTGTGGTTATGTTCTGGAATACGGCCCGCGAGTTAGGTTACGGTTGTGTCGCAACAAGGCAGTGTTTATTAGCTAGCTTACTAGAACGTCTTGGAATACCGCTATCAGAACACGTTGAGAGTGGATTCGTTTCGATGTCGTATTTTTAGGAATAATTTTTAGCCATCAAACATCTGGTACATATTTTTGAAATAACTCAAGGGACTTGCGTTACACCTTTATCTTCATTTCATACCGCTCAGATCTCATAGAGAAGACTTCGCCACAGTTCACAGGCTTGCGCTCAGAGGCTACACCGACGAGCGTCGCACTTTTCACCTCTGACTAGGCGTTCGTAACATTTCAACAGGGCGTTTCCCAGGGAAAGAAGGGGAGAAAACGAAACCACCCAAGGCGCCACTGTGAATTCAATTGTTTTTTGAAGGGAAACTTCTCCACGGCCATTCATGGTGAGCCGAGTCGTTCACGTCACCGGAGCGAAACGAAAAGTATCGTAACGCTCAGGTCGTTAACGGGATCAGGAGGAGTGTTGTGAAACTTAATTGCTTTTTGGTGCCATGTTTCTTCTATTTTGCACTTCTTATGGCGCCATCGAGATATTGAGAGTGTCGAGGCTGATTCAGTCTTGTTTTCTGTGAATTATTTCGTCTTCGTATTTTTATTTATTTTTGATTCTCGGAATTTTTCCATGACAAACAGTGCAAAACTGCAATGGCGTATGTCCAAATAAATTGCATTAAATCAAAATTTTCCATTGCATGAATCATTTAAATAATAAATTTGTATGTGATCAAAAAGATTTAAAAATGTATCTGCAACGTTATATTTTGGAAAATAAATTTTGGAATGAGAATTTTGGAAATTCTATTTCATATATCATCTGATAATGTTCTTTTTTCATATTTGTAGGATGTAATTTAAAGACTCTATCATTGTGTTTTTGCTAACAAATTTTATTTTATTTATTATTAGAAAGTTTGGCTTTTTTGAGCTTAATATTTTCTTTTATGAAATGCCTTGTTATAAATAGTGACAGACTGCTACAGATAGTTTCTCCTGTGAAATGATAATGGGTGTTTGGCTTTGAATTATTTATTTGTTGTCAGAATAACTACAACTGTAATAATACTGTCAATAGCACTATTTAAAAAATAGTACAATTGAAAAAAAAATGAAAACTTACTACAATAAACGATTTATACAAAACTAGAAAATATAATATTGTTGTTTGCTTCGTATACAAATCTACAGTTTTGCTTCTAGCTTGATGAAATTTTGTTTTTTTGATCTTCGAAAAGAAAGAAGAAAGTCACTGTCCGCATGATATTTCGGAAATACACCCCAATGCTATTTTCCACCCCACTTAAAGCAGAATTTCGGTACGTCTTCATAATATTTAGCTATTCCGTTGTGCATGCTTTCATCATCTCCTGGCAATGTTGATTGCAATGGATCCTTAAGAATAAGAAGTGATCTATAAGGGATGTGAATATTTAAATTTTAATAGATGGCTTTGTTTATAGGCCTACATGGGGAATATCCAATGCATTTATTATATTTTTGTTTCATAATTTTCAGGAATGGTTCAATGTTATAAGCGGACCAGTAACAAAGGAGTCTAGTCAGATGTATATGCGAAGTACTGACACATAATTTTGATAAAGAGAGGCAAAACGCAGGTGCTGATTGGCTGGCCGGAATCATGATTCATCGTTTCAGAAAAACCGAGCATGCTACGGCATTTAACTAGGAAATTGTTTAGCAGTTTTGTTGTTTTGTCAGTTTTATAAGTTTCTGAGATAACTTTACGACAGCTACATCTTCACACCAGACAGAATTTATAATTGTGATGAGACTGTAATTTCAGCCATCCCCAAATTTACCTCAAAAAATATTGCTACTAGAGGGAAAAAAAAAAAAAACAAGTTGGGACGTTGACTTCAGCTGGCAGAGGGAAGAAAATTTCCATTGAATTATGCATGACTGCGGGTGGCACACGCATGCCTCCCATGCTGGTATGCCCTACACCAGTGGTTCCCAAACTTTTTCAACTGGCCACCCACCTTTCCTTATAAGAATACCTCCACGGTCTATCGGTCCATGGTGGAGTAAAAAACCTTATTTGTATCATATCCATTCCTTATGTACATATAATTTACCATCAAATATTGCAAATAGATATACATATATATATGCTTTTTTTAAGATACCGATTGATTATTGATAAACAATTTGTGTTCTGATTTGAAAATGGTGGACAAAATATAAGCCCTATGTAGCAAAACAGTTATTTATTTAACAATATATATGTGTTAGCACACAATTCGATTTGTTTCGATTTTTCTTCTCTTTTCTGATGGTTCATTCGATGGTTTCTGATAGTTTTAGGATCGAGTCGCGACCCCACCTGTAACCCTTCCGCGACCCACTAGTGTGAAGTGACCCACCGTTTGGGAACCGCTGCCCTGCACAAAGGATAAAGCCTGAACTGTTAAAATGGTTGCTCTCCTGGAAAATGGGCAGATTGTCACATTTCCGGTTGGATGCAGAAAGATACTTCTGAGAGGTGGTATCAGAAGTTTTGTGTAGTTTCCAGTTGCATCAAAAGAACGCCCAGTTCTCATCCTGTTGGATGGGCATACTACTCATATTAAAATTTTAAGAAAATTCTCGACTAAGCCAGAGAATGTGGGGGTGGTTATAATGTGCTTTCCACCTCACAGTACCCACAGGCTACATTACAACCCAAATATGTCGAAGTTACGAAAAACCTCGTAGCACATATCATGACCAAGACACAACAAATTTGTTCAGATTGCACTCAGGGAGGGCGGTTACCATGTTTCAAGTTGCTGAGATGCTAGGAAAAGCCTTTGTTAGAGCTGCGACAATGGGCAATGCCATAAACAGCTGTACACAACACATAATTTAACATACTTTTAACCAGCTTATGTATTTTTTTCCCTAATGAAATACAAAGAGCACATGGTCAGGTTTAGTATGTTTGCATTTATGACTCGTGGTAAGCAAGAAGTAGGAATAGGTACTTTCTACAGTTCATACAGTTTCATATGGTTCAGGAAAGGTGAATATTTAAAGTAATATAATGAAATTCCAAAAAATATATATATTTTTAATAAACAAACTATTATACAAAATATTTAAATGAAATAAATAATTAAGTTGTATCTTCAAAATATTTATTAAGATAATATTAATATAATTTTGAAATTAATATAATATTAAAATTATAATAATTTTAAAATTTAATTAATATAATTCTAAAATGATGTTTCACTTATTTAAAAAAATGGGAAATTCAATTTAATGAAATGTAATCACTTCTCTATTCCATATCTAGGACATTTCTTTTTCTTGGACTTAGTCTGGGTTCATTGTCAACATGGACCTAAAAAAAAAATAGAAATGTAAATCATTATACAGTATTATGCTGAAATGCAAGGCAAAACACAAAATAAGACATTCCCCAGAATTACCTATATATGTTATTGAAATGTAAAATTAAATTTTTAAATTATAGTTAATGCATTATTTGTTCTGAAAATGAAACAAAAAATGTACTAGTAGTTAATACTGGAAAGCTATTCAGGGTACTGTTTACACAAAGCGTAAATCTGAACCTAGTATTACTTCGAACACTATTTTGAAGTGATACACTTGTTTTCATGTAAATGTACGAATTTAAAAAATCTGTAAATTTATATAAATATTTCTGTTCCAAAAAAAAAAAGTTGTGCGCATGTAGTCCACGCACGACAGAAGTAAAACTTCTTGCTTTTTAGGTACAGATAGAGATAAATTATTTTCATTTTCGATCAAACTATCCATATAAAAATGTACGATAATCATAAACACAATTGCTGAAATCAATAACTCTTTTCCACATGAATAAATAAATTATAGACTCTTTAAACAAATCAAAATGAATATGGCAGCGTCAATCGTCAGCCGTTTCGAAAACTTGAGGAATGGACAAACACAAGCAGCGTTACGAGAATTACGTATCATCGCTGCGTCATTTCTACCTCTCCCCTGCCGTCTCCCCTTCCGGCCGTTACAACTAGCATGTAGCTAGAGACCGGAAAAATTCGCGGATTCCTTTCGAGACAGGCTGGAATCCAAACTCGTTTAGCTTAATGCTGCGTCAGTAATTGGACCGCATTTTACCTGAAGGACTCTGAGCTAGGGATAGGAAAAATTCGCGGGTTCAATGACCTGCAGGATGAACTCCATAGTTCTACGTACACTCGGTCAAATGCCACCCACCCATTGGCTGCCGTCTTGTGAGACGTCCCAACGTAGCAGGCTGTGATACGATAAAGCTTTCGTCGGGCGTTTCTAATTGGCCTAGAGTCATCCAGGTGAGTTGTGAGCCAATAGCAGAGGCAGCACTGAGGTGTAACTATTTGTATTTTAGCCTGTCGCGAAATGAACCCGCGAATTTTTCCTATCCCTACTCTGAGCCAATGGCAAACACTCAACAAAAGAAGTATCGAATCATAAGAATCGCAGTCAATAGGTGTCCCGAGTCGGTAGCCAATGACCAGGTGATAGTTGCCCGAGTACATAGAGAATCGTGGAGTCTGTCCTAGTGGTCATTGAAACCGCGAATTTTTCCAGTCCCTACATATAGCATGCTACGATACGTACCTATTCCCATTCGACCGCTAGTGCATGCGTTGGAGTGGCGTCGCCGCTGACGCACTCTCCTCCTCTACCGGTTTTCCCCCCTACCACGCACCTTACTATTCCCCTCGCGCGATCGTAATTTTCGTAACGCTCGTAAAATTGTAGCCACCTCAGAAAATAAGTTTCACTTCAGGAATTGCAGTGTGCGGAGAGGTATAGGTATTGCGACTTGCGTGCTTGTTGAACGACTGTCGGTTGTGTGTTGCGTTGTTACGTCGTTGCATCGTTACGGCGTTGCGTCATTACGTCATTGCGTCGTTACGTAGCTTGCGCGGCTTACAACAATCTAAAAAAAAAAATTGTACTTTTACAAGGGAAATTCTTGGAAACCCTGTTGCCAAGGATATTTCTTGCAAAACTACCAGGCAGAGTCTTGCAAAATCGCACATGGCACAAAGCTCGGCCTTGTAGTTTTACAAGTAGTATCCTTGGCAACAGGGTTTCCAAGGATTTTCCTTGTAAAATATACAAAAATTTCTTTCAGTGAACAACCCGGGCCCCATCAAGCGTGTGACGAGAGGCCCTCGAAGCTGAGTCAGCCCGAACTGTTACGAGGAAGCCGTCCGTAATATTTCACGGAGGGAATTGCCCCGGCGTTCAGGTGTCGAGGCGTTGTGTAACTCCCGGATCCACGGACAGGTGAACGGGGGGCCCCCTTTGGTTAAACAGGGCCCTGATCACCGCTCAGGAAAATGTTTATGTGAATAGGGGTGGGGGAGGGGGAGAGAATTATAATAACCGAGCGCGAAGCATCATTTCCACGGAACACTCCGTAATTGATTCACGGCCAATTTTGGAAGAAGAAAAAAAACAGTTTCGGTGTTTGGTTTGGTCTCTTCCGACAGTAATTTACATTGCTTAGATCACGCGCTCCGTAGCTTTCGTTTCAACAGCTTTAAGGCTCTGTCCTACTTACAGGGCCGGCGCGTCCATATAGGCGAACTAGGCAACCGCCTAGGGGCGCCAAGTAGCTGGGGGCGGCGCAGCACGACACATAACAGCTGATATAATATGTTTAACGATTATTGAAACTAGATGGAAATGGATTTTTGTAACACAGTTTGGAATGTTTATATTGATATAAGTAATTATTTAAAGTCCACGGTGACCTGTTTATGATTTGTAATAAGTAGAAAAGTAAAAAAAAAAAAACAAGCCTGCTTACAATTGATTGTTAACAAAATATTAGGCTTACGTGATGTATTTTGAGGCAAGGAAACATTTTTTGTGGTGTCCGGCTGGGGGGGGGGGGGGGGGGGGGCATTAAGTTTTTTCGCCTAGGGCACCAATTGACCTTGCACTGGCCCTGGCTCCTACACAACGAGGTGTTTATTTTTATTTTCTTGTCAACACTCTGAATTGTTTTATTTATTTTGTAAATGGAACAGAAATATCGTGTAAAATTTACAGATGTTTTGTAAATTTGTACATTTGACATGAAAGAACTGTATCACTACAAAATAGCGTTCGCAGTTGTGTTGTATTCGTATTCTCTATGTTGTCCCAGTTCCTCCAGTAGTTAAAGCTAGCTATTTGTAAACCGTTCGCTCAATAGCTTTACATTATCAAGCGTAACAAAACACTATGAAATCCAATTATTGGATGTTTGATTATCTTTTGCGGGGATAATAAAAATTATATTTTATCAAACATTAATTGAAGTATAAAATTATGCGTCAATTTTTGTAAGAAAGATTCAGTATTACTATCTCAAAAACTTGTTTCATATATGCAAAAATAACCATAGCCATGTGTTGTACAAAGTTACAATATAGTTCTTGTAGCTTTGCAAACTATTTATTTTCAACGGGTTTCCAAAGGAATCTTTTCTAAACTATTTTTTTTTCTGTGAAAATATTCAATATAAATGACAAGAAAATGAATTAACCAATATCGCGTCTGAGACAGAGCCTTAAAACACGTGTTCCTGCATTGCTCGTTGAAGTGTTTACTTTTTGAATTACCTCTGAACAGGCCACGGCTATACCCCTTTTTTTCTAATGATTATTCGGGCCGTTACGGGAAATTACATCTTGTATAAGCATGGGGAAACAAGCGCACGTAGTTTTATTTTTTGTCTCTCCCCCCCCCCCCCCCTCATTTTTCCCCCCTTTTTGATTCGGGAAAGTAGCAAAATTTCCGAGTCGTTATATCGTCAATTGAGAATTTCGTTTTTTTTCTCTTGTGATTGCGTTTAGCATATTTAAAATAACTACTACTTATTCGAATAAAAAAATACATTTTTTTGGTAGCAAAGAGGACCTGAAAGACGCCAGTAATGGTTTCAACCGTTTTTATGCAACAAGAATTTTTTTATAGTTTAATATTTAAATTTTGGTTTCGTTTCAAATACAATAACATTCCAAAAAAAATAATTCAATACTGTACGCCAATGACGTTATAGGGTAAACTATGTATAGCTTTAAACTTAAGGCATTTCATTAAATTATATACTATGCTTCCAAAAAGCCTAAAACTCTTAAAACAAAGATGGTATCTTTCTGTTCCTATATTTCTCCCTTACGCATTTTTCGCTGTTATTGCAGTGACTAGTATTTGGCTATTGTGCCTTTTCGCTCAGCAGTTAAAATACCAAATATTTTGAAATAATCAGGATTTAATTTATTAAATATTTTTTTAACAACTAAGTAGAGGATATTTTACATAAAGTTTCAACAAAAACAGCTTTTACAAGTAAGGAATTCGACTTGTATATTGTGAGTCATGGAATTGTGAACATAAGAGTGAAAACATTTTTTTTTCTGGCTTTAAAGAAATTGTGTGATGTTTATTTTGATTCGGCTCTCAATGTGAGTTCTAAATGGATGCACACTTATAATGGCATTTATTTAACTTTATCAAAAAATTTAAGTATGTTTGCCTCACACTAGGGTGTATCAAAGTTTGAATTCACTTAATGAAATTTTACTGAATATTCTAGAATGTCTTTATATATAACCAGCTGACCACTATGGCTTCACTCTTACTAATCTCAGAATAATGGCGATATTGTGCATACGATTGTATATGATTACCCACATCCAAACGTCCCTATCAAAATAAATAAATTTTAATGTCAGTTGCACAGTAGAATTCATTTATAGTAAAATATTTTTTTTGACGTGAAAACGTCTAATAAATCGATGAACGCCTGCTGCACGCACGAAAAAGTGTCCCGTTACGCTGTGTCCCGTTACGCTCATTGTACGCTTGCGCCGCATCTATCTCTCTTCCACTCGATTGGAACAACCATCGATTTGACTTTTTCGAGGCACATTAAACTTGAAACACTCCCATTCGTTTCCTACTTTTCCTGTCATCGTCCTATACTTAACAGAATAACACAGATTGGAAGAAGTTAAATAGCAAACATGTATAAAAGTTATAGTTAAAATAATCTGTTCGTTAAAGTAATAAACATATTTGAATTAATGAGTGCAAATAAAAGTAAATTTATCAATTAAATTGTAGATTTCATTTCACTCCTTCTTTGTATCCATACAAAATGGTGATAATTCAATAAAAATGATTCAATTTTCTTCATAAAAGTATGCAATCATTTCATCAATGTTTTTGTTATGACGTCACGTTAAACTATCGTCCGTAAACCGACTTTACAGACAACCAATTTTTTTAATTTCCAACACGTCACTAATATATGAGGAAAACAAAAGTTATTTCAATGGTATAATTTTACTACTGCCACAAATTTCGCGGTGGCAGTATACCTTCAGACCACCAGTATTCCATCTTAAATACCTTATCTATTATTTAAAAAAAAATTGGTTGTCTGTAAAGTCGGTTTACGGACGATAGTTTAACGTGACGTCATAACAAAACATTGATGAAATGATTGCATACTTTTATGAATAAAATTGAATCATTTTTATTTTAATAATAAAAGAATAAATACTTGAAATTATACTAGTAATCAGATTTTTTAAATGCAAGAATAATTAACCTTTATTGCCGAAATTATTGTTGTAATAAGCAATGAAAACCACATTAACTTTTCACTTCACTTTATAAACAGTCGACGAAACAGTTCACGTGTAGATGACTTGTAATTAATTTTAAAAACTGGCGTTTAAGCTATAAAGTTTAAATATAATTATGAATAAGTTTTCATATAAATAAACTGTAATCAAATATCTATCATCAATTATATGAATCACCATAATTTTTTAGTCAATTGTAACATAAACTATTATTACTGCACTCGCGACAGCGTAACGGAACACAGCGTAACGGGACACAGCGTAACGGAACAATGTGCGTAACGGGACACTTTTTCGTGCTTGCAGCCGGCGTTCATCGATTTATTAGACGTTGTCACGTCAATAAAAACGCTGGTAAGCCCCAACTTCAAAGACGTACACCAGCCTCGGGAAACACTTTAGACCATAAGGCCCTCCTCACACGGGGATACTGAAGTTGCTTAGATACCGCGAGACTCGGCGACCGAGCGACTCGTCATGTAGATAGGCATGGCGTCACTCAGACGGCGATACTGGAGTGGCGGAGACTGGAAGTCGTAAGCAACGTAAATCCCGGCGACTCAGCATGCTGGTCTCCACGCTACTCCAGTAGCCTACGCGGCGCGATACTGTATTGTAGCGAACAATGGGCGAGCAGGCGTTTAATATCAAATTTGTAAACGAAGTTGAGAAACACCCAGAACTCTATAACTACAAGTTGAAAGGGTATTCAAAAAAGGATGTGACTGACAAAGCATGGAATGATGTCGCAAAAGAAGTGCAACTCACAGGTAAGTTGACAATATCTTAAACAACAATAATTAGATATAAAATATCTATCATAATAAACTAACTTGTGAAAAACCAAAATGTATATGTAAACAGCATGTTTTATATTTAGTATCTCACAAATACATTATTAGTAAAAGAAATATAGTTTTTATACAATGGTTATTCGTCCTTCGAAGAAATACCTTATTCTAAAACGTTTGTAACGTATAAAAATTACTTTCTATTGATATCTTTTCTTGGTTCCCAAGGGAATTACGCATGGTTTTTACGAACTTCGATAAAACTTACCACATGTTCAAAGTTGTTGTCATACTCACAGTAACCTACAAAAACACATGAAATACTTTAATACCTAATTAGTTATTGTAACAGTATTTCCACTGCCATGGAACAGAAGCCCGGGGTGTTAGAAAATAGTTTGCCAAGTAATTCCGCACTTCATGAGCAGTAGACCGATCATGTAACGTTAGGTCTTCTAGTGGCTGTGGATTGATGTTGGGCGTTTCTGAGTTGCCAAATGGTTCACCAGCAAAATATTTAATACCTTCACTTTTCCGAATGAAGTTGTGAAGAATGCAGACAGATTTTATTACATCAACCACTCTTTCCGTAGTTCGGCAGCGAATAGCAGTGTTCAACACTTGGAACTTTTCTGCCATCATTCCGAAAGCGCACTCCACTGTTTTCCGTCCTCTGCTCAATCTGTAATTGAATATTCTTTTAACATCATCAAGTGTTCTCTGAGGGTAAGGACGCAGCAAATATTGTGACAATGGAAAGGCCTCATCTCCAACAAAGTAAAAAGGAAAGTCAATCTCATTGTCGTCATCTGGTAATCGTGAAGGCGGTGGTATGTCTAGTCCTCCATTTGCAATCCAGTGTTTGACAGCTGATGCGCGAAACACTCCTCCATCGCTGTTTCTACCTGCATAGCCAGTTTCAATAAGAGTGAAGAAACCATCTGCATCACTGCTAGCCAGCAGCACTATTGAGTGATACATTTTGTAATTAAAGTTACTTGAGCCAGTTCCAGGTAATTTTTCTATTCGAATATGCTTACCGTCCAATGAACCAAAGCAATTGGGTAAATTCCACAGTGAATAGAAACGCTGTGCTATCATTCTCCACTTTTCTTCTCCTGGGACAGGCATGTAGGACTCTTTCAACGATTCCCAAATTAATTTGGTAGTTTCTCGTATGATGTTGATAACTGTGCTTTCTCCTCTAGCAAAGTACATCGACAGCGATACAAATGTACCTCCTGTTGCCAAATACCTGCAACAAAGTTAAATTAAATTTTACTTCATAATACATTCCCCATGTACCATTTATATATTTTTTCTTCAAATAATAAACATATGTTGTATATATCTGGATTATACTTAATACTACTTCACTTTTGTATTTGTTTTTTGTTTACTGTAAATTAGTTAGGAATTCATCCATTGCAACGATTTATATTTATGTGAACAATGTTGTTTGTTTTCAGTTAACGAATGCAAAGAAAAATGGAAAAATCTCCGTTCAGTTTTTGTCCGTCACATAAAGCCACCTCCAAGTGGTTCAAGTTCCAAAAATAAGAAACCATATTATCTATCGGAGGCAATGAAATTTACCCTACCATTCATAAAAACGCTTGGTACACCATCGGGGAATTTGCCAGAAGTCATCAATGAACAAAACCTGGAACACAGTTCATCTGACCCAACACAAAATACGGAAGACGTTGCGGCTGAAGAGGAGGAATATATCTCAGATAACGCAATACTAACTACAACACCACAACTTTCCCTTCCTTCACCTATGCTGCCAAATACTGACTTCTCGCAAGAACATGCTCATCATTCCCAACAAATGACTCATGATCCCTTTTCCAACCCAAAAGATAATTTATCAAAGCGTAAAAAGCAAACAGTGACGGAAGTGGACAAGTCCTTTATGGAATACATGAATGCAAAGAAAAGGAAACTTGAATCGAATTCAAACGATGATAGGCAAGTAAAAAAGTCGTTTCTTCTAAGCCTTTTACCAGAAATCGAACCTTTGACAGATGCACAAATGAAATCATTCCGACGTAGGGTTCTGCAGCTTATTGATGACATCACGAATCCAAAAGACATGCACCAACACGTACCAGCTTACCAACAGACCCCAACTTACTCCTACAGTGTTTCCACGCATTCATCGTTGGCTACAGATAATGCTTCAATTTGTTCGTCGCCTGGAAATCAAACTATTCCACAGAAAGTACAAGATACTGAAACGCAACAGTATTTTGAAGTCATCCAAGAGACTTTACAATATGAGCAGGAACATAATGTGATGTGATGTTTTGTTGGGTGTGTAAACATATAACTTTGGTGTACGTGTTTTTATCTCTATTATGTTGTTTATTTTTGTGTTTACAGTCATGATTTGAATGTTTGTGTAATGGGTATTCTTTAAATAGTTTATATATATACATTTTTTCTTTTGCAGTACATTATTTGAATGTGTATTTCTTAGGTATATTTGAATTAAACATTGGAATGAATTTATGCATAAGATATGTTTATACTTTCACCTTTCAGTTGACTGGAATACTTGGGTATAAATAACTTTAGATTATTTAACCTGTTAACGTTAAAGTGCACATTCTTAAGATCCATACAACAGCCATTTTCCACAGATAAAATAAGTAATTGCGGCCTCAAGTTAAAATGCATACATTGTTTTTATTCGCCAAGCATCAGTATATACGTTAAAATACTTGGAAAGAAATAGATTTGTGTTGAAGGGAAACATTTAGAAGTGCCTTAACAAAAATTCGTAATAATTTGTATTTCTTAACTTACTTACCTCAAAGTTATCAGCAATCGTTCACCGGGGCTCACGCATTCCCTCATAGTGGTATCCCTATAATACATCGCAGGTGTAACAATTTCCGTTAACATTTGGTAAGTCTCCTTCGTCATTCTGTAGAAAGCGATGAATTTTGAGTCTGTCTCTTGCAATTCTTTGGCCGCGACAAATAATCTACAATTAATGTTCCTTTCTATATATGGATGAACCCACAATCTTTTCCTACTTCGTTTTCTATAATGTTGATAATATTGGATAACAATATCACTATCGTCACTGCTGTTATCACTGGACATTACATACAATATATAGGCACTTCACGGTTCCACAAGATACTCGGGCTGTACTCACGATGCATTTTTTCCTCCCAGTCTCTGATATTTTAGTAGCGTCGTGTGAAGATAACGGGCGACTAGAGTCACCCAGTCACACAGTTGCCTAGTCTCCAGGCTACCAGCGATCGTTTTGTAGGCAACTTCAGTATCCCCGTGTGAGGAGGGCCTAAGTCGTGTAGATGTTTTCGACTTATTTTGTCGTGATGAACCAGCAGCCGAATTTTGTTGGTTGAATGCTGACTCAGCCTGTATAGTTAAAACAGTTGTAATTCTAATTTGTGTGCGAACTATAGATAGTAAGATAAACAGCTGTAATTCATAGATTCAACCGTAGCCCTGCGACAGGTATCTTAAATACGTAATAAATGTGAAAATGGATTTGAAAATACGCATGCATCTAACAATTAATGAATCAGCAACGGGTTTTTTTTTTAAACAAAAATGTACTTAAAACTGAAGGTAAAATATGTACATAAAAATACCGCCTTTTTTGATATGGAAGCATTCTACATGTTTTAATTGTCTGTCATTGGCGACCACTACTTCAGTCAAACTCGTGATCGCTGTATTGAATTTTCTAAGCATGGAGTCTACTTCGTCGATGTGCGAGTAGTTTCCTCTAGGAACCGATGCCACCAACAGTCTCAGACGATCGACCAATGTTTTAGGATCTTCCCGTGACTCGTAATCAATATCTTTCTTCTTCTGCTGCTTCCATCTTCCGCGCATGTATATATTCAAAGCTACGAGTACCAACCAGATCTCCTGCAGAGAGGCCGCGTCGCGCTGATAATAACAATCCGTGTCGAACAATCGTAAGTGTTTCTTGCTATGACTTTATGTAAGCTTTTGGACGTACGCCATTGCTTAGCACATGTATGTCTATAGAAGAAAACTACAAAAAAAACACAAATTACAAAAAATACAAATTAAGCAAAAAATTTTTGTTTTTGGAAAACTATTGTGTTTGTTTCGTCTTTTCGTTTTGCTGTGTTTTTGTCTCGTTTCAACTGTTGTGCTGAATTTTTTGGGTTCGGTATTTTTGTGCTGTCATCAATTGTGGGGTTTTTTTCGTTCTGTTAGTCCATTTTTCTTTGTTTTTCTTTGTTTGTTGACCATATTCCTGTTGTGGAGTATTGTGTGGCGTTAAATCCTGACAACAGCAATTTTTGCTTAATTTGTGTTTTTTGTCATTTGTGTTTTTTTTTTTACTTTTCTTCTACAGACATACATGTGCTAAGCAATGGCGTATGTCCAAAAGCTTACATCAAGTCATGCACTCCCATTGCACGAATCTTTCAAAGATAATGTTTCTTACTAATTTCACAGCTGACTGTGTAAACCTTCTCTGCTCTATTTATTTACGAATTCACGTTCTCTCGACAGATTAAAATTTTAATCTAGTATTGTAATATAAATATTGTTTATGTTGGTTTTTTTTTCTTACGTGGCTGACGGATATTAAGGCCTATCACAATTGCTCATAGGCCTTGTAACCTACCCTTTTTTTTTTTTTTTGCAATTACCTATAATACCATATTTCAAAAGCTTAAATGTATTACCAATGTAAATAAATAATTAATGATTTTTTTAGTGCTTCATTTTGTTTCTTTTTACTTGGTTTTCAGTGTCAAAGACCAAACAGGCATTACGGTCTGAAGAAAACTTGTTGTCGGCTGTTAGAACTGTCATGCCTATCATGCCTGTGAGGAGGACAGGTTGGCCAACATGAGACGATGTAGAAAATGCTCCAAATTGTAGGTATCACAAGTGTGTCGGTTTATCAGAGGAAGTTGCTGATGCTTTTAAGTGCCCTGATGACTGTTAGGCGAAGAAATTTATAGAATTTTTTTTTATAAGTATTGCACGTGAAATAAATGCATTTATATTATTACTGATCTCAAGTAAAAGATTTAGCGTATAATTTGATTATTTTGTCCGTTAAAGTCGTAGGCCTTATTATACTGCCCTAGTAAAAATAAGGGCCTACTGGCATAGTTCTTTTAAAAAGGTTTTTTTGTTTTGTTTTTTTTGTTTAAGGACATTAGACGCCATTTTAAGTTTAAACGTTGTTTGAAATATACTGCAAGATTTATTAGTAATAAAACATGTTGATATACTACGATATTTTTAATTCACCTTATTACCCGCCGGTACTCTCTCTCTCTCTCTCTCTCTCTCTCTCTCTCTCTCTCTCTCTAAATATATATACATGTATATTAAAAGAAAGAGAGAGTGAGTGGGAGAGAGAATCGAGACACGACAATATGCAGGTACGCTATTCGGATAAATTTACAGGAAAACTCTCAAATGAAAATGAGCTTTATAGCCCAGGCATTTTAAGGGAAAAATCGAGCAAACCTAAAAAAAAAAATGTAGTTTTGAAATTTGGCACAGACATTCCTATGGTTGTTAAAAATTGATCCTAAAAAGTCCCCACCTCTCAGATGCCGGCTTCATACTTTTTTAAGACATTAAGGGCGTAAGTGCCGAAATATGCTTATCACGACTGTTGCGCGAAAAATATTCATTCTAATATATCAAAATTTGGTCAAAATTTTAAAGTTAAGGGCCCTTAGTCCTTAATGATTCGTTTTTATTACTTTATACACCGCAAAAATTATCTTATAACCTAATTTATACTCAACTAATGGAAGTAAAATGTATCACTGCTCTATACAATCACCAGTTACATCAAACCCACCACTGATAGGCAAAATTATACCTTTATAAAAGTTTTCCGTTATTTTATTAGCTTTAAATTGGTGGGTCAAAAATGTGTTAATGCGATAATAATTGACTGACATATTAAGTATTACAAGGAACTACGGCACAACAATCGATGGAGGATAACTCTTGCATGTGGTTGTGTGGCCAAGACCTACTACATTTGGTCAAATATGTGAGGCTTATGTTACATTCGTCCAAAAACATTTTTCTGTGACAGCAACTGTAGTGTTTGATGGTTATGACGAGTTAACCACTAAAGTGGAAGAGTGAAGGTGGCGTTCTGCAGGGAGGTCTTCCACCGATATTTTAATAGCTGCTAACAATATTGTTACATCGACGCAAATGGACTTTCTGAGGAATGGCCATAACAAAAATGGGCTAATAAAATGATTAGTAGCTTATTTTCGAGCTTCATGTCGTCACGCCATTCAGTGCTCAGGAGATGCTGATACCACTATAGCAGCTATTGCTCTTCAGTATTCAACAAGCTGTTGTGTAAAAGTAATAGCTACTGATACAGACATCCTTGCGATGTTGACTGCGAGGTCAGAAGAAGATGCACACATTGAAATTGTCCATCCACCCTCAAGCAAGACAAAAGGAAAGATTTACAGTATATCAGCTACTCAGCAGGACATTGGTGAAATGAAAAACTATATTTTGTTTTGTCATGCTATTACCGGATCAGATACAACCAGTGCTTTCTTCGGTAAGGGAAAGAAGCAAGCATGGAACATCATCAAGACCGATGTTTCCATTCGGAGAACAGTATATGTTTTTACATGTCCACATGCGGACAAGAAGATCGTTATTGCAGCTGGAGAAAAGTTTGCAATTGCAATGTATCAGGGACATGATAACTATTCCACTCTGGATGAAATGATAGTTTACATGTATACCTGCAAGATAGCAAAGATGCCTGTTAGTGCTTCTTTCCAGCTAGCCTCTCTTCCACCAACCAGTGCCGCATGTGAACAGCATTCTCTTCGGGTTTACCTACAGGTGCAAGAGTGGCTGGGCCATTCATTAGATCCTGTTGAGTGGGGATGGAAAAGTGTGAGTGGCACACTTGTTCCTATAACAACATCCCTTCCTCCAGCTCCAGAAAAGCTCCTGAATTTGATATTATGTAACTGTAAAAGCGAATGCAGCTACAAATGCGAGTGTGTGCGGGCTGGACTGTAGTGTGGTATTATGTGTGCCAAATGCCTTGAGGCAACATGCAATAACATTGTTATCAATGATGGTTCAGATGAAGAGGACCTTTAATGGACTGGTTAATTTTTTTATTGTGTACTTCCATTAATTGATTTTTGATCAGGTTTCATTTTTAGCTATGTATTATGCAACAATAATGGATGTTAAACAACTAAGTGCCTTTTACTTCACATATTATACAAGTTACGATACAACGAATGATATTTTTCGCGCAACAGTCGTGATATGCATATTTCGGCACTTACGCCCTTATTGCCTTAAAAAGGTATGAAGCCGGCATCTGAGAGATGGGGACTTTTTAGGATCAATTTTTAACACCCAAAGGAACGTCTGTGCCAAATTAAAAACCTACATTTTTTTTTTCTGGTGAAACGCTATAGTCAATATTAACCTAAATTGCTCAAAAACCCATTGTTGTGCAGTAGTTCCTTGTAATCCTTAATATGTCAGTCAATTATTATCGCATACACATTTTTGACCCACCAATGTAAAGCTAATAAAATAACGGAAAACGTTTATAAAGGTATATTTTTGCCTATCAGCGGTGGATTTGATGTAACTGGTGATTGTATAGAGCAGTGATACATTTTACTTCCATTAGTTGAGTATAAATTAGGTTATAAGATAATTTTTGCGGTGTATAAAGTAATAAAAACGAATCATTAAGGACTAAGGGCCCTTAACTTTAAAATGTTGACCAAATTTTGATATATTAGAATGAATATTTTTCGCGCAACAGTCGTGATATGCATATTTCGGCACTTACGCCCTTATTGCCTTAAAAAAGTATGAAGCCAGCATCTGAGAGATGGGGACTTTTTAAGATCAATTTTTAACACCCAAAGGAACGTCTGTGCCAAATTTCAAAACTACATTTTTTTTTTTGAGGTAAAACACTAAAATTCCTGGGCTATTAAGTAAATCCATCGTAAAGCCACACTAAGACGCTGGTTCACAGAGTCGGTCGGCTTCTTCAAAGAGTTTTTTTTGGGGGGGGGGGGGATAAACACCGCGCCTGTCAAAGAGAAGTGACCCGCGCCATACTCAAGTGTCACATTTCACAACTGGCCGCTACGGAGCTCGGGTTGAGCAGAGGAGCCGATGTTCCTTTGTCAACTCCGCCCACATTAGCGCGCGGTCACGTGGATTCCGAACCTGGCAGCTCGGCCGTGGATTCGACTAGCGTGCAGGGAAGACATAGGTATGTCATTAGTAGGGGGGCATGCAGATTTCGCGAAAAGATTTCGAGACTAGATGAAAGTCGAAACACTGTAGCATTGTCTGTGTTTCCGTGATTGGGTGAGTTTCTCCCAGGTACATATCGATTGTTACAACACCAATCGCAGTGATTCAGTGCGGGAGCAAACGCGTCCTGAGTGGCTCAGTCAAATAAGGCAACGACTTCTCTCGCAGACGGCCGCCAATCACAAGGAAGAAACCACAGGTACGCGTACACCTTGTTGCAGTCTAATACGCAATCAGATCTTTTCGCGAAAAATGCCTGCCCCTAGTCATTAGGTTTGTAGGGCGGACGGGGGTTGGGTGATAGATCTCCTCACAAAAAAATTCCCTAAATCTAATATAGGGTGTTGGTATGTATGACGTTGATAAACCCCGACACCGTTTGACCGATCGCCATGAAAGTTGGCACATCCAAGTGTTTTTTTTTTTCATAGAAAAGATTTTTATGTCACCTTTTTTTTTTTCGTAACTCGCCACTAGATGTCGCTGCAGCGCAATCAACTATTATACCGTTCAAACCGATCGCCACGAAAATTGGTATGTTGTGAATTTTTATTCAATAACAACTAGTGATTGTGACTGTGATCAGTATTTGGTGAGTGAGTTAAATTATTTGAATTGCCATTTTTAAATGAATTTCTTTATGGAGTCTAGATTGCATATAAAACATCCATTTTATATATATAGGATAGAGATGTAAATAAATAAACACTGGCAGGACAACGTCTGCCGGGTTCTGCTAGTAAATCTATAAAAACTATCATTCCTACCAAATAAAGGAAAAAAAAAATCTGAAAGCCAAAAGCTGAGCAAATCGGTTCTATTCACCTTCCCCCCCCCCCCCCCCTCACCGAGCAAGTTTTCACGAACTGAAATTATGCGTAAGCCCCTGTGTGTCATGACTAGCGACTATGTCGTACAGAGGCGGTTCTAGGAAGACAATTTGGGGGGGGGGGGGGGCGGTAAGCTACCGTACAAATAAAAGATGCAGTTGCAAAGCATTACGTTAAATTCAACCATCGGCCTTGGAATATTTGCAAATATGTTTGTCTCAAATACTGAATCTTAATAGATTTATGAAAATGTTGTATAAAAAGAAACGTTCAACACAAGAATAAAAATTAGGTACGGGCTATCGGTATTACAGCCTTTTTTTTTCCGCCACCCCTTGGAGTTATGTTTCTTGGCATATTGCTGAAGCCAAGATGCCTATCAAAGAGAAGGTGGGAAAACAACCACCCAATCGGTTGTGATGGGTCGGGATGGTGAAGTAGATAAAATAAAACAATTCTATACTACCAGGGAAAAATAGTATCATTAAAGTGTTGAATTAGGTATACTGACAAGTAACCACAAAAAGAAGAAGAAGAAGAAGAAGAAGAAGAGAGAAGAAGAAGAAGAAGATGAAAATGTGAGCGAGTCTTTCAGTATTACACATCGATGTGTAAAATTTAACTTCGATAACGAGGTATTGTACTATTCTATGAAAAATACCTGCGAATCCATTTTTTGACGTGACAACGTCTAATAAATCGATGAACGCCGGCTGCACGCACGAAAAAGGATGGCTCAATGTCCCGTTATGCACGTTGTCCCGTTACGCTCATTGTACGCTTGCGCCGCATCTATCTCTCTTCCACTCGATTGGAACAACCATCGACTTGACTTTTTCGAGGCACATTAAAATTGAAACACTCCCATTCGTTTCCTACTTTTCCTATCATCGTCCTATCCTTAACAGAATAACACAGATTGGAAGGAGTTAAATAGCAAACATGTATAAAAGTTATAGTTAAAATAATCTCTTCGTTAAAGTAGTAAACATATTTGAATTAATGAGTGCAAATAAAAGTAAATTTATCAATTGAATTGTAGATTTCATTTCACTCCTTCTTTGTATCCATACAAAATAGTGATAATTCAATAAAAATGATTCCATTTTATTCATAAAAGTATGCAATCATTTCATCAATGTTTTCTTATGACGTTATCACGTAAAATTATCGTCCGTAAACCGACTTTACAGACAACCCACCCCCTTTTTTTAAAATTAAAAACGGTATTTATATATATATTTTTGGATTTAAACTAGAAAGGCGTAAATTTTTTTTAAAAATATAAGAACTGAACTAGAGGGTTATTTGTAGGTATTTGTACGTATTAGTATTTAGTTCACAAACATTTAGAATGTTAACATTAAGTTTTAAATACCTATGTTGCATGAAAAAGATTATTTCAGAATTATATATGTTAATTTATAAAATAATATAAGTCAATTTTTGGAAAAAATTCGAAGCTAACCTTTCCAGACCTTTTATTGGGTAAGTTGATTTTTTAGGTGATTGCCATTGGTTTCTAGTCCTACAAGACGTGTAGAGTCACGTGTGTTCCAATGACACAGGTCGGTCGTTCATTGTAAGCATTTTCATTCTTAACTGTCAGCAAATAATAAAAAAAAATTATGTGTACAGCTCCCATCAAAGGTTTAAGATCCTCGGAAGATTAAAGAGGATAATGTTTTGGTTTGGAACTATTGGTAGAAGTTGCTTATTAATTCAAATAACTCTCAACATTCTCAATTAATACATTATTAAATTACTTAAAATCACTCTCAATTTTGGTAACTATTTGTTAAACAAACCAAATTTAGAGTTCAATAACATTTTTACTACACCAGAAGTTTCTTTATAGGGTTTTTGAGATAATGGAGCTTGTTTAAATTGTTTTGTATTTGGAGACACTTGCAAACATTAAAAAAAGAAAAAAACTGTTGCAAGAATACAGTGATTTATTTGAAAAATCTTTATTCGTAAAGAAAGTTACATAAACGAATAGCAGTCCAGAGGGAAAAAAATACTATCGCCTTTTTCTTTTTATAACATTTTGCGGATTACACATAAAAAATTAAATGTTATTTTAATATATATATATATATATATATATATATTGTTGATAAGGAAGTAATCGACACCAGTAGAACCAGATTATTATTTAAGTTTTCTAGTGGTCTAAAACTTTTAATGAGACATCTACGTTATAAATGATTTTATTATTTTGGCACTTCGAAAATATTCGGTAGCTTGAATTTCAATCCTGAAATGTTTTTAATGACTCGCAAATAATAATAATAATAAACTTCTGCGGTGTTTTCTGGCACGCCCTCCGCAAGATTATTATTTTCTCTCTCTGTGTGTGTATGTGTGTGTGTGAGCGCGCGAGGTTATCGATGGATCGATTCGCGTGCAGTCTCCCAACTCGCGGACCAGCCGACCCCCGCGGTATAATCGACCGCATCACGTCTGGGGCGAGCGCCCCTAACCTGTCCAGACCTGCGCGCAGACAGCGGTCGGGAAGTCACGCCTAGCTGGTCGCCCGGGTAGGGTTACGAGACACTGATAACAAAAAAGGAGGACATTCACCTCGAAAAAGGAGGACATTTCACTAAAAAGGAGGACAATATATTTTTTAAAAAAATCCATGAATTAATTACAATGGAGTACGATATTTTACAATGTTTTGGCATTTAATACAGTTTCAGTAGGTATAAAGAATCAAACAAACTACGCATGTACAGCATATTAAAAACACGTGCTTCTGCATGTGCTGCTACCTGTCAAGCTGTCATAGAACTACTTACTAGTTGAGTGACTCTGCGGACAGCGCATTAGCGCGCACCGAGCGCTTTACTCAGAGTGTAACTGCAGGAATTATCTCACTTTATAAAAAAGCCGGACATTTTGGAGCATTAAGGAAAATCCGGCCGGACGCAAAAAAATACATAAAAAGGAGGACATGTCCTCCTTTTGCCGGACGTCTGGTAACCCTACGCCCGGGCAATCAGCGCCGAATATGCAAAAAAAAAACTATCGCATCCTGGACTGCCTGCGGCGTTAATGTCAGTTGTAGGAACGGGCATCAAAGCAACTAGAAAAAGAAAAAATATATATATTTGCTAATCGTTAAAATTACAGCAACCGTTATATTTATAAAAAAAAATCATTTTTAAAATTTTTAATTCCTTCATATTGAAAACATATTATTATCATTCTAAATGTTTGTGAACTAAATACTAATACATACAAATACCTTCAAATCCCTCTAGTACAGTTCTTATATTAAAAAAAATATATTCTCCCACCTTTCATGTTTAAAACCACAAAGAAATATAAATGCTTGTTTTAATTTTAAAAAAAGGGGGGCCGCGTGTATTTTTCATAGAATAATACACAATACCTCGTTATCGAAGTTAAATTTTACATATCGCTGGGTTCTACTGAAAGACTAGCTCACTTTTATTTCCTTGTGGTTACTTGTCAGTATAAGTCAACACTTTAATGATACTATTTTTTCCCTGGTAGTTTAGAATTGTTTTATTTTATCTACTTCACCATTAAAATTTATAATTTTTTTTTAGTATAAGGGTAAAACATGTTCAGTATATTTTGTGTAAATGTTTTATTATTAATATGTTTGCTGGTGATTTGTTAATTCGGTTTCTATTTGTTGATTGGCCCTAGTTTGTATTAAGGTTATTTTACGTGTAACAATTCTGGAAAGATCTATTTGGTAAATTGGAAGACTTCACCGAGTTTGTGTCTTTCTGTCTGTCTGTAGTCCGAGTATTGCGGATACGGTTAAGGCCTAGAGCCATTAAATTTGGTTCGTGTGATCCAACAGGTGGAGTCCATTTGCGTCTCAATGAAATGTGTTTTTTTTTTTCAAAGTTCTTATCTTTTGAAGTGAAATTTCTTTGCTGAGGGGGCAACAATTCTCTAGCGTTACGAAAATCCAGATCTCATGAGGGGAATAGTCAGGTAGGCCCTACGTGGTGGGGGAACAGGTAGAATAGGAGAGTGTGTCAGCGGCGACGCCACTCCAACGCATGCGCTAGCGGTCGAATGGGAAGACGGCAAAGGGCTGGGACGTCGGAACAGGGGAGGGGGGGGGGGCAGCAGGGGCGAGTTGCCCCCGTGCTGTTATGCATGGGGGGGGGGGGGGGGCGAGAGTAGCATTTCGCCCCCCTCCTTTTCCCAGAATAAATGTTTGGTGCTTGTAGTATTTTTCTCAACCAGTAGTTACAATCGTTGCATTGGTGATCACATTGATTAGAAAATCAAATTTATGATTGTCAATATACTGTAAAATGATTGCAAATTCCTAGATGGTATTTTATTTAAAATGTACTTCATCTACTATCAGAATATTATTTAATAAAAACTACCTCATCAAATTCTTGGAATGGTATATTTAATATTCTGGTTCGGAAACTCATTAAATAGCACAATTTTGCATCTAAAATTCCAAATTTTTCCGGGGAAAGATCCCCTGGACCCCCCGCTCTAGGACTGAGGTAAGTGCTATACATATTTTCGCCCCCCACTCATGAAAACGTTCCGACGTCCCTGGCAAAGGGGAAGAGATATAGGTACGTATCTAAGCATGCTGTATGCTAGTTGTAACGGCCAGAAAGGGAGACGGCAGGGGAGAGGTGGAAATGACGCAGCAGTGATGCTACGGAATTCTCGTAAAGCTGCTTGTGTTTGTCTACTCCTCAGTTTCCGAAACGGCTGAAGATTCACGCTGCCATTATTTATTTTATTTTATTTTATTTAAAGAAACACCATTTATTTATTCGTATGGAAAAGAGTTATTGGTTTGTGCAATTGAGTTTGTAATTATCATTCATTTTTATTTGAATAGTTTGATCGAAAATGATCAATACCTAAAAAGAAAGACTACACGCGCACTTTTTTTTTTTTAATCATTTAGGACCAAATATTTCCAATAGTGCTTTCTTCGTCTCCTGGCAACGGCTGCTGCATTGTTGATGCTTTATTGACTTTGTTTTGGATCTTATCCATTCTTTCTGTAATCATCTTTGCCATCATATTGACACAAAATTGTTGGTTAAATAAATGCGAATACTAAGGCCCATTGATAAAAGGTTGAATCCAAGATGTCTCTTTTTGATATAATATATCCCGTTCACCTTAAATTCTGGCGATTTTTGAAATGACAACGTCTAATAAATCGTGAAACGCCGGCTACACGCACGAAAAAGTGTCCCGTTACGCTTTGCCCCGTTACGCTCATTGTACGCTTGCGCCGCATCTATCACTCTTCCGCTCGATTGGAACAACCATCGATTTGACTTTTTCGAGGCACATTAAACTTGAAACACTCCCATTCGTTTCCTACTTTTCCTATCATCGTCCTATCCTTAACAGAATAACACAGATTGGAAAAAGTTAAATAGCAAACATGTTTAAAAAAAGTTTAAAAAATCTCTTCGTGAAAGTAATAAACATATTTGAATTAATGAGTTCAAATAAAAGTAAAATTTATCAATTAAATTGTAGATTTCATTTCACTCCTTCTTTGTATCCATACAAAATAGTGATAATTCAATAAAAATGATTCAATTTTATTCATAAAAGTATGCAATCAATTCATCAATGTTTTGTTATGACGTTGTCACGTTAAACTATCGTCCGTAAACCGACTTTACAGAGAACCAATTTTTTTTCCAATTTATTATTTTTTTTATCGTTCCACTGTGCATGCTGACAGGGACGTGCTGAGAGCTTGTACATGGCGAGTGTGCTTCCGTGCGTGTTGCGGACACGACCGCCGCGGCCATCAGACCCGTCGCTCTTCGCCTGCGTGGGAGGATCCAGCCCGCGCTCCTAACGCCCTCGCCTCACGAAGATGGGGGGGGGGGGGGGGGGGGGGGGGGACTGGCCTCGCACCTGCGTCTCCGGGGGAAGAGGTCGTGACCTCCCTCATCCTTCCACACGCCACTCCCGGCAGCCAATCAGACACGCGCGCCGCGCGCGGAGGTGAGGGAGTTAGTTCTCTCCCTTAGCTACGCCAAGTTCGATCCGCGACACTGTTAGAAATTGCAGTCGAAATCCACGGACTTTTTCAACGAAGGATAAATTCAACTTCAATAAACATAATTTCTAATAACCGAATCTTTGTACAAACTCCGCCTCATTTAGACTTCCCAGTTGTATATATTTCTTTCTAAATATCGGTGAACACACACATTTGACGAAATAAGTGTTCATTTTTTTTAAATGTTTTGTTAACATAATAAGAATATTATTTTGGTATCAATGATAAAATAGATGAACTCAAGTGTCCGTAAATTTTCGAAGACAGCCGTGAATTAACGAAGATAGCCGTGAATTTACGAAGATCCCCGGATTATTAGTATTCAGCGTTCTTCGTAAATTGAAAGTGAAAATATTTTTTTAATATTTGATAAGTCAGTGCGACACTCGATATTTATTTGCCCAACGTAACTTAATCCAAGTGTGCAGGAATGGGGAAGGGGGGGGGGAGTCCAAAGGACCCAGAGGGCGGTATCCAAGACAGTGATTACTCCCATTTGCAATTCCGACGATGTGAAACAGTCTGTTGAACACAGTATCGAGAAACTCTGTCGTGAAGAAAAAGACTATGTAGGAAAAGGATCTGGCTGGTCTCTGTCTTCGGTAAACTGTTTAGAGCTTGGAATCAGTCGGTTCAAGCTAATGCAGAACTAAATGTTGTTAGACTGCTAACTTTCGCAAGTGCTCTTGTAGAAATTATTCAATAACTTTTTTTGTAACGATCTTATGTTTTTTAAAGCTGTCATTTATTTCAGTAATTTTAATTTAATTATCTTTTTTGAATTGATCATGGATTGAACAGAGGACTATAATTGTCTGAACCGATAATTTTTTTAACAAGTGATTTTTTTTTATGATTATTGGAATTCCCCCCGAATTTCTAACTTAATAAATATCGATTTACGATATGGCTGCCAAGATGGGCAAAACGATGGCGAACGCCCTTGAACAAAATAATTACTGCACTCTAGCGGGTAAAAATTAAACTAACATGGCGGTAGCACACACTAGCAGAAGGAAACAGGAGTCGGATCCAGTATGGCGGCCTCCAGCAAACGTAAACAAGATGGCGGACATGACGTTATACTGGCTGACGGAATATATACATTGGCAGTAGTGGTGGGAGGCCAGTATGTCGGTAATCTCCGTGGAAGAAGAATCCGTCACCATTTTCTTTACTCTCTTCGGGTTATAACCGAACACTCTATGATGTAGGTATTTTTTATTAAGTTTTTTTAAATTACATTACATATTTTTTTTTAGAAATTTGAAAATTTTTCCAAATTGTTAAAATAATCATTACGGATTTTAAAGATGTCGGTGGATTTTAAAAATGGCAAAATGTCTTTATTAAAAATTTATTAATTAAATTTTTCCAATTTTTTAGCATAAGAATACGGAATTTCAAGATGGCAGCCATAAAGAAAATTGCAACGGTTATGTAACAGTTCAAAATGGCGGCCATGTCATCCTAATGGTCGAGTTCATGACCTCGGTGGCTTGGGGCAGCTTGAATTGCGGACTTCAAGCCAATTTGCAGACTTTTTAAGCCACTTGCATTCTTGAAGACTAAATTTTCCCTCAAAATGGGAATTTGTACCTCAAAGTAAGGAAAAACATTTCCTGATTTTTTGATAATTTTGGTGTAGTTTTTCTCCTGAAAACTGGATATTTTGACGGATTTTTGGAAAATGTTTGACAAATTGTGTCTTTTGGGCCAATTTCGAAGGTCGAGGTCATCCAAGATGGCTGCCGTGACGTCACAATTTAAGATGGCGGTCAACTCCCTCGGCTCCTCTCCTGAAATCCTGGGCTCGGAGCACTTGTTGTATACTACTCACATGCTTTGTTTTTTAAAACTTCTTTTTCGTAAATGAAATTAGCGTTGTTGCTGTGCGAGTGACCAATTGTGGGAATAGGTAACCACAGGTAATATGGTTTTCAGATCTGTGAAGTGTTTAGACATGTGACCTAACTCAGGCTATACCGGCACAACTCCATCTGCCCACTGGTTCTAGGCGCTTCGCGTGTGAGACATCCGAGGCATGCCATCATCCGGTATTTCCTACCGATCATAATTATTACTGAGACACTCGTCTATCCTGTACGTCAGCTGTTAAAAATATTTTCACAGGAAAGTTACATGGTGCTAGAGAAAAAAAACTTCAATTAGTTTCGGTTTTGCGTCTCTTCGGTAAAGTCATTAGAAGAAACCGGAAAAATGCACGGTTTAATTTTGCAATATGCTAAAATTAAGATAATTTTACATCAGCGCTGCTTCTGCTATTGGTTCGCTGTTAATCTGGAGGACTGTGGGCAAATTAGAGACCCCCTCAGTCAAAGCAGTATCGAATCACGAGTCAACCCAGTATAGACGCCTCACGAGTCAGCAGCCAATGAACAGGCGACGTTTGCCCGAGTGTACAGAGTAATGTGGAGTCTGTCCTGGAGTTCAGTGAAACCACGAATATTTCTAATAAGAGATGGTGATAAGTAATGCATAGGGACCTGAAAAATTCGCGGTTTCGATGACCTTCAGGATAGTCTACTCTACACAGTCCTCTGTACACTCGGGCAAATAACGCCAGTTCGTTGGCTGCTGACTTGTGAGTCGTCTCAACTGGTTCGTCCGTGATTCGTCACTTCTTTTGTTGAGGGTTTCTCATGGGCCCAGAGTAGCCCAGACGAACAATGAGCCAATAGCAAAAGCAGCTTAAAGGTATATGTGTATGAATTTCAGACTATCGCGAAATGAATCGGCGAATTTTTCCGGTCTCAAGTAATGCAGTTACGGGAAAATGGGGAATTAATCGTCCCTGTCCTTGGGTCGATCCCTGGTTGGGTCGAGTGATTTTTTTTTTTATTTGGGAAAAATTTATTTCCTGGGTACATATCTGCAGAAGGCAATTGGGAACCACCGTAGCATCATCGTTCCTAGTGCGTCCCAGTCACGCCATTGTCACCATCTCGCGGCGATGACTACGATTCCAAACACGCATCTGGTCCGATCAAACCATCTTAATCACGATCATCCTCACCACCAATATAACCACCACCACCATCTTCTTCACCACCACTATCTTCTCACCACCACCATCACTATCATCATCGACAACCTCACCACCAATATCACCATCATAACCTCCACCAACATCATTACCGCTACCAATCATCAACTTAATCAAAATCAACACCACCACTATCATACTGGATTTTCTAAGGAATCTTCTGAAAATGTAAAGAACATTTTTTTTCCTATGTATGTCGTCTTAAATGACGACAAAAAAAAGCCAGTCATGGGGACTGTCAACAGAAGTTAAAAATTAAAACTTTTTTTAAATGTGTAATATGACATCATTTCTACGTCAAATGTACGTAAGAAAATGATTTTGGTATTATATCAGTACGATGTCAGCATGATATCATTTATCATTACATCATTTTTTTTAGTCACAGCAGATGTCAGTGGTATGTAAAAAAAAATTCATTTCCTAGCTATGACTTACCAGTGATGTCAGACCTAGGTCACGAATTCATGTGGTCAAATTAACTTCACTTACAGCTACTACAGAATGTCGGTGATGCGAACTCACAAGATTTTACCCATCCAAAAAAAGAGTCCAACACGCACATGATACAGTCGAGTATATACAATGTATTAGTGTATATATGCGTATACATGTACACAGGTCGCTGCGCGTCGCCAGTCTGGCGCAACACGTCACTAGCATGTCGGTGACGCGAACCCACAAGTTTTGGCCCCTTACCAAAAATCGCTCAACGCCGGCTAAAGAAGTTTTCACTTCAAAACTTATCACTTTCTCCGTGTCTGAGGCTCTTCGCTCGTCAGACTGCAGGGAGCCCGCCTTATCGTTGGGTTCAGCGGCTGTTTCCCAGACCCGCGGCAGCTGTTCGCGGATCGCGAGTGTGATCACCGACAGCTTAAAAGACACGCTTCAGAACACCTGGTTAGCAACACAGCAAGTGGTGCGAGCCAGTGGCGGATACAGAATTTTGGTTTGGGAGGGGCTTGACCCAGCTGAGGCTAGGCTTTATCAAGGCAAACACTAAAACAATAGTGGACCCAGATGCTTTTGGAGGGGGCTTGAGCCCCTTAGCCCCCACCCCCCCTCTGGATCCGCTATTGGTGCGCGCAGAGTCACCAAATGGGGAGATATACAGGAACAGATCGGGAACCATCTATGTTTTCAACAGTTTTGAGGCTACTGGGCGAAGCCAGACTTTATAAACATTGGAAAAGAGAGGAAGGGGGCGAACGTAACCGAAAAAAATATTTTTGAATATGCCTGTTTCAAGCGAGGCTGGTGGGTAGGGTGTTTCCTTTCCCCCCCACTTTTCCATGAAAATGTTTACAAAATATATGATGCTTAATAAAGTAATTTTAAGCTATTTGCGGACCCTTAAGTGCTTTTTAAAAACTTGAACTTCTTACATGATTTTTTTCTATTTTTTTTTAATGAAATCCTTACACTACCACTGCTTGTAATTATATTCTAACACGTGTTTTAACAGAGAGCTACTATCTAGTTTTGCATATCAAGTGGATGTAAATTGGACCACAGGCTTGTATCATAAATTTTTAAATGTTTAATGAGCTGTATTATTATGAAAACAAAATTTGGTTTTAAAAATTGGGGGGGGGGGGGGGGGGGGGGGCTTTGCTCCACCCTGTCCATCCCTAAGATGTTATTTTAGAGTGTAGCAATGGCTTTTGGCTATTTGTAGTAGCAGTCACTATTAAATTTTTCTCACTCTCAAATTATGTACTTTTCTTTAACAATACCAAATATAAACTATTACTATAAAACAATTTTATGGCCTATATTAATGTTGAAACCATCATGGTGTATTTATATTACAGGTTTCACCAAAAGTTTACAACCGTCATTTAGATGCGAGGTGATAATACTTTAGTTATTAAGGTCCGGTATAAATTACTTGTAAATATTACGTATTATTCGTTCCTAATTTTACTAAAAACCTTTTTAACACAATAAAATACAGATTTTTTAAAATAATAATTCCTGTAAAAGTTATGTTTATTTTAATTTGTAAGGTTTTTGTGATAATGAAGTTAATACAAACCTTTTCTGGAAAAACAAATTATCTCTCGCCAGAATAGTCATTTTTTTTAAATCATGATTCGTAAAGAAAGTTAAGGTGAACAATTATCAGTTCAGAGAAAACGTTCTTATAACGTATATTTTTTATAACATTTCTTGAGCAGAAGTCAAAGGCCAATTAAAAGTAGTTTTAAAAAGATTTGTTTGCTGTTAATAAGCTATTTATGCCAAATTTCAGAGCTTTCTCGAAACAAAGTGACTACAAACAAGTAAAACGTGGAAAAACACCGACCATAGTCACAGGAAAAATCTTAATTATCAGGGAATCAAGCAAACAAGATTGTTTTTAATGTCAACAGGAAAAAATTACGAAGAAGTGCTGGTGGCGTGATGTGTCGATTTCAGGTTGATTACACATTAGTGTTTCCTTGGAAACACTCAATAGTGTGTGCCCAGTTATTGCATTTTAGCGAACGAACTAGGAGAAAAGTGTGTTTATACATAGCCCAGGGAGCCTGTAAATTATTTATAATTTGGTAGCTTAGACGGGCACGAATCACTTGTAGTTTTTGTGAGTTATGCTCATTGGGAGTATATTTTCGAACATGGAAAGTTTTAAAATTGCCCTGGAAGTTAGGTTAAGGGTAGAGAGATAGAAGCAGAAAGACGCTGTCGTGTTTCCAACAGTTTCTCAGGCCATTGCAATTTCCTATCCACCATTTTTTCAATTTTTGCTTCGTTAAATTATAGTATTTGATTTAGTGCACTGTAAATTTGAACATTTACATGAAAGAAACTGTACGGCTACAAAAAAAAAATCTAAGTAATACTGGGTTTGGGTTATTGCCCGGGGATTTGTGTTTCTTGCTGTCCCAGTGTATATTAGTTATATTTATTTGTAAACTGCTCCCTGAATAGCCTTCCAGTATTAAATGCGCATATAAATAAACAAAATATAATCACATAAAGTCCAATTGTTGAATATTCTATTATCTTTGTTTTCTATGATTTAAAATATGCATGATTGTATAAAACATCAAAAAAATTTTTACAATTATGCACAAAATTTCGTAACCTGGAAAGAAATATTCAGTATTCACCAAAAAAGGTATCTCATGTGTGCAAAAATAACCATAGCAAAGGTTTTTTTGTTGCAAATTTACAGTATTTTTCTTGCAGTAGGCCTATTAAAAACCATTTCTCGCAACTCGTTTTCAAAGGAATCTTTTGTAAAAGTACAGAACATATTTTTCTGTGTCGGAGTGCTAACTTGAGCTGTTTGTTAACTGCGTCATCCTTAATTCGTTACTTCTTGTACTGAGGGTTTGTCGTTGGCTCAGATTCTCCACATAAAATGTGAGCCAGTAGCAGAAGCATCCCAAATGTATTAGCTTCTGAAGTTTAGTCTGTCTCGGTATGAAACAGGTAATGTTTAACGGTTAGTTTATATACACTACAGCTAGCTTTTCTTCCCGTCTTTGAATTAGATGTCAGTTATGTTTCTGTATTGACATAAAAAAAAGTGATCGAGTCTTTCAGTACTCGCCAGAGATGTATAACATATAACCTTATTTTGATAACGAGCAAATCCATGTGTTCTCATGTCGCAAAAACACTTATAATACGAAACTTGTATATAAAACTTTATCTTAGAAATTTTTAAATAATGCCAAGCGTGACAAATACACTAAAGTTGTGTTTTAAACTGAATTTATGAACGAAAATTACCCGAAGTTTCCGCATTACCGCTCGAATTCGCTGCCGAGCGAAAGGTTAAAGTATACATATAATGAAACGGCTCCGTTAAAAGCGAAAAAAGACTTCGAAAAAAAAAAATGCTGAACCCCGGTTTTTGGACCTGGTGAACTTTTAGTTCGCGCCTTCCTCCACAGATGGCAGCACCCTGGTAACACATTTACGTTCTCTGCGCCTTTCGTTCCATACAAGAAATTACACATAGCAATTGCCGTATACCGAGAGCTAAGACGTTACACATCAAAAAGGTTTCCAATTATCTGCTAATAAAGCTAAAGATAATGTTCTTTATGTTCTGAGAAATGATAGACACGCGATTCTTATATCAATATATATATAAAAAAATTTGTTGTCAGAGTTCTGTTTAAACATTTTATCGGGACCCTGATAATATTAAAGAAAAAAACATAGCAAAACATATGTGGTTTAGGATTCAAGTTTGTTTACCCAACACAAATGTTCTCGGTACCTTCTAATAGACAGTTCTCGTGACACGTAAAACTCTACCCGGAATAATATCTCGCCGTAGATAAGGGCAACGCGCGCAAAACGGTTCTCGTAAACTGCGCGGTAAAGGATATGACGTCAATCCCACCATGCATCTTCCTCGTGACGTCACGCGACTTCCGCAGCCGTCGCACCATGAGCTCAACACTGTCGCGATCTGAGAGTGAGCGGTCATGTTTATTGCGAGCGTAAATATTGGGAACGAACGTCATTGCGGTCAGCCACGCTGTTATTTATTGTGCCTAAACAATCATTTGTGGTTTTTTTTTTTTTCGTTCTCTTAGTACATTTTTCTTTGTTTTTCTATGTTTGTTGACCATATTCCTGTTACGGAATATTTTGTGGTGTTTATATCCGGTTGACAACAACAATTTTTTTGCTTAATTTGTGTTTTTTGTCTTTTGGGTATTTTTATTTATTTTTTTATTTTTTAGTTTTCTTCTACAGAAAAAGTGCTTTGCAATGGCGTATGTCCAAAAAACTTACATCAAGTTGTGCCTAAACATGTTATACTTTCTTTGTTTTTTTACCCATCCTTCAATTCTGTATCACGCTGTAATTATTATTATTATTATTATTATTATTATTTGTAAATGAATATTCGTGTAAACGTACAGATATTTGTTAAATCTGTACATTTACACGAAACAACTGAATCACTAAAAAAAAAACAGATATCTTTAAATGTATACATTTACACGAAAAAAACTGTATCACTACAATAATACATTGTTCACAGTTGTGCTGGGCTGGAATTCTTACCCGGACATTTATGCTTTGTGTTGTCACAGTACCACCAATAGTTAAAGTTACTTGTAAATATTTCCCTGAACAGCTTTCCAATATTAACTACGCACATTGATAAGCACAGTTAAACAAAATACTGTCCAATGGTTGTATATTCGATTATCTTATCCATGGTTTGAGAAAAAAAAAATTATACTTGAATGAACACATCAATTAAAATACGAATATATGTTCTCAATGTTATCTCGAAAAACGTACTTCATACATGCAAAAAAAAAAAACGTAGCCATGTGTTGTACAAAGTTGCAATATCTTAAAAAAAAATTGGTTGTCTGTAAAGTCGGTTTACGGACGATAGTTTAACGTGACAACGTCATAACAAAACATTGATGAAATTATTGCATACTTTTATGAATAAAATTGAATCATCTTTATTGAATTATCACTATTTTGTATGGATACAAAGAAGGAATGAAATGAAATCTACAATTTAATTGATAAATTTTATTTTATTTGCACTCATTAATTCAAATATGTTTATTACTTGAACGAAGAGATTATTTTAACTATAACTTTTATACATGTTTGCTATTTAACTTCTTCCAATCTGTGTTATTCTGTTAAGGATAGGACGATGATAGGAAAAGTAGGAAACGAATGGGAGTGTTTCAAGTTCAAAGTGCCTCGCAAAAGTCAAATCGATGGTTGTTCCAATCGAGTGGAAGAGAGATGGATGCGGCGCAAGCGTACAATGAGCGTAACGGGACACAGCGTAACAGGACAATGTGCGTAACGGGACACTTTCGTGCATGCACCCGGCGTCCATCGATTTATTAGACGTTGTCACGTCAAAAAAATTTTTTCTGTGTTATTATCGCAGGTTGGACGATTCACTGACCGAGTTTGTTGGTACAACTATGTTCGTGGAAAACGAGCACATTCCCGCGCACGTGCATGGAGAAAGCGTGCTCGTCACCAACATACATATTTTTTCAACCGCGGCTTTTCTTTTTCTTCCTCTTCTTTGAAGCACCGTTGTTGTAGAGTCGTGGCGATGCTGGTGGTGGTAGAAGTGCTGGCATTTAGGTTCGTCAGCCCGAACAGGCGCCTCGGGTCCCAAATAACAGAGCGCTGCGGGATGGAGGCGATTATCATATGTAAAATGTTTCTTTTTCTTTTCTCTCTCTCTCTCCACATGTTCCTCTGGAAGTGGACGGAGACGGGAGAGAAACACCGCGGAATGCGCGCGCCGACATTCCAGACGCCGGTAATGACCGCCGTAGTTTCGGGGCCTAAGGGAGGAGGACACGTCACGTGGTCATGACGTCATCGCAGGTGGTTTCAGACGAGAGGGTGGAATACTTTACGCGCAGGTAGGAGGCGGTGATGGAGAGGTAGATGTGTGTGTGTGTGTGTGTGTGTGTAGGTGTAAATGGAGCTGTGGAGGACGGGGCAGGAAGGAGAACGGTTGGATTTGAAAGATGATCCCCACCTTCGAATCATGCAAATTCTTTCGTCGGACCGACCGATCATCATTTTTGGGGAAGGAAAAAAGAAATTTCGGGAGAGTTCACTTACATCCGCCGTCCTCACGCACACTCGGGGCAAACGTCGCCTGTTCATTGGCTGCTGACTCATGAGGAGTCTCGACTGGGTGACTCGTGATTGGAGACCCAAAAATTATAGCGTATTAATCTCGTCGTATGCCGAAATTCTAAACAATTATAACTTTGTGCTGCTTCTTCTATTGGTTCAATTTTGATCTGGAGGGCTGTGGCCCAATTAAAGACCTTCAATCAAACAAGTATCAAATCAATAGTTACCCAGTTCAAAAGCCTCACAATTCAGCAGCCAATGAACAAGAGTCTGTCCAGGAGGTAATTGAACCTGCAAATTTTTCCAGTCTCTACTTATGATTCTATACCTACTTCTTTGACTGAGGGTCTCTGATTGTCCCAGGGTCTTCCGGACCAAAAGTGAACCGATGGCAGAAGCAGGAAAAAAAGGCGTAATTATTTGAATTTCAGCGTATCAAGAGATACTAACACAGTCCGGAAAAATTCGCTGATTCATTCCGGTTCATATGCTGAATTCAAATAATCATACAGTTGTGCTGCTTCTGCCATTGGTTCACTGTTAATCTGGAGGACTGAGGGCCAATTAGAGACCCTTAATCAAAGATGTATCTAACCATATGTTTACCACTGAGACAGGTGACAGGCCAGAGTATGCAGATGATCGTGGTGACTATACTGGATTTCATAGAGAACTAGAAATATTTGCAGTGTCTGGTCATTTGTTAAGGCTTGCAGAACTAGCGTTTTTTCTTTCTTTTTGTAGCCAGTTGAGAATACCAGAAACCTGTGCGTAATAAGTAGGGGCATGCATTTTTCACGAAAAGATCTGAACACTTATTAGACTGCAACAAGGTATACCCGCACCTGTGGTTTCCTCCTTGTGATTGGCGGCCGTCTGCGAGAGAAGTCGTTGCCTTATTTGACCGGGCCACTCAGGACGCGTTTGCTTCCGCACTGGATTATCGTGATTGGTGTTGTTACGAAATACGTGTACATGAAAGAAGCTCACCCAATCACGAAACGCAGACGATGCTACAGTGTTTTAACTTACAGCTGGTCTCGAAATCTTTTCGCGAAATCTGCATGCCCCTAGTAATAAGTAAATCTCTTAGTTTGCGTCGCCGGTCGGACACAGTTCACTTTCTCTCCAGGTTGCACATGATTGGGTGAGATGATTGCTTGGTTTTCTATAAACTTAATTACAATGTTTCAGGACCTGTGATCCAATGGCAAGGGTCATACATACGGACTGGAAAAATTCGCGTGTTCATTTACTTCCATGATAGACTTAACGATCCTCTGCATACCCGGGCAAACGTCACCTTTTCATTTGCTGCTGGCTTGTGAGTCTTCTTCACTGGGTGACTTGTGATTCGATACTTCTTTGATCGAGTGTATCTCATTGGCCCCCCAGTCCTCAAGGTTAACAGTGAACCAATAGCAGAAGATACACAAGGTAAAATTATTTTTTATTTTAGCCTGTCACGATATGAATATGCAAATTTTTCCGGTTTCTAGTCCTTCATTGTACAAACATTGGCCACCTAGAAAATAAAATAATAATCATACCCATGGCCATAAATTTTGGTGAACGTGAACAGTTCATAACCTTTATGAGGATTTGGATAATTACATCAAAGTTTTTTTGTATGTACTTATTATTGGCCTTAAAAGGTTAATTGTAGTATTTATAATGTCTTATAAATATGTCCTAGTAAGGGGTTATCCAAGTATGAAACTCGCTTGTAGTAATTATTATTAGTTTTTTGTGTGATTTGATTACGTATTTATTTTCTATAAAAATGCTTGGGAAACGATGTTAGCGCTAATTAAAGCAGTGTTATACTGCGAACAATGTATTGGCGGGTGTCCGACACCTGAAATTGTACAAGCCTGGTAAAAATCCGAGAATGTGATCAGTAATAAAATTTTGGCAATATTAATTTTTTTTTTATTTGTTTTTAATAGTCTCCAACATGGCCTCCTTGATATAACTTTAGTAAATAATTCCCTGCTGTTGGCTTTAGGGCATCTGCTTTAGGTAAGGCCTCATTGCCTTTTCAAAAAGTAAAAAAAAAATAGCGTTTTCTTATTTTTATTTTTGCGCTCCAACAGGGTTCCGAATTGTATTGTTTTGGTCCTGAATGCTGAATGTGCAAGGGGGTACAATAAAAATGCGAATTTCGCAGGTCCCTGATAATTCAAGACTTTTTTTATCTGATGCATGACCACACAAATGTGAGGCTTGATATTACGAAGATTATTGGTGAGAAGGAAGTTTTTCGGGGAACCACCTGGTATTCAACTTTTTTTTTTTACTTTGATTTCCTCTATGGGTTATTTATCCTAGTTTTTAGCATTTCAAGTCTTTTTTACGCTGTTAGTTTCTGCAGGGTCATTAAGCTTCCTAAATATCCTTAAGAAGTCCTTAATTAGATTTTCATTGCTTAAGGGAACTCAAATACCCTCTTAATTTTAATATGGTGAAAATACATTTTTTAAAGTTTTATTCGCATCGTGTTATCTACGTGGATTTTTTTTTTATTTTTTTTTACCAATTTCATTCGATTTGAAAGTTTTTCACATAATGCAAATTTAGCTTCTAAAATACTCTTTCTGCCTGCGTTTCTTTTGTTGATGGTGTAACAGAGGTTTATTTTTTGAGTAGTAATGTATGCACGAATAAACTTAATGTGTACTACAAGTTTATAACAAATTTTTATAAACTTTCTTCTTTATCTGATATCGTAAATATTCTCAAATTCTCCTTACAAATAACGTGGTCTTTATTCATGAACAGAGACCGGAGAAATTCATGTTTTCATTTCGTGTTATGCTAAAAATCAAATACCTTATGTGTTGTTTTCTGTCGACGGTTAACAGTTTATCTGGAGGACTTTTGGGCCAGTAGCCAGAAATGGCCAGTTGCGCCACTAGAGTTATGACGTGGTCTCGCTTCATAAAACTGGTTTCATCGTGGTTCAACCACGTTTGCTGTCGCACCGTCGTGTTTTAAGCGTAGAACGTAGATCATTCATTGTCCTTGCGAGTTGAACCGACGGTCAGGTTTGTTCATGGAAAATGATCTCCGATCAACACAGTGCGAGCAGACATTTCGGGGATCTGTACGGAATGTTACGGAGGTTATTTTTTCATCAGGGGGGGGGGGGGGGGGAATACAAATTAGAGAACGCTTACTAAACTTCAGATTATGCAACAAAGGTATCAAAATTTCTGGTTTTTTAAAAAGTAACAACCACATATTCCACTTGTAAAAACCCATATTTGAGAGTTTGTAATGCAATTAATTTTAGTTTAATGCTTAAGTAAGACTTTTTATTTCGTTTTAATTTTATATTATAACTAGCATAACCTGGCAGATGTTGTCCTACCAATGTTTATTTATTTACATATATATCTAAAATGGATGGTTTGTATGTAATCTAGACTCTATAAAGAGTTTGAGATGGTATTCTAGTTTAAACTCACTCACCAATTACTAATCACAGTCACAATCGCTATTTGTTGTTATTGAGGATTAAGGACAGTAAAATTAACAATATACAAACTTTCATGGCGATAGGTAAAACGGTGTCCGAGTTTATCAGCGTCATATAACATCCAATTTTATATATATTATTTATTTATTTAGAGAGAGAGATAGAGAGAGAGGGGGCCTTTTCTTTATAAAAACCCATTCATATTCCAGACTGAATTTTTAGCAACTGTTTTTAAACAGAGACGAGGCAGTAATCACATGAGCTGCTATCTCGCGGCGATATCATCAACCAGTTTCTTGCCGTGGCACACTATCGATTGTAGCAAATTCGCATCGTTCCATTGCACCAGCAGAAATGCACATGGCAATTTTTCAACACTGCTGCATTCTGCTGCCGCAGAATTGAAAACGCATGAGTTCCGTTTTACGCGAGCAAATATCGTTTAGTCCCAGAATGTGTTAGCGCAACGGTCAGATCAGTCATGGGTTGAGACCTGTAAAATTCGCGATTTCAAATCCCTAAAGGATAGACTCCATGATCATCTATGCACTCGTGCAAATTACATCTGCTGATTGGTTACCGACTCGTCACACCTGTTGACTGGAATGATCGTGATTCACTAATTCTTCTGTTAAAGATTTTTCATTGGCCCAGAGTCCTTCAGATAAACTGTGGCCCAATCACTGAAGCAAAATAATGTCAAAAGTATTTGGACTCTATCCTATCGCGAAATGAATCCGCGAATTTTACAGGTCTCTAGTCATGGGCTAACATTGGATCGCGGAACGAAGAGCAGGATCTTGAAAAGTAGCCTCAAGAGACCGTCAATCATGCAATTATTGAAATCAAAATGTTACCCAGTAGAGACGTCTCACAAGTCAGCGGGCAATGAACAGGCAACTTTTGCCCGAGTGTGCCGAGTATCTTGGAGTCTATATCCCGCAGTTCATTGAACTCATTATCCCCCCCCCCCCCCAAGTCCTTATTTTACAGCCATTAAATTCCTTTTCCTGCAGCACTGTGTATGTATGTATACGTATATTCTTGTAAATGGAACAGAGAAATTCATATAAAATTACAGATATTTGTAAATTAGTACATACATTAAGCCTACATGAAAACAACTGTCTTACTGCAAAATATTGTTCTCAGTTATACTGAGTTCGGATTTTTTCACCCGGGCATTTATTATTTATGTTGTCCCAGTGCTTCCAGTAGTTAAAGTTATTTGTAAGCCGTTCCCTGGACAACTTTCCAGTATTAACTGCGCAATGAAACAAAATAAAGTCCAAGTATTGAATACTCGATAGTCTTTTCAAATGTTTTGAAAGTGAAAAAAAAAAAAAAATTCCTATTTCCGTAAGAAATAGTATTATCTTGAAAAACTTTTTCTTGTCTGCAAAAATAGCCATGTGTGGTAAAAAAGTTAAAATATTGTTACGAACGTGAGCAAGGCCGCGTCACGCGCAGGTGCAGGGCACAGCTGGCTGGCATCATGTGGCCGCCGCAACATGAGACATTCCACGCGCACCTGGGTCGCCGCTTCCCCTCCCTCCAGCCCTCAGCTCCCCGCGCGGCGCTGTTAGTTTGACATCCGAAACCTGACAGCTGCGGAGTTACGCGAGCCGCCGACACGTGTTTTCGAGAGATTTCTGCCGTCGGGTCGGCGCGGAATGACGCGAATGGCCCCGGCCGCGCTCGCGAGTTCTGGAAATTGCGGCTGATAGATAAAACGAGGACGGGTGCGGCAGAGTTTCGAAGTCCCTGGACGAAGGTTCCAGGGCGAAGAGTTCAGTTCCGGGCGCGGCGGAGTTCCGAGCGAAGTTGCGAGCGAGGCGTCGAGTGGGATCTCGGCGAAGGGGAAGTGCGACGGCGGCGGCGGAGTGCGGCGACAGAGTCCCGCGGCGGAGACCCACGAGGGGTGCTGCGGCGAGAGATGCGCCAGAGGTGCGGCCCAGCGAGGCGTGCGGATTGTGAGAAACGAGTGACTGGGGAAGCAACATTTTTTTTTAATGCAATTGATTATTTGCCATTTTTATAAGATTAATTGTAAGTGATATATAAGTAGTGGCCATCAATAAAACTGTGTGTGTAATAAAATCTTTAATTGGGTTGTCCTTTACGAACCCTCGGCAAAACGTAACAATATATTTCCTGTAGTATTACAAACCATCGCTTCGGCGATTTTGTTTCCGGAGGGATATTTTGTAGACGTGCAGAAAATTTCTATCTGTGTGGGCTGCTCGCGGTATTATCATCCCCCCTTCCCTCCTCGCGCTACTGTACGCCTGGCTGCTCTGCGCGACGTCGCCGCGTCTGCCACGGGGCGTGTGACGTCACCGGCGGGGTCGATGGAGTTCGGTGGGGGGGGGGGGGGGGGAGAGAGAGGGTTGTGGAGGAGGGAGATAGCGGTCCGAGGGCGGGCGCGCTTCTGGGAACAAGCAAACCCGGGACCGCCTCGGGCGCAGTCGCGTGACCGCCGCTCTCGACCACCGCTTTCGCATCTTTTTAACGAGCCAGAGCGGCGTAGATAAAACATTAAAAAAAAAAAAAATTATATATATAATAGTTTCCCCTCTGGGTAGAAAAAAAGGAGAAAGGGGGGAATTTTTTCAGCGTCGGCCCAGACAGCCTGTCGCCGCAAAGGGGACAGCCCCACCCCTCCTCCACTGGTTCTTTCCTCCCCCCCCCCCCCTCAACAATAACCTCTCGCGCCGATGAGTCTCCTGCGGGAAAGCGAGGCTGGGTTCACTGCTATATGTCCAGGGACGTTGACCCCTTGAGTTGGGGGGGGGGGGGGGGGCAGGGTGTGTTAGGTCCCTCCCTTCCGGAATTTGAAAGAAATAAAAAAAAATAACATGCGAAAACAGAATTAAACAATACCAACAATTTGTCTAAGTTTCGTAAGTATTACTGTACAACACTTAGTATGCAATACTTAGTGCTTGAATGAAGGATCAATTAAAATATAAAATTATGCACCAATTTGCGTAAGAAATAATCTATTTTCTCGAAAAACGTATTTCATGAGTGCAAAAATAACCATAGCCATGTGTCGTACAAAATTACAATCTTTCTTGTAGTATTACTAACCATTACTTGGCAACTGGTTTCCAAAGAACTATTTTGTAAAAGTACATAAATTTTTTTTTTTCTATGCGATGAAATCGCACCCAGCTCTTCTCCTGTTGACTGTTGCGCCATGCTTTCGTAACATAAATAAAATATATTAATTTTCCTCCTATGTGGTGTTTATAATCAGTCGGTTAGAAAACATGGCAGTAAAATCTTATGCACAAGACTTACTGTTACCGTAACTGTTATAGGCTATTTGCAATTGTGATTCCAGCTAAGGCCGGGTTTGTAAACTACGAAAGAACCGAACTAATCTAAAAAGCAACAAGCAACCAACGCAAAAAAAAAAATCACAGTCGTTTATAAAGTACGTACACCAATCCTTTAACTTAAAATATTAAACAGTAGAAAAAAATTCTACCCCTGTATTTTATGACAGTTAATTTTTTATTTTGAAAGCAAAATTTTTGTCAATAATTTGATTGAAATGTGTTATTTTCTTTTTCTCTATGAAAGTTTAATAAATGTAAACATGATGTATGCAATAAAAAAGAACATAGTGTGCTTTTGCGTACATAACAAATGCGTCTCCAAAAGTTTTCGGAACACTTCTCTTCAAATACGGCCGTCAAAAAAAAAAAAGCATGAAAGTTGGAAATTGCACAACATTTGCGTTGCGTTGTCGCATCTTGCGTAGTTGATAAACGGGATGCTCTAAAATGTGGCTGCTGAACAGTGTGGTTCTTGCTTTCCTTGCGTAGTTTATGAAATGGGACTTAGCTTCCGCCCACCGACGGAGGCGCGCCACGCGGCTGGAAACTGAATCACGGCCCACGCTTTTGCTGCGGTGACTCTGGCGAACTCCCTGCTTATCGGCCGACGGCGGAAACATGACGTATTCCAATTCTAAACTGCGCAGAATAAAAGATCTGTACTTTTGCAAAAAAAATAAATAATAATAATTCCTTTGGAAACCAGTTTTTAATACAAGTAAGATATTGTAATTTTGTACAACACATTGCTATGGATATTTTTGCATAGGTATATTAAATACGTTTTTCAAGATAATACTGCGTATTTCTTACAAAAAAAAATTGGCCCTTAATTCTATATTTTAATTGATGTTTCATTGGTTGGGTTTATTTCCGTCGGCCCACAAATCACAGTCATTCATTGCGGGAGCCAACACGTTCTGACTGGCCCGGCAAAATAAAGCAATTGGTCGAGACCTGCAAAATTCGCGGGTTCAATGACCTCCAGGATAGACTCTACTACACTCTACACACTCGGGCAAATGCCACCTGTTCATTGGCTGCTGACTTGTGAGTCGTCTCGACTGAGTGTATGTGATTCGACACTTTTATGAGTGAGGGTCTCTAATTGGCCCTCAGTCCTCCAGATTAAACAGTGAACCAATGACAGAAAGCAGCATTAAGGTATACCTAATTATTTTAATTTTAGCATAACACGAAATGAACCCGCGAATTTTTCAGGTCTCTAGCAATTGGTGTTCTCTTGCAGACGGCAGCCAATCGCAGGAAACAATCGCTTACGCGGACATATATTTTTTTTTTCAGTCTAATGAGCCATCAGATTTATTCCCTAGTTATGTGTTGTACAAAGTTACAATATCTTTCTTGACGTTTTAGAAACCTTTTTTTCTCAGAAACTGGTTTTCAAAGGAATCTTTTTTAAAAGTGCAGAATTGGTTTGTCTGTGTACGCACACTGAAACACGTACAAAAATATATTAACATATTAGTTCAGTAATACAACAGTACGAGTTTTTTGTGTTTATGTTTTGCACAAAAAAATCAGTTTTATCTTAATGCTGTACAAATGTTTGCAGTTAACTTGCCTGTAGCCTTCATTACGAATAAAAATAATTGTAATTGTTATTAAAGTCCTCATTTACAGATATTTACTTAATTAAACTTGCAGCGCCTCCACATTATTTCCATAAAATGTCACAACTGAGCCACTTTTTTTTTCTATTTGGGTACACACGCTCACAACCTTCTAAACATATTCTAGCGGGGCAAGATGACGAATGACTTATTTCCACGTCATGGCACTAGATAGCACCACCTAACAGACACTACTAGCGCTCCACACTGGTGGGCACTAAAGAATCGCACAGTGAAGCCGCTGCCACCATTTAGTTGTTTGTTAGATGATGTTCGTACATTTGGTCTGACGTATTGTAATTTTCAAGAACTTCGAAGTAATATCTCATGGACAAACAGGTAAGATATTTGGATATTCAATGCCACACATTATTACCTTAGACTATATACTTTTCTTAACCACTATATATTGTTAACCTTTTATTTTTTTTTCTAGCGAAAAAATCCAATACTAATAACATTGCTGATCGGGGCAAGTTGACTGGGGCAAGATGACGACTCGTCATCTTGCCCCAAGTGCTTTATACGGTTTTTGTGGTATCCACATACAACTCTTTTATAACTTTTGTTTGATTTTCTGAGCTTTATAATCTCATAAGCAAAATGCAAGTGTCATCACAAGCTCACCCATGAAAGCGATTCTGGTTCAGAGGAGAGCTCAGAGGATAGAACAAGAACGTTTGAAGCAACAAAGACAAGAGTCTTAGAGAAGCCAAAAAAGGAACTGTTACTAAGAAACTGAAGCTCGATTCTCGAGAAAAATCCAAGAAGCTCCAACTTTCGACAGGCATGACTTCAGCTCAAATATCCGAAGTGCAGTGTCCAGTGTGTGATGAGATTTATGTCAATCCTCCATCAGAAGACTGGATCGAGTGTTGCAAATGCCACACATGGTGGCACGAGGACTGCTTGAACTTTGAAGGAGGAAAATTTGTGTGCGATTATTGTTTATAAAACACCAACTCTGAATTAGTTATGTAAGTTAACTATTAATTGTAATTTTCAACAAACCAAGCCTTTAATAACATGCCTTATATGTAAAAACGCATGTAACAATGTTAAATTAGCTAGTTTACACTAGTTTGCATTCTAAGAATAAATATGTTTAAACTTGTGTCAAAAATGTCATCTTACCCCGTAGTCAAAGTCATCTTGCCCCGCTAACGGGGCAAGATGGCACATTTGCATTGTATTTTTAAAAGGGAAGAATTTTTGAGATAATATAGAAATATAGATTTTTTTCATGTAGTTACACCACGACAAAAGACTATTCTAATAGTGTCTGGAAAGAAGGAAATCGTATTTCCAAAATTAAAATTATAAAAAATGGTGAACTCTTAACATCGCCAACTTGCCCCGCCCTCCCCTATGTAATTACGTTAGGGGCAAAACTAGCTTGAACAAATAAGGAAAGTTAGGTTAACTACTCGCAAAAATAATTATAAGAAATACTAGATAAATAATTAATTATTACACAAATATTGGTTGGATCCAAATCTCAAGAATTTTACACTGCAATGTTAACAAAGGTATTATGATTAATCTTAAGGATATCACGACAGCGACGATATAGTTTTAAATTTTCATTTTTGCCTGCCATCAATTATTTAAAAAAAAAAAAAAATAATTTTAATCATCACCATGTTCAAATTTGAAAAATAAATATATGCATAATTGAAAAATTATCCCAATAGTTTGAAAATATTAGCATAATGTGAACTTTACTGCTAAAAACTGCAATGCATTTCTTCTTGATTCTTAACGTAAAGGTTTGTTGTCTGTTAAAATAATAATTCCATATATTCAATTTTTTTTTAAAAAAAAAGTGTGTTTTGAGCGGGTTATTAGGTACACGTCACACACTAGGCCATTATTTTAAAAAATAAACGTGAGCTCGAATCTTGTAACGCCATAATTTAAGCCACTTGAGTCACAGCCCAGGAACCAGTTGTTTGGATCCCGTAATCTCTAATGAGAGTTGTGACGTCACTCGCAACCTGGTTCGTCAGTAGGCTACATCCCCCCCTCTCGCTCACGTCTCAAAATTGCAGTCAAGATTTTAAACTGTTCAAAACTTAAAATTTTCGAAGAACGCTAATTATAAATTATCCAGGGATATTCGTTAATTAACTATTTATCTTCGAAAATGTACGGTACTGATGTAACTTATTTTGAACACAAATAAAAATAATATTCTTATAATACTAACAACAACATGACACTCAAAATATTATTTAACATACAGCAAAAAAAAAAAAAACTTCTTTTATCATTACGCGCTTGAGTTTATCTTGTTTACAACGAAACGCTCAACTCGAAGGCGTAGCTTCTACGGAAGTCAAGTTCTCTGAAACCACGAAGAAATCTTCGTTTATCTGAGGTGCATTATTCGTTAAAAGGTCTGTTATTGTAACTTCTAAAATTGTATAATCTTATCTTTTAAAACGATTTCGTTGTGAAAATGTTAAGGATTTTGTTGTTACCGTTCATTTGTTTTAAAGTGAAACTTCTTTACTTGGGGGGGGGGGGGGGGGCGCAACGATTTTCAAGTGTTACGAAAATTCCGATCGCATGAGGGGAACAGTTAGGTACGTGGTGGGGGAACCGGTAGAGTAGGAGAGTGCGTCAGCGGCGACGCCACTCCAACGCATGCGCTAGCGGTCGAATGGGAAGACGGTAAAAGGGGGACGGGGATAGGTACGTAGCGGAGCATGCTATATGCTAGTTGTAACGGCCGGAAGGGGAGACTTCAGGGGAGAGGTGGAAATGACGCAGCAGCGATGCTACGGAATTCTCGTAACGCTGCTTGTGTTTGTCTCCTTAGTTTTCGTAACGGCTTCTTTTATTTAATTTAAAGAATCTACAATTTATTTATTAGCGTGGAAAAGAATTATTGATTTATGGGATTTAGTTTATAACTATCATTCATTTTTATGTGGATAGTTTTATCGAAAATGAAAATAATTTATCTCTATCTGTACCTAAAAAGCAAGAAGTTTTACTTCTGTCGTGCGTGGACTAATTACATGCGCACAATTTTTTTCAGAAACAATGCATTTGTCGCTGTAAACGCGCATTGACATATAAAATTACTCAAATTGTGGCACACACAATATGTCCACATTCTGGAAAGTCAGGGGCATTCAAGTTAAATGTCAAGGAAGTTAAAATTAGTAGGGGTGAAAACGTAAAAGAGACAGTAATTTGAGGAGAAAATTTGAAGCAGCAGTCTGGCATCACCCAAACTGTGAAAGCATTATTTTTTTCTTTCAGATTATATTTTAGTGCATAGTCACACGCTGCGAAATCGCATGTGCAAGGTTCTTTTCAAATTAAAGAAAGTGGCTATATTACCAGTCAGGGAGATTTGAAATTTCGGTCGGGGAATGTCAAGGAGAAGTCAGTGATAGTTTATCACAAATTTGTGTGAAAAAAATATAATATACGATATCAAAACCAGAAATACAAGTTATTGGAACTAAGTTGATTACAAAACTACATGGTATTACACCCAGATAAGATACAGTCTTCGCTCCCGATCCATTCTTTATATCAGTTCTCGCTACCTGCTAGCAGCTGCTACCCAAATGTGCTGGAATTTTAATGACCTATTTCTAGGCTCTGGAAAAAAAATCTGCAGGTTCATTGGCCTCCAGAATTGATTCCATGATCCTCTACACACTCGGGCAAGCGTCGCCTGTTCATTGGCTGCTGACTTTTGAGGCTTCTCTTTCTGGGTGACTCGTGATTCGATACTTATTTGACTGAGGGGTCTCTAATTGGCGCAGAATCCTCCGGACGAAAAAAATGAACAAATGTCAGAAGCAGCACAGAGGCGTAATTATTTGAATTTCAGCTTAGCACGGGATCGAATCAGCTAATTTTTCCGTTCTCTCTACCGTCAACAGTGTCATCAGTTCTTCCTTCATCGTCTGTACGTTTGGCATATTACGCTGGTTTGCACAGCGCCTTAAGAGGAAGTCATCATGAGAAGAGACCTGCAAAATTCGCGGTTTCGATGGCCATCAGGATAGACTGCACATACTTTCTGTACACTCGGGCAAATAACGCAAGTTCATTGGCTGCCGACTTGTAAGTCGTCTCAGCTGGTTTGTATGTGATTCGATCCTTCTTTGGTTGAGGGTTTATAACTGGTTGAGATTCGTCCAGATGAACAGTAAGCCAAAAGCAAAATTATCTAAGAGGTATATGTGTTTGAATTCTAGCCTACCGCCGAATGAATCCGCGAATTTTTCAGGTCTCTACTCATGAGGTACAGTGTAGGATGCGTCACTTACCTGACTCTTTCTTTTATACTTGGCGAGTTTTTTTCCCCCGGACGCCTGTGTATCCATGTTCGCAATAAAGCAATTGTTCAGGTACCTTCAATGAGAGACTATTTTTAAGGAACCTCATCGATATCTTCTCTCGGGAGCCTGATGCACAACTAATTAATTTCCTTCAGACATCTCACTGCTTGTTCTTCAGCTCGACTCTCGTTTGGCAGGGCGCCTCTTGCCGCCGCCATTGCTGCTCCTACCGCAGCTTCCGGTTCAGTGACTGCAGCTTCCGGTGCAGTGTCCGGGTCGTCTGTCAGCTGTTTCCAGCTCGACCAACCTGGCCTCCGGGTCCAAGGTACAATCGCTGATTTCCTGCAGCAAACCAGTGATTGTAAAACTGTGGAATTCAAGCTACCTTGTTTAGTTCTGCTTCCTGACCTCCTCCAATACATAACTTTATAAACTGCAATACTAATTTATATTATAAGTAGAGACCGGAAAAATTCGCGATTTCAATGACCTGTAGGATATACTCCATGATCCTCTATGCACTCGGGAAAATTACATCTGCTCATTGGCTACTGACTAGTGACACCTGTTAACTGGGACGCTAGTGACTCGATACTTATTTTGTTTAAGGTTTTTCATTGGCCGAGTATCATTCAGATAAACTGTGACCCAATCACTGATGCAGTAAAAAGGCAACAGTTTTTGGATTCTAGACTATCACGAAATGAATCCGCGAATTTTTCAGGTCTCTAATTATAAGTAATCAATAAATACATTATTTTTTCAAAATTATGCTGAACTCGGTCACAACCACTTTTAGCATCTTGCCTGTTTTTAATTTTTCGTAATTTTATACTTGCAAATATATATATATTAATTTAGTGGTATTTTATTTGTAAGTATGTTTTTATTTGCTTGGTTTTAAAAATAGTTAACTTGGTGAAGTAAAGTTGGTTTTCATCATCAAAAATGTTCGTGGAATTTCTTGTAATTCATTAACGTGGTCAAGTGAAATAAAGGCGGTAACGAACACATTAACTTCGCCACGTAAGATAAGTCAATAAAATAATTAATTTACAAATCAAGGGGGAAAATTCATACTTTTAAAAGACGTCAGAATTTATTTTAAGGTTATACGTAGAACGAATTGCAAAATTATGCAAAAACTGCGCAACAAACACAACACATTTATTGTAAAGTGTTATTAAAAATTGATGCAACTATCTCAAATTATATTAGAGAAACGATTTAACAACATTATTTAAGTATTTTTAAATAAATAATGAAGTTATAAAACTCAGCTCACCTCTTTGTGACATGTATCCTCTCTGATCCCGATGTCTTAACACCTTTGTGTTCGTCTGTCCTGTCGTCGTTGTATTGTCAATAATACCTTTTTTAAGTACATCCTTGGGTTTATCTGTTTGACATACCTGATTTATGCTTCTTCTCTGTGGGTTTATGTTTTCATTTTTATTTCTTGATTTGCGTTCTTGAATTTTTTCCGTGACAAACAGTGCAAAATTACAAGAAATTGTCTCAAGTAAAGTGTTCCAAAACCATGAACTTTTGTGGAATATTTGTCACAGTGATTAATAAACATAAGAGAGCTTTAAATTACAATAATAAATTTTGCGAGCGTCTGATTGCTTATAAAATTGCAGTACCAGACTGCAGCTTTCTAAGATCACTGGCTGCCAGTGATAGGATGACAATACTTGCCTCGGGTACACTGTTTTTTTGAAAAAAAAATTTTAATGTAACTGAAATAGCCTATTCATGTAAAATCACCGATTTTTTTTTAATTTGTACATTTCCACGAGATCAACTGTATCACTACGAAATAGTGTTCGCAGTAATACTGGGTTCGGATTCTTACCCGGACATTTATGATTTGTGTTGTCCCAGTACCTCCAATAGTTAAAGATATTTGTAAACCGTTCCCTGAATAGCTTTTCAGTATAACTGCGAATGATTATTAAAATATAAAATAAAGTCAAAATGTTGAAAAGTTCTGTTGTATTTTCCATTATTATGCTTGGATGAAACATCAGTTAAAATATAAAAATTATGCGGCAATTTTCGAAAAAATATATTTCATATATGCAAAAAAATAATCATAGCCGTGTGTTGTACAAATTCACAATATCGTTCTTGTAGTATTAAAAACGTATTTCTTGGCTACTGGTTTCCAAAGGAATCTTTGGTAAAAGCGAAGTTTTTTAAAATATTTTTGACGTGACAACGTATAATAAATCGATGAACGCCGGCTGCACGTACGTAAAGTGTCCCGTTACGCACATTGGCCCGTTACTCTGTGTCCCGTTACGCTCGTCGTACGCTCGCGCCGCATCTATCTCTCTTCCACTCGATTGGAACAACCATCGATTTGACTTTTTCGAGGCACATTAAACTTGAAACACTCCCATTCGGATACTACTTTTCATATCATCGTCCTATCCTTAACAGAATAACACAGATTGGAAGAAGTTAAATAGAAAACATGTATAAAAGTTATAGTTAAAATAATCTCTTCGTTAAAGTAATAAACATATTTGAATTAATGTGTGCAAATAAAAGTAAATTTATCAATTAAATTGTAGATTTCATTTCACTCCTTCTTTGTAATCATACAAAATAGTGATTATTCAGTAAAAATTATTCAATTTTATTCATAAAAGTATGCAATCATTTTATCAATGTTTTGTTATGACGTTGTCACGTTAAACTATCGTCCGTAAACCGACTTTACAGACAATCAATTTTTTTTTTTTAATATTTGTTCTGTGGCAATTGACCACCGAGTCAGCAGTTGCCTTCGTCAGTGGCCACCTCCACTCTTGCCCCGTCTGTAAAGGGGCTTGAATCTCAGTTTTGACTCCCGCGCCGGGGCTTCGAAGACCCACAGCCCCGGAGACTGTTCTCGGAACGCAAACACCGCCGCCCGCGACATCTGGCTGGAGCCGCGAGGGGTCGTCACCACAACGCCGAACGTACCATAACGCCGAAAACCATAACGCCGAAAACCATAACGTTGAATGCCAAATTGACCACAACGCCGACAGCTAGAAAACTGCTGTGTACCACAACGCCGAATTACCACAACGCCGAACGTACAATAACGCTGAAAACCATAATGCCGAATGCCAAATTGACCACAACGCCGACAGCTAGAAAACTGTTGTGTACCACAACGCCGAATTACCACAACGCCGAACGTACAATAACTCCGAAAACCATTTATGCCGAATGCCAAATTGACCACAACGCCAACGGCTAGAAAACTGCTGTGTACCACAACGCCGAATTACCACAACGCCGAACGTACAATAACGCCGAATACCATAACTCCGAATGCCAAATTGACCGCAACGCCGACAGCTAGAAAACTGCTGTGTACCACAACGCCGAATTACCACAACGCCGAACGTACAATAACGCCGAAAACCATAATGCCGAATGCCAAATTGACCACAACGCCGACAGCTAGAAAACTGCTATGTACCACAACGCCGAATTACCACAACGCCGAACGTACAATAACGCCGAAAACCATAATGCCGAATGCCAAATTGACCACAACGCCGACAGCTAGAAAACTGTTGTGTACCACAACGCCGAATTACCACAACGCCGAACGTACAATAACTCCGAAAACCATTTATGCCGAATGCCAAATTGACCACAACGCCAACGGCTAGAAAACTGCTGTGTACCACAACGCCGAATTACCACAACGCCGAACGTACAATAACGCCGAATACCATAACTCCGAATGCCAAATTGACCGCAACGCCGACAGCTAGAAAACTGCTGTGTACCACAACGCCGAATTACCACAACGCCGAACGTACAATAACCCCGAAAACCATAATGCCGAATGCCAAATTGACCACAACGCCGACAGCTAGAAAACTGTTGTGTACCACAACGCCGAATTACCACAACGCCGAACGTACAATAACGCCGAAAACCATAACTCCGAATGCCAAATTGACCACAACGCCGACAGCTAGAAAACTGCTGTGTACCACAACGCCGAATTACCACAACGCCGAACGTACAATAACGCCGAATACCATAACTCCGAATGCCAAATTGACCGCAACGCCGACAGCTAGAAAACTGCTGTGTACCACAACGCCGAATTACCACAACGCCGAACGTACAATAACCCCGAAAACCATAATGCCGAATGCCAAATTGACCACAACGCCGACAGCTAGAAAACTGCTGTGTACCACAACGCCGAATTACCACAACGCCGAACGTACAATAACTCCGAAAACCATTTATGCCGAATGCCAAATTGACCACAACGCCAACGGCTAGAAAACTGCTGTGTACCACAACGCCGAATTACCACAACGCCGAACGTACAATAACGCCGAATACCATAACTCCGAATGCCAAATTGACCGCAACGCCGACAGCTAGAAAACTGCTGTGTACCACAACGCCGAATTACCACAACGCCGAACGTACAATAACGCCGAAAACCATAATGCCGAATGCCAAATTGACCACAACGCCGACAGCTAGAAAACTGCTGTGTACCACAACGCCGATTTACCACAACGCCGAACGTACAATAACGCCGAAAACCATAATGCCGAATGCCAAATTGACCACAACGCAGACAGCTAGAAAACTGCTGTGTCCCACAACGCCGAATTACCACAACGCCGAACGTACAATAACGCCGAATACCATAACTCCGAATGCCAAATTGACCGCAACGCCGACAGCTAGAAAACTGCTGTGTACCACAACGCCGAATTACCACAACGCCGAACGTACAATAACCCCGAAAACCATAATGCCGAATGCCAAATTGACCACAACGCCGACAGCTAGAAAACTGCTGTGTACCACAACGCCGAATTACCACAACGCCGAACGTACAATAACGCCGAAAACCATAATGCCGAATGCCAAATTGACCACAACGCCAACGGCTAGAAAACTGCTGTGTACCACAACGCCGAATTACCACAACGCCGAACGTACAATAACGCCGAATACCATAACTCCGAATGCCAAATTGACCGCAACGCCGACAGCTAGAAAACTGCTGTGTACCACAACGCCGAATTACCACAACGCCGAACGTACAATAACGCCGAAAACCATAATGCCGAATGCCAAATTGACCACAACGCCGACAGCTAGAAAACTGATGTGTCCCACAACGCCGAATTACCACAACGCCGAACGTACAATAACGCCGAAAACCATAATGCCGAATGCCAAATTGACCACAACGCAGACAGCTAGAAAACTGCTGTGTCCCACAACGCCGAATTACCACAACGCCGAACGTACAATAACCCCTAATACCATAACGCCGAATGCCAAATTAACCGCAACGCCGACAGCTAGAAAACTGCTGTGTACCACAACGCCGAAATACAGTAACGCCGAAAAATGTCGTTTGGGGGGGGGGGGGGGTGTCCAGAGGAGCAAAATGAAAAACAACTGAATGAAATTGTGTGCTAACCTTACCTAACCTAACCTTTGTGGCAGTCCTGCAATGACATTTTTCGTCGTTAATGTATTTCGTAGTTGTGGTAATTCGGCGTTGTGGTACACAGCAGTTTTCTAGCTGTCGGCGTTGCGGTTAATTTGGCATTCGGCGTTATGGTTTTCGGCGTTATTGTACGTTCGGCGTTTTGATGCGTCCCCAGCCGCGAGTACCGGGTGTAGAGGAGGTCTGACGTCACACCCTCGGAAGGCACAGTCATTACAGCGATCTCTGCAGCGCAGACCCATTTGTCAGCATTGGGTTGGGGGGGGGGGGTGGTAAGAGGGGGGGGGAGAGCTTGCGCTCCGTGCCCCATGCCATTACGACACGTGACGTCACGGCCAATGAGAGACCGCCTTGAACCATTTCAGCTTAGCACCGCCCAACTTTGCGGTAACGTCAGCGCAATGGAAGTGGAGAGGGAGGGGGAAAAAATTTGTGTGGGTTTGTGGTTTGGGGGGGGGGGGGGGAGAGAAGGTTTAAACAGGAGATACACGCTAAAGACAATCTTGCTTCGCCTCTCCTGCTTCGCCACTCCTGCCATTTCCACCACCCCCTAATTAGGTATTTTTTTCCTTATCCCACATTTTCCCCCCACCACCACCACCACCACCAACTCCCAACCACCTTCCCTTGACGACACTCATGTAAATGAACACGTAAAAAAAAAAAGTATGACACTCTGAAGTATTATGGGATGGCCCCTCCCTCTCCAAGAGAATTGTCCCAACTCATAAATTACTGGAATTTTACTTTTTTTTTTTTTCGAGACAGGAATGTTATTTAGGTTGAAAAAAAAATTGCAATAATTTTTTTCAAAGGGCTTGTTCCAAAGTTCATCGTTACTTTCATCGAAGTCATCACGACATCGATACAACTCTATCGCCAGGTGACACGACGGATGTAAAGATGAAATTTTGGATAACTCCTTGATAAGAAGCCTACGCCACTTGTGCTTTCGCATCGGATTATTCCATTTTCTCCTCTCACTTAAGAACTCGAGGACGAGCTAGGCTTCGCGATGGAAATGTTACAAACAAACCAAAAAATCCAAGTTATATCAAACTTATTAGATATAAATTAAATAATTGATTCTTTTCGGAAGATTCTTGTCCTCTCGTTCAGAAAAGATGGATTATTTTAATGATAGTGGGCAACGTCACGTTACGGGGGAAAAAAAAGAAAAAAAATTGGTTGTCTGTAAAGTCGGTTTACGGACGATAGTTTAACGTGACGTCATAACAAAACATTAATGAAATGATTGCATACTTTTATGAATATAATTGAAGCATTTTTATTGAATTATCACTATTTTGTATAGATACAAAGGAGTGAAATGAAATCTACAATTTAATTGATAAATTTACTTTCATTTGCACTCATTAATTCAAATATGTTTATTACTTTAACGAAGAGATTATTTTAACTATAACTTTTATACATGTTTGCTATTTAACTTCTTCCAATCTGTGTTATTCTGTTAAGGATAGGACGATGTTAGGAAAAGTAGGAAACGAATGGGAGTGTTTCAAGTTTAATGTGCATCGAAAAAGTCAAATCGATGGTTGTTCCAGTCGAGTGGAAGAGAGATAGATGCGGCGCAAGCGTACAATGAGCGTAACGGGACAATGTGCGTAGCGGGACAATGTGCGTAACGGGACAATGAGTCATCCTTTATCGTGCGTGCAGCCGGCGTTCATCGATTTATTAGACGTTGTCACGTCAAAAACTGAGAATAGGAAACTGTCCAGACTGAACATTAAACAATAGGTAGAAACTAAATTATATGGTGACTTGCGATGAAGCCGAAATAAACTAAAGTACGTATATCAATACACCATATAACACCGAAATACGAGTTAACACACCATGGAACTCCGAAATTAAACAGCAAATCATGAAATAAGTAAGAAAATTTAATCAAAACTCAACTCAGATTTAAAAAAATTAATATTTGATTTATTAAACTCAATGAATGTAAATTATTTAGCATGTAGTTAGTACCAAAATTTATGTAGGCCTACCAAATAGATAAGATTTTTTTTTATATTGCAACTGTTATTAAAAGCTAATTTTTACATTACGTCATTAACACAATTTTTAAACGCACGTGTTCTTGCTGATTTATTTTTATTGTTTTCAGTAGTTAGACAGGCTTATTAAAAATTGTTATATTGTAAAAGTGCATCATGTATCAGTCAAAATGGCACTGTTTTGGTGAAGTAATTATCATTGCACAAGTAAGTGTCATATTTGATGAAAATTGTGTCATCTTTGTGAATAAACAGAGTTCATAAAAATTAAAAAAAAACTATAAGCCCGAAATCTCTTGCTTTAAAAAAGAAATTGGCGTAAACTTTTGGCCATAAAATCTTGTCTATAGATAGATAAAGAAGCATGTTATCGTAATGATAAACAAAATAATAACCTCTTTTTTTATTTCATAAAAGTTCTGGCTTATTTAGAAAGTGCAACACAGCTATGCAGACAGGAAAAAAATGAAATAATGTTACGAGGATGCTGGAGAGGAGGCAGGCCAGTCAGCCCAGTCCAGGGGAGGCCACAGTTAGCGCCCGTCCCGCCACATAAGAACCCGAGTAACAGCGGGGTTCCACAGGTTTCCGGAGGCTCATCGCGAGAAGTGGCGTAACTAGAACGCCATTGTTCTCGCAGCTTCGAGTGTCAACGGAGATTAGGCCTCGCCATTTTTTCAATTTCAAATATTCTGATATCACGTGAAATAAAGATTCTCTGCTAGAAACAAAACTTGGGTCGAAATGGCATGGGACTTAGCTTTGGTCACTTGTTTGACGTCAACCCTTGTGAACTGGTGTGATTATCGACGGAAAAATTACTTTTATTTGCACTCATTAATTCAAATATGTTTATTAATTTAACGAAGAGATTATTTTAACTTTAACTTTTATACATGTTTGCTATATAACTTCTTCCAATCTGTGTTATTCTGTTAAGGATAGGACGATGATAGGAAAAGTAGGAAACAAATGGAAGTGTTTCAAGTTTAATGTGCCGCGAAAAAGGACACTTTTTCGTGCGTGCAGCCGGCGTTCATCGATTTATTAGACGTTGTCACGTCAAAAACGGTAATTATATATATATATACATACACATATACACACACTCACACATACTAGTTGAATTTCGTATGCTTTGTTACGGCAGTCTACAGCAGAACTATCTCACACTGCTCATTCATTACTCACGTCCCTCACCTATGACTATGAATGATTTACTCCGAGGCCAGAAGAATACGCGGAATGTCCGGGTCTCCATCCATGACGCGCGACAGACTCGGTAAACACGACCTCACTCTTCCGGCTCTGGAAGCCGGCTGACAAGTCACGACTTGTTCCAACTTGACACTGAATATCTTCAACAAATGGAACAATGGGAAAGAGACGTTTTAGACTACGAGTGTGCTACTTTAATGAGGGAAGAGGGGGGTAGAACCCCCCCCCCCCCCCCGGAGGGGGGGGGGGGAACGCAAAGGCGCTCCGGGTTGTTTGTTAATCCACCATAAGAACTAGAAAAAAAAAATTCCCTAAAAATATTGTATCCGTCTTTATAAATATCACCTCTTTCAATAATTGTGATGTCATATTAAAACGGCGATATATATTTTGCTAAGAAAATTATCGCCTGTTAGCTGTAAAAAAAAAATTAAATACCCATGCGTCGAGTAAGTATTTGATAAAACATCTCCTTTGTTGTTGGAATTTTTTTGCAGGCTTTTGGGCTTATTACTTCAAATAGATGTAGCATCAGCAGTTGGTATTATAAAAGATTAATTAACTGTATGTTATATATATATATATATATATATACTTAATCAAAAATAGAACACCGAGCTTCTGGATTACGTTTAATTGAACGAAGTTCTACAACCACCACATATTTTGTGACTGTAGGAAAAATATTTCACATCACAAAAATATGTGGGAACTAAAGGCGTTAGTTACTCTCGATTATTTTAACGAAATAATTTTGCTACAACGAAAAGAAGAAAAAAATGCGTTGATTGTAGGACTTCGTTCAATTAAAGATAAGTCAAACGCCCAGCATTCTATTTCAAATACTTCGTTTATTGTTTACAATAAAAAAGTTGTTTGGCTCTAACTTCATAGAATATACCGTCGGCTTACTTCTAAAACCTCGTTACTCCATTTCAGTCAATTTTACAGGAGAACTTATGAGCTTTTAAAGCACGGTTTCGACTGTGAAAGATACAAGGTTTTATAATTTGTGAATAGAAAAGAGACTAAGTAGAGTTGACTTACGAGGTTTAATCAGCATATGCACTATGAAAAAATGAAAAAATACACTAAACACATCCGGAATATAAAACTGGGAAAATCTGGACTTTCGAGGTTTTAGAAGAAAGCCGACGATACCAGCCTTAGGAAGCACGTCAGACCATGGGTCGTATAGTTGTTTTCAACCTATTTTGTCGTGATGAACCGGCAGCTGAGGTTTGTGGGTCGAATCCAGACCCACCCTGTATAAGTAGAAGAACAATATACTACATAGAAGCTAATGCGAACAGGTGACAGTTCGGGCGAAGGAAAAAACTTCCTGGTGATTGGTACAGTCATCACTCGCCAGACGCCGTTTCTGGAAATGCAGAGCTATGAATTATTCACGGAATTTATTTCGTAGAACTTTTTTTTTGTGTGTGTGTGGAGCACCGCGCACGTATTCGACAAAGAGCTTGTTCTTTTAGTTTTCATGTCGGGCGTGTTTTTTACGGACTTGGTGATCCGTTGCGAGAATCGTCACAACGGAACGAAGTGGCGCGGCGCCAAAGCTTGGACTGTTTCCGAATATCTTGAACAAAAGTACACGCGCCCATTTGTTTTGAACCCCTCTCCAATACTTAATGTACAATTCATCAAACTCCACACTTAATAAAAGAAATATGAGGAATGTAAACGTTACAGAGGCCATAATTGTAAATATTACCAGTGCTTGTTGCATAACTTAAAATATTTCCAATGAATTCTATTTGCAACAGACTTGTTAGGTCGTCCTACTTTCAAAGTAAACTCTAGTATTTTTTTTTAAAAAAAAAGGGGGGGGTTTGTCTGTAAAGTCGGTTTACGGACGATAATTTTACGTGATAACGTCATAAGAAAACATCGATGAAAAATTGCATACTTTATAATTTTCAAATATTATTTACAGTTTTTGCAAATTTAATTTAAATAATTTGTTTAAATATAATCACGAACAATTAGTTAAAATGCCCGCCTTAACCTGTTGGATATTATAGAAGATTTTCTCGCACGGTGGTTGGCCGGTACTTGCACACTCGGCTCAGGCGGAACGTGACAATTTTCCGTGCGTGCAGCCGGCGTTCATCGATTTATAAGACGTTATCACGTCAAGAACAACCTGGGATAACACTGGTTTGAATCACGATACCATCGTTCAATTATTCTTTGAAGGTTTTGCTAATATTTCCAAGCTAGACTAAGTCTAGAAATAAGACAGGGGAAATGGTAATGTTGCTAATCGCTTCCCACATCTTTGAAAACCTGCTTATGACTGAGTCACAATAATGATCAGTACTTTCATGGCAGATGGCGCAACAAAAAAAAAAAAACTCTCTTAATTAAGAGCCAATACACTATAAGAACACATAACGCCAAAATGCAAGTTAAATTGTGAAATAAAACAGAACATAAACAAAACTGTACTCAAATCAGTGATTTTTGTTCTTAAAAATATATAATTTAATTTGAAGTAGTTCGTAACATAATGAATGAACGAAATTGATAGTAAAATCTTGATTATAATACCCGTTCGATGATGCAACTTTTATTGCAAAGGCTTGCTTATTAGTTTTCCTTGAGTAATTTTGCAGCATGCATTCTTATTACAAATTATTTATTTTAACTAATGCAGTTTGTATAGAATTTAAAGCGCACATTTTAGCGAAAATTTAATGGATTGAGAAACTATTAAACTTCTTTAAGTTGAATATTAAGACATAATATTCGTAAATAAACAGCATTCACAAAACTAATACCATTAACCAAGAAAAAAATTCTTTATAGAAAAACTCGAGTTAAAAAGTAAACAATAAAAGCAGCTAGACCCAAGAACCAATTTATATTTAAATTCTAGCACGAACAAAAATGTACCATGTAATTGTTTGCTATACCTTTTTAAGTTAAAAGATTATTTCAGCCATTGATCGTCAAAACTACTTACATTAAGTACTACTTGTAAATCAATAAAAATGTGCTCTTCAAAAATATTAGACACTTGTGATTTTCAGATACATATTTAATAAAACAGAATTTTTATTGATGTGTGTGTATTTTACCACAAATATAAAGTGTTTTACGACAAGGCTACAGACTGTTAATTTAAAATTGTGTAAAAATATTTAATGCTCTCTAAGCATGCTAGGATTGAAATATAAATAAGCTTTTTAAGATCTCAGAACCATTAAATAAAAACTTATTGAAATGATAAAAAAAATGTATAAGCTATTAGTTGTGGTTATACCGTTGATTCAACTTAAATCATTGGTAAAATACAAAGTTTTAGATGTAAAAAAAAATTGGAAATTACACCAAGAGTATGGGCATGCAATTTTTTTTTGGGAAAAAACTTCGAGGCTAACTGAGAGTTGAAACACTGTTACATTCGTCTGTGTTTCGTGATTGGGCGAGCTTCTTTCAGGCAACCAATCACAGCAACTCAGTGCGAGAGCAAATGCGTCCTGAATGGCCAGGTCAAGTAGGGCAGTGACTTCTCTTGCAGACGGTAGCCAATCACAAGGAAGAAACAGCTTGCGCAGGCATGCCTTATTGCTGGGGACCGGAAAAATTAGCGAATTCAATGACCTACAGGATAGACTCCAAGATCCTCTATGCACTCGGACAAATTACATCTGCTCATTGGCCACTGACTCGAGACAACTATTAACTAGAATGCTTTTGACTCGATACTTCTTTCGTTGAGGATTATTCATTGGCTCAGAGTCCTTCAGACTACCTGTGGTCCAATCACTGAAACAGCGAAAGGAAAAACACATTTGGATTCTAGCCTATCGCGAACAGAAACCGCGAATTTTTCCGGTCTCTACTTATTGCAGTCCAATGGGCTTTCATGTTTTTTAAGAGAAATATTCCTTCCCCTACCCCAGAGTCTTAGCCTCTATGCCTTATCACGGGAGTTTTCAAACACAGCCACAGAAAAGGATGTCATTTGTCGTTTATTTTGTTTTTGGAAATTGCCAAACCCGAGTTTTATTACACAAGAAAAACTTTTATGTACTTTTACCAAAGATTCCTATGAAAACTGGTGGCCAAGAAATATAAGTACTACAAGAAAGCATTTGTAACTTTGTAGTTACAACACATGGCTATGGTTATTTTTGCATATATTATATACGTTTTTACGAGATAATACTAAGCATTTCTTATAAAAATTGGGGAATAATTATATATTTTAAATGATGTTTCATTCAAGGATTACTATTTTAACCACGGAAAAGATAATCGTATATTCAATATGTGTACTTTATTTTGTTTTACTAGCCTTTATATTGTGCGCAGTTGTACTGGAAAGGTAAAAAAGGGAACGGTTTGCAAATAATTTCAACTGTTGGAGGTACTGGGGACAACATAAAGCATTAAGGCCCGGGTAAAAAAAATCCGAAATCAGCATTACTGCGAAACACTATTTTGTAGTGATACAGTTTTGTTTTTCATGTAAATGCACACAAATTTGCAAAAAAAAAAAAATCTGTAATTTTACATGGCCACATTATGTTCTGTGGTAGGACAAAGGATGATGTGACGTAATTTACACCCAATCACAAAAATTACACAGAAAAATTATCAACCAATCGTGGCACATAGCAGCAGAACTTTTACTAACTCCGGAGTATTTCCCACGTTTCCGGAACTATTTCTCTCTCCAATTATTATGCAACTGGCAAAACCATTTCAAAAAAAAAAAACCATTTCCAAAAAAAAAATGGTTGTTTGTAAAGTCGGTTTACGGACGATAGTTTAACGTGACGTCATAACAAAACATTGATGAAATGATTGCATACTTTTATGAATAAAATTGAATCATTTTTATTGAATTATCACTATCTTGTATGGATACAAAGAAGAAGTGAAATTAAATCTACAATTCAATTGATAAATTTACTTTTATTTGCACTCAATAATTCAAATATGTTTATTACTTTAAGGAACAGATTATTTTAACTATAACTTTTATACATGTTTGCTATTTAACTTCTTCCAATCTGTATTATTCTGTTAAGGATATGACGATGATAGGAAAAGTAGGAAACGAATGGGAGTGTTTCAAGTTTAATGTGCCTCGAAAAAGTCAAATCGATGGTTGTTCCAATCGAGTGGAAGAGAGATAGATGCGGCGCAAGCGTACAATGAGCGTAACGGGACACAGCGTAACGGGACAATGTGCGTTACGGGACACTTTTTCGTGCGTGCAGCCGGCGTTCATCGATTTATTAGACGTTGTCACGTCAAAAATTTTACAGTGTAGGCCGAAAGGGGGAGGGGAAGGAAGGATCATAAATGTCGAATTCAAAACCTCCGTCGGGGAGATGCGTCATCGCCTAAACCCGGGGCTCGCGTGTCGCGAGTCGACGTCCTCCCACGCGCGGCCTTCTTTTGTTCTGGACGCGGGGATTGGCTGGCGGCGATTACTCCCCCCTCCACTGCAGTCTTCCCTCCCCTCCTCGCAGCCACGTGCTGCCATCCTCGGGAGCTGTCCTCCTGGGTATACACTGACGCGCACGATCCGTGCGATCTGAATGATCGACATTCAACCAGATTCACGGCACATAAATAGCATGATTGCATTTGAAGCATGAAAAAATAAATTATTTTTTATTTTAATCATTGGAATGCACGTTCATGCTTGGAATATTTAAAACCCTTTTTTTTTTGTTCTGCATTTTTGAAATATATATATATTTTTTAACTATAGCTACGTATGGGAAAATATGCTCACAAATGATAGCCAAATTAATTAAATACAAGTTTTATTTTCGTAACTACTATTTGCACTGTTAATAAAATTACAACTCTTTAAAATGTCTGTCCACAAGTGAAGTCCACAGTTCGCTCTCCCCACTGGAGCTCGTATCTCACCTCGCACCTCTTGTCCTCACACACCGCCTCGCACTCCCTCTATCGTCCGCCGCGCACACAACACAGTCCCGACGCACCAGTCTCTCGCCGAGTGGCCACTTCGCCTTCCTTCACTTCACAGTCTCTGAGGCTGGCGTCGCCGTTTCCATGCCCCCTCCCCTTTTCCGGAATTCTCTTTGTCATAATTATTTTTCATGCTTCGGAGTCGACATGTCACCCGAAGCACCCAGAAACAATGGCGTCCTAGTTACGCCTCTCTACGAGGCGGGCTCCCGGTGGTCCGCAGAATCCATCCAGAAGGTCGTAGAGTTCGATGACAAATGTGTCGTGGAAGGGGTGAAGCTTGGTGGTGTGTGGGGTGGGAGAGTGTCAGCGAGGCGCCCGTTGGTAATCCGATCGTGGGTGTAGCGCTGACTGACCGAGCCTCAACCCGCGAGATAACGAGCCCAGCTGATAGGCCAGCCCTGTCGCTGGGCTGACTCGTGGCCTCGTCTCTAATGTTCTCGTAACACTTCTTATACACGAACAAAATTCAGCACTGAAACCGGTTTTGCAATTTTTCTTGTGTAATTACACAGTACAAAAAAAAAATATTGTTTAACACTGAACATTTTAAACCATTATAAAAAATATCATTATAGAAAAGTAGTATGTAAATGGGGCTCCGGGCACATGCTTTAAGTCTGAGGAGCGCGAGAAGCTGTACGCACGAAAAATTGTCACGTTCCGGTCGCCATATTTGATGACCGTGACCTTGACCTTTGACCTTGACCTTTGACCTCCAAAATTTGCACAAAATTCCTCAAAATTAGCCAAAAATCACAAAAATTTCCATTTTTTTGAAAAAAAAATCCCGCCAAAAAATCTCAAAATTTTGATAAATTAAAAATTTCTCTTTTAGAGGAAAAAAATCCAGTTTCAAGGGAAAATTTACCGTTTTTAGTCCTTAACAATCCCAGCGGCTAGAAATGTCCATATAGAGGCTTAAGCATCCATGTCTACAGCCTCCGATAAGCCTCTGACATCATCATGGAATATAACATCTTGGATTATGACGTCACCGTTTCAATTTCCGTTACGGCCATCTTTAAAATCTTTATTTATTATCCAATTATAATGAAAAAAAATTAAAATTTATAAAAAATTCAATTAATAAAATTTTAATAAAAAAATTAAAAACATACATTTATGGCATGGAGCTCGGAGTCCACGGTTCGAACCCGGTGAGGGCAAAAAATAAATAAAAATGGCGTCCAATCCTTCCCTCACTGTGGCTGCTAGCAGACTGACCCCTACCGCTTTTTTATAGCATAAATATCATCAGGTAGTATGACGTCATGTCCGCCATATTGAAAATCCGTAAATTTCATGTTAGAAAATCGGGAAAAAATTTAAAAATCATTAAAAAAATTAATTAATCAAATTAAATAATAAAAATTCTTTAAAACCATCGTTGCATTTTCGTTACTACCGCCATCTTGAAAATCTGTAATTTTAATGCTAGACTTCGGCAAAAATTCCAAAATTCATCAAAAAATTTACTTATTAGAATACTGATTGATTAGATCGATTCCCGTCCTTGGTTCGAAAATGTTAAGAGCAAATAAATAAAAAAAATGTTGACAGATCCTTTCTCCGTGGAAGCTACCTAGACTGACCTCACCACCAATAACAAGGTTTATATCATCAGCTGGTATGATGCCATGTCCGCCATCTTGTATTCGTCCGCTGGAGACCGCCATCTTGTTTTCGTCTGCTGGAGTGTGCTGATACCAAGGTAGTATAATTTTCTGTTCACCATACTTTTGACCTCAACTGTTGGCATTGAAATTTGACCTTGACATTTGATCTTGACCTTGAAATTTGATCTTGACCTTGAAAATTTACTTTTACCTTGACAACCATCATGGATCCGACATTTTGTGTTCAGTACATGCTACCAGGAGCTACCACCTGCTAGAGGTCATTGCCACCATCTTGTTTTCGTCTGCTGGAGGACACGATCTTGTGTGTGTGTACTCGTCTTACCATCATGCTAGTTTTATTCTAACCAGCTACAGTGCAGTAATCATTTATTATTATTGAGGTGCCCGCCATCTTGAAATTTGTCGCCATCTTGAAGTCATGTAATTATTTAGCTAGAAATGCGGGAAAAATTCCAAAATTCACCGAAAAAATCCATTATTAATTTACAAATTGATTATATTAGTTCCTGTCCTTGGTTCGAATCTTGACCAGTGACAGTTGTAACTAAATATTAAATAAATTTTAGATTCTGTTTTCCATTACCTTTCGCGGAGTTTATTAATCATTCACTCTACGAAAAACAACTCAAGTCAATATACCTGAAAAAAACGAATTAAATACAGTGCCGATTAGCCTAACATGTAAGTCTAATTTCTCGATAATCTGAATAACCCATAAGCCGTTCATGTACAAAGCCATCCATACATATAGACCAAGTGTCTCCGAACCATAAGACCGGCTCATAAACAATATCAGACGTATAGGCTAGTCATCTCCGGACAGCATGACCTTCTTCGTCGTTAGCTAATTATATCCAATTAGACCATAGTGAAATTTTATACATACTAAAGGACCAAGTGACCTTGAAAAATATTTTAGTAACACCAAGAGGTTTTGATATAGTAAACACTTGGGCAAACGTCCCCTGCTCATTGTCTTACTGGGTGACTCGTGAGTCGTTACTTCTTCGATTGAATGTGTCTAATTGGCCCACACAATCCTCCAGAGTAAGAGACGCCCAATGGGTAGAGACCGGAAAAATTAGCAGAGTCATTTCACGATATGTTAGAATTCAAACAACTGTACCTTTATATTGCTTCTGTGATTGGCTCACAGTTTATCTAGAGGACTTTGAGCCAATGGAAAACCTTCAACCAAAATAAAAGTATCGAATCGCAAGCGTCCCAGGTGACACGCCTAACGATTTAATAGCCAATGAGCAGGTGGCATTTGCCTGAGTATGTAGGTGGTTATGGAGTCTATCCTAGAGGTCATCGAAAGCGCGAATTTTTCCAGTCTCTACCAATGGGAGAAGCAGCACAAAGGTATAATTATTTGAATTTTAGCCCGTCACGAAATGAATAGCAAAAGAAAATTTCCCCTGTCTCTGCCCATAAACTAATACCTCCATGGGTTCGAGTAAAAATTTCCCATTACTCTTGTTGCATTCTTCTCGACGCCAAAGATCCGCCGTCCTCGCTGGTTCGGCGTGATCGTTGCCGACGTCAGCCGGCGCTGTAAATAGAACCGCGTGTGATCACCTCTTCATTGCGCGACCCGAGGGGAACATCTGGACCCAGGGGAGCCCAAACCTCAACACCTGCGACTCCCCTGGGGTCACCGGATACCCGGGCACACTCACATGCGGTGCGCAGAGCTTGAGAGCACACTCACATGCAGTGCGCATAGCTTCAAAGCACACTCACATGCGGTGCGCAGAGTATCAGGGTACACTCACATGCGGTGCGCAGAGCTTCAGGGCACACTCGCATGAGCAGAGCTTCAGGGCACACTCACATGCGGTGCGCAGAGCTTCAGGGCACACTCACATGCGGTGCGCAGAGCTTCAGGGCACACTCGCATGAGCAGAGCTTCAGGGCACACTCGCATGAGCAGAGCTTCAGAGCACACTCATATGCGGTGCGCAGAGCTTCAGTGCACACTCACATGCGCAGAGCTTCAGGGCACACTTACATGCGGTGCGAAGAGCTTCATGACACACTCACATGCGCAGAGCTTCAGGGCACACTTACAAACGGTGCGCAGAGCTTCAGGGCACACTCACATGCGCAGAGCTTCAGGGCACACTGACATGCGGTGCGCAGAGCTTCAGGGCACACTCACATGCGCAGGCTTCAGGGCACACTCACGTGCGGTGTGCAGAGCTTCAGGGCACACTCACATGCGCAGAGCTTCAGGGCACACTTACATGCGGTGCGAAGGGCTTCATGACACACTCACATGCGCAGAGCTTCAGGGCACACTTACAAACGGTGCGCAGAGCTTCAGGGCACACTCACATGCGCAGAGCTTCAGGGCACACTCAAGTGCGGTGCGCAGTGCTTCAGGGCACACATACATGCGCAGAGCTTCAGGACACACTTACATGCGGTGCGCAGAGCTTCAGGGCACACTCACAAACGGTGCGCAGAGCTTCTGGGCACACTCGCATGCGGTTAGCAGAGCTTCAGGGCACACTCGCATGCGGTGCGCGAAGCTTCAGGGAATACTCACATGCGCAGAGCTTCAGGGCACACTTACATGCAGTGCGCAGAGCTTCAGGGCACACTCATATGCGGTGCGCAGAGCTCAGGGCACACTTACATGTGGTGCGCAGAGCTTCAGGGCACACTCGCATGCGCAGAGCTTCAGGGCACTCTCACATGCGCAGAGATTCAGGGCACACTCACATGCGCAGTGCTTCAGGGCACACTTACATGCAGTGCGCAGAGCTTCAGGGCACGCTCATATGCGGTGCGCAGAGCTCAGGGCACACTTACATGCAGTGCGCAGAGCTTCAGGGCACACTCATATGCGGTGCGCAGAGCTCAGGGCACACATACATGTGGTGCGCAGAGCTTCAGGGCACACTCGCATGCGCAGAGCTTCAGGGCACACTCACATGCGGTGCGCAGAGCTTCAGGGCACATTCGCATGCGCAGAGTTTCAGGGCACACTCACATACGGTGCGCAGAGCTTCAGGGCACACTCACATGCAGTGCGCAGAGCTTCAGGGCACACTCGCATGCGCAGAGCTTCAGGGAACACTCACATGCGGTGCGCAGTGCTTCAGGGCTCACTCACATGCGATGCGCAGAGCTTCAGGGCACACTCGCATGCGCAGGTCTTCAGGGAACACCCACCTGCGGTGCGCAGTGCTTCAGGGCACACTTATATGCGCAGAGCTTCAGGGCACTCTCACATGCGCAGAGCTTCAGGGCTCACTCACATGCGGTGCGCAAGGCTTCAGGGCACACTCGCATGCTCAGAGCTTCAGGGAACACTCACATGCGGTGCGCAGTGCTTCAGGGCACACTCACATGCGCAAAGCTTCAGGGCACACTTACATGCGGTGCGCAGAGCATCAGGGCACACTCGCATGCGCAGAGCTTCAGGGCACGCTCGCATGAGCAGAGCTTCAGGGCACACTCGCATGCGGTGCGCAGAACTTCAGGGCACTCTCACATGCGCAGAGATTCAGGGCACACTCACATGCGCAGTGCTTCAGGGCACAATTACATGCGGTGCGCAGAGCTTCAGGGCACACTTACATGCAGTGCGCAGAGCTTCAGGGCACACTCGCATGCGCAGAGCTTCAGGGCACTCTCACATGCGCAGAGATTCAGGGCACACTCACATGCGCAGTGCTTCAGGGCACAATTACATGCGGTGCGCAGAGCTTCAGGGCACACTTACATGCAGTGCGCAGAGCTTCAGGGCACACTCATATGCGGTGCGCGGAGCTCAGGGCACACTTACATGTGGTGCGCAGAGCTTCTGGGTACACTCGCATGCGGTTAGCAGAGCTTCAGGGCACACTCGCATGCGGTGCGCGAAGCTTCAGGGAATACCTACATGCGCAGAGCTTCAGGGCACACTCGGATGCGGTTAGCAGAGCTTCAGGGCACACTCGCATGCGGTGCGCGAAGCTTCAGGGAATACTCACATGCGCAGAGCTTCAGGGCACACTCGCATGCGGTGCGCAGAGCTTAAGGGCACACTCATATGCGGTGCGCAGAGCTCAGGGCACACTTACATGTGGTGCGCAGAGCTTCAGGGCACACTCACATGCGCAGAGCTTCAGGGCACTCTCACTTGCGCAGAGATTCAGGGCACACTCACATGCGCAGTGCTTCAGGGCACGCTCGCATGAGCAGAGCTTCAGGGCACAATTACATGCTTGCGCAGAGCTTCAAGGCACACTTACATGCAGTGCGCAGAGCTTCAGGGCACACTCATATGCGGTGCGCAGAGCTCAGGGCACACTTACATGTGGTGCGCAGAGCTTCAGGGCACACTCGCATGCGCAGAGCTTCAGGGCACACTCACATGCTGTGCGCAGAGCTTCAGGGCACACTCGCATGCGCAGAGTTTCAGGGCACACTCACATGCGGTGCGCAGAGCTTCAGGGCACACTCACATGCGCAGAGCTTCAGGGCACACTCACATGCGGTGCGCAGAGCTTCAGGGCACACTCGCATGCTCAGAGCTTCAGGGAACACTCACATGCGGTGCGCAGTGCTTCAGGTTCAGGGCACACTCACATGCGCAAAGCTTCAGGGCACACTTACATGCGGTGCGCAGAGCATCAGGGCACACTCGCATGCGCAGTGCTTCAGGGCACACACACATGCGCAGAGCTTCAGGACACACTTACATGCGGTGCGCAGAGCTTCAGGGCACACTCACATGCGGTGCGCAGAGCTTCTGGGCACACTCGCATGCGGTGCGCGAATCTTCAGGGAATACTCACATGCGCAGAGCTTCAGGGCACACTTACATGCAGTGCGCAGAGCTTCAGGGCACACTCATATGCGGTGCGCAGAGCTTCAGGGCACACTCACGTGCGGTGCGCAGAGCTTCAGGGCACACTCACGGTCGGTGCGCAGAGCTTGAGGGCACACTTACATGCGGTGCGCAGTGCTTCAGAGCACACTCACGTGCGGTGCGCAGTGCTTCAGGGCACACTCACATGCGCAGAGCTTCAGGGCACACTCACATACGCAGAGCTTCAGTGCACACTCACATGCGGTGCGCAGAGCTTCAGGGCACACTCGCATGCGGTGCGCAGAGCTTCAGGGCACTCTCACATGCGCAGAGATTCAGGGCACACTCACATGCGCAGTGCTTCAGGGCACAATTACATGCGGTGTGCAGAGCTTCAGGGCACACTTACATGCAGTGCGCAGAGCTTCAGGGCACACTCATATGCGGTGCGCAGAGCTCAGGGCACACTTACATGTGGTGCGCAGAGCTTCAGGGCACACTCTCATGCGCAGAGTTTCAGGGCACACTCACATGCGGTGCGCAGAGCTTCAGGGCACACTCACATGCGCAGAGCTTAAGGGCACACTCACATGCGGTGCGCAGAGCTTCAGGGCACACTCGCATGCGCAGAGCTTCAGGGTACACTCACATGCGGTGCGCAGTGCTTCAGGGCTCACTCACATGCGATGCGCAGAGATTCAGGGCACACTCGCATGCGCAGGTCTTCAGGGAACACCCACCTGCGGTGCGCAGTGCTTCTGTGCACACTTATATGCGCAGAGCTTCAGGGCACTCTCACATGCGCAGAGCTTCAGGGCTCACTCACATGCGGTGCGCAAGGCTTCAGGGCACACTCGCATGCTCAGAGCTTCAGGGCACACTCACATGCGGTGCGCAGAGCTTCAGGGCACACTCACATGCGCAGAGCTTCAGGGCACACTCACATGCGGTGCGCAGAGCTTCAGGGCACACTCGCATGCGCAGAGCTTCAGGGAACACTCACATGCGGTGCGCAGTGCTTCAGGGCTCACTCACATGCGATGCGCAGAGCTTCAGGGCACACTCGCATGCGCAGGTCTTCAGGGAACACCCACCTGCGGTGCGCAGTGCTTCAGGGCACACTTATATGCGCAGAGCTTCAGGGCACTCTCACATGCGCAGAGCTTCAGGGCACACTCACATGCGGTGCGCAAGGCTTCAGGGCACACTCGCATTCTCAGAGCTTCAGGGAACACTCACATGCGGTGCGCAGAGCTTCAGGCACACTCACATGCGCAAAGCTTCAGGGCACACTTACATGCGGTGCGCAGAGCTTCAGGGCACACTCGCATGCGCAGAGCTTCAGGGCACACTCACATGCGGTGCGCAGAGTTTCTGGGAACACTCACATGCGGTGCGCAGTACTTAATGGCACACTCACATGCGCAGAGCTTCAGGGCACACTCACATGCGCAGTGCTTCAGGGCACAATTACATGCGGTGTGCAGAGCTTCAGGGCACACTTACATGCAGTGCGCAGAGCTTCAGGGCACACTCATATGCGGTGCGCAGAGCTCAGGGCACACTTACATGTGGTGCGCAGAGCTTCAGGGCACACTCGCATGCGCAGAGTTTCAGGGCACACTCACATGCGGTGCGCAGAGCTTCAGGGCACACTCACATGCGCAGAGCTTAAGGGCACACTCACATGCGGTGCGCAGAGCTTCAGGGCACACTCGCATGCGCAGAGCTTCAGGGAACACTCACATTCGGTGCGCAGTGCTTCAGGGCTCACTCACATGCGATGCGCAGAGCTTCAGGGCACACTCGCATGCGCAGGTCTTCAGGGAACACCCACCTGCGGTGCGCAGTGCTTCTATGCACACTTATATGCGCAGAGCTTCAGGGCACTCTCACATGCGCAGAGCTTCAGGGCTCACTCACATGCGGTGCGCAAGGCTTCAGGGCACACTCGCATGCTCAGAGCTTCAGGGCACACTCACATGCGGTGCGCAGAGCTTCAGGGCACACTCGCATGCGCAGAGCTTCAGGGAACACTCACATGCGGTGCGCAGTGCTTCAGGGCTCACTCACATGCGATGCGCAGAGCTTCAGGGCACACTCGCATGCGCAGGTCTTCAGGGAACACCCACCTGCGGTGCGCAGTGCTTCAGGGCACACTTATATGCGCAGAGCTTCAGGGCACTCTCACATGCGCAGAGCTTCAGGGCACACTCACATGCGGTGCGCAAGGCTTCAGGGCACACTCGCATTCTCAGAGCTTCAGGGAACACTCACATGCGGTGCGCAGTGCTTCAGGGCACACTCACATGCGCAAAGCTTCAGGGCACACTTACATGCGGTGCGCAGAGCTTCAGGGCACACTCGCATGCGCAGAGCTTCAGGGCACACTTACATGCGGTGCGCAGAGCTTCAGGGCACACTCAAATGCGCAGAGCTCCAAGGCACACTCACATGCGGTGCGCAGAGTTTCTGGGAACACTCACATGCGGTGCGCAGTACTTAATGGCACACTCACATGCGCAGAGCTTCAGGGCACACTCACATGCGGTGCGCAGAGCTTCAGGGAACACTCACATGCGGTGCGCAGTGCTTCAGGGCACACTCAAATGCGCAGAGCTCCAAGGCACACTCACATGCGGTGCGCAGAGTTTCTGGGAACACTCACATGCGGTGCGCAGTACTTAATGGCACACTCACATGCGCAGAGCTTCAGGGCACACTCACATGCGGTGCGCAGAGCTTCAGGGAACACTCACATGCGGTGCGCAGTGCTTCAGGGCACACTCACATGCGCAGTGCTTCAGGGCACACTCGCATGCGGTGCGCAGAGCCCAGGGCACATTCGCATGCGGTGCGCTGATCTTCAGGGCACACTCACATGCGGTGCGCAGATCTTCAGGGCACACTCATATGCGGTGCGCAGAGTATCAGGGCACACTCACGTGCGGTGCGCATAGCTTCAGGGCACATTCACATGCTGTTCGCAGATCTTCAGGGCACACTCATATGCGGTGCGCAGAGCTTCATTGCACACTGACATGCGGTGCGCAGAGCTTCAGGGCACACTCACGTGCGGTGCGCAGAGCTTCAGAAACACAGATGTGGAATTAAAAACGGGCCTAAATCAGAGCGAAAAGTAATTAATAATACGCCGAGGGCGGAAGAGTTGTTCTGTTTGTCACATTTGGTTTTTTTAAACCCATATATTTAGAATAGTGTAAATGGCTAATTGTGTGTTTTCAAAAAAAAATTGGCACGATAATCTTGGTACAGTATCTTGGTGCCACTCGAAAGACGTGCATAAAACCTTTATCTTCATTTCTACTTCATATAATGTCACGGTTGCCTCCTAAATCCCATAGTTATCACATACACCGCGCTAGAAGCACCAGCGAGCGTCGCACTATCATCCCGCCTCACTGCGTATACGGAAAAAAAAAATGTTGTGTTCTTTTACTAAAGATCCTATGGAAAACAGTTGCCAAAAAATAGCTAATAATAATAATTATTATTTATGTTCCTTTTTTTTACACTTTGTGCTATTGTTTCTTTGTGCAACACATAGCTATTGTTGTTTTTGCATGCATGAAACATTCTTTTTTCTCTCGCGATAACCCTGATTATTTCTTACGAAAATTAGCGCATTATTTTATATCTTAATTTATGTTTTATTTCAAGCATTTTTTTTAACCAGGGAAAAGTTAAACGAATATTCAACAATAGGACTATATTTTGTTGTATGGTGCTTTTATGTGCGCATTAGATACTGAAAAGTTATTCAGGGATTTGTTTTCAAATAACTTTAACTATTGGAGGTATTGGGACATCATAAAACATAAATGAACCCAGTGTTACTGCGAACACTATTTTATAGTGATACAGTGGTTTTCGTGTAAATGAATATATCTGTAAAAGTACGCTTTGGCAATCTACCAGTACGAACCAACGTGCGGTTTGTCACGAAAATCGTTTATAGAAAATTTTGAATCAGAAATCAAAAAAATTGTAATGACAAAATTAAATTTTTATTGAATTGTAATATTCATGGCAATGTGTATTCATAAAGCTGTGTTATAAATGAACCGTGCGAGGTGATATAAAAGGGAGAGTTAAAGAGACAGAGAAAAAGAAACAGCAGGTGTAAAACGGGAGTAAAGCAGTTAGGCTACTTGTAGGTACTTTTCGTGAAAAGATTTCCAGTCCAGCTGCGTGTTAAAACTTAGTAGCATTGTCTGTGTCTCGTGGTTGGCTATGGGTTCATTTCATGTGTTGTTGATTTTGTTTTAAATTACTGTATCCTGAGTGCAATATTGCGACCATAACGACAAGTGCAATGGTGACATCATCGTTCAATATGGCCGCCGTGACGTCAGGGTCATTGACCGCCCCCCCCCCCCCCCCCCCGGCTCCAGAACCAGGAAACAGTCCCAGGAGGTAGCTACTGTTATACTACTCTTAGTGATCGATATTAATATAAGCATATGTATAAAATTAATTATTAATTTATTAAAATTATTGAGGTAATTTTTAATGAATAATGAAAACAAATAAATATTCTGAATGTTTATCTAATTTATAAGTTATAATTATTTATTAAATAAAAATTTTACTAATTTATAATTTTTAATGCTATTAAATTATACATACGGGAATACAAACTCACGTATATAAATACACCTGAGAAAGTTTATAAATACAAATATTCATCTATATATATAAAAATTTAGCTTCCGTATGTATTTGGCTGCAAAACTCGGAAAGTATACGATGGTTTGGATTGAAATTTTTACAGAACATTGCATCTTAACAGAAGAGTGTTTATATGAAATAAAAGTTTGGGAAAATCCACCGGAAAAGTCGGAAAAAAAAGTTTCTATAACTAAATATCATGGTCACCCAACTTAGTTGTGACCACGCTAGACGATGCTGTACCATATTGTCGAAGTTCAAGTACATCAGGCTACTCGACCATTGTGCCTTGACGACTATAATTTACACAAATATGTATATATATATATTTCAAGAAAGAATAAAAAACTTTATTTAATTTGAAAGTATATTCTTTCGACTCTATTGATAAAAATACGTTTAAATTAAAAAATACATTTCGTACAATACATTTGAAAATTAAATAATTCTTATCTTATAGCTTATATCTTATATATTGCTATTTTAATTTGTTATAATCACGTACGTTGTTATGATAATTGTTGATATATCGAACCGGTTGTCATATCAACCCTGTTGTCATAGCAAAATGTGTTTGTTGATTTTTCCAACAATAATCTTTTAACACTTTTGTTTTGTTTTCTAATAAGCCAAATATTGATTAAGCACAAAATGTGTCACTGTGACCAGTTTATGTGTATGGTATCATTTATAAATGTTTAATTAAAGAATGGAATTGGTTGGATTTCATCTGTAAAGTGAGTAAACTTATGTTTTATAAAAAAATTGTGATTTAATGAAACACTATTTTCAGAATTTTGTATTCATATAGTTTTTTTATCTTGGAAATAATTTAACTTTATTTTTTCACTGGAAATATGAATTATGTAGGCTACTATCATTAAACCTTATGGTGCCAAAGTATGAAAAATCGTGTTTTCTGTGTTGTGCGAAAATTGTCAAGGCCGAAATTCCTCTTAAAGTATATATATTAACTAAGACACGTTTTTCGACACTTAACCACATTCTATCGTTGTGAGTTGAGCTACCCTATTATTAGCTGCTTTTTCTCATAAAATATTGCAGAAGTTTTATGTTTCTGGGCATCGCACAGCATGTGACACTGGAAATGTGTTTTTCATATTTATTTGTTTACAATAAAAACTTCACATTTTAATTAATTTAATTACATGTTTTAAAAGTATACATTTGTTTATTTTGAGTTTTTTTGGTTAATTATAAATTTTTATTCGCTTTTAAAACTTATATTTTTTTATATATTTCTTAGTAATTTTATCAATGAAACAGTCAGTATAACTTTCATAGAAGGTTTTATATAAATTGACTTAATTTTTTTTCAATACATTCTGTGTAAACAATTATGAACGGAACAATAATTACAGAACTAATATTTCATTGTATTAAGAAAAAATTTAAGATTTAAAAAATAAAATCCATGAATATTATTTTATAACTACGTCCACTCCTCATTTTGTACATAAAAATATTAATTTTAATTACAATATTAAAAATATTAACGTAAAAATGGGATAAAAATTGTATATTTTTACTTAAGAAAAGCCAAAAAATTAGAGTTTATTTATTAGCGTTAAAAATTATGAATATCTAATGAATGAGTTATAAAATAATTGTTATGGTTAATTTATATTGTCATTTTTTACAGTTCATCACCGTTCGTGTGATGCCTCGCCCACGTTCAAACATTGGCCGCCATACTCGACGTGCAAACGCAGAGCGTCAGAGATTATCAAATCGCACTGATCAACAACGTTTAGAATATAATGAACATCTTAGAGAACGAAGTATTCAAAGGCGAGCAGAAGAATTGGCCGATCAAAGGGAAGAGAGACTTCAACTCTTACGAGAAGAAGCGAGAAGAAGAAGAGCAGCATATTCGTCTCAACAACGCCAAGAAGAAATAGATCAACGGCGAAGACGAATGCAGTTACAACATCTAAATAACCAAGCTTCATACCACCGAATGGCTTTTTCATATGAACCGGATATACAATACAATACCTCATGTACATTTGTTCAAATCGGAAAAATGGATAAAGTTTGTCCTCATTGCAGAGCAATTAAATTCAAAGGAGAAACTCCAGGAATGTGTTGTGCAAGCGGTAAAGTGAAGCTACCTGAACTTGAACAGCCAAAAGAACCACTGAAAAATTTGTTAAATGGAATTACTGATGATTCTAAACATTTTCTCCAAAATATTAGAAAATATAATTCATGTTTTCAGATGACTTCATTTGGCGCTAACATTATAACGGAGCATTATATGCCGACATTTAAAGTTCAGGGTCAAATTTACCACAAAGCTGGTTCTTTACTTCCTTTCCACAATAATCACCATAAATTTCTACAAATATATTTCATGGGAGATCAAAGTGCTCAGTTGAATGCACGATGTCAAATCTACGCTGGAGTAAGAAGGGACATTGTTGAGTCGTTGCAACAGTTGTTACATGACGATAATAGTTTGATTCGATTGTTCAAAAATGCGATTGATCTTATGCCATCAGACAGTCATAGAATTGTTATTCATGCTGATTATACACCAGCAAGTGAGCATGTCAGACGATATAATGCGCCAACAATTGATGAGGTAGCAATTGTCATGGTTGGAGAAGAATTTCATCATCGCGATATCGTTTTGCAGTGCAGAAATGAGCAACTACAACGAATTGCTGACACTCATAGGTGCTACGATCCATTGCAATATCCAATTATGTTTCCAAGTGGTCAAGACGGTTATCATTTTAACATTAAAATGATAAACACAGTCACAGGCGAATACACTGACAAAAAAGTTAGTTCTATGAATTATTATTCCTATAGAATTATGTTACGTGAAAATGAAGAAAACCATATTCTGAAATGCCGTCTGCTCTTCCACCAGTACATCGTCGACATGTACGCGAAAATAGAGTCGGAACGACTACTATTCATTAGGCTCAATCAAACAAAGCTGAGATCAGAAGAATATGTACATTTGAGAGATGCTGTTATAAATGATGGTGATATAAGTAACATAGGCAAGATGACAATATTGCCTGCAACATATACTGGTAGTCCACGACATATGCACGAATATGCGCAGGACGCTCTTACATATGTGCGAAAATATGGTCGTCCTGATCTTTTCATTACATTTACATGTAATCCAGCATGGGATGAAATAAAAGAGTTACTTTTCCCTGGACAATCTCCTGCTGATCGCCACGACATAACAGCACGTGTTTTCAAACAAAAGCTAAAGATGTTAATTAATTTCATCACTTCACTGCACGTTTTCGGAGAAACACAATGCTGGATGTACTCTGTGGAGTGGCAAAAAAGAGGACTGCCACATGCACACATTTTAATATGGCTTACTATGAAGATCATGCCTAATGAAATCGATAAAGTCATATCCGCTGAAATACCAGATACTACAACTGACAATGAGTTGTATGATGTTGTGACCAAGAACATGATACATGGACCATGTGGGTCAATCAATACAAATTCACCATGTATGATAGATGGAAAATGCTCTAAACGTTATCCTCGAGAGTTTTTAAAAGATACAATCACTGGCAGTGATGGTTACCCACTATATCGACGAAGAAGTACAGAAGACAATGGGAAAGCAATTGTTATGAAAGTGAGAGGAAATGACATTGAAGTTGATAATCGTTGGGTTGTTCCATATTCGCCACTTTTATCAAAAACGTTTTAAGCACATATCAATGTGGAGTATTGCAATTCTGTGAAATCCATAAAATACATCTGTAAATACGTCAACAAAGGCAGCGACATGGCCGTGTTTGGAGTTTCATCAACAAGTAACTTAGATGAGATCTCACAATACCAAATCGGCAGATATATTAGCAGCAATGAAGCTGTATGGCGCATTTTAGGATTTCAAATCCATGAGAGGGATCCAACTGTCATTCACCTTGCTGTTCATCTCGAAAACGGACAAAGGGTATATTTCACAGAGAAAAACCTACAAGACATTGCAATAAATCCACCGAACACAACATTAACAGCATTTTTTCATTTATGTCAAACAGATGATTTTGCAAAATCTTTGAGGTATGCAGATGTTCCAACTTATTTTACTTGGAATGTGGCCAAAAAGAATTTTGAAAGAAGAAAGAGAGGGAAGGCAGTAACTGGACAACCTGGAATATTTTCATCAAATGCTTTAGGAAGGATATACACTGTACATCCGAACAATGCAGAATGCTTTTATTTACGTTTGCTTCTAATTACATGTCGTGGTCCAACATCATTTATGCACTTGCGAACAGTGAATGGAATAGTACATACTACGTATCGGAGTGCGTGCGAGGCACTTAATTTGTTGGAAAACGACGATCATTGGGACAAGTCAATTGAAGATTCATGTGCTACTTCTCATCCATCTCAAATACGTATGCTGTTCGCAACTATTTTGTCCGCATGTTTCCCATCACAACCAGCGCAATTGTGGGAGAAATACAAAGACTACATGGCTGAAGATATTCTGTACAAAATTCGCCAAGAAACAAATAATCATGACTTGGATTTCACAGAAGAAGTATACAATGAAGCGCTGATATTCATTGAGGATCTTTGTCTGACAATATGTGGTAAGTCGTTGACTCAATTGGGAGTGACGGCACCGAACCGGTCCATCAATGCGACATTTGACAGAGAACTACTTAGAGAACAATCATACAACAGAAATGACTTACAGCTGTTCGTCCAGGAAAATACACAGAGACTCCTTCAAGAACAAAATATAGTATATAATACTATCATACAAGCTGTGGCCAACCAATCCGGTGGATTGTACTTTTTGGATGCTCCAGGTGGAACTGGAAAAACATTTTTAATTTCCTTAATCCTTGCTACGATCCGTTCAAATGGCCATATTGCATTAGCTCTTGCTTCCTCGGGTATTGCTGCAACATTAATGGAAGGAGGTAGAACAGCGCATTCAGCTCTTAAACTATCACTAAACATGCAATGCACAGAAAGTCCAACATGTAACATTTCAAAAACATCAGGAATGGGAAAAGTTCTTCAGACGTGCAAAATCATTGTATGGGATGAGTGTACAATGGCTCACAAAAAGTCATTGGAAGCATTAGACCATACACTGAAATATTTGCGAAATAATCCAGATCCATTTGGGGGAGTGTTGGTGTTACTATCCGGTGATTTCAGGCAAACGCTCCCAGTGATACCTCGCTCAACACCTGCTGATGAATTGCATGCCTGCTTAAAATATTCAAATTTTTGGAGCACAGTAAAAAAAATGCATTTAACCACGAATATGCGAGTTAAACTTCAGAACGATCCAGTAGCAGTCATATTTTCAAGACAATTAATTGAAGTTGGTAACGGCACTGTACCTACAAATCCAGAAACAGGAAAAATCAGCTTATCATCTGATTTATGCAACATCGTAGATTCAAAAGAGGAATTAGTAGACAAGGTATTCCAAAACATCGAAACAAAATTCAAAAATCATGCATGGTTGAGCGAAAGAGCCATTCTAGCGGCTAAAAATGTTGACGTACACGATATGAACAATAGTATTATAAACAGAATCGAAGGTGAAACAATGACATACAAATCTATTGATTCAGTAGTGCACCAAAATGAAGCAGTGAACTTTCCAACGGAATTTCTCAATTCACTCGATGTTCCAGGATTACCACCACATATTTTGAATTTGAAAATTGGTGTGCCAATTATATTGCTTCGAAATATCTGTCAGCCTAAATTATGTAATGGTACACGATTAGTAGTTAAAAAATTAATGGATAATCTTATTGAAGCAACAATTTTGATTGGACTTCATAAAGGTGAAGACGTATTACTTCCACGAATGCCACTTATTCCGACAGATATGGCGTTCGAGTTCAAACGACTTCAATTTCCAATACGCCTTGCGTTCGCTATGACCATCAATAAAGCACAAGGACAATCTTTGCAAGTGTGCGGTTTGAATTTAGAAAATGAATGCTTCTCTCATGGACAGTTAGGTATATGTCGGGTGCTCCAGAGTCGGTAAACCATCTGATCTATATGTTTATGCAAAAAATGGGAAAACAAGGAATGTAGTCCTTCCATTAGCTTTACAATAAAAATATTTAAGCTAAACACATTTTTATTTCTTCTATTACATTCCACAGCCATGCACAGTAAAATATTAAATTAAACAATGAATTAATATTAAACTGTGCCACAGCAAAGCGTGGCCGGGTTTAGCTAGTAATAAATAAAACTATTTTTTTAAAATTGTTAACATGTATTCAATATCAACCATTAAAGTATATGATTTAAAAGCACATATGTAATGTTTATTTTTTCGTAGTCCTTTTTTTTTTTATCCTGTCCGATTTTTGTTGCATGTTGCGCGCGCATCTAAAAAAAAAAAAAAAAAATTCACTCACTTTTTCATAACGTGCCTGAAGAAGTAGCTACAACTTTGGGAACCCCTGCGGTCCAAAGCGAATTTCCGGACGAGAAAAAATTAATATTCACGCTGTAATGAGTGTGCGGCGTGGGCGTTGGGTAGAAGAAAAAAAAAGGTTGGGAGGAGGGAGGTTGGTGGTTGTGCCAGGCAGGGAGTGAAAATATGCCCGTTAGTTAATAACCATTTGCGGCGTCTCCCTCACCGCCGGCTGACTTAGCACCGCTGCGACGCGACGCGGTGAAAATGACCGTGAAGCTATAACGACCGAGGCGCGATATTAGCCTTCGTACCCGGGCGTGCGACGTCAGCCTCCGATGGCGATTAATTACAAATCGACGCGTTGACGGGTCTCGGATGAGACATTCCGGCCCGCCGCATCATCGGCTATAGCTGGCCTTGACCTCAGAGACTGGCGTCATCTTTCGCGCCGCATGCGCTGCAAAGGGCGAAAAAAAAATTCTTACGTTGGAATAATAGTTGCCGATTATTAGTCTTCTGTTGCAAAACCACTAAGATGTTTTAACATGATTCTGGGTATATGTTTTCAGAATAATAATTAGAGACCGGAAAAATTCGCGGTTTCATTTCGTGGTATGCTAGAATCCAAATGTGTTTAACTTTTTGCTGCTTCAGTGATTGGACCACAGGTTTTCTGATAGAATCAGAGCCAATGAATAATCCTCAACGAAAGAAGTATCGAATCAAAAGCATTCTAGTTAATATTTGTCACGAGTCGGTAGCCAATGAGCAGAGTCTATCCTGTAGGTCATTGAATTCGCGAATTTTTCCGGTCCCTAATAATAATATGCATGAAACTACATTGGTAGTGCCATGCATTTTTCGCGAAAAGATTCATAGGATAGCTGTAAGTTAAAAACAGTGTAGCATCGTCTGTGCTTTGTGATTGGGTTAGGTTCTTTCAGATACCTGTCTACTATTGCAAGTCCAATCACAGTAATTCAGTGCGGAAGTAAACGCGTCCTGAGTGACTCGGTCAAAAAAAGGCAACGAATTCTCTAGCAGACGGTCGTCAATCACAAGGAAGAAACCTTTGGTGCGGGTATAGCTAGTTGCAGTCTAATAGGCGTTCAGATTTTTTTCGCGAGAAATGTCCGGCCCTACACATTAGCTGTCCTCTCCACAGCATCTCAACGATTATTTAAGAGGTGTTTATGGTAAATTAGAAAACAAGAAATTCGAGAGAAACGTTTGTTTTATTTGGTTAACTGACAGCGTACATTCGCGGGGATTACAGAACAACGCCGATATCTAGCTGGTTCTTTAAAAAAAATTTTTTTTTTACATATTAAACAATATTATAAAGTGATGAACTATATGAATAATGTTTCAATTATATATTTGAAACACTATGGAGTGTGTAAAAAACTTAATTCATGTTAAACTATTTAACACATCCTATATGCTATACGTTATGTGATAAAATTATTTCAAAACACAAAGGATAATTTAAAAAAAAAACTTTTACTTCACTTCAAAACTATATTTTATTTCTTGATACAATCTCCATTAATATTCAAGCAGTAATCGCATAGTTCTATCAGAACTCCATTACCAGCTTCATAACATAATTGGGCTACTTTCCTAGCTACATTATTATTATTTCCTTTTTTTCCACATAATTCAGACAAACACACTTAAGATTTTCAGGAAAGTTTGGAGTCACGAAAAGCAAGCGTGGTTTCTACTAATCTCTTTATGCTATGTGCTGTATTTTAACCATATTATACATATTATGAAAAAGAAAAAAAAATACAAAAAAATACAAAATAGTATAAGAACAAAATTTACAAAACCTAAACAAAACAAAAATACTTAGCCTTTTAAAATTCTGAAGTTTTTAAAGCATTAATAATGTTTAAATTAATTAATTCATTGATTTAACTACACATACAATTTAACTTTACGATTAAAAGAAAAATTATTGTACATACATATGCTACCAGAGATATTAGATTAATACTTTCACAGTCAAACATTGATAAATATTTATTTGAAAATTACTTTTAGTTTTAATATTTTAGGGAAGAATAGCTAGAGTTTTTTTTAAACAAAAATTCTATAGTCCTCTGAGAAATGGTTTTATGCTGTGACTCTGCTATTAGGGCACGGCTATTCTATTGTACAGTAATGTTGCATTATCAGTACCTAGTCACTATAAAACGAACGTCTCTGAGCAGGATGATGCTGCCGTCTATTAACATTCTTGGAAAGTCCTTCCTACATTTTTAAGATGTTTTACACCAATTTGTGACTTACATAATGACTTTCCCTCGTAGTATTTATTCACGAACCCCAGTAGGATTCATTTCCACGTCTTGACTTTTTTTTTTTTAACAAAATTACAGTGAAATATTTATTTACCATACCATTTCATCCCGTCCAGATTATTTCACGCATTCATTACACTCAAAACTAGAATCAACACCATCTTAATATGCATAAATCCAGTGTCCTGGTGTTTTTTTCCAGTGAACTGTTCACCAAGTCAACCGATTTCGATGAAAATTGGCATTTATGTGTAATTTTTTCCAACTTGAGAGATAGGATAGTTTTTATTTCGATTAATGGTCTTAATAATTTTAATTAATTATCGATTATCAATGTTGATTGGTGTTATAAATCGTAAGTTTCATAAGTCTCAAACATATGGCGCCTTAAATCAGTTTTTTTACAGACAACTGTTGAACTGTCTGACATAAATATCTCGTAGATGGCGCTACGTTTCAATTCAAATTTTATTTTTCTCCATGTTGTGCACATTTTCGTTGATCAATGTACTACGTAACTACAATTATTGATATCTATCTTCAGCTGTCAATCTACAGATATAATAATAAAACAAATAATATATTAAGTGCTTGCTTTTTATTTTCTCATTATAAGTAAATCAGAGTTCATCAAATTTTATTTCATGTTAAAAAATTTGTAAGTATTAATTAATTCTACCTTTCCTGCAAATTTTATTATCTAAGTTTATAAAAATTACAAAAATATCTATGTATTAAGTGCTTGCTTTTTATTTTCTCATTATAAGTAAAGGTAATCAGAATATTTAATAATAAAATGGAATTGAAAACGTAATGTTAATCTGTGTTAAATTTTGTCTTTTAAATCCTTTCTAAATCACTCAGCCACAGCAACGCGTGGCCGGGTCTGCTAGCCTTATACATTATACATTATACATTATACATTATACATTATATATACATTATATATAATATATATAATGTATAAGGCTTTTTGAAATGTTCATTGGAAAGTTGAACGTGATTTGGTAACCACATGTGCTTTTCAAACGCATAAAAATCTTAAATGTTATAAACAAATTGAAAAAAAAAACATACGTTTAAACACATTTTTTATATTGAATCAAAGTTACAATTACTATGATCTATTTCTTAATGCTAAAACAAACGAACACATTTTTTCTGCACTTTTGTTTCATTCATGTTAACTTATTATTTATTAGCAGAGAAAACTGTTTTAGAACAAATATGGCGTTTGATTATATTTGGCACTTTATTGGTTCTTTTTAAAAGAATCAATTTTGCTCTCTCTCTCTTCCGTTTTATCTTATATAAGGCCATGCCTCGTAAGTAAACCCGAACTTAAACCTGAGGCACCTTCCCCCCCCCCCCCCCCGCCTCTTCGTATACCAATTTTATTTTTATATTAAATAAAGACTTTTCTACCAGATAAACATTCCACGAAAATTTTTTTGCTAACAAATCCTGTTTTAATAGTGATTGTAAGGTAATATTTTACATCGTTTCACTCTTTTGCTATAGCAAAAGCCATAATATAACAAACAAATTTTTTCTTCGCTTTATACATTATTCAAATATATCATTATTTAATCCTCCCTCCCTCCCTCACTCCCACCCCTTTTAATCTAATTTTTCCTTTCACAATTCTCAGAAAATTTGGCATGTCCCTGACTATATGCTTTAGTTTATTTGTCAAACTTAAGGGCGCCGTGTGGTCGGGGAGTTATGTGTGCCAGTGAGTCGGGATGATAAGAGCGAAGCTCGCTGGTGCTTCTAGCGCGGTATCGTCTCTAAGCGCAAGGCTCTGAACTGGCGCGCGATCTTCTCGTCGTCACAGGAAAACTGTGAAACCTGAGCGGTGACAGTAACATTATATAGCGGAGATATGAAGATAAATGTTTGATGCAAGGCCCTTAAGTGCTTTCAAGAATCTGTACCGGTTGTTTTACGCCTAAAAATCACTCCGAAAACACGCGTTATAGTCATTTTCACTCTTCTAAAAACAAAGTTTAAAAACTTTATCCGAAATCAGAACTTCGTTTCGGCCCTCAGCGAATTCTTAAATGCTTTTCTTAAAAAGGCCCCACTCGGATATCTTGAATAGTTTTCAAATCGCGTTGTTCCCCCCCCCCCCCTGAAGCTCTGGATCGTGACTTGTAATTACGAGAAGTATAGGGCTATAACTAAAGACCGGAAAAATTCGCGGGTTCAATGACCTTCAGGATAGACTCCAATATCTTCTAACACTCGGGCAAATGCCACCTGTACATTGGCTGCTGACTTGTGAGTCGTCTCGACTGGGTGGCCTGTGATTCGACACTTCTTTGAGTGAGGGTCTCTAATTTGCCCTCAGTCCTCCAGATTAACAGTGAACCAATGGCAGAAGCAGCTCTAAGGTATAATTATTTGAATTTTAGCATAACACGAAATTAATCCCCGAATTGTTCAGGTCTCTAGTTATAACTCCAGTCGCGAAAATATTTCGAGACTAGCTGAGAGTTAAAACACCGTAGCATCTGTCTGTGTTTCGTGATTGTTCGAGTTCCTCTTCAAGTACAGGGGTTACTGCTAGTGCACCAATCACAGCCGTCCAGTGCGGAAGCAAACGTATCCTGAACGGCCTGGTCGAATAGGGCACATGCTTCTCTCGCAGACGGTCACAAATCGCAAGGAAGAAACTGCTGGGGCAGGCAAAGGTGCCTTACTGTTGTCTAATGGGCGTTCAGAATAATATATGAAAAAAATTAATGGCCCTACTTAATTTAACTTAGTTTTTAATGTGTAACGCCTTAGCTCCATGTATACGGCATTTGGTAGGAGTAATTTCGTGAATGTAACGGATGTTCGCATGGAACGGAAATGTGTAACCACGGTGCTGCCTTCTGTGGCTGATGGCGCGAACCAAAGTTCACAAAGCCAAAGGAAAACCTTACAGTACTAACTGTTTAGTGAATTGTAACAAGATGGGCAGTATTTTAACAAAATTCCTTGTCGAAAATAAGGTCCAAAGCCAAGGTTAAGCTTTTTTTTTTTAAATATTTTTTTTTTTTTTTGCTTTTGCAGGAGATGTTCTTTATATAGTTAAAAATTTCTGGTTGCAAATCGAATGATTCGATAGTTGACGTAGCTGTTCCAGCAGCGGATTCTAGCTGTTGATCCGCGTCCAGAAAATTAGTTGAAAACACAATTTGTGTATATTTATCGCGCTCGGCATTATTTTGAAGTATTTCGTATCCTAGTTTTGTATTATAGGTGTTTTTGCAACATGACAACACATGAATTTGTTCGCTTAGCGAGGTTAGATGTTACACATCACTGGCGAATACTGAGAAAATCGCTCACATTTTTTTGAAGTTAAACTTCTTTAGGCATGTTATTTAAAAAAAAATGTGGATTTTTATGATGCTCGCACATCATGCAACGAAATTTTCACAGGATAAAAAAGCTACTTAATAAAAAGGCTACGTACATATAAAAATTATGTATGTGAGTTCTTTTTAATTTTATGCTTTAGTAATAGATATTGAATACTGATCCATATTATTAAAAACTTTTTTTCATGTGTATTTGTGTAAGTGAGTTTGTGTTCCCGTATGTATATTATTTTCGCACTATAAATTATAACATTATTATTTAATAAATAAATTAAAAAATTATAGTAAACAGAATATTTATTGATTTCCATAATAATTTAAAATTTATCACTATTATTTTACTAAATTAAACAATCTCTTTTTATTCATGTGTTTATATTAATATCAGATAGGCCTACTTAATATTTATTTATTTTTTTTAATTTGTTTGAACAAATACTTTACCACCAGGTTTTTTTTTAATATCACTCCAGTCCTTTTGTTATTTTATGCTAATTTTGCATGCAAAATGAAAGTTAGTCAAGTATTTAAGTATAATTTTGACGCGTCCTTCATTTAATTGTCAACTCAGCTTAAGAGGCCACTCCAGTGTTTCAGGGGCACTACGCAACCCGCGTTAACCTCATAAGATGCAATGCTATTTTCATTTTGCTTATAACTTATTAACTAATATAGATTTCGAAATGATGCTTGCTTGTTATGTAAGACAACGATGCTCTTATCAAAGTCCCTTTCTTCAAAAAACGTGCATAAATTATGGTTCAAACCTAGACAATACACTTTATTCATATTATTAAAGATTAGTATAAAACCATAATTTATGCACGTTTTTGAAGAAAATGGCTTTGATAAGTGCATCGTTGTCTTACATATCAAGCAAGCATCATTTCTAAATCTATATTAGTTAATTAGTTATTATTAGGGACCTGCATAATTTGCGGATTCATTTCGTGATATGCTACAATTCAAATAATTATACCTTAGCGCTGCTTCTACCACTGGTTCACTGTTAATCTGGATTAATGAGGGCCAATTAGAGACCCTCACTCATAGAAGTGTCGAATCACAGACACTCAGTGGAGGCGACTCACAAGTCAGCAGCCAATGAACAGGTGGCATTTGCCCGAGTGTGTAGAGTGTAGTAGAGTCTATCCTGGAGGTCATTGAACCCGCGAATTTTGCATGTCTCTAGTTATTATAAGCAAAATGAAAATAAAAATTGAATCTTATGAGGTTAACGCGGGTTGCGTAGTGCCCCTGAAACACTGGAGTGGCCTCTTAAGGACGTTTCTCACCTCAGTCACGACTCGCTCCGGGCCGGAGCAGTCACCGGAGGACGCGACGCCGACACGAAGACGCCATTGTTCAAGCTGACAATGGCGGCGGCCGGGGAGATGACATACCTGCGGGTGCCGGCGCTGGGATTCCTCGGGGAGTTAATGAGCGGTGTGTGTGTTGTGTTGTGTGTGTGTTGTGTGTGTGCTAAGGACCATCTGCCGAAGGCACGCGAACGTCGCATGCCTGATGATGCGCAGACGGTACTACAGCATGTCCACGAAAGAAAGATCCAGTTATAAAAAAACAAATTGACGTGACAACGTCTAATAAATCGATGAACGCCGGCTGCACGCACAAAAAAGTGTCCCGTTACGCACATTGTCCCGTTACGGTTATTGTTCCGTTACGCTGTGTTCCGTTACGCTGTGTTCCGTTACGCTGTCGGCGAGTGCAGTAATAATAGGTTATGTTACAATTGACTAAAAAATAATGGTGATTTCATATAATTGATGATAGATATTTGATTTCAGTTTATTTATATGAAAACTTGTTCATAATTATATTTAAACTTTATAGCTAAACGCCAGTTTTTAAAATTAATTACAAGTCATCTACACGTGAACTGTTTCGTCGACTGTTTTTAAAGTGAAGTGAAAAGTTAATGTGGTTTTCATTGCTTATTACAACAACAATTTCGGCAATAAAGGTAAATTATTCTTGCATTTTAAAAATCTGATTACTAGTATAATTTCAAGTATTTATTCTTTTATTATTAAAATAATAATGATTCAGTTTTATTCATAAAAGTATTCAATCATTTCATCAATGTTTTGTTATGACGTCACGTTAAACTATCGTCCGTAAACCGACTTTACAGACAACCAATTTTTTTTGATAGCATCAACTGTAAGCGTGCCACAGTGTTGGTTCAAGGTCACAAGTAAAGAGTAACTCAAGACAGTTTTAGGACAAGCGCGCATGCGCGATAGAACGGCTCTTCCCCCAAAAATACCAGAGTGTGAACCAGCAAAACTTTTATTTGGCAACAGGATGAAGCCCCTTCCAATTGGAATATCTGTGTATGCGAGAATGGCTGAACGTCCAAGTTCCTGAACCGTTGGATTGGTCGTAATGGACGAGACGACAGAGCTCTTTCTCTCTCTGGCCTCCTTTTTTTTTTTTGTCTTCGGAGCTTTACAAAAGATCGTGTCTACGCCGCTACCTAATGATCAGAGACCTGCAAAATTCGCGGATTCATTCGGTTATAGGCTAGAATTCAAACACATATACCTCTTAGATAGTTTTGCTATTGGCTCACTGTTCATCTGGACGAATCTCAGCCAGTTATAAAACCCTCAACCAAAGAAGGATCGAATCACAGACAAACCAGCTGAGACAAGTCGGCAGCCAATGAACTTGCGTTATTTGCCCGAGTGTACAAGGGTATATGCAGTCTCTTTTGAAGGCCATCGAAACCGCGAATTTTGCAGGTATCTACTAATGATTTACCAGAGTTTGAGCCTAGGATAGGGTTGGATGTCACTTCGGCTGAGGATTCGACACCGCTTAAAAACTCGTAAACTATGAAAGCTACAGAGTTGAAGTAAGTATATCTTAGTAGAGCAGATTTTTCTTGTGGTTGTTACGTATGACTCACCCGGTTTACATTTACAGTGATGACTTAATGAGCGTTGATGGGGAGCCTCGAATTGAAGTCAGTGAGAGCTGCAACTCCGTAAATAATAACAGACCGAATTGCATGAGTCAAACTTTAAGTTGCTCGTGAGTGAGAACTGAGTGGTGCTAGATGAAAGGAATATCTGTGAAGTTGCTGTATTTTGTTTTGGAGCCATTGATCGCAAAATGCCTAAGCTAATGCGGGTTATGTTGGGTAGAAGAAAGAAAACAAGCGAAATCGCCCCGAAAGAAACAATATTAGCAGGGACCGGAAAAATTCGCGAATTCATTGACCTACAGGATGGACTCCAACATCCTCTATGCACTCGGACAAATTACATCTGCTCATTGGCTACTGACTCGTGACAACTATTAACTAGAACGATTTTGATTCGATACTTCTTTCGTTGAGGATTATTCATTGGCTCTGAGTCCTTCAGACAACCTGTGGTCCAATCACTGAAGCAGCAAAAGTTTAAACACATTTGGATTCTCGCATATCGCGAAATGAATCCGCGAATTTTTTTTCCGGTCTCTAAATATTAGAAATGCAGAGAAGTGTCGCAGGTAGCGAACGAGGCAGAAAGCAGCCGAGAGAAATGAGCCAGTGAAGGCTAAACGAGCCCCCAGAAGAGGCGCGAAATCTGCGCTCGAGCGAGCCTCAGCCTTGTACCTCGCGAGAAGCGACGGGGAATGCAGGGAATTGTCTGGTGATGGACGTGGATGTGCCCTCTGGTGATTCTGAGGTTGATATGGAGTCAGTTGAGCCGGTGGTCGTGAACGATGGGCCAAGTTTGTCACGGTTTGGTGTCGCAATTTTTTCTGGCGTGGCCGCCCGACCAAGCAAGACGTTCATCGATTTCACCACTAAAATAAATTATATATATTTTTTTATTTATTTCATACACAAATTTCCCGTTCAGCGCGATGAAAATTCATGAAACGAACCTCTGTCGGCTGTAGCTACTCCAAAATAGAGCCTACCATAGCTAATATTTTCTGTGGCTCAGAGTAGAAACCGGAGAAATTCGAGGGTTCGATGACCGCTAGGATGGACTCCACAGTTCTACGTATACTCGGGAAAAATACGCCCACTTATTGGCTGCAGTCAAGTGAGACGTCCCAACTTAGTGGCCTGTGTGTGATTCACTACAGATTTGATTGAGTGTTTGTCATTGGCCCAGAGTCATCCAGGTGAGTTGTGAGCCAATAGCAGAAGCAATGAAGGGTTACAAATATTTGAATTTTAGCCAATCGTGAAATGAATCCACGATTTTTTTTTCCGGTCTCTACCAATAAGCATTCTGAAAATGTTTTTTTTTTTTTTTTTTTTAATTTTTATCAAGGGAAGTTTTGTCTGTTGCCAGGTGTAAAAAGATTCCGCCAAGTAATAGTGGCTGTACCTATAATCATATGAAGAAAAAAAATGTTGGGTTGCACTACGGACAAGGCTGACTGATGTTTGCTGGTTAGTACGAGGAATACAGTTCGATAATCGTCTGCGTTTCCTGCGAGTTACGTTTCTCTGGACGGTAATGGAGGACAACGACTGTTGCGAACACGTAGTCAGGAAAATACCAGGAGACGGCTTGCTGTGACGAAGTTTTATGTCACTTTTTAACCTTGCCTTATACATAGGGACCGAAAAAATTCGCGGATTCAATGACCTCTAGGATAGCCTCCATTATCCTCTGCACTTCTCAAGTAAACACGCGTGTTCATTGGGTAGTAAATTGTAAGGCGTCTCCACTAGGTAGCTTGTGATTCGACGCTTCTTTGGTCGATAGTCTCTCATTGGCCCAGAGAGCTCCAGTTAAACTGCGAGCCAATAGCAGAACTGTACACATGTTTGAATTTCAGCCTATCACGAAATGAATCCGCGAATTTTTCCGGTCTCTACGTTATACATATCGTCACGCCCAGAACATTGCGTAAGCGGTACTCGACAACGTCTGATGATGGTTAAAAAGTATTATTTAGAATCTCCGTCAATTAAAATAACAGTCACTTTTATATTAAAGAAGTCATTTAAAACTGTTTCCACAATGCAAAACGCTACGCTTCTCTCAGTGTTTTGGGCGTCTAACCAATATGGCCCGACAATTAAAGAAGTGGGGGGGGGGAGGGTAAAAACGGCTTCACACAACTACCACGTAATCATGCGAACGTCACCAATCCCCCTTCGCCCCCGCCCCCCTTCCCGGTTGCGAAAACTTCAATGATGTAGCCGCTCACAAAAGGTCAGGCGAACGTCGATTGGGGAAGGGGGTAGGGTATGGGGGGTTAAATTTTGGTTGGGTTAATCTGCGATTTCTCGTCCGGGAACTGGCCATTTATTTTTTTCTATTCCAGGAATCACACCAAGAGTCCCCTCCCCCCCCCCCCCCCCAAAAAAAAAAAAACTTACACTGCAGAATGCCTAATTAGACCGAGGTATTCAAACCCTACTTCCCTCCTCTCTCTCTCTCTCTCTCTCTCTCTCTCTATCTCTCTCTCTCTCACGTTCCTCTTTCTACTTCAGTCATCCGCGCGTCGTGTGGTTAACGCGATAGCTCCATATTCATCAGCTTGTCAGGCACAGCGAAGCGTAATTACAGGGAAAATGTCTGGAAGAGAGTAGAGCGTAGTTTCACGTGTAATGACCACTTTATTACACAGTTTACAACCTAGGGGAGGCGCTAAGGACCAATCATGCTGCGTCGGTCAGATTCGCAGCATCGTAAACCGCACGAATAAAAAAAAAAGTAAAGGAAAATTGTTGGAAGTAAAAAAAAATCAACATATATACAGAGTGTCCCATAGCTCAAAATCAAGCCGATAGCAGTTAAAAAGCCAAACTTAATAACTGCTCTAAATAAAAAATAGAAAAATGTGTCGTATTTTTTTTAGTTATAGACTTTTTTTATTTTACTGAGCTAACATTATAAGATATCATGACTACAATTTTTTTTCACGCAATCCTACTACAGCTAACAATTAAAAATTAAATAAAAAAGTTTTATTTTTTGAAGAATAATTCATTTGTACGACTTTTGCGGCAAAAAAAATCTTTACACTTGTAACTTTGACTATTCTTACTCTTCTTACTATTCTTAGCAAATAACTTGCTAAGTTACCATAGTTATTATTATTTTTTTTTTTTGCAATATGAATACTCGAAATACCCGATAAAATTTTAAGCCGCATAAGTATTGCGAGAAAAATTTTTTTTTTCTCCCAAAAGTATAGCATGTTTTTATTATTTAGGATTTTTTCAATAGTAGAGTTATTTACGACTACGGGGAGAACATTTTCAGTCATAGTATCTGATATTTTGGTGCAGGGTAGATATTACAAAACCTTTAAAAAAATGCCTTTAACCAAAAACTACGACACTTTTTTTAAATTTCATTTTTGTTTTTTTAAATTTCATTTTTGTTTTTTTAGTCATAACCGTGATTAATTTGCCTATAAACTGCCCTCGGTTTGACGTTGATTTATGGGTCATGCTGTATATATTTACACACACACATATATATATATATATATATATATATATATATTCGTTTTCTTTGCCCGTTGACTGTACGTACGCGCGCTGCTCCGACGATACCCCTGTCGGGACCAATCAGGACTGGTTGTGAGTTCCACCGTTTAGCTCCGCGTAAATCATCCGTAATTCGCCGTGCTGCGAAACGCAAATTCGAGGAGCGAGAACTGAGTGCTTTGGAAAGAGACCCCCGGAGCCGATTTAGGCACCATTTCCTTCAGAATTTTACTTTATTAAAATTTAAAAAACTATATAAAAAGATTTTTTGTTGGTAATGAATTAAATGTTCAGTGTAACTTCTTTATGTATATTGGAAATCATAGCTCAAACAATTAAATATGGTTTTAATTATTTTTCTAGTATTGATGCAAATTAAGCACTCTTTAGTTAAGTTCACAATTTACTCTCTCCACATTCTCTCTTTCTGAATTTAAATTTATTTAAATTTAAAAACTATACAAAAATATATTTTTGTTGGTAATGAATAAAATATTCAGTGTAACTTATTTATATATATATATATCAGGGGCGCAACAACTAAATTTCCAAAGGGGGGACAATATACCTTTTTATAAGGGTCCTCCCCCGGGAAAAATTTGTATTTCAAGGTGGAAAATGGTGCTATTTAAGCAGTTTTAATATCTGAAAATTGATTACACAGCACTTTCTTTGCCCCCGTTTGCCCCCACTTCAAAGTTTCAGAGGGGAGGCAAAATACCCTTGCCCCCCCCCCCTGTTGTTGCGCCCCTGATATATATATATATATATAGGAAATTATAGCTTAAACAATTAAATACAGTTTTAATTATTTTCTAGTATTGATACTAATTAATCACTTTTTCGTTAAGTCTACAATTCACCCTCCCCACTGGAGCCTGATTCGACAGTGGCTCTCTCTACTGCTCGTATCTCACCCCGCGCACCTCTTGTCCCGACACACCGCCTCGCGCTACTCGCTCGTCCGCCGCGCACACAACACCGTCCCGGATGCCGGATGCTCCGCTCGCCGTCCGCTATCGCTCGCCAGATGGGGGTCGCTCGCCCCCGCGAGACCCCGGTGTCGTGTTGTGTCATCGCGCGCACCTTCCAAGCCCCGCCTTGGAGAAAGGTCTCGCAGGCCCCTCAGAAGTGTCGAGAACAGTGGCGTCCTAGTTACGACACCTCAGGCGACGGTGATCTCGGCGAGGCGCAGAGGTGAGACAGTGAGGCGCCAAGACAGTTTGGAAAGGCATTGTGATGGGGTGAAGAGGGAAAGATGTATGTATATATATATATACATACATATACATACATGCATGGGCAGAGTGACCCCCCCCCCCCCCCCCTTTTTCTCTGGAACTAAGAAGCCCCTCGCTGAAGGGGCCCGGCTTGCACTTTAAAAATCGTGACTGTGAAACGGTGTTGATAAACGTAAACATCAAAACTATGTGTTATGCATAACTTTCTGTATATATTTTTTTTAAAGGTTTCTGCTTATTTTACGCATATGGCCAAAGATAATGGGCCGTGTACAACACACGTTTTTTCCCTATCCAGAGATGACTTGTGTCATTTAAAACCCAATCGCAAAACTTGGTCCGAACGACTCCCCCCCCCCCCCCCCCCCCATCACCACGGAATTCCCTTTCCCCCTCCCTTTTTCCATTGCAAATGTTCGTTATAACACAAGCAGATATTCAACATATCTACACATTTACCTACTAATGTGGTGGGCCATTTATTATTGTCAAGACTCATTGAAACTGTCAATAATTATCTGGTAATAGATTTTCTGAAAATTTTATGTACGCCATTTTATTCAATTACACTTTTTTGTCTTGCCAGGACAAACTCGAAGGTTTTTTTTTTGCGTAGTTATTGGCAACTACGAGTGTTTTAAATAATTTGAAGTCATCGCTTGCTGTAAATGATATGAACTTTTTTTTTTTTAGTTATTCAATTTTTTTTAAATACTAATTAAGGTATTTATGTAATAATTTATTAAAATTAGTTTGAAGCTATTAGCTAAGACTTAGTTGGGATTTACTAAACCTTGTGAAGTATAAAAATTTACTAAGGTCATAAAGCTATAGCTGCTTCTAAACGACTTACGCAGGATTATTACCAACATAGCTAATCTCTTGGTAGACGCTGCGAAAAATTCACATTATTTTTTTTTTTTTTTTGGAGCCAGATTGAAATCCGTGAAAGTGTTCATAATCAGGTCAGCCTCAGGTGTTCATTGGCTGCCGCCACAGTTCACTTTCTCTCCTGATTCACAACCAGCGGGAGGGGTAGGATGGAGGGATATATAACCCTCCCCCCTTTTTTTTAGACCATGAGTCAAATATATGTTTTCTACTTATTTTGTCGTGATGAACCTGCAACCGAGGATTGTCGGACGAATTCAGACTAATTCTGTATAGAATATTTATTTTGCTAGTTATTGGCAAGGCACCTAAGTAAGGCACCAGTTTAAAAATGATGAACGTAACAAACACTTAAATTTAATATGCATGAAATATTCATCAAAAATTCAAATTATTATATTATTTTTCAAATGAAAATCTTTTCTGAAATATATATATATGAAATGAAAAAAAAATTGATTTTAAGATTCAAAATTAAATTTTCCTTACGAAAATTTAGTGATTATTTTAATAGTAAAACAATGAAAATCATTCATTTATTTGATGCTAATACATTATTATTAACTTCTAGTGTAATATTTTGGTGAAAAATACAAATGCACTCTTTAACGTATATATATATATATATATATATATATATATATATATACATATGTATATATATATATATATATATATATATATATATATATATATATACACACACTAGCTGACCCGGTGAACTTTGTTCCGCCTTAAAAGGCAATAAATGAGCAGATTTTGGATTTTATTAAATTCAATTTTTTATTAAGATAATAAATATAAATAAAAAATCAAGTATTTTAATGATTCTTTATTGGCCATGTATTTTGGTGCATGGGTTGCACTCTTCATTGAAGTACTTTGTGATAGACTACAGTTTTTGTTTTATTATCAGACGCAAGAACAAATAACGCAGATGATCTTCCGACCCGTGAACATGCCACATATAGCTAATTGACCATGGGAAAAACATGGATTTTCTATATTCAGGCCACAAACTTTCAAGGATTGGCCTTGTGATTTGTTAATGGTCATGGCGAATGCAAGACGGATCGGAAATTGAAGTCGTTTAAACTCAAACGGCATATCGGTTGGGATCATCGGAATCCTCGGAATGAGAACTTCCTCACCTTCGAATTTTCCTTTGAGTATCGTCGCGTAAATCACATTGTTCATCAATTTACTTACCACCAAACGCGTTCCGTTGCACAGTTTTGGTTGGTTTATGTTTCGAAGCATGATTACTACGGAGCCAACCTTTAGTCGTAAATTGTGCGGTGGTAAGCCAGGCACATCCAAGGAGTTAAAAAATTCAATTGGATAGTTGGTGGCTTCATTTTCATTTGTTACACAGTCAATAGATTTGAATGAATGCAGTGTACCAATGATCTCATTCTGAATTATGTAGTTTAAGTCATCTACATCTTTATTGTTAGCCGCCAAAATTGCTCTCTAACTCAACCATTCATTATTTTTGTGGTTAGTAATGATGTTTGGGAATACTTTGTTGATGAGTTCGTCTTTCGATGAGACAAAGTTACAGAAATTCGGAGGAAATGAAATCAATCCGCTCGATTCATCGATAGGTACTCGACCATTACCGATAGTCAGCAATTGCTCAGAGAAATCTTCAGCAGATGTATCGTTCAGCAATGCAACTCTCATGTTTGTTATCAGCTGAAGTTTCTTCACATAGCGCCATAGATTCGATGATTTGAGGCAAGCGTTTATTTCGTCGGCAGCAGTTGATCTTTGAATTACACGTTGTGTTTGACGGAAATCGCCATACAGTAAAATCATTGCGCCTCCAAAACATCTCGAGTCATTGCGTAGATCTTTCAATGTTCGGTTAAGTATTTCCAATGCACGTTTATGTGCAATTGTGCATTCGTCCCAGATGATGATTTTCGATGCTGATAAAACTTTGGCCATTGCGGATTGTTTTGCAATATAACATGTTGGTTCTTCGATAGTTTGAAGATTTAACGGCAATTTTAATGCTGAATGAGCCGTACGGCATCCTTCTAAAAATGTGGCTGCTATTCCATAAGAAGCAACTGCAACCGCAATGTTGGATCTCGCACGAACAGTGGCTAAAACTACTGACATCGCAAAAAAACTGGTCAATGTTGTCGCTGGAGGTGTTTCAGCACGTTGAACAACATTCGAAGCCGTGAAATATATACTCGTTGACCATTCTCAATGTATGTTTGTTTTTTTGTATGTTTGTAACCGACTCCTTTGGGTGCTATGTTGACCCACTTTAAACGGCCAGATTTCATTCAAACTTTGTAGATTTATCGAGGACCGATGACAATACACAAATTTGCAAAATAAGATTTTCGTCAATAGTAGTATATAAATGGGGCTTCTGGCACTGGCTTCTGGCTGTGGATTGATGATTGTCGTCCGCCATCTTGGATTGTGACGTCACAGCGGCCATCTTGGATGACCTTGACCTTTGACCTTGACCTGGAATTTGATCCTCAAAAATCGCCAAAAATGACCAAAATTGGGCAAAAATTGCCCAAAATTCCTCAAAAATCGCCAAAATTTCAATTTTTTTGAAAAAAATTTCCGCCAAAAAATCTCAAATAATTCCACAGTTCAAAAATTAGGATTTCGAAAATCCTCAAAAGTCGCTTTGCCCTAGAAAAAACGAAAACTCCTAAAAGCGGCTTAAAACTCCTAAGAGCTAGCCGCTTATAAGCCGCCGACCTTGAAAATAAGGATGTCATGGCAGCCATATTGGACGATGACGTCACCGTTGCAATTTCCGTTACGCCCGCCATCTTTAACTTTTTTATTTATTATCCGATTTCAACGAAATTTTTTTTAAAATTTATTAAAAAAATTAAATAAAAAAATTTTAATAAAATAGTTATAAAAATCATACATTAACGACACGGAGTTCGGAGTCCTCGGTTCGAACCCGGTGAGGCCAAAAAAAATTAAAAATGGCGACCGATCCTCCTCCCGTGGTGACTTTTGGCAGACTGACTCCCACCACTTTTCTTAAAGCATATATATATCGTCACCTAGTATGACGTCATGTCCGCCATCTTGTCTTCGATGCTGGAAGCCATCATCATCATTGTATCGTCGACGAGAGTGCGCTGACACCATGTTAGTTTAGTTCGTATCCGCTAGAGTGCAGTAATCATTTATTATTACTGTGACACCCGCCATCTTGAAATATGGCCGCCATCTTGAAAATCCGTAATTATTTAGCTAGAAATTCGGGAAAAATTCCAAAATTCATTAAATAAATCACTCATTAACTTACATATTGATTCGATCCGCTCCAGTCCTTGGTTCGATCCCTGAATGATGCAAAACATTTAATTTTATATAAAAAATAATAATTTCAATAAACCATGTTCAAAATTCTTAAAGAGACTTTAAATCCTCTACTACCATCATCCTATCAGACACCAAGACCACCATATTGGAAATTCGTAATTGTAATGCTAGAGATTCGGGAAAAAGTTCAAAATTCATTAAATAAATTTGTAATCTATATACTGATTGATTAGATCGACTAAGGTCCTTGACACGATCCCTGGCCGATACAAAACAACTTTCATTTTAAAAAAGTACCAGAAAAGTGTAAGGTTCGAGAAATAAAACACCTCAAAGTCTTTTACAAACATAATATTTATTACACAATTTCTATCCTACTACAGAATCACTTGCGAAAGCCAACAACAATCTTATAAACATTTAGCCCTGCATAGACGTGCAACGACTACTTCTTAGCTCCAAATGGCTCCCAAAGCTCCAACAGCCTCCAAATGCTTAACACAGCTCCAAATGGCTCCAAATGCTCCAAACGGCTCCAAATGCTCCAAATGTCTCCAGCAGCTCCAAAAAAAGGCTCCAAATGCTCCAATAGACTCCAAATGCTTAACACAGCTCCAAATGGCTCCAAATGCTCCAAACGGCCTCCAAATGCTTGACAGCCTCCAAATGCTTAACACAGCTCTAAATGGCTCCAAATGCTCCAAACGGCCTCCAAATGCTTGACAGCTCCAAATGTCTCCAGCAGCTCCAAATGCTCCAACAGCTCCAAAAAAAGGCTCCAAATGCTCCAACAGCCTCCAAATGCTTAACACAGCTCCAAATGGCTCCAAATGCTTGACAGCTCCAAATGCATAACACAGCTCCAAATGGCTCCAAATGCTCCAAACGGCCTCCAAATGCTTGACAGCTCCAAATGTCTCCAACAGCTCCAAATGCTCCAACAGCTCCAAAAAAAGGCTCCAAAAGCTCCAACAGCCTCCAAATGCTTAACACAGTTCCAAATGGCTCCAAATGCTCCAAACGGCCTCCAAATGCTTGACAGCTCCAAATGTTTCCAGCAGCTCCAAATGCTCCAAATGCTTGACAGCTCCAAATGCTTCAAAAGGCTCCAAATGCTCCAAACGGCCTCCAAATGGCTCCAACAGCTCCAACAGCCTCCAAATGCTTGACAGCTCCAAATGTTTCCAGCAGCTCCAAATGCTCCAAATGGCTCCAACAGCCTCCAAATGCTTAACACAGCTCTAAATGGCTCCAACAGCTCCAAAAGACTCCAAATGCTTCAAAAGGCTCCAATTGCTCCAAGAGCTCCATCTTCAATTGGTTCCAACTGATTCCTATTACTTTTATCGAACTTGGCATGATTACTAACATGTCTTTATCAGTATACATTTTGACTGGCAGTGGTAACGTTTTTTTACACCTTTAAGTTATAAGTTTTATTTAGAAATCAGATTTCGATAAATGATAGCTTCCATCTGGAAAGAAAATATATTAATTTATCTTCAAGTTTATACACATACATTTAATTTAATCCATTATTGTATGTAGCCAGCTTCCCTCAGTTCTTTGAGTATGAAGGATATTTCTTTAATGTTCGAATAGTTTCCTGCACAAAGCGATCCATGTAGTAGTCGTAGCCTGTTAACCAATATGTTAGGATCTTCCCATGAGGTATAATCAATCTCTTCTGCTGCCTTCATCATCCTTGCATGTTTATAATAAATATTATCTCTGGTGTTTATCGTTTTAACACCAACCACAAGGTCACTTTCGTCATCTTGCCAGTGATTATCACAAGCTTGATCAGGATAATTTATTTTATTACGCCGTTTCCATCGTTTTGGTCTCAAACCACCATCACAGTCTTCGCTCTTGCATGCTTTTGGTGCTTCAGTACAGTACTCAATCATGTCAGCCTCAGATGTGTCACCACAATCTTCAATCATGCCAGCTTCTGATGTGTCACCACAGTCTTCAATCATGTCAGCACCACAAACTTGATCAGGATAATTTATTTTATTACGTCGTTTCCATCGTTTTGGTCTCAGACTGCCATCACAGTCTTCGATCTTGCCTGCTTTAGGTGTTTCAGTACAGTACTCAATCATGTCAGCCTCAGATGTGTCACCACAATCTTCAATCATGCCAGCCTCAGATGATTCATCAAAGTCTTCGACCTTGTAAGCTTCAGGTGGTTCTCCATCTTTCACATTTTCATGGAGACGACTAGATATTGGAGTAAATATATTTTCATTTCTAATGTGGTTACAATTTCCTTCGTTTGTTTTAAATTTTAAATTATTATCTTGATCTAGATCAGTAATTTTAGCATTAGCTTTTTCGCCTTCGTTCCTCTTCCGCGATGTTGTAGCCCAGTCTTCGTTATCTTTATTCATCTTAATTGTACAGGTCTTGTAATGTCTATCCAAGTAATATCTTCTACCAAAGGATTTCTGACACTGACTGCAATGAAATGGTTTTTGACAAGGACCCAAATTACACTCGCTTCTCTCATGTCGTTTAGCATTCTTTCTCAAGGTAAACACCTTGCTACAGTATCTACAGTGATGACGTTTTGATACAGCAACAAATCCCGTTTCAGGATTCATATTAGTTATTGAGACTAATGCCAGATGCAAACTAAGAGTTTTAAATTAGATATATTACTTAAATAGAATTTTTTAATTATTTTATCAGCGAGAATTAATTTATCTCATTCAAAGGTACTTGTTGCAAGTAGTTCTGCTTTTCAACAACAGATGTCGCCACATGTTACTTGCAGGTAAATAATATTTAGTTCTTTTATGCGGGATGCGGGATGCTCACTAACGATCGCAAAAGAAGGATGGCTTCGCTAGACTCCAAGGAGAAGGAAGTTCGTCCATCCTGTTAGTGCTTCTTAGATTTCTCAGAGATTATTTGACTGAGTAATGATATTTTTTTTTTTTTAAATTTCCACCTGATAAAAATATTACAAGTGCTGATTTATTGGCAGAATTTCAATAATTAAATGCAACCTTGAATAAAAAAAAATGACATGACTCATTAAGTAAAAAAAATTCTTCATGCAGAGATCAATTCCTCATCAGTAACCAGAAGCACTCGGAGAAAACCATCAGATGTCTAGTCAGGAATAATCAGAAGCACCCAGAGAAAACCATCAAAATATTGTCAAGAATAATCAGGAGCACACGGAGAAAACTACCATAATATTGTCAAGAATAAACGGGAGCACACGGAGAAATCCACCATAATATTGACAAGAATAATCAGGAGCACACGAAGAAAACCACCGCAAGTTTTCTTTGATATCATAAAATTTCAGGAAAAAAATAATACTAAAAATAAAAATAAATTAATAAAAAATTAAAAAAAAATAAAATAAAAAAAATACATAAATATATTCTGCTAGCTTGTGAACTTCTCATTGTTGAACAAAGATAGAGTTCTAGTACAAGCCAGAATTTTATGTATTTTTTTTATTTTATTTTTTTTTTAATTTTTTATTAATTTATTTTTATTTTTAGTATTATTTTTTTCCTGAAATTTTATGATATCAAAGAAAACTTGCGGTGGTTTTCTCCGTGTGCTCCTGATTATTCTTGTCAATATTATGGTGGATTTCTCCGTGTGCTCCCGTTTATTCTTGACAATATTATGGTAGTTTTCTCCGTGTGCTCCTGATTATTCTTGACAATATTTTGATGGTTTTCTCTGGGTGCTTCTGATTATTCCTGACTAGACATCTAAAGGTTTTCTCCGAGTGCTTCTGGTTACTGATGAGGAATTGATCTCTGCATGAAGAATTTTTTTTACTTAATGAGTCATGTCATTTTTTTTTATTCAAGGTTGCATTTAATTATTGAAATTCTGCCAATAAATCAGCACTTGTAATATTTTTATCAGGTGGAAATTTAAAAAAAAAAAAATATCATTACTCAGTCAAATAATCTCTGAGAAATCTAAGAAGCACTAACAGGATGGACGAACTTCCTTCTCCTTGGAGTCTAGCGAAGCCATCCTTCTTTTGCGATCGTTAGTGAGCATCCCGCATCCCGCATAAAAGAACTAAATATTATTTACCTGCAAGTAACATGTGGCGACATCTGTTGTTGAAAAGCAGAACTACTTGCAACAAGTACCTTTGAATGAGATAAATTAATTCTCGCTGATAAAATAATTAAAAAATTCTATTTAAGTAATATATCTAATTTAAAACTCTTAGTTTGCATCTGGCATTAGTCTCAATAACTAATATGAATCCTGAAACGGGATTTGTTGCTGTATCAAAACGTCATCACTGTAGATACTGTAGCAAGGTGTTTACCTTGAGAAAGAATGCTAAACGACATGAGAGAAGCGAGTGTAATTTGGGTCCTTGTCAAAAACCATTTCATTGCAGTCAGTGTCAGAAATCCTTTGGTAGAAGATATTACTTGGATAGACATTACAAGACCTGTACAATTAAGATGAATAAAGATAACGAAGACTGGGCTACAACATCGCGGAAGAGGAACGAAGGCGAAAAAGCTAATGCTAAAATTACTGATCTAGATCAAGATAATAATTTAAAATTTAAAACAAACGAAGGAAGTTGTAACCACATTAGAAATGAAAATATATTTACTCCAATATCTAGTCGTTTCAATGAAAATGTTAAAGATGGTGAACCACCTGAAGCTTACAAGGTCGAAGACTTTGATGAATCATCTGAGGCTGGCATGATTGAAGATTGTGGTGACACATCTGAGGCTGACATGATTGAGTACTGTACTGAAACACCTAAAGCAGGCAAGATCGAAGACTGTGATGGCAGTCTGAGACCAAAACGATGGAAACGACGTAATAAAATAAATTATCCTGATCAAGTTTGTGGTGCTGACATGATTGAAGACTGTGGTGACACATCAGAAGCTGGCATGATTGAATATTGTGGTGACACATCTGAGGCTGACATGATTGAGTACTGTACTGAAGCACCAAAAGCATGCAAGAGCGAAGACTGTGATGGTGGTTTGAGACCAAAACGATGGAAACGGCGTAATAAAATAAATTATCCTGATCAAGCTTGTGATAATCACTGGCAAGATGACGAAAGTGACCTTGTGGTTGGTGTTAAAACGATAAACACCAGAGATAATATTTATTATAAACATGCAAGGATGATGAAGGCAGCAGAAGAGATTGATTATACCTCATGGGAAGATCCTAACATATTGGTTAACAGGCTACGACAGTAGTATGTAAATGACGGAACTAGATCTGGCTTCTGGCTGTGGTGCTTGGTGCCGGTGTCCGCCATCTTGGATTGTGACGTCACGGCGGCAAAAATTCCTCAAAATTCCTCAAAAATGACTCAAAATGACTCAAAAATTCCCGTTTTAAGAAAAAATTTCCAGTTTTTCGAGGGAAAAATTCCCGTTTCGAGGGAAAATTTCCCGTTTTATTCCTCAAAAATCCCAACGGCTAGAAATGTCCTGATAGAGGCTTAAGCATCCTTAACTCAAGCCTCAGTTAAGCCTCTATCAGGATGTGACCTTAACCTTTGACCTTGACCCCGGCGGCCATCTTGGATCCGCCATTTTGGATGACGTCATTTCGTTTTCTAGAAAATTCTGGCATTGTGTTATCCGCCATATTGGACGATGACGTCACCGTTGCAATTTTCGTTACGGCCGCCATCTTTAACTTTTTTATTTATTATCCGATTTCAATGAAAAAATTTTTAAAATTTATTAAAAAATCCATTTAATAAAATTTTAATGAAAAATATTTAAAAAATATATTTTTACGACACGGAGTTCGGAGTCCTCGGTTCGAACCCGGTGAGGCCAAAAAAATTAAAAATGGCGACCGATCCTCCTCCCGTGGTGACTTTTGGCAGTCTGACTCCCACCACTTTTCTTAAAGCATATATATCGTCACCTAGTTTGACGTCATGTCCGCCATCTTGTCTTCGATGCTGGAAGCCATCATCATCATTGTATCGTCGACGAGAGTGCGCTGACACCATGTTAGTTTAGTTCGTATCCGCTAGAGTGCAGTAATCATTTATTATTACTGTGACACCCGCCATCATGAAATATGGCCGCCATCTTGAAAATCCGTAATTATTTAGCTAGAAATTCGGGAAAAATTCCAAAATTCATTAAATAAATCACTCATTAACTTACATATTGATTCGATCCGCTCCAGTCCTTGGTTCGATCCCTGAATGATGCAAAACATTTAATTTTATATAAAAAATAATAATTTCAATAAACCATGTTCAAAATTCTTAAAGAGACTTTAAATCCTCTACTACCATCATCCTATCAGACACCAAGACCACCATATTGGAAATTCGTAATTGTAATGCTAGAGATTCGGGAAAAAGTTCAAAATTCATTAAATAAATTTGTAATCTATATACTGATTGATTAGATCGACTAAGGTCCTTGGTTCGATCCCTGGCCGTTACAAAACAACTTTAATTTTAAAAAAGTACCAGAAAAGTGTAAGGTTCGAGAAATAAAACACCTCAAAGTCTATTACAAACATAATATTTATTACACAATTTCTATCCTACTACAGAATCACTTGCGAAAGCCAACAACAATCTTATAAACATTTAGCCCTGCATAGACGTGCAACGACTACTTCTTAGCTCCAAATGGCTCCCAAAGCTCCAACAGCCTCCAAATGCTTAACACAGCTCCAAATGGCTCCAAATGCTCCAAACGGCTCCAAATGCTCCAAATGTCTCCAGCAGCTCCAAATGCTTGACAGCTCCAAATGCTTCAAAAGGCTCCAAATGCTCCAACAGCTCCAACAGCTCCAAAAAAAGGCTCCAAATGCTCCAATAGCCTCCAAATGCTTAACACAGCTCCAAATGGCTCCAAATGCTCCAAACGGCCTCCAAATGCTTGACAGCCTCCAAATGCTTAACACAGCTCTAAATGGCTCCAAATGCTCCAAACGGCCTCCAAATGCTTGACAGCTCCAAATGTCTCCAGCAGCTCCAAATGCTCCAACAGCTCCAAAAAAAGTCTCCAAATGCTCCAACAGCCTCCAAATGCTTAACGGAGCTCCAAATGGCTCCAAATGCTTGACAGCTCCAAATGCATAACACAGCTCCAAATGGCTCCAACTGCTCCAAACGGCCTCCAAATGCTTGACAGCTCCAAATGTCTCCAGCAGCTCCAAATGCTCCAACAGCTCCAAATAAAAAGGCTCCAAAAGCTCCAACAGCCTCCAAATGCTTAACACAGTTCCAAATGGCTCCAAATGCTCCAAACGGCCTCCAAATGCTTGACAGCTCCAAATGTTTCCAACAGCTCCAAATGCTCCAAATGCTTGACAGCTCCAAATGCTTCAAAAGGCTCCAAATGCTCCAAATGCTCCAAACGGCCTCCAAATGGCTCCAACAGCTCCAACAGCCTCCAAATGCTTGACAGCTCCAAATGTTTCCAGCAGCTCCAAATGCTCCAAATGGCTCCAACAGCCTCCAAATGCTTAACACAGCTCTAAATGGCTCCAACAGCTCCAAAAGACTCCAAATGCTTCAAAAGGCACCAATTGCTCCAAGAGCTCCATCTTCAATTGGTTCCAACTGATTTCTATTACTTTTATCGAACTAGGCATGATTACTAACATGTCTTTATCAGTATACATTTTGACTGGCAGTGGTAACGTTTTTTTACACCTTTAAGTTATAAGTTTTATTTAGAAATCAGATTTCGATAAATGATAGCTTCCATCTGGAAAGAAAATATATTAATTTATCTTCAAGTTTATACACATACATTTAATTTAATCCATTATTGTATGTAGCCAGCTTCCCTCAGTTCTTTGAGTATGAAGGATATTTCTTTAATGTTCGAATAGTTTCCTGCACAAAGCGATCCATGTAGTAGTCGTAGCCTGTTAACCAATATGTTAGGATCTTCCCATGAGGTATAATCAATCTCTTCTGCTGCCTTCATCATCCTTGCATGTTTATAATAAATATTATCTCTGGTGTTTATCGTTTTAACACCAACCACAAGGTCACTTTCGTCATCTTGCCAGTGATTATCACAAGCTTGATCAGGATAATTTATTTTATTACGCCGTTTCCATCGTTTTGGTCTCAAACCACCATCACAGTCTTCGCTCTTGCATGCTTTTGGTGCTTCAGTACAGTACTCAATCATGTCAGCCTCAGATGTGTCACCACAATCTTCAATCATGCCAGCTTCTGATGTGTCACCACAGTCTTCAATCATGTCAGCACCACAAACTTGATCAGGATAATTTATTTTATTACGTCGTTTCCATCGTTTTGGTCTCAGACTGCCATCACAGTCTTCGATCTTGCCTGCTTTAGGTGTTTCAGTACAGTACTCAATCATGTCAGCCTCAGATGTGTCACCACAATCTTCAATCATGCCAGCCTCAGATGATTCATCAAAGTCTTCGACCTTGTAAGCTTCAGGTGGTTCTCCATCTTTCACATTTTCATGGAGACGACTAGATATTGGAGTAAATATATTTTCATTTCTAATGTGGTTACAATTTCCTTCGTTTGTTTTAAATTTTAAATTATTATCTTGATCTAGATCAGTAATTTTAGCATTAGCTTTTTCGCCTTCGTTCCTCTTCCGCGATGTTGTAGCCCAGTCTTCGTTATCTTTATTCATCTTAATTGTACAGGTCTTGTAATGTCTATCCAAGTAATATCTTCTACCAAAGGATTTCTGACACTGACTGCAATGAAATGGTTTTTGACAAGGACCCAAATTACACTCGCTTCTCTCATGTCGTTTAGCATTCTTTCTCAAGGTAAACACCTTGCTACAGTATCTACAGTGATGACGTTTTGATACAGCAACAAATCCCGTTTCAGGATTCATATTAGTTATTGAGACTAATGCCAGATGCAAACTAAGAGTTTTAAATTAGATATATTACTTAAATAGAATTTTTTAATTATTTTATCAGCGAGAATTAATTTATCTCATTCAAAGGTACTTGTTGCAAGTAGTTCTGCTTTTCAACAACAGATGTCGCCACATGTTACTTGCAGGTAAATAATATTTAGTTCTTTTATGCGGGATGCGGGATGCTCACTAACGATCGCAAAAGAAGGATGGCTTCGCTAGACTCCAAGGAGAAGGAAGTTCGTCCATCCTGTTAGTGCTTCTTAGATTTCTCAGAGATTATTTGACTGAGTAATGATATTTTTTTTTTTTTAAATTTCCACCTGATAAAAATATTACAAGTGCTGATTTATTGGCAGAATTTCAATAATTAAATGCAACCTTGAATAAAAAAAAATGACATGACTCATTAAGTAAAAAAAATTCTTCATGCAGAGATCAATTCCTCATCAGTAACCAGAAGCACTCGGAGAAAACCATCAGATGTCTAGTCAGGAATAATCAGAAGCACCCAGAGAAAACCATCAAAATATTGTCAAGAATAATCAGGAGCACACGGAGAAAACTACCATAATATTGTCAAGAATAAACGGGAGCACACGGAGAAATCCACCATAATATTGACAAGAATAATCAGGAGCACACGAAGAAAACCACCGCAAGTTTTCTTTGATATCATAAAATTTCAGGAAAAAAATAATACTAAAAATAAAAATAAATTAATAAAAAATTAAAAAAAAATAAAATAAAAAAAATACATAAATATATTCTGCTAGCTTGTGAACTTCTCATTGTTGAACAAAGATAGAGTTCTAGTACAAGCCAGAATTTTATGTATTTTTTTTATTTTATTTTTTTTTAATTTTTTATTAATTTATTTTTATTTTTAGTATTATTTTTTTCCTGAAATTTTATGATATCAAAGAAAACTTGCGGTGGTTTTCTCCGTGTGCTCCTGATTATTCTTGTCAATATTATGGTGGATTTCTCCGTGTGCTCCCGTTTATTCTTGACAATATTATGGTAGTTTTCTCCGTGTGCTCCTGATTATTCTTGACAATATTTTGATGGTTTTCTCTGGGTGCTTCTGATTATTCCTGACTAGACATCTGATGGTTTTCTCCGAGCGCTTCTGGTTACTGATGAGGAATTGATCTCTGAATGAAGAATTTTTTTTACATAATGAGTCATGTCATTTTTTTTATTCAAGGTTGCATTTAATTATTGAAATTCTGCCAATAAATCAGCACTTGTAATATTTTTATCAGGTGGAAATTTAAAAAAAAAAAATATCATTACTCAGTCAAATAATCTCTGAGAAATCTAAGAAGCACTAACAGGATGGACGAACTTCCTTCTCCTTGGAGTCTAGCGAAGCCATCCTTCTTTTGCGATCGTTAGTGAGCATCCCGCATCCCGCATAAAAGAACTAAATATTATTTACCTGCAAGTAACATGTGGCGACATCTGTTGTTGAAAAGCAGAACTACTTGCAACAAGTACCTTTGAATGAGATAAATTAATTCTCGCTGATGAAATAATTAAAAAATTCTATTTAAGTAATATATCTAATTTAAAACTCTTAGTTTGCATCTGGCATTAGTCTCAATAACTAATATGAATCCTGAAACGGGATTTGTTGCTGTATCAAAACGTCATCACTGTAGATACTGTAGCAAGGTGTTTACCTTGAGAAAGAATGCTAAACGACATGAGAGAAGCGAGTGTAATTTGGGTCCTTGTCAAAAACCATTTCATTGCAGTCAGTGTCAGAAATCCTTTGGTAGAAGATATTACTTGGATAGACATTACAAGACCTGTACAATTAAGATGAATAAAGATAACGAAGACTGGGCTACAACATCGCGGAAGAGGAACGAAGGCGAAAAAGCTAATGCTAAAATTACTGATCTAGATCAAGATAATAATTTAAAATTTAAAACAAACGAAGGAAGTTGTAACCACATTAGAAATGAAAATATATTTACTCCAATATCTAGTCGTTTCAATGAAAATGTTAAAGATGGTGAACCACCTGAAGCTTACAAGGTCGAAGACTTTGATGAATCATCTGAGGCTGGCATGATTGAAGATTGTGGTGACACATCTGAGGCTGACATGATTGAGTACTGTACTGAAACACCTAAAGCAGGCAAGATCGAAGACTGTGATGGCAGTCTGAGACCAAAACGATGGAAACGACGTAATAAAATAAATTATCCTGATCAAGTTTGTGGTGCTGACATGATTGAAGACTGTGGTGACACATCAGAAGCTGGCATGATTGAATATTGTGGTGACACATCTGAGGCTGACATGATTGAGTACTGTACTGAAGCACCAAAAGCATGCAAGAGCGAAGACTGTGATGGTGGTTTGAGACCAAAACGATGGAAACGGCGTAATAAAATAAATTATCCTGATCAAGCTTGTGATAATCACTGGCAAGATGACGAAAGTGACCTTGTGGTTGGTGTTAAAACGATAAACACCAGAGATAATATTTATTATAAACATGCAAGGATGATGAAGGCAGCAGAAGAGATTGATTATACCTCATGGGAAGATCCTAACATATTGGTTAACAGGCTACGACAGTAGTATGTAAATGACGGAACTAGATCTGGCTTCTGGCTGTGGTGCTTGGTGCCGGTGTCCGCCATCTTGGATTGTGACGTCACGGCGGCAAAAATTCCTCAAAATTCCTCAAAAATGACTCAAAATGACTCAAAAATTCCCGTTTTAAGAAAAAATTTCCAGTTTTTCGAGGGAAAAATTCCCGTTTCGAGGGAAAATTTCCCGTTTTATTCCTCAAAAATCCCAACGGCTAGAAATGTCCTGATAGAGGCTTAAGCATCCTTAACTCAAGCCTCAGTTAAGCCTCTATCAGGATGTGACCTTAACCTTTGACCTTGACCCCGGCGGCCATCTTGGATCCGCCATTTTGGATGACGTCATTTCGTTTTCTAGAAAATTCCGGCATTGTGTTATCCGCCATATTGGACGATGACGTCACCGTTGCAATTTTCGTTACGGCCGCCATCTTTAACTTTTTTATTTATTATCCGATTTCAATGAAAAAATTTTTAAAATTTATTAAAAAATCCATTTAATAAAATTTTAATGAAAAATATTTAAAAAATATATTTTTACGACACGGAGTTCGGAGTCCTCGGTTCGAACCCGGTGAGGCCAAAAAAATTAAAAATGGCGACCGATCCTCCTCCCGTGGTGACTTTTGGCAGTCTGACTCCCACCACTTTTCTTAAAGCATATATATCGTCACCTAGTATGACGTCATGTCCGCCATCTTGTCTTCGATGCTGGAAGCCATCATCATCATTGTATCGTCGACGAGAGTGCGCTGACACCATGTTAGTTTAGTTCGTATCCGCTAGAGTGCAGTAATCATTTATTATTACTGTGACACCCGCCATCATGAAATATGGCCGCCATCTTGAAAATCCGTAATTATTTAGCTAGAAATTCGGGAAAAATTCCAAAATTCATTAAATAAATCACTCATTAACTTACATATTGATTCGATCCGCTCCAGTCCTTGGTTCGATCCCTGAATGATGCAAAACATTTAATTTTATATAAAAAATAATAATTTCAATAAACCATGTTCAAAATTCTTAAAGAGACTTTAAATCCTCTACTACCATCATCCTATCAGACACCAAGACCACCATATTGGAAATTCGTAATTGTAATGCTAGAGATTCGGGAAAAAGTTCAAAATTCATTAAATAAATTTGTAATCTATATACTGATTGATTAGATCGACTAAGGTCCTTGGTTCGATCCCTGGCCGATACAAAACAACTTTAATTTTAAAAAAGTACCAGAAAAGTGTAAGGTTCGAGAAATAAAACACCTCAAAGTCTATTACAAACATAATATTTATTACACAATTTCTATCCTACTACAGAATCACTTGCGAAAGCCAACAACAATCTTATAAACATTTAGCCCTGCATAGACGTGCAACGACTACGTCTTAGCTCCAAATGGCTCCCAAAGCTCCAACAGCCTCCAAATGCTTAACACAGCTCCAAATGGCTCCAAATGCTCCAAACGGCTCCAAATGCTCCAAATGTCTCCAGCAGCTCCAAATGCTTGACAGCTCCAAATGCTTGACAGCTCCAAATGCTTCAAAAGGCTCCAAATGCTCCAACAGCTCCAACAGCTCCAAAAAAAGGCTCCAAATGCTCCAATAGCCTCCAAATGCTTAACACAGCTCCAAATGGCTCCAAATGCTCCAAACGGCCTCCAAATGCTTGACAGCCTCCAAATGCTTAACACAGCTCTAAATGGCTCCAAATGCTCCAAACGGCCTCCAAATGCTTGACAGCTCCAAATGTCTCCAGCAGCTCCAAATGCTCCAACAGCTCCAAAAAAAGGCTCCAAATGCTCCAACAGCCTCCAAATGCTTAACGGAGCTCCAAATGGCTCCAAATGCTTGACAGCTCCAAATGCATAACACAGCTCCAAATGGCTCCAACTGCTCCAAACGGCCTCCAAATGCTTGACAGCTCCAAATGTCTCCAGCAGCTCCAAATGCTCCAACAGCTCCAAAAAAAAAGGCTCCAAAAGCTCCAACAGCCTCCAAATGCTTAACACAGTTCCAAATGGCTCCAAATGCTCCAAACGGCCTCCAAATGCTTGACAGCTCCAAATGTTTCCAACAGCTCCAAATGCTCCAAATGCTTGACAGCTCCAAATGCTTCAAAAGGCTCCAAATGCTCCAAATGCTCCAAACGGCCTCCAAATGGCTCCAACAGCTCCAACAGCCTCCAAATGCTTGACAGCTCCAAATGTTTCCAGCAGCTCCAAATGATCCAAATGGCTCCAACAGCCTCCAAATGCTTAACACAGCTCTAAATGGCTCCAACAGCTCCAAAAGACTCCAAATGCTTCAAAAGGCACCAATTGCTCCAAGAGCTCCATCTCCAATTGGTTCCAACTGATTCCTATTACTTTTATCGAACTTGGCATGATTACTAACATGTCTTTATTAGTATACATTTTGACTGGCAGTGGTAACGTTTTTTTACACCTTTAAGTTATAAGTTTTATTTAGAAATCAGATTTCGATAAATGATAGCTTCCATCTGGAAAGAAAATATATTAATTTATCTTCAAGTTTATACACATACATTTAATTTAATCCATTATTGTATGTAGCCAGCTTCCCTCAGTTCTTTGAGTATGAAGGATATTTCTTTAATGTTTCAATAGTTTCCTGCACAAAGCGATCCATGTAGTAGTCGTAGCCTGTTAACCAATATGTTAGGATCTTCCCATGAGGTATAATCAATCTCTTCTGCTGCCTTCATCATCCTTGCATGTTTATAATAAATATTATCTCTGGTGTTTATCGTTTTAACACCAACCACAAGGTCACTTTCGTCATCTTGCCAGTGATTATCACAAGCTTGATCAGGATAATTTATTTTATTACGCCGTTTCCATCGTTTTGGTCTCAAACCACCATCACAGTCTTCGCTCTTGCATGCTTTTGGTGCTTCAGTACAGTACTCAATCATGTCAGCCTCAGATGTGTCACCACAATCTTCAATCATGCCAGCTTCTGATGTGTCACCACAGTCTTCAATCATGTCAGCACCACAAACTTGATCAGGATAATTTATTTTATTACGTCGTTTCCATCGTTTTGGTCTCAGACTGCCATCACAGTCTTCGATCTTGCCTGCTTTAGGTGTTTCAGTACAGTACTCAATCATGTCAGCCTCAGATGTGTCACCACAATCTTCAATCATGCCAGCCTCAGATGATTCATCAAAGTCTTCGACCTTGTAAGCTTCAGGTGGTTCTCCATCTTTCACATTTTCATGGAGACGACTAGATATTGGAGTAAATATATTTTCATTTCTAATGTGGTTACAACTTCCTTCGTTTGTTTTAAATTTTAAATTATTATCTTGATCTAGATCAGTAATTTTAGCATTAGCTTTTTCGCCTTCGTTCCTCTTCCGCGATGTTGTAGCCCAGTCTTCGTTATCTTTATTCATCTTAATTGTACAGGTCTTGTAATGTCTATCCAAGTAATATCTTCTACCAAAGGATTTCTGACACTGACTGCAATGAAATGGTTTTTGACAAGGACCCAAATTACACTCGCTTCTCTCATGTCGTTTAGCATTCTTTCTCAAGGTAAACACCTTGCTACAGTATCTACAGTGATGACGTTTTGATACAGCAACAAATCCCGTTTCAGGATTCATATTAGTTATTGAGACTAATGCCAGATGCAAACTAAGAGTTTTAAATTAGATATATTACTTAAATAGAATTTTTTAATTATTTCATCAGCGAGAATTAATTTATCTCATTCAAAGGTACTTGTTGCAAGTAGTTCTGCTTTTCAACAACAGATGTCGCCACATGTTACTTGCAGGTAAATAATATTTAGTTCTTTTATGCGGGATGCGGGATGCTCACTAACGATCGCAAAAGAAGGATGGCTTCGCTAGACTCCAAGGAGAAGGAAGTTCGTCCATCCTGTTAGTGCTTCTTAGATTTCTCAGAGATTATTTGACTGAGTAATGATATTTTTTTTTTAAATTTCCACCTGATAAAAATATTACAAGTGCTGATTTATTGGCAGAATTTCAATAATTAAATGCGACCTTGAATAAAAAATGACATGACTCATTAAGTAAAAAAAATTCTTCATGCAGAGATCAATTCCTCATCAGTAACCAGAAGCACTCGGAGAAAACCATCAGATGTCTAGTCAGGAATAATCAGAAGCACCCAGAGAAAACCATCAAAATATTGTCAAGAATAATCAGGAGCACACGGAGAAAACTACCATAATATTGTCAAGAATAAACGGGAGCACACGGAGAAATCCACCATAATATTGACAAGAATAATCAGGAGCACACGGAGAAAATCACCGCAAGTTTTCTTTGATATCATAAAATTTCAGGAAAAAAATAATACTAAAAATAAAAATAAATTAATAAAAAATTAAAAAAAAAATAAAATAAAAAAATACATAAAATTCTGCTAGCTTGTGAACTTCTCATTGTTGAACAAAGATAGAGTTCTAGTACAAGCCAGAATTTTATGTATTTTTTTTATTTTATTTTTTTTTAATTTTTTTTTATTTTTATTTTTAGTATTATTTTTTTCCTGAAATTTTATGATATCAAAGAAAACTTGCGGTGGTTTTCTCCGTGTGCTCCTGATTATTCTTGTCAATATTATGGTGGATTTCTCCGTGGGCTCCCGTTTATTCTTGACAATATTATGGTAGTTTTCTCCGTGTGCTCCTGATTATTCTTGACAATATTTTGATGGTTTTCTCTGGGTGCTTCTGATTATTCCTGACTAGACATCTGATGGTTTTCTCCGAGTGCTTCTGGTTACTGATGAGGAATTGATCTCTGCATGAAGAATTTTTTTTACTTAATGAGTCATGTCATTTTTTATTCAAGGTCGCATTTAATTATTGAAATTCTGCCAATAAATCAGCACTTGTAATATTTTTATCAGGTGGAAATTTAAAAAAAAATATCATTACTCAGTCAAATAATCTCTGAGAAATCTAAGAAGCACTAACAGGATGGACGAACTTCCTTCTCCTTGGAGTCTAGCGAAGCCATCCTTCTTTTGCGATCGTTAGTGAGCATCCCGCATCCCGCATAAAAGAACTAAATATTATTTACCTGCAAGTAACATGTGGCGACATCTGTTGTTGAAAAGCAGAACTACTTGCAACAAGTACCTTTGAATGAGATAAATTAATTCTCGCTGATGAAATAATTAAAAAATTCTATTTAAGTAATATATCTAATTTAAAACTCTTAGTTTGCATCTGGCATTAGTCTCAATAACTAATATGAATCCTGAAACGGGATTTGTTGCTGTATCAAAACGTCATCACTGTAGATACTGTAGCAAGGTGTTTACCTTGAGAAAGAATGCTAAACGACATGAGAGAAGCGAGTGTAATTTGGGTCCTTGTCAAAAACCATTTCATTGCAGTCAGTGTCAGAAATCCTTTGGTAGAAGATATTACTTGGATAGACATTACAAGACCTGTACAATTAAGATGAATAAAGATAACGAAGACTGGGCTACAACATCGCGGAAGAGGAACGAAGGCGAAAAAGCTAATGCTAAAATTACTGATCTAGATCAAGATAATAATTTAAAATTTAAAACAAACGAAGGAAGTTGTAACCACATTAGAAATGAAAATATATTTACTCCAATATCTAGTCGTCTCCATGAAAATGTGAAAGATGGAGAACCACCTGAAGCTTACAAGGTCGAAGACTTTGATGAATCATCTGAGGCTGGCATGATTGAAGATTGTGGTGACACATCTGAGGCTGACATGATTGAGTACTGTACTGAAACACCTAAAGCAGGCAAGATCGAAGACTGTGATGGCAGTCTGAGACCAAAACGATGGAAACGACGTAATAAAATAAATTATCCTGATCAAGTTTGTGGTGCTGACATGATTGAAGACTGTGGTGACACATCAGAAGCTGGCATGATTGAAGATTGTGGTGACACATCTGAGGCTGACATGATTGAGTACTGTACTGAAGCACCAAAAGCATGCAAGAGCGAAGACTGTGATGGTGGTTTGAGACCAAAACGATGGAAACGGCGTAATAAAATAAATTATCCTGATCAAGCTTGTGATAATCACTGGCAAGATGACGAAAGTGACCTTGTGGTTGGTGTTAAAACGATAAACACCAGAGATAATATTTATTATAAACATGCAAGGATGATGAAGGCAGCAGAAGAGATTGATTATACCTCATGGGAAGATCCTAACATATTGGTTAACAGGCTACGACTACTACATGGATCGCTTTGTGCAGGAAACTATTCGAACATTAAAGAAATATCCTTCATACTCAAAGAACTGAGGGAAGCTGGCTACATACAATAATGGATTAAATTAAATGTATGTGTATAAACTTGAAGATAAATTAATATATTTTCTTTCCAGATGGAAGCTATCATTTATCGAAATCTGATTTCTAAATAAAACTTATAACTTAAAGGTGTAAAAAAACGTTACCACTGCCAGTCAAAATGTATACTGATAAAGACATGTTAGTAATCATGCCAAGTTCGATAAAAGTAATAGGAATCAGTTGGAACCAATTGGAGATGGAGCTCTTGGAGCAATTGGAGCCTTTTGAAGCATTTGGAGTCTTTTGGAGCTGTTGGAGCCATTTAGAGCTGTGTTAAGCATTTGGAGGCTGTTGGAGCCATTTGGAGCATTTGGAGCTGCTGGAAACATTTGGAGCTGTCAAGCATTTGGAGGCTGTTGGAGCTGTTGGAGCCATTTGGAGGCCGTTTGGAGCATTTGGAGCATTTGGAGCCTTTTGAAGCATTTGGAGCTGTCAAGCATTTGGAGCATTTGGAGCTGTTGGAAACATTTGGAGCTGTCAAGCATTTGGAGGCCGTTTGGAGCATTTGGAGCCATTTGGAACTGTGTTAAGCATTTGGAGGCTGTTGGAGCTTTTGGAGCCTTTTTTTTGGAGCTGTTGGAGCATTTGGAGCTGCTGGAGACATTTGGAGCTGTCAAGCATTTGGAGGCCGTTTGGAGCATTTGGAGCCATTTGGAGCTGTGTTATGCATTTGGAGCTGTCAAGCATTTGGAGCCATTTGGAGCTCCGTTAAGCATTTGGAGGCTGTTGGAGCATTTGGAGCCTTTTTTTGGAGCTGTTGGAGTATTTGGAGCTGCTGGAGACATTTGGAGGCTGTCAAGCATTTGGAGGCCGTTTGGAGCATTTGGAGCCATTTGGAGCTGTGTTAAGCATTTGGAGGCTATTGGAGCATTTGGAGCCTTTTTTTTGGAGCTGTTGGAGCATTTGGAGCCTTTTGAAGCATTTGGAGCTGTCAAGCATTTGGAGCTGCTGGAGACATTTGGAGCATTTGGAGCCGTTTGGAGCATTTGGAGCCAATTGGAGCTGTGTTAAGCATTTGGAGGCTGTTGGAGCTTTGGGAGCCATTTGGAGCTAAGAAGTAGTCGTTGCACGTCTATGCAGGGCTAAATGTTTATAAGATTGTTGTTGGCTTTCGCAAGTGATTCTGTAGTAGGATAGAAATTGTGTAATAAATATTATGTTTGTAATAGACTTTGAGGTGTTTTATTTCTCGAACCTTACACTTTTCTGGTACTTTTTTAAAATTAAAGTTGTTTTGTATCGGCCAGGGATCGAACCAAGGACCTTAGTCGATCTAGTCAATCAGTATATAGATTACAAATTTATTTAATGAATTTTGAACTTTTTCCCGAATCTCTAGCATTACAATTACGAATTTCCAATATGGTGGTCTTGGTGTCTGATAGGATGATGGTAGTAGAGGATTTAAAGTCTCTTTAAGAATTTTGAACATGGTTTATTGAAATTATTATTTTTTATATAAAATTAAATGTTTTGCATCATTCAGGGATCGAACCAAGGACTGGAGCGGATCGAATCAATATGTAAGTTAATGAGTGATTTATTTAATGAATTTTGGAATTTTTCCCGAATTTCTAGCTAAATAATAACGGATTTTCAAGATGGCGGCCATATTTCAAGATGGCGGGTGTCACAGTAATAATAAATGATTACTGCACTCTAGCGGATACGAACTAAACTAACATGGTGTCAGCGCACTCTCGTCGACGATACAATGATGATGATGGCTTCCAGCATCGAAGACAAGATGGCGGACATGACGTCATACTAGGTGACGATATATATGCTTTAAGAAAAGTGGTGGGAGTCAGTCTGCCAAAAGTCACCACGGGAGGACGATCGGTCGCCATTTTTAATTTTTTTGGCCTCACCGGGTTCGAACCGAGGACTCCGAACTCCGTGTCGTAAAAATATATTTTTTAAATATTTTTCATTAAAATTTTATTAAATGGATTTTTTAATAAATTTTAAAAAATTTTTCATTGAAATCGGATAATAAATAAAAAAGTTAAAGATGGCGGCCGTAACGAAAATTGCAACGGTGACGTCATCGTCCAATATGGCGGATAACACAATGCCGGAATTTTCTAGAAAACGAAATGACGTCATCCAAAATGGCGGATCCAAGATGGCCGCCGGGGTCAAGGTCAAAGGTCAAGGTCACATCCTGATAGAGGCTTAACTGAGGCTTGAGTTAAGGATGCTTAAGCCTCTATCAGGACATTTTTAGCCGTTGGGATTTTTGAGGAATAAAACGGGAAATTTCCCTCGAAACGGGAATTTTTCCCTCGAAAACGGGAAATTTTTTCTTAAAACGGGAATTTTTGAGTCATTTTGAGTCATTTTTGAGGAATTTTGAGGAATTTTTGCCGCCGTGACGTCACAATCCAAGATGGCGGACACCGGCACCAAGCACCACAGCCAGAAGCCAGATCTAGTTCCGTCATTTACATACTACTTACGACTACTACATGGATCGCTTTGTGCAGGAAACTATTCGAACATTAAAGAAATATCCTTCATACTCAAAGAACTGAGGGAAGCTGGCTACATACAATAATGGATTAAATTAAATGTATGTGTATAAACTTGAAGATAAATTAATATATTTTCTTTCCAGATGGAAGCTATCATTTATCGAAATCTGATTTCTAAATAAAACTTATAACTTAAAGGTGTAAAAAAACGTTACCACTGCCAGTCAAAATGTATACTGATAAAGACATGTTAGTAATCATGCCAAGTTCGATAAAAGTAATAGGAATCAGTTGGAACCAATTGGAGATGGAGCTCTTGGAGCAATTGGAGCCTTTTGAAGCATTTGGAGTCTTTTGGAGCTGTTGGAGCCATTTAGAGCTGTGTTAAGCATTTGGAGGCTGTTGGAGCCATTTGGAGCATTTGGAGCTGCTGGAAACATTTGGAGCTGTCAAGCATTTGGAGGCTGTTGGAGCTGTTGGAGCCATTTGGAGGCCGTTTGGAGCATTTGGAGCCTTTTGAAGCATTTGGAGCTGTCAAGCATTTGGAGCATTTGGAGCTGCTGGAAACATTTGGAGCTGTCAAGCATTTGGAGGCCGTTTGGAGCATTTGGAGCCATTTGGAACTGTGTTAAGCATTTGGAGGCTGTTGGAGCTTTTGGAGCCTTTTTTTGGAGCTGTTGGAGCATTTGGAGCTGTTGGAGACATTTGGAGCTGTCAAGCATTTGGAGCCATTTGGAGCTGTGTTAAGCATTTGGAGGCTGTTGGAGCATTTGGAGCCTTTTTTTGGAGCTGTTGGAGCATTTGGAGCTGCTGGAGACATTTGGAGCTGTCAAGCATTTGGAGGCCGTTTGGAGCATTTGGAGCCATTTAGAGCTGTGTTAAGATTTGGAGGCTGTCAAGCATTTGGAGGCCGTTTGGAGCATTTGGAGCCATTTGGAGCTGTGTTAAGCATTTGGAGGCTATTGGAGCATTTGGAGCCTTTTTTTGGAGCTGTTGGAGCATTTGGAGCCTTTTGAAGCATTTGGAGCTGTCAAACATTTGGAGCTGCTGGAGACATTTGGAGCATTTGGAGCCGTTTGGAGCATTTGGAGCCATTTGGAGCTGTGTTAAGCATTTGGAGGCTGTTGGAGCTTTGGGAGCCATTTGGAGCTAAGAAGTAGTCGTTGCACGTCTATGCAGGGCTAAATGTTTATAAGATTGTTGTTGGCTTTCGCAAGTGATTCTGTAGTAGGATAGAAATTGTGTAATAAATATTATGTTTGTAAAAGACTTTGAGGTGTTTTATTTCTCGAACCTTACACTTTTCTGGTACTTTTTTAAAATGAAAGTTGTTTTGTATCGGCCAGGGATCGTGTCAAGGACCTTAGTCGATCTAATCAATCAGTATATAGATTACAAATTTATTTAATGAATTTTGAACTTTTTCCCGAATCTCTAGCATTACAATTACGAATTTCCAATGTGGTGGTTTTGGTGTCTGATAGGATGATGGTAGTAGAGGATTTAAAGTCTCTTTAAGAATTTTGAACATGGTTTATTGAAATTATTATTTTTTATATAAAATTAAATGTTTTGCATCATTCAGGGATCGAACCAAGGACTGGAGCGGATCGAATCAATATGTAAGTTAATGAGTGATTTATTTAATGAATTTTGGAATTTTTCCCGAATTTCTAGCTAAATAATTACGGATTTTCAAGATGGCGGCCATATTTCAATATGGCGGGTGTCACAGTAATAATAAATGATTACTGCACTCTAGCGGATACGAACTAAACTAACATGGTGTCAGCGCACTCTCGTCGACGATACAATGATGATGATGGCTTCCAGCATCGAAGACAAGATGGCGGACATGACGTCATACTAGGTGACGATATATATATGCTTTAAGAAAAGTGGTGGGAGTCAGTCTGCCAAAAGTCACCACGGGAGGAGGATCGGTCGCCATTTTTAATTTTTTTTGGCCTCACCGGGTTCGAACCGAGGACTCCGAACTCCGTGTCGTTAATGTATGATTTTTATAACTATTTTATTAAAATTTTTTATTTAATTTTTTTAATAAATTTTAAAAAAAATTTCGTTGAAATCGGATAATAAATAAAAAAGTTAAAGATGGCGGGCGTAACGGAAATTGCAACGGTGACGTCATCGTCCAATATGGCTGCCATGACATCCTTATTTTCAAGGTCGGCGGCTTATAAGCGGCTAGCTCTTAGGAGTTTTAAGCCGCTTTTAGGAGTTTTCGTTTTTTCTAGGGCAAAGCGACTTTTGAGGATTTTCGAAATCCTAATTTTTGAACTGTTGAATTATTTGCGATTTTTTGGCGGAAATTTTTTTCAAAAAAATTGAAATTTTGGCGATTTTTGAGGAATTTTGGGCAATTTTTGCCCAATTTTGGTCATTTTTGGCGATTTTTGAGGATCAAATTCCAGGTCAAGGTCAAAGGTCAAGGTCAAGGTCATCCAAGATGGCCGCTGTGACGTCACAATCCAAGATGGCGGACGACAATCATCAATCCACAGCCAGAAGCCAGTGCCAGAAGCCCCATTTATATACTACTGTCAATTTATATAATTTCACAATATTTAGTAGGCTTTGTTTATATCGCGCCAAAGACAAACTCAAAGAAAAGACTTCGCACATTGTAAAGAAAACCATTTCGCTCATGTGCGAACTCTTTTCTTTCAGTTTGTCTTTGGCGCGATAAAAACAAAGTCTACTAAATATTGTGACATTTAATTAAATAAAAAGTGACATTTAATTAAATGAAAAGTGAGAGTGGGTTATGATTATTGTGAACAATATTCTTTCTTGATTTTCTATTTTTCAGTTTTGTTTTCTATATAAAGCGTGTTTTTTTAGTTTTTTAAAACTATTATTTATTTTTTCCCCGGGAACAGGATAAACAGTATCCTATGTCCGTCTCCTGGTTCTAAGCTACCTCCCTACCAATTTTCAGCCAAATCGGTTCAGCCGTTCTTGAGTTATAAATAGTGTAACTAACACGACTTTCTTTTATATATATATATATATATATATATGTGTGTGTGTGTGTGTGTGTGTGTGTGTGTGTGTGTGTGACGTTGAAAGTTAACACATCGAAGTGTTTTTTTTTTTTCATGGAGAAGCTTTTTATGCTATTCATTTTTTTTTTGTAACTCGCCGATAGATGGCACTGCAGCGCATCAACTTCTAAACCATTGCAACAGATCGCCATGGGTAAACAGAAAATCATATGTCACAGATATACAAACAGCAATTGTGTGTCATTTGTCTGTGTCCACCACGCTGTCATACAGCGCTATCATTTTGCTCTTACTCGCGGACAATAACCTATATAACCCTGTGTTCAGCCCGGGCAACGCCGGGTACTGCAGCTAGTGTGTGTATGTGTGTGTATGTGTGTGTATATATATATATTGTTACGAACGCAGACAGGACTGCGACAGGCGCCAGGTTCAGAGCTGGCTGGCGGCCCTGCACGGTCACTGACGTCACGTGCCGTCCACTGACGTAAGGCATGACACGCGCGCCTGGCCGGATCACAAGGGTGTCTCTGCCCCCCTCCCCTTCTGCTCCCCTCGCATAGTTCCGCCTCGGGCCATCATCACCTTCAGTGGTCTGAGGATTCCGGGATTACAGAGGCCGCCGCGTGGAGTGGCGTGAATAAGCGTCGCCATTCTCGATGTTTTTGCCGTAAGGGTCTTAACCGGGACGACGCGACACGCCAAGGCCGCTCTCGTCGGTTCGAGAAGGGCGACACAGGTAAGTATATAAGCAGCGACGCCGGCCTCCGCGGGAGTTCCGAGAGTTCGGGAGAGTTCCGCGGGCGAAGGGAAGTGCGACATCGGCTGAAAAGGGTGAGAGACCCCCCAGAGAGTGGCGCGACGTGGAGTTCGACTGGATCGTGAGAGTGCGACTGAGTGGCGCGAGACTGTGTGTATGAGGACAGGCGCGAGGTGAGGGGGCGAACCACCGTCGAGCCTAGCTCCAGTGAGGAGTGCGAACTGCGGAACTTTACAGGCATTGGGTGACCTGCGAATAAACATTTCAAGTGCCAGTAATTGATCATCGGGAATTTTTAAGTACATTTATTTATTAGTAACGTAAATATTAGTAATTAATAAAACTTAATTGGGCTATCCCTTACCAACCTATACTCCTAAAATTATACTTATATATATATTTTTTTAACAGTTTGCGGTAGCTTCAAGCTCACAGCTCTGCTAAACGCGCGCGAGATAAAGCTACCAGGAATACGCCATGCAGGGAGAGGGGATGGAAAGGAGGTACGATCAAGGCAGGCGAAGCGAGGAGTGTTCTCCTCCTTAATGGACGCCTGTCGTTCGGCAACGTTTAGCGAGATTGCAGGTGCTTCGGCGTCTTGATGACGCTTGATCCGATCACAGTGTTTCCGAGACACGTGGGAGTTTTCCCCCCTCCCCCCTTTTTTTCCTTCCACGAACGACCCTGGGGGAGGTGGGGGGGGGGGGATTTTTATCACGTGCGGGTCATGAATATTTAGATCGGGCGACGACGGGCTTGTTTTTTGCGGTGAAACTTCTCTCACGGCCGGCAGGCGCGAGTCCAGATAATGACGTCATCACGCAGATTAAAAAAAAAGTGTATGTGTAACGTATTTGGCAATTCAAAACCTCGACTCAGTAAGTATATCGTAAGAGGTAAAAACGGGTGAGAGAGAGAAAGAGATAACGGAGACAAATTTCTATAAAAAAATAAAAATATATCTGGTACGTGTTACTGTTTCTACAAACAATTCAGCCATTTCTAAATCTCTCAACGAAACATGTAATTCATAACATGTAACACTATTTATGCGCGGGAAATGCAGGGACTTTTTCAACAGCGCTCTCTACGCTGCTGGTTGAACAAAGGGGAACGCGAGTGCACTGGTACCAAATATTAAACTAAAGGCACTCACAGTTGACTGTATAGGATATATATATATATATATATATATATATATATATATATATATATATATATATATTCTGGAACGAGCGCATGCGCACACTCTCTGTCGTATTCTTTCGCTCATCTATCGCATTCTTCTTTTTTTTTTTTGGCGGAGGACGAATCATTACACAAAGAGGAGAACGAAAACGTACCCAGCAACATATATATCATAGTGATCTATATATATATCTTTATATATATATTTCTTGTGTGCGTGTGTATGTCATTGAACTCCTCCTAGACGGCTGGACCGATTTTGATGAAATTTTTTGTGTGAGTTCACGGGGATTCGAGGATGGTTTAGATTCACAATTTGGTCCACTGGAAAATGTTTATTTAATTAATTTTTTATTTATAAATTGTTGTTGATCTTTGAATGGTTTAGGTTTACAGTATATATATGTGTGTGTTGTGTATTTATTTATGTGTTGTTAATCTTTGGATGGATTTTATGAATTGTTGTTATTACATTAAAATTAAAATAGAATTGGTTATTGAGATTATTATATTATTATTTATTGAAATAACATTTTAAAGTGTAATTCAAAATATAGGTGCAAATTTGTGAGGTGCAGTATTGAAGTGAGTATTTTACATGATTTTTCGTGATTTTAATTATGTAAAAACGTGAATTCAGTACCAATCAACTTAACTTCCAAATTTAAATTCTCAGTTCTCATTTTATTCTACATATTAAAATGTAATAAAAAATATACATTGTGCAAAATATGTAAGGTGCAGTATCAAAGTGAGTATTTAACACGATTTTTCATTACTTTTAATTATGTATAGACGTGCATTCAATAACAATCAACTTAACCTACTTACAATTTTAAATTGTTAGTTCTCATTTTATTCTATGCAACTTATGACGTATTGATGTCTCTTTGAAAATAAAAATATAAGTTTGTAAAATAAATAATAACATTATAACATTTATAGTATCTTATAGTAATTATAGTAATTTCAGTTCGACCCGGCAGATGACGCTGCGATTAGATTCAGGGAAATTTCCTGTAAATTTTCGAATTTAAAACGTTTGAACAGAACAATGTCGGTTGGGTCCGCTAGTATATATATATATTTATATATATATATATATATATATATATATATATGGCCAAGTACATATTCTCTGTCCTTATCGCGTCAGAAACGCTTCACAAAAATTTTTCACGAAAACGTTGCATTAAAATACGACCTTGAAATTTTACTCGCATAACGCTCAAAGACGCTTCACTTCAAAAAACAAAAAGTGATCTAGTCTTTCAGTACTAGCCAGTGATGTGTAAACATCTAATCTCGGTAACGAGAAAAATTCCGTTGTTCTCATATAGGAAATTAACTTATGATACGACACTCGGACAAGAAATTTGACATTGAATCCTTTAAAAACATTCCGAGTGTGATAAATGAATCGGCACATTCTAAAAGGGCCTCGTTCACAAAAAAAAAAAAGGGCAAAGTGAGTTAAGCTTGAAAATTGAATGTTAGAGCATAGCTTCAACTATCTATGCTAAAAAGGGATTGAGTCACTCGCGTGGGTTAGCTGATGTTAGCTAGGGGAATTCTTAACGTATGCTAAAAGGGTTGCTTAGAGACAGATTCATTCGTTTTTTTTTTCTCTCAAAACTGGGTTGCTTGGACTTAGGCCCTTTCAGCATGTGCCGATTCAAATATAAGAAACGTATTCTTTTTAGTTAATCTTGGTCAAAATGTCTCCCCTTTTTTTTAAAAAAACAAACAATAATACTTCTTAACAAGCTGGTACTATTGATTTATTAGAACTAGCCGAACAACAGGAGTACAGAACGTGTAGCATGTAAATGTCTCTGCTCTGAACCTGTGACATTTCCCCCTGGACCGGAATTTTCATCGCCTGCGTTTTTGAGGTTAGGTACACTTTTTAAGGCGCGTTGGGTGTGAAAAGAGAAAAGACTAAGATGTCCAAGTTCTGTCCCTGCCCGAATACGCCCGAATATTCACCTTCGGCCAACCTCTGGATTTGTTTTATTTTTGCGCAGGAAAAATGAATTAAAATATTAAAAGTTGTCGGTTAGGTTAGCTATTGACGGTTAGTTAGGTTAGTATAGCTACATTAAAATAAACAGAGAAATATAAATATATATAAACAAACCCGAGGTTGGCCGAAGGTGAATATTCGGGCGTGTTCGGGCAGGGACAGAACTTGATGTACATCTTAGGCTTCCCGTGAAAAGATGGCTGACTCACGTGTGTCAACATGCATCCGTATATATTCAATTTGCCGAATGTACTAAGCGAATTGGTGTTTCCAAAGTAAACTTTATAGTACTGAGACTTTTTTGGCATACATTTTGTAAACTTGAATAGTCATGACAAAATATAATTAACTACTGTAAAAATACCTATGATTTATGAGCCAAGAAAATTGTGTTTGGAACAAACATGGCTTCAAAGATATTTAACATTTTGTTTGTTCTCTAGTGCATTACGAACATGACGCCTTCTTTTAGGTATTTATCAAACTAAACATTGCAGTCCAATAGATATATTATAACAAAATTAACTTAAAACACGTGAAAACAACTGCATTACTACAAAATAGTATTTGCAGAAATACTGGGTTTGGCAGGTATTTATTCTTTGTGTCATCCCAGTACCTCCAATTGTTAAAGTTAATTGTAAACCATTAAAATGCTATTATCTTTTCCGTTATTTAAAAAAATTATGCTTGACTGTAAAATCAATGAAAATATAAAATTATTCTCAAATTTTTGTAGGAAATACTCAGTATTTTTTTCGAAAAACGTATTTCATATATGCAAAAATAATCATAACCATGTGTTATACAAAGTTATAAAATGTTTCTTGTCGTATTACAAACTATTTATTGTCAACTTATTTCTAAAAATATGAAGGGAAAAACCTTTGCACTAGAGAATGGAAAATTTTCGGGTTCAGTGTACTTTAGAATGGATTTTAGGGATCAACAAAATTTGAGACTATAAGTAGATTTGATAACATAATGTTTGGAACTAAATTTCTGGAAGAAATTACTGTTTAGCAGCAAAAGTATTTATGGCATCAGCAAATTTTATAAAAATAAAACAAGGCAATGAGAAGTTTTTCTGTGAATTTGTATGCAATCGCATATCTTTATTTAATAAGCAATATATTTTTCAAACAAATCACAAAAAATTATACATCCCCAATAATTAAAAAAAAATATTTAAAATGTTTACTTTAGTAAATATATTCTAAAACTCTGACGTAGTTACGCGAAAGAAAAAAAATTATTTAGATGTGTCATTCAATTTCAGGTGTAAACACTTCCAATTAATGACTGTGATTAATTAGTTGTTTTATATTATCTTCATTTAAATTGTTCAGAATAATTAAAATTTATAAGTAGACTAGCTGCAGTACCCGGCGTTGCCTGGGCTGATAAAAGGGTAATATATTGTCCGCGAGTTAAAGCAGAATGGATACCGCAAAAATATTCTCCGCATTCAAATATTCATGTAGCCTATACCAATTTTCATGGCGATCGGTTGAACGGTTTAGAAGTTAATGCGCTGTAGCGCCATCTAGTGGCGAATTATAAAAAAAAAAATTATAGCATAAAAACCTTCTCTATGTAAAAACATTTCGATGTGCCAATTTTCATGGCGATCGGGCAAATGATGTCGAAGTCTATCGACGTAATACATACATACCAACATATATATGTGTATCTATATGTATATATATCACAAATTTACCACATTTAAAATTTTCGGAAATGATTCAGCGGTTTTTTTCCGGTCTCTACACCAAGTAGGGTAAAGTAAGGTAATTTAGTGATAAAATTAATTTTTCGCTAATAAATATTGTTTTATTCAACAATTACTGTCGTATTTGGCCAAAATTGTTTAACATTTGTGTAATACTAACATTATAAGTAATATACTTACCATTATATACATATTTTTAACACAAAATTTAATTTCAAATTTTAAATGGTTTGACAGGTAATTTCGTGATATGGGTATCTAATTTCGTGATAGGGGTTAGGCAATTTCGTGATACAATAACAATACAAATATTTTCAAACAAATACCAACTATGATGTTGGAGTCTATCGACGTAATACATACATACCAATATGTGTATGTATATGTATATATATCACAAATTCACCACATTTAAAAATTTCGGAAATGATTCAGCGGTTTTTTTCCGGTCTCTACACCAAGTAGGTACGTAACATTTCTGGGGAAGCACGGACGTATATTCCTTAGGATATCATTTTTATAATTCTATAAAAAAAAAAAATATACTCTCCAAAACCATAAAAACCTGAGGTTTCAGGGCTTGGAACGTTTTTTTAATTTATTTAAGAATACTAAAATAATTAGACATTTTATTCGTTTTATTATTCTTATAAATGTGTTTAGTAAATACTATAAAGGTTCTCAGTAAACGCTTCCAAAATAACTTTAACTAATGTAGGTACTGGGACAACACACAGAATAACTGCTCGGGCAAGTTCCGAACCCAGTATTACTGCCAACATTTATTAAGTTATACTTCCGTAGGCGTGTTATGAAACAAATAATTATGAGAGTGAATTTTTACTATGCGCGCGCACCATGTAACGAAATTTTCACAGGTTGAAAAAAAGGCTGTAAACAAATAAATATTATATATGATTGATATTAAATACTCGTCCATATAATTAAAAAAATATTTATTGTAAATATTAGTTAAATAAATTGTGTTTATAAACTTTCTCAAGTGTATTTTAAAGTATAGGTATTTATATAAGTGGTGTTATGTTCCCGTATGTATGTATAATTTATTTTCATTATAAATAATTATTTAATAAATTATGAAATTAATAAATAGAAAAAAAAATTACTTACTTTTATAATTAATGAAAATTTATCTAGATGATTTTTCTAAAATAAAAAATTAATGTCGCACACATGTTTATATTAATATTGAATATTAAGTATTAATTTTTTTTAATTTGATTGAATTTATACAATACCAACCGTTATTATATCACTCCTGTCATTTTATTATTTTATTTGTATTAATTATTGGCTTGCAAAAATTATATTTAGGTTTTTTTTTTATTTTACCTCGTAAAGTAGGTACTTATAACTTTAAAAGTGTCCAATTTTTTTTTTCTATAGCGGTACAGTTGTTTTCGTGTAAATGTACAAATTTACAAATATCTGTAATTTTAAATTAATAATTTAAGTTTTATTTACGTAAAAAAAAAAATATTACGGTGTAGCGTCCTTGCGTCCTTGCGTTGTTGCGTTGTGCGCGTGGTTCAGGAAGTCAGCCCCGGGACGTTTGCGTGGGACCGCGGAGGTGTGGGAGGGCAGGAGGTGTGGGAGGGGAGCGGGGGTAATGCGCATGACCGCGGCTACCGTGTGTCGGCGGGGGACTTATCTGCGATTCTCCTCGGAGACCGCCCCCGGGGGACAGGCACCTGCGCGAGCACAGAACAAGTGCGCTTACAGAAGCGCAGGAACCTTCCCCCTCCCCTTCTTCCAGGATTACAATGGAAAATAAAGTAAAAAGCGTGTGTGGAGTCCACGCGCCACAGAGGTGAAACTTCTTGCTTGTAATTCCCTTTGGCTGAGATCGCAGATCAAAAAAAATATGTGCAAGTATGCAAGCAACACATTATGCTATTGCGCGAGTATGCAAGTGCGAAAGTATGCAAGTGTGAAAGTATGAGAGTGTGCAAGTATGAAAGCGTGCGAGAATGCAAATGTGCAAGAATGCAAATGTGCAAGAATCCTAATGTACAAGTATGCGAGTGTGAAAGCATGCAAGTATGTAAATGCGTAAGTATGCACGTCTGCAAATTTGCAAGTATGCAAATGTGCAAGTATACTGCATCATTTATACTCTCTCCCCTGCCGTCTCATGTTCTACCGGTTCTCCCACCACTTACCTTACTGTTCCCTTCGTGTGATCGGAATTTTCGTAACGCTCGAAAATTGTAGCCCCCCTCAGCAAAGAAGTTTCACTTCAAAAAAATTACAAGCGAAGACAGAATAAGTAAATTATCCCAATTTAGCTTCATAAGTTGGGAGAGACATTATTTTAAAAGGATTATTGTAATCCTTAGTGGGCTGCAAAAATGTATATCCTCCATATTACAGCCGGATATGCGTCGTACACATAAGCAACAGGAATTGTGTTTCATCGGTCAGTATAGGTATAATGCCCGTTTGCACGCGTGAGTCTGTAAGTATTTTTTTCATACAAATTTGACATGTGTGTTTAATGGACGTAATCATATTTATGTATGTATTTATGATTTTTTAACGAAACAAAATAATTGAATTAGAACAAAGTAAAAAAATTAAAAACAAAACTTAAAATTTTAGGTTTATTTCCTCAAACAAAATCAATATTTAAATTTCTAAGAGTAAACGTCTGAGTTCTAGAAGCCTACTAGATTTTCCCTGAGATTTAAGTGTTGCAATCAATTTTCTTTTGAATTTCGACTATAAAAAAAATCGACTATCAAAATGATGATATGATGATTCCAACTGGACCGCCTCCTTTACAAAATCGAATTTTAATTGAAAATTTATTTAATGCAGGTTTTTTTTGGACCTACGCAATTGCAGTTTTGCACTGTTTGTTATGAAAAAATTCCGAACATATAAAAAAAAAATTATGAAGATGAAAAATTCACAGAACTCAAGACTAAATCAGACAAACGGAATCAACGATGAAACTAAACGGACAAAAAAAATTCAGCCTCTAAATATCAGACAGCACAAGAATTCTGTTGAATGAACTTAGTCATCAAAAATAATATAACAACACAGACGAACACAGTGGGCTAACAACGACGAGACAGGTTAAATGCAGGCAGACTACAAACCTGGACAACGCAGCAAACATATAAACACAGCGATGGAGATAAACAAGTATTATGCACAACACAGCGACGATAGCACTGACGAACACAGAAGGTTTCCAGTGACAACAGTTGCGAAGTTTCGGGAACTGACATATGTTCCCGTCATCAGGCACAAACAGACTGATATTGGAAATTGGAAAAACTATGGGTTTATATATGTCACAGCTCCTCTCCTTGCACAGCCAATGGTAGGAGAGGGCTATCCTGATTGGCCGTGCACAAAAGGGGTGATATTATTGGCTGATGTTGGTTTATCAGTCGCGCTCTAGCTGCCAGCCTGGTCGGTCGAGCTCTCTCTTCGATACATCAAAACTCTTTTCTACTCTGTCCAACTCTTCTTCCAGATCCATCCTTCAGTTTTCCCGTAAGCCTCCTGCTTGATATTAATGCATGCAGGGTTTTCTTTGTGTCTATGCAGGTTTTACCTGGGCTCAACTTATCTAGTTTTAGTCTAGTATAGTATAGTATAGTACAGCCAATTGCTGCCATGGCTGGCCAATCCCCCTCCTAGCACACGATGCATGCTACCCCTCCTGCATGGCTAAAATCCTGCTTGATTATTGCGTATGGGCTTCGGCCTGAGACGCACTTATTCTCCCTCCCTAACCCGGAACCCTCCCCAACACAGTTAGTTTTAATTTTTTTAAAAAAATTCTATACATCCAAGATGCCGAACCCGCACCGAAGGGAGAGGGGGAAATACCGCGGCATAAGGCACCTCGAGCGGCGTGACCCAAGTCTAGAGGCAGACCTCGGAGCAGATTTGTCGCCGAACCACATGCGGTGCAGCTAGCCTGTCGACTTCCTGGCGAGGAGGTACGAGGGCGACATGCCAGAGCACTTCAGTTCTCTGGTGTTCTGCATCGGGCTCTCGTGCTGGTTGGACAAGGAGGAACGCGACGAGCGCGCTGGTAGCAAATATAAAATTCAAGGCACTCACAGCTGACTGTGTGGGATGCCTATATCTATTTTCCGAAACAAGCGAATGCGGACACGCTCTTGTCTTATTCTTTCGTTCATCTATCTCTCTCGGTTTTAATATAATTTTTTTGGGACGAATAATCGCGCAAAGAGGAGAAGGAAAGCGAGCAAAGCAACGTATATAGCATAGTGCTCTCTTCATATATCTTTGGTCAAGTACCTATTGGTAGAGACCTGCAATATTTGCGGATTCATTTCGCGATAGGATAGAGTCCAAACACTTATGACATTATTTTGCTTCGGTGATTGGGCCACAGTTTATCTGAAGGACTCTGGGTCAATGAAAAATCTTTTAACAGAAGAATTAGCGAATCACGATCATTCCAGTCAACAGGTGTTACGAGTCGGTAACCAATCAGCAGATGTAATTTGCACTAGAGCATAGAGGATCATGGAGTCCCTATCCTTTAGGGATTTGAAATCGCGAATTTTTCCGGTCTCTACCTATTGGCTGACCTTTTCTCGTCAGAAACAACGTTCAACGAAAATTTTTTGCTTTGGAATTTTACCCTTATCGCGCCCAAAGAAGCTTCAGAAGGCCCAAAGTGGTTCTGTTTTCTCCCCTTCCCTCCCTTCGAAATGTAATTCTGCGTACGCTCGTGTGGCCCCTGGAGGTGGTCGCAATAGCGTGACCTCACCCGCGGGTCCTGCACCTTCGTGCTTCTCGGCGCGGCGAGCGCGCGTCACGTGTCCAGCCGCTTCCCCGTCCGTCGGCCGAGACGACGCGTCTGCCAGAGGCGTCCGTGCGCAGGGCTTCAGGGGAAAACCCCATATCCAGGGGCGCAACAACAGGGGGGCGAGGGTATATTACCCCCTTCCCCCTTCTGAAACCTTGAAGTGGGGGCAAACTTGGGCAAAGAAAGTGCTGTGTAATCAATTTTTAGATAATAAAACTGCTTAAATAGCACTATTTCCCACCTTGAAATACAAATTTTCCCGGGGGAGGGGGGATCGATGATTCTTTATAAAAAGGTATATTGCCCCCCCCCCCTCCTTTTGGAAATGTAGTTGTTGCGCCCCTGCCCATATCCTTATGTTATCTGTTCACGATAGACACACAGGATCAAGAAAGAAAGAAAGAAAGAAAACTTGGACCCCCTCTTAGCATAAGCCTTCCGGGCTATTATTATTATTCCTGAACTTCGGAGGTACTTTCAGATATCCTATTACTAGAGACCTGCAAAATTCGCGGATTCATTCGGTGATAGGCTAGAATTCAAACACATATACCTACCTCTTAGATAATTTTGCTGTTGGCTTGCTGTTCATCTGGACGAATCTCAACCAGTTACAAAAACCCTCAACCGAAGAAGGATCGAATCACAGACAAAACCAGCCGAGACGACTCACGAGTCGGCAGCCAATGAACTTGCGTTATTTGCCCGAGTGCACAGGGGTATGTGCAGTCCATCCTGAAGGCCGTCGAAAACCGCGAAGTTTCGCAGGTCTCTCTACCTATGACAAGCACAAGCCGCAGTCCCACTCCCTGCGGTCTGGCTCGGTCCGAACTGTCAGTCTGCGCAGTCGCAACTGCCGTGCTTGTGCGAGGATGGCGGGTGCTTGATCAGTCGGAACTCAAGTCCGAGCTACCGTTTGTGGGGTAAAGCGTCTCGCCAGTCCAAAGTAAAGTCACCACACGAAATTAAATTTAAATATTCCAGGCCAATTGCATTCATCACAGCTTCGCAGTAAACAATGTAAGAAAAAGCCGAAACAAAACTTTCATAGGTGAAGCCAGGAGGTTATGGGTCGCAGAAAGCGACCTGGTACTCCTGCAGGGGTCTAGGGGTTCGTTGCCAAGTCGCGACACTCGGGCCCCCAGGCCCACACTGGCGATGATCCCTGTCAGTCGAACGAGAGTCTGCTTGGGATTGCTTCATTGAGAAATTTTTCTGAGCCTTTCTGAGCCTCGCCGGTCCAAAAAAAAATCATTCCTTCAGCTGAGTGTCGGGGTGGACATTTCTGTTTATAATCCTTGGGTTGTTTTGCTCATTTCTCCCTTACATATATTTTTTTTCATAACTAAAAGTGCAACTGCAATTGCAACATACAAAGTTTCTTCCACGTTCTACGATGAAACGATACATCCAACAGCTACAGCAACCACAAGACTGATCTTGTGTTGGGGAATGCTTCAGTTCAGTCCAAACCGCAATCTTAACTGATCTTGTGTGTGTGATTGTGGGGGGTTTAGGGAACGCGGATGAACTGTCCTGTTTCCGGATTTAGTTTTTAAAACTGTAGATATTAGCGGGAAAGAGCGTTTTAACTATGAAAGGGGTTTCATCGTCATCGGCGTGAATCTGTTATACAGACTGTAGCTGTATTTATATTTGTACCTGTAATTATATTGGCGTCAATAATAAATGTTAATATGGTTGTACCATTGAGGAAAACTATGATGGCATACTTCATCAGCACACTGAAACGAGACATCTCTTATTGAGCTTAGAGCAACCCCCCCCTCCCCCCGGGTATACTCTCTTCGTCGGCAGATACGGAGGTTGCTGGTTATCGAACCCAGCACCCTCCAAATAGAAAGTTTTAGGCACGGAACTCCCGGTGCAGGTTATTGAAATCACTCCGGGGCCACGCATCGCACATTTGTCTTCATTTCTCCGCCGTATAATGTCATAGTCACCGCTGAAATCTCAGAGTTGCTTCATGCACGACGAGAAGGCTGCGTGCCAGACACCGCGCTAGAAGTACCAGCGAGCATTGTTCTTATCATCCAGCCTCACTAACACGGATACACTTCTTGGTCATAATATTGTTCCACTTGAATGCTGCCAACTAACTAGAAGGCTTAAATTTTGAAGGGGAAAAAAAACCTCTTATGAAGACATTTATTTTGACGATCATGCAAGCTAAACAATTTTTTTTTTTCGTTCAGATATGTATTAAAATATATTGTTAGGTTTGGGGAAAATTGGTTCGTTAGGATAGTCCAATTAATTTTATACAGTTTTATTTCCTAGCCACTAATATTTACATTACTAATTATATCACCACACTTAATTTCTGTTCATCACAAACCACTGAGTACCTGTTCAGTCCACAGTTCGCACTCCTCACTGGAGCCAGGCTCAACAGTGGTTCGCCCCTTACCTCACGCCTGTCCTCATACACACAGTCTCGCGCCACTCAGTCGCACTCTCACGGTCCAGTCGCTCCGCGCCTGCGCCGCTCGCCTGTTGGAACTCCCGCGGAGATTTTTCTTTTTCTTTCTTCCTAACCTAACTAAAAACTAAGTGTGTTTGGGAGGGGTCCGGGTTAGGGAGGGACCTAAGTGCGTCTCAGGCCGAAGCCTATCACGCCTTAGTCATGCTGGGATTAGCCATGCAGGGAGAGGGTCACATGCATCGTGTGCTAGGAGGGGATTGGCCAGCCATGGCAGCGATTGTTGCGTTTTTATTTATTCAACTTCCGCGGAGGCCAGTCGTCGCCGCTTTTATGCCCGTCGGCCGTCTTTCTGTAACCGACTGGAGCGGTCGTGACGTGTCGCGTCATCCCGGGCCGGATCCGACGCTCGAAACATCCAGAATATCGGCGCTTATCCACGCCACTCCACGCGGCGGCCTAGGTATGCCCGTGGAATTCCCGGGTCGATAAGGGTTAGATGACAGCGCCGAGGAAGGGTGGAGTGGTGGGTCAGGGTGTGGTGAGGTCCCCTGAGGTATGCGAGAGTGACGTCAATGGCGTCGTGAGGGTCCCCCGGGCCAGACCACCGCTGGAAGACCCGCTAAGACGACCCCGCTTCCAAGTTCGTAGCTATATTTGTAGTTACCGAACGTTATTCATTATTTTTTTCTGTCTCTGTTGGTTTTTTTGTTTGAAATATGATATATTAATATATGAAATATTAAAAATAGCTATTTGATAAAATCTATGAAAGCAGCTAAAAAAAAAGGGTGTGTGTTTGTACTTGTGTACGAGTATTATAAGCTATACTTTTATTAACATTACTAAAAAATTAACCTGAAACATTTGAAAATACTTACATACTATGGCACTAAGTACATGTTTGTGTGTGTGTATATATATATATATATATATATATATATATTTAACCACTTATACCATGCTTTAAATACTTTCTACAAGCAAACCTTATCCTTAGTGAGCTGATACAACAATAAAGATTTTGCTGTAAAAATTTAATCACGAAATTAATTTATTCAACATGGTGTCAAATAAATGTAACAATTTATTTATTTTGTGTCACTAATAATGCGCTATCTCTTTTTTTGATGTTGTTTAGAGGATTATCTTAATTTGAAAGCCAGTATTTTAACGTATATAAGTTGCCATTATTTCAATACCTGTAGGCTGTGTTTGTGCTGTGATGTTCACGAAATTAATATATATGGATGAATCACACCGATTCGCCATCTTTAAGAGCTTTCTGCCCCTAAAGAATTACCTACCTATAGTTTCAAATATACATTTTAAAACTAGGTAAACTTTTCCAGAAGTCACCCTTTGGTAACGACCTCAGTTCATTAGAAATATGGGATCGTCCAATAATCACGTGAGGCTCGAAAAGGAGGGGGGGGGGGGGGGTGTCGGGAAAAATCACGAAATATCACAAGGGGGGAGGGGGGTGTAGAGAGATATCACGTGTATTCATTTTTTCGCATGATTTCTACTAAACCGAAAAGCGACGCGTGACCTTGACTCGCCGTAGCCAGGCAACAATATCCCCGCCCGCCGCAACATGAACCACCCGGCTCGGCTTGCCAGTCGCCAGTAAGACTGTGATTTTGGCGCCGAATACATGCTGTGCTTAATTTTCCAGATTTAAATTAGATTATACCTATATTTAAAGATAATATTCTGAAATTCTTAAAAATATTTTGTATCAAAAAAATACACGTGTTTTATTGGTTTGGGGGGGGAAGTCTAAAACCTCACCACAAATCACTAGGAGGGAGGGGGGATTAAAAATTTGCTAAAAAAAACATCACGTGATTAATGGACGACCCCTATACCCTAATATGTGTTTTTAAAGACAGCATACCAGAATGAAATTTACTTACAATATTACAATTATCTATCTGAAGTGATTCACAAATACGTTTTCCAAAACATTATTTTTTGTAAAAACGTGACAACAATTATTTTACGTTCAATGTAGCAGAACACTTATATAGATGGTAATTGCATGAACGTCATCTCGTATGCCACCGAAGAACGGTATTGGACGAGTTTCGCAAAGTTCGGTGGAGAGAGAGAGTGTATGTAATGAAAATCTGGGTTTTACCGTATGAGAGATTTTTTATTTTCCTGACAAAACATTTCGCAGAACGAGAGCGGGATAAAGTTTAATCGAATTCCGCGAATAACTAGTTTGTAAGCTTGAGACAGTCCACAGTACACGCAAAAAACTTTCCTCGTGTGACTCCGAAAGTTAAGGCCTGATTACACCCACCATGTATTTGGTTATTATTTTAAAATAAAAACTTTTTCACCCTCTTAGGCATAGAATTGTGTAATTTTATATAGCCTAGTGTTTAAGTTAGCCATAGACCTTACTAATAAAAAAAAGTTCATCATCCGTCAACTATTTCTCGATTAATGCCGTAACAAACAAACAAACAGAAAAACAATAAAAGACAAACAGATAAAATTTGAGTTATAAATATTTTAAATTTTCATCATATGTACAAACCTTTTACCTCGTAACAGTTTTATAATTAGTATAGATTTATTTTGCTAATCCCAATACTCGTGAAGAAATATTAGAAAAAAAATGGGCGATGGTAGATTTTCCTGTGCCAGTTTAGAATTTGCAATCGCATCCATAATTCAACTTCAGGTGTTCATTTGCTGCTGCTACATTTAACTTTCTTTCCTGGTCGCACGTGACAGGGTGAGAAGATTTCTGAATAAGTACAACATGATACAATAGGTGGCGCGCGAATCATTTTAACAAGTGTATTTATTTCATATAGTTTAACTACAATTCGTGTGTTTTCTTTGTATGAATGCGCATGCGTGGCATAATTTAACTGAATTAAATATAAAAGAGAGATGGATAAAGTATGTAAAGTTAGATATAGAGATGGCGATATATAAATATAGAGTGTAAACAGAGATAGTTAGATGAAGGGAGATAAAGAGCTAGAGAATGGCATAGAGAATGAGACAGACAGATAAATAATTCTTTATAGAGAGATATAGAATTTTATAATATGTAGAAGAGCGATAGAGAGATATAGAGAGTTATATAAAGTTATTTAGATATATAAAGGTAGCTAAAGATATAGAGATAAAATATTGAGGGATACATTTATAGAGAGATATTGAGAGAGGTATGGAAATATTCATATAGAGATAGATAAAGGGATAGAGAATTAGAGAGAGATGCTTTGTGTATGTAAACCTACTTCAAATAATTTACAAAAAATAATTTAATGAGTCATTGCAACGCATTCCGGGCATTAGCTAGCATGAATTATAAAACTTGGATTATAAACTGAATATGCAATAAGGAACAATTACCGTAAAGTCGTATGCGATACGCAGCTGTGAAAAAAAAATAATTTTCTCTGGTGAGAGACAATGACTCAACTTCAAAGACTTATTCCAACATTGGAAGCACTTCAGACCATGAGTCGTGTAGAAGTTTTGTCAGCTTATGTCGTGATGAACATGTAGACGAGTTCAGACTCATATTATTAATCTAATCCTGCATGTACCTACTTAGTAAATATGTATGTTGTTAAGCGTAAGACAAGAAACTTCACCACTTGAAATAATAGAATAAAAACTTTGTTAAAGTTAGGCGGTGTGGCTCTTACAAAAAAAAAACACTCATACTGAGGAATAATGATTTCGTGTCTGATACAGCTCAAGTTAAATAGCTATTTAGGCAATAAATAATACAATAATATTTTTTTTTAAAATATATATTACTAGTTAGTGGCAAGGCGCCTAAGACACCCGGCAAAAAATTATGAATAGGTGTAATAAACACTTTAATTTGATACACACGAAATATCTATCAAAAATTCAAATTATTTTATTATTGTGCAAATGTAAAGTATTTCTGATATGTATGAAATGAAAATGAAAAATTTTGATTATAAGATTCAAAATGAAATATTCCTTACGTGATTTTATTGATTATTTGAATAGTAAAGCAATGAAAATTACTCTTTTATTTGATGCTAACGAACTCTTTTTAACTTTTGGCGTCGTGTTTTGAATACAAATGCGCCCTTTAAGGGGCCCGCCTCGTCAGGGGTGTATGTGTGTTAGCGAGGCGGGATGATAAGCGCGACGCTCGCTGGTGCTTCTAGCGCGGTGTCGCCTCTGGACTGACGCGCGGTCTTCTCGTCGTCACAGGATAACTGTGAAATTTGAGCGGTGACCGTAACATTATATGGCCGAGAAATTAAGATAAAGGTGTAATGCAAGTCCCTTAAGTGCTTTCAAGAATCTGTACTGGTTGTTTCACGCCTAAAAATGACTCTGAAAACATGCGTTTTAGCCGTTTTAACTCTTCTAAAAATACAGTTTAAAAACTTAACCCGTAATCAAAAGTACTTTTCGGCTCTCAGCGAACTCTTAAATGCTTTTCGTAAACAGGCCCCTGTCGGATATCTCGAGTAGTTTTGAAATCGCGTTGTTTTTCCTGAAGCTCTGCGTGTGTGCCCGGGTGGGCGGAGCCCCCGGTCCGGGTTCGGACTCACCCTTTAGCAACGACGGGCGTTTCGTGACCTTGGTCGTCGGAGAAACGTTTGCGCAAACGCGCCGCGGGTGTTGCCGAGCCTGTATCGAAAGAACGACTACTCGAGAAACGGAACGGAATCAGGTTTTCTTTTTTTCTTTTTCTTTTTTTCCACCCCCTGCGGGACATCGTGTCAGCTAAAATGAAGAAGGGGAGTAGCGGGGGGGAGACGGGCCGTGCAATAATTACGAATTACGAGGTAATTCCCTAGAACTACAACCGTTTCAGAATGTCAACACCGGTGGTCGGGTCGTTCCCGGCCGCACGTACATACATATCTCTCTCTCTCTCTCTCTCACTCTCTCTCTCTCTCTCTCACTCTCTCTCTCTCTCTCTCCCAGGCCTGCGAGTTACGAAACGGAAGAAAACACGGACGGGAACGATCGAACGGAGCGGGTAATCGTCGCATAATCGATGGGAATCTCGAGTGTATCGCAAGCGACAGCCGTAATTTTCACGAATTAAAACGGAGGGAGGTCCGCAATGTCCGGAGGGGCCCAATCAGAGATCTGCTCTGTGATCACGTTTCTTACCGATGTCACGTCCGTGTTCGCTGTGTCGGACTGCACATACACACACAAAAAAATGTCTGTACTTTTACAAAAAACATTTCTTTGGAAACTAGTTGCTAAGAATTTTTTTTTTGACGTGACTACGTCTAATAAATCGATGAACGCCGGTTGCACGCACGAAAAAGTGTCCCGATACGCACATTGTCCCGTTACGCTGTGTCCCGTTACGCTCATTGTGTGCTTGCGCCGCATCTATCTCTTCTTACACTCGATTGGAACAACCATCGATTTGACTTTTTCGAGGCACATTAAACTTGAAACACTCCCATTCGTTTCCTACTTTTCCTGTCATCGTCCTATCCTTAACAGAATAACACAGATTGGAAGAAGTTAAATAGCAAACATGTATACAAGTTATAGTTAAAATAATCCGTTCGTTAAAGTAATAAACATATTTGAATTAATGAGTGCAAATAAAAGTAAATTTATCAATTAAATTGTACATTTCATTTCACTCCTTCTTTGTATCCATACAAGATAGTGATAATTCAATAAAAATTATTCAATTTTATTCATAAAAGTATGTAATCATTTCATCAATGTTTTGTTATGACGTCGCGTTAAACCATCGTCCGTAAACCGACTTTACAGACAACCAATTTTTTTTTTTAACACTACAAGAAGATTTTGTAACTTTTTACAACACATAGCTCTGGTTGTTTTTGCATATATTAAATACGGTTTGCGAAATAATACATACTGTGTAGTTATTACTGAAAATTAACGCATATCATTTTTTAGACCGTAAACAAATTAATCGAATATTCAGTAATTGGACTTATTTTGTTGTATTATGCTTATTAATGCGCGCAGTCAATACTGGAAAGCTATGAATGGAACGGTTTACAAATAACCTTAACTATTGGAGTTACTGGAACAAAACGAAGCATAAATGCCCTGGTATGAATCCGAAACTAGTATTGCTGCAATGGTTGTATTCATGTAAATATACAAATTTACAAAAATATGTAATTTTATACTAATATTTAAGTTCCATTTACTAAAACAAAAAAAAAATACATTTTCTTTACTTTGACACTGCTGTCCTGTTTTACACACAAATGTCACCGTTAAAGAGTTTCTGTTAAACGCAAATTTTGTGTTTGTTTTTGACGTGAATACTTATAATAAATTCGCTATTCCATTTTGAAAAGTGGAGTGTAACGAAAAAAAGATAGAAATCGGAACGTTACAAAATATAAACAGTTTTTACGCGTGCGTCATTATTAAATTTTTTTTTTATATTTACATGTCACTACGACAAACATGTTAATTTCCGGGTTTCTCATTTACTTTGAGAGCAGATATTGGACACACGCGTTTACTTAATTGAATCAAATAAAGATTTATTTTGTGCAGAAAATAGTGAGCTGTTTAAAAAATATTGGAAAAGTTAACAAAAATAAATAAAATTTTACGAACTGAGAGAAGAAATGACGAAGAATAGAGCAAAAAAATTGGTTGTCTGTAAAGTCGGTTTACGGACGATAGTTTAACGTGACAACGTCATAATAAAACATTGATGAAATGATTGCATACTTTTATGAATAAAATCGAATCATTTTTATTGAATTATCACTATTTTGTATGTTTACAAAGAAGGAGTGAAATGAAATCTACAAATTAATTGATAAATTTACTTTTATTTGCACTCATTAATTCAAATATGTTTATTACTTTAACGAACAGATTATTTTAACTATAACTTTTATACATGTTTGCTATTTAACTTCTTCCAATCTGTGTTATTCTGTTAAGGATAGGACGATGATAGGAAAAGTAGGAAACGAATGGGAGTGTTTTAAGTTTAATGTGCCTCGAAAAAGTCAAATCTATGGTTGTTCCAATCGAGTGGAAGAGAGATAGATGCGGCGCAAGCGTACAATTTGCGTAACGGGACACTTTTTCGTGCGTGAAGCCGGCGTTCATCGATTTATTAGACGTCACGTCAAAAAATAATACAATGTTGAGGCATATGGCGAATTTTACAATCGGAATTTTCGGAAACGACAATTGGACAAAAGAACAGCAAAATCGCACCACTCACCGGTGGAGCGGACCAGTCTGCCTGGAGAGGAAGGAAGACAAGATGGCGGACGTTCCCCGGCCTAGCACGACGTATTCACGTCTTTCCCACCAACAAAAGAAAAGAATTTAAAATTATGAAATTCTGTGTATGCTTCTAATCACATGTGATCAAAACTAGGCCTAATTTCAAGGTTTTTTTTTTTTAAGATTTTTCACCAATATCATCACAACAATACTTTTGCCACATTATTGCGTTCGGGCGGCTTGTGAAGAATACCCGACAACTTAGTGACATTTTGAGGTCTATTTAAACTCAAGAACATCCTTCTGGAGTAATTAAAGTATCAAAAAAAAAGGGCGGGGGGAGAGAGATTACGAGAAGAATAACTTAAGGTTTTATTTTGTGTCCAAGGAAACAATCTCAAGATTCGTGGAATTTTTATTTAATACTATTTCATGATATACGCCATTGCAATTTTGCACTGTTTGTCATGGTCGTTTTAAAGGTTTTGTTGACTGTCTGCATTTACTGTTATTGTTGAAACTGTGTGTAGTCGTTGTTAACCTTAGAAAATCGCGGCCAAGACCGACGCAGACTGACACAATTTTTCATGTGTAACGTCGCGGTTCTCGGTATACGACATTTGGTAGGCGTGATATCGTGAATGGAACAGAATTCGATTGGAACGGCAATGTGCTGCCATCTGTGGAAGTCTCGGAAACCTCGAAAAGATGGCAGACCCGCGTGACTAAACCATATATATTAACTTTCGCAAAAATCGGAAGATGTACTAAGCAATGAAGAAAAAAATAAATTCGCAATTAGATTTTTACAGTTAAATCTTAAATGTTTAATCAGCTCAATAAGGTTAAGGTTTGCTTGTAGGAAGTATTTACAGGCTGATTTCGGTCATTTAAGCAAAATAAATGAGCATACATATACTTAGTGTTATAATATGTGTTTTAAAATGTTTCAGGTTTTTTTATTGTATCTATTGGACTTGAAAAATTTAGCTTAAAAAATACTTAAACGAAAGCTCCGCGTTCCGATTGATTCAGAGAACGAACTAAATTTTAAATATCTTTGACGCCATGTTTGTTCCAAAACAATTTTCCTGGATAGAATATTACATTTTTGGAACTTTTCCCATATTTCTAGGTTAATAATTAAAAATTTCCAAGATGGCGGCCAATGTGGCACTGGTAACTTACTGATGGTTGGTAGATGAGAAATTTAAGCAGATTTTAGAATTGTTCGCTATATTTTAGTGAATAAATATTTTTAACGTGAATTTATATTTTTTGCATCGAGCAAGGATCAAATCAAGGACCAGAATCAATCGAATCAATAATTATTCTAATAAGCGAATTTTTTTTAGGATTTTTAGTATTTTTCCAGAATTTCTAGCTAAAAAATATTACCGATTTTCAAAAATATCAGATTCCAAGATGGCGGATGTAGTCATCTAAAATAGCCGCCAACCTCCTGATCATAGGCGAACGTGGCCGATCCCTCACGATTGGCAAGCCATCAAGCCTTCAAGCCGTAGTCCCATATGCATAATATTGCACCAGACTTCTCTATTTCCATCTACTAGTGTTCACAGTAGTACTGGGTTCGCATCCTTACCTGGACATTTATTCTCTGTGTTGTCCCAGTACCTCCAATTGTTAAGCCGTTTACCTGAATCTCTCTCCGATATTCACTACGCACATTAATAAGCATAATAAAACAAACTTAATTCCAATAATTGAAATTCGATATTTTTCATGGTTTAACACGTTTATGCTTGACTGAAACATCAATTAATATGTAAAATTATGTTCCATTTTTTATAAGAAATATTCAGTAAGTATATCTCTAAACTGTAAAAAATAACCATATCCATGTGTTGTACCCAGTTAAAATATTTTTTTTTTTTGCAGTATTACAAACGATTTCTTGGCAACTGGTTTCCAAAGGAATCTTTTGTAAAAAATACCGGGAAAAAAACGTTTTGTGTGTGGTGCCTCCAGGACGCTGTGTCGTTCAAGGTTGTTGTTTGTCTGCTGTCAAGATGGATCGCCAAGTCCGTATTTCCATAGAACTGGCAGCCATACAACGAGGACAGTCGCTGAGCCACGGTCTGAACGACTGTACTGTCCATAAAAGAATGTCCAGTTATAAATTTTCATAACACCAACTGTAAGCGTTGTAGAGTTTTGATTCAAGGTCACAATTAAAGAGTTGACTCAAAAATTTTTATATAAGCGCATGCGCGATTACTGCTTTGTTGTTTTCTCGCTCGCAGCGCCACCTATGCAAGATGGCGACTACTGAGCGTAAAGCGTTTTGTGTTCTGCAATCTGCTAAGAGTGAATTTGTAATTTCAGTTCAATGCGCGTATAGTTTAAAGTTTAATAGTCGAAGTTCCTGACCGTTGGATTGGTCGTAAAGGTCGAGACGACAGAGCTCTTTTTCGCTGGCCTCCACGTTCACCTGATATAACGCCATGCAATACTTTTTTTTCTCTCTCTTTTGGGGCTTTATAAGAGATCGTGTCTACGTTCCGCCGCTACCCCAATGATTTGCCAGGGTTGAGACAGAGAATCGAAGAGGCTATTGCTTCCATTACTCCGGACTTGTTAACCGAAGTGTGGGAAGAATTGGACTTATGGTTGGATGTGTAACGTATAACTAAAGGTGCGCATATTGAAAATTTGCGTGTGAGTAAAACTGGGTAAGTTTACCTTCAATTTGATGTATGATTTGTAACAGCACCTTTCGACTATAGGTCGTCGTTGTCAGTTGTCAACCCACTCTGTTGGTCTGAGCCTAGATATTTTTTCCGACTGATTTTTCCACTGAATTATCTGTGCTATCTATGCATTAAACAGATGGCATTGGCTTATTGTAACATTTTTTTCTTTGTGTTTGAATATTCATCTTTCCAGTCCATTCTTGTAGTTTATCCATGACATACAGTGAAAACCAGCAGTGGCCTATGTCCATAAAAGTTTAGGTATTATATGAGAACAATTTTTTTTTTGCAATCTTTATCCCCTTCCCCCCCCCCCCCTCGAATTTATGAAAACATTTGCAAAATATCAGTGAAGGCAGTATGTTACTCTGTGATAATCCACGTCGAGTACGCCTACTACTGTAGGCCCGTATGTCATTGGTTTAGTAAACAGACGTTTTAAATAAACGTGTTCAAATTTTATTTTTCGCCGTGTAACATCTTATCTCTCGTTACAAGGCAATTGGCGTGAGTAATTTCGTGATCGCAACGTTAATTCGAGGAACGGAAATGTGTAACAATCACGGAGCTGGCATCTCTGGCGGATGCCGCGAACCAGAGTTCTCAAAGCCAAGGATAAACTTTATGGTATTAACTTTTTGATAATGGAACAAGATTTTAGTGAGATTCCTCGTCGAAAATCAGATTCAAAGACGGGGGTTTATTTTTTTTTTTCCAAGTCTTTTTCGCTTTCATCGGAGCCGTTTCATTATATATAGTTTAAATTTTCGGTCTGGAGACGGAATAATTCGATGGTCGACTGGCGGTGGGGGGCGGAAACTGCGTGTGATTTGCGTCCGGAAATGTTGTTGAACAAAAAACTTACGTATATTCATCATGCACGCCATTGTTGGCGTGACAACGTCTAATAAATCGATGAACGCCGGCTGCACGCACGAAAAAAGTGTCCCGTTACGCACATTGTTCCGTTACGCTGTGTCCCGTTACGCTCATTGTACGCTTGCGCCGCATCTATCTCTCTTCCACTCGACTGTTTATAAAGTGAAGTGAAAAGTTAATGTGGTTTTCATTGCTTATTACAACAACAGTTTCGCCAATATAGGTTAATTATTCTTGCATTTAAAAATCTGATTACTAGTATAATTTCAAGTATTTATTCTTTTATTGTTAAAATAAAAATGATTAAATTTTATTCATGAAAGTATGCAATCATTTCATCAATGTTTTGTTATGGCGTTGTCACGTTAAACTATCGTCCGTAAACCGACTTCACAGACAACCTTTTTTTTTTTTTTTTTTTTTTGCTGGTAGTTATGGGCCCACCCAACAGATAGCGTCACGTGTCGTGCAAAACATGGTCTCATTTTTTTCCCACTGTAAGAGTCGCGTATGTCTCCCTCCCTTGTTCTACACGACTACACCTCAGCTCGCAGTCCTGCGCACGCGCTGTCGACTGTTCGCCACGCACGTCACGAACCTTCTGTGAGAGTGGTGTGAGGCGGGGAGATACAAGCCTGGCTGCCGGCCAGGAGCGCGCGCGCAGGCGCCCCTGGCGGGTTGTTTGCGAACTAGCGCGCGACCCGCGGCGACCAGGGACAGATGCTTCCCGCGCGGATCCACTGCACAGTTGCTCGCCTGCATAATGTTTTGTTCGTTTCGATTACCTTATTTTCTTGTTATGTGTATATTTCGCAAGTGTTAATTTCTTTTCTTCTTTACTCACCTCGTTTACGGGCGCGAGTGGCGCTCGGTAATTCCCATGTGTTATTGTCTTCTCGCCTTTATGTTTTTATTCGTATACTTTTTATAGCCCTTGTATATTTCTAAATTGTGCTTTTCAGTTGTAGGGTTTTTCAGTGTTTTCCCTAATTGTAACATGTATTTGTAATTTTCATTTCTTTTAGTGCTTTCATTATAGATGTCTGTTAGCATGTAAAAGCTTTTTAGTTGAGGCATGTATTTGTAAGTTTGTTGTTGCCCAATTTGGGCTTTTCTGTATTTCTTTATCTGTTCAATAAACCTTTTTGAACTGAACTGAACTGCATGACCGAGCGTGCACTGCTACCTATCTATCTTTGACGTGAACACGTCTTTAAAATGGCTTCCATACTGGGAGGCAAAACAAAAAAAAAAAAAAATTGGTTGTCTGTAAAGTCGGTTTGCGGACGATAGTTTAACGTGACAACGTCATAACAAAACATTGATGAAATGATTGCATACTTTTATGAATAAAATTGAATCATTTTTATTGAATCATCGCTATTTTGTATGGATACAAAGAAGGAGTGAAATGAAATGTACAATTTAATTGATAAATTTATTTATTTTTGCACTCATTAATTCAAATATGTTTATTATTTTAACTAAAAGATTATTTTAAGTATAACTTTTATACATGTTTGCTATTTAACTTCTTCCAATCTGTGTTATTCTGTTAAGGATAGGACGATGATAGGAAAAGTATGAAACTAATGGGAGTGTTTCAAGTTTAATGTGCCTCGAAAAAGTCAAATCGATGGTTGTTCTAATCGAGTGGAAGAGAGATGAATGCAGCGCAAGCGTACAATGAGCGTAACGAGACACGGCGTAACGGGACACTTTTCCGTGCGTACAGCCGGCGTTCATCGATTTATTAGACGTTGTCACTAAAAAAAAACAACCAATTATAACAAAATCGGAAGGATACAGTTTGGTGTTGCAGCTACACATCTATCATCTCCATCCGAAATTTAATCACACCACTGGATAGCTAAAGTATCAAAGAATTCGTTACGCTAAGTGAGGACTGTGACGCATCGCGCGCGGTGGAGGGGGAAGCGCCGCCATTTTGAGGTCATTTTTCTGCGTTTCAATATTTCCATTTGGTATAACTTTTGACTCGGAGAAGCTACAACGTTCGTTTGAGTTTCAATCGTCAACTCTAGTCAAAATATATCGATTGCCTATATAAAACATTAGTGTAAAATAGTTACAGTGAATATATATGGTGTTAAAATAAATAAAAAAATATATATAATGTCGGCCTATACGCGTCAAAAAGCGTATTCACGTACAACACACGGCCGTGTCCATGACGCAGCCATACCCTGTATTTATTTTATATTTGTAAATGGAACTGAAATATTTTGTGTAAAATTTTTTTATATATATGTAGCTACAATATTTGAAAAAAAAAATAATTTTCTACGTTTGCGTAAGAAAAAAACTATAATCAATATCGGTCTCCATATTAGAGTATTATTATTAATAATAAACGCCTCAAGATTTGTTTACTGTCTGGATGCTCGATGCAATTTCTGAACGCTGAAAAGATTTTTTTTTTCGTTATTTTTTTTTAATTTTTAATAAATGGGGACTCCCCCAGTGGGTCCGCCCCACCAAAAAAAAAATTCACTTATTTACATGAGAGGTACAAAATATATTTACATGGAGGAGAAAAATTGATTTTTTTTAAACAAGAGAAAAAGATATTTACAGTATTTACATTACGCGGCACAGGGCCTCTTCCGACAATTGAGTCCTTGGAGGCTGGTGGTGATGTGTGGTGTCATCGTTTCCGTTGGTGGTGGAGGTCCTGACGCTTTGGTGGTGAGGATGGGGCCCCTTGGCTAGGCCCCGCCTGGTGTTCGGCGGCCGGGTTTGAGGTCGTCGCAGCCACTAATTTTGTGGTGTGTACTACAATGAGTTTTTGCACTTCCTACTCCTTTATTTATTAAAAAACAGCAGTAAGTACTTTCGCATCGATTAAATTAGTATTGCGCCGCCAAGGAGATAACTTAAATATATCTACAAAAACGTATTAACTAAAAAAAAAAAAAAACTTTGTTTGAGAACCTCTTTTCCGATTTTTTATTTGCTGGTAGTTATGAGCCCGCCCAACAGATAGCGACACATGTCGCGTGAAACATGGTTTCAGTTTCCACTGTAGGAGTCACACTTCTTTATGTTATCTTTAAGCAGTTCCCGAAACGTCGCTTGTTTCTGTTTAGGTAAAACTATTGTATTTTTTTTTGTATTTTTTTTTTGTCTTTTCGTTTTGTCGTGTTTTTGTCTCGTTTCAACTGTTGTGCTGAATTATTTTGGTTTCAATATTTTTGTGTTGTCATCATTTGTGTGTTTTTTTTGTTAACTTAGTACTTTTTTCTTTGTTTGTTGACCATATTTCTGTTTCGGAATATTTTGTGGTGTTTTTATTCTTGTTGACAACAGCAATTGTTTGCTTAATTTTGTGTGTTTTTTGTCTTTCTTGTGTATTTTTATTTATTTTATTTATTAGTTTTTCTTCAACAGAAAACGTTCTTAGCAATGGCGTATGTCCAAAAACTTACATCAAGTCGCACTTCTTTATTTCCCTCCTTGTTCTGTGGTGCTGCAGGGGAGAGTGCGCGGAGTGCGCGGAGTGCGTCGAGTGCGTCGAGTGCGTCGACGTGTCGCTCGCTGCTCGAAGCGGAGCCCGCATTGTTGTCCCTCCTGTTGGTATGTGGCGCGCGGCTCGCTCCAGGTCGCGCTCGTAAATAAGTGTTCAGGGCGTGATGAGCCTTTGTCTCGTCTTCAAAGAGGACGGCTCGTTCGCCTGCAGGAATAAATAAAAAATAAAAAAGACACTTGTTTAGTTGTGCTCGGGCGAACTAGTTTCAAGGCTGGGTACTTACACACCGAATCAGACACGGACGAGACACCAGACAGTACCTCGCGACAACTGCATTTCCGTTACGTGATTCCTTCCCACATTCTTGAAATCAAAAATTCATGTCGTGATACTCCTTCAAAGATGGATTATATATAATATGTCTTTGCTGTACTATACCTCACGAAATTTCGACGCCATATTCTCGCGACAACCATAATTCCGTTGCGAGATTCCTTCCCACATTTTTGAAATCAAAAATTCACGTCGTGATACTCCTTCAAAGATGGATTTTATATTATAGGTCTTTCCTGTACTAAACATTCATGATCGATATGCATCCAGCTCAGTATTATACCTACACTTAAATTACGAAACTTGGGACACGAAAATTTAACGTAGAATTCTTCAAAATAATGCCGAGCGTGATAAGTAGACGCAAATTGTGTTTTCAACTACATTTCTGGACGAGAATCACACGTAGTTTCCGCACCCGCCGCTAGAATTCGCTGCCGGAGCAGCTAGGTCGACTACTGAATCATTTGATTATAGGCCCGAAACTGTATACAATACTATAAAGCTAATTAAACGGGTCCGTTAAAAAAAAAGACTTGTAAAAAATACTAAAACTCGGATTTGGACCTGATTTTCGACTAGATATATATATATATATATATATATATATATATATATATATATATAGCGCGCGTCTAAAGCAGTTTTAACTTCAAAAATGAGTATTCGTATTTTAAATGTTTCATTCGATTTCTTTCGAACGAATCGAGTCTTCTTGAACCGATTATTCAAATCTGGCTATTTTTTGACTGTTGTTGTTGTGAAGGCGCGGATGGGGGAACAACGTAATTCCTGGCGCAGGTAACGACAGGAACTGGAAGCGAAGCCGCGGCAGCCCTGAGCGGTATCGCCCAACACCATCTGCAGCTGATCCCGTCCAGATAAGATTCTCGCTCCCTTCTCCGACGCCTCTCGGATCCTCCCCCCCCCCCCCCCCCATCCCGGAGGGGACCCGACCCGACCCCACTTATCCAACGTCTTCCGCCGCCGCCACTGAGTCGCGCGCCATTACAATGGATCCAGAGCCGTTTGAAAATAAACACGGCGACTACCGAATTATGTTAAAACTTTACTTTTTTTTTTTTAATTCTTTCGGTCAATGAAATGCCGACGGGAATAAGATCATTTCTTCCAGAAACTCTTCCTTTCTTTCTGGCCTGAGGTTGCTGACAAAAAACAATTTTGGATGTTTATCTACGGTAGCTGAGAATTGGGCACTCTACTGGCTGGTTATTATTCTCTTCGTTACTTTTTTTTTTTTGCGGGTGTTGTGTGTTGGTAGTTGTGTTTTTTTAGCTACTGGTCATTGAGGGGGAGATTGTTCCAGCCGCTTCATTTCCTTCCCATCGTTGGCGTGGGTCTAACGTAACTGTATCCAATTAAATATTCTCTCTCTCTGTGTCTTCCTCTAGCTCTCTCTCTCCCTCTCTCTCTTCACTTTCTCCTTCTCGCTCTTGTGTTCGTTCATCAACCATGAATGTTTCGTATTATCTGTTTTCCAGTACGGAACAGCCAAAACACTATGTTTAAGTGCTTTATCTTTTTGTTTCAACTTAGAAACTAAATAGCGGCAAATTACGAGTGTTGAAATTCATATCTTCAATTACAATTGCAAACAATACACACGTGCACACGTGTACACATGGCAACCATGCTTATTTAATTGCTACCTAGATAATCCAACATTGTCAACAAAAAAAATGTTTCCAAGGTATGGTAGGAACGTTTTGCCGTTATACTCAATACGCCTCTACGTCAATACACCATTCCATAAATTCTGAACTGATAATGTTTTAAAAATTACTTTTTTTTAACCTAAGTCATTATGTTTAAGAAATTTCTATAATTTTTTTATTATTTGAAACTTAATTTTTGATGTTGGCATTCCTCGACCGCACATGTTTTTTTTTTTTGTTTTGTTTTTTTGTGGCCATATTCCGTCTGTTCAGTTGCGCCCCCCTGTCCGTGACGAAACTTGTGGGGAACTGTGGTCCGACTCAAGGCTAGGTCAGGTTTGTCACACAAGATAAGGTCTGGAGTCTGGTCGGAACAGGTTGACTCGGTCCTCTCTCAACTTGTCTGTGGCCGTGAAGGTACGTCATTCGCGCCAGCGTAAATATTTCCCCCCTGGCGGCTGCGAATAAATAAATATATATATATATAATTTCCTCCTGGCTGAATCCACGGAGTGGTCACTCTTTAGGAATCGGCCTCCACCAGCGATTTCTAGTCTCGGCGACAGAACATTCGCTGTCGCAGGAAAAATCTTGTAGATGCACCCACTGCGATGAATAAATCGTTAAAAACAGCTTCCCAATGTATGTCATTGAAACTACTTGTGCGATCGCTTTTTTTTGATTCGGGCGAGAAGTAAACGACGCAAACATCGCTACTGGTTACATCCAGTAGCAAGTCCAAGATTTTACAAGTTATCTGTAGATTTATGTGGGCACCCTGAGAAGGTTTTTTTTTTTTTTTCAGTATTGCTAAACGTCTAAAAGTAAGTAGTTTAGACGAATTGCCTGGAATAATTGGTCCATCAATTACGTATGATGATACGACGTGGAGAAAGTCCATGCCACCAAAAGAACGTTTGTCAGTAACTTTAAGGTAAGTAAAATTATATATAATAAAACGCACAATTGACACCTCGGTTCCTCTTTTCTCTGCAGTTTCTTGGGGTTTTTTTTTTTTTCCTGTTAAAGAAACGTTTTTCTTTTCGACGACTTTCCTCCAGATGTGGGAGGGGGAGGTCGCGGCCGTAACTAGGGGGGGGGGGGGGGGGGCAAGCGGGGCATACGCCCCGGGCGCAAAGCTGTGGGGGCGCCGAAATCGCTTGCATTGTAATTCCTACTACAACTGGTAACTGGTAAAACGTTTTTTAACTTGCATGCCAGGAATGTCTAATCTGATTTACAATATAACGTCTCAGCATATTTAATGAACAAGTCTAGTGATTATACGGACTACTTTACGGGCATAGTGGGTTCATGCATGGAAGTTACAGTAGCACAGAAACTGTTACATGTAGGTATGGAAAATGCTTAAATAGCACCATTTTTCCGTGGGAGGGCCCCTGGACCCCCCGCTTTATTGGTGTGGTATGTGCTAAAAAAAGAGGGGGGGGGGGGGGACGCATGAATCCATTCATGCCCCGGGTGCCAGAGACTCTAGTTGCGGCCCTGGGGGAGGTACGTGTTGAGCTGTTGAGTGATCCGACGGTTCTTTTGGTGAATGAAGCATCCTCACCAACTAGAAATTAAATTTAACAAAGTTGTTATTGAACATGCATATTTTCACGTGTGGAAAAATAATTAAATAATAATACAGTAACAGCGCAATACTGTAAGATTTTGAAGCAATACTTATTTAGGCGCGTTATGAAAAAAAAATTACGAAAGTGAATTTTTTTACAATGTCCATGCACCATGCAATGAAATTTCCACAGGATGAAAAAAAAAGACTAAGTATTACATACAAAACAAAATGCTACATACAATGAAAAATTTTATATGTGCTTTTAAATCTTTTATTTTAGTGTTTGATATTGAAGACTGATCCATATATTTTAGTAGATACTAGGTTATTGTTTTGTTGGTAAACGAGCAGTGTATTTATGCTACCTCATCTTGCCATGGTAGACGTCCATTAATCACAAAATACCCAGCCATTTCGTCCCTAACTGATTGAAAACTGAAGAATAGTTTATTGGAGTCTTCTTCAAATTGCAAAGTAAATGTTTGTTTTATATCGGTTCGTCTGGCTCATTTAATTAATGGGCCATCATTTAGCTCTTCATCAAAAATTCCTTCTGATGTGTACACATGTTCAGAACTTGTACTCTGTCTCGTAATACAATGGAGGGAACTAGTCGTCAAAACAATATACGTATCTGGCTTTTTTTTTCGCGCCGTGGTCACATATCTCTGTTCCTTTTACTTCCGTCGCACTGACGAAATTACTCTCACCAAATGCCGTACCTAGTCCAGACAAAATAGACTAAACAATATGCTGAGTTTGCATTGATTCCCAAGCAAGCTGGATTTTTCCACAGGTCTTGAATACGTCACTACGAATGATGAGTCAAAAGTCCCCATCGATCCCGCTTGTGCGTTGTTTTTTTTATTCGAGGACAAAGGTCACCAATTTCTGTTTTTGTGACGTGATAACGTCTTATAAATCGATGAACGCCGGCTGCACGCACGAAAAAAGCATGAGTCATTGTCACGTTCCGCCTGAGCCGAGCGTGCAAGCGAGAGCGCGGAACAAGCTATAGAGAGGTGCACGATCGGCCCAAGCGATCGGCTTGTGACGCATCAATCTCTCTTCCACTCACGTTATCACGTAAAATTATCGTCCGTCTATTTTGTCTGGACTAACCCGGAGAGATGCGATGGTACACATCTGAAGAGAAAGAATTGCAAAATGGACGGGCCGTGGTCTTTTCCCCGAACACGCGTCCCGAGTCCCGAACTGTGTTTGACGGCGGGTCGGAGCGGGGACGCACCACAACGCCGAAATACCACAACGCCGAACGTACAATAACGCCGAAAACCATAACGCCGAATGCCAAATTGACTACAACGCCGACAGCTAGAACACTGCTGTGTACCACAACGCCGAATTACCACAACGCCGAAATACATTAACGCCGAAAAATGTCATTGCAGGACTGCCACAAAGGTTACGTTAGGTAAGGTTAGGTTAGGCTAGGTTAGGCTAGCCTAGGTTAGGTTAGGTTGTGGTACATTTTTCGGCGTTAACTGTATTTCGGCGTTGTGGTACACAGCAGTTTTCTAGCTGTCGGCGTTGCGGTCAATTTGGCATTCGGCGTTATCCCTTTGAGGCACACAGAAATATATTAAAAATAAATTAGAATCTGTGTAACTTTTTAGCAGACGTGGCGGAAGGAAAAAATTAAAGCAGCCAATTTTGCTTGTTCTTGTTAGGATCACCAGATAGCAGCACAAGGCTTACTCACGCGAGGTATTTCGGCAACACCGCTGAAACATTGCGAATAGTAACATTTTTTTCAAAGTGGTATCATAGAAATACCACAAAACAAAGGGTTATGGTATTCGGCGTTAAGGGGCCCGCCTCGTCAGGGGTGTATGTGTGTTAGTGAGGCGGGATGATAAGCGCGACGCTCGCTGGTATTTCTTGCGCGGTATAGCCTCTAAGCGCAAGGCCCTGAACTGGCGCGCAGTCTTCTCGTCGTCACAGGATAACCGTAAAATTTTAGCGGTGACCGCAACATTATATGGCGGAGAAATGAAGATAAAGGTGTAATGCAAGCCCCTTAAGTGCTTTTAATAATCTGTACTGGTTGTTTTACGCCTAAAAATTACTCTGAAAACATGCGTTTTAGCCATTTTTAACTCTTCTAGAAATACAGTTTAAAAACTTGATCCAAAATTAAAAGTACTTTTCGGTCCTCAGCGAACTCTTAAATGCTTTTCGTAAACACACCCCAACTCGGATATCTTGAGTAGTTTTGAAATCGCGTTGTTTTTCCTGAAGCTCTGCGCACCGTCTGTGTGACCCGGTAGGCGGGCCCCTTAAGGATTGTACGTTAGGCGTTGTGGTATTTCGGCGTTGTGGTATTTCGGCGTTGTGGTAACGACCCGGGTCGGAGCGACCGAGGGAAGAGAGAGGGACCCGGGGAGACTCTGGACTGAGTCACGGGCCTAGCGCTACCCGCGACGCTTGAATAATGCAGGGCGTCCCGTCGCCACGGGAGTGCGCCCGCATGCCAACACCGCCGCGGCGGGAAAACCCCGAACCTTCCTCCCACCCCTCCCTTCCCAGTCCTTTCCCCGAGGACATGCTTCGTGCGTCTTCGGCAATCAAGAACTAAGGGCCGACCTCCGTAGCGTAGTCGGATGCACACTGGCTTACGGTGCGAGGGGTCCTGGGTTCGAGTCCCGGGTAAGGCATGGGTGTACCATATATATTCTGATATTTGATAACGATTTGAAATTGAGATATCCACTGAATATAATGACCCTTTGGCCGTTGGCGAAAAGCTGTAGGCCACATAATTTAAAAAAAATTAAAAAAAAAAAAAGAACTAAGGCCCGTAGCACACGATGCATGCGACCCTCTCCTTGCATGGCTAATCCCAGCATGACCAGGCGTATAGGCTTCGGCCTGAGACGCACCTAGGTCCCTCCCCTAACCCGGACCCCTCCACAATACACTTAGTTTTAGTTAGGTTAGGAAAAAAAATGGCATCGTGGCCGTGCGGTTAGAATCGCTGACTACCGATCCCGTCTACACAATGGCACGCAAACGAAGAAGAATCTCCCCGAACCTTCCACCGTCGCGTCTGTTGCCTCAACAATGCTCGGGAACGCGTAACAAATTGTATTTCAAGGTTTCGGAATATTAATTCAATTTTTTTTAAAAAAAAAAGGGGGGTTGTATGTAAAGTCGGTTTAAGGACGATAATTTTACCTGATAACGTCATAAAACATTGATGAAAAATTGAATACTGTTAAATTTTCAAATATTATTTACAGTTTTTGCAAATTTAATTTAAATAATTTGTTTAAATATAATCACGAACAATTAGTTAAAAAGCCCGCCTTGACCTGTTTGATATTATAGAAGATTTTCTCACACGGTGATTGGCCGGTTCTTGCACGCTCGGCTCAGGCGGAACGTGACAATTTTTCGTGCGTTCAGCCGGCGTTCATCGATTTATAAGACGTTATCACGTCAAAAAAAATTGTATATTATGCTTCCGGATCATAACAAGGTCAGAATTTACATGTATGGTAAAAAAAAAAATTACCCACAAAGTAACAACAGAACACTAGATATTCTTGTGCTAGAAACTATTTCTAACGTATTCAGGACATAAATAAACAAATGGCTACCACTGCAGCCAAGTTCAACGTAAATGGAAGATCTCAGCATTGCCGAACTAATCCGTTTCCGCCTGCGTGCCACTGTAGACTATGTTCCGTGAGACTCGTCTCCGTTTCCATGTCATTGTAAAACGGTCCTAGGAGTATTTTTTTTTCATCGTCTTCGCCACTATCAAGAGGTTGAAAACTATTTGTAATATCGCGAAATACCGCAAGAAAATACGAGAAAAACATATCTATCCCAAGCATAGTATCCATATGAAATGTATAGCCCAAACCTTGATTTTATTTCTGACTACATTGTCATGTCCACCATCTTGACCGCGGCCAGTGCTTCCACACACTAGGAAAGGACCTACTAACGAAGTGTGCTCTACAGTAGTATCGCGATCTCTATGGACAAGTTATTACCTACAACCGCCCGTAGAACATTCATAAATAACACCATGAACTAATCCCTTGATATAATCAAGGTGTTAATGGCGCGACCTGTAACCGACCCGTGGATTTTGGAGGACAAGAGGGTCTGAAGGTCGCACCCTCACCGGACTGGAAGATTCACCGCCCACGCTGGCACGAAATATATTCCTGTTGCATGAAGATGAAGATGGAGCACCGCCGGGCTGACTGTAACCCCGTGCGCGCCCGCAGTTCGAGCGATTTACTGGCTCGTCTGCAGGGCCGGCGCGTCCACACAGGCGAACCAGGCAACCGCCTAGGGCGCCAAGTAGCTGGGGGCGGCGCAGCACGACACATAACAGCTCATATAATACGTTTAACGATTATTGAAACTAGATGAAAATGGATTTTTGTAACAGTTTGGAATGTTTATATTGATATAAGTAATTATTTAAAGTCCACGGTGACCTGTTTATGATTTGTAATAAGTAAAAAGGTAAAAAAAAAAAACACAAGCCTGCTTACATTTGATTGTTGACAAAATCTTAGGCTTACGTGATGTATTTTGAGGCAAGGAAAATTTTTTTGTGGTGTCCGGGGGGGGGGGGGGAGGGGGGCATTAAGGTTTTTCGCCTAGGGCGCCAATTTACCTTGCACCGGCCCTGCTCGTCTGCCCACTGCTGAGTGCACTCGTGCACTTTGGCCTCTGGCTAGCGACGGTCCAGAGACCGCGGACTATCCTCTGGCTAGCGACGGTCCAGAGACCGCGGGCCAAATCTCTCTACGTCTACCCATCTCCTCCCCCTGCATCAGCGGCCCTTACTCCCACCTGAATCCCTCCATCATGCTTGGTCGACACAGGGATAAGTCAACATTTACTTTATAAGCTCAAAATAATAGAGTATAAGGGCGGTATTCCAAGACGTTTGAGTAAGGTAGCGAATATGCACTGCCTTGTTGGGCAACTGCCGTACACTAACTCTCGGGTCATATTCCAAAACGTGCCCTAACTGAACCCCTGTAAGGTATCAGATCGGCAGCCGTTTTAATAAACGAGGACTTGTGCGAGGCTATAAACAGTTGTACTTCGTGGAATCCATCGTAATTTGAGCTTATTTTTTAAAACTGTTTAATTATAATGTGAAATAAAATATTTAATTTTGGTTGTACAAGAATAAACGATGCATTTTTGGCCGTATTTATGTTTGCTGTTTTTTAAGATATTAGGGGGGGAAATTGTAATCGTAAAAGTTTCGTTAAAGTTCATTAAAAAGGAAAAAATATATATAGTTATGAATCAAATCGGCAACAGATAGGACACAAAAAAATCAGTGCCCTAAAAATAAGGGACTGGCCGTGTCCTATCGTGCACTTGGAAAACGGCCCTTTAACACACCCTTTTAGTTTAAAGGTGAGATAAAAAATATTAAAAACCAATTTGAAAAATTGTTTATGTATAAAATCTCATCACGTGGCCCAAATTTGCCAGCTGTACTGCGCATGAGCAAAAGTGTCGTTTGCTGCCAAGTCGGAATCAAAAGGAAACATTAAAATCCCCGTGTTTATCAATTACTTGCACACTATAAATATTTATTATGGATTTTTGTTTTCGAGATTTCTTAGTGAAATTTATTTTTTCACTTTTTATGACCATTTTTTTTTTCAATTAAAGACCAACAATTTGTCGTAAGGGGGTATTTTAGGGTCGGCGTAAATAGAGATCTTGGGCGCTACCACACGTGGACCCGGATATCGACTCTGTCCCTAGACCATGACGCGTGGCGCATGGGGAGCTAGGCTGGGTTTCCCCCTGCGCGGCTACACTGGACGTAGGCGTACCCAGGATTTTTTTCGGGGGGGGGGGTTCTTCCAGATTTTTTTTCGGGGGGGGGGGGGGGGGGTTATGATTTTTAAGAAAAACGGCATAAACACCAAAAAAATAATTGTTTATAATAAACGTTTTTAACCTTACAAAGTTTTTACAGAAGAATTCTATTTTTTTTTTTTTTTTTTGGCAAATTCAGTAACCACATTCTCCGGGTCGATGTGGATGTTGCAGTGGACATTCATGAACCAAACCACTGCAATTCAAATTTGTTTACGTTAACTGCTTGGTGACGTTCTCTCTCGTAGCTTGGCGTGAAACTTCAGAAAATGAGTTTCGAATGACATGAGTGTTCATAATATTCTTGCCTTTATTTCGGGGGGGGGGGGGGGTGAACCCCCAAAAAACACCCCCCCCCCCCCCCCCGGGTACGCCTATGACACTGGGACTTGCCGATGTGCTCTCAGCGGCGGACACGCTATTTTATCGGCGAAGACGCCTGCCAGTGCGGGGGTCTTGAGGTGCCCCACACACACCTCAGTCTCTGTCCTTGGAAGCTCGTGGTCGAGATGTGAATGCGAGCGAGTCATGGTGACTATTCGGTTTTATTGGCGCCGTCACGCGCATTGGCAAGACTCTATGAGTAAACACACAATGAGGAGTTGTTACGTATGAAATAGTTGATATTGCAAACGGCAAGTAGTCCATCTTAGATGCTGACCAGGACACCGCGTGGCCAGGCCCCGAAAGTACTAAGATCGTCGTGCTATTTAAAACGCTCCAGGGCGCTTTAAACAATCAGGTAAAACAGTCAACAGCCGGGGTAGGCCTCGAAGATGGAACATAAAAGGTTTAGAGATACTTGACGACGGCGGATGTTGACAGATCGGAAACGAGCAACAGGTTGAAGTCGACGAGGTGCGGAGATGTCTCCTACCCCGGACGGCGAACGGAAGAGACCGCACATTGGCCAGGGTGTCATGGCCGCAGGAAGTGGCGAATTTACCGTCAGTCGATTAATATAGCAAAGCAAATATACGTAACATGTTTAAAACCTTCAAAAATTACACGTTTTTTTTTTAAATTGCTACATGTTACAATTATTTTTATTAAGTTCATTATTTTTAAAGGGTAAGTCTTCACCGCTTAACTGAGGGTGTGCGCCGAAAGGGATCGTGCATGGCTCTGCTCCGTCCTCATAATTAGCTGAAAACAATTACCCTGAAAAAAAAAAATAAATACCAAAATAAAACCATACTCTTATTAATTTGACTAGATTATAAATGGTATGAGGCCGTAACACAGCGTCTCTTGCCGGGCGACCGAACAAACACACACACAGACACACACACTCACACTCTCTCTCTCTATCTCTCGTTGGCGGGAGGTTTGAAACAGTGCGCGTCGGTGGGTGAAGAGTGTTGGAGGAGCCGTGAAGGAGGGGGGGGGGGGGGGGTGTCGGCAGCGGCGTGAGGCAACAAGAGTCTAGCGACAGCAATGCTACCTTCCTGCAACTGGCCGCAAATGCCGATCCTTTCCGAAGTTGGCCGATCGGGAGCGCCTACCCCCTGGATGTTTTTTTTTATTTTTAAGCGCGTGTTTTTTCTCTCCAGTATAAAAATGCCACATAGACTGTTTAGTGGATGGTTGGTTATATTAGGTAAGTATAGCTACATTAAAATTACTGTAAAATCATTTTATGGTTGCTTAGCAAATAACTTTTTAATATGTAGCTATCCAGCGCTAGGAAACAGTTTACATGATTTCACAGTATCTTTAATGTAGCTATCATAACCAAATCAACCGTCCACAAAGTTTTAAAGTATTTATAATGTAGCTAACCTAACCTAATTGACCATTAGTTATCATGTCCTTACCTGAAAATTACAATTTAATTAATAAATATACTTTTATTTGCATTCATTATTCAAATATATTTATTACTTTTGAAATGTTACGTGATCGTATTTATTTTTACAAGTACAAAAAAAAGTTCGTACCTGCCGAGATTCGAACCGTCAACCTTACATTTAGATGATAGCGCCGCTGAGCGCTCAGCCACGAGGCCATATTTGATGATTGGAAGTTTCAGATGACATAATATATGATCGTGCCGCCGGCCCCGGAACGAGCCTGAGCGGTGCGGCAGCCGGCCCCGGAACGAGCGTAAGCGGTGCGGCAGTTGCAGGAAGGTAGCATTGCTGTCGCTAGACTCTTCTCGTGAGGCACCTCGGGCTTAGGGAGGGCGTAGCCCTGGTCGACATCAAATTATTGACTTTTAAAGGATATCAAGGAGACGTCACAAAATATAGTAAATAAAGTACGAGTACAGACAGTAGCGGCCGGTGATGTTAAATTATGGGTGTTCACACACACATACATACTGTAGGGCCGCGACGTCTTGGCGTGTCGTTTTGCGGGGAAGCGGGGAAGAGTAAATGAGAGGGGAAGCAGCTGCGCGCGCACATCAGCCGCTATGCGGTTCATAGCAAAAACATCAGGCGCCACGCTCTCAGTCTGAAGTGAACAATGGAGCCCGACGCAGGACGTTCAAGATACAATAAAGTAATACATAGTGGGGAGAGGGAAATTAGAAGTAGTGTAATCCAGTGTTGTGATGAAGAAGCTGCCAACATATGTCTGCTAGTACCTCTAACAAATGCAACCGAAAGAGCTGCGCGATACACAGGTATAAGCCAAAGATCAGTTTCGCGCATCCGAAAACACAACAGAGAGACGCCAAATAAAAAACAAACAACAACATTATAAGTTTTTCAACGCATTCCCCGTAATTTCACCCGCGGTTTGTTTGTTTTGCATTTGGCAATTTTCCAAACTTTCTGCACCGCTTGTTAGAATATTTTTTATCTACAAGTGTAGCCGATATTGCTACACATTATATTGCATTATATTACATAATATTATATTACATTATATACTTTATATATTGCATTATATATTTTATGATATATATGATTTTATGATATATATTAATGTATATTATATTAATACATTATTTATTTACAATTTATATGTTTATATTTACATATATATATCACTCCTTTATTTGACCGTTAAACAGCCTCTCATGTTTAATTATTCATTTCAAGCCAAAAAAAAAACTGGGAAACGTTTGTTGTCAGTTGATGACTTTGATAGAAGAGTGATCAGAGACACTAGCCACGAATTTTATGCAGTAAAAAAACGACAAGGAAACTACTGCCAGTTTTGAAAGAAAAAATTCGGATGGAGTTAGGGAAAGACATCGCTGCGTAAAATACTCAAAGAAATGGGTTTTGTGTGGAGAAGAAGCCAAAATAAGCGAATGCTTCTTCTCGAAAGATCTGACGTTGTTGCTTGGCGATAACGGTAGCTGACTCAGATGAAACAGTGCAGGGAGACTGGGAAGAATATATTTGACATGGATGAATCCTGGGTTGACACTAATTTAACCTTTCAGAAATGTTGGCAAAAGAAAGGTGACGTTGAAGGTGTAGGTAATGGCAACAGGAAATGCAGCGCACAGGCTGATAGTTTTAAGCGTTGGTTCTAGGCAGGGTTTCCTTCCTGGAGCCTCTCTTGTTTATAAAGCAAGCACAACAACAGGAGACTATAAAATACGCGAGGATGGTTTGTTATAAATATGGTTTTCGGACCCCTCGAAATTACTAAAATGGTTCTTTCAGAGTGCTGTTATGGAAAAAATACCAACCCGTGTTAAGGTTCTTGAAGTGCGTGAAAGTGTCATGTCGATCGTCTTCACATTTCAGCCAAACCAAATGGAAAAGTAAGCATCAGCGAGGGAGTTACATGCAAGTCTTAATTAATTGTGTTTCCTACAGCAACCCACAATTACAAATTTAGTTCTTAACTTTAAAGAATTGTATAGCTATGTTTAACTATGTTTAACTAAGCTGCCCAGTCGAGCAAATGGTGCACTACCTTTAAATAATAAATTACCGTAAAGCATTATCGCATCTCTGTATCATTAAGATCTGCGCTGTGTTGCACCGTACGTGAGATTGTTCTCGACCAATGTTTTCGGAACGGCATGGAGACTTCCAGGCCGTTGCTATCAGCGGAGCAGACAAGGCGGGACGTGTCGATTACAAGGTCGCTGAGCTCTAGGGAGTCGACCCGCCAAGACATGGTAACACATATGCACTCATAAAGAAAAAAAAAAAGACCACCTACCTTACTGCGTTCTTGAAGCCTGTTTTGGTGTCAGATTATCTGTGTTGGTGTGGCACCGTAGCAGTTACTGCTTATCTTGAAGTCGTGAAAGATATGTTTCGTTTATTACACAAACTAATGTCTGTAATTGTAGCCCGAATTAAAACAACGAAGCTTATTGAGCAGACTAGTTGTTTTTTAAGAGATTTTAAATTGTAATTCAAAATGGTAGATCGCTGATCAAGCCTCACATAAATAATAAAAAATTATGTTTGATGTTCTTGATTTTTCAAATTTGTGGCTGGGCTTAACTTATCAAAGTGTTGCACCTGAAAGCAATGTGAAGCTAAAAAATATGATTTTACAAACTTTAATGCTACAAAGGTATTGCACCATTATTTTTTTTAAAAAAAATCCATTCTTCTGGTTTTCAGCTGAGCAAACTTGTTGATGACTCATGATTAAAATCATGCATGCTATTTATTAGTCTTTTTTCTATTGACAACATTGCTAAAGCAGTAAGTCTTTCTTCTGACACAGTGTTCCTAAATTTTTAATTGTTAACTTTTCCTTGTAGTAAGTTTTCTGTTCGCTAAAATTGTTTGTACGGAATTCATTATGGCGATTTTTAAAAATCGTACATGTTTGCTATACGCGCCAAATAACGAAGTCACATTTTCACAGTTAAAGTCTTACAACAAAGGGAAACTTTATAACATACCTCAGAAAAATGTTGTCCTGCGTAAGGCACAGAAAAATATTTTACAAACGCACAGTCACACTTATTATTTAAAGATATTTACGCTCGCATTGAACCACACGCAAATACTGGTTTCTACTGGACGTAAAAAACTGAAAATGAAAAGTTTGTTTGGTTAGGGGTGATAGTATTGGAGTGGACAATACTGGCATCTACCGGGCTGATTCATAAGTTGCTGCTGTGCGTGCTGAAATTTGGAACTTCATCAATGAGCAACGAAACGCCAGGACAATCACGAGCACGCCAGAGTCGTGCACTCGTCCAGTGTTGAATGTCCCGTAGGAGGTAACGTAATTCCTTCGTGCGCATGCGCAAAAGGACCGAGGCAGGCATGCAGGCCGTTTCGTGCACAGATCCATTGTGAACACTAGAAGGGTAAAAGTAACGAAAAAATGTGTACCCGTATGTATTCGTTACTATAACAATTAGTACTCGTTACTTTCGTATCGTTACTCGTTACTTCTGATACCGCATAACATGGCACATGCTATGTTATGTAACAGCAACGAATCGAGTCGTATTTCGTACGCGTACAGTATGACGTCGCGTAAATAAAAATAAAGCGAATATAAACAATTAAAAATATTTGATAATTAACAGCTTTTGTTAACCAAGAAACAATTAAATTTCATTAGAGCGGCTTTATTATAATATATCTTTTAAGATAACATAAAACGTGAAAATACGCGATAATAAAAAACAAAAACATACATATTTATAATTTGTAAAAAATACTTTCTTACGTTGTTTCTGTTCGAATCTAAACTTTGTCTACACACTCAATACCTTTAATAAACAGTAAAAAAACTTGGACGACGAATTTCCAAATTATACTTTTATTAATAAACAAACATCGTTCTTTGTAACGAATAAGCGCGCGCATGCGTAAAACATACGAAAGATGCGAGTAACGAAATGCATTCGTGTGTAACGTTTCGTTACTCGTTACTAGATGCCGCACCCGTTACTCAGTAACGAATACATACGGTTTGCTACAGCTCTAGTGAACACTACAGCGTTGCCGTATCGCCGCAATCGAAAAAATAAAAACAGACGTCCGTGACAGATGCAAACGAAGCGACGAGTGTTACTCTGGTAGCTGGCACTGGTAAAAGTAGATAAAAAGGAACTTTTAACTCTAAAAATTAATAATAAATGTTCTTTAGAAAACTGGGTGTGCACGAGCACTTGTGCTCTTTAATACCGGCCGCTACTGAGTACAGAGTATACATGTCACACCAAAAGCTTAAGACCATTAGTAGATTTAAGAATACAATGTTTTGGATAAAACCATCTGATGTAAATTACTTCTTAAATTTCCTATAGTGGATTAATTACACAATCTGAACACTCTTTAACTTCAGTAGCTCATCTACAACCACAATAGGGGTGAGTGGGGTACATTCGGCACATTTGAAAAATAAATCATTTTATTCCTTAGATTTTAATAGTTTTGAAATCACTTTATGATTAATTTTCCATGGCATTTATACTGAATATGAATATGTAGTTAACTTTTGCTCTTATTGACTTTAACTTTATTTATTTTTAATTGTGTAACATTACTTCACATTGCTGCATCTACTCCACCAGTGGGGCTGATTCGTCATAAGCATGGGGTTCATTTGGCACTTTAATCATGTTAATTTCTTTCTACACTTTTATATTACCGTTTACTTAAAATAAATTGACAGTTACAAAACAAAGAAAACATTAAAATATTTATTGCAAGTTAAAATGTACGTATATACATATAATATTCAAAAAACATATAATGGCTCAAATTTTAAAAGGAAACTTGAAAACATCAGAAGTACATGCTGTTCCTTTTGTTATTGGTTTCGATAGTTTGGTGACATCACAAATGTCCACTTCTCTTTCATCTTGAATCTGTGGCCAACTGAAGTTACTGGTTGAACCCTTTCTGCACAATAACTTAACCATGATGAACTCAGAAGACTGAACATTTTTGGTTACTAGGCTTACATAATGAATAAATACACTTTTTGTTTGTGGCAAATTTCACGAAAAGCAAGTTACCATTGTCCACACCATCACTTTCATCCCAACTTGGCTTCATTCCATCACTCATGTCTTCACTTGAGTCAGAGTGATATATTTATATAGAACAGGGTAGATATTTTTTTGTCACTTTGGGTTTAGGGAACAGTAGTACTTGGAAATAACATGGTGCTTCTGTTTTTTCCCCCCTTGTTAGCCTTTCTTCTACTCTCCAATTCTTCCATTCAGTTTTTTTTTCTGGCGTATGTGTATATACTCTTGACTTTCCAGTATGTATTTCATCTTGTGTTTTTCGTCGGTGATTGCGGAGCTGTAGGTTAAGGTCGTACTTGTTCAGGAGTAACAACTAAATTTTGTCTGTTGTTGGGTCCTGCTATAGTTTAAGTGGATGATGATGATGATGATGATGATGATGATGATGATGATGGCTCAGACTGAGGACCTTCAGAGAAACTATTGGTGTTAATTTTGCTTGAATTGAAATATTTGTTAGTGAATATTTGTGTACTCACAGGACAGAGACCTGTTTTCTCAAATGAATTTACATTGCTATACCTTCAGATTCTCAGCATATATGACATACTTATGTAAGTATCTTATTTAGTTTCACAGGCTAACAGTCTAAAACCTACTGTTTTATCCATGCTCAGTGACGTAGCAAGCGGGTGGCAGGGATGGCCCCCGCCAGGGGCGCCGGAGCAGGGGGGGGGGGAGGGGCGCTGCCGCGACGGTTTCACGATTACTGAACCCTCTCCCCCCCCCTTTTTTTTTTAATCCAAGAGGGGGTGCCATTTTCACGTATGGCCAGGGGCGCCAGTCACCTTAGCTACGCCACTGTCCATGCTGTCATCATCATGTCATCCAGATTTCTAGTTTAATCACTGGATTTGTCTGTTCGTCACTGTGTTGTCATGAATTTGGCATTTGTTTTTCTGTATTAATTTTTCTCATTCCAAAAGTCTCATGTTTGTTATCCTATTGTATTCATCTGTGCTGTTATTTTTATGAATAAATTCCTTCCATGGAATTCTATGTTTTGACTAAATGAAAAATTTGGCTTCGACTAATTTTGGCTTGTTCTACAAATGTTTATGTATTCATCTTTGTTGTTCAAGATATTATTTTTAAGACAGCTGCTTTATGTGACTAACAGTTGTGAACACATGATCACAGTTTTCAAAAGGACGGAGTGCAATATATGCATAATTCCACTCGACAGCTTCACTATTAGGAAGGACCAGGATAAAGACATAATACAAGAAAATACTTCAATTAAATTTTTCTTTTAATTTACCATTAACATTTACAAAAAAAAAAACCCTCATTATCAAGAAACACTTTGAAACTTAACACAAAATTTTTTTTTAAAAGACAAAAAAAAAAAAAAAAACATTTTGAAATTAATTGGGCTCTTTTTCTTACCGATTCATCTCACTGAAAAACTAAACTTTAAGAACATCATAATGAGAGCCTGAAGAAAGCATCGCAGACAAGATACTGTTAACCGATGCCACTTCACATTGACAGTGTATTATCAAATCCTTTAAAAAAATAAAATAATAATAATAATAATATTTAAGTGAGTACGACCAAGTTAAACAGGAACAATGATGCAGTGGCTGGTGGCGCGAAGAAGCTTTAGTGAAACAAACCACACGTACGAGACACCTCGTCTACGCAAGCACTACGGACGGGACGCGCTCGCTCACTTCTCCCACACGTCGCCGTACTTGTTGAGCCGCTCGTGCGGCTGCGGGAAGGGGGAAGGGGGCCCCGCGTCGGCCGGCGGTGGGGTCGGCCGCGGTCTGAAGATGGGCTGGCCTTCCTCCCCCCTGGCAGGCAGGGTGAAGGGAGTGTTACACGACGAGATGACGTACAAGAGCACAAGGAGGTGGGCCCAACGTTAAAACACTGCGCGGTAAGATGGGGCAAATCAGGGGTAAAATTTACATTAACTTTTCTTCACTCTTTTATATCACTTAGATTAAATTAATACATGCAGAAATATTGTTTACATCGTCGCTTAAGAAAAACAACCGCTTGTGTGACAAAAAGCAAGTTTTTCAGGAGATTTAAAAAAAAAAAAAAAACACCTTTGCCAACTGCAAACATAACACAAAATGAAGTTTTTGTTTTACATTAACATATTTAATTGGTAGGAAGTGCTCAGTAATGTCGTGAGAAGATGCTAAATGCATATGTTTCCATGGCGGTGTTTAATCTTCAGTGACAATATATTTAAGAACTGTTCAAAAATAGTCGGTTCAAATACCCATATAATACAGAATCGACAAACAATAGATTCTAAATATCAAATATTTTTTTAATTGTAAAACTTTTGTTTCTTCTCTCAATGGAATTTTGTTTTTTAAAAATACCAAATATAGTTTGGAGCCATACCTCAAAATTATCTCAATTGGGAGACAATTACAGGTAATTTTAATGTGATTAAAACTTATTTTTATAAATGGCAAAGCCATGTTAGTTTGATAAATTACGGCAAAATTTTTTTACAGTATTTAGCATGATTAGTAAAACTAAACTGTCTGATCAATAGGTCGTGCTATGGTGGAAAATGTGCCGGGGGAGTTAAGCCCAAAATATTTAATGCTCCCGTAACCCGCATTGGAGACTGATATTAGGAAAACCCCATGCTCATTTAATGTGTATGTAATATAAAGATCATCCCTGCCTAGTTTCAAGTATGTAGACATATACTTGAAAGACTGTCTAAGATCTTTCATTTTACCTAGAACTCAAAATTTAGATCAGTGTTCCTTTACATTAGTTTTTAAAAACCATAAACTTTAGTTATTTAATTTCATAGTAATTTTTAACTGGCAAGCTGAAACCATTGTCCTCTTAATTTTTATTAATTAATTAATTAATTAATTAATGTCTGCAGTTCTGTGGTAGTGAACATTATCGACTGATTTTAAGTTCATTGTAACAAATAAAAACTTTAATACCCTCTTTTATCGTATAATCGTCGCACGCGCATAATCATTGCACCTATATTTTTGGCCGTCAAAATTGGGATAAAAAAACTTCTCGCTTAAATGTTGAATTATGTTTTTGGTCCCACTATTAGATTCCAAGCGCTTTGTGTAGGTATCTTCCGTATAAAACGATATATTTTAAAGTAGAAATCTAATATTTTTTTTGGGCATTACTACTTACTTATTTAATTAACGGAAATACGAAGTTGTCTGAAGTGTAAAATTTCTTTTAAAGACGTTTTTAAACATTTCCTTTATCTGATCATCTGCGTCGCCGCGGTGTACCGCTTATGAACATGTAGCCAGCGCTAGTCGGCATTATTCATGTATGGTTATGTTGCTTCCCGTAGCGCACACACGTAGTTGAATATCGATATCTCGCCGATTGCATGCAGCGCGCTCTCTCTGTTGAGTGCCAAGTTAACTACATTTGATGGCCCGCATTCTTTCGTGGTAAATGTGTACTACTGCAATAGTTTGGCGTTAGTTCACGTCGCAAATTCAAGTGGCCTGCGTTCGCGTTACAATGGGTTTTCTATTTAAAGTTGAAGAAAGGTTTTTGTTTAATGAATTATTAATATAAATTGTTTGGCATGCTCTTGTATACTCCGCTTTTTTTTTTTTTTTTTTTTTTTTAAATAAACGTACTCTTTCCATGAACGGATTATTTTATGAATAACTTTACCTAACAAAATATTTTTTTCCGCATAATCGTCGCACCCCTACTTTTCAAACTTGATTTTAGAATAAAATGTGCGACAATTATGCGAGTAAACAAGGTAACTCATATTTAGTATTTTTAATTGGTTTCAATTACTCATATTCAATATTTCTATTTTATTTTGTGACTAAGAAGAATTAAATAAACATAGTAAAAAAAACACACTTTTATTGTTGAATGAATATTAAAAAATAAAATTTAAATTCAAGTTTTTTTGTCCAACAATCAAATAATGAACCAAAACTATATAACTAAAAGCGTGGAGTGCTTTTTTTTATCAGTAATAACAATATGATTTGTAGGTTTTTTTATCACTAATTTTAGGATATAGTCATTTTGAAAATTTTAGGATATAGTCATTACAATAATGACTATATGAATTTAATAACAATACAATAAAAAACTTAAAATTAGTAATGTGGTGCTGGATATCATTTGTTATAAATTTTCTCTCCCTAGTTTTAGGATATAGTCACTATGAAAATGATTATAGTTATACAGAGTTGTGGTGAATTATTTGGTTGTTGGACAAAAAAATTAATTTTAAAACTTTTTAAAATTTTTAGTTCATTCAACAATAAAGGCAGGTCTTTTAGTTTTTTAACTATAAGTTTATTAGACTATGGTTATTTTTGCCAAGAGTACTACAATTTAGTGAAACAACTGATTTGAAATTGACTAGCTACTACAAGTATTTTTTCCAGTAAATTAATTGTTATTTAGTATTGAATTAGTTGTTAGGGAATGATTACAACTGTAATAATAATACTGTCAACAGACACTATGATATGGTCTAAAATTATCTTTATGTATGATCTCTGCCTCACCTAAACATATTTTAGACATTAAAACATAAAAAACTGTTATGGCTGAAACACTGCTGAAACCAATATTAGTATTTTCGGTTCCTCTCTCTCCCCCCTTAAAACATGAGAATTTTGCTCTAGGATTATTAACATGGCAAAAGTATGTACACACTCATAAAATAAAAATTCTAGGCTGCTAATGACCCAACGTAGTGACAAATTACAATAAATTATATAGCTTTACTACCACCTACAGAACAAAAAAAAAAGTTAAACACAAATGCATTACTTTAAAAGCTAAAAATAAAATCCATGAAAAATGTTCCCTTTATCATGCAGGCTTTGCTAAATTTCTACCTAGAGTAAGTAATTCACCTGTAAGGTTTTGGTTTCTTTTGTTCGTACTCTTCTCTGTTTTTACGCCGCAATTCATCGTAGGTAGTCGAGTGATTCTGGGCACTAGCGGAGAGATCATCATCTTCAAGCATACTTGCTATCAACAAAAAAATGCTTCAATTAAAAAAAAATTGATGTAACAAAATACATGGTTGCTACAGTAAAAGGACTTTGATCCAGAATGTGTCCAATAACTTATATCAAAAAAAAATCTGCACAGACATACAAATACAGCCTTCCGCCAAAATCACAAATCTCTACAGCCTCACTCATGATGAGGTGGAACCCAAAATTTTGGCACGGTGAAAACACGGGAGACGTTGCCACGGGCCGGTGTGCTCACGTTTCCTCCCCAACAGTGTTGCCAACCATAGCGTACACAATTTGGGTAACACTCACATCTACATTCGGGTACAAGAAATTCCAGTTCAGGTGTCATTCATGTACATACACAAAAAAAAATAATGAAACACTGCTGAAACCAATATTAGTATTTTCGGTTCCTCTCTCCCCCCCCCCTTAAAACATAAAAATTTTGCTCTAGGATTATTAACATGGCAAAAGTATGTACGCACTCATAAAATAAAAATTCTAGGCTGCTAATGACCCAACGTAGTGACAAATTACAATAAATTATATAGCCTTCTTTAATACAAATATCATAATCACTGTTCTGTAAAATCTCACAACAGCGTGTAGACATAAAATTTTTACAGTTTAAATGCAATATTGACTCTACTGCTAAAGCCAGTGCATTGGATTTAAAAAAAAACGCAGTTTGTTGATCTAGGGGGGAGGGGGGATGATATAGATGTTGAATACTACAATTCCAGCCACATGTGACAAAAAAAAAAAATTTGAGGTTAAAGGTTGGTGTAAAATTATTGTAAATATTACCTGTGATGTAAATATGGCGACTTAAATTTGTGTTGTGCTTGAATAGTGTAGCTGAGACTGTCTTCAATGAGATGTATACCTAATCCTGTCGTCGCCACCCTAACGTTTACTTCATACTAGCTGCAACTTGATCCTGTGGTTCTCCAGAGATCCTTAGGAATATAGCGTAGCTGAGGCTGTTTTCAAAAAGACGAGGATGTTTTAATGCCAGTACGTCACGGCCAGGGCAAAGACTTTTTTCCACCCTAAATTTGGTTTTCCATTCCAAGTAAATGATGTTCAGTAATTTTGTCACTATTAATTTTTTTTCTTTTTCCTAAATTAGGGAACATTCGCGTACCCCGAGTGGATCTTCTCGGGTACGATACAGACAAAGGTATCTGGGTACATGTGTCTGAATTCGCTCGTGTCTGGCAACGCTGCCTCTAGCCAATGTGTTACTTCACTGCTCCATCCTCGTGTGATCACCCGTTGATTTCGACAAGACATTACGCCCTAATCCATTTATTTTTGACACTACTTAGAATTGGCGTGCCTTAAAAACAAAGTAGATACAACCACAGACACCTTAATAAGAGAACTGATATATGGAGTAGCAACTAGGTTAGGCCTAGCTATATCTCTACCCCACACGTAAACGACACAATGTATCAAAATTATACTTTCTCAAGTCGTTTCTACATAGTTCTTTTTTTCCTATGAATGAACCCTGACATTTTTACTATTTTGGTTATTTAAAGTAACTGAACATAGTGCTCTATAACTCTGTGTGGAAAGAAAAATGTATATCATAGACAAGGATGCTAACCAAGGTCGGAAACAAACCACATTTTTTTTAAAGTTTAAATAGCTTTTTTTATCAAGTTAGTTATTATGGTTCTAAGCATGTTTAAATGAAAGCCATACATCTCGCTTTCTGACACTCATGTTGAAACATAATAATTATAAAATCAAGGAACTGAAGTCCAACAAATCGGCAAATCTTCTGAGACTTAACCACAGAAAGGATATTTACCAACAGGAAGATGTATCTTCCATATAATGAGCGTTTCCCACAGAATGGGGATTAACAGTACAGTTGGGGATTTCCCATAGAATAGTAATTAACTACATATTTAATACTTTTAGCTTTAGAGAAGTATTTAGCTGGGTATAATTTACAACTTATTCAAATAATTTAAATGATAAGATCTTGATTAGTATATAATTTTTTGTTTCTGTAAATCACAAAAAACCCTAATGAGTAAACTTTTGTTGTTATCAGTCTAACTATATCTTTAATTAAATAAATTAATAAATTAAATTAAAAAATACACCATTTATAAAAAAAAATTTTCAAAATATAAAAACCACTTCATTCAAACCATTGTGGTTTAAATCAGCCAACCCTGGTGCCAACTCAATTTCATAAAATAAAAAAAATTGCTGTCCTTTACCTCAGGGTTACAGACATAACATGCCTTTACTCTTTAACAAACAACTTACAGTCCAAAGAAGGGCGGCCGGAATCATCCAGCCCCTGCTGGTACGGTCGATCAACATCGATGTCGTGTTGCGGACCGATATCGGAATATGTTTCTATGTTCCCGAACGGCGCAAGGGAAACACCAAAGCTGGGGTCTATCGACAAGCTGGAACACACCGAATAGAACAACTACATCAAGTTTAACTAACTCCACTTCACCGAATCTCATTACGTCAGTTCAACTAGTTAGTTGTACGGCGCCTAAGGCACCCGTTGAAAAATTATGAATACAACAAACATTTAATATACAAGAAATATTTACAAAAATATTAAATTTCTTTTCATAGTGTGCTTAAAACCCACGCAATTTCAGAATATTTCAAAAATCTTACTATTTAAAGAAAAGTATTTGATTATGAAAGTTCTAAACATTTTTACTAAATAAACAGACACAATAAATTTGTGAAGTACATAATAGTTTTATTTCATAACAAAACCGTTTACGAATGATATTTTTTAGTCAGTATGCATAGGCATTTTTAATTTTTAGTATAGATCAAGTATATTGGATATATGATTTATTACTATAAAAACTAACGTACCCCCGTTTCACTTCTTTTGGGGTCGAATATCAAAAAATGGTATAAGTACTCTTATGTAATTAATTATTTACGTTGTTTAAGTTAAGTTCTTTTAATTGAGTTTTGTTTTCTATAGAGATATTAATTATTTATAATAAAACATAACTTACTCCCTTTTCACACACCTTTAAAAGAAAAAATCCAGAGAACTTAAAAAATACAATTTGTAACTCTATATGCTTAATGTTCACTCTTAATATATAAACCTTAGATCTAGGAGATTTGGAAACATGCATTTTCCTTTTTAAATCTAATCCCTTTACACCCCTTAAGGGTGGAATTTTGGAAATAAGTTAAATAATTTATTAGTTTATTAGTTTTACTATTAATTTACCTGTTACTTAATTAGTTTCTGAAATAAATTTTTTTGATAAATCCCCTTAAAAGCCAAAATTTAATAAATTCAAAAAATAAGCAATAGTAACTCTAAATGAAGAGGTTTTTTTAGAGTCTAACTTCTTATGCTAATTAAATATGAGTGTTGGATTTTTGTTTCAAAAACACACTACCCCTTTTACTAACTGTAGGGTTTGACTTTCACAAACTGGTAAAATTGTAGTTGATGATTTTCATAAGTTTATTATTGGTACCCAAAATAATTTAATATGCTTAATTTATTTCAAAAATATAATTATTCATCTTAAAATCATACTTACCTGTTTCACCCTTTAGGGATTGCATCTTGCCAAATAGTAAGATTGTTTGGTAGATTTCATATTATTATTATTATTATTATTATTATTATTATTATTATTATTATTATTGGTCCCTTGTGTCTTTTGTTATACTTGGTTAGCTTAGGAGATATAATTAAAAATTTTCAATCCATATTTACCTCTCTTTCACCCCTTAGGGTTTGAATTGCGACAAAATATTTAAATTGTGGTTGGCAGTTTTCTTATGTTTGTTATTGGTAGGTATTAAAAATAATTTATTATGCTTAATTTTTTTTAAAGATATTGTTATTAATCTTAAAAACAAATTTATCTTGTTCACCCCTTAGGGGTTGCATTTCCAAAAATTTAATAAGTGTGTGTTTTTTTTTGTATTTGTATGTTTATCATTGGTACCCAATATAATTTTATAATTTTTATTAAAATTCTGAGACATAATTAATAATCTTAAAAACTTACCCGTTTTTTCACCCTTTAGGGTAATAATTCCAGAAAATATAAAAATTGTTGTTGGTAGTTTTTGTATGTTTATTATTGGTACCCAAATCATTTATTATGGTTAATTAAATCCAGAGATTGATTATTAATCTTAAAAACACTTCTTGAACACACACACAAAAAAGAATATGGTACGCGATAGTGGAGTTAGTCAGTGATGAGCGTAATAATATATATATATTTTTTTTTTGATGCAGCTACTGAGACCACATGTGGACAGGCGTCTTACATTTCTTTGGAGCCGCCGTACTTGTTTCTGCGTAGCATCTCTCCCAGCGGGCTATTTGGCAGATGCATGATCTTCTCTGCGCACTTGGACTGGTAGGAAAATTTCCCCAGAAAATACCCCACGACAACCCCCAGCATCACTTTCGGGGTGGCCCCCCATCGGGCGCTAGGTTTCAAGTAACCTGGAAAACACACGTTTCGGAAACACATCTGTAAATAATACTGTAAATAAAAGTTGTCAAATGAATTCTAGGGTGGGTGCCTATGTATTTCTTTCTTTCTTTCTTTCTTTCTACGTGTTCCTCATGGAGTCGAGTACTCTGAAATATAGGACATGTTAGTATGTACTCATAACATACACACACATTTCTATTAACATAAATTAAATAATAACACAAATTTAGGGGGGAAAAAACTTATCTAACTTACTAATTACAGAAAAATACACTACATAAAACAGTTTGTACTTATGAATGGTACAGTATTGGACACAAAGTAAATTTTAGTACACAATAAAACAAGTTATTAAAAAAATTACTTTAGCAAATTAATAAGGTCACTTTAATAAAAGTACCATTTTATTTTGTATTCTATAAGGTTAAATAATTCCTTCAGAGAGTAAGAATAAAAAATTTTTCCAATAAAACCTTTTTTTAGTCTGTGGTAGGATTTCAGAAAGCTGTTTATGTTTATAATATTTTCTGGTAACAAGTTTTAAAGTATTGTCCCCACGTAAATCGGACCTTTTTTTTTCAAATGGACTGGTACGTGCTCTTTTGCATTCTTTAGGAACGTGGTGACTGCTCGGGAAAAGGTGGTTTGGAAGAGGAGGGGGGAGAAGGGAGGTTAAGGTTGTTCTTGTACAACTTTCTTTGTTTCTTATTGTTGATATCAACATATCCTTAGTCCTGCACAATTTATATAGTCCGAAAGGACATGGTTTATCATGTGGATTATTATTTTAGGTCCTATACTTTGTTACGTTGTGTATATAATGTTTGTAAGATGTACCAAATCAATATCTGATTTGTCCAAACATCAGTTTCAGCTTTTCTGATTTTCTTTACCACCTGCTCAATTGTCTGTAGTGCCTCTGATAATCTGTTGTCTGCCACTCCAAAAACCAATTGCGACTAATTCCTCTTTCAGGTTTTCCAGTTTACATGTCTCTACTAACACAATCACTACCACACATTCTCTCTCTCTCTCTCTCTCTCTCTCTCTCTCTCTCTCTACACTGTACCATTATACTGATAAAGTATAAATAAACACAAACTTCCTTTTCGCTTGTCACTACTACACTCATTATGTACTCCATATATCCAACAAATTTCGTATAACTTACCTAATGCTTATTATTAGTCCTTATTTATTCAATTCAACCTATTAAATTACTCTTCTTCATATGAAAAACCACTACTATAACTCAAATATTTACACTATCATTATTCGTCTTTTTTTTTTGACGTACTATTTTGTCTTTCGCTGTTGCCAATACTACATGCTATATTTTCCTTTGTCCCACCACTCAATTCATTATCATTGGCCAATTTCCAACGTCATAATTCTCCCCCTATTTTTTTTTTATTTTTTTTTACAGATAATGGATAGTCACCAGTGTTGTTAAGTAACGAATTACAAGTAATCAGATTACTTGTAACGATTACTTTTCAAGTAATTTATACTTGTAACGAGTTACATTTAAAAAATGTAATTTGTACTTGTAATCGGAATATATAACATTAATTGTAATCGTTACATTAAGGTAATCAATACTTTATATTTACTTGCCGTTACTTTTATTCTCGGAACGAATAATGAATACAATTAAGAACAAGAACAACATACATTTTTGTATTAGTAAAGTTTATAATTTTACGCTTGTAGTGCTATGATCGTATGCACGGTAAGCAAACTAGATAATGAATTTTATTAATGATATGTGTTAACACTGTTTTTTACAACATTTACTGACATTAGCTACTGTATTTCCACGATTGTAATTGTTTTGTAAGGTCAATTCCCAAATTTAAGGAGTGTTACCTTTATTACAGGTAGCTACCTGTATGAAGTCTTTTGATGTTATTCAAGCAAGTTTGTCCTCAAATATTATTCATTTAATTAAAGATAATAAATTTAATCATTACATGAAATCATTTTTTTAACAAAACATATAAGTATGTACATTAATGTAACAGTGTGTAAAAAAAATCGTAAGTCAGTTTTAAAATGATAGCGGAAAGTAATTGTAATTGTAATTGTAATTGTAATTTTACTGATTACATCTATGTAAAGTAATTTTTACTTGTAATTAGTTACATTGTCACCACAGTAATTGTAATTGAGCCCAATTACTTTTACCGAGTACTTTTAACAACACTGATAGTCACACATGATATCCATTAAAAAAGGAAATTTACTAAAATCTATTTTCAGTCTACAGTAAATTTCTGCTTTATGCCACTTGAACTAATAGCCCCGTTTCCATCAGATACCCAGCTTAGGCAAAGGGACGTGGGGTCCGGAACCCTCTCCTTTCCCGGATTTCAAAACTAGCGATGACAGAATAAGAAAATTACAGCAACTATTACAGCTACTATATTGTATTTCCTTCCCATTATAGCTGGACTTGCGGCAGAAATTGTATTTTCAAGTAGGAATTCTATATTTAATGCTCGTTTGCACACATTACTATAAGCATATCTTTTATAGAAAATTGACATGTGTAAATCATGTATTTTATAACATTAATATATGTCTTGTTTAAACAAAATTATCAAATAATTGACTTAATAATTAATTATTTAAAAAATTTAATTTAAAAAAAAATTTGATACGTTAAGTTTTCTTTTCTCAAGAAAAATCATTAAATTTCTATGTGTAAATGTAGGAGTTCTAAAAGTCTACTATTCCACAAGATTTTAGTGTGACAATATTTTAATATTCAATTATAAAGATAAAATTACTCACAAAAAGTGATATAATGGTTATACCTGACCCCTTCTTTCACTAAATCCTGGCTTAGTAATCAATATCAGCTGGTTATTTAAAATTATCCTTCCACTACATATTTTCAACATCTTGTACTTTTCAGAACTAGAAGCCCACTCACATTCAGCATAATGATTTGTTAATTTTTTATTTATTTATTTTTATTTGCACCCAATAGATTCAATTTTTGAACAGTATGTTCACAGAATATAGGGCTTGTCAGTTTGATATACATTACAATAAGTAAATAACACTTAAAACATATACATTTACGTCATAAATAACTAGTTTATACTTGAACAATAGTATCATATAATACACATACAACACCAACAAAATTACTTTGCGTCATGTCTTAACTGACCTGCTTGAACACCTAGATATGCTCCTATTCCAAGAGCTGTTCCAAGAGGCAGGCATCGTTGGTAAAAGCTCTCTGCATTACACTGCCTTATCACTCGTAGCTCTTCTTGTGTAAACCTGTAAGGCTTCAGTAATAGACATTAGGATAATTCGGCAGATTAGAGGCTTCTGGGGGAAAAATGCGAATGATAATTAAACTAAAAGGTTGGTTATGTTAGGCCAGCGACGTTAACAGTGTGTAATACGTATTATCTAACGTATTAAACACGTATTATTGCTGTAGTTGACAAAACATAACCAAACTTTCACTAGAGTTATTAGTTTTCTTTTCAGAAGCCACTAATCTGCTGAATTATAGACATGAGATTTGTACAATCAAAATGTTACACCACTGGAACGTATTACCAGAATTTACGCCTACCGATTGCATAGGCTGATGTACAGGCTGATGCGGTAGAGTCCCCTCGCTGGGTAAACCAATAGGCGGATTATCCATTTTGATTGTTTCGCCTTGTGTATATTAATTAAGGCACCCACAATTTTTAAAAAAACACTTTTCAGAAATCGCCAAAATGCACATATGTACCTGCTACTTTGCACGTAACCTCAGATTATTTACAGCAGAAAACAATTCGCCATATTTGTTTTAAAGTTTTTTATTCTAAAACAAAAAGACACGAAACTCGTCGCTTAATCATTGTTGCCACGTTTTCAAATGTGTTTGTAAAAATATTATTAATTCGAATTAAGATTTTTCTGAAGATGAAACTTCTTAGGCAATACCAAAAATCGTGCTGCAATTAATAAGGGCTTAGTAAAATTATGTTGTTTATTTTTTAATGTAAAATCGCTAATAAGGGTATACTCCAAATAATGTGTAGTAAAGTAAAGTAAAGTTATAAGGGTTTAAAAAACAAAGCGAGAACGACTTTCTGTATTCGCCAGTGTTAGTTTGTCATCACTGGGGCGCAGCCCCTCAGCGCGGAGTGTACAAGCCCGTCAGGGCTCTTGTCCTCCCAAGTGGTCGTCATTATCAGATGGAGGGATTGAGAGGGATAGCCCCTCCCCTCCCCCCTCGTCTTTAGTAGTCGTGCGTGCTGATTCCCAGCTGAATGTGCGGATAGGAGGACTGAGTGCCACAGTTTCAGTCCCCCTTCCATTCCCTTTGGTTTCCCCCTCCTGTCCAGCCTACCAGGGAAGGAGGGGGAGGCAGAGATAAACATCCCCTGCCCCATTGGTGGCTATTAAAATTTGGAAATCTGTAGGTCTGGCCTATTGGAATGTGTATGGAAACCAACTAACCTCGGCAACGAGGATATTCATATGTTGGAAGCCTTCATTTCACAGACGAGAGAGCCACACCCGAAGCTCCCCGAAGTTCATGCTCGCTTTTTTTTTTTTCCGTTCTATCTCATTGCATAAACCGGTGTGGCATTAAATTTTGGGGTCACTTAGGATAGGTTAGCTACATTATAAATACTTTAAAACATTGTGGATGGTTGGTTATATTAGGTAAGTATAGCTACATTAAAAATACTGTAAAATCATTTTATGGTTGCTTAGCAAATAACTTTTTAATATGTAGCTATCCAGGGCTAGGAAACGGTTTACATGATTTCAGAGTATCTTTAATGTAGCTATCCTAACCAAATCAACCGACCACAATGTTTTAAAGTATTTATAATGTAGCTAACCTAACCTAATTGACCATTAGTTATCATGAGTTACAATGAACAAAAAAAACAAAGATGCACGATCGGGCGTTTGGCTCTCTCGTCTGTGAAAAGGCTTCCCATTCATATGTACTCATGTTGTCCATATTGCAAATAATATTATAATACGAAACTCGGACAAGGTATTTAATGTAGAATTCTTAAAGTACTGCCGAGTGTGATATATAAACTTATAAAAAATTACATTTCTTTTCAAGTACCCAAATTCTAACCGCGAATATCATATGTACTTTCCGAAAAGGGGGAGTGGGCTATTGGACATCGCCCAAGGGCTCTCCACTCTCACAGACCGTTATGCCACCTCGACACCTTCCTCGGGCGTATACGACAAAAGTGTGCATGCACAGAACACACCCGAGCGCAGTGCAGGGCAGGTAGTGCGACGCTGCGAACGCTCACCACCACTGGCAAAGTTGATTGTTGTCCGAATGTTAATCGATCTAGTTATGTCATGCAGATTACTGTTAGGAAAGCGTTTAGTATGTAATGACGGAGCATTTATTAAACAATGTTTTCCAACAAGTACAAGTTTTAATTAACAAGTAATTCATATAGTAGTTGCGCGACCACGTGGAAACATGTCTTGCGTTACAATTTTTTCGCTCGACATGTTTTTGCAAGAAGCAGGTTAGTAGTGGCGTGCGAATGCCATTTTTCTAGTTAGTTCGCCATCTCATCTAAACAGGCTAAGCTGTGTTTCACGTTGTGGTTCCCTCGGCCTTTGTTTTATCGACCATGTAGTTACATGTAAAATTATCTAAATCTCTGTCTTAAGGCCGTAACACCCTTTGGGTGGTTTGAGCTTATCACCACATAATTTAATAATGGGTGTCTTTGCCAGGGATTTTAATTTAATTTGAAATTATGGGACTTCATTTGGATGTGCATTGTGTCCCAAACTTCAAACTTCACTGATGAACTATGCCACTCATGCACTCTTAGCTTCGCCCACACCAGACCATCATGTTAGATGATAGATACACCAGTATTGGACTATCAAACAAGCCGTCTCGAGGACTTTCGGGGCCGGCAATTTTCATTCAACCACATTATCAACTTTAATTTAAGACTTTTTCCCCAGCAGGCTCCGCCTATTGCATGATTATTTTCCCATGGGGCTGTGGTCCTTTTATTGTGATAAGGTAAAATGTAAGTTTTGTTTTATAAGCATGTGTAGCCATTGGGGTTGGCCACGAGGCCTTAGGGTAATTTGTATGTACACCCAACAACGTGTATTTCATGTAAGGTAATTTGTATGTAGGTCCAGTGCTGCATATTTAATATAGGGTAATTTCTATGTCTTTCTTGTAGGGTAATTTGTTTGTATGTACCATATGTTTACATGTATCTCATGTTAAGGCAGAGTCGCAGTAATGTTGCATAGGTAGCTTCCAACCTAAGGCTAACAGGTCCATAAATTACCATCTACATAGTTGTCTGAGAGATGCGTACTGTGCCGAGCCTCGGCTCCGTACTAACAAAAACCATGTTAGCACAGTGCCATGTACGAGCTTAACTGCTGAATAAAAATAAAATAATGCATAAATTTCTGGCTTGTACAAGAACTCTATCTTTGCTCAACAATGATAAGTTTACAAGCTAGCAGAAACTGTTTATGCATTATTTTTATTTTTTTATTAATTTATTTTTATTTTTAAATATTTTTTCTTGTAATTTTATGATATCAAAGAAAACATGTGGTGGTTTTCTCTGTGTGCTTCCGATTAATCTGGTCAATATTATGATGGTTTTCTCCGTGTGCTTCCGATTATTATTGTTAATATTATGGTGGTTTTCTCAGTGTGCTCCTGATTATTCTTGACAATATTTTGATGGTTTTTCCCGTGTTCTTGCAATCATTCCTGTGGTTTCTTCAAGTGTTTCTGACTATTCTGAGAAACCGCTCTCTGCATGGATTTTTTTTGGTCTAATGAGACATGTCATTTTATTTGGAGTTACATTTAATTCGATAATTTCTGCTACTAAATCAAAACTTGCAATATTTTTATCAGGTGGAATTAACAAATATCATTACTCAGTCAAATTAATATTACGCCATGAGACATCTGTGGAGCACCAACATGCAAGACGAACTTCCTTTTCCTTGGAGTCTAGCGAAGCCATCCTTCTTTTGCGATCGTTAGTGAGCATCCCGCATCCCGCATAAAAGAACTAAATATTATTTACCTGCAAGCAACATGTGGCGACATCTGTTGTTGAAAAGCAGAACTATATGCATAAAGTACTTTTGCATGAGATATATTAATTCTCGCTGATGAAATATGAAAAAATTTCTATTTAAGTATTGAATCTAATTTAAAACACTCAATTGGTATCTGGCATTAGTCTCAGTAACTAATATGAATTCCGATTTGGGATCTGACGCTGTATCGAAAGAACATAGGTGTAAGTTTTGCAGTAAAGAGTTTATCTTGAGAAAGAATAAAAGACAACACGAGAAGAATGACTGTGTTAAAAATCCACTGCGCAATATGATAAGTTGTGTTCGATGTAGCAAGTCGTTTACGCGGAGAGAGAGAGCCTAAAAAGACATGGCAGAACTTGTAGCGTCAAGCCTGCGTACAAGCTAGAGGACAACGATGAATCTACTAGCCTAAGGAAGAGTGATCTGCATTACGACAATAATTTTCTTGGCTCTTCCGATCTCGAAAAAGAACTTAAATTGAAGAAGGTTGATGATTTATGGAAGAATGAAGACAATGGAAGAATCCATAACGTGAAAAGTGAGAATATATTCCAGCCGAATTCAAGTAGATCTTTCCTACTTTGTAAAAATGATGGACTCCTAAAAAGGAAGCATGAAGACGATGAAGACACTTCAACATCATCAACATCGAATTATTACGGTAAATTGGGTGAAGACGATTCCTTCTACGGTGATTGTTACAGTGACTCTGAGGCTGTTGACAAAGACATAGACTATGATGAAGCACCTAAAGCTGCCAAGATCGAAGAATGTGGCGGTGTCCTGAGACCGAAACAATGGAAACGACGTGATATATTAAATAAATCTGATCAAGCTTGTGATGATCACCATCACAAACATGAAAGTTACCCTGAGGTTGGTGGTAAAACGGAAGACACCAGAGATCATAATATTTATTATAAAGGTGCAAGGAAGATGGTGGTAGAAGAGAATGATTACACTTCATGGAAAGATCCAAACATATTGGTTGACCGGCTAAGACTTCTACATGGTTCGCTTTGTGCAGGAAACTATTCGTGCATCAAAGAAATATCCTTCATACTCAAGGAACTGAGGAATGCTGGCTACATACAATAATGGCTTTTTTTACTTGCATTTGTATAATGTAAAGCAATAAAATAAATAATTTAAATTATAAGAATTTAATGTTTTTATTTTTGTATTCTGATTTCTAACTAAGACTTAGATCTCGTAACTTGTGCTTCCTTTTAGCCTTTTTTTGTTGATGGAGCTTCCAAATGTGCTGCCTTTTCGATGATGGTGCTTCCAAATGTGCTGCCTTTTCGTTGTCGGTGCTTCCAAATGTGCTGCCTTTTCGTTGTCGGTGCTTCCAAATGTGCTGCCTTTTCGTTGTCGGTGCTTCCAAATGTGCTGCCTTTTCGTTGTCGGTGCTGCCAAATGTGCTGCCTTTTCGTAGTCGGTGCTGCCAAATGTGCTGCCTTTTCGTTGTCGGTGCTTCCAAATATGCTGCCTTTTCGTTGTCGGTGCTTCCAAATGTGCTGCCTTTTCGTTGTCGGTGCTTCCAAATGTGCTGCCTTTTCGTTGTCGGTGCTTCCAAATGTGCTGCCGTTTCGTTGTCGGTGCTTCCAAATGTGCTGCCTTTTCGTAGTCGGTGCTGCTAAATGTGCTGCCTTTTCGTTGTCGGTGCTTCCAAATGTGCTGCCTTTTCGTAGTCGGTGCTTCCAAATGTGTTGCCATTTCGTTGTCGGTGCTTCCAAATGTGCTGCCGTTTCGTTGTCGGTGCTTCCAAATGTGCTGCCTTTTCGTAGTCGGTGCAGCTAAATGTGCTGCCTTTTCGTTGTCGGTGCTTCCAAATGTGCTGCCTTTTCGTTGGCGGTGCTTCCAAATGTGCTGCCTTTTCGTTGTCGGTGCTTCCAAATGTGCTGCCTTTTTGTTGTCGGTGCTTCCAAATGTGCTGCCTTTTCGTTGTCGGTGCGTCCAAAATGTGCTGCCTTTTCGTTGTCGGTGCTTCCAAATGTGCTGCCTTATCGTTGTCGGTGCTTCCAAATGTGCTGCCTTTTCGTTGTCGGTACTTCCAAATGTGCTGCCTTTTCGTTGTCGGTGCTTCCAAATGTGCTGCCGTTTCGTTGTCGGTGCTTCCAAATGTGCTGCCTTTTCGTTGTTGGTGCTTCCAAATGTGCTGCCTTTTCTTTGTCGGTGCTTCCAAATGTGCTGCCTTTTCGTTGCCGGTGCTTCCAAATGTGCTGTCTTTTCGTTGATGGTTCTTCTATTTTTAATGTTGTTTTGACTCTAGTATTATTGTAAATGGTTCTTGATTTGACTAGCGTATTATTCCATACGGTGCATGTATATAAGCGAGTCCTAGACAACAGGACGCTCAGTTTGTTACTGACGTCGTCGGTGTAAGGATCACCTAGTTTGTTTCATCTGGTGCATTGATCACGTAATTACCTGTTCTTGCGAACTCGATGGCCTCTTTACCGACTTTAACGACGAACTCGATGGAGGTTGTACCATCGACTGCGGGAACCATGACGTCAGCGTCGACGATGGTGGAGCAGATTCCGTTGGCAACGTCGATGTCAACACTGGAGGAGACTTCAACAGACGTGGTACCGCCAGCAGAAGAGACTTTAATGCTGCTAGTGCTGGCTGCACAGGGAAACTCGACGAACGCTGGTTCATCATCAATGGAGACTTCAATGGATGCCGAATCGACAACAACTAACGAACATCGGTGCTGTTACTGCGACAAGATTTTCTCAAACAACAGCAATGCTCGACGACATGAGAATAGAGAATGTGCCAAGAACCTATATCGTAAAATGTTTGATTGTGAGAAATGTCATAAGCAGTTTGCCAGAAAAGATAATATGAAAACGCATATGAAGGTATGCAAAGGTCCTTCTGTTCGGTAGAAAGTAAAGGTTTCAGCGCAACAACGATGCATTGATGTTCATAAGAGTATGCCTGGAGATGGTGCAACTGCGGCAACGTCAGTATCTGGATCGGGTCTGAAAGGTTCGTCTTCATCACCACGGTATCCTTGCAGCTACTGTGATACGTCGTTCGCATTTGCTCATGATGCACGAAGACATGAGCGGAGCAAATGCACGAAGAATCCATCTCGCATGAAGTTTCGATGTGATGAGTGTCATGAATGGTTTACTCGAATTGATAATTTGCGACGACATGCGAAAAACTGTAAAGGTGAAGTCCGTGTGCCTACTGCTGAACTACCTGCAGAAATTTCGACTCCTCGGTTTAGGTTGAAGGCTCGTGAGCGTACAAGCAAGAAAACCGATGTGCAGCAACCGATTGGTATGACGTCTGAACAGGAAAATAAACCTAAGACTGTGTTCGGCGCATTACAAGTGAACGATAATGGCTTCTACTTGGCGCAGTCTGCATTTCGTGGAACATTGAAGGACTACTATTATTTAAATACGTTAGGTGAGTCGAAAGACATTTGTAATTTTCTTGATGATATCAGAGAGTACATAATCAATCAGCTTACTGATGATGTAGCAACAAACGGACCTTTGAAATATAACTTGTGGTTGGACTGTACATATGGAAAGCCATATCCGTTCGATGACAAAGTGAAGAAGTGTGCATTCAAGACATCGGCTGCAGTAATTTACAGTTCTAACGATGTGAAGCAAACTGTTAAAAACGGTATCCAGAAACTCTGTCAAGAAGAGGTGGACTATGTCTGTAAAGGTTCTGGCTGGACTCTGTCTAGTATAAACCGATTGGAGCTAAGAATTAGTCATTTCACACCGCTGCGGAACTAAATGATTATAAGATTGCTGGCTTTCGCAAATGATCCTGTAGTAGAATAGAAATTATGTAATAAATATTATGTTTGTAAAAGAACTTGTGGTGTTTAATTCCTCGAACCTGTTACTATTATGTTAAATTGATGTTATATTTAATTTTTTTTGCATCGTCCTAGATCGTACCAAGGACCTTAGTCGACCTAATCGATCAGTATATAGATTACAAATATATTTAATGAATTTTGGAATTTTTCCCGAATTTCTAGCTAAATAATTATGGATTTTCAAGATGGCGGCCAAATGACAATATGTCGGGTGTCACAACAATAATAAATGATTACTGCACTCTAGCGGATAAGAATTAAACTAACATGACGGTAGCGCACTCTCGCCGACGAAACTAAAATGGTGGCATCCAGCAGATGAAAATAAGATGGCGGACATGACGTCATACTACCTGACGATATATATATGCTTTGAAAAAAAAAGTGGAGGGAGTCAGTATGCCTGCAGCCACCGCGGGGGAAGGATCGGTCGTCATTTTTATTTTTTTGCACTCGTCGGGTTCGAACCGAGGACTCCGAGCTCCGTGTCGTAAATGTATGATTTTTATTAATAAATTACTAAAAAATTTTTTATAAATTTTAAATTTTTTTCATTAAAATCGGATAATAAATTTAAAGATGGCGGCCGTAACGGAAATTGCAACGGTGACGTCATAATTCAAAATGGCGGATAACACAATGCCGGAATGTTCGAGAAAACGAAATGATGTCATCCAAGATGGTGGATCCAAGATGGCCGTCGGGATCAAGGTCAAAGGTCAAGGTCACATCCTGATAGAGGCTTAACTGAGGCTTGAGTTAAGGATGCTTAAGCCTCTATCAGGACATTTCTAGCCGCTGGGATTTTTAAGGACTAAAACGGGAAATTTTCCCTCGAAACGGGAATTTTTCCCTCGAAAACGGGAAATTTTTTCTTAAAACGGGAAATTTTGAGTCATTTTGAGTCATTTTTGAGGACTTTTGAGGAATTTTTGCCGCCGTGACGTCACAAATCCAAGATGGCGGACACCGGCACCGGCACCACCGCCTGGCGCCTGATCTCGGACATACATTCACATACTACTCAAAACTTATAGAAATGTAAACTCAGTAGCCCTGGGGAAAAGATTAAGTGGCTTATTCAAAGACATTGTAAAAATCTCCTGAGCTCACCCAAGTACAGTAAAAATAACTATGAAAAATGTCCAGTCAGCAAGGACCTTATCTTCATCACTAGGTGAAGGACAACACTCCACATCGACATATGACCTACCCAAGCTCCCACCTGTTACCTTAAAAACTTATGCTTCGGCTGCTGCCATGTCACAGAAACATTAACTTTCACAGCGGCAAATGTCTACCTCTGAAGAATACACAAGAGGGAAAAGGCCACAAACTATACAACTCAAAATTCAAAAGAGCAGGAACCACACCGATTTTCGCCAACAGTCCTTTGTTATTCTCAATTTTGTCCCAACAAAGAAGCTAGACGAAATAGAATCTATTTCAAACTGTGACAAAATAAATCTATTGTAACTTTCTCATCTGTTACCTATAGTACTTCCAAGCAGGGCCGGCGCGTCCATATAGGCGAACTAGGCAACTGCCTAGGGCACCAAGTAGCTGGGGGCGGTGCAGCACGACACATAACAGCTGATATAATATGTTTAACGATTATTGAAACTAGATGAAAATTGATTTTTGTAACAGTTTGGAATGTTTATATTGATATAAGTAATTATTTAAAGTCCATGGCGACCTGTTTATGATTTGTAATAAATAAAAAAATAAAAAAAACACAAGCCTGCTTACATTTTATTGTTGACAAAATCTTAGGCTTAAGTGATGTATTTTGAGGCAAGGAAATTTTTTTTAGGGTGTCCGGCAGGGAGAGGGGGGGGGGGGGCATTAAGGTTTCTCGCCTAGGGCACCAATTTACCTTGCACCGGCCCTGCTTCCAAGGCTAATAATTCAGCAGTATCTCCTCAACAGATGCTCAGACAACAACAATTGTAGGCCTCCAAAGTCCTTGGGCTGATTTGATTAATAGGCCAATACTAGTGTCAGTGGCGTAGCGTGGGTGGGGCGGAGGGGGCGGCCCGCCCCGGGCGGCAGCTCGCGGGGGCGGGTCGCCGGTGAAGCGGGTTGAGATCTGATCTATGATTCATTCATTACATGTGCCACACACACTATAATGTTCCATTTTTATCTAAAATTTTGCGCACCAACTATTTTTTAATATTTATTTAAAAGAAAAACTGCGAAATCACTGACAGAGCTCTTTATAACGTTTGTTTGTTTACATACGAACGGCAACATCGCATCACGCCGCGCCGCCCGGCGCGCGCGAGCCGAGTTGAGCGGCACTCATTATGTTAATTACTCATACAAAATCTTTTGTTTCACGCGTCGGCCCGCGTCGATGCCTCTCTTTCGCACTCATGGAATTTAGTACTACGCATTGTACTGTAAAGTTTGACCTTAACCCAGGGCAAACCAAACAACTTCCGCAAACCGGGACACAGTAAAACTCCTATATTGCCCCGTACCGCGTGCGCAGGTAAACCCTAAAAAAATATTAAAACCCAAACTAATAGCAGGCTTAAAATATACTAATAAGGTTGCAAACAGTGAGAGGAGGCAGCAAGTTAAAAAGACGCAAAATTTATATGACAACATTATATATATATATATATATATATATATATATATATCATAAAATCGTTTCATCACAAATCGGCGCATCCATCATAAAATACATACCCTATTACTACTTACAAAAAAATAGCTATATAATAATACTAAAAAAATACTTAACAATTCCCCCAAAAAATTATAATTTTATCATATACTTCGGAGCTCCGAAAATTAAATATAATTACCAAAAAGGCATTAAAAATATATAAGAACATACAAATACAAATACAAATACAAATACAAATATAGATACGCACCGGGCGTATCACCGCTGTAAATACCAATTAACATAGGCGAAATCTAGCAAAAAATTGACACACCTTAACATGCAAATAAATATACCAAAAATTTAGCAAATTAGAAATTATGGGTTTACAAGCCCTTCTCAGTTAAGTCATTTTCTAACGGTCGACGTCTTTTTTCTTCTAGGTCTGGCAGGAATTGGGTGAAACACGCTGAACGTAAAATCCCAGTTTCAGGTCTATTAGTCCGTTAATTTAAATCCCAAAAATCCACAAATTATCGTTTCACACCAGGGGTCAAAGGTGTCAACGGGGCAGTGGCACGGCTGGCACGTACTTGCTTTTTGACGTCGTGATGTCCGGTCACCAAATACACTCGTTTGCTCACGAGTGTTTTTAATGGCAAACCCTTGCCATTATACGTTACCGTAGCTGCAGGTAATTGTACGGATATAACGAATCCTTCGCCATACCGTCTTGGAGTTTATTTCGGCGCACATAATTCATCCTTGGAAAATCCTCGCGATATTCACACACGCCTCACCAACCACTCGCGTTCATCGTACCAAAGCGTTCTAAATTATATAAATGAACCCCGTTCATATTCAAAAAGGAACACTCGTATACAGTTACTTCGATGTGAAACCATCACCATGGCCAACCCGCGTTTTACTTCACGTGCGCGCCCGCCTGGGCCTACCAGGCGACTCTGCTCGCACGTCTCACCTGACGTCACACACTCAGCTGTTCTGCTCGCGCGCCGTCTAGCGCAGCGATTACCAACATATTCGGTAGTGTCCTCGAACTTTCCAGACCAATTTAATAACTTAAAATCTTAAACTTAAAAATAATAAGACTAAATAAGAATTACAAATTTCTTTTTTAAAACAACATATAACAAACTTAAATCTAAAATAACTCGTATTACCAGGGCATCCGAAAGATTAATAAAATACGTTAACCATTTCTGCCAACATAAACATTATCAAAGGTAGCAGCTGTAGCACACATGCTACAGTACTGATCTTTGTTTGTTTTAGTGCATCGTGAAGTACCGTTACGCAATCACGCTTTACTCGTATGTTTGTTTCGCGAGAGTTTCGGATAGGGAACGAAAGTCATTTTGATTGTGTTTCGATCTTTTAAATACTGTTGAATCTTCTAAAACTAAACATTTAGAACTTTACCCAATCTTTGAACTAGTTTTTGAAAATGAAAAGAGTCAAAGAAAGCGGTGTGGAATTCCGCAAAAAAAAAAAAAAAAAAAAAAGCTAAGAAAGAAGCAGATGCGAAGAAGTCTCAAGGTGCATTACTGAAATATTTTAGTTCCAGTTTTGGTTCGAAAGCCACGTTAACGTCTTCGGTGGCATCCTGCAGCAGCGGAAGTGATTCCAGTGTAAGAAGGTATATGATTCCTCCATCTAGAATCATGCATGGCCTAGAATTACTCCAGTTATTTATTATTATTATTATTATTTATTGTTTACAAAAGTTACAATATTTCTTACATTAGTCTCGCAAACCCTATTCACCTAGGTTTGTCTGCGAGTATGGAGTCACACTCGTTCATTAAATCTTATTTTATAATACACTTAAAATTGCTCTAATATCTGTTTGAACATTGATTATTGTTTAAAAAGTATGGAGTATATTAACATAAATTACATTGAGTTAAGGTACATCTTTTTAAGTTTACGACTGAATTTTGTCCTCCTACTTGAATTTAAAACTTCAATAGGGGATGTTTTGTAAATCTAGTAGTAGTCAAAGAATATTTTTGTTTTTGTTTTTGGATAACTTGATTATTTATCGTACCTGTCATACAAATAAAACATAATTTTTCATTTAGCTCAAAAATGGCGCCAACCAATTTTCTCAAATTTCTCGTCATTTTATCTTTTAATAACATCTATAACATGGCTTACTCAGTCAGTTTTTACCGGGAAACTCTAAAAAAGGTAGCTGCCATACAAAATCAATTTTGGTTGAAAATTTTCCTATAAGCCCGGCAAACCGCGCCGTCACCAAAACCACTTTTGTTTTGTGATAGATAAAATACTTATTTTAAATTCGAACGTGTCCTCCGGCCAATATTCATGGGGATACATAACTTATTTTACAGGTACAAGAAGAAGACGTACCTGCCGTCGCAGTTGGAAGTAGTTCTGGTCCCACCACAGAGCAGGGTCAAGACGAAGTCGACTCATCAAAAGTACCTCAAGCATCTAGTCATAAGCCTGCAGAAAAAGTGAATGTTGCCAAAGAAGACATTATTGAAATCGTGCCTTCTGCTCCTGCCGAAATCAAAGATGTGAATCTCGACGATGTAGGTTGCTGGCCTTCTCCTATGACCGACGAAGTAAGAACGCTTCTAGTACGTCGCGGATCTGACTCAGTACAGCACATCGATTCCAAATTTGCCGATGTTGTTCGCTCAGGGACTTCAACGAAAGGCGGAACCCGAAAACTAACCAAAGAGCGGTTCTACAACCATTATCTAACGGCGAAAAGGTTCTCCGAACATGGATGGTGTACTCGCCTTTGAAGCAATCCTTGTATTGTTTTTCTTGCAAGCTGTTTGGCAATTCCGGCTCTAACTTCGCATCTGAAGAAGGATTCAACAAATGGTGGAATCTAAATCCAAGAATAGGAGACCATGAAAATAGCCTGGGACATGAACAGAGCTTCTTGAAATGGAAGGATTTGGAAGTTCGCCTGAACTGTAAAGCAACCATCGATCAGAAACAACAAGATGTTTTCGAAAGTGAGGAGAAGTGGAGGGATGTACTGTACAGGTTGCTGAATATTATCCAGTTCTTAGCCAAACAGAATCTGGCCTTCAGAGGACATCGAGAAGACATTCGAGGAGATGATAGTGGCAATCGCGGGAACATTCTGGAGTAAGTGCACCTCCTAGCTAAATACGACCCTCTTCTAATGGAACACCTGACAAAGATAAAGCTGGGAGCAAGAGTCTCAGTTTCGTATCTATCTCCAGAAACCCATAATGAATTTATAAACTTACTGGGACAGCAAGTTCGATCCACCATCATCCGTCGTATTCAAGAAGCTAAATATTATTGCGTAATCTTCGAAAGTACACCAGACATCTCCCACAATGACCAAATGAGCCAAGTTCTGCGATACGTACATATCGAAGGAGAAAAAGTCACCGTGGTAGAATCTTTCATTGACTTCTTCGAACCAAAAGGAAAAAATGCAGAAGATCTCAGCAACGTTATAATCGCGAAGATAACATCAGACGGACTGGACATTCAGAATCTGAGAGGACAGGCTTATGACAATGCTGCCACAATGTCAGGGATACACAATGGAGTTCAAGCCCGGATTAAAGCACTGAATCCGAAAGCTATATTCGTTGCATGCACAAACCACTCACTAAACTTGGCTGGGGTACACGCTGCTTCTGAATCAGTGGATTCCGAGACGTTTTTTGGAACTCTGGAAAAGCTGTTTGCCTTCTTTTCCGCATCAACTGTTCGATGGAACGCTTTGGTTGCCATCACAGGTCAAGCAGTAAAACGAGTCACTGAAACGCGCTGGAGCGCTAGACATGTAGCTGTCAAGATGCTTAAAAATAAGTTTGAGGTAGTTCTTGAGGTACTGGAACAATTAACAGATTCATCTCAAACTTCCGAAACAAGATCGGGAGCCAGTCTTCTCCTGACAGCCATGCAGTCATTTAACTTCCTAACTTTTCATGGCTTTTGGGCTGCAGTGCTACCTGAAGTAGATGACGCACAGATTTACCTGCAGCAATGAGGACTAAGTGTGGATAAGTGTGCTTAGAAACTCTGCACTTTGAAAACCCTCTTAGTGGAAAGTAGAGACCGTTTCGTGCAAGAAGCAATTGACTTTGCTAAGACTCTCTGCGAAAAACTCGGAATCGAACTCAAAACGAGAAGAATTCGTAGGAAAAAACGCATGCATGGCGATGAATCTTCTGAAGATGCAGCTTTGTCTCACGAACAGGAAATCCGTCGAGAGACTATCGCATCATTCGACAAGATCATTCAAGAAATGACGACTCGGTTCCAGCAAATTCAAGAAATATCGGACAAGTTCGGATTTTTGATGCCAGCGAAACTTTTGGACAGCAAGTTCGAGTGTGATCTTTCCCATGTATTAGAAGACATCGACAAGGACGAGTTTCAGATGGAGTGGAAGCGTCTTCAGCAGTTTGTTGTTGTTGCCTGTTCTGAATCAGAGGAAGATATAAGTGGTAAAGGACCACTGGAGCTCCTCCAGTTCATTCAAAAACTGAATCTCGGAATTTCTGTTCCAAATATAGTCATCTTGATTCGTATATATTTGACTTTGGCGATTAGTGTTGCAAGTTGTGAGAGAAGTTTTTCGAAGTTGAAGCTAATACAAAATTACCTCAGATCTACTATGAGCTCCGCTAGACTACAAAACTTGGCTATATTGTCGATTGAACAAGAATTGGCTGCTAATATTGATTTTGACAAAGTTATTTCTGACTTCGCTGCTCATAAGGCCCGAAGAATCCGCTTGTAAAACCGCTCATCCTATTTTAACTTCAATAAAAGGTACCTCATTGCATGTATAATTTAATTTTAATTAAGCACCTATAGAATGGGGGCGGCAAAGTGGGTCTCCCGCCCCAGGCGCCGAGATGGCAAGCTACGCCACTGACTAGTGTAGCTATCATCTAACACGATGCTCCGGTGCGGGCGAAGCTAAAAGAGCACTGTTCGCGTAGTTAGTATTTGTAAGCTCATCATGCGATGCGCGTCCAAGTAAAGTTCTGTGATTGCGAATTAAACGCGAATTAAATTTAAAAAAAAAACCTTGCGAGGGTACCCATTGTTAAATTATGAGGTAGCTAGTTCAAACCGTCTGAAGTGTGTCACTGGTCTTTAAGAAAGAGTTTTAAAAAACCTAACACTATTGTAATGACATAGTGAGGAACAAAAGCTGAGGCAACCACAATATGAAACACAACTTACCTTTTCAAGATGAGTTGACGAACTAACTGGAAAAATGGCATTCGTACGCCAGTATGGACCTGCTTCCCGCGAAGTGCTGTGCTGTGCACAAAGATGTAATGCAAGCCATGTACATGTGTGGTCGCACAAAGACAAAACGAATTACTTGAAACTGTCCTTGTCCTTCCAAAACAAGAAAAGTAACGTCCCCGACACTCTATGGACGGTCTTAAACAAATGGCAAAAAATATAAACAATATACTTGTAACTCGCACATAAAACCAACTCGACCCAAACACCACCCACTATCCAAGGGCTGGGCCAATTAACAATATTGACGTCGACCCAAGTGTCGACCCAGCTCTCACAGCCCGTTATGCCGCGCCAACGCCTTCTCCTGCCCTGTGTTGCGTGTGCGACGATAGTGTTGTGCGGCTAGGGCAGGGGAGGGAAGAGAGGTTCACGTGCCAGTGAAAATTAATGTAAATACTTAATAACCGGACGGGACAAATTGTTGTATATATTTTTTTACATTACTTATTGTAACTTGTGTATTTTATTATTTGAAGTGTAATTGTGTTGTAAGTTGTGTTTTTTCACCGGGCGCCAAAGCCGTGGCTTCCGCCTGTGACCAATCAGCGTGTTCCGCGGGCTCGCAGGAGGGGAATTAACCATGAAAGAAAGGTTTCTTAATTCCTACTGGTTTGTGAAAAAATAACAGTTTACAGCCTACTTTACAATACCCATGTATATACGCAATCGCCGACATTCATTGTTTATCTATATGGGTTTTTAATTATTTTTTTGTTGAGAACTTTAGTCAATGTGGGTGTTGTTGTAATAATGAAGGTCGTTTAAATAATGACTATTGCAATTGTAAGGAATTTATAATGTTTATATTTCATGTTTGTTGTTTAATTAGAATAAGTAATTGTATTACAAAATGTATGTTTTGTTATTTCGCATTTAATAAAGTACGTACTAGTTTGAGTTACGTTATAATAACCTTGTCTTATGGGACCCAAAAATTTGAATTGAATTGTTAACGTCGTTCATTTTCTGTTAGGAATAAGTATATACCTGGGTCATGAAGGCTTGATCCTGAGGTACGTGAAGCTTGCTGTTTTAGTTCAGTACTTCGGAAGATCTTGCACATGAAAGAAATTGCAATTATAAGAATGTATTATGATTGTAGTGTAACATGTATCTACTATATTACCGAGTTCTAACACTGTCCGCCCGCCGTGTGTTACGTTTTTACCGTCGTTGCCTAGCAACAAATTTTATTTGTTACAAATATAAACAGTAAACATTCCAGATTTATTTATTTTTATTATAAATACATTTGGACATTTTATTCTGCGCTAATTTAAGCCATTTTCAGTGAATAAAGAAATTAATTAGAACTTCAACGGCCGTTTCCGCGATGGTGCGTCGTGATTGGCCGGCCGAGGAGCGGCTGGTACGAAAGTGACAATGTAAAATATAGAATGTTTCCTGGACGGCTGTCCTGAGTGCATGCCGTGCCGACGGTGTCTCGGCAATCGGGATATTTGGTTAATAATCAGCGCACTGACACTCTTGTCATATTACATCGGTTTCGCGACATCGCCGTGAACATTTGTGTGTAATAATCTCCGCGATTATTACGTGCGTGTGTGTGATATCTGTGTTCACATCTGGACCCCAGCATCCATCGGCTAAGGTAGGCTGTTGCTACTACGGTTTGAGGTGACGCCACGTTATATCACGTTTCCCTAGTGACTTCAGGACTTCAAGGTGAACTATTTCGACATTTTAACAAATTCAATTATACATTTTCACACGCTATAGTTACCAAGACTACAGGGCCGGCGCGTCCATATAGGCGAACTAGGCAACCGCCTAGGGCACCAAGTAGCTGGGGGCGGCGCAGCACGACACATAACAGCTGATATAATATGTTTAACGATTATTGAAACTAGATGAAAATGGATTTTTGTAACAGTTTGGAATGTTTATATTGATACAAGTAATTATTTAAAGTCCACGGTGACCTGTTTATGATTTTTAATAAGTAAAAAAAAACAAGCCTGCTTACTGTGCCGGAAATTAGGCATTTCGTCACCTTTTTAAAATTTTTCTATAATTTTAAATTTTTTTGGAAATTTATTTTTTAAATTTATCTGGTTGTTAAGGGGGTGATTTACTTTTTGTTAGGCCGGTGTACGCCACGTATTTAAACTTTGTGCCAGTGGACCGAAGCCCCTTCCCAGGGGCCTATCTGATATTTTGCTGTCTAATGTGGAAGGGGGCAGCCCGGTTGAAATTTCTCTCGCCTGCGATCACGTCCCGAGTTAGTAATTTTATTTCTCTTCATGACCAAAATTGCATAGAGCAGCTTCTGGGCTGCAAGCTGCTACTTCTTAGAGGCCTGCTGAGAATAGCAAGTCTCGTCACGAATGGGTCTCCAGTGGACCTGTGTTCTCAGCGGAGTGTCGTTTTCTGTCCCCCCCCCCTCCCCCCCTCCCCCCTTTAGTTCTGAGAAATCAAGGCAGGAGCAGTGAGTTGACGTGAACCTAGCCAAGACGATGACCTGCCGCAAGGACGTTCCCCCGGGTCCTACAGAGACCTCCACGATATCTAGCGGCAGAAAAAGTAACCGCGGACCTGGTCGCCAGCGTGCAGAGCTCACCCTGGTTACACCTGGTGGCAAGTCAGCTCTCGCCTCAGTTAGTTCCCCTTTACGCCACTAGAGTGCAGCGCCGCAGCGCCATAAGGGCCTATGCTTCCTTCTCGCGGCCTGTAGAAGTCGATTAATTGTAGCTTCCGCTTAACGGCCGGTGAAGCGCGCGCAGGTCGTGTTGTTGTCACACCCGCCTCGGGCACCTCCGCATGTTTTCGGCTTAGAACCGAACTTTCCCCCTCCTTCTCCCTAGGGGCTTTAGCGCCCGATTTAATTAGGAGCTGTGTCCGCCATCGCCGGGACTCAGTACTCTGACCTCGGCTGCTGACTACGTCTTCTCGGCGTCCTCTGCGCTAAGAGGCTTTTCGCGGGAATGGCGATTTTCGGTTGCATAAAAGATGTAGTCATTTGCTAAAGGGATGTGATCCCATTTGTACAGTAGCCAGGCAGATGTAGTTTTTAGAAAAAGTCGTGTGTAGTTAAATTTATTTATTTATTTTAATTCTTTAAAATTCTGTTTCCTTCTCGCATACGCGATTTCTCGGTGTGCGTCATCAGTAGAATAGGATAGCCGGTCCGGAAACAGGATGCAGGATGTGGTGGTGGTGTCGGTGTCCGCCATCTTGGATTTGTGACGTCACGGCGGCAACAATTCCTCAAAATTCCTCAAAATTCCTCAAAAATGACTCAAAATGTCTCAAAATTTCCCGTTTTAAGAAAAAAATTCCCGTTTTCGAGGGAAAAATTCCCGTTTCGAGGGAAAATTTCCCGATTTAGTCCTTAAAAATCCCAATGGCTAGAAATGTCCTGATAGAGGCTTAAGCATCCTTAACTCAAGCCTCAGTTAAGCCTCTATCAGGATGTGACCTTGACCTTTGACCTTGACCCCGACGGCCATCTTGGATCCACCATCTTGGATGACGTCATTTCGTTTTCTCGAACATTCCGGCATTGTGTTATCGGCCATTTTGAATTATGACGTCACCGTTGCAATTTCCGTTACGGCCGCCATCTTTAAATTTATTATCCGATTTTAATGAAAAAAATTTTAAAATTATAAAAAAATAAAATAAAATTTTTTTTAATAACATATTTAAAAAACAAACATTTACAACACGGAGCTCGGAGTCCTCGGTTCGAACCCGACGAGTGCAAAAAAAATAAAAATGGCGACCGATCCTTCCCTCGTGGTGGGTGCTGGCAGACTGACTCCCGCCACTTTTTATCATCATCTAGTATGACGTCATGGCCGCCATCTTGTCTTCGATGCTGGAAGCCATCATCATTGTATCGTCGGCTAGAGTGCGCCAATGACATGTTAGTTTAATTCGTATCCGCTAGAGTGCAGTAATCATTTATTACTGTGACACCCGCCATCTTGTCATTTGGCCGCCATCTTGAAAATCCGTAATTATTTAGCTAGAAATTCGGGAAAAGTTCCAAAATTCATTAAATAAATCACTCATTAATTTACATATTGATTCGATCGATTCCCGTCCTCGGTTCGATACCCGATCGATGCAATAATGTTTAATCTTATTTCAAAAATAATAATTTCAATATACCATGTTCAACATTCGTAAAGAGTCTCTAAATCCTCTACGACCACCATCCTATCAGACATCAAGACCACCATATTGGAAATGTGTAATTTTAATGCTAGAGATCCGGGAAAAAGTTCAGAAATCATTAAATAAATTTCCGATCAATATACTGATTAATTAGATCGACTAAGGTCCTTGGTACGATCTAGGATGATGCAAAAAAATTAAATATTACATCAATTTAACATAATAGTAACAGGTTCGAGGAATTAAACACCGCAAGTTCTTTTACAAACATAATATTTATTACATAAATTCTATTCTACTACAGGATCACTTACGAAAGCCAGCAATCTTATAATCATTTAGTTCCACAGCGGTGTGAAATGACTAATTCTTAGCTCCAATCGGTTTATACTAGACAGAGTCCAGCCAGAACCTTTACAAACATAGTCCACCTCTTCTTGACAGAGTTTCTGGATACCGTTTTTAACAGTTTGCTTCACATCGTTAGAACTGTAAATTACTACAGCCGATGTCTTGAATGCACACTTCTCCACTTTGTCATCGAACGGATATGGCTTTCCATATATACAGTCCAACCACAAGTTATATTTCAAAGGTCCGTTTGTTGCTACATCATCAGTAAGCTGATTGATTATCTTCTGTCTGATATCGTCAAGAAAATTACAAATGTCCTTCGACTCACCGAACGTATTTAGATAATAGTAGTCTTTCAACGTTCCACGAAATGCAGACTGCGCCAAGTAGAAGCCATTATCGTTCACTTGTAATGCTCCGAACACAGTCTTAGGTTTAGTTCCATGTGCAGACGTCATAACAATCGGTTGCCGGGCATCTGTTTTTTTGGTTGTACGCTTTAGTGTCTCCAATCTAAAGCAAGGAGTCTAAATGTCGGCAGGTAGTTCAGCAGTAGGAGCACAGACTCCACCTTTACATTTTTTCGCATGATGTCGCAAACTGTCAATTCGAGTAAACCATTTAAGGCACTCATCACATAGAAACTTCATGCGAGAAGGATTCTTCGTGCATTTGCTCCGCTCATGTCTTCATGCATCATGGGAAAATGCGAACGACGTATCACAGTAGCTGCAAGGATGCCGTGGTGATGAAGACGATCCTTTCATACCCGATCCAGATACAGGCGTTGCAACAGTAGTACCATTTCCAGGCATTCTCTTATGCACATCGATGCATCGTTGTTGCGCCGAAACCTTTACTTTCTGCCGCACAGCAGGACCTTTGCATGCCTTCATGTGCGTTTTCATATTATCTTTTCTGGCAAACTGCTTATGACATTTCTCACAAACAAACATTTTACGATATAGGTTCTTGGTACATTCGCTCCTCTCGTGCCGCCTAGCATTGCTGTTGTTTGAGAAAATCTTGTCGCAGTAACAGCACCGATGTTCGCTAGTTGTCAAATCAGCATCCATTGAAGGCTCCATCGAGGTCGTATCGTCGATCGTCGTGGTTTCCTGCACATCCAGCTCAGTAGTCGTTAAGCTATCTTTTGCTGGTGGTATCACATCTGTTGAAATCTCCTCCAATGTTGACGTCGCGTCGTCGTCGTTGCCAACGGGATCTGCTCCACCATTGTCGTCGCTGACGTCAAGGTTCCCGTAGACGATGGTACAACGTCCATCGAGTTCGGCGTTAAAGTCGGTAAAGATGCCATCGAGTTCTCAAGAACAGGTAATTACGCGACTTATGCACCAGATGAAATAATCTAGGTGATCCTTACACCGTCGACGACAGTAACAAACTGAGCGACCTGCTGTCTAGGACTCGCTTATATACATGCACCGGATGGAATAATACGCAAGTCAAATCAAGAACAATTTACTATAATACTAGAGTCAAAACAACATTAAAAATAGAAGGACCATCAACGAAAAGGCAGCACATTTGGAAGCACCGACAACGAAAAGACAGCACATTTGGAAGCACCAACAACGAAAAGGCAGCACATTTGGAAGCACCGACAACGAAAAGGCAGCACATTTGGAAGCACCGACAACGAAAAGACAGCACATTTGGAAGCACCGACAACGTAAAGGCAGCACATTTGGAAGCACCGACAACGTAAAGGCAGCACATTTGGAAGCACCGACTACGAAAAGGCAGCACATTTGGAAGCACCGTCATCGAAAAGGCAGCACATTTGGAAGCACCGACAACATAAAGGCAGCACTTTTGGAAGCACCGACAACGTAAAGGCAGCACATTTGGAAGCACCGACAACGAAAAGGCAGCACATTTGGAAGCACCGACAACGAAAAGGCAGCACATTTGGAAGCACCGACAACGAAAAGACAGCACATTTGGAAGCACCGACAACGAAAAGGCAGCACATTTGGAAGCACCGACTACGAAAAGGCAGCACATTTGGAAGCACCGACAACGAAAAGGCAGCACATTTGGAAGCACCGACTACGAAAAGGCAGCACATTTGGAAGCACTGACTACGAAAAGGCAGCACATTTGGAAGCACCGACAACGAAAAGGCAGCACATTTGGAAGCACCGACAACGAAAAGGCAGCACATTCGGAAGCACCGCCAACGAAAGGGCAGCACATTTTGGATGCATCATCGAATAAGGAAGCACATTTGGAAGCTCCATCAACTAAAAAAGGCAAAAAGGAAGCACAAGTTACGAGATCTAAGTCTTAGTAAGAAATCATAATACAAGAAATAAAAACATTACATTCTTATAATTTAAATTATTTATTTTATTGCTTTACATTATACAAATGCAAGTAAAACAAGTCAATATTTTATGTAGCCAGCATTCCTCAGTTCCTTGAGTATGAAGGATATTTCTTTGATGCACGAATAGTTTCCTGCACAAAGCGAACCATGTAGAAGTCTTAGCCGGTCAACCAATATGTTTGGATCTTTCCATGATGTGTAATCTTTTTCTTCTACCACCATCTTCCTTGCACCTTTATAATAAATATTATGATCTCTGGTGTCTTCCGTTTTACCACCAACCTCAGGGTAACTTTCATGTTTGAGACGGTGATCATCACAAGCTTGATCAGATTTATTTAATATATCACATCGTTTCCATCGTTTCGGTCTCAGGACACCGCCACATTCTTCGATCTTGGCAGCTTTAGGTGCTTCATCATAGTCTATGTCTTTGTAAACAGCCTCAGAGTCACTGTAACAATCACCATAGAAGGAATCGTCTTCACCCAATTTACCGTAATAATTCGATGTTGATGATGTTGAAGTGTCTTCATCGTCTTCATGCTTCCTTTTTAGGAGTCCATCATTTTTACAAAGTAGGAAAAATCTACTTGAATTCGGCTGGAATATATTCTCACTTTTCACGTTAAGGATTCTTCCATTGTCTTCATTCTTCCGTAAATCATCAACCTTCTTCAATTTAAGTTCTTGGTCGAGATCGGAAGAGCCAAGAAAATTATTGTCGTAATGCAGAACACTCTTCCTTAGGCTTTTAGATTCATCGTTGTCCTCTAGCTTGTACGCAGGCTTGGCGCTACAAGTTCTGCCATGTCTTTTTAGGCTCTCTCTCCGCGTAAACGACTTGCTACATCGAACACAACTTATCATATTGCGCAGTGGATTTTTAACACAGTCATTCTTCTCGTGTTGTCTTTTATTCTTTCTCAAGATAAACTCTTTACTGCAAAACTTACACCTGTGTTCTTTCGATACAGCGTCAGATCCCAAATCGGAATTCATATTAGTTACTGAGAAGAAACCAACCGGCTCTATTGTTTTCCCTGCCTGCTCTTCGCGAAACGAAGTGGTGAATCTAGTTCTGTAAGTTTTGGCGTCTCAGATTTGTCTCACTTAAGTCAAAAAATAAAGAAGCATGAGAGTGCAGAAACACATTTGAATTCCGTCCGGGAGTTTCATCTTTTGGGGAAATTAGACATTCGCCAACAACTTGATTGTGCCTACCGTTAAACAACATAACGAGCAAGTTACAAAAAATCGTTATGTCTTGTCTAAAATTATAGATTGTATAAACATTTGCGGGGCGTTTGAACTCGCGCTGCGAGGTCACGACGAGACACAAGAATCTGCTAATCCTGGAATTTTTAGAGGGTTAGTTAATTTTTCAGCAGAGTTAGACAAATCTTTGAAAAACCACCTTGCAAATGCAACTGTTTTCAAAGGGACTTGTAAAGAAATCCAAAACGATTTGCTAGATTGTATGCTTAAAGTCTGTCAAGAATAAATGAAAAAAGAAATTTAATGTGCAAGTTTTGTTTCAGTGATTGCAGACGAAACGACAGACATATCATCTTTATTCCAATTGGTTATAGTTTTTCGCTATGTGTTACCTAACGGGCAAGCAGTATAACGATTCTGGTAATTTGTAAATCCTCCAGGACATGATGCTGCGTCAATCGCAGAATGTATTCGCATTGTTTTGGAAAGTATTGTTGACAAACCCGAGAAATTGATATCTCAGAGTTATGATGGAGCTAGTGTAATGAGTGGGCATCACAATGGTGTTCAGGCCATTATTCAACAAAATTATATATATGCACATTACGTGCATTGTTATGCGCATCAGTTGAATTTAATTGTGGCACAATCTACAAGCCAAAACCAACAAGTCCGTGTATTATTTTCCAATTTGAGTGATATAACTAACTTCTTTAGCCACTCACACATAGAATTGCTGTTTTTGATGGCGTTGTTGGCAGGAGAATTCCTCGCGCTTCTTCTACAAGATAGAATTTTAAGAGTCGTACTGTTAACACGGTGTACGAGTACAGAAAACAACTGATTGAATGCATGAACAAAATTGAGTCATCATGCAAGCAGTCAACAACAATCAACCAGTCGGGAGCTATTCGGCGTATGTTGAATGATCCAGTGTTTGTATTTTGGCTGACAGTTTTTCACAATATAATGCCGCACGTAGACATTTTGTTTAATCAGCTACAAAAAAGGAGCATCGATGCCGATAAAGTCAGGAAACATGTTGGCAGTTTTCGACTTTCATTTGAGAAAGAAAGAGAGAATATGGATAAAGTGAGAATGCGAACTGAAATGTCGGTGCCAGAGCAGCATTCTAAAAAAAAAGAAAGTGGAAGATGTCCATGTAAATAGAACTGTTGCAGCCAAGGTAGTATGTGATGTGATTACTAATCAAGTAAAGGAGAGGTTTTCTTTCACAACATATTATTCTGCGGTATGCCTTTTTGATCACATCCGGACCACCCGCTTCAAAAAGGGAGGGGGGGGGGGGGGGGGTTCGGTGATTCTTTATATAAAGAGCCCAATGCTGTGAACCCCCATTTTCAAAAGGCACCAGCCGCCACTGCTTTGTGACATGTTTTACTTCTATTAATATTCAATTATTGGATCACAAGTAACTTGAACAAGAAAAATTAACCTATTATATTAGGAAATGAAATTGATGAATAAACTAACACATTATATAGAACTTAACTATACACCTGTTAGCAAATCCCAATTCACTCGTATCCTTTCACAGTTATGTAAATGGAGTTTCAAATTCAATCTCGTTAAACCTAATTCTACTATTTTTTTATATACTAAGACAACATAGTTATTTGTTTGCAAGTGATGCACAGAAGGTAAAATATCAAAAATTAATTATAGCTAGGTTACATACTTTTAGAATAAATGTCTGAAATTTATAACATTTAACATTTGATCAATTGACAGTAACATGTTTACGAACTCCCTTAAAAAAACTAATATCGCGTCCGTATGAAGGTTTTATATCTCGTTAGAGCAATACCAAATCATTTTCATAATATATTTTTAATATGACTGATTATAACTGCGAGGGGGGGAAAAACCAGGGTTTAAAGGAGACATTAAATTATAATTTCCTTCAATATTAAATCTGTTACAATTTATTGTAAATCTTCAAATACTAATTAAAACTCTCTTTTGAAACAATTTTTGATAAGACGAACCATTACTGCAAGGAATAGGAAAAAAAAAGTTCGGAATGAAAGAAATATTACTTCTGTTCTCTGTATACTATCAAATCCATTTTTTATTTATTTTTAATCTTTTTAATATTATGTTGAACTTTTGTTATATATAAATTTTGATACAAGCAATTATTACCGCAAGGGGGGCAAAAGTACTCAAACACTATTGAAAAAATTTGTCTGAACAATTTTTGAGACGAAATATTACTGTTAAAAGTTGAAATAACAAAAGGGATTTAAAAAATTTAAAATTCCTTCCTACGTAGCCTACACTATTAGATTCTAGTGATGGGTCGTTCGTTAACGATTCGTTCAAAAAGAACGAATCTTTGAGAGAACGAAATCTTGCGATTCGTTCGCGATGTAAAGAACCGGCTCTTTGAGAGCCGGTACCTTGAAAGATTCGGTAGAACGAAAATGTGGAGAGAACGAGAGATCCAACCGGCTCTTTGAGAGCCGGTACCTTGAAAGATTCGGAAGAACGAAAACGCGGAGAGAACGAGAGAACGAGATGAGAGAACCGGCCACGCGCCCGGTCTGATTCGTTCGTGAAATGATTCATGACGTCAGGAGTCTGAAGAATTAGTAATCACAGCGTGAGCATGTTCATAAGAGCAAACGATAACTGATCAAATAAAATAGGGTAACATGAAAAGTATCTATACCTGAAAATGTCAACTGTTAAGTAGTGGTTTAAAATTGCGTTTTCACATTCGATTACACAAATTTGGGGGGGGAAAAAACATGAATTAAAAATAACAGGGAAAGTAACTACAAATGTTCACACTTACCATTTAGGTGTTAATTAATGTACCTACTTCATTTTTCTCTCTTCATACTGAATCGCAGTAGTAGTATTCAATTTTTGTCTTTTTTTCTCTAAATGTGTTGGTCTACATGTAAACACTTTACTCTCTCTAGAGTGTAAATAGCCTGTATATTAATATTTGTAACTTAAAAAGTAATACAATATAAATAATCTTGTTTCATATACGCAACTGTGATTCACTGGCTACGAAAAGCAATGTTCAAGTACTAGCTATAATAGTGCGATTACAAATTAAAGTTAAGAAAGATCACTTTCGTACCTAACATTCTTAGATTTAATGCTCCCGTATTATATAGAATCACTGCATGAAGCATTTGCAGCGATCAACAGTCAATAATTTTATAACAGTCAGTATACAACTAGACGTTTGAAATTTAATTTACCCATGCAGAGTAGATAAAGATAACCACCCACGCGATCCAGCCTCCTCTCGTTATCGGGTCACGCGATAACGAGGGGAGGCTGGAAGCAAACACGTAGCCAATACTCTAAAGGATGAACGAGTTACGACACCTGATAAAAGAGCCAGATCCTATTCACAGAAAAGAACGAAATGACCGAGATGAACGAATCGTTCTGAACGAATCTTTCACGGAACTGATCCAAAAGTACCGGTTCGGTCAAAAGAACCGTTCTGCCCATCACTATTAGATTCGTTTCAACTTATAATTAAATTTCTGAACATAAATTATTCATTATTTAATGTTAAAATTTATTTTGCTGTGTTGTTAAATATTATATTTTTATTAAACTATTATTTATGGTACCTTATCCTGAAGCTGAAGCAGAGTGACATTTCCAAATAAAATTACAAAGATCAGTTTTTTAGTTCTTCATCATCTGAAATGTTTTTTTAAATCATTTTGTAAAGGCTCGTTGCATAAAAAAAAGTAGTTATTCAGTAATAACAGTTATGGAGATGCTAGTTTAGGGTAGTTAACTTGAAAAATGGTAATACCAAGTTAACGGTTGATTAAGTTAGGATAACTACATTAAAACTATAGTGGAAATGATTAATTAGTTTAGGTTCGCAACATAAATGATATGGTAAAATGTGTTAAATTGTTTCTTATGTCGTATTAGCGAAAATAACTGTAGAAATGTAGCAGAGCTATTTTAAAAACAGTTTAACCTATTTGTCATATTATTTTGAAAATAGTATTTTATTTAATCTTTAGATACATAATGTCTTAACGTTCAACTTACACAGGAAAGACAAAAATATAGCAAGTTCTTAATAGAAGGTTGTGTATCTTTGTGGTTGCAGAACACCTGTGTTTCCAGGTGTGATGCAAGAGTATTGAAACAATAAAAACTCTTCTTCGCCTGAAAATAAAAACACACCTCAAATTGTTAGGGTTTCAGTGCTCTGTGTGAAAAGTAGCAGAATATTTAACGAACGAGTCAAGTCTGCAAGATTTGTATTTGGTCTTGTCTTTTCGACTGTCTTAATCAATTGCTTTGAAACAAGCTGTTGCTTGTGCACGTATACCTTGAAGCTTATCTTGTTCACGGAATATGAACAGTGGCGTCTCGTCAGGGCAAGCAAGGCAAGCAGTGCTTGCCCAGGCAGTTTCCAGACATTGTAATTTTTAAATAAATATTTTATTCAGAATAGTATTTTACTTTGGCTCGTGCCATTAGGTGTATGTATTTTTTACACTATCTTCTTGGGACCCAGTACTGTGCGCTGTGCACTATAAGAAAAGAACTCGTTGACACACAAAACATGCTGTTTTAGAAGCGTTGTTAGGTTTAGAAGCGCTGGTAGGACCGCTTTCAGCAGGAAGGCTGCCGCACATCCGCAGTAGTTTACTTTCTGAAGGGGGGGGGGGGGGGGGTGGCATGGTACAAAGGTTCAGGGAGGGGATTGGCTGTAAAAACACGTGGTAGAAGCTACGAAGGTAGCGCTTTCTTGCCGAACTAAAGCGAACATGGCCGAAGCAGGCGGTGGAATTCTTCCGCCGACTGCTTCGGCTATGTCCGCTACAGTTCGGCAGGGCAGGTGGCGAGGTCGCGTTTCAGTCGGTGGTCGTCTCTCGGGGCGCGCGCATCTCTCTCGCGGGCTGTCGGCTGGCAGTGCGTGGGGGATTTGTGGGCGTACGGTAGGTGGCCTAGCAGTGCCAAATGCTACCGACCGCGTCCCGCGGGTGGCGGATACGGGATCCCAGCTCGAGAGTTGCAATCTCGCTGGGGTGACTGTGAATAACCAATAGCAGTCCGCGGACCAATGGCCGGCCTGTGGAGTCGTTATTACGGCTATCGGGGTGAAAGGTAGCCTGAATGCAGCTCGGCGCGTGGCAGAAAGCTGTTCCGTCGGCGAAGGCACCGCAGGGGAGCTCGATGTGCCCTAGATGCGAAGTGTAGACGAACTGCGGGCTGGAAATTGCGGAGCTGTGAACTGCCGCGCGCGCAACGGAACTGAACAGCATCGTAACCCTGAAAGAAGAGATGGCGGCGCCTTTAAGTTGGGGCCCTGTTGGAGCCAGTGGTAGCCTGGGCGGCGCGACCTTCAACCGTCCCGGCATTTTGGAGGACAAGAGGGTCCGACTCGCAAGATACTTAATTCGCCTGAACGACTTACCCCCACCCTGGCTTGAAAGGTTGTTGGCTGTTAATTGGAAGAAGGAAGATGAAGATGGCGCAATGTCAGGCTGCCTTTCGCCCCGTGCGCCCGCAGTTCGAGCCGGTTTACTGGCTTGTCTGCCCACATCTGGTTTAACTGTGGCTGCCTGGGCAGCTGGGCTGGGCTGACGAGTGAAGTCGCCCGCCCCTGGGGGCGCATGCGCCCCTGGTTAATAATAACCCAGGAGTACCCAACATTTAAATGCGGGCCGCAAGGCCCAAGCACCCAACTCCAGCATGGTTGATTTTTCAGCCCCTCCAACTCTTCTTACCTGGGCCCTTCTTCCCTCTTGTCCAGTAGTTACCTGCTTGCTTAATGCATGTTAATTGATCCCCGTATGACACAGCCCAGGGTCACATTAGCTAGCTTTTAAGCTAGGCGACCAATGGGGCGTCAGTCATGGCGCCAATCGCAGCCATGGCTGGCCAGTAAACCCCAATAGCACACGATGCATGCGCCCTTGTCCCGCATGGTTAAAAACCCGCATGGTAAAGTGTATAGGCTTCGGCCTGAGACACACTTAGGTCCTCCCCTAACCTGGACCCTCCCCTTACACACTTAGAATAATTTAGGCTAGGAAAAAAAATCGTGGCGTTTCAGGAATAATTGACGTGCCAGTTTCTTGGTACACGTACCAGTTAACAGAGTTTCTGATCACGTATGAAGATAATTTCTTTTGTGTTGGTACGAAAAATACCAAGATTTAATTTTTACTATTCTAGTACATTTTTATGAGGTTCTTCTCTTTATTTTAAGTACTTACTTTGCCATGTGTTGTCTGTTTATATATTTTGTACCAGATATCGATGATACTACACGCTCACTTAGTATATAAGTAATGTAGAGTAGATATTTTACTATCAGAATAATGTAAGTCAAACATTATTTTTTAAAAATAATTTATTTAAAAAAAATGTCAATTTTTCTACCTGTGGAATAGTCAATGTTCAGTTAAGAAAACTACTTAAATAGCACCATTTTGTACCTTGAAATCCATATTTTCCCGGGGTTGTTGCTTCCCCTCATGTAAACCTTACGCCTCGGCACTGAATATGAAACATAGATTGAAATCGCTGCCTTGAGAAACAAGACGGTCTTCGCCGTCTACTGAAGATCAGCCCCGCTGACCAAGTGTGGTGCGGGGTGTCTTTAAATTGATGCGGTCGGATTAGGTCCTGGACCGAAAAAAGGGACCGGGTACTCACGGAGAGGTTAAGTAATAAAAGGGGTTCTGTTAATTAGTGACTATATTTACCGGACGTTACTTTCGATGAAGACAAAGGATGTTGCCTCTCCGTGGGACGTAGGTCCGCCCCGGTCCGTGAGCTGCGCTGAACTGCCGAACTGGCATGGCGTCCGAGGGAGGCTCGGCCTCTCTCGCGCCAGGCGTGACCTCATTACGCTAGACTCCAAACGGGTGTGTCTGGAAGAGACTTTATTGTCGCTAAAATCCTAATTTAATGTTCCAGGAGGAATGGGTACGGTTCTTCTCTTGTCTACTCAGGTTTTCGCGGTTTTGCCTTTAATTGCTGTTCGGCTCGCCTGACTCGGGTGGGCCATGGCCAGGGGTGTGTTCCGTTAGCGGGAGCGTATACTGGCGGGTGCAGGTCGGGCTCTGGGGTGGTCGTCGGCCAGACGACGTCAGGTAATGGAAGTTATTGAGTTGGTGTAACTGGAGGTTATTGTTTTGTTTTTAGCAGGATCACGGTCTAAGGCTGGGTTCACAATTGAAAAAATAACAGTAACAGTAACAGTAGGTCGTGTGCATAGGATATGAACGCCATGTTTCCTAACCTAACGATTCACAATAGCAGAAAGTTGGTCGTGTGCATGGGAGCGAGGTCGTGCGCATAGGAGTGAAATGAATATATTTTATTTCGGTCACGTACGCATGGCACAACAGCCAATGGGAGAAGAGCAGGGTGCTTTTTTGGCGGGACTAGAAATATGTTTATATTTATTAACAATATTGTGGTAAGAAAATTTCGAGATAATAATAGTACTTATTATCGTTATTTTGAAAGTTAATATGTTTATTTACAAATACTGCTAACAGATGTCGCATAGTTCGCGAAATTTCATTGGCTGAAATTAACAGTAAGAATTCAATTGTGAACCGATTTCGCAGTTCGCACAGGTCGTGTGCATGGCTTGCTATGCACTCGCTTAATTTTTTTAATTGTGAACCCAGCCTAAGAAGGGGAGGTCTGGACACTCGCCAGATAAAAGTGACCACTTACTGTCTCCATAGTTCGTTCGACGTCCGCTATTCAACTCTAGCGCTAGGTGTCTTGCGGTGGAAATATATCATTAGGCGTTATGATGATTTTGTCAATTCTCGTGAAAAACAAACAAGAGGTAAATAATATACGATACAAAGATAGTTTAAAATCATCGCCGGAGGACGCACAGTAACGTGATAATCGGGCATAGGGCCACATTTCCGCAACCTAATTTGTTAATGTCTATAAAACTTTAAAAAATACACTCGTTTAAAAAGGTAATTTTTATGCAAATTACTGGAAATATCGCAATGCCGTTTTGCAGAATGATCAGGAATCATGTAAGGAAGTAAAATAAGTTTTGTTTTTACTTTTTTTATTTCCATGGTGGCCCTATACTCCATAATTACAAACGTAGAGAGTTACGACAGTATTTGATGCACTGCAATGAATTTTAATATAATTACACTATATTTTAACATTTAAAATTAAAGGCTGAATCAAATTACATAACTTGGCTGATTTACGTATTTGAATAACAATACCAAACCTGCATTTACAATACATTATTTGCTACACAAATAAGTGTCATCGTCAATATTTCGTGTCTCATGTCAAGTGTTGACGCTTCAGCTTGGGTGCACAGTAGGGATGTATTTTTAAAATTTTTTTTATTTACATTGCCTTACAATATCCAATATATATATATATATATATATATATATACACACGTTTTTATAAGTTGTCGAAAACAAACAAGACGCACATACACAGCAAGCAAAAATAATTTTGATAGCCGCTTGAATGCACAGGTATTGTAATGTAAATTACAAACTGCTATTACTCCTAAACGAGTTTGAATTCCGTATCTGCGCCTTTTAAGATAACAAAGGAAAGTTTAAAGCACTGAATAAAAGTATTTTGGGATTTTTATAATTTTTTTAAGGAAGAGATCGCACTCGTTTTGCAAATTTTGTATTTTAATAAAAAAAATGGTGTATTGTCAAAATACTTACAAACCGGTATTATCAGGGTTGTGCTGGTCATTAATAAAATTCGACATCATACATTCCATTTTTAAAAAAGTTGGGCCTATACAAAAATAAGTAATCTTTAGACTACATTCATACAAATAATAAAAATTAACTTACTATTCCAATGACGTTTCCGAACTGATCTTTGGGTTCCTTTTTTTGTGAGAATGTCGTTTTCCCAAAATGTTTTTCGCATACATAATGGGATCTTTTAAGTACAAACTTGTCTCATGGAATTGCTTTCTGCCACAATTGCCTAACATTGTCATCATTGGGAACTCGGAATATTGCAACTTTCTCGTCCGACTTTGCCTGATAATTTGTTTTGCACCCAGGTGCAACACAAAGGTTAGGCATTTTCACAATTAAAATAATATACGCTTATTCTCTTTACTAACAATCAATGCTCCTTGCTCACAATGAAGTTCCCGCCAATGCCAATGTGGAAACTATACTTCGTAACCTAATTGACCTAATTTATGAAATAATTCCCAAACTTATAAAAAATAAACACATCCAATTTAATACTGTATCGATATCTGGAGATTAATGCATTTTAAACATTTAAATGAAAATTTAAATGATTATTATGTTGAGTTGTTCATAACAACAAAGCTTAAAATACCACCGCAGAACAAGCAGCGCTACACGTCAGATGGTGGAGCGGAGCGGAACTACGGAGACATTAGGTGTGCCACTTTTGCATGCTGGCCAGGTTGGGGAGTGTCCAGACCAACCCTTATTGTTCTATGGTCCAGACCTCCCCTTCTTAGACCGTGAGCGGGATCGTGTATTTTCAACGACCTAGAGATTAGTGATGGGCAGAACGGTTCTTTTGACCGAACCGGTACTTTTGGATCAGTTCCGTGAAAGATTCGTTCAGAACGATTCGTTCATCTCGGTCATTTCGTTCTTTTCTGTGAATAGGATCTGGCTCTTTTATCAGGTGTCGTAACTCGTTCATCCTTTAGAGTATTGGCTACGTGTTTGCTTCCAGCCTCCCCTCGTTATCGCGTGACCCGATAACGAGAGGAGGCTGGATCGCGTGGGTGGTTATCTTTATCTACTCTGCATGGGTAAATTAAATTTCAAACGTCTAGTTGTATACTGACTGTTATAAAATTATTGACTGTTGATCGCTGCAAATGCTTCATGCAGTGATTCTATATAATACGGGAGCATTAAATCTAAGAATGTTAGGTACGAAAGTGATCTTTCTTAACTTTAATTTGTAATCGCACTATTATAGCTAGTACTTGAACATTGCTTTTCGTAGCCAGTGAATCACAGTTGCGTATATGAAACAAGATTATTTATATTGTATTACTTTTTAAGTTACAAATATTAATATACAGGCTATTTACACTCTAGAGAGAGTAAAGTGTTTACATGTAGACCAACACATTTAGAGAAAAAAAGACAAAAATTGAATACTACTACTGCGATTCAGTATGAAGAGAGAAAAATGAAGTAGGTACATTAATTAACACCTAAATGGTAAGTGTGAACATTTGTAGTTACTTTCCCTGTTATTTTTAATTCATGTTTTTTCCCCCCCCAAATTTGTGTAATCGAATGTGAAAACGCAATTTTAAACCACTACTTAACAGTTGACATTTTCAGGTATAGATACTTTTCATGTTACCCTATTTTATTTGATCAGTTATCGTTTGCTCTTATGAACATGCTCACGCTGTGATTACTAATTCTTCAGACTCCTGACGTCATGAATCATTTCACGAACGAATCAGACCGGGCGCGTGGCCGGTTCTCTCATCTCGTTCTCTCGTTCTCTCCGCGTTTTCGTTCTTCCGAATCTTTCAAGGTACCGGCTCTCAAAGAGCCGGTTGGATCTCTCGTTCTCTCCACATTTTCGTTCTACCGAATCTTTCAAGGTACCGGCTCTCAAAGAGCCGGTTCTTTACATCGCGAACGAATCGCAAGATTTCGTTCTCTCAAAGATTCGTTCTTTTTGAACGAATCGTTAACGAACGACCCATCACTACTAGAGATGTGTATTTTAGACATTAGTTTTGGGTTTAAACATGCGTGATTGTAATGTGCCTAAAATTAGTTGTTTGATTAAAGGAAGATTTTGAAATATATAAGAAAAGACGGCAATAAGTGTGAGTAAATTGTTAATGAACAACGTTGGATTATTTTGAAGAGAATAAATTGGAGACTAAAATACGTCCAAAAAGAGGTAAGTATGATCATGTACAATCGTGTGTATGGTTGAAGGTCTTGATCTAAGAAATAGGTGATATTTGTAAGTTAGACCGGAATTACAACAGCCCGTCGCCTCCGTCTGTCTGTCTGTCAATCACGTGATCTACAGCCAATTAGATGTCCAGAAAAATTCAATCCGACCGTCAAAAGCTTGGTAACTTCGTAACTTCTTACTTTTTACAGACGGATATATGAAAATATAACCTCCAAATGTCATTTAGGTGTTTGTGTGTCAAATTTTATATTATCAGATATTAAAGTTATTGAGCTGAAATTAGCTCTATCCGCCGGCTCTACCCGGCCGCCCAGGTCAGAGAGCTAAGACAACAGCCTAAGTCATTCCACGCAACTACGGCAATTTCCGGCCGGGTTTTTATATTTTTACAACAAAATGTGCGAAAATAACGATAGAACAGGTACATAGCGACCTTCATACATGTGTGTACTATCATTAAAAATTAAAACTAGAGTGCAAACCATTGTACATGTTGCACCAGGGGCTCTAATCGCTTCCAATGTGTGATTTTCATGGGCTCTATAACAAACTATTTTTTTTTTTAACCCACTACGAATTTTCTACAATAGAGTAAGTACATAGCGACCTTCATACATGTTTGTACTAACAATAAAAATAAAACTAAAGTGCAAACCATTGTACAGGTTGCAACAGGTGCAATGTGTGATCAAGGTACATTCGAGGTTATTAAAGCCCCATGTGTGTAGTTCCTGAAGCTTGCAGAGTATTAGGTGCTTTTGTTCATGAACATTTTTGTGTACACTAGCCTTATCTTTGGCACCTGGCATTTGTCTGCTATTTTCATCTGCTTGATAAAAATTGGAACTTTTTCAACAACTGCAGCTGAAATTTTTCGACGTTGCAAAGGCTCAGGATATGAAAGAATTCCTTTTTCTTTCACCAACTGGTGTGATTTTCTTGCTATGTACTCAGAAATATTGAATTATTGAAATTTTCTATTGTGACCAGGAATTAGGTGCAACTGATGAAATGTGTAAATTCTCCCTTATAGATGTTGCATATTTCATCTGACTGATTAGAAAATTTTTAAGTCACTTACATTCCTCTTAATAACTGACTCTTCAGGTAAGTCTTCATCAGTACTTCCTTCAGACTGCAATTCATCTTCTGGTAGCTTCAAAACTGCTGCTACTTTTGATTTCACTTAGTTTTGATTTCAGCTATATTTCTTTTACCATACACTAATTTTGAACACTTTGATGGTCTTTTTAGTTTTAAGGGTGATACATCAAGAGTAGGCCTACCTACTCATGCTTAAATTCAAATCTTGGTCAATATGTAGTTGGGCGGTATTTGTGAAAAAAAAATTTAAAAATCCAAAAATACTGTTATTTTATGCTCTTTAACTTTCTCTTTTCATTAAACCTGGTGGAGATAAGAAATTCCAAATACTTTAGGAGATATAGCCATTCTTATTTTGCAATACAAGACCTGTGCAATCATTTGACCATAGACATTTTTTTTTATTTTGCCGTGTGTTCATGAATGCCTAATTAATTAAAATGGTCAATTAGGTCAGGTCAGTTACATTATAAATACTTTCAAACTAAGCGGACATTAAAATAATGTGAATTAATTTTAATGGTTGTTTAGTTTTAAAGTATTTATATCGTAACTGACCTGACCAAACAAACCGGGACAAAGAATGAACAGTAGGAACTCACGTATTTTTTTTTTACTTATTACTTGCGCAACAATATCCAAATAACAAATAAATCATTAAAATTTTGAACTTTAAAAACTTACCTAAGTTAGAGTCGGGTACAATTCCTTTGCCATTAGTAGAAAATTATGTAGTCGTTCACCTACGTCGTGAAAAAAAATTTATACTCGTAAACAAGAAATAAAAGTTAATGCCGCATGAATGCACAGGTATTGTGATGAAAATTAAAAAATTTGATATCTCTTAAAGTATTTGGAATTTCTTATCTCCGTCAGGTTTAATGAAAAAAGGATTTTAAAGAGCATAGAATAAAAGTATTTTCGGATTTTTAACATTTTTTTTTCTTCACAAATACCGCCCAACTATATATTTACCCAAATCTTCCTTTTCAATTGGTGTAGTGTCACTGAGGTCTTCCTTCGTTGGTGTAAGCCTGTGAGGGTCTGGGCCTTCCTCTTCATTAGAATTAATTTCCAAACTCTTGTTCTTGAAATAACTTTGTCTTACATTTGGAACACAGCTTTTGTCCAGGAACTAACAAAACACCAGCTTTCCTTTTCACGTCTTTGGCCATTTAAAGAGAGATATAGGTCATATATGCCACATTTTATAGACCTTTTGTGTTTCTTTGCTGGGTTGCAACATTTTCTAAGGAGCGGTGCACACCAGAGCGATACGATAGACGATGCGATAAACGATACGATACGCGTCGCGACGTGAATACGACATGGTTCCATGGAATGTGTGGCAACTATATGGAAGCAACGTAAGTAGGTGCACACTAGCGCGATAGCGATACAATAGCGATACCGATCGGCGTCGTATCGTGGAGGCTACACAGCGTGCTGGTCGTGCCAGGCAACAGTATCGCTTCGTGTTCCCTTCACGAAACATGGCGGGTTCGCAGGAGGATGTTGTTACGATGATTGCATTTATCAAACATGTAGAAAACAAGCCTTGTTTGTGGAACTACACCCTCAAAACGTATTCTAGGACAGATGTGACTAGTTTGGCATGGAAAAACATAGCAGAAGAATTGAAAGACACAGGTAAATGACCCATCAGGGTCAGGAAAAACAACAAACAAAACCATTACCTTGCAGCACATCTTGCTTTCCTCCGTCCCTATATGAAGGGAACGACTACGTCAGGGAATGCAACCGTACAAGTAGGGGATCACGACGAGGAATCAGAAAATCGTCATGCATGGCAGATAGACAGTGATTTACAACAATCAACAGATAGTGTCATGGAAGAATCATTGGGTATGCCAGAGGGTACACATTAAGATGTGGATTCTGAAATTCTTCAACAACCCCACGTGTCAAAGAAGAGAAAAGTGGTAACCCCTACACACGACATGGACAAAGCATTTGTTGAATGGCTTGCCTCGAAAAAAGAAGAAAGAACTAGGAAACTGGAAAACGAAAGCGAACAAAATGATTCTGACTGGCTGTTTTTAAGGTTGTTGCTACATGATTTCAAGAAACTGGATGACAGGCGCAAAAGAAATCTTAAAGCGAAATATATTCTACAGCTTAACGAACAGTTGAATGATGCTGAGAGAGAAGCATCAGGCATGTTTTCTTCACAATGTGATCCGTCTGCTTACAGTACTCCACATGAGATACATTGTCCTATTCCAACCACTGTACTCTCAGCCAACAACGTTCACACAGTTTCACACACTGATTGTTTACCCATTAACATTGACACAGTTTCATTAACTGTATTGCGTTAACATTTGTGTGATGCAAGTAGTGTTTTTTTTTCTTTGTTTTGACTGTATTGTATTCTGTTCTTTTTCTATACATAATAAATGAATGTATACCCCATATACCGCAACTTACTCTATGATTCCTTAATTGCTAATAGGGCCTTTCCATGCGAAAGTGAGCCTTACCATGAAAATTTCAAAAATATTTGTATGGCTTCTTAGACTTGTTTTCAATGAATATAATAATTAAATAGTATGAATATGACAAACTACAGTTGATTTAATATAATTGGCAATAATTATTGTGTTACAAAGTTTACATATGTATTGGCATGAAAAGTAGTAAATATAACATTGTTTTGTTGGCAGGATTTACTATCCATCCATGTTGTTTTGCCCTTTTCTACAGGCATTTAACCCGCCAGTGCACGGGTTAAAAAAAGTTACATAATTGAACGGGTTGGGTCTCTCAGACCCATACATAAATATGCTGAAAAAAAGTTATTATTTTGACTATGTATTTTATTATTTGTTATGGTAATTGCTATACAATCGACGTTCAATATATGCAATCATATACTTTTAAAAAATTTAGTACAAATTTTCAGATATTTTTTTTTGTAAAAGACTACATTATTTTGCAGAATATTTCACTAAAGCATAAAAAACAGAAATGTTCAATTAAAATTGACTTGAAACTTCTGTGACACCTTTATGGGAGAAGCAATAACTAACTAAACTTCACACAGGATCATTACAGTCATTACATAAACACATTTTACTCTAAAAAGACATATAAATTTTTATGAACTGGCGACATGAGTAGTGAGATTTTCTGTCTTTACAGTTCACAGCTCGTCCCATTTATGAAATTTATTCGATTCAATATTCCTCCATCCAACCTGTATAATACTTTTGCAGCAATACAAAATTTTTGAAAAAAAAAAAAATATATATATATAGCCTACACACACACAAATACATACAATTTTCTTGCGATCTTGTTTGCTCAATTCCTAGCCATTATTTTACAAATCACTATAATATTGCACACAAGATCTATTATGGAATAAAAATTACAAAATTACTGTTGATATGAAAGTTTTGCCATGACTTTTCACATAAACTTCACATGTCATTTTTACAGTCACTGCACATGATGGCACTGTGCTCTAAACACAGATATTTTCTGCACTTGAAACAAGAGTAGCGAGTTTTCCTGTCTTTACAGTAAGCACATCGTCCTCTTTTGTTTCCATCACTTGTTTGCTCTTCTTCTTCTGGCAAACCAGATATTCTTTTTGCAGCACTGCGAATGCTTTTAGGAAGAAATTTACACATGGCTCTCTCTTTGATGTGCTCCTCCGTAAGGTTGAACATCAGTTTTCTCAGAAACGTTCTTCTGTTTTTTCCATCTTGGGAAGTGGGATCATTTGCTCGATAAACCAAATAAGCATTGACACCTGCAATTTGAGCATTGCGTAGAAAATTACCATTGTCCATCTTCTAGTGTTTCGAGCCACATTATAGAATGCAATCCTCTCATCGACACAATCCACACCACCTTTGGTTGAATTATAAAATGTGATGATCTCTGGTTTTTTTTGTTCTCCTGTGCTCTCGTCAATTTTATCATCGGCATGCATAGACGACAACAACAATACAGTTTTTCCTCGTTTTGGAACATAAGAAACGAGAGTCATGTTTTCTTGAAAGCCGAATACACTGCTGTGAGGTTCCCGTTTTGCAGCTGTAATAAAGTGTGGTGGCAGCTCCTTCTTATTTTTTCTGACAGTTCCAACAATAGTTATGTTGTGTTCATTCTTCATTTTTGCAACAATATCGTACGATGTGAACCAGTTATCTATCGTCAAATTACGCCCACTTCCAGAAACAGGCAAGCACATTCTTTCAACAATATCACTCGGTTTGAAGCTCACATCTTGATATGGTCCTGCAGGTTGCTTACCACAATATATTTCAAGATTGTATGTATAATACATTTTAGCATCAACCAGTGCAAAAACTTTTATACCATATTTCCCTGGTTTCGACGGAATATACATTCTAAAACCACATCGTCCTCTGAAAGAAAGAAGCATTTCATCCAATGTCATAAACTCACCCATGGAATAGTATTTTTTACAGTTTCCATTGAATGCTTCGAAAATTTCCCTCACTGCTGCCAGTTTGTCACTCTCTCTCCTCTGCTGCCTGGTTTCGATATCATCAAAGCGAATACATTTCAGAAGAAATCGGAAGCGTCTGAAAGCCATGGTTGCTGGAAACCGCTCCGTTCCTAAACCATCAGTAGACCAAAAGTCTTGGATATTCATTCTTCCACCATGCAGGAAACCCATTCCGTAGAGTAGACCAAGGAGAGATTTTATTTCTGTCAGTGATGTTGGTTTACAGTCACTAGGATCTTTATAACTAGAAGAAATTTTTAAAATGTATTTGTTTGTGAACACAACAATTTTTTCAATCATATTGTTGTCAAAAAACAAACTCCAGCATCCACTAACACTTTTTTCTTTTTTCCTAGCCCTGTAACACCTGGAAGTTTTTTTACAATATTGTGACTTCTAGTACGAACACTTTGCATTGGTCTACTTTTTCCCCACTTTGTCTTCCTGTCTTTCCCTAAAAAGTAATTGTTCTCAGTGTTATTTGATTGTATTTTTTCTTCATCTGAATCATTTTCTGAAGAACTATTATGGTCGCTGCTAACTGCATAATCTTGATCGGCATCAGTGTCTGTACAGTCAGAAATATCATCATCGGACAACGTTTCTTCTAGAAGTGCCATAACTTGTTCCACATCGCGTGGATTACTCAAATTGTACAACTGTTTCCTACGTGACCTAGAAGAGAAAATCATCACCATATATAGACTAAACCTATACCTATTTTAATACACATGTATTTAATTTCAAAGGCTGTGTGGAGAAGCAAGAAAAATAAAAAAACAGTCAAAGCATAGATTAAAAAAAACTTACATAATTGTACGGGTTGGGTCCCACAGACCCACCAGTCGATAAAATGCACAGTACTTCGGAAACTATAACTGCCACTCTGCTGCAAGTCCACAGAGATACTAAACAGGTTTGGATAGGAAGCTATCAGGTTGCACAAGTAAACAGCTTCTGCCATCTCTTGGCGATTCGAAGAATTACATGCTGCTGGGTCTCACAGACCCAACCCGTGCACTGGCGGGTTAAAAATGATCTAGAGTTTTGGCTTTTATATGCAGCAACAATATCCAGTACAAGGTAATCCAATTTCATTTTATAAGTATTTGTATTATTGTGTGTGTCAGTGTCACACCCGTAACATAAAACAAACAAATTTTTAGTCACAGATCAAAGTAAATAAAAAATTGTTAAACATCCATTCTAAAAGTAAGGTTAAGTATTGTCAAATCAAGTCTTTCAAGTTGGTGTACTGGAAAGTGATGTAATTTTAAATTTACCAATGGCCAAAAATTGGTCACACCCGTAACACTTATTGCATAGCCGGCCCTAGAGTTAATATAGGGTGTCATAACCTTACAAAATTATGTTCATGTGAGTTGAAAGCACTCATTACATAATTAGTTTACATATATAACAAGGAAATAAGAAAATCGCATTAAATATTAATTTTTTTAATGCACATTTATACAAACATGTACATAATTTTTCTAATACAGAGGAAAGGAAGTAATGTTAAATATTTTCATGAATTATCACACACAATGATCAGAATATTATAATGCTAATAATGTGTTTGCAGGTTTGATATTTTAAAATAATCCCATGTATTAAATTCAGAGATGAAATCTCAATTGTGTTACCCGTACATAGATGCATTGTTATTGTAAATGTTTTGTGTGCATCAGAACTATGATTTTCCCAATGTTATCCAACATACATGATGTGAATTAATTAAAACTCTGGAGATCTAGCCGTTAATATAATTAGTTAATATACTGTTTATAGAATTTAGCATATATGATGAGTAGGCCTACCAAATATTGAGAGGACATTGAAATGGAATACATTTTTTTTTCAGATAACATGGAACAAATCAAAAGTGCAACGAGGGTTCGCACGTGGAGACAGAAACTACGAGAAGATCCAGAAAAATTACATGCACATTTGTTAAGAGAAAGGGAAAGAGATAAGATTAGAAGGGAAAAACGAAAGGAAGCAACATCTGTGAGTAAAAGGAAGTTAAAATTGAAAAGACTCAAAGATGCAGAAAGGCAACGAAGCTGTAGACAAATGAGAAAAGAGAAACAAAAACATAATGATAGTGCAAGAAAGTACAGTTGATGGAGTTAAATGTGCAGAAGGCAGAATTTCAACACCTGTAAACACAGAAAATTTGAAACCGGGAACATATGTTTTAGTGCAGTTTGCAACACAGGGGAAAAACATTCCTATTAATCATCAGTACGTGGGTATCTGTCAAAGTAATGTTGATGAACAAAGTGAGGTAAAAGTAATGTTTTTAAAGAAATGTGTTGGGGAAAACACTTTCAGAATGAATGAAGAAGACACCTCATATGACACATTGTGTCTGTGCAGCAAATTATAGGCATTCTTCCAGATCCTTGCTTAAAAGCAGCGGGGAACAGAATTGTTTACATTTTCCCACCAGCAACGACCATTAGTGTGCAAGCATAGTTTATATATATGTCAAAAATGTATGTGAAATGTGTGTTTGTATATGTTTATCCTACACAAATGATAGGCTAAATCATAATATTAGAAAGTTTAATGCTTGCAGTGTCATGTAGAATGTAGGATTGCCAGAGCAGATGTTTATAAATATGTATTTTATAGTTAAAATTGTAAAAATTTAATGTCTTCATTTTGAAGAAAATCACCAGTTGTTAAACTCAGATACATACATGACTGTCTTATTAAATTAAAGCATAGTTGCCCTGTATATTTTTACAATAAAGATATGTATTTTTGTGAATTTTTAGTGGACTAGGTCACACCCGTAACAAACAGCGTCACACCCGTAACTAAGTTAGAAAATTTGTTTTTCAGGAACTGTGCTTCCTACCATTATATTTTTTGGCTCTGTGTAAAGGGTTTCAAGTAAAGTACTTGCAATCAGAATTGTTTTTGTTTACCTGGCACTAGTTCACAGAGATTTTATAGACAATTGCTTGCCACGTATAACATGTCCGAAATTTGTCACACCCGTAACGCTTATTGACTGCACTACAACATCATAACCAAAAGAAATATTTTAATTTTGTTAATGGAACAAAATAGAAGATTTTTGGAAGAACTATATCCTTGCGTTTTAAAAAGAGGTACATTAAATTTTGTAAATAAAACTAATATAAAGTTCTTAGATAATCATGCAAATGTCACACCCGTGCGTATGGAAATGCCCAATAACATAGTTTATTTACCTTAATGTAATAAGTAATTTCTCAGCAGGTGAAACAGCAAGCCTGTATTTAGTGTCTTGGCTTCGCAGTTCCTCTGAAACTAGCTGCTCCAGAATGTGAAACGTTTCTGTGCTCATCCTATACATTTCATGAAATTTTTTTTCGTTTTGTCGGAGTTCTCGGCCAACCACAGCCGAACTATGTTTAATATTCATGACATTATACGGATGTACCCAGTGTTACCTCGCCCTTTTCCATGTACGAATTTTTAGGTACCTGTAAGTCACTACAAAATCCTCGTCAGAAGAACTCATCATTATAAATGAGGCCTTTATCGCTTTCTGTATTGCCTATTGCATTGCTCTGGTGTGTACCTGAGAGTTGACAAGATAAAAGTTGCGTCGCGCAAAGCGATCCCACGCTTATCGCATCGCCTATCGTATTGCTCTGGTGTGCACCGCGCCTTATAGCTTCCCTGTAATATTTAATGAGTGATGCATAGTGGTATGAACATATACTTGAATTTGAATGCAGTGTGAATCCATCTATCCTCCAAAGCAGAATAACTTTTTCTTCATCAGGTAGTTCTTGTCTATGGATGTCTGAATATGAGACACATAGGCCCTACAGTATTAGACAGGAACTGGGAAAAGCTGTACTTCTTATAGACTCCCGTAGTTTTCTACAATCCCTTTCCTCTTTCTCTTCACCATCAGAACCATTGATCTGGGAGATTAGATCTTTTTGTCTAGAACAGGAATGCTCAGACTCAATATTTTAATTTAATGTAATACCGGGCCACATAGGCACATTAGGTAATGAATTTGCTGACAAACTGGCTAATCTAGCATCACGAGAAGGCATAATAATCAACCACATTTCCATCATGGGTATATCTATATCTTGCTCCGAAAGATGTTAAGACAAAAATGGGAAACAGATTGGACCTGTTACCGAACCGCCCGTTCTACCACATATATATTTTATTGTATTACATCCCGCATTATAAACGACACCTCAGGAGGGCCAGCTCTTTTGGTCGACACACTTATGTTACTTCTTTTTGCATAAGTTCAAACTACAATACCTATCCTGCTTACGTTTATAAATTACGAGTAATAACAAATTCTTCATGTGAATATGTTTCCATTCGGCAGATATTAATCATATTTTATTAGTGTCCTCAGTTGGAAGATCGACAAAATATTTTAAAGTACATAGCTGAAGGACTTAAAACTGTCGTTCTCAATAAAATTCCCTTTTATTTTTAACCAAACGAATACCAGTTTTCCCAGTCATTATATATCTATAAATTTTCAGGTACCAATTCTGTGACTTCCGGACCTTTCCTATCACATTTTTTTTTATTCCATGAAAGGGAAGCTACACAGAAAGCTAGACTATTTTAACGATATATGCTCTGTTCGCTTTGCATGGTGTCCAGACAAATCAGCCTTGTTCACGATGTCTGAGAGATGCATGTCATGGGATTCAAGTGATGATTCAGACGATTGTGATTTTCTTGTGACTCTCACAGTATATGTAAACATCAAAAGAAGTGGATTAATGAAGTTGATCCAAAAATAAAAGAATTTTAAGCATTTCATTGTTTTATGAAGAATATGTGTGTTGGGACAAAGTCAAATTTATGGATTATTTCAGAATAAATTCAACTCAGTTTGATAGCATACCCTTGAATTCAAATCCCAGGTATTGTCCTGCATATCCTGCCTTCTATATTCTTCCAGCAATTTATTCCATAAACATGGATAGTTTTACACTTCGTCAATGAACCTTCTGATGTCATGTCTATTTAAAGCACAATACTGAGAAAAACAAAACTTCACAAAAAGCAAATGCAGAAGTACAGACCAATTCCGCGCAACAACATCTGTTGGTTTTATTATCTGCACATGCAAAAAGTCAGCGACGTTGAGAAAAATATCAAAGAACTTAACACCCGGTGATGTCGCCAGGATTGCCAACACAATAAACATAGCTTGGTGTGGCCAATGACACCTGAGATGCAGCTGGTTATATTTTACTCGTGTAGCGAGCATCACTGATATAGCAAGCATAGCAATCTGTTTGATTCTCTTTCCAGATTGATTGGTCTCAGTCTTGGAGATTATTTTTAACATGATATTAACACATTCTTTCCTTCTCAAGATTTAGATATTGGCATTCTGCTAGAGGGGAAAAAAGTGGTTTTGCGCTGGCCGTGAAATATAGGGGTAATCTCAACTTGGACAACTACTACTACCTTCTCTATCAGGCAATCAACAAATATCTCTTTCTGATCTTCAAACTGTAAGTTCATCCTTGTCAAATCAATTTTTGTGCAGTTTTCCCCAGAAAATTCGTAGACAATGCACAACTTGAAATTAGTGTTGATTCCTGCACAAGCAAATGAACTGTGTGCTTCTTATATGAATCTGCTCATATTTGAAAGACAAGCGGCCTTTTAAAAAATATTTTTTTTGGAACACTGCAGGACATTGCTAAGTAAATTAAATTGCCCGGTATGTGTTTCACTATTTTCATGGCCAATTTTACTCGACCGATAGTATGTGTAACATGTCAGAAATGGCAGATGTCACAGAACTTTCATTGCGACTTACGTAATTTATGATGGAAGTTTTTTTGGACAGTTTCTACAATACCAACGTATAAGTGGTGGCTATGTGGCAGTTATTGGAACTTAACGTTTATTTAAGTGTGTCCACGGAATATGTTTAAATTCAACATTGTTCTGCACAAGTTAAATGAAAAACAAAATCCAAACTTTTTCAATCATCGGTGTAAGCCGTTACATAGCGTAACATTTTTTGATGTATTTTGGTTCTTAGACCCATTCCACAATGTCACAGAAACAGAGACTGATCTCCCAGTACATTTCACTATTGCTGCTTCCACATTGCATGGAAAATTAACAAATGGCAACCAATGAGAATGCTTTTCAAGGTTACGAAATTTAATTTAAAAAAATAATATGCTTCTTATCATAGCACTGGCAGAATTTACGTACATAATAAAAATAAAGACTTGAAATAATTATTAACGTAACATAAACAAATATGGATACCACCTCAGCCAAGTACTCGGCTTCTATTTGTCACATAGAGCAACGTAAACGAAATTGCTCTGCACTGCCGAGCTAATCCGTATGGGTCTGTCTGCTTGCTGTTGTAGAAACTCTGTTCTGTGAGATTCGTCTCTGTCTCCTTGTAGAACGGGCCTTAGACTTTTGCGATATAAACTTACCATGCAGTTTGGGAAAGTTTAGCTCAAATACGAATTACGAATGGAAGACTATAAACTAGAGGTGGGTCGAAAAGTATCAACCTGATACTTTGGCACTGATACGCGCCTGTATCAGGAACGGCAAACGAGTACACTTGAAAAGTATCAGAGACTTTAGTATCAGTTCAGAATTCAGCTGGAACAACACCACGGCCAATGAATACAGTACCCGATCGCAGAGGACGGTCACTTGGGCGGAGCTTGTGAAAGGGGAGGGAGCAGGAACGACGAATAAGGGATAAAGAAGGGAAAGAATGTAGGGGAGGAAGCGCAGGGGAAGGCGTTGAAGACTTGAAGGAGAGGCGCAAAGCGATATTGTTACAAGCAGGGCTGCCACTCATGGGTTTTTCCAATGGTGTTTGGGTTTCTGGGTTTTTAAATAATGAATTCCAACAATTCTAGGTTTTTTATAATTTTAATTATTTTTATATCTAAAACAATAATAAAGGTAGTAGCTACTGTATCTGTTGCAATATCTGTTTGATAAATGCAAACAAGTCGATGTGTTTCACACACAAAAATACATATAAACACAAAACTAGTTTTCAAGAAGCTAAGTCGAATATTAAATTAGACACATTCTTCAAAGAGGCTTGCAGAACACAAAACCAATGCAACAATTAACCTTCAACAAATCTTGTAGAATCAGACTCTGAATAAAGACTAACGTACATGATGCAGTTTTATAAAAACAATTACCGGTTTAAAGGATGCAGTGATGGTGTTTGTTTTGTCATGTATATATTTGTAGGTTTTTTTATGATATGTACTGGTCCAAGAATTACTTATACAGCCATTTTGCTGCAGTGTAATTTTCTTGTATTGGTTGTATTTAACCGTTTTCAGTCTTGTAAGGTAATAATTGTTTTATATTAAAACCAGTTATGTTTATATTTTTGAATTAGTACGCAAACATTTTCAACGATAGCATTTTAGACGCATCTGGGTTTTTTACCCATGTGTCTGGGTTTTTTTGTAGGTTATCTAGGTTTTTCATGAATATCAGAGTGGCAGCCCTGGTTACAAGTCGTTTTGTTTATTGTCCTACTTCAAAGTACGCTCAGTGCGCAGTGCGTGCACAGTCTCGTTCAATAATAAAACTAATGAAATTTTAATATTAAAAAGTACATTAATACAAGATATAATATTTATATTTGTGCACCTAACAGCTATGAAAATGCAAATAAATTCTCAGTTGACACTAATAACAGATGTAATCAACATTAGGACTTTTTTTCCCGAAAACAATTAGTAATTAGTGTTTTCATACATTAAAAGATTACGATTTTATAAAAAATTAAAAATTAAAAAAAAAAACAGATACGTACATTAGTGAGCATACTATATCAATGTTTACGTTTCAAATGTTTCTTCAGATTAGTCGATGATGATTTATAACTCAGTTTTTGTTTACACAAATTACAATTAGCAAACTCATTATTTTCCGTAAAAAAATTCCACACAAATGAAGTCTTTTTCGTGCACTTATCCATTCCTTATTTCACTATAAATATACTAACTACAAAGCATGACAGCCCGCAACAATGTACATGGTGATACACGGCCAGGACGAACTGCAGTGAATGTTGAACTGATTGATACTGGCTGTATCAGGGGGGCATGAGAGTAACAGAGGTAGAGAATTACCGGGCGTGATAAATAATGTATCAGATTCTCCTTCCGGTCGCACGGTCTGCGTACGCGGAGCTTTGTTGCCTCCTGGGACCGTCTGATACAGAAGTATCAGAGACTTGTACCTAGGTACATTACTGTATCAGTATCAGGTTGGGACTGATACCGAAAATTGCTGTCCCAACCCACCTCTACTATAAACTGCTGCTGTTTTTTTCCAACGAAAACAGTTCATAGTCTTATGTGTGTGTGTGTGTGTGTGTGTGTGTGTGTGTGTGTGTATTTATGGCAAATAGCCTGTTGTAATAAAGAAATACATGTGCCGCCGTCCGAGTTCTCGTGTTCGAGACCGGGCGTGTATCCTAGCGGGAAACTGGCTCTTGTTGAGATTGTGTTCCGGGAGGGCACCAGGCTAGCTCTGCGTCTAACCAAATTTGGGTTTCGTGTGTGCGTTGCCCCTGCGTGGCCCGCTAGGACCGTCAGCGAAGTTCGTGGTTGGAGGGGTCCCTAGCTGGTATCACATCACAGGCCCTGTGCAGCACAACACACTGATTCATAGATGGGGGAGGGAGACTCAACTCAGTAACAGACACGAACTCGAGTTTTATACTGTCGGTGACACGTCGCGCACCGAGTGTGCGGAGTGGACGTTTAATCAGGCGAACAGTTACAGTTACAATTACACTTACACAATGTACAAGGAATTACCCTACAAAATTAAATTGAGTTGAGTGCTCTGACGCACTGTCACTAATTAAGCCCTCACGCCATTCGAGGTTAAGAGGAAGGTTGATTGGAGACGGCCAATCCAAAATTGCTAGTGTGGCGGCACCCGTGTCCACCTGTGTAGACCGCGGCCCGCAGTTAAATTAGATGCAAAGCTCTACGCGTAGCTGTCTTCGGTGCTTGTGCACTCGACGTTTAACAAAAGTTCATTGGTAGCGGGAGTCGGCCCGTGCCGTATGGTGAACTACCCCGCGTAATGTCTCGTGCGGGGAGTTTATAGTTAGGCGGCTGGGTTAGGCCCTACACCGTAAAAGGACCAGGGGCGCACGGGGAGTTTACGTAACGAAGAAAAAGGTTTGGGTTGTATGACTATATTTACCAGAAGTACTGTTCAGTGTGGACAAAGGGTGATGGCTCCCCGTGGAACGCACGTCCGCCCCGGTCCGCGAGTCGCTCAGTTTTGGCGTCTGCCCTTGGTGCGAGGGAAGGTCTCTGCGTTCTCTCGCGCCAAAGTTGCTAAAGTCCCGTTATTCGGAAATTATTCTAATAATAAGAAGCGGAGAGCAGCTCTATATTCGTATATTAACTATTTCTAATTAACCTGATTGGCAGATACTCTTTAATAATTATTTTTAACTAATTTACGTAGATTAAATTCAAATATTAAGTCACACCAGAGACTGTTCATCACTTGCTGACTGCTCCAGTGGCTAGTTGCACACAAAAAAAATTGGTTGTCTGTAAAGTCGATTTACGGACGATAGTTTAGCGTGACAACGTCATAACAAAACATTGATGAAATGATTGATCCAGAAGAAAAGGAAATATCAAATTCGGCCTGAGACTGAGCCGTAATAGGTTTTTGCAACCAAACGATTTAGGCATTAAAAATATTATATTCTTTGAGGAAGAAATTTTTTTTAAATTTTTTTATCTTTTGTATGATAAAATCTACCTCTGCATACTTTTATGAATAAAATTGAATTAATTTTATTGAATTATCACTTTCGTATGGATACAAATAAGGAGTGAAATGAAATGTACAATTTAATTAATAAATTTACTTTTATTGCATTCATTAATTCAAATATATTTATTACTTTTGAAATGTTGTGTACGCCGTATTTATCTTTACAAGTACAAAAAAAGAAAATTTTGCAGCAGCCGAGATTTGAACCGATTACCTTTGGAATGGAAGTCATCCGGCCACGAGACCCATATTGAAAATATTGTTTCAGATGGTATAACTTAATAATATTCCATGCACGATATTTGTTTGAATTTCTTTTAACTAGCATATTCTCTGTTGGACGCGAAATATTTACATGCTTGTGGGCTCATAACTATAATACGGTGTGTGATGTAGTAGATCAAATAATAACTCATGACAAATAATTACCAATGTCAAACTTAAGCGTGAAGTATCATACCAGCAATAAATATTTAGTTACACAGCTAAAAAAATATTCATACAACACTGTTTAAATATACTGATTTACACTAGTAATTAAAATAATACGTACTTGTAAGAACGCCATTTCCTTGCGAATATACTCCCGTGGCGCGGTGCACAACAATAACCTCGAACCAGTACGCCACCACGTACCGGCCGAGTTCTCTGTACCGTCCGCAACATACCAGAGAGATGCCACGCATGCGTAAACACATCCGTAGTGGGACATCCGTAGTGGGACAATTTTTCGTGCGTGCAGCCAGCGTTCATTGATTTATTAGACGTCACGTCAAAAACGGGGAGGTAATATTAACGTTAACACAACACTATAATTAATTAAGGCTGAAGGCCGCAAAGGAGGCACTCACAAACTTATTTAGGTAAGTTCACATGTGAGTGACTCGGGCACTCCTGCGTCGCACTTTCCTTAGGCGGGGTTATAATTAATATTGCAGTTATTATTAATTTACGTTAAATTGTGAATGAACTGGGGTCGAGGTGATCAATTAATTAGACACGACCCTTGGTTCTACTTTGGTGTCGGATGCTCGCCTGACTCGGGTACCGGGGACTTGGCCTGAGCGACCTGAGAGCATCTCGCTCCTACCATCCCCCATAATGCTTCCGACAAGTAGAACACGAGCACCCAAATGGATACTAACTGCCAGGGTTGCCAGATTTGTGTGGAGGAAGTTTCAAAATTGTGTGAGGGTTGTCGCTTGATTCCGCCAACTAATAAAAACTTTTTCTTTAAAGTAGGTACTGTTTTTGTTGAAAATGTTACCAATAAAATTGGAAAATGAAGCCAGTGCTCTTTAACACTGCAGTTTTTGTTTTGGCAATTAAACCCCATGTTAATCTAACAAGTCTTATTCAAAAATAATTTTTGTCTCATCAACTTATTTGCTTATTCTCAGTTACCGGTACTCGTCTTGTATAAGAAAATACAAGAAGAATAGCTCTTAGCAGCCACAGACATAAATAATTGTGCTTCTGCCCATGCCTGCATCACAAATACAATACATAGATTGATGATTTTAATGGAGGTGATTTGAATAATTGAAGGATATCATATTGGTTAAACAGATTTTATGCTATAACAGATTTGTTTTTACATTTAATTTTCTCACCAAAAATTAGCTTCGCTCTCTGACCAGCAAATGTATGTATATTCACTTTTTGTAAAAAATTGTTATAATTCAAAAATTATTTGTAAATATATTTGAGATAACAGTGACTTAAGTCCCTATATTTCGCAGCTGTCTGACTTTTACTTTCTGTACCTTAAATTGAATTAATGATATTTTATACAGACTCACAACCAATTTTAATAAACTTGAGGTTCTCAAAATTAACCATTAATAAAATATGTAGAAAAAATTAATAAAAATAATTAAATTTTAAGGATCTTATTTATTCCTTACTAATATTAATATTATAATTAATTTGCTTCAAGCAACGTTCCTTGCAGATGATAGTATATTATCCTTTTAATACTTTTTCTTTTTACTGTTAATATCATTGTGTCTATCCATTGTTTGTTTTGTTCTATGTGGATGGTATTTTTAGTGTTGTTTTTGTCGTGGACATCCATGCAAACTCATTTTGAGTGTTTATGTGCATATTACAACATATATATATATATACATACATACATACAATTATTGAACATTTGTCTTCATTGAGATAGAGATCAAAAAAGTTAGATTTCCAAAAGTTCATAACTGAAACGAGATTCCTGTTTTCAAACTATAAAGCAGTTCTTAAACATCAGCATCAGGGGAGGGGTGAATGAGTTTTCTGACAACTGCACATGCACTCATAAATAAATAAAAGAATAAAAAATTTAAATGTCCTTGAAATTGTTGGAACCAAGATGGCGGCTTTAAGTTTTTCTCTCCTTTCTTTATTTTGTAAGACTGGAGATTGAAAGAAACAAAGATTTTTTCTCCCATCCTCTGAACATTGCCTGCATTGTTGTGTGCTTTCAGACGAAACAATCACATGTGCTTGGCCGACCGTGGTGACATCAAGCGGTGCTGGAAGCTGATCAATCGGGACAGCTGTATTGACATCGAGAGGTGCGATTGTGCTGATGAGTCGGCAGGACGTGGTGTCTGGCGGGAGTCAACATCAAAACTGACCTGGAGTTATGGGTAGGGATGGCAATACTTTTACTCCTATTGACGTATCAGTGTTTTTTTAACATATCGCTTAGAATGATGTAGATGCCTACAAAATATTGGCTTAATAATATTGATAATTCTTGTTTTTAAAAAAAATCTTAACTTTTACCCTTGATTTGCTTAATATGAAATCACCTAATACAAGCTTACTTCCATCTAGTGAAGAAAATATGGTTATGACAAAATAATAATTTAAAAAATATTTTAAAATATGACCCAATTAGCTTCTTGACTAAATTTCACAAAGTAAAAGAAAAATTCTTTAAGGTGCCCGTGGGACTGAATCATTATGAGTATCTTTTCCTGTTATGGATAATTATATTGTACGGGTGTAGAATTGATATGTGATTTTATATGTGTGTGTATATATAAACACACATATATTCGAAATGTAAGGGGGGAAAAATCTGAAAATATTATTTTATTTCAGTTCGATTTATCCAAACAAAAAATGATTTAGAAAAAAAAAGTGATTCTGTACGTGCAAGTGATGTGTAACATCTAACCTCAGTAACAAGTAAAGTCACGTGTTCTCATGTTGCAAATACATACTTATGATAGGAAGCCCGGACCTCAGACACAAAAATTAACATAGAATTTTTTTAAAACTACATTTCTGTATCCAAATCAAATTTAGTTTTCACACTCGTCGCTAGAATTAGCTGCCAGAGCAGCTACGTAGACTATAGAATCATTAGATTTGAGAGCAAAATTTTAAACTCTTAAGTATAATAAAATAAAAAAAAACAAAGAAGACAAAAAAAACCAAACCTCTGCTTTGGACCTGATTTTTGTCAAGGAATTTTATTAAAATACTGCCGTTGTAAAAATCTATCAAACGTTTAATATGATAGCATTTCCTTTTGTCATCGTGAACTTTGATTCATGCCATCCGACATAGAATTGAATGGTGTTGCATTTCTCCCTGCTTCCTGTATTGCACATTTCCATCACATTCACGTACGGAGTTAAGATGTTACACATCAAAATGTTATCGTCGTAATAATATCACTACCAAATTATTGATAGTTTGAACTGAAATATCAATGTTCTCGACACATCTATGTTTTGTGGCAATGCCTAGGTGTGGTAAGACCAAATTGGCGATGCATCACGGGACCTGGGTGAATGCTGCTGCTGGGACAAACTCCGCTACCCTGGGAATTCACGTGCGGCCTGGGTGGACAGTGTGCTGCCCCCCTAGGGACGTAGCCAGGGGGAAGTCCTCAAAGTAAGGAAGATGACGAGTGGCAACTCAATACCTAAACTAACGCATTTATTTTCTTTGGAAATCTGAGAACTCTGTGTGATTGAGGTGCAGCCTGATAATCTGTACGTCATTAATTTTTCAAAACAAATGTTGGCAATCTTGAATTTTTTTTTGTGGTCAACCGTTGCAGGGAATATTAACCGTCAATACGGGAACAACCAGAACACTATGCTAAAACGCTTTTATCTTTTGTTTGAGATATAAAAAACTGCATAGCCGCACCAGCATCTTCGGCAAGCTGCAGCTGCATCTCGGGTGAGATGCACCAGCATCTTGGGCGAGCTGCAGCGGCATCTTGGGCGAGCTGCAGCTGCATCTTGGGCGAGCTGTAGCTGCATCTTGGGCGAGCTGCAGCTGCATCTTGGGCGAGCTGTAGCTGCATCTTGGGCGAGCTGCACCGGCATCTTGGGAGAGCTGCAGCAGCATCTTGGGCGAGCTGCACCGGCATCTCGGGCGAGCTGCACCGGCATATCGTGCGAGCTGCACCGGCATCTTGGGCGAGCTGTAGCTGCATCTTGGGCGAGCTGTAGCTGCATCTCGGGCGAGCTGCACCGGCATCTCGGGCGAGCTGCACCGGCATCTCGGGCGAGCTGCAGTAGCAGCAGCAGCAGCAGCAGCAGCATCATCTCGGGTGAGATGCACCAGCATCTTGGGCGAGCTGTAGCTGCATCTTGGGCGAGCTGTAGCTGCATCTTGGGCGAGCTGTAGCTGCATCTTGGGCGAGCTGTAGCTGCATCTTGGGCGAGCTGCAGCTGCAATTTGGGCGAGCTGCACCGGCATCTCGGGCGAGCTGCACCGGCATCTCGGGCGAGCTGCACCGGCATCTCGGGCGAGCTGCACCGGCATCTCGGGCGAGCTGCACCGGCATCTTGGTTAAGTGCACTGGCAACACAGGTGAGCTGCTGCAGCAGCAGCAGCATCATCTAGGGTGAGATGCACAGGCATCTCGGGCGAGCTGCAGCTGCATCTCGGGCGAGCTGCAGCTGCATCTCGGGCGAGCTGCACCGGCATCTCGGGTGAGCTCAAGACCTAGAAGCTACACGATCCCATTCTGCTCTGCTCGCATTTACTTGCCCTTCAGTCACAATAAGGTAACAAAATTTAGTATGTCTCAGTTAAGAAAAAAAACTCAAATCAAATCATTTGCTAGGAAATATTTCCTTATTATTTATAACCAAAAACTAGAAGATTTGTCCTTCCCTAATTGTTTACTTTAATAACCATTATACCTGTAGCTCTAAAAATAACTGTAAATTAATTCTTGATAACACAGTATTTAGTGCCATAGGTTCAGTCCTTTAAAATATACCTTGTGCACACTTCGCAAATATAATGATTTTGTTTTAAGATTAATTTCTGATTTTTTTACGAACTGATTCATCTAACCTTACTGTACTGGATTTATAGCATTTTTTTAACTTGGTATTTATTTTGCTTTATTTAATAATCGTGTATATATTATCTTATTTTTTTCAGTTGTGTTATTTCCTTTGATTGGCATTAATATTATAGTTATAACTGTTTTTTATTTTAATTTTATCATTGTAGTATTGATCTCTTGGTTGTGCTGTCTTTGTTTCTCCTTTGTCCTGTGTTATTTACTGTTAGTTTATGGTATTTATTAATGAATATTGTTTCAATAATTATCTGATTTAAATAAAAAGTGTCACTATTATTTTATATTTTTAAGTTTTTAATTTGTAATCAGATTATAGCTCATTACATTGGCTATTAGACTGTTACAGAAGATTTCAGGGGAAACTGTCAGTGTTAGAATCCTTTAAAATTGTGCATACCATCAGCCTGTCTGCCATAATATGTACCGTATTTACTCGCATATAGGTCGCCATTGCAGATAGGTCGCACCCATAATTTGAGGTCTTGAATTTGGTATTTAAGATTCCCCCATATAGGTCGCACCGGTAATTCATTACCGCGCCGTGCGCCGTGCGCGGAGAAAGGTCATTGTACTCGATCAGCTGCTGTTACGGTGCGCCTGCACAGTTTAACTCACTCAAAGCTCCGCCCAGACTCGTGACCTTGCATCAGCAGCCAGCCAATAGATGCGAGCTTAGCGGAAAAAAATATAAGCTCCACCTCCCGTGTACCAGTTTTGTCCAGTTCTAAAACCAATTTATTGGTATACGCACCAGTTTTCTCGCTGCCGTGACATGTTCAAGTTTACGTCCATCTTGATGTCTTGATACCAATAATTAATTAATTACGATCCCCAGAAATAAATTGTTAGTTTAAAAAATATGCGTCAACTGTACAATACTTCTGAAATTATAAAATATGTATAAAACAGTTACCAAGACTCCGCTCATTTTATCTTGTGAAGTTTGTCTCGTACCAGTATTTCGGCTAAGTTGTGACATAAATACAGTATCAGAAATTAACAATCAGCCACGTTCATACATTCGTGAGTTTACGTTTTTCCCTCGTGCATTTTAGATTGTCGCACTTCATTTTTTCCCCATCGAATATGGTAAAATTGCCGCGACCTATATGCGAGTAAATACGGTAGTCTCTAAGCAAAAAGTTTATTGTGTCCTAGTGATGTTGCAAATTAAATTCTATGTTTATTTCCATAGATATTAAGCAGAGACTACATAGCTGGGCTTCTGATAAATGAATCCATTCAAGATGTTAAGAAAGTTGAAGGTGAGTAGTGTCTGTAATTGCAACACATTTTCATTTTCCAGCATTATTGTTGACTAAACTGATTTAATAATGGTTGACTAAATAGTGCTATGGTTCTTAAAATCTAAATTTTGTCAGTATTTAAGATGCCAGAGATATTACGCTTGTGTGGTAAGGGTCAATTTTTTTTTACTGTGCTGATTTAAATTTAAATTTTTTAATGAAAACTGATGCTTGTTGAGTATGTATAAACAGATAGTGTCTTCAGCTTGTTTTTTCACTGTCTTCGGGTCTTGGTGTGTTTAAAATTGTAATGAAAGACACAAAACTAATTAAATTAATTTAAAAAATAAGTCTCATTCATGGTAATAACAGTTTCTACATACTACTGAAAATTAGTTATAGTGTGCTGGACTATTGTGATACCAAAGTATATTGCGATAAATAGATACATATTCTGCGTAGAATTTGGTGTGAGTAAATTGAATTGAATTAAAAATGTACCAATGAAATCATTTTAGTGTCTGTATTGGCTGGTATGCCTTAATTACAGGATTTTTGATGTAATTTTTTCCAACCATACTTAAAAAACTGATACACGTGAAAAGTACAATAATTTAATCTATTCAATTTCATTCATCTTTTCTTTTTACCTGTTTTTAGTGCCGTTGGACATAATTTACTCCAATTTTACGTAATTTATGGCCATACATAAATGTTGTGTGTTGGGCTGTGCACAAATTTTATGCAGAAAAATACTTCTATAGTATAAATTTATTTGGATGCTGACTTAAAACTTACAAATATTGACTTTCTGGAGACTTGAATGAGTTCTGTATCTGTTGGATCTGTTAAAGAAATGCACATCTGTAATTGGATCTGTATTGGTTTTTGTCAGTATCACCCATCACTGATTGATTTGTCTTTGAAACTGGCTGGTTTGGATAATTTATTTATTCTGTAGGGAGATTTCATAAAAAAAAATGTTTTTTTTTTGTTTAGTCAAAAAAAAATTTTGGACTGTGGAATAAATAATACATATTTTTTTCAATAACCTATTCACTTAGCAGTGAGGTTTCAAACATTCTTTTTTACTTCGTTATGTGGGAACACTGAAGGTACTAAATATTCAAATAGGTACTGAATGCTTGTCCCAAACATGATTGCTATTTCAGGGTGATCAGCAACAGGGAAAGCAGGTGGAACCTGGAAAAGTCAGGGAATTTCTTAGGTAGTCAGGGAATTTTTTTAATGATGAGGTTCTTGAAAAATTTAAGTTACAGCAGAGGGTTTATTTTTATTTAACTGGTTGGAAGTTCACCCTCCCAATGCTTTTTTGCTTGCGAGTACTTCAGCCCTTTGACCACATGCATTAACTTTGGTGATATCAACAGTAGTGTGATAAAATTGGATAGTTGCCTGTTGAAAGAGTGAAGTGTGATATACCTTGACACGGGGGGGGGGGTCGATCGGTCGGCTTTACGGTGGATTGTTAGTGGGCGCCACCACGTGGTACGGCACGTGGACCCGGTGAGACTCCTAACTCAGGGCGTAACATCGCCCATGTGAGACGTGATATCCCCCCTTGAAAACATTCTAGCACTAATTCCTGCCCGCTCTCAGCGTCGGGCACGCTTTTCCCTACGAAGTGGGCTCTCAGGCGTCCCACACGCCGTCACTCTCCACGTGGTCACACTGATTGAAAATAAAAGAATATTACGTGAAATTCACACACCTGATTTATTCCGCTAATTCCGCTCACACACGTACACGGTTGAAACTATACAAAACGCCCGCGGCACGAATCGGTTTATAGATGATGCGCCACCACGTGGTCACATGTTGAATTACGTAGTACAAGATAAAAGACCGAGACTGGCCGTAAATTAATTAATAAAGCAGTCCCCCGACCGAGAGCTGCTCCGAGGACTAAAAGAAAGCGATTGAGATGAAATTAAAGTTAACAGAATTACTTAACAGAGAATACAAGCGGTGAGGTCCCCGGAGTGCTGACGCGTCTGCTCTCGGTCGTTGATGGCGGAAGATCATGGCTCGCTCGACTAACATGGCGTCATCCCGCCGAAACAATTACCGTTAAAAGATATTAGCGAATTCGTGCCACGGGAAATTAAATTAACATGACAATAAAGCATTGAAAATTATGTAACTATTTTTGAATGAATTGAAAAGATTGTACAAATTATAATTATTAAGATTTAAATTTAATTATTGTCTGGCTTCGGGTTTCCTCGGGAATTTCCGGAAACGCTATGATATTTTAATATATAAGTTAAAAAATAAAAGTACATAAAACCCTCCCGGCCGATCTGCCGTCACGTTGCACTTAGGGAATATAAAAACAAACAACACAATTACATCTACTTATGTTTTAGGGGTACGGCGCACTCGCTCGACAGCGCCCTCTTGCCGGGCGAGCACACACGCACGCACACGTACGCACGGGTAGGCGGGAGGTTTGAATGGAGGGTGGATGGTGTTTGGGCGGTGGCATATCGGACTTACAGGGGCCGTAGGCCCGGACGATGTCAACCTATATGCCTAGTGATGGGCCGAGACTCGAAAATTCGAGTCGAGTCGAGCGAGTAGCATCAGCTCGGCTCGGCTCGGCATTCGAGTTTATTTTACTCAACGGGGCGAAACTCGAAAGGAAATTGGATAAAACTCGATGATAAAATATAATAAAATTGAATTACAATTCTTAATATCTCCTTACGTGACTTCAGCCGACACTAAAAATACGTACGTAAGACCGAAACACGTACTTAAAAACAATGACGACAATCGGCCATATTATTTATATTTTAGTTTCACATATTGCCAACTTAACAGGTGTGACCACATAGCAAAGAAGACGAACACATTTTTAATAAACAAAACACAAATTAAATTTTATAATCTTAATATCGGCCCAAATATTACTTTTTTTTAGTAAATCCGTGCTACAATCGGCTCAACGTTACAATAATAAATTAACGGTAGCGTTATATTTGTGTTACAGAGCGCATGTTTGCGACTGATACGCCACCAATCACGAAATGGCAGTTAAAAAAAACAACTGCGCTCCACTAATTTTAGGAAGTGTAGGGTGGCGAACATGAATTTTTTTTCCGTGTTTGTTTACACTATTACGTTCGGGGAGAGTGCATTTTGTATAATTGTTTGCTATCCAAATTAAGTGGCAAGTTAAAATTAATTATGAAGTATAAAGTATTTTATAAAGTGAAAGTATTTTATAAAGTGTAACTATTTAATACAAATACAAAAGCATGGATTGGTTGGAAGTGCCAGCTTGCGATTGGCCGGCAACGTAACGGCGTTAGTGTTGTAGCAATAATCTTTAAATGTATTATATTTGTTATGGGAACGTTTATTGTAATGTTGCGTTAATTGTAGCACGGCCTTACACTTCCCATAAGTGAAAGTTTTCAAAAATGTTCTAATGATTGTGTGAAACGTAACCTAACCTTCGCGCCAACAAGCCTAAATTATATTCATTTTTTTATTGACTCGTGAATGCTGCAGGCCGCAGCTAACTCGTTCGGTCCAAAATAAGGTAAATATGTAGTTGAGCGGTATTTGCGAAAAAAAATGTTAAAAACTTAAAATACTTTAATTATATGCTCTTTAAATTCCTCTTTTCATTAAAGCCGGCAGATATAAGAAATTCCAAATACTTTATGAGATATCGAATTTTTTAATTTTCATAGTTGGGCGATATTTGTTAAATAAAATTTAAAAATTCTGAAAATACTTTAATTATATGCTCTTAAAATTCCTCTTTTCATTAAAGCCGGCAGATATAAGAAATTCCAAATACTTTAGGAGATATCAAATTTTTTTAATTTTCATAGTTGGGCAATATTTGTTAAATAAAATTTAAAAATTCAAAAAATACTTTTTTCTATGCTCTATACCTCAATTATTGAATTGTATTATATCAGTTAAGAATTTATTCTAAATGAATTATTTGTATTAATACTTGTATTTTAAATATATTTGATTACGTGGGCCAGTCTAAGGACTCTTAGCAGTAAAGTGCAAATATTCAAGCTCAACTTAAGTGTCAAAGATTCAAATAAAAATTCAGACTCGAATCGACTCGACTTGAATTTATGATCTACAAACTCGACTCGAATCGACTCGAACTAATTATTGTATAATTCGACTCGACTCGACTCGACTTAAAAATTTGCAGGTTCGTACATCTCTATATATGCCACAATTTTTAATTTAGATAGTTATTGGAAACTAACTAATATCAGTAGTTAGGGAAATTTTTTTTCAAAATCTGGAGGTCAGAATTTTTTTTAATAGGTTTTCTAGCCACTCTGTATTACCTCCATCTCTTCTCTTATAACCCATTGTAGGGAAGAAATTAATAATTACTTGTGGCTCAAAAAATATTATTGGATATATTTTTCTAAAAATAGGTATTCCCATTGGTATATAATGCACAAGATAAAAATCAACTGGAAAAAGAGTTCCTTTGCCAAACTTGATTGCACATGTGTGCATTTTGAGAGGGCTAGCAGAGATACATTAGTGTGTGTCTACATGCTTTAATAGATTTTGCTTTGATAATATGATTTGGGTTAATTATTTTAATGCTGTGTTACTATGACAAATAATAATCTCCTTTTTACCTGTGTTTTCCAGATACTGAAAGAATACCATACGGGATCAAACCCTCAGAACAGTCTCGAAGAGGAAAGAAAATAAATTGTATGTTATAAATAATTAGGTTTTTATGGAAAATACGCTTGTTGGATTTATAAATTATGTCTCACGTATCAGTAGCACCAAGTACAGTACAACCCTGTAATAACATTATCCAAGGGACCAACTTAAAAAAGTGTTATAAGCAGGAAAATGTTATAAGCAGGAAATCATAAAATTACTTCTTCACTTTGTATAAATTACGCGTGGATTGATTAAATTAAAGAGTATAGGTAAAACAACACACAGTACAGGAGTAATACACTAAGTACAGCAATAGAGTGGAAACTTGGTTAATTTTATTTATAGATAATATACCTAATAATATGCTAAAGAAAAAAAGGTTTTGTACGATATAGTTCAGAGTCGAAATAGAAATATTCAACTCCTTTGCAATCGCAACACGCCTTTTGTTGGGGTTCCTGTCCACTTGGTTAATAAACTGAAATTTTTCAGCTACAGAATATGATTTTCGCTTATATTTATCGGCCATCATAGCCGTACAATAACCTGAATAAAATTTCAATACAGTATATTTTAATTAAATACGACCGTGACTACAATAAGTGAAGAAAAAAAAAAATTACGGTAAAGGTTAACCTAGAGGTGGGTCGAAAAGTATCAACCTTTTACTTTGGCACTGATACGCGCCTGTATCAGGAACGGCAAACGAGTACACTTGAAAAGTATCAGGTACTTTAGTATCAGTTCAGAATTCGCCTGGAACAACACCACGGCCAATGTGCGCAGAACCCGATCGCAGATGACGGTCACTTGGGCGGAGCTTGTGAAAGGGGAGGGAGCGGCACGACGAATAAGGGATAAAGAAAGGAAATAATGTAGGGGAGGAAGCGCAGGGGAAGGCGTTGAAGGAGAGGCGCAAAGCGAAATTGTTACGAGTCGTTTGGTTATTGTCCCACATCAAAGTACGCTCAGAGCGCAGTGCGTGCACAGACTTGTTCAATAATAAAACTAATGAAATTTTAATATTAAAAAGTACATTAATACAAGATATAATATTTATATTTGTGCACCTAACAGCTATGAAAATGCAAATAAATTCTCAGTTGACACTAATAACAGATGTAATCAACATTAGGACTTTTTTTTCTGAAAACAATTAGTAACTAGTGTTTTCATACATTAAAAGATTACGATTTTATAAAAAATTAAAAATTAAAAAAAAAACAGATACGTACATTAGTGAGCATACTATATCAATGTTTACGTTTCAAATGTTTCTTCAGATTAGTCGATGATGATTTATAACTCAGTTTTTGTTTACACAAATTACAATTAGCAAACTCATTATTTTCCGTAAAAAAATTCCACACAAATGAAGTCTTTTTCGTGCACTTATCCATTCCTTATTTCACTATAAAGATACTAACTACAAAGCATGACAGCCCGCAACAATGTACATGGTGATACACGGCCAGGACGAACTGCAGTGAATGTTGAACTGATTGATACTGGCTAGTGATGTGCGAGTCTCGGCATCATCGAGAACGAGTCGAGACAGAAATTTTCTCGATCTCGTCTCGAGATAATTTTTTTGGCTCTGAATTTTCGAGAATTTCGTAAACAAGAAATAGGTTAGGTAATATAATATATTGAGGCAGCATTTTGCGTTGCGTGTTGAAATAATTAACATATCTTCAATGTAACGTAGATCGAATAAAATAAAATATACTTGTTACGATAGTATACACGATAAATTATTAAAAAGTTAAAAACGAACACCTTCCGTTCACAAGTCACTACATGAAACGGTAAACGTAAACAATGAATTGTGCTGTGGTTATCACATTAAATTACATAAGAAAATGATTATTTTCCGTTAATAAAACCAACATTAAAGTTAAAAATAAATCATTTTCGGTATCAATATCAAGCATCAACGTAAAACGGTACGGTAAAAAATAAAAATATAAACATGACTGCAGAATTCTTCCGCGATTGCATTTTGTTTTATGGCCTTGGGTTATACACACGGCCAGCAGTATATAACAAGCAACACGATGTTTAAATTGCGGTCCGTATCGATAGTGACATATCGATAGTGGTGAATGTTCAGAATTTCATGATCAAGTACCGTCCATGGCTCAAGGAAACTGTATAGACTATGGAGTCAATAACGTATGTTTACATACGACAGTAGGCAAATAAACTGTTGAGTGTAAAGGTAAAGTTGTAATTGCAATTGCAATTGTGGATACTTGATAAAATTATTGAATAATTGTGTATGTTTGTCAGATTATTGTTGGATCATATTATCCTGTTAACTAAAGTACAGATTTCTCGATCTTGACTCGATTCTCGAGAATTTTTAAATTGCTTTCTCGATCTCGTCTCGAATTCAAAAAAGTCTTTCTCGCACATGCCTAATACTGGCTGTATCAGGCGGGCATGAGAGTAACAGAGGTAGAGAATTACCGGGCGTGATAAATAATGTATCAGATTCTCCTTCCGGTCGCACGGTCTGCGTACGCGGAGCTTTGTTGCCTCCTGGGACCGTCTGATACAGAAGTATCAGAGACTTGTAACTACAGTAGAACCCTGTTATAATGAATCTGAAGGGAGTAGTTTATATGTTCACTATAGAGGGGAAACTTTATATCTGGGAAAACTTTTATATTGGCAATACATACTCAAAAGCATAATCTTAACTACACATAGGCCTAAGCCAAGAAAAGAACGAATGAAAATACTCAAAGCAACAGTTTTATGAGCAAATGCAGATATTATTTTTAATACACTACACATGTACAAACTTTCTATTAATGGTTCTTCGACATCGGCGTATTTTCCTTTTTTCAGGCGTTTAATACTCTGTGACGTATTCGCAGCTTGAGAAAGAAGATTGTTCAGCTTGTTTAATATTGTATTTAATGTGGATGTTGCAATTCCCAGTTCCTTTGATATTAACACGTGCGGGACAGTGGGGTTGGAGTCTACCTTTTTAATAATGTCCACTTTATCTCGCACAGATAATGCCTTACGTTTTTTAACGCGTTTTTCACCCTTTTTTATGTACGTATTTCTTATTGAAGCACATTTGCAGCTTAATAACACGAAATTCTTTTTACCGTCAAAAGTAAATAAACGAAAAATAACGAGTCTGGCGCATCAAAGATCACTACGTATCATTTAGTATCGCAGTTGCTAAAGCTGGAACGAAAATTTCTTACTTTCTATGGAAAAATTTAGTCCACAGAGTTCTATCTAGTGGTAGTCTTAAAAACCTTACTCGATCAAAATGTCCGAAACGTGAACGATAAAAATGAGACGTAAAAATATTGAATTTGCTGCTATAATGTACATACGTATTTGTGTGGCGCTAATTTATGTTTAATTTTGATAACTTATTAAATGTACACGCGTTCGCCCATTCTTTAACTATGCAGGGAAAACTATTTTTTTATTTTCACCAAACTGAGCACCATTTCTGGCTACACGTAGCCTACCGAGGCCACTCGATTACGACTTGTTTATATTATGAACAGTGGACAATGGAGTAGCATATTGGGGAGAAAAACGTTAATGTGATCCAGAATAGACGTTTTGTGAAAATACTTGTAATTATATGAAAATATTTGAGATAAATGTGCATTATGTCGGCAAAATTTGTTCGTGGTACACAGGAAAACGTATCAACATTGACAAAAGTTGTGCGCTATATCCAATAAATTAATACATAACCTCACATCATTTTGCCGGGACCGAGACGGAAATTCACTATAAACGGGATTTCATTATAGGCGGGTTCACTATAAACGGGTTCTACTGTAGGTACATTACTGTATCAGTATCAGGTTGGAACAGATACCGAAAATTGCTGTAACAACCCACCTATAGGTTAACCACAAACAAAAGCCGTGAATATATCCATAGAACATTTAACCATCTCAAGGTGTTAAAACTTTGAAACAAAAACCAGCACCATAGAATACAGTAACACTGTTTCCAACCATGTATCAGTGAACAAAATGCGCGTCATAGGCTAACGAGCGCGAACAGGACACCATATTCATAGTCGTTCCGGTGCAAGTTGTGGAGTGCGTGTGTACCACGTCTATGGTGAACTACACAAATGTAAACATCTAATGTTTGTATATGCGTGCTGTATTTTCTAGCTATGGTTTCGCTCTAAATTATGACTTTGAAGGAAGGGATACTGAAAATTGTGGCAGTTATCAAAGCAAATTTGAACGTTAAAGGCGGGAATGTAGAAATTTTAATATTGTTACAGGCGGGAAATTAAAGCATTGTGATAAATGGAGAAATGACGGGACCATGAAATTATGGTGTTATAGGGGGGAAAATGTTACAAACGGGAATGTTATAATCGGGTTGTACTGTATTGTGTTAATGATTGTAAAAACTTTTTTTTTTAATTTTGACTTTCAGAAAAAGTTCAAAAAATCCAGCATATATAATGTGTGTAATGTCCGGTATTTTACTTTCACTTAAGGTCATCTTAAAGCATGTACATAGGCCTGTGCCAATAATCAAATTAAGTGATTGAATGAGCCTATAGTAACATATTTGTACCGTAGTTATTCACGAGTTTTTGTTAAAGAGTGCCAGATAAATTATATTTTATTTCAGCAATATCATAAAAATCAGTATTTGCTGATTTCATCTGGAATCTTAAACCATTATAATTTATTTATATATATTTTTGATTCACAATGTCTGTTTTATCATAGATACAGTCAAACCTCTATCTATCGAGCTCGCATGTATCGATTGTCCGTGTTTATCGTATACTTTCTACGGTCCCAGCAAAATTGCCATACAACTAAGGTTAAAAAAGTCCGCTTGTACTGATGTTTGAATTATCGTTTTGTTCGCATTGATCGTACAAAATATGTGGTCCTGTCACTATAAATTATAATAGATGATCGTTCCATAAATATTTTGCAGAAACATCCATTTCTTAGACAAAAACCGTCATAAAAACAGTAACGATTGTATACAGAAGTAATAAAAATCACCTTAAATCTGCAGCCAAGTAATGAAGCACGTAAACATGAAGAAAAGACAAATGAACAACAACTTACGAAGAAATATGGATGATGTACCATAACTATAGTACAAACCCAATTGTTATCTTATGATAATGACCATAAAAAGAACTAAAGATTCTTTGTAGATACTAGTGGTGCACCGATGCGGATACCGATGAATCGTAATCGGCGATTATGGGTACTTACCGATTAATCGTAATCGGCGATTATCTTAACGATTACTTTACCGATTATCTACGTCCCGGCGTAATTAAGTAGGTTTTTACCGTGTAATATTTTGTTACACATTTTAGGACGAAATACGGTAATATTTGTATATATTACAAAATTCATCTAACTCCGTCATATCAAGATTACAGTTATTTCGTTAAGTTTAATAAATCTCATTGCCTCGAACAATAAAAAATACATTTTTCCTACACGTTTATTTACGTTTCGTCTTTTGTTCTGTCTTTTGTTTAGTGGCCTTGTATGTACATTACCTATAGCCAGAGACGTAAAATAGATGGCACGCATTCAAAATACCACAAGCAGTTGCAGTGTATTCTATGACAATCGATCTTTTCGAGTCGTAGTAGCGGTTCAAGATCGTGGTCCCGATACCTTTCAGAGTTTATCACTGCGTTTTACAAACACGTTATGGGCGTCTTTGGTAACATTATCCGTTGTTGTGTTATTTGTATGTGACGTGAAAAGTGAAAAAGTATTTATAATTTTATACATTCAGTCAACATTAATAAAATTACATGTGCTAGAATTGGTTTTGAGTCATTTTTATATAATTATAGTGACATGGCGACTAGGGAGAAAAAAGTGAAGTGTGGGATCATTTTTCTATAAACTCAAGTGAACAAAATATAGTAGGCATGTGCGAGAAAGACTTTTTTGAATTCGAGACGAGATCGAGAAAGCAATTTAAAAATTCTCGAGAATCGAGTCGAGATCGAGAAATCTGTACTTTAGTTAACAGGATAATATGATCCAAAAAAGTAAAACTCAATAATCTGACAAACATACATAATTATTCAATAATTTTATCAAGTATCCACAATTGCAATTACAACTTTACCTTTACACTCAAGTTTATTTGCCTATTGTCGTATGTAAACATAAGTTATTGACTCCATAGTCTATACAGTTTCCTTGAGCCATGGACGGTACTTGATCATGAAAGTCTGAACATTCGCCACTATCGATATGTCACTATCGATACGGACCGCAATTTAAACATCATGTTGCTTGTTATATACTGCTGGCCGTGTGTATAACCTAAGGCCATAAAGCAAAATGCAATCGCGGAAGAATTCTGCAGTCATGTTTATATTTTTATTTTTTACCGTACCGTTTTACGTTGATACTTGATATTGATACCGAAAATGATTTATTTTTAACTTTAATGTTGGTTTTATTAACGGAAAATAATCATTTTCTTCTGTAATTTAATGTGATAACCACAGCACAATTCATTGTTTACGTTTACCGTTTCATGTAGTGACTTGTGAACGGAAGTTGTTCGTTTTTAACTTTTTAATAATTTATCGTGTATACTATCGTAACAAGTATATTTTATTTTATTCGATCTACGTTACGTTGAAGTTATGTTAATTATTTCAACACGCAACACAAAATGCTGCCTCAATATTTTATATTACCTAACCTATTTCTTGTTTACAAAATTCTCGAAAATTCCGAGCCAAAAAAATTATCTCGAGACGAGATCGAGAAAATTTCTGTCTCGACTCGTTCTCGATGATGCCGAGACTCGCACATCACTAAAATATAGAAACATGTTTACATTGTTAAACGGTAATTTCTCGATGCAACCTTATGTGAAATCTATAATAATGCTAGTTTTCCGCAACAAAAACTTACCCACTGTAAATTACAATTATTAGACTGTAGTTCAAGTTGTTTACAATAACAAATATAAATAGAAGTTAATTTAATTTACACTTTGCAATGACTTAATAGAGTATTTTATATATTTTTATACTGTTATTATAACTGTATTCTCAATTTTACCTAATCTTGTTATTAAATTCACATGGTAATAAAAACTTTTGTGTGCATTATTACACTTAAAAAAATTTGTTTATTATAATCGGTAACTGAATCGGTATCTGCCGATTATTGCTCTCATAATCGGTAATCGAATCTGTAATCGGTAAAGTCATTTCGGTGCACCACTAGTAGATACCATAATACTACAGAAGCACGATAGCTACCACATTTGCACTATAGTTACCGTAAGAACCAAGATGTATACGTATTTACCGTGATGGTAATGTATTTATTTATGACATATTAAAATTAAAGAACATTATTGAAGAAAAAAAAAAGCATGTTAAATTTTTATATGTATGGTTAGCACATGTTGCGAAGAAATAATGCAGTACTACTACGAAAAATGAAAAGGGTACTCGTGGATTTTTAGGTTATGGCAGTTTCTCTCGTTTTTTTCAGTAATATCGGCCGAAAATTAACAAGCGTATCAGAAGTCGGCAGAAATACAGATTCAACTAAATATTGGCAAAATCAGCTTCTTCAGTACACCTCTACATTTGATGACATGAGTAAACATATTTCAGACTTCAGGATATTGAAAAAGACTTTAATTTCCATGTAGGTTTATTGTGCATATGTTTTTTTTTTTGCAAGTGAAAATTGAATTAAGTAAAATGCTCCCATTTTTATTTTTTTTCAAATGATTAAACTTTAATGACAAGTAACTGATTTATTTCTGACACTAATTTTGAGGTTGAAATATTTTTTTCAAAATCTAAGAGTGAAGTCCACATCTATTGAATTTTTTTGTTGGTCCCCTGAAAAACGATAGATAGAGGTTTGACTGTACATATAATAAGTAAGCAAGCTTCTACTGTATCATATGGTGTTGGATCATTTGTGATTATTAATTTGTATGTCATTGAAACTATGAGAATTAATTAATTCTTGTAATACCCATCTGAATGGAGTGTCCTTGTTTTGTGGTGGTGCAGTCCATGGTGTGAATGTTTATTTTTTCCCACTTCTGGTGCGTGTGACAAAAGAAATAGAAATATTATTTTGTTTTCAAAATTGAAATGATAAATATGCAGTGTTTTGAATTGTTTATGCAATTTTTTCTGTTAATGTTTAGCAAGGCGGTAGCAAAAAAAAAAAAACATTGAATACGTCACTTATTGTTCATGTTTTTGATTATGAAGTTACATTAAACATTAAAAAAAAAAAGGGTATCATCCACATAAATGACTTAATCTCAACAGTGAATTTTGGTGTGTGACAATTCATGAGATATGCTAAATTAAGTATTCATAAGCAAACGAATCTTTAGTATTTCGAAGTTTTAGAAATAGAGGTTTAATCAAATAATTTAATTGTATTCAAAAATTCGAAATTTTGCACAGGCCTAATGCACATTATTATAGAGACTGCTAAATGTTTTGAATTACAAATACAAGATTTTCAGAAAATATTAGCCATGTTTAAGAAGTTAAGAGATGCAATCTCATATTATATTATAATTGGTAAACTTGCAACATCATACCAGTTGTGTACCATGTCAGTTGCTACTTTCAACATCAGTGATTAGGCTTATACAAATATTCAAATTTTCTAATACAAATACTACCGTATTGTATCGCATAATCGTCACACATTTTATACTAAAATCCAGTTTTAAAATTAAGGGTGTGACGTTTAAGCAAAAAAAATATACCTATATATATTTTTGTTAGGAAAAGTTAATCATAAAAACAAAACCCAGTCATGGAAAGTATGTTTATTTAAAAAGCACGCCGAACAATTTAAATTAATAAGTCATGCAACCAAAACCTTTCATGAACTTTAAATATAAAAACAAAATGTGAATGTGAGACTGAACTAATGCATAACTATTGTCGTCGTACACCACGAAAGAGTGCGGGCCAACAAATGTAGTTAACTCAGAACTCAACAGAGACCGCGCATTGCATGCAATCGGTGAGATATCAGTATCAATATTCGACTGTGTGCGCACTCTGTACGAGAATCAACATGACCAAACATGAATGATGCAAACTAGCGCTGGCTAACTTTTAAAACACATCGTTTTATATAGAAAAGATACCCACACAAAGCACCCGGAATCTAATAGCAGGACCAAAAACATCATATGACTTTTACGCAAGGTTTTTTTTATCAAAATTTTGACGCCCTAAAATATAGTTGAGGCAGTTATGCGATAAAACAGGTTACCTCATGACTTTGTCACATACCAACGTTAACCAAGGTTAAGTCATTGTGCGACTAAGATGTTTTGATGGGACTCTTAACAAAAAATATGAACAATATTAAGTGGTGTTATAAACATGCAACAAGTATTCAATTTTTTGTCCCAACTACTGTCCCACTAAACATTAACAATTCAAAACACGACATACTTGTCATTTCAAATAAAAGTAAAATATTATTTGAAATATCAACACATGCACAAGAAGTGGGAAAAAATAAATAAATAACAACCATGGACTACAAGACCAGAAAAAAAATACACTCCATTGCCAAGGCCAGTAAAAGAAGTAAATTCATACATAGTTATAATGGCATATAAATTGATAGTCACAATTGTTCTAACACCATGCTACACAGTGAATTTTTATTATTGAATGTATCTATGACAAAACAATTTGACTCCAAAAATATATTTAAAACAAATGAATGCTTTTGTATTCCATGTAAAATTAGCAAAAATTTGTGATTAATATACTGCCAATTTAAAATACAGTTTTGAAAAAAAATACAGTTTGTCAATAAATAAATTGATAGGTATTTATTATGTCCATCAATGATGTAATCTTGTTTAATGAAAAAATAAATTTTTACTGAACCTTACATAATTTTTTATGTTATATTATTTATTTTTCCATATTTTTTTAAAACTAAAACTAGGAACCAATTTTTTTGATGTTGGACTTAGAGCAATAATTTTTATGAAAATTAAAGGAAATGTTCATTAATTTTCAATATTACTGACTTCCAAACACAATTTAGCAGCTATATTTACAAATAGATTATTTATTTCATGCATAACTCCATAAACTATGCATAGACAATTGTTCAACTTTGTTTGGAAAGTACCAAAAACATTGTATTTTAATGACAATTTCTTCTAAATTTTCTAAAAATTATTGCCCTAAGTCCAACACAAAAAAATTCATTTCTAGTTTAATAATGTAAAATATTGTTAGTCAGGTGAGTAATAGGCGAAAATGAGTTCTCTGTCCAAACAAATTTTATTTTTATTCAATAAATACAGTACCAATGGATTCAACTAATAAACAATTTGTTGTCATTTCATAAAATAACTTAATCTTTTTGACAAATGATAGTATGCACATACATATATTTTGTGTTATTTTGCTATCAAGAGAATAAATATTTTAAATTTTTTTCTTAAGATATTTGGTTGAGACAAGTTGCCATCTTTAACTTGCTGTTCAAGTCCTTTGACAGTGAAGCTCTCCAATGATTTTAGGGATAGGAGATCTAGACTCAACGTTTTAGAACAGAAAATTTAAGATGGATAAACTGGCAGAACGTGTTAATTTGCCCACTATTTTTGAAAGTATGATTATTTTTACTAGTAACATAATGGACAAGTTTTAAATTTTACGTTTTTATACTTTTGAGTCTGGGTCTCCTCTCTAGAATCATCGAAGAGCCAAACTGCGCATAAGGCCAAAACGGCAAGTTAAAGATGGCAACAGTCATGGCTTTAGTTGTATGGTCATTTTTTTTTATAGTTTTCCTTCCTGTGTTTTAAGCACAACCACAATGTACTACAGTAAATACTGCCATGGATGCAAAACATTTTCCAAACATTCCTACTTAGCATTATTACATTCATGCCAACAACATATATTTAAATTGAATTACATAAAAAAATTTTCAGGTTATGCAATACCAGACACAGAACAAACAGTTTTGGTACACATCATTCAGGTGTCTGCAATTTTACAAAATGTATTAAATTTAATAATTAAATATTCAACTAGACGAATCTAATAATTTTTCACATTATCTGTTGCCTATTGATACAGCAAATACGATCTAACACAAAACATCTAAATGACAAAATTGTAGCATGTATTAAGTTGAGAAGATATTCTGCAATGTGGATGTGTTTTCTGCAAGCATAATACATACAAACACACTTTTTATATGTAATAATTTTTTTTTTTTAAATTTAACAGGTTTTTTTTGCAAAAATAAATTTCTTGGACTCTGTGGGGACATAATTACACTATACATAGGGACCCTGAAAAATGGTAAATAAAAACTACCAATAGCGGTGCAAAAAAACTAGTGAAAGCGGTGTAAAAACCCCTGGTAAGAGCGGTATAAAAAAAACCAGTAGAAGCGGTGTAAAAAGTCAAAATTTTTAATAAAGCGGTAAATAAAATTTGTTTCACTTAACACGTAGTATATTTATGTAAAAGGGGGGGGGGGGGGGAGGAGAGAATACAGGAAAAGTGAAAATAACTTAACTGTTAAATTTTAACTTTCCTTATGAGATAATATTGAAAACATCTTGCTATTTTAAACACTTGAACATTTACACATTTAAAATTGTAATATTAATATAAACCCTTGTTGGGAAGTTGCAAAATTTGCACATCAATATTTGATTCTTTGCATCAAATACATAAAATCCGTCAGTTGCAAATTGATACAATTTTCGGCATGATTTAAACGCTTGTAACACGTTTAGATATGGCGAATTGCAATTGTATAACTGTTGTTTAAATTACATGCTTTATTCGAGGGCAAAGTACTAGCTAAATTACTGTTTCAGATAAATGTATGAATATATAAATTCAAGAGTAACACTTAAATCCACTTTTCAATCTAAAAAAATATATAAAAAGTGTGTATTCAACAATAAGCAGCATCAAAACAAACAAGCCCGGAGTTTCTGAGCCAAAGATAAATGTTTCTCCGAACGTCTCAGAGAAGTGAAGATAAAGTGTGTAAGTTTTCTTCACAATACATCAAGGACGTCATTTTGTATGGAAGGACGCCATGTTGGTAAAATTATTGTTTTTTTTTTTTTTTTGTAAATTACCGTAATTCGGTATTGACTTCAGATATATTGTGAATGTTCTAGAAAATTAAGACTTTTTTTTCCGTATAAATGGGGTTTGAAAGAAAAAAGTAAAGATTCACAGCGAAAAATTAAAAAATTCAACATGGCGTCGCAATGATAAAGTGTTTATGTACTTTCTTTTCTATGGCTTGTTATGGCCATTAGGAAACCCGTTGGCCAACGAAAGAAAACAAAACAGTTGTGTTATTGTTAGGTTAATAAACGTAATAAACCCGTTTCTTGAACCCGAGGGCGTTAAAATATGAAGTTACTTATATTATCAAATTATAAAGTGAAAAAATGATTTGCCTAGGCGTCGTTCTGTAAAATATTTTCGTGTAGTGTGGAGTTTTATCTTTGACTTGTAAACATATTCTTGCGCAAATCTTAAAAATAGTGATTTTAAATGGACTATTTCGTGCGAAATTTCGTGAAATAGAGGAATTTAGCCCTATTTCACGCAAAGCGAGAAAAATGGCAAATTTCGTGAAATTTCGCGGAATTTCGCGACGCATAAACGGTTTGTAAGACAATATAAATAACATAAATTGTTGGTATGTTGACCCTATATGCTTGTATAAAAATTTCGTTAATAAACCATTCGCGAAATAAAAGGGTCCCTAACTATACATTTTGATTAGAAAAATATTTAATATTGTAAATTTTGATTTGTGAATTAAAAAAAAATTGTTTATGAATCAATGTAAACATGTGTTACAAATCTGTCAGAAATTCTAACCAAACTGCTTATTGAAATTTAAACAGTATTCAAATTCAATCGTGCAAAAAGACCACAAAATTTCCATTGACAACATTTAAATATACATCTCAATCAAATAAACCAGTACAGTTACTGACCCATTAATTAGTCATTAGAAGACTAGTATGGTATCTACCATTTTGTGATACTTTTTCAATGCAAATTTAATGATAAAAAGTTGGCACATTAAATAAAATAAGCACCAAACACTATACAAAAGTAATGTTAGCAAATTGTGGGGAACCCAGGCGTTATTAGTTGCATGGGAGAATCCATCACAGGCAGTGCAAGGGCTTAGCAAATAGGTAACTCATATACAAGCTTGATCAACACTTCTATCACTTTAAGTTTATACCAGCTTATCACTGAATTTCACAACTCTGCTATTAAACAAAACTTAAATTGTATTTCAAGTATTTTAACATAAAACACAATTTCATGTTTAAATAATAATATACTTTTAAAATTGTGCCAACATAATTGCTTTTTTTTTTCTTCACTAATGACTGCAATTTTATTATGAATACATTGTCAGGCACTTTCATTGAAAACACAATTGGCTGTATCATTCATTATGTTTTAACAATATGTCACAGTAATAAATCAAAGTAAGATTAGCAATGTTTCCCTATACATCATACAAAATCTACTTCACACACACACACACACATATAATTCTCTGTAGATGTGTATATACTGTTTATCAAGGTTTTCATAACTATGCAGCATGTGTCTTAAAAGTTAGTAACTCTGTTGTTTAGAAGTCACAAAATGTGACATTTAACACATGGTTGACATATAGATCCCATAAATAACATCTTGCAAAAATAATTTTTAAAGATCCATTTTTAACTGCATTGCTTCACCACAATTTTAAGAAATATCATACTGAAATCACAACTAAAAAAAAACTAGATCTAAAGGAGGAAGAGAAAATTAATTTGTTTAGGAAACATTTCCAAGAATCAAGAAGGAAAGAAAACAAACCTTCCTGGAATGAAGAGTGACTGTGGCAGTCGCAACCAACTGCAGAAAGTTCCCGTCTCTGGGAGACTGCGAACGTCAACGCACACAACCAGTGTTCCGGTGGAGTGCTTCACGTCAACTTGTTTTTATTTTCCAGGAGCTCGTAGCAATAGTACGTGTCCTCCGCTTGCTCCGACGACGAACTCTCATCTGAGAACATCAATGTGCCATGCAAAGCATATACCGTGTTTACCCGCATATGGATATATGGAGTAACATTTAATGCAATTTAATGCAAAAAATTTTCACTGTGGGTAAAAAAAAAAATTAACATTGCATTGAATATGAGCATAAATAACTAGCATGTGCTGGTTCTTAATAAATATGTTACAATAACGTATAAATTGTTTAATTAAAATAGCTCAGCAAAACATCATGAACTCCACAGTTAAGATGTCTCTGCCGTCTGTAGGGCGGCTACACGGCTGTCTGCAAGAAGCTAAACCAGCCAGTGTGTTGGCCATGCAGCAGTATGGTTCTCCTTCCCTCTGTAAATGCATGGGAACTGGCACCGTACACAATCATCACGTCTATTCCGACTGGTTTTTTGTGATGCAACTGCATCAAAACATTATTTTTGACATGAGATTTATAACACTTTCTAATGCAACATTCTATGACAAAACTGCTGAAAAAAGTGTTCTTTTTTATAGAAAACAAAAACCCTCAATGGGGAAACGGACCAGCAACTCCAGTCCCTACAGTTTGGCTGGGTTAGTTGTATTAGCCGAAATCAGGCTGTGTTAAGTAATTCTGTGTGTACTGTATTTATTTGTGTATGGGTCACACTTTTTATGCAGACTTTTAGTTTAAAAAAAATGTAATGCGACCCTTATGCAAGATTTGTAACTTAAGGTTTATAAAAAATAATAATATTGCACTGTGTGGTTGAGGAAAAAAAATTGTTTAAAGATGGGAAGGAAAAAAACACGAGTGTAAAAAATAGTATTCTTGGGCCATTAAGATGAAAAGGGGAGAGGCAAAGAACTGATGCCATTCGAGGGCGACCCTTACACTGAAAATGTTAGATTCCCCCCCCCCCCCCCCCCCCCTTTTCCGAATTACAGATGCGATCCTTCTTTCTTGGTTGAGCAAGGATTGCTTGATGTGCAAAACCCAACTGCGCAAGTTGTTATTTGCCACTATGCCCCAGCAAGCAGATGAGGGAACGGGAAGTGCTTGGAACTACTCAACCAGCAGGTTTAAAAAAACAAAAGGAGAAAATCACTAGGGGTGTGCGAAGCTTCGAGTATTCAAAGTCGAATCGAAGATATTTTTTTCCTTCGACTTTGGCTTCGACAAAAATAAACTTCGAGTGGAAAAGTCGAAGATTTTTGCCAGAAACGTTTGGCCCACTATATGGATCAATATATATGTATACTGCCAAAATATATTTGCGGCGGGTAATTTCCCGTTTATGTATACAGCATATTCTCTCTAGTACGTCCCTCTTGTTAACGTACAATCCAGTATAACGTATAAAGCCGCCGGTCCCCTGAAACGCCATGCAAATTAATAGGCATAATAAATATATAACGTACGTTTCTGAAAGCCCTGGACGGTAATTTCTCGTTAATACGTATCGTTTTGCCGATATTAATACACAAAGTATTAATCATTTTCTCATTTCATTCACAATTATATAGCTTTGTTTATAACGACAGGTCTTGTGGAAATTGTTTAGAAACGTTTTCTTTATTTCGCTGAGTAAAATGGCAGTTTCAGTGCTGGTAACCGTGCGGATAGAAATTTCATTCGTACAAAAAAAAAGTCTGTTTTTTGTGTGATTGGTGTAGCAACATAACATTTATGCGGAATAATCAAGAGTTATAAATAAAAAAAACGTTTAACTTTTTCAATTAAGAAAAAAAGATTCTATTATAATATTTACCCTACAAAATGCGTATTTTCGCGTTTGAATTTGTAGCAATGGATATTGGCCGAAAGTGGCCATATCTGGCTAGGTACATTAAACGTGGATTACACGATGGCCAACGACTACTAATGCGTTTTTTTTACCGTTTGTTTTCTGTTACGATTACCTAACCTATAATTTGTTTGTAAACATCATTTCAGATTGACATTTTTCGCAATCGTACACAAATGTAATAAGTATACAACATTTATTTAACAGATCTAGTGGCACACAGTTTCCGACGCTAGTGAACATTTTGTGACGTTTCGTGAAGCTTGTTTAATGGCGACGTGACGACGTGGATAACCTGTTTATATTTTTATATTTAGTGTATTACGGCAGCATATGTAGGTAGGCCTACCCGTAGAAGTTATGAGTACCCAACAACGTGTGGGTATCAGCATTGCAAAAAAAAAAAACTAGAGATTCTTACAGCTGTTGACAACTGCAAGAAAAAGTGTTATGTTGCAAAACTCTTTAATATTGCACCTACAACTCTGTCCACAATAATAAAAGACGAAGAAAAAATTGAAGAAAATGCTGCAAAACTGCACCAGAAGAGGAAAAGATATAGCAAATGTATCGATAGTGACCTTGACAAAAATCTTTCTGATTGGATTGTGCAAGCACGCTCTAATAACATACCCATCTCGGGCACAGCACTGCAAGAAAAAGCATGAATGGAGGCACTAAGGCTTGGAATTGACAAATTTCAAGCCTCAAATGGCTGGCTCACACGCTTCAAAGCCAGGTGGAATTTAACTTTACTACTGAAAACCAGATGAATGAATTTTACAAATTTTAAATAAATGAAAAGTACTTATTTTTCCTGTGGATTAAGACATTTAGATTACTTATGTAGTATACATACATTTTTTGAAGATGTTTGGTACCTAGAATGGAATTTTCTTTAGTCTATATAATCATGATGAAACGTATGTAACAATTTTTTTATATTAAAAATTATGTTATTTCAAATCCTTCGACTTCGATTTTCCTTCGACATTCCTTCGCACAATATAAGCTTCGCTTCGACTTCGCTTCGCATTTAAAAAGAGACCTTCGCACATGCCTAAAAATCACTACAAACTACCTTGCCTTTAAAATCTGTAGCTAATTAAGAGAGACCCTATCTTAAAGTGTGGCAGATTGAGACGACTGACAGAGAACTAAGTGAGCAACTTCACCTCGACTCAAAAGAATTATTTCTACTTGACAGAACAAGACTAGAAAGGAATTATTTAAAAACTTCACGTATACATATTTGATTATTTGACATGTGCTATACGCCTTAAAACATGCACTCATATACAAATTTCTTGGCCTCATACATATTAAAAATCTTTTTTTAAATTTTTTATCAATGATATAAGTAAATATTTTTAAAAAATTGTTCTATTTTGAAATTTTGAATGCTTGCATACAGCTTATTGTAGCGGCAAAGCGTGGTCACATTGCTGAACTGTAAGCTAACAAGTCGAGTACGGTGATATAACAGCTCACCTGGGCAGCTCATGATGTTGCTCGGGAATATCTGCTCCAGACTGCACAAGAAGGTGGTCTGTACTTCGCGCAAGGGCAGGCGGGTTGCGAAACTCACGCGGTACCTGGAGAAATGCCTGCACAGAACAGTGGCAGGTGAAGTTACAGAGCTCGTTTCGGCACAAAAGGTTTCTCATCCCACCAAATGCAGTGTAAATGAAACTTTAGCTTTTAATGGTTTCGTGACATGCATACCAACCACTGAAAAACCTTTAATGGTGGGTACCATACAAAAGTACTACTACATAAACCATGAGAAATGTCAGAAACTTGAACATAGATACATGGACATGATTACCAAAGAAACAGACTATCTATTGGACAAATCAAGATGGGCAAAAATGAAACAAAAAACATGATTATAAGCTAAGTGACTTGTTCATATTTATATTTGAAGGATGGATCATGTCTTATTCCGATATTCATAGAAAAGAATAAAAGGTATTTTTTTTATTTGGCTCACAGAATTGTTTGTTGTTTTAAGCTGTAAAACTGATTTTTAAATGGATTAAAAATGATAAATATATTAACCTAACAAAATTAAAATTAATTTTGGTCACATGTGTAATTTCAATGAATAAAAATTTGAAATAATAAAATAAAATAAGGTTTCCACCATTCATGCACAATGTTGCATATTCAACAAAAAATAACTTATTTTACAAGAGACTAAGAGGAAGGCACTGCCAAGAGAGCATATAAAGATCATGATTCATTTCAATCATGATACAGTAAAACCTTGTTTATCCCGATCAGATTTGTAGACATTTTACATACTTTATGTTCACATGAAAATAATATTATTCTACATACATGCAAACAAATACAGCACACAATGTACCTGATAATATTTTCTCCTTTAAATGTATGATATCTTCGCAAAAATCATCACAGGCAGCAACAAAAAAATTGTTTTTATAATGCTACAGTAGAATCCCGCTGATGCGACCCCTCACGGTTTCCGGAAAAACGGACTTATAAATGGAATGGTCGCAATAGAGAATTCAGGCCAATTTCACCTTAGATACAGAAACACTGATTTTTAGGTAAACATACCTATTTTGGGTCAATGTTTTCGGGTTGTGTAGTAGTAATTGGCTGCACATGTTATGACCGATGTTTTTTGAATGTTCAGTAGCACAAGATTGCGCCCATCTTACAGACTAGTTTCTTGTACAAAAATATTAATGTAGGTTATACAGTACTTCCTTGCTGTGATTATTTTATTGACAACAATGAAGATGATGCATCAGCTTAATGAAACTCTTTAACAGTTTCCAACAGTTACAGTACCAGCCATATAGGTATTTATTTCTGTTTTGTACATAAACTGTTAACAGTATTTCAAAAGTGGTGATTGAAATCCTTCGTAACATTCATATTTTCAATTTTATATCTAATTTGTTGGCATGTGTTTAATACAATAAAAAATTGGTTGTCTGTAAAGTTGGTTTACGGCCGATAGTTTAACGTGACAACGTCATGACAAAACATTAATGAAATGATTGCATACTTTTATGAATAAAATTGAATCATTTTTATTGAATTATCACTATTTTGTATGGATACAAAGAAGGAGTGAAATGAAATCTACAATTTAATTGATAAATTTACTTTTATTTGCACTCATTAATTCAAATATGTTTATTACTTTAACGAAAAGATTATTTTAACTATAATTTTACACATGTTTGCTATTTAACTTCTTCCAATCTGTGTTATTCTGTTAAGGATAGGACGATGATAGGAAAAGTAGGAAACATATGGGAGTGTTTCAAGTTTAATGTGCCTCGAAAAAGTCAAATCGATGGTTGTTCCAATCGAGTGGAAGAGAGATGGATGCGGCGCAAGTGTACGATGAGCGTAACAGGACAATGCGCATTACGGGACACTTTTTCGTTCGTGCAGCCGGCGGTTCATCGATTTACTAGACGTTGTCACGTCACCTGAAAACACGAGGCTGTAGTTACATACGGGGAGATGTGGGCCTGCACGTGGGAGACTGGAACGCCGCAGCGGAGCGCCGCCCCCCGGCCGCGGGCCAGCTCCCGGAAGGGGCGGCGCGCCGGCAGCAGGCGGCGGCACGCCCGGGCGCCCAGGCGGCGCAGCGCGGCATGCGTGGTGCTCAGGCGCGCGCCCGCCAGCAGCAGCAGCTCCGTCACGCAGTGCAGCTGGCCCAGGAGCGCCAGCCTGCCGCTCGCCTCCTCCCCCGGCCCGGCGCTGCGCACCACCAGTTTCACAACGTTCATACACGTTCAACTACCATTTGTTTTAAACAAACTGTCAAATAATTGACTAAAGAACAAACAAAGTATTAAAAACAATTAAATAAAAATCAGTTTTATTTCTTCACGCAAAATACCACTACTTGTAAAGGTTCAAGATCTAAAAGTCTATACAATTCCCTGAGATTTGATTTAAGTGTGACAATCAATTATCTTTTAAAATTAAATTATAAAGAGAACTAGTTAATAGAAAAATTATACAATACCGTATTTACTCGTGCAAAGACCCCGCCCGCGTATAAGCCCCCCTCCTTGTTTTGTAAACATTTTTGAGAAAAAATTTAAAAACGTGTTTTTCTGGGTTTATCTGAGGGCAGGGCAGCTTGGCATGCATCAAACAACAAGCCATGTATTGTGAGCGGCGGGAGGTGATTTTGTAAGCGGCAGTGATACAGAGACTGGTATTATAGTTTGTCCGTTCTCAGTAGGAACGTCGTGAGGCGTGACAGACGTAAGCAGTTAGTCCTATCTCAAACGACATAAAGATAAAGAAAGCTGGACTCGCGCGCTGCCGCTGTGTTGATGTGGAGTGTTGTCGGATAGGAAGAGGGGAAGTGAAGGAGGAAGGGAAGTGGGTCAAGGATTCTAACACTCCTTTGTCTGGTTGGCTGGCTAGCTTGCAGGAGGGAGGTTAAGCCACGCCTCTGCCTCTCTCCCCCCCCCCCTTCATAGCATTGCCTCTCTCTCTCCCTCCTGCCGCATCGCTGCCTCCCCCGCCTTCCTCATTCGAACAAAGACGCACGACTTGAAAAGAAAAATCTATTTTTTCCTCCAAATTCGCGTATAGGCGCCCTCCCCTTTTTTGGAGTCGAAAATTTGGGAAAAAAGGGGGGCCTTTACGCAAGTAAATACGGTAGTTTCACTGGAGCCCTCACCAGGGTGTCCACAGTTAGTACTTTCCTACCGGATCTAGTACTTTTATAAGATTTTTTTTTTTTGTGGTCTAGTACATTTATGCTCAGATCTAGTACTTTTTTTTCTTTAATATAATAATATTACAGTAACTCCAATAAGTTTTATTATTAAGCGTAATTATTTTTAAAAACTATGGAATGTATGTGTGTGTGGTGTGATATATTTAAGTTCGAGCATTGCAATGTCATAATAACTTCCTGAATTGTTAAAACCATTAAAAAAAAAATTATAATTTAGTACTTTTTTTTTTCTCTTCAAATCTAGTACTTTTTTCTTGCCCAAGTTGGTACGGAATATTGTCTTCCTTGTGGACACCCTGTGGCCTCACCTGGCGGGCAGCCGGGTGCTGTGCTGCAGCTGGTCCGCGGTGAGCAGCTCCGACTCCAGCAGCAGGAACCAGTAGTCGCGCGACAGCTTCTCCGCCCCCACCTCCTGCAGCAGCTCGCAGGCCTCGGCCGGCGCGACGCGCGGGCGGTCGCCGCCCTCGCCGCCCAGCCCCGCGATCAGCCGCGCCAGCCGCGTGCCCCGGTAGCTCGGGTGGATCTGCACATCACCATCCGTCATCACCCATCACCAGGGGTCTGCGAGCAGAGGATTGTCAATTCGAGTCAAGCTAGAGCGAGTTTGCTAAAATACTCCCGAGTATCGAGTCGAGTTCAAGGTTTTTTTTTTTTTTTTCAGTTTATTGCACATAAATTTAATGTGATGGAGTAATAAACTGAGAACTTTTGAGAAAAATATGGAAATAAAAAAAGAAACTATTATCATTAGAGGTCTGCGAGCCTAAGAATTTTACTTCCGAGCCATCCTTGAGCTTTTGTGGTACAGTTGCAATTTTGGGAAATTATTTTTATCTTAAAGTTAGTATATTGTTTGAATAAAGTATTAAAATGAAGTGAGCTTATTAATTTTGGGTAACTATTTACATATTGTGCTTACATTTTGCACTGCTAGAAAAAAAAATCCCCCCCCCCCCCCCCCCCATTAAATCTTACCTGTTTCCATTGGTTCATTAGTAACTGATATCATCCAACTAACATACCCAAAGTTTACAAGTATATGTTTGTGTAAATATAACATCTTTGGCATAATTTCATCCTTGTCAATTTTTCTGGAGTCCTTACTGAGCTTCAACAAACTTAGCACCAAAAATCATGTTGTTTGAAAAGTACATTCACATTGTTTCAACATTTCCACTTTTCAGCACAATAATTCTGAGAGATTGTCATAGAGTATTAATTTCTGTTCTTTAATCTATCATGCAGAAAAATAATTTGTTCTGCACGTTCAGGAGTTAAATTAGCTCTACGATTGGAGATAGTGTTTCCAGCAGAAGAGAAGCGTCTCTCGCTGGCAACCTGCTTGGCTGGAATGCTTTAGTAAAATTGCTTAACCTCAAAATTAGTGTCATAAATATCTGTAACTGGTCATTAAAGCTTAATCAATTGAAATTAATAAAAATAAAGGCATTTTACTTAATTCAATTTACACTTGCAAAAAAAAAAAACACGCACAATAAACAAAGAAATTGAGCAGTGACTTCCTCCCCCTCCAACTAATACATTATGTATAAGTGGGGCAGCTTGTAGGTACGGGCATTTTTTTTATAACTAAGCTATTTTCAACTTGCTAGACGAACTGACAATTCTTGATGGTTTTCATAAATTCATGGGTTCCTTACAAGATGTCCCGTCACAAAAAAAAGGCTAGTTCAAGGTTTCCTGATGTTCCCGGTCAGGTGGCCAACCTGAATAATCTTTCATGACTTTTGGTAGACTTTACAACACACTGAAAATCTATAGAGCTTGAAAAAGATAAAACTATAATTTTTATTACCAGAAAATTAGCGAATTCATACCGCTAAAGTACAATAAAACTACTCACGTTATACTTGCATCCTTCAGACTTGATTGTGTTCAGGACCATGGACAAGTGCAGTGCCAGCTCTTCACTGTCGCGACAGTCTGCAACATCAACATTTCTTCTTTACTGGACCCAAAGCCAAAACTTAACCGATGCAAAATAATAATGAAAATTGAGAAAATAATCTAAAGGCTATGAGAAAAAAAAGGTGGAAGCAACACACAAAATCCAACAAAAAAACACAAAATTTTTTCAGGAATCTCATCAGTAGGGACAAGATTATATGATGAATTGGGATATAACCCAGATAATACCGAAATGCAACAAGTTATATCATGTAATTAAGTAGCATTTAACCAAAACTTAATTCAAATCTTAAAATAAAATTATCTTTTTAATGTTTGCAATTCAAGGAAATTTGTTTTCCAGACAAAAAAATTATACCAAAATGCATGGATCAGAAAAATTAATTTAAAATGTTTAGTTGAGCATCTCTTATTGAAACAGTTTTAAACCACAAATGCTCGCTAATTTATTTTTATTGTTCTGAATGTATTTGTTTTAGAAAAATTTAGTACTAATTATTTTATCGTAAAATTGCAGCATGTATATTTTACCACCATTTTGGCGGAGAAAGTACAAAATTGTAACTTTATAAAAAATAAAAACAATGAGACCAGTATCTGGATTTTTAAAAAATGAAATAGGACTATAAAATAAAACGGTAAACTCTTGTCTTTACTTGTCAGTTAGGGCTGTTCCCATACCGACACATGTACCGGTTATCGGCCGATATTAAGGTCATAGCCGATTCACAGTAATCGGTAGTAGTATCAGTGCAGGTATCGGTAAAGATATTTTATTTGCAATTTCACGCCCAAGCCATAAATACTGTTGCCACTTGCCTTACAAACAAAGAATTTCTCATGTTTCAGAAAGAAATAAAAATTCAGAGTATCGGCAGTGGTATCGGAATCAGTGGTGTTATCGGAGGATCAGAATCGGTATCGGAACAGCCCTACTTGTCAGGTATCAGCTTGCAGAGATGAACCCACCGCAGAGCAGCAGCCACAGCACGTCCATGAGGTCCCGGTTGGGGCGACTGCCCCCGGCCACCGTCCTCGCCAGCTGCTCCAGACCCGGGGCTCTGCCCTCCGCCTCCCCCCCTCGGGCTGCCGCCGGCCTGACACGGTGCGTTCGCTCATACATACAGACCGGAAAAATTCGCGGGTTCAATGACCTCCAGGATAGACTCCAATATCCTCTACAAACTCGGGCAAATGCCAACTGTTCATTGGCTGCTGACTTTCGAGTCGTCTCGACTGGGTGGCCTGTGATTCGACACTTCTATGAGCGAGGGTCTCCAATTGGTAGAGACCTGTAAAATTCGCGGATTCATTTCGTGAAACGCTACAATTCAAATGATTATACCTTAGTGCTGCTTCTGCCATTGGTTCACTGTTTAATCTGGATTAATGAGGGCCAATTAGAGACCCCTCACTCATAGAAGTGTCGAATCACAGGCTACACAGTCGAGACGACTTACAAGTCAACAGCAAATGAGCAGTTGGCATTTGCCCGAGTGTGTAGAGGATAGTGGAGTCTATCCTGGAGGTCATTGAACCCACGAATTTTTCCAGTCTCTACTCATACACGTGTAGTAACAGGCCCACCGAGCTTCGATGGCGGGCACAAAACATGCATGAAACGCAAACACACTGAATGCAGTCGGTGCACGAGGCCACACACGGCAAGCACGTCGGCACCACGCAACGCAAGCGGTCGCAACATGACAACACAAAACAAAGAGATGCAAATACAAAAATACAATACGTGAACACCAGTACGTCACACAAGATAAACAACCAGTTGTAACCGTTACTGTATGAAATAATTTACAAATTATTAAATGAGAAATAAAAAAAATAATATATTACTTAAAACACAAATATTTTATTTATGTAAGTGCCTAAATTAATGAATGTTGTTATTATTTTAGCATCAGGCCAAGCAGATAGCAAAAATTAATTACGATGTTCCTCAAAGCACCTCTTTGAACCTCATTTCTACTTCTCAGTTTCTGACGTGTACTTGAATCACGCAAATATTTTCCAATTAATTTGTTTCAAGTAAAATACGATTTGTTGCACTATCGAAATACACTATTTTCTTGGTAAAAAGTATTAACATCTTGTGCATTGGATACTGTACTATCCTCAGAAACCTTCAATTTCATTAAACAAATTCAGGAATAAATAAAACCATAATAATCTTGTCTCAAGTCATTGCCTACTGCTGCACGCACGCAGCGAAAGGCCAAACACTGAGGTAGCGGAGACGATGAATGACTCAAGGTTCAACGTCCCCTGGATGAGTACTTTATAAACACAGTCGAGATTGTATGGCGTTTTAAAAAAAGATACTTTCGTCATTAAAAATGGTGGATTTCATCTTCATCGTCATTAAAAATTAAAACACATAAAATAATAATCATCACACGTATAGAGCACAATTACATTGATCAACTGCTACAACAATATGTGGTAAGACATTAAAAATATTTACGTAAAACGATACTTCATATGCTGATGAGTCAATTTCCTAAACAAAACAAAAAACTGCAAATAAAACATACAATAATCAAAATACCAGTACATAGCCCTATAATGACTACAAAATGAAGAAATCAACTCTGAGTGTGAGACCAAGCATAAAGTTTTCGCTTTTATTTAGAAAATTTAAACGCTAGTGTACTATCAATGAAAAAAGTTATTAATAGGAACAAGATTATATGGTGAATTGTGATAAAACCTAAATAACACTGAAAAGTGTGTCAATATGCCCTTAACACCAAATTGCAGGTTATGTCATGGTATTAAGCACATAAGCAGTATTTAACCAAAACGTATTCACAAAAAAAAGTAATTTTTTAATGTTTCAAATTAAAGGAAAGTCATTATTTATGGATAAAAACTGTAACAAAGTGCATACATAAAAAAAAATTTAATTTGTTTTACTAATAATCTCTTATTGAATCACTTTCAAACCAATTTATTGTTATTGTTCTGAATGTATCTGTTTTAGAACCATTCATTACAAATTATTTTTAACTTAAAAAAACCAGCATAAAAATAAACTATTTTATTTAGTTGAGAGTACATTATACAAAATAGTATTATTATAAAAATAAATCCAATAATATAGAAATCTTCTGTTTTAAAAAAAATATATTGGTCTAAATATAAAACAAAAAATCTTGTCCAGTTATTAGGTTTCAAGCATGAGAATTTCTTCCTCCCCATACCAACCCATTTAAGTTCAGAAGTGAAAAAGAATTTTTGACACAATTTGTTTACCGTATTTACTCGCATAATGTCCGCAGTGATTTGGCTACATTTTTGACAAAAAAAAATGGGGTGCGGACATTATGAGGTGAAGTGAGAAAAAAAAAATTTTTTTCCTCAAAATTTTACGTTTTGTGTAGAGTAAAAAAATTGTTCTCTCATAATTAGTTTACTAGCAGAGCGCTGGTGACTGGCGACCCTCCGCAGTGGATGTGAGAAATGTGACAGGTGTCGAGATAATTGGGTGCCGGCGATAAGTGGAAGACGCTACTAATTTTTTTTTTCTTCTCTCACTCGCGTGTGCGCTCTTACGTTCAGAAGCCGCAGCCAGCCTACACAAAATAAATGCTTTGCGTGAAAAGATATTATTTAATCTTTCATTGAGATGGCCACTGACGGCACGGGGCAGATGTCTAATGTCTGCATTAGCCGGCGCCGGCGAGCCTCCCTCCCTGTCCCTTGCCCGCTGTGTGTATAAAAACACCGTGCGCATGTACCCCCACCACTTCTCCACTACCTCCCCTACTTTGTGACGTAGTGTGAGTTGACGTGTACTGGCTTGTGCTACATATAGCCCATTCCCTTGCAACTCGCGTGACGTCGCAGGCAGTTGCGCAGTGGAGTGCGAGTTTCTGAGTCCGGACGGTTTCACCATGCTGAAAAACCCTCTCAGCGACAGCTCCGGAGAAATGAACTCAAGGTCAAAGCATTGTTGACAGCATCTGTAATTTTCCATCCCGTTACTGTGCCTTTGAGGGGTGGCCAAGGTTGCTTTGTCAGGTGCGGACTTTATGCAGATTTAAAAAAATTCCATTTCAAGTATTTAAAAAGAAATGTGCAGCAATTATGCGATTAAATACGGTAATTATACTGGTTACGTATGCACAGAATTCATAGACATAAGAACAGTAATAGCACTACAGCCTGATTGAAACGTGACTGACCTGACGCCAAGCTTGTACGTCACCTCGCGCAGCACCGAGGATATCCTGTCCCTGACGGCGGCGGTGGTGAGGCGAGAATCGTCCCTCCTCGCCACCTCCTGCGGCGCCTCCAGCCAATCAGCGAGGGAGGCGAGGGCGTTCAACTGGGCCCAGAGCGCGTGCACGGGGCTGTCTTCCTCTCCGACCGTCGCCTTCAGGATCTGTGGGCCCCGACCGCCGTCACCAGGACTGATGTGCCGGAGCAATCGTTTCAGTATGGACGTTTACCACTGCACTCAGGGGCGTAGCCAGGGGGGGGTTTTAGGGGTTCAAACCCCCCCCCCCCCCCCCCCAGCACCAAATCTTTAATTAATTTCTTATTCATCAATCAAACAAATTTCATATTAAAATTAATAAAATTTTCACCATTACAATGTTTAAATTTAAGAACCGAAAACTGCTAAAATACCACTATTTTACACCTTAAAATCCAAATTTCCCCGGGGGAGGAGCCCCCCCCCCCTTTAATACGGGGGGGCCATGCTTCTTAACACCCCCCCATACACAAATCATGGCTACGCCACTGACTGCACTGCATAGTTCCTTTGCTGTCACAACCACGTTCCACCGGAGGACCACGCAAAAAAAATTGCGGGAGAAATGCACGGAACTGTCCAAACCCGCAAGTCACAGCACCTGTCCCGTGGTCCAGAACACGAATTGTATGCACGGCATACATACCCACTGTTCGTGTTCTCATTGAAGTCAACCACACAACCTACTCACATTATGTGAACAAAGGAGAGAACTGAACAATCACAAAATGGCGCCCGGTAACGGTATCTTTATGGTCAGTGTCGCAAACATCTCAATGGTTGAATTCCCTTATAAACACCGGCTATATCTAGTTACACAACAATGGGTATCAGCCGATATTTCAACTTTCTGAATTCCTGACGTAACCTTTTTTCCCAACAGATACTTGAAAACCGATACAATTGAGAAAAGACCCATCTTTCCTATTTACCTGCTTATAGTTGCATATGCATCTTATACTACATTTTTTATGTAATCCAAGGCTATTCTTGAATTTTGTATTTTTTAATTAAATAAAAGCATAATGTATATACATTACAAGTTTTTGTTGTAAAATAAATTTTTCTTTATTTACCAGATGTTTTTTTAATGAAAAAGTATAATTATAACTTACTGACTTAATTTCTGAAGACTTTCACTATTATTTACAAAACATGCTGAATCTGTTTTGTATCGGTACTGTTAAAGAAACGCATCGGTAATTGGATCAGTAATCGGACCATCACTAGTTCAGGTTTCTGCAAATATTATTTTATTAAAATCCAATTTTGAATTGAATATAATTTTTTTTAATGAATGTAAAAAGTTTTCATATCAAATTTTAACAGTAAAACATTTTCTTTGCCGACTTTCACATTAAACAAAGTAAAATTGATCTACAGTTTAAAATGAAGAAAAAAAAAAGTATAAGGAACAATAATATAAAGGTGTGAAATGAAAAAGAAAAAGAAAACAGGGCAATATATTTTTCAGACCAATAAACTTTTAAGTTTGAAAATTGTTTTGTTGATCCTACTGAGTATGTACATAAAAATGAAGTTATTAGAAATTTGATTCATAATAATGCAAACATTATGAATGGGAAAAATTAACATAGGGATATATGGAAGCGATCAAGGGAACAATTTCGTGAACTTAATAGGCAGGAAAACGTATTATGCGAGACCGTCTTACACGAGTTTACTGTATATTTGCAAGTTTCTATTAAGTCTTTATTATTTAACTAGGGAATTATTCGAAACTATAAACAGCCTTTTAAGTTTTCTGTAAAACTAACAGCATTCTAGGTACTGTGTTGATTTCTTCCAGTGATTTTTTTCTTTAGTACTCTTAATTCTTGTCACAAGAGTGCTATTACAGTAGCAATATTTCCAGTAAAAATCTTTATGTAAATACTAAATACTTGCCTATAAAGATATTCATGGATAAACTGTGAATTGTAACATGTTTACCCACGATGCACTGAAAAAAGTGTCAAGACTGTAAAATGACTACCAACCACAGCTGTTTTGTTTACTGCAGTCAAACACCAATTAAATTTTACACAAAATATTTTGGGGGATTGCTGAAGAAGCACACACAACAAATTCAAATAAACCTTTTATTAGAATACCAGTCTCCATCAACAAAAATTTTTAATTTTCTCTCTCTAAGTCATGTGTATGACTTTCTTCCCGAACAATGATCTCACATTTCTTAAGTATATTTAATATATTTTAGGAAATTATCAGCAAACGTAAATGTTTTCAATCACTAACATTGGTAATTATCGCAACGTCTTTCCCACTGAAACACACGCTCCTAGACCACGTGCAAGACGTCCGTCCTCCATCGAGATACAGCAGGTTAACCAACCTCGGAGCTCGAATAAACTTGTGCTGTGCTGCGTTACCATGCTTTTTCAACAGTACATTTGACGGAAAATTGAGACGGTATAGTCGAGTAACTGACAGAATGTAACGCTAACATGCACGTGCGCACGTGCAAGGCGACGGAGTCACTCACAACGACCGCGTCCGCGTCGTACACCGGGGCGTTGAGCGTCACCGTGTTGGCCCACTTGACCTCCAGGCCGACGTACTGCTTCGAGCCGGCCGACGAGTCCCCGTGGATGTTGTAGGTGCACACCACCTCCGTCGACAACTGCCGACACAGCAGTACCAGACAACATTTCACTGCACTGCCTGCGCTGGCGACAGGGTGCCCACAAGGAAAATATATTTCGTACCAACTTGGGCGAGAAAAAAGTACTAGATTTGAAAAAAAAAAAAAAAGTACTAAATTATAATTTGTTATGGTTTTTTTTAACAATTTAGTAAGTTATTATGACATTGCAATGCTCAAACTTAAATATCACACCACACACGCATACATTCCATAGTTTTTAAAAATAATTATGCTTAATAATAAAACATATTGGAGTTACTATAGTATTATTATATTAAAGAAATATGTACTAGATCTGTACTAGACCACTAAAAAAGTTATAAAAGTACTAGATCTAGTACGAAAGTACTAACTGTGGACACTCTGGCTGGTGAGTCTTGCATCAGCTATCTCGGTTCAGCAACCACAAAATAATTAAAAAAAAAAAAAAAATTGTCAGTTTCCCAACACATAGGTCAGGGACAAGATTATATTGTGGATTACATTTAAATATAAATAACCTTGAAAAATATAGCAACACAAATGAAATGCAAGTTAATACACCATATAGCACCAAAATTCGAGTTAAATCAGGAAATCCAGTAGCATTTAGCCTACCAAAACTAAATTCAAATTTAAAAAAAAAATTCTTTTAACATTTGTAATTCAAAGAAGGTCATTACTTCCATACAAAGTTTGCACCTAAATATAAACATAAAAAAAAAAATTCAATTACTTTGGTCATGCATTTCTTCTTATTGAGTAACTTTAAAACTACAAATACTCAAAGTTTATTTTTGTTCTGAATGTATCTGTTTTAAACAGATTTCTTACAAATGAGAAAGTACAGACAAAGAAGTCAGTACGTGCACCCTTAATTATTTTTATTGGGAAATTTAAAAGTTTTTAGTTTTACCCATTAAAAATTAGTATTGCGTGCATTTCAAGGCAAATTCAGTTTACTCCGGACTTTCGGTAATCCAGATAGCATCCAGTTCCATTTAGTGCGGATAGCAGGACATTACTATATTTCTGAAATAACTTTATATATAAAATTGGAACCAAAAAAATTTTGTTTGTTGGCGTGCATTTAGTAAACAAATACACTTGGCTTTGGTTATGTCTTGCGTGCAGGTTCCCACATAATTGCAGTGATCCGGATAGCGTCCAGTCCCATTCAGTGCGGATAGCGGGAGACTAGTATATTTATGAAGTAACTTTGTATATTGAAGTGGTACAAAAAAAATTTGTCTGTTGGTGTGCCATGTAGTAAACCAATCCACTTGGCTTTCGTTATGTCTGTTGAACTGGAAAGCATAGGCCACATGTGTAGAATACAAGATTTGGCCTCCTCAATCTGTCACGATGCTGACAACCAGCTCGGCTGCAGCCTTTTAAGAAAACACACGGCTTTCCCCAGTGTGTACGCTTTGCACGTGAATCGCTATCATTTCAAACCCTGTTCCCCCCCAGTTTGTATAAACAGGATGTCCATAAAAGAATGTCCCAGTTTCAATGGTAGATTAATAACAGTTTCATTTAGACTATTTACAACAAATCATACATCAAATTGAAGGTAAACTCTAACCTAACTTTTCATAACAAATGTTGTATGGCACACATTTTCAGATACAAAGGAAGTTGACTCATCGCTCAACACCACAAGATCAAGAAAGTCACCTTCCCGCCCAAACACGCGACGTGCAAAGTTACAACGTTCACCACAGTCGTACGGCTTTAAAGCATTGGCAAACGTGTTCTCAAAACCTTCAAACCGGTCATCTTTGGCATTCTGAAGTTTAAGACTTGCTTCCCCGAACAGATTTCTTAGAGCTACCGCGGGCGAGATGCTCCGAAACCGTCAACGACCTGCACACTTTTGGGTCGTCCCACTATCTTTCCTTTACGATCGCACCCGTGGCCTGCACCATCGGTGGAATTATTTTGCGACAAACTCTAAAATGAATGCATGCTGAACTGAAAACACACAAATTCACTCTTGACAAAATTGTAAAAATTGCAGAACGCAAAAAGCTTTAACCCTTTCCTGCCTGGCGGGACTTGTGAGTCCCACAATGTTTGAAGGCCCACAGAAATAACGTGTGCATGTTTGAAACCACATGCTACCTGTTGGGACCTCTGAGTCCCTGTATAGCTCCGCTCTGCCAGTTGTCGAAGAAGTTCGACTGACAGCCGAGAGGTTGCAGCACTAATACAGCAGCGATGCACCAGTCTGGAGCGCCCTTTTATTTGTTCGTTGAGCTGGACATATGATAAATGCCTGTCAGGACTTAAAAGTCCCATCATTAAAAAATATATTAAATATAAATAAAAAAATTTTGAAAATATTATGTTCTCCTTTTATGCCTACTTAAATATAAAAATGAAATAAAAATTACAAAATTCGATTTTTTTCCATTTCTAGGCAGGAAAGGGTTAAGCTCCGGTAGTCGCCATTTTGCGTTGGTGGTGGTGCTGTAGAGCGAGAAAACAACAAAGCAGTACTCGCGCGTGCACTTTAGCTTGAACTGTTTGTGACCTCGAACCATAAACTCTACAGCGCCTACAGTTGCAACCGGGACATTGTTTCACGGACAGGCTGCACGGGTGGAGTCACCTCCTGGCGGGACGTGCCCGCGGCGGCCAGGTGCTGGAGCTGGGCGACGGCCGCCGCCTCGCAGATCCCCCCCCGGGGCACTGACCCCGCCCAGCGCGCCCGGCCCGAGGCGCACCAGCCGTCGCGGACGCTGCCGGACAGCAGCACGGTCTGGGAGCCCGGCTCCGCGCACACCACCCACACGGCGCAAGGCGTGCCGTCCTCCTCGTCGCTGTGCCGCAGGTTGAAGGCGCTCAGCACGCCCCTGGGACCACACACACGGCGCACTCGTACCACGGTACCATCTTTGAATATACACACTGTATAGAAGTCGCCAGCCCCGGGTTAAATTTCCAATACGGTTTTGAGGTAGGTGGTTGATTCACCGCCGCAATCGCCACCATCTCTAGGGCATCGACAAGTGTCGAACTCTTCGAACACCCCTTCCCCATCCTCCCGTCGAACGACCTCGAGCTGCGGTGAATGATGGGTGGGGGGTGTGGGGGAATGACAGCGGGCAACAGGTGCCACGCTCTAACGTGCAAATGACAACCTGAGACGATACGGGGCATTACAGCAGCGCACTGCAACGGTGAATTTCCCAAGCTGCTCGTCGTGCGCTCCTGAAAAACGTAGAGAGAATCCTATCCACTCGCGACTTCTATACAGTATATATATTCAAAGGTACCATGGTGTCTCGTCGACATCTTCATCGTCGGAGATGACGTAATGAGAATGTGGATGGTTTTTTCTTTTTTATAAAAAACCACTTGATTTAAAACACTTTCTTTGAGTCACACAGAAATATGTTAAAAATAAATTAGAATCTATAGTGTAACTTTTTAGCAGACGTGGCGGAAGGAAAAATTAAAGCAAGCAGCCAACGTTGCTTGTTCTTGTTAGGTTTCGCCAGATAGCAGCACAAGGCTTACTCACGCGAGGTATTTCGGCAATACCGCTGAAACATTGCGAATAGTAACATTTTTTCAAAGTGGTATCATAGAAATACCACTACGAAACAAAGGGTTAAACCATTGCGGTTTAAATCAGCCAACCATGCTACCTAATAATTATTGAAAATCCATAAACGTGGTTTAGCACTGAGAACGGAGTGTTAATGGAAAACTGGAGAGAGAGAAAACCCACCGGCTCATGGCGAAGACTGGGGTGACCTCACCGGAGATTGGTGGGAGGCGAGTGATTTGCCCACTCAGCCATCTTACGTGTATAACATTAAAAAAATAAATAATATTCAAGATCTTGAAAAATTAATGTTTTAGTTATTAGAATCCAACTTCAAAAATTAAGGTAAAAAAAATGTTTCTAGTGGCTAAGAACTTAGAGAGTAATGACAATAAATTATTTACTTATTTTAATTTATTTATTTAATTTTTTTTATGTATAGAGATTAGAGATGTTTACCAACAGCTGAAGGCCAAAGCAGTAAATACCATATCAAATACAAACAAATACAAAAATACAGAAATATAAAATAAAATATATCAGAAGCAAATACACTGGGGTTGTTTTAACATTTAGAATTAATAGGAACAGATTAGAGACTAAGATAGATTAATATGAGCCTGTAGAGTATGAACACTAGCTTCTTTTTCTACTGTTGGAAAAATACTGTTGATTCAATTTAAATTATTTACTAGTCCACATTGAATACCATTATTTTTACTCATTGTACAAATAAATAATGAGTGTGTCCACTGAAAGTCAGAATTTTGAAGCCATTATTTTCAATAAAATAGTTGCAATTTAATTTTGTAATTTAAGCAGTCACTCACAAATCTTGCGCCTAAAATGTTCGTTCTAGCTCCTAAAGAGCCTAAGATACTGTGTAGATCTAAATTGAAGTTTGTAAATTTTTTAAATTATAGTATTGATTAATTTGGAGTCTTATTTGTAAATTATGAAACTAATAGAATTACTTAAATTGTTCCAGATAATGTAATTATAATATATTTTAGATGTCACTAAGGAAATATAAAGACATATGATTGAGTTGGTATTAGAAGAAAAATAAGTCATGTGTTCTAATGACATTGACTTAAAAAAAATATGGAAATTTAAGAGGCCACTCCAGTGTTTCAGAGGCACTACGCAACCCGCGTTAACCTCATAAGATTCAATGCTATTTTCATTTTGCTTATAACTAATTAACTAATATAGATTTCGAAATGATGCTTGCTTGATATGTAAGACAACGATGCTCTTATCAAAGCCCCTTTCTTCAAAAACGTGCATAAATTATGGTTTTATACTAATCTTTACTAATATGCATAAGTGTATTATCTAGGTACCAACAGCACAATTATGCGCAAAAAATTTCAAGACAATTATAAGCGCCCGGTGGTCCAAAACAAAGACTAACGATTAGAGACCGGAAAAATTCGCGAATTCATTTCGCGATGGGCTAAAATACAAATCGTTATACCTCAGTGCTGCCTCTGCTATTGGTTCACAACTCACCTGGACGACTCTGGGCCAATGAGAAACACCCGACCAAAGATTTATCGAATCACAGGCCGCTACGCTGGGACATCTCACAAGACAGCAGCCAATGAGTGGGGTGGCATTTGACCGAGTGTACTCGTAGAACTACGGAGTTCATCCTACAGGCCGTTGAACCCCGCAAATTTTTCCGGTCCCTTACTAATGATGGATGAACGCTAATTTCTGTCTCCAGCGCTGTCAGGGCTGTCCGTGTCGCGTGCGAGTGCCGACTGCCGTGCACGAGGTCTCGTACCGTGCCTCCGACAGCGGGAGCGGGAGATGGCTCTCCTCCTCCTCGTGCCAGCAGTTCGTGACGCCGGTGATGGTCGGGTCGTAGTCGTCATCGCCGAACGGACACTCCAGAGGATTGCCCGTGTACTCCGGCCCCGTCTCTGGACGAACGCAGCGAACGGTCGGAATCAACAGCATGCACGAGGGATCGCCTGAAAAGCTATCCGACCTCGACAGCCGGTAACGCCCGTTTTTTGAATTCAGCTGCCCAAAATAATCGCTGTGGTGAATGATGGTGCGAGGTCCCCGTGCACAGCGTCCATCTGGTCTTTAATTTGGGTAGGCGTATTGCCTTTCAAAAACAAATATCCGACGACAGCTCAAAACTCAAAACAAAATGTGCATCAACTCATGCAAACGATCGTTAAAAAAAAAAAAAAAAAAAAAAAATGCACTGAAAATGGCTAAAAAATTCAGAGTACATTCCAAAGCATGAGCAAACCCATTCCCCAATTTTTTATTGATCTTCGTGTTGAGGTCGAAAACTTTTCAGACAACCATCGTACTTCAATAACACATTAAATCAAAAAGTAACACACAATTTTTTGATGAACCAAGTTAATCGAGACTGCTGCAACCTCAAATAAGCATAATCTCAGATAACACGGATATGAAAAGAATACAGTCTTGGTTTTCAATTGGCCCAGTGGTATCATTCTCCAGGGTGATGCTTTCCCAACTTTTCTTTGGTGTAGATTATTTCACGGCACTCCATGATTCGACCATTCGTTAATGAAATCTTTGTGTTACTCTTTTTTTTAGGCTTTAGACAACAGTTACATCATTTTCTATGTCCTTAAGCAAATGTTTCAACAGTCCCTGATGGGAAAGGCGCATTAGGTCAGCTCAGATAATATGGAAAATCTGTCAATTGAGACTGTTCTGCATATATCCCTACTAATATTATAAATTCGAAAGTGTGTTAGTCTGTATGTCCTTTCATGCTGCAACGGAGAAATTGATCAACATGATTTTTTGTATATAGTTTTTTCGGCAGGCGAGTGACATAGACTATATAAAATTAAGAAATTTCATCCCCAAGTGAGTGAAAAAGGGGTTAATTCAGTTTTTTAATAAAAAAAAAATCATACAAGATAGGTCATAGACACACAAAGAGTGAGTTTGTGTCATTTCTCCGTGTCCACCGCAAGACTTCCTAACCTTCTCCTTGGCGAAAACCCATCTGCTTAGTGAAGCTCACGGCTACTAGTGAACTAAAAGCACTAATAACAAGTTTAGTTTAGAACTTCCTCAATAGATGGTGTTGCCCTGAATAATTTGTAACGTGCTATCGTTTGGTGCGTCAGTCACGTCCTGCCTAGGGGTTACCTGCCTTCCCATAAAATTAAGCTGAAGACTGGCATCCCGGTTTTGATGATGTGTATTCTTGATTCATAACTTTTTTAGCACACATGGGATCTATGGGGATCTATGGCACTTTATTTCTACTGGTGTACCCAAGGTCTCTACCAAAATTCAGCTGTGTCTGAATTCTTGTTATTTGAAATGTCTATTTTGACCGGACACAAAGTCCGAGCGCCAGGTTTATCCCGGGGTGTAGAGGCAGGCCTCGATCGCCAAGAGATTTTTCTTGTGTCAATGTATATTTTTTAAAATATTTCAATACCTCCCATGACCGGACAATTAGTACAATGTGGTAGTAAGCAAATTAATAAAAGTGTCTTAGTATTCTAAATTAAAATTTGGAGCAACGTCAAACGTCTTTATTGTCATAAATTATTTTTTCTTCCTTAAAAATAATAAATATCCAAAAAGCAAAAGTTCCTTTTAATAACATTCACTTGCACGGAACTTTATTTCCCTAGTATTTCCATAGAAAATGTTATGGTTCCACTTTATTAGCATACTTCATTCGCAATGTCTGGCAGAACCAACTGGTTGAAACAGTTCACCAAACCTGGTTGTTTACCTGAGTGCAGGGACGTCTGAGCTCCTGCGTCATGGTCGATCTCAGGAGACGTATCCACCTGCACAAAGGCGACAAACATTTCAAAATTACAGACATGGACCATTCTTTGGCCACTGTAAAAATTAGAACAAAAACATCAGCTATGATTCACCAAGTACCGCAGAAGCTAAGTTTGCAGTGGTCCTGTTTTAAGATGATAATGCAAGGGCTTAAAAAACACAATGAGCATTAAATTTAAAAGTATGATTACTCCTTTTGTCTTATTCACCTAGGTTTGCAAGGATACCCTCTCATTTAACCCATTTCGAGTTAAGATGGTTACAAGCAAAGCAATTTTGTTGTAACTAATATTAAAATAATTTTTGGGGTAAATTAATTGTAATTTACTTAAGGTTATTTATTTAATACATTATTTTGATCTTAATACAAAATCAGAGCACGATGTCTGATGGTAAACTGGCGTCCCGAGAAATATTTTCATATGGTCCAAATAAGGGATCTTTCAATAAAGAAATAAATATCAGGTAAATTGGCCTATTAACCATATTTGCATTTATAGAACGATATGTCAGCCGTGATACCCTCATATAAATATTAGAAAATATTATTGATGTGCGACATCTTATTTCTCAATATACAGTATTCTGTAGGAGTAATTTTGCAAACGGAATGGAAGTCGCGAGGAACGGAAATGTTTAACAATAGTGCTGCCATCTGTTGCAGATTGCGCACGAACCATAGTTCACAAAGCGAAAACGAAACTTTATAGTGTTAACTGTTTAAAGAATTTTAACAAGATGGACAGTATTTTAATAAAAATTCTTGTCAAAACCCAGGTTCAAAGCGGGGTGTAATATTTTCTTTAAATCTTTTTCAATTTTATAGGAGCCCTTTCGTTATATAGCCTAGTTTTATCTTTCGCAATGCAAATGAAACGATTATACAGTCAACATAGTTGCTCCAGCAGAAAATTCTAGTGGCAGGGACAGAAACGTGAGATTCGCATCAAGAAAAGTAGTTGAAAAAACCAATTTTGTACATTTATTCATGCTTGGCATTATTTTAAAGATTTCTACATTAAATTTTGTATCAGGGTTTCATATTATAAGTGTATTTAAAACATGAGAACACATGAATTTACTCATTATTGTAAGGGGACCCTTTTGATACTTTATTGTTTCGATGTATGTCTAGGCCCCACTTTGAGGCGACAGTTTAATATGTGCGTACACTTCTATACTTTGATGTACTACAAATGGCCCTTTTTGGATTAGACAATTTACTTGGTAGAGCTTTCTTTCTCTGTGTAAAATTATATGATTATTTATGCTTAGGTAACATTCAGTTGACAAATGTTGGGGAAAATCTACCACAGTTAAGGATTGGCTTGAAGGACATAGGCATACTTGAATAGGTGAAATAGAAATAATATATCACAAACAAAATTAAAAATTTCACTTATTTATTAAAAAGAATGTCTCAAATTTACCCTTAATATTAATCCTTATTTATTAAATTCAAATTCCCTAACTGCTATTTGGCACCACAGAACACATAAAATGATCAACTGACAGGAGTGACGATGCGCACATTTCCTTCCTAAGCAAAAGCCTTTATTTTGGGTTCGACGATATTTACACAGTTCAAGTTCGTTAATTAGGGTTCTTAAATATTTATTACCTCGGCTAGATAGGTTTTATTACGTCGGTAGAGCTCAGTCTCTCGTTCATCAGACCTCTGAGTTAAGTTAATTGTGTGTAAAAATAAAATAAATTATATCACCTTTCTCGTAGATTTTTATCACTTAAAGTCAATTCTCAATGTTTATATTACGTTTAGACGGCGATGTGACGAAGTGTATGGGAGGTACGTGGTGATTAAATCTGAATTGGAGTGACAGACTCTTACAATTCTTTACTCACGTAAAAATCACTCCTAGGTTCATTATCTTTTTAGATAAAGCCTCAACTATGCACGTTTATACCCTAACAATGCATTATCATCATCATCCTTAGTCCAGGATGCCTTTAATTATCTAGCTATTTCGCTGGATATTCTCACATCGACGTCATATAGCAGTTCTAGCTTAAGCCGGCCATTACATTCTTCTAGCAATGAGACATTGAGACGAATTTCAAATAGCGGCTCGTGATTGGCCGAAAACCAAAAGCTGTTACATTAATTAAATGTAAAACTAGTGAAATCTGCGCGCAACAATAGCGCGGAACACAAAATCTCTCATTAAATTTAAATACATAAATATTAAAATAATAATTTACATTAATAAAAACGGCGTCAACTTAACGGTTTACCGTCTCTAGTCATTGCCTGAGTGGTCGCTGTAATTGTTCAAATTAAACGTTCATTTTAGTCCATAGAACAACATTCACGTAGATATACATTTTTAAATAATTACCATTTTCAAACAAATAAAATATTAGACATAGCGTAACCTATACAAATTAATTAAACATAAATAATTCCTTAATCTGGGGGAAAACATTAAATGTTGCGGTACATTATTGAAGTTATATAGATGTTCCACATCTTTGGCAAGTACTGAAAAACTCTCTCACATTTTTAAAACTTTTTTATAATCTATATACTGTTTCATGGTCATTCTTTTTAGATTTAAAGTTTAATGTTTGTTAATTTTTTTTGGTTTGTTTTTTGATCACATGCCACAACTTGTATTTAAAGGTTATCTTACAGAATAATACATTAAAAATATGCTGTAAAAAATTAAATATTTATTCATGTGTGTCTGGCCCTTGGATTAGTTCCAAACATTATTTTCTGCCCTCAAAATGAATGAAGTTGGGCTCAATGAATTAGGATAGGCTTTATCAATACATATATTCAAATTATTTTTAAGTTATTTTTAAAAATCTCTTAATTCATCTCTCACCAGACATCCTGTATGGGATGATGGACCTATTCATTTCGATCCTAGGTACATTAAAGTAGTGAGTATTTTATTAAGTTAAGAGGAATTGTGACTAATGGTTTTCAAAAATTTTAAGTAGATGCCAAGAGAATATGTCCTCTTGAGTTACAGTTTTCCACCCCATGAAGTTAAAGAAAACTCATAGTTTTTGATTGATTTAATTTTATCAATTTTACTTATTTTTTTTATTTACTTTTAACCCCGTGCATCATTTGGTATTTATATTTACATTTTATATTTACACTGTCTGTATATACAAAACGTAAAATGAAATGGGCAAAAGGTACATTAACTCATTCAGCAGGTTAACAAACACAGTAGTAAGAACATTAGTACCCGCAATTATAACATTAACATGCGAGATTTAATTGTTCATTGACACTGCAGAAACATTGGTCACACCTTTATTTCCACATATTTTTGTGGTTTATAAAACAATTTTGCTACAGCAACCAAATTTGCAGTGGTTGTAGACTTCATTCAATTAAACAAAAACCAGATGCTCAGCTGCTTCCTCTATTATTTACAATAAAAATGAAGTTCAGTGCCAACTTCAAAGATGTGTACCAGCCTTAAGAAGCACTTTAGAATATGCTGTTTTCAACTTATTTTGTCGTGATAGACCTGCAGTCAAAGTTTGTCAGACAAATTTAAACTCATCCTAACACAGATAAACAAATTATTTATTCGTTAAAAGTCACCTAGATTTACTTTGTTCCTTAAAAATTCTATAAGTGTAGATTTTAGCTAGTTTATAAAAATTGGGTGGAAAAGAGTGAGTGGATAAAATACTGTATCAGAGTTATTAATTTGTCGATTTGAATCGGAATTACAATTAGGCATCAGCATGGTGGAAAAGAGACATGGTTGGGAAAAAACCAGGTTAAAAAAAACCAAACCTGTACTTTTGGTTGAAATCAGGTTCTTTTAATTACGTTGTTTTTGTTCTCCGCATGTTCAAACGAAAGCCATACAACATCACGCTATCTGCCACTCATGTTGAACCAGAAAAGTTACAATATCAGAGAACTGAAGTCCAGCAAATCTGCACATCTGACTGGGACTAAACCACAGAAAGGGTGCTATCCCACATGTGGAGGATTCTCAATATAATGGGTGTTTCCCACAGAATGGATATTTACAGCTTGGTTGGGTTTTTCCCACAGAATAATTTTTTTTTTTTTAAATAATGGTAATAATCTTACAGGGGGCTTTTATGTAAAGTTAAATTAAATATCCTAAAATACCTTTTTCGAACACTATAGATTTTCCAATACTAACGCTAAAAACAGTGTTCCTATATTGGTAATTCCTAAGCAACCATTAATAATATTTTACAGTATTTTTAATGTAGCTAACTGCTAACCTAACGTAATCGACCATTCTCAAGCATTGTGAAATTACTTTGTGAAAGAGTTGATTTACATAATGAAAATAAATTTCTAAAAACTTTGCTCATGGACTCGAGAGCAGAAGCCTGTGAAATAAAATAATTATCCCAGATCAAGCAAAAACTAGAACACCATGAGAAACTACACAAAATCTTTTAGTTTTGCAGTGAAAACATCCTCCAACATTAAGTTATCAAGTCACCCTGAAGTGCCGGGCATGTCCGACCATAGTAACATGACTAGTGACCTACTTCCGATGCAGCATGTCATGAATCTCAACACCAACTACCAACCTGACGACCAAGAAGGCTCTACCATTGTGCAGTATGTGCACAAGTCCCGTGCCAACTGCAACGCTGATACCAAACATTAACCAAGTTCAGAAAAAAAACAACAATAAAAGTTGGCATACGTAACATATACTCTCTTAAATCCATATCTAAACCTACTTATCAGAAGTCAAAAGCTTTGAAACCTCCATGCTGGAACAGGAAATTGTCAATTATCTTTCCAATGAATAAAACATAATACCAAATCACCCTTCCTTGTCTTGGCCCTAAAGATAACTTCAGCCATATGAACAGCATAATTACCTGGCCTAGCAGCCAAATTATTAGCCGTTTCTATGGGAAGCTTCATCCTGAGCAAATTGCCAACAATGGACCCACCCTTGCGGATGCAGCAATTGTCAATAACATTTCATTTTGTACCCCCATTACCAGGGCGTCTGGACCTTCTTTCAACCAGATGCCAAGAGGAACATTACTCAAAATTCAGAGCAACCTAGCATTAAAGATTTTTAAATATCATATATAAATGTCCGAGAACTTTAAAATTCATCGAATGAATTTTATGAAAATATTATTTCCAATACAATGTCATTTGTCTTGCCGAAACATGGTTAAATGAATAGTGTAAACTCTCTGTATTTCACCAATCAATACATATTTAGAAATGACAGAAATCCATACTTACAAGAAAGGAGGTGGCTATGCATTAATAGCTATTAACAAAAAATATTCATATCAGCTAAACAAACCTACACATATATTTGACTCCTCTGAGGTTATGCCTTATACTGTGAGCGTGAATCGGTGAATCTAAAACCACTTACCCCATAAACTAAGATAATGTCTTCTTTTTCAATGCTTGCTTCATCAAAAAAAGCATGTATATACGTAGGGGCCTTCATAAATTCAAAATCATAACTCTCACCATCACATAATAATTCGAAAAATGTTCTACAATTCAACGTCGTCATATTTCCCGGCACCGGAACACCATAGACACCAACGAGCACCGACTTCAACTCTTCAACTTCAAACTTAAACAACTGGGACTGGCCTACGTTTCCGTTTGTAGCCATAAGCAAGTCTGGTGCTCCGAAGATCAAAAAGACCCCTGGGCAAAGATATCATCGTCACGTGAGAGAAGATGATGCAGCTACAGCATCACGAGATGCTGCGTGTATTACGGATGCTGTAATGGTTATATTAACATTCCCAATCAGGAGCACACGGAGTAAACACTGGACCCGTTTTGCTTCGTCGTAACGTAAATATAAGGGGACGCTGAATTGCTCCCCATTGGAAAGGGCGCCTTTCAGGTTTTTTCAAACACACACACAATTCTTTAAATCCTGATAGGCTGCCTTTCCAGAACGAGTTATTAACTGAATTTTAAACCGAAAAGAATCCTGAAATGTGCCCCATTGGAAAGGGTGCCTTTCAGGTTTTTCTACATAAGCAAAAGAATTTGTAAAATCCTGATGGGCTGCTTTTCCAGAAAGTGTTACAGACTTCCTTTTAAGACAAAAATTATCCTGAAATATGCCCCATTGGAAAGGGCGCCTTTCATTTTTTTCTTCATATGCAAAACAATTTACAAAATTCTGATAGGCTGCCTTTCCAGGGCTTGATTTTTGCTTTGTTGTTTGTGGGAAATTATCCTGAATTGTGCCCTAATGGAAAGGGTGCCTTTCAGAAATTTTTAGTTTTCGTTAGATCGTTGTGGGCACTAAATTGTGCCCCATCGGAAAGGCCGCCTTTCAGGTTTCTTCCTTGTGCGCATACAGTTCGTAAAATCCTGATGGGCTGCCTTTCCAGAGTTGGCTGTTCGCTTTGTTTTAAGCGAAAGAAAACCCTGAATTGTGCCCCATCGGAAAGGCCGCCTTTCAGGTTTTTTCCCTTGTGCGCATACAGTTCGTAAAATCCTGATGGGCTGCCTTTCCAGAGTTGGCTGTTCGCTTTGTTTTAAGCGAAAGAAAACCCTGAATTGTGCCCCATCGGAAAGGCCGCCTTTCAGGTTTTTTCCTTGTACGCATACAGTTCGTAAAATCCTGATGGGCTACTCAGACAGTTTATACTCTTTATATTATTCCAAGACTATTTTGAATTGTCCCCTATTGTTGTATGATCGGCGCACACAAAATGCACACAAAATGCAATCAATGTATGTCTGTACAAATTATTATTCAACTTATGGTGTGCAACAAAACGAACAATTTTAGTTTCCTTGTAATATTATATTTAAGCACTAGCAGCGATACCCGGCGTTGCTCGGGTTTTGATACATCGCATGTTTAATGGTATAAAAAATATATAAGAATACGTTTTTTAACATAGATATTATTGATTTTTATTTTCGATATTGAGAGACTTATTCGGCCATTATAAATGCGGTGTATATTTATAGAGTATATCTAATAGAGTAAACTAATTAACGAAATAAATTAATTTTAAGAAAAAGTTAAGTAAGTGAAAAATTCATGTTTTATTTACATATTTACATATTATATTATTTATATAGCCTACATATTACATGTTACATTATATATTGACATATATTATACATTTACATTTTTTATTTTAGAATTTTTTTTAAATTTATTTTTACAACACTTGCTTATACACTACATTTATAGTTTTGTTGTTCGGACTATAAATAAACAAATCTCGAGGTGATCCTACTCGTGAGCATGCGACGTATAGTTGGCCGTGTGCAAAGCATGGTTTCCTTAAGTCAACTCCACAGTACTGTAATGTTTGGCCCTGTGCTTTGTTAATGGTCATGCTGTAAGCCAACTTCACCGGGAACTCTAAGCGTTTAAAAGTAAAGGGCAATCAATTTGATATTAAAGGTATCCGTGGTATAAATACTATATTTCCTTCTTTACCAGTCATTATACTGGCTTCGATGACGTTATTTTGTAGCTGTTTGATGCAGAGTCTCGTACCATTACACAGTTTCAGCGAGTTCAGATTTCGTAATAAAATAACTGGTGAACCAATTTTTAATTTAAGACAGTGTGACGCCGTCCCCGCTACCTCTGACTATTTAGACGGGATTTTTGCTCGGGTTCGTGATCTCAGGGAAGGTTCGGCCTTGTGGCTAGAGGTAGGGGTTAACGCAGTAGGGCCCCCCGAGCTGTTATGGCCACTCGGGACGCCTGAAGAATAACATAAAGTTTCTGAAAGATAGTTGGTGAATTTAATACAGCACAGCCCAACACATGGTGCTGCCCGTTCTGGCCGTAACGGTTTGCCCGACGCGACTAGTCACACGCGCAGCTCACTTCCTCAGTGGCGGCTCACGATTTTAATGCGCGTGAGGGGCGAACTTGTACACGTGATTCGATAGTTACAAAAATACACTCTGACATGGCGCACAATATCTTGACGAACAATACACTTCACTATTACCTAACACTTAATAAACTGGGCTATTTTGGCTCAGCTTGGTTGTGGCAGAGCGTGGGGAAGGAGTTTCTTGGGGTCGCTGGTCCCCTTGCATCAACCCAACCATAGGGTAGTCTCCTTGTTCTGTGCAGATTCCGGGATTAGGGTTAACACCACTTTGATTAGGGGTGTTCCGGTCACCCATTCCTTTGGTGCCCCAGTTAAGAGTTCGGCGGGACGTTCGTCCGAAGTGTATAGTTTTATCTTCGAAGTCCAATGTCGCCTGCTGCTGTGTGAGCCAAACTTGGCCCAGCACGAGTTCTTCTCGAAGGTCCTTCGCGACCAGACATGGGATCTCCATCTCCACATCGGCTATGCAGCATTGTACCACAGCATTGCCCAGTAAGGTCATGGTGGATCCCTGGGTGGCAAGCTGGGCCATTTGGGGTTAGGACTTAATAGGGGTCCCGGGTCTCTGCACAATACTCTCACGCACAAAATTAGTGGTGGCGGCTGAGTCGATAAGAGCCTGAATGGGCTATGAGTCCAGTTGCACCTTGACTCTTGGCAGTTCTTGTTGTGGGTGGTGCTGTACGCACATAAGGCTCGGGGTCGGTCTACTTTCAAGCCGAGCTTGGGAGTTGAGATTTTCTACCTTCGATGTAGGGGTAGGGCTCGTTGGCACCACTCTTTCCCTCCAGGGGTCTACTGTGTTGAGGCTGTTCCTTTCAGACTGTTGGCAGCGTAGCACTGGGCAGTCTTGATGAATGTGTTGTTCAGGACAGTGCCAACACTTCGGCAATCTTTTGTTGGGGGTAGCATATTCTTGTACCGGGGTTGGTGGTGACCACAGTTTGCTTGTTACAGTGCCCCTAGTTTCGAGACAGTCTCACTGCACGGTAGTGACTTGAACAATAAGTTCAGATAAATTCTCGGGAGGTGGATGCCGCAGAAATGCCCGAAGGTTGGGCCGCACCAGCTCCAACAAGGTAGGCAGAAATTCATTTGGGTCTCTCCCTGGGTGTAGCCTCTTATAAAGTTTCCTTTTCTGTAGTAAGAAATTTTCGACATCCTCTCCTTCCTGTTGTTTGGTACTATATAATTGGGCAGTAAGCTATGCCAGTCTTGATTGGTTTCCAAAATGGTTCAGGAAGCCCCCTGTGAACTCTTCCCAGGTGTCATACAGCCCTTGATGGTTATTCCACCATCTAGAGGCTTCCCCAAGTAGTAATGGACCTATCTGGTCCACCCATTCGGTGGGGTGGATTGCATGTGCCCGTAGGGCTTGCTCCCATTGGTGGACAGATTGCACAGGGTCCTCATGATCCTGCCCTCTAAAGGGCCGAGGTACACTTGCAGATCCTGTACTTGAAGGTAAACTGGGATTCACTCTACACTGGGCACAGGTAAACGACATCCCAGCAAGGTCCAGTGGTGTATCTTCCCAGTCTAGACAGGCGAGATGGTAGTCGCGCTGACAGGCCTGGCAGGTGACGAGGACTAGGGCTGTCCCCGGGCAGTTCGGCGCAAAGCAGCGCCGGGGAGCTGGAACTGTTGGCTTCTTCTCCACCAGAAGTTGTCTGCAGGGCTGGCATATATGCTTGTTAAATTACTTGTTCCATGAAACCAAGGCTTTGTAGGTGAAACTGGTCATTGCAGCATACACAGGTAATGCTGGGTACATCTGATGCACTGCAGCGAGGTGCTGCACAGGATCCAGCCATCGTTCAGATGGGTTGGGAGCCACCAGGTGTTTTCTGCACTCCTGGAAGTGGATGTTGCTCTGGCTGTGATGAGAAGCTCTAGCGGTGGTAGGTTGTGGTCCTCAGCCTATCTAGACTGACACAGGCCCCACGTTGGGCGCCAAATTGACATGTCCCGGCACCGGGGCTGGTGCTGGAGAGGCCAGGGGTGGAAGTGCACACTCCCTGAGGCTGGGTGACCTCAGTCGCTGCTGCCGAACAGCTCCTGGAGTCGGGCAGCGATTCCGGCGGAGAGGGGCTGGGGCCGTGGGTCCTTGGGCCGGTGATCCGCGAGGTCGGGCCTGGATGGACGTTTCTTACCAGCCCTTTTACTGGGCGGGGAAAAGAGGGGTTAGCGGAAGCCTTAGAGCGAACACCCAAAGGCCGCTCCAAGGGGGAGGGGGGAAGTGGTACTCCTAGAGCGAGCACCCAGGGGCCGCTGCAGGGGAGGTGATCTAGAGCGAGCACCCAAGGGCCGCTCCAGAGGGAAGGGGTTCTAGAGCAAGCACCCGAGGGCAGCTCCAGAGGAAGGAGGGAAGAGGAGTGAGAGCAAGGAGAGTAATAACTTTTCCTCTGTTTCCAATGTTCCAAGTTTTAATTGCCATTTACTTGGAGAGGAGCTCTAGCTAGGTTTTTTTTCTCCTAGCCTAAGTTTATTCTAAGTGTGTAGGGGAGGGTCCAGGTTAGGGGAGGACCTAAGTGTGTCTCAGGCCGAATCCTATACACTCTACCATGCGGGTTTTTAACCATGCAGGACAAGGGCGCATGCATTGTGTGCTTATTGGGGTTTACTGGCCAGCCATGGCTGCAATTGGTGCCATGACTGACACCCCATTGGTCGCCTAGCTAAAAAGCTAGCTAATGTGACCCGGGTAAAACCTGCATAGACACAGGGAAAACCCTGGGCCGGTTCATGCGGGGATCAAATAATATCATGCATTAAGCATGCAGGTAACTACTGGACAAGACGGAAGAAGGGTCCAGGTAAGAAGAGTTGGAGGGGCTGAAAAATCAACCATGCTGGAGTTGGGTGCTTGGGCCTTGCAGCCTGCATTTAAAGTTTGGGAACTCCTGGGTTATTATTAACCAGGGACGCGAGCGCTCCCAGGGGCGGGCGACTTCACTCGTCAGCCCAGCCACAGCTGCCCAGGCAGCCACAGTTAAAACAGAAGTGGGCAGACGAGTCAGTAAACTGGCTCGAACTGCGGGCGCACAGAGCGAAAGGCAGCCTGACATTGCGCCATCTTCATCTTCCTTCTTCAGGTTAACAGCAGTACTTTTCAAGCCAGGGTGGGGGGAGGTAACCAACCTCGCCACCCAAAATCCCCGAGACGGTTGAAGGTCGCGCCGCTCGAGGCTACCAGACCTACAGTAGCCCCAGCTGAAGGTTCCTGATGTCTTCCTTCAGAGTTCCGATGCATTTCAATTCCTTTGCGCGCGCAGCAGTTCACAGCTCCGCAAGTTACAGCCCGCAATTCGTCTACACTTCGCATCCAGGGCACATCGAGCTCCCCTGCGGTGCCTTCGCCGACGAAGCTGCTTCTTGCTACGCGCCGAGCTGCATTCAGGCTACCTTTCACCTCGATAGCCATAATAACGACACTACAGGCCGGCCATTGGTCCGCGGACTACTATTGGTTATTCGCAGCCACCCCAGCAATGCAACTCTCGAGCTGGGCTCCCGTTATCCGCCACTAGAGGTGGGTCGAAAAGTATCAACATGATATTATGTAACTGATACACGCCTGTATCATGTACTACAAACGAGTACACTTGAAAAGTATCAAGTACATTAGTATCAGTTTTTGAATTCGCCTGGAACAACACCACGGCCAATATGCGCGTGCGCAGAACCCGATCGCAGATGACGGTCACTTGGGCGGAGCTTGTGAAAGGGGAGGGAGCGGCACGACGAATAAGGGATAAAGGAAAAGAATGTAGGGGAGGAAGCGCAGGGGAAGGTGTTGAAGGAGAGGCGCAGAGCGAAATTGTTACGAGTCGTTTTGTTTATTGTCCCGCATCAAAGTATGTTCAGTGCGCAGTGCGTACAACGTCTCGTTCAATAATAAAACTAATGAAATTTTAATATTAAAAAGTACATTAATACAAGATATAATATTTATATTTGTGCACCTAATAGCTATGAAAATGCAAATAAATTCTCAGTTGACACTAATAACAGATGTAATCAATATATGGACTTTCTTTTTTCGAAAACAATTAGTAACTAGTGTTTTCATACATTAAAAGATTACGATTTTATCAAAAATTCAAAATAAAAAAAAAAACAGATAGATATAGACGCCGTCCCCGTTGCCTGATCTAATTCTACGTGAATTTAAACTGGTTGATTAATTTTGGATCTCAAGGGTGGGGTTCCTGGCCTTGTGGCTGCAGGCAGGGACGCGGCGACAAAGGGCCCCCCGGGCTGTTATGGCCTCCCAGGACGCCTTATTAATGAAACACACACGTACTTGTAGCTGTTTTATTGCGTAGCACAATCTACACGTCACACGCTCACGTAACTGGCCGCTTAATCGTCGACCTAAGCTCCGCGCACGATGAACCTGTTCTGGCTTAGGCGAATGTACGTGGAGGTAACGCTAAGTGCGGGGGCGATAGGTCCCGCAAAATTACTTAAAATAACACATTACACTAAATCACTGTGGTTAGTCCCGCACAGGAGGATATGCACAGGCGGCTAGTCCGCGAGGTGGCGAGGGCCATGTTAAGCTGGGTACGGACACGGTGGAATCTGGTATGATATCACACACGTGGCCGTGGCACGTCCCAGTTGATGACCCGTCCGAATGTTTGGGGTCGCGTTTGGCGCAGTGCCGCCCTGCGTGGGCAAAGAACTATGTCCCGAGGTGGGGCGTTATAGCGTGAGGCGCAGGTGCCACGATGGATCACCTAATTGATTACGTAAGATATAAAAAGTCCCTGGACGGGCTACACATTTTATTAATAGACCGCGCGATGTCGCTAACGGCCGATTTGGGCCGACCGGGGAGCTGATATAAAAACGGTTTGGCTATAATTACCTATTGCAGTTACAGGATGTTGGCGCGAAAGTTGAAGGCTCCCCGTGCGTGGGCTGCTGGCCCGGGCGAGTGCTGGATGGCGACTGACTAACCTCCCTGGCCGCCGGGGCCAGGGAGGGGGGAAATTCCGCGGGAAAACTGCGGAGCGCGGGAAGATGACTTCGGCCAGTTTTGTGAATGATAACCCTTTATAAAAAGATTATTAACTTAAAATTAATTATTGATGGTTTTAGATTTATTAGTTTCTGTTTATATTATCAAATGCATGAATAAACAATACCCTTGCGCAGTGCCACACCCGGCCGGGCGCTTTGCACACGTAGGAGGCCGTGACTGACGTCACGCCGTTCGGGGAACTGCACTACGTTGCGCGCACGGGCGCGTTCGGGGCGCGGCACTTATCAGGTGTTGAGGACACATAACGGCCTGTGCTCCTGTCTTCCACAGCACCTGCCGCGGCGGGGACCACTTCGGGGCCAGCCCGGCGCAGAAGTTTTTTGCCCCCGCCGAAAGGCGGTGTTGGCGAACGTAGACCCACTGTCCGGGTGTGAGGGGGACAGGGGCGTGCGTGGTGGCGGGTGTTTTGCGGGCGAGGAACTGGGCCTGTCTCTCCCGCGCCTGCTCTCGCATGGCCTCGATTTGGGGCCGCAGCTCCTCTCCCCACCAGTCCTCGGTGGCTGTGTTGGCTACTCGGCACTCTCCCGGGAGTGCCAGGTTTTGTCCCTGTACGAGCTCCGCGGGAGAGTGGCCGGTAACGGCGTTGACGCGCCGCCTCAGGCAATACAAGATCTTCGGAAAGTGAACGTCCCATTTAGTGTGGTCATCCCCCAGGCGTAGCCGGAGCTGGGCCTTGATGTCCTGATTTCTCCTCTCCGTAGGGTTGGGGCGTGGATGGTACATGGGGGTAGTATGGTGGGTGATGCCCCAACGGCGACAGTCTGCCCGCCATTGCTTGCCCATGAACTGACTGCCGTTGTCCGTCAGGAGGACCTTCGGGAAGCCGTACCGGGAGTAGACCTCCCCCTCCAACAGGTTGGTGATCATCCGCGCCCGGACGTTAGACGCCGGAAACGCCTCCACCCATCGCGTGAATAGGTCGGTGACTACCACGAGGAAGCGCTTCCCCCTGGGTGTCCTTGGGTACGGGCCAATGACGTCCAACGCCAGCGTGTGGAAGGGTGCCTGTGGCCTGCGGGGCTGTTGTTGTTCTACCCCGTCGGCCCTCCGGGCCTTGCGTTGTTGGCAAGGCTGACAGCCCCTGACGTACTCCCGTACGTCTCGCGCTACCCCGGGCCAGTGGAAGGTGTGTCGCAGCGCCTCCTGGGTCTGTTCCGCCCCGGGATGCCCCGCCAGGTCGTGATCGTGATAGAAGTGCATTACCGCCGGACGGGCGGCGGCGGGCACGTATGTGCGCCAGCTCTCCATGTCGCCGGGGGCGCGTGTCTGCAGCTTGCCGTCCAGACACCGCTGGAAGGAGCGGTGCCCGGCCGCGCACGCGGCCACGTCGGCAAGCGCCGTCGCGTCCGTCAGTTGTGCGTGACGCACGACCTGGACGAGGCTGGCCAGGTTGTCGGGCTGGGGGGTTTCCGGCGTAGCGGTGTTTTTGGTGGCGTACAGGGCAGCTGTCTCCCCCCCCTCGGGCTGTTCATGGGAAGTTCCAGGTGGCGGCAACAACTCCTCCCACGTCCCCTCGTCCTCGAACTCTGTGCCCGGGTCGGGGTGGCGGGACAACTCGTCGGCCAGTTGATTCTCCCGACCCGGCACGTGCTCTACGTGGAAGTCAAATGTTTGTAAGGTGAGTGCCCACCGGGTGAACTTGGATTTCCGTCCCTGCACCGAATCCAGCCACTTTAGGCACTGGCTGTCAGTCCGGAGTGTAAAGGGTCGATTCTCGAGGTGGTGCCGGTAGCGTCCCACGGCCCACACGACCGCCAGACACTCCTGCTCGTTCACGTGGTAGCGGCGCGCCGCCGGCCCAAATTTGGAACTGGCGTATTCCACGACGCGCCGCTCCCCGTCGGGACCCAGCTGATACAGGACCGCGCCCATGCCCTCCTGGCTGGCGTCGGTCTGCAGGTATATGTGCTCTGCGGGTTGTAGACGACCAAGGGTGTGACATTCCCGGAACAGGCGTTTGACGGCGTTGCTGCTAAGACCTGCGCGGTGATGCGCGGTGATGCACGGCCAGTGGTGTTGTAACTCACGATCTAGATGCGGTTGCGGAATTGGCGCGAAGGTGGCCTCTCAACGTTGCGCAGAGACGACCAGCCTCTTCGAGCTCCCGGTGGGTACTGACTCACTTGTGTAGCACAGCGCTACAGCAGGCCTGCCAATTGCGCGCCAGAAGCGCAGCGCGCGGGAAACAGACGCGGCCAAGTTTAGGACCTATTCGCACGTTGAACAATGGAATTAACAAATAAAAACATTTGATGAAATATACATTACATAGTTTATGTCTGTGAGAGAAAACATGTGCCCTTGATGCTATAGTCCGGCGGAAGCACATTGCCAAACCCGGCAGAGTGCTCCCGCCGAGGTGGCCGGTAGTGGTGCTAGCTGCGGGTCGTTCGGTGCACTCACACTCGTTGCACCATGTTGCACGCGCGGGCGTGTTCGTGGCACATGGCTTTGAGAGGCGTCGGAGAGGCATCGCGGCCTGTGCGACTAAGAGGCGCACTATCGGCTGGCGTCAACCTTAACAAATAAAACACAAAATTGATATACATAATTAATAATTAATTGGTTCTTACATTATTAGGCTGTTAATTCATTAACTCAAATCGGGACACAAATATCAACAAGTGCTAAACTGTTATTCAAGAACTGGGAACAGTATACAGAACGGGAATGACGTTAGAACAAGGAGCTGAGTTCTTTTCTGTGCCGATAGGTTGTGTGCTCGGCTGCTTGATGTTCTTCATCAGCTTTTAGTGATCGTTCTTGGTAACTGTTATGATAATCGATGAGAACAATAACGTAACTGTTATTATTTGATAACGGTTAAAATAAAACAGCTAAGTTAAATAACGCTCATCCCTATTGTTTAATCAAATAATTAAATAAGGGTTAGTTAAATATAGAGGTGGGTTGTTACAGCAATTTTCAGTATCTGTTCTAACCTAATACTGATACAGTAATATACTAGTATCAAGTATCTGATACTTCTGTATCAGATAGAGCAGTAGCGGTCCCAGGAATCAACGAGGGATCAGCATTTCGTTACAGGTTACACATCCTCCGTGCCGTCATCACCAGCGTAAAAAGGTATCGGTATTGTGCTGTTACTATTTTCATAATGCACAGAAAGTTATGACTTATTTTAATGATACTATTATTTATAAAGTCTTATTATTTTGATTGTTATTATTATTATTATGAAATTTTATTATTTAATTTGTATATTGTTCGCCCGCAAAAGTTATTTAAATATATTTTATTAATTATGTATATCTACGAGAGCTATGCTCTATGACCTGAAATGGACTTATATGGACAGTCAATTGAGTATACCCCTCTAAGGACTAATGAACTTAACGAATTAACGAGGATTTTATTCGGGGTATTACTTAAAGAAATTTTCATTGTTGGAAATTTTCGTTTTAAATTTACCGCATTTTTGTGTTTTCAATTGTATTAATAAGTGTTATTTACGGTATTTATATTGTAAATTACGCTAACCGATTTTGGTTTCGGCCAATGAGAGGCCGTGTTTTAGATGTGAGGCGTCTAGAACGTATTAATTAGGAGGTTGGTTGTATGAAGGCGTCTGATGCCGACGCAAAGGCGCGAGGCCTATTTTAAATTTAAAATATAGCTAGCTAGATTATGCCATCCGACACTCAGGATGAGCTTAAACGACGTATAAATAAATAATGTGTAAGATTATAAGGGCATATTCTGACGGATATGTTATTAGGAGTGAAAATCTGGTCAGAGTACAAGAGCATAACAGTACCATTGACACATATATATATATGTCTATATATATATTTTGAAAAATAGATGACAGCCAGTGTATATCGTCCCGACAACACACACACAACAAAAGGGTCTATATATAAATAAACGAGTACTATTAATGGTACTGGCACCAGCAGTAAGAACACACCGAAGAAGTTTAGCAGCAGTACAGTATAGAAAGTGGCGCACATAAACGTGGGGCCCGAGTGTGTTGACACTGAGTTGTCGCACCTTAATTCAAGTTGTCATTTGATCCTGCATTGTGTATCTAATCCATTATAATAACATGGCACACAACCACCCCACATACTCGCTCAGGAGTAGGCATGACAGTATGTGTGAAGACTGCGATAACACAGGGAATTCAGGAAGTGACACGGCGACATCATCAGCAGGGGGTTCACCAGGGAACACTTGTGTGGAGGGACCTAGTGATCACTCTACCACCGTGGCTGAGAGGTTAGGGCGGCCCACGTCACCAGCAACAGGGGAGCAGGAGGAAAGGGAGGCCACTGTCCCTAACATCACACCATTGCCAGATAATACTTCTACATCACCTGTGACACTGGAAGCACTCATGCAATTATTACGGCAGAGTAATACTCAACTAAATGCGAAATTAGAACAGAACAATACTCAAATGGGGAGGCTTACGACTGAGTTGGGAGCGCTGAGGGATCAGACCAACTCAGGATTAAAGAGCCTGGAACACAGCATTGAGGTTAGGCTGGCCCAGCAACACGAACAGGTCCAGCAGATATCTGAGCAGGTATCACAGAACAGTAGTCGTGTGGACAGTCTGGAGACTCATGTAACATCCATACGAAACATGATCTCAAATGAACACCAGGGACAAGCTAGTGCTAGGGAGGAGGTGCGAGGACATCTCCAGCATCTCGAACATAGACTGGAGGACATGGAGGTGGCTACTGCCACACTACGAGATAGAATCGAGCACCTTAGTGTACACCCCAGTCCCAGGAGTGAGTCAGCTGTCCGCCAAGCTCATGTACCGTCACACACAGCCCCTGTGTCAACTGTACCGACTGCCCCAGTAGACAGGCAACCGTACCCCAGTGAGATGTACACAATTCCACTGCTACCCATCCACAATCATCCTACCGTTCAAATGGATCTGCCCAGAGAAACCCCTGTATTGAGCCCATCCAACATTGATGCGGCCACGCTCATGCACCATCCAGCTAAGCATTGGGCAGAAGCTATGCCCACGTTTGCTGGCAGAGCTACAGAGAACCCCATCCGTTTTCTGAAAAGATTTGAGGAATACACCTCAACCTTTCATTTGAGAGATACAGAGATACTGAAGTGTCTCAACAGCGCCCTGAAAGGACCGGCATTTTACTGGTGGGAGATGCTGAGTGCATCAACGCATAGTTACGCCCAGTTCCAGTCCCTGTTCCACAACCAGTATTGGAACATCCGAATACAGAGTCACCTCCGTGCACAGCTTCACACGGAGAAGTATGACCCAAGGAAGTGCGCGTCCTTGGAAGCGCATCTATCAGCAATGTTTGAGAAGACACGCTACTTGGATCAGCCCATGACGGATGATGAATTCATCGCGGCCATCCTCACGCAGCTTCCACTCAAGTATCAGAAGCAGTTGTCAGGCCTGCCGTACCGTGATGTGACAGAGTTCCGCGAGCGCCTTCTCAATTATGATAAACTTGAGAAAATGGACAGAGCACCCAATACCAAGGAGGAGAGTGAGAGGGTATCACAGCCCCACCGACAACAGCCAGTCCACAACTACTGGCAGAATCGCGAGGGAAAACCCAAGGAGCTCAGACAGGCAGCGGTAAACACAATGAACTGGCAGCCAAGAGGAGGAGGACCTAGCCGGAACGATCAATACCAGACAGGCTACAGGAAGACCCCCTATTACAAGAGAAAGACGTGGTGGTCCAACTCCAGGAATTACCACAGCGATGACGAAGCAAACCACCGCCGGAGGCAGGGGGACTACCGACACAACAAGCGAAGATCATTCTCGCCAGAGTCACGGCCACCCAGGGAGTCAGCAGACAGCCGCCGGAGAGCATCGTCAGAAGACGAGCTGGAGTACTGCAAGAAGTACCGCCGTACCGACGAGCCCCGCTACAACGGCAAACCTGAGTACTACCGCCCGCCATACCACTATGCCCCCAGGACTCACGAGACAAGTGGCGGCCATGCCCAGAACAGCCACCTTTCGTACAACCGAAACACACAGATGACAACATTCCCACCACCATTTGCTGCAGCGTCTACATCTCAGCAGACGATGTACTACAACCAGGGACCAGCAAATCAGGTGGCAGCAGAATTCAAAGCTGCTGTGTCTGAAGCAGCAGGGAACCGACAATGGAATCGTCAAGAAGGAGCCAGATCACCAGCTCCAGGTGGACGTGCCAACACTGGCACGTTAAACTATTAAGGATCTCTATATGATCAACCCTGAATTTATACCCCACTGTGACAAGGAGCCCGAAAGGACAAGACTACCCACAGGAGAAGAAGTGGAAGCATTCGTAAGAATGAAGCTCACAGCAGAAGCTGATGTACGAAGAAGAAGGAAACCAGCATCCAAATTGTCTAAATTTAATATCGGCGACCTTGTGCTCAAGAAAACATCTCCTGTCAGCAAGGCGTGGGAGAATGTCACCAGGAAATTATTTTTGCTTTTCGACGGACCATATGTCATAACTGACATAGTTCAAGAGAACTGTTATGCTCTGGAAGAACCATCTACAGGCCGACCAGTAGGCCGGTATAATATTTCGCAGTTGAGAGCCTACAAGAAACCTGTGTCCCAGTGAACAAGTTCGACACAAGCTAGTGAAACACCTATATAGTACGAGTATAGGTACTATAACAGCTGAGCGCAATCGGAATGTCTAGGTCAGAGCCAGGACCTGACCAGTATAAATGTGAAAGGTATTAAATGGTTACTGTGTAATTTGATACGCCATGTGAGGCGTATTGCAACCACTGACAGGTACCTAATGTGTAGCGGAAGTGTGATACCCGCTTGGTACATTATCGTCGCGTCGATGCGGAAGTGCAATTCCCGCTTATTATTGCCTGTAGTGAGGTGAAGTGAAATGCCACCCACACAGATGTAATGAATCTTCGAATTTAATAGTGTATTATGTGTATAATATTGTTTGTCAGTTGGTCTGCATTATTCTTCGTGTGAGTATAAGTTCACTAACAGTAATATCTGAATCTGTGTAATGAGATGCGCCTATCTGTAAGTACTATCATACTAACTAGCAAAAAGAAATGTCAAGCTTATGTGTTGTCGACTAACTTGTGTGAGAGAAGTATGGCCTAGCTGTGTAAACATGGGTGAGCACTGTTCTACAAAGCATCTAAGAAGCACATGAACACTTTGCAACTACTAGCATAACAATAATAATGATAAGGTTACCTTGAATTACTGATGTGGTTACTCCATTTTTTTCGAAGCACAACACACCACTGAATTTATTAAGAATCGCCGAGATTTATCATTTTCTGTTATCAAACACTGCTGCAGAAGAAGATAAAAAAAAAAAAATATATTCTTTTTTTTTCTGCAAATGTAATACTTTTGTTTTACTCGAATTCTATGATTGAAGTAGGGCTTTGCAAACGATCTCATAGGGTTGCATTCTGCCCTGAATGCAGAGTAGAAAAGTATGCATTCCTTTCGCATACAAATCCACTCAGTATTAGAAAGCTATTTCTTTAAATTAATTTGATTGGTTATTTTAAATAATGATATTTATGAAATGATAACAAGATATATACGAGCGACTTTGTGTTATTTATTGTGAAAAAAAAAAAAAAAAACTATACAAAAGACTTGTAATTTCATTCAACGTGGCACTTGAGATTTTGTTTGTTTATGTTTGTAATCGTCGAGTAGGCGAATATGATGTCAAACGAAGACCTGAAAAACTCAATGTCTAACAACTATGTCGCGGACTTAGTACACTGTTGCAATAAATGTCAGCAGGCTGTATTATAAACAAGTACTAAGTTACTGCAAAATTGAGCCAGCCAGAAAAGAAAAAAAAAAAAAGAAAAAATAAAAAATTTGCAAGCTATCATGAAAGCATTTTTTTTTTGTTTCACTTGGCTTTGTCAGGATAGAATTATCCTTTTCATCGAGATCATGAATCTCAAGTGATTTTAACAAGAAACAATTCCTATCAGAGAAATTTCTGAATGATATGAATACACAGTCAGGATCCTGCGAAGCCCGCATCGGATGCCTGAAAACGAAACTAATGGTTGAGATGAGAGGGAGACTGCTATACACTTTCCAAACAGCTGTTTGCGTTATATGAGAACCCAGCTGATTACAGAAAAAAAATACTACCTTGCGAGAAATGGTAGAAATAAAAGTTCACCAGACACTCGAGTAAAATAAAAGAAAAAGAAAGGCCGCCTTCGCCGAGCGAAAAGCTGCGATAAAAGAGAGATAAAAAAAAGGAAACACTGTGCGTTCCCTTTCCAAGCACAAGTTACACATGATGCGTGTACTTAAACGAAATCAAAACTATTGTTGATTTGTTTGCTAACATAAACAAATGCTTTTAATGATGTAATATATGAAATGTTCCTTGAAGTGATATTGTAAATATGATTTTATGTATATGATATGAGATGTTAGTGAGAATTATTAATTTTATCAATTGTTGATATTATGAAGTTATGAAAGAGTGTGAGATGATGCTTATGGAAATGTACGAGATGCATAATGAAATTGTAAATAGAATAATACAGGTACAACCTGAAGGCATAAGGATGCCTAACAATGATGTACACAAACCCTTTCATTAACATGAAAATAAGTTTAGTTAAAGTTATGCTTGAATGTTATCTAGCTAATGATACCTATTGTTAAGATGTAACAATTTCACTTTGAAAGTTATTGAATGTTTTGCCTAAGTTAATATACTTATTATTTAATATCTGATGTTATTTGATCCCATTAGTTACTATTTGTTTTAATAGAGTTAGTTTATACTGAACTGGCTTGTGGATAGGCTACGTTAAGCACAGAAGATGTCTTAGCCTGCCGACATTCGTGCGTTACAAGTGCACGATTCACACATGAGTGAAGAGTTTTAAGACTGTTTAATGACCGGGACACTTGTTAGTTAAAATGTACACAATACGGTTCGCAACGGCTGTGTACCTATCAGTGATGGGACCCGACGAGTGCGTCCTTGTGAGATGGCGGTTCCGCCGACACGAGCAGCACCGCAGACGTCCCGACGCCGCCTCTCACGTGTTCATGAGGTAGGGCGGCAGCTGCAGCCGCAGTTCGCCGCGGAGCCAGGAGCCGTGGTGTCCGGTACTGCGAGCCGCCACACGCCAATCCCGCCGACGTGAGGTGTGGAGCAGGTGTTGGTGTTGGCCGCTTTGAGGTCGGGCGCTGTCCCGATGCCTCCTCAGCCGCCGCCGTGGATGTCGTTTGCACCGCGGGTGGACATTGATCCACTGCCGTGACGTGTCCTGGAGAACGTCACATTGTTGACTCACATGTACATACACCCGTTACAGCCATATGAGATTGCTACTTACAGTAAGTATGTCCTCCCACGTCCCTCTCAACAGGAGCGGCTCAAGGGAGTAGACGCCGTCGGAGAGCTGCAGCAGGTCCAGCAGAGATTTTGCGCGGGAAAACCCGTGGACCATTCGAGCGCAGGTCTGCTAGCGGCGACGACCCGTTGCAAAGTGATTAAAATTGCGCGAATTGTCTGGTGTAACGGGCGAAATGACGATAGAAAAAAAAAATAAAAAGGAGGAGAAGAAGAAACTCAGTCGCTCCAAGTTTTTTTTTTTTTATGTGTGGTGCGCGCGCCGCTAGGCGACAAGGCTATTCGTTGTACACAGTGCGAGAGAGACGGTAAACTGCCAATCACATTGTACTGTTTTGAATAGGTCAACGATTGCAGTTCAATATGATTGACAAGGGCGGCAATTCTGTGCTGTTACTATTTTCATAATGCACAGAAAGTTATGACTTATTTTAATGATACTATTATTTATAAAGTCTTATTATTTTGATTGTTATTATTATTATTATGAAATTTTATTATTTAATTTGTATATTGTTCGCCCGCAAAAGTTATTTAAATATATTTTATTAATTATGTATATCTACGAGAGCTATGCTCTATGACCTGAAATGGACTTATATGGACAGTCAATTGAGTATACCCCTCTAAGGACTAATGAACTTAACGAATTAACGAGGATTTTATTCGGGGTATTACTTAAAGAAATTTTCATTGTTGGAAATTTTCGTTTTAAATTTACCGCATTTTTGTGTTTTCAATTGTATTAATAAGTGTTATTTACGGTATTTATATTGTAAATTACGCTAACCGATTTTGGTTTCGGCCAATGAGAGGCCGTGTTTTAGATGTGAGGCGTCTAGAACGTATTAATTAGGAGGTTGGTTGTATGAAGGCGTCTGATGCCGACGCAAAGGCGCGAGGCCTATTTTAAATTTAAAATATAGCTAGCTAGATTATGCCATCCGACACTCAGGATGAGCTTAAACGACGTATAAATAAATAATGTGTAAGATTATAAGGGCATATTCTGACGGATATGTTATTAGGAGTGAAAATCTGGTCAGAGTACAAGAGCATAACAGTACCATTGACACATATATATATGTCTATATATATATTTTGAAAAATAGATGACAGCCAGTGTATATCGTCCCGACAACACACACACAACAAAAGGGTCTATATATAAATAAACGAGTACTATTAATGGTACTGGCACCAGCAGTAAGAACACACCGAAGAAGTTTAGCAGCAGTATAGTATAGTATCTCTGATACATTATTTATCACTAGAGGTGGGTCGAAAAGTATCAACCTAATACTTTGTCACTGATACGCGCTTGTATCAGGAACGGCAAACGAGTACACTTGAAAAGTATCAGAAACTTTAGTATCAGTTCAGAATTCACCTGGAACAACACCATGGCCAATGAGCGCAGTACCCGATCGCAGATGACGGTCACTTGGGCGGAGCTTGTGAAAGGGGAGGGAGCAGGAACGACGAATAAGGGATAAAGAAGGGAAAGAATGTAGAGAGGAGGCGCAGGGGAAGGCGTTCAAGCCTTGAAGGAGAGGCGCAAAGCAATGTTGTTACAAGCAGGGCTGCCACTCATGGGTTTTTCCACCCAGATCTGGGTTTTTCCAATGGTGTTTGGGTTTCTGGGTTTTTAAATAATGAATTCCAACAATTCTAGGTTTTTTATAATTTTAATTATTTTTATACCTAAAACAATAATAAAGGTAGTAGCTACTGTATCTGTTGCAATATCTGTTTGATAAATGCAAACAAGTCTGTGTGTTTCACACACAAAAATACATATAAACACAAAACTAGTTTTCAAGAAGCTAAGTCGAATATTAAATTAGACACATTCTTCAAAGAGGCTTGCAGAACACAAAACCAATGCAACAATTAACCTTCAAACCAATCTTGTAGAATCAATTACCGGTTTAAAGAATGCAGTGATGGTGTTTGTTTTGTCATGTATATATTTGTAGGTTTTTTTATGATATGTGCTGGTCCAAGAATTACTTATACAGCCATTTTGCTGCAGTGTAATTTTCTTGGATTGGTTTTATTTAACCGTTTTCAGTCTTGTAAGGTAATTAATTGTTTTATATTAAAACCAGTTATGTTTATATTTTTGAATTAGTACGCAAACATTTTCAACGATAGCATTTTAGACGCATCTGGGTTTTTTACCCATGTGTCTGGGTTTTTTTTGTAGGTTATCTAGGTTTTTCATGAATATCAGAGTGGCAGCCCTGGTTACAAGTCGTTTTGTTTATTGTCCTACTTCAAAGTACACTCAGTGCGCAGTGCGTGCACCGTCTCGTTCAATAATAAAACTAATGAAATTTTAATATTAAAAAGTACATTAATACAAGATATAATATTTATATTTGTGCACCTAACAGCTATGAAAATGCAAATATATTCTCAGTTGACACTAATAACAGATGTAATCAACATATGGACTTTCTTTTTTCGAAAACAATTAGTAACTAGTGTTTTTATACATTAAAAATTCACGATTTTATCAAAAATAAAAAATAAAAAAACAGATAGGTACATTAGTGAGCATACTATATCAATGTTTACGTTTCAAATGTTTCTTCAGATTAGTCGATGATTTATAACTCAGTTTTTGTTTACACAAATTAAAATTAGCAAACTCATTATTTTCCGTGAAAAAATTCCACACAAATGAAGTCTTTTTCGTGCACTTATCCATTCCTTATTTCACTATAAAGATACTAACTACAAAGCAAGACAGCCCGCAACATGGTGATACACGGCCAGGACGAACTGCAGTGAATGTTGAACTGATTGATACTGGTTGTATCAGGCGGGCATGAGAGTATCAGAGGTAGAGAATTACCAGGCGTGATAAATAATGTATCAGATTCTCCTTCCGGTCGAACGGTCTGCGTACGCGGAGCTTTGTTGCCTCCTGGGACCGTCTGATACAGAAGAATCAGAAACTTGTAACATGGTACAATGCTGTATCAGTATCAGGTTGGAACAGATACCGAAAATTGCTGTAACAACCCACCTCTATTTATCACGCCCGGTAATTCTCTAAATGTGTTACTCTCATGCCCGCCTGATACAGCCAGTATCAATCAGTTCAACATTCACTGCAGTTCGTCCTGGCCGTGTATTACCATGCTCATTGTTGCGGGCTGTCATGCTTTGTAGTTATTATCTTTATAGTGAAATAAGGAATGGATAAGTGCAAGAAAAAGACTTCATTTGTGTGGAATTTTTTCACGGAAAATAACGAGTTTGCTAAGTGTAATTTGTGTAAACAAAAACTGCGTTATAATGCAATACTATTTGTTAAATAGTGACTGAACTTGCAAAGTGTTTGTTTTTTTATCGATATTGGCACTGCTATCTGCCTGATGTACCTAACTCAAGTGTCTATTGATATAGTATGCTCACTAATATATTGACGCCGCCGTCAGTGCTCCCTCTGAGAGCACAGGCCGTTATGTGTCCTTAACACCTGATAAGTGCCGCGCCCCGAACGCGCCCGTGCGCGCAACGTAGTGCAGTGCCCCGAACGGCGTGACGTCAGTCACGGCCTCCTACGTGTGCAAAGCGCCCGGCCGGGTGTGGCACTGCGCAAGGGTATTGTTTATTCATGCATTTGATAATATAAACAGAAACTAATAAATCTAAAACCATCAATAATTAATGTTAAGTTAATAATCTTTTTATAAAGGGTTATCATTTACAAAACTGGCCGAAGTCATCTTCCCGCGCTCCGCAGTTTTCCCGCGGAATTTCCCCCCTCCCTGGCCCCGGCGGCCAGGGAGGTTAGTCAGTCGCCATCCAGCACTCGCCCGGGCCGGCAGCCCACGCACGGGGAGCCTTCAACTTTCGCGCCAACATCCTGTAACTGCAATAGGTAATTATAGCCAAACCGTTTTTATATCAGCTCCCCGGTCGGCCCAAATCGGCCGTTAGCGACCTCGCGCGGTCTATTAATAAAATGTGTAGCCCGTCCAGGGACTTTTTATATCTTATGTAATCAATTAGGTGATCCATCGTGGCACCTGCGCCTCACGCTATAACGCCCCACCTCGGGACATAGTTCCTTGCCCACGCAGGGCGGCACTGCGCCAAACGCGACCCCAAACATTCGGACGGGTCATCAACTGGGACGTGCCACGGCCACGTGTGTGATATCATACCAGATTCCACCGTGTCCGTACCCAGCTTAACGTGGCCCTCGCCACCTCGCGGACTAGCCGCCTGTGCATATCCTCCTGTGCGGGACTAACCACAGTGATTTAGTGTAATGTGTTATTTTAAGTAATTTTGCGGGACCTATCGCCCCCGCACTTAGCGTTACCTCCACGTACATTCGCCTAAGCCAGAACAGGTTCATCGTGCGCGGAGCTTAGGTCGACGATTAAGCGGCCAGTTACGTGAGCGTGTGACGTGTAGATTGTGCTACGCAATAAAAAAGGTACAAGTACGTGTGTGTTTCATTAATAAGGCGTCCTGGGAGGCCATAACAGCCCGGGGGACCCTTTGTCGCCGCGTCCCTGCCTGCAGCCACGAGGCCAGGAACCCCACCCTTGAGATCCAAAATTAATCAACCAGTTTAAATTCACGTAGAATTAGATCAGGCAATGGGGACAGCGTCAAAATGGCGCCCAACTAGTGTGGCTAGAACATCACCAAACTCTTTCGACAAACAAGCCAAGAAAACGAAACGGAGAAGTTAGCAGACAAAGGGCTCGAGTAGGGACAGTGCAACAGCGCGTAGCGTGGCAACACCGCGCGACGGAGCGGCGCCGCGCCAGCCGGACAACCCCCGCCTCCGCATTCCTGCCCGCGCAGTACCCCTCCCCTCCTCCGCCCGAGACCACCCCTCAGCCCGCACGTCACTCCGCTCACTACCCCTCCCCTCCTACGCCCGATACCACCCCTCAGCCCGCACATCGCTCCGCTCACCACCCCTCCCCACCACGCTCAACCCCTAGACCAGCTGTGAGGGGTGACGTCACACGGCCGCGCCACCATGGAGTCGGGACAGCGACGTCACGACCCGCCGCTCGGGCCGTCCTGCCGCGGCGCGATGCAGACCGACGTCACGATTGACATGGGGGAGTGGTGGAATACGGACTTCTTGACAGGCGGGGCGGAAAGAACCATGAGGACAGAAACGCAGACCACACGGGAAGGCGGCGTGCGGGAAGCGATGCCCCAGGTCAAGAGGGAGGTCAGGGTCGCGTCGGCGCGACGCTGCCACGCCGTGGAGTGCCACCGCCAGCTCGAAGAAATAGCATACTGCCACCAGTGTGGCACCACGAGACACCGCACGTGCACGGAAGCTAGGGAATTCCTGAACTTTCGCGACGGCCTATCCATGTGCGCGGCTTGCAAGAGCAAAGTTAACTCGCCCGCACCCGTGACCGTCGTAAGCGAAACCCGACGGGACAACATCTGGGTCAAGCTGCCCGAATTCTCCGGGCACCCATACGAAGACCCGGAGAAATTCACACGGGCGTGCCAGGACCGCCTGGCCAGGTACGGCGTACCCAAAGAGGAGTGGACGGAACGCGTCACGGAGCAGCTTAGGGGGCCAGCGACGGACTGGTGGTCCATGACGGGCGAATACGGCGTGGAATGGGAGGACTTCGCGCCACGCCTGGAGGCCCGATTCAATGCCGCCCGCGCACGCGCCCAGTGCCAGCGCGCCCTGTTCTGCGAACCGCAAAGGGCGGACGAGGACGTGGAAACCTTCATCCGGTCCAAGATGAGGCTACACCGACGTCTGGACGCCGGCGGGCCAGTCAACGCGGTGCTTGACGTGACGGTAGAGCTGATGAAGAGGGAGCTGCGCCCGCACCTGCGGGGGGCCGTGGACAGGGAGCTCGAAGACTTCGTCCAGCTGGCGAAGGAAATAGAGCGGGACCTACACCTGTCACCGCGCCCGCGGGACACAGCAGCTCGCCGCCGAGGGGCGTCCCCGTCACCCACGACGGCCCCGGAGGACGAGTGGGCGGTAGTACCGTACGTGAACCCCCCTCCCCCTTCCGGCGCCACCCGTCGGGGGGGGGGCGAAGTGAGGGAGAGAGGGACCACGACGCAACCCGCCGCGCCCGCGGCCAACACCACCACGCCACGGGCCGCGCGCGCTAACCCGCGGGCCGAGGGACAGCAAGACCGGCCCCCACGGTGCCACTACTGCAGGGAGGAGGCCTACCACTGGCACGAGGTGTGCCCCACACGGGCCTCGCTATGGCAGGATCTCCGGCCCGGCGCAACGCAGTCGGGAAACACCCGCTAGGGAAAAGGATACCGGCGGGCTACTGTTCCTGGATCACGGCCAATGCACCAACCACGAGGCCAGTCCGCATAGCAACACCGCTGCCCGTCAGACCGGGCGGTGGCGAACATCAGCATCCGTCAACGTCCCGCCCCGGGTCGTCGGCGAGCGGCGCCATGTCACGGGCGCCCCCGACACAACAGATCGCTGAGATGTTGCGCGATGGCGTCATTGAGCCAAGTGAGTCCCGTTACAATTGTTTGATTGTGATGGCCAGTAAGAAGGATGGCTCAATGCGCTTTTGTGTCAACTTCAAGCCAATTAACGCAGTCACCATACCTGCCCCCCCTCCCCTCATCAACATCACGGATGCCTTGGCGGGGCGGGGCGATGCATGCATCTTTACCTCGCTAGACCTAAAATCAGGATATTGGCAGGTGCCGGTACGCCCGGAGGACCGGCACAAAACAGCTTTCACCGCGCCTGATGGGAGGCGTTTCCAGTTCTGCGCCATGCCGTTCGGGCTGATGGACACCCCTGCGACCTTCCAGGCCATGATGGTCCACGTCTTGGATGGCTACGCCGGCGAGTTTGCTGCAGCGTACCTAGACGACGTGATCATCTGGTCGCGGTCGTGGGAGGACCACACACGCCACCTAGGCCTGGTCCTTGAGCGGTTGGCCAGACATGGACTCACATGCGCCCCCCACAAATGCCACGTGGGTGCGCGAGAGATTGAATGACCTGGGGCACCTCGTGGATGCCGAAGGCTGTCGACCGCTGCCCAAACACCTGAACCTCATTGAGTCCAAACCTGCACCCAGCACCCGTAAGCAGCTACAAAAACTCCTAGGTCTCTTGAACTGGCTAAGATCCTTTGTACCCCACTTTGCCAGCATAGTTGCCCCTATGACCGACCTATTGTCACCGAAGACCCGGTTTCGGTGGACAGAGGAGGCAGATCATGCACTGGCCACCGTCAAGCACGAGTTCCAGGAGTGCCACCGACTCGCCCGCTTGCGGCCCGACTCACCACTATACTTGCAGACAGATGCAAGCCAAGAGGGGATGGGGGCCGTCCTATACCAGGTAGGGGAAAACGAGGAACGCTGGATAGTGGAGTACGCGAGCGCCAAGTTCGGCCAGCCCCAGCGGCGGTACCATGTGAACGAACAGGAGTGCATGGCCGTCGTTTGGGCGATGCGGCGGTACCGACACCACCTGGAGGGCCGGCGTTTCACGTTGAGGACAGACAGTCAGTGTCTAAGCTGGCTGGATTCCGCCCAAGGCCGTAAGTCGAAGTTCACGCGGTGGGCACTCATGCTCCAGAGCTTCGACTTCGCGGTCGAGCATGTGAAGGGGCAGGACAACCAGCTCGCTGACGAGCTGTCACGTCACCCCGACCCTAGGTCCACTTTCCAGGACGACCACAGCTGGGAGGGGCTACTACCCCCACCAGGTACCCTACATGTCGCCACCGGGGAGGAGGCACCAGCGGTGTTGTGCGCCGTGACCACGCCCCCGGACATTGCCCCAATCCAGGTGTTCGAGACCCTCACTGCCTTAGTGGCGGCCGTGCAGCATGCCCAGCAGACGGACAAGGCCACTCAGACCGAAGTGCAGGCGGGTGAGGGAACAGTCCACCCCTACCAACGGGTAGTAGACGGAGTGCTACAGACACGGGTGCCTGGCGACATGGAGGTATGGCGTCTCTACGTACCCGGTGCGCACGAGCTGGCGTGCTACATTTTCACCACGACCATGACTTGGCTGGCCACCCCGGGGCAGACCAGACGCAGACGGACATCCGCAAAACATTTCATTGGCCAGGCATCACCCGCGACGTTAGGGGTTATGTGCGACAGTGTCAGCGCTGCCAACAGCGGAAGGCGCGGCGGATGGACGGAGTGGAGCAACAGCGCCCCCGTCGACCCCGTGACCCGTTCCACACACTGGCACTCGACATAATGGGGCCATATCCCCGGACCACTCGGGGCAAAAGATTTTTAGTGGTCATCATAGACATCTTCACAAGGTGGGTTGAGGCCTTCCCAGTGTCCAATGTGCGAGCTGGGACCATAGCGGCTCTACTGGACCAGGAAATTTTCCCGCGCTATGGCTTCGCGAGGGTACTACTGACAGACAATGGGTGTCAATTCACTGGGAAGCGCTGGCGAGCTGACTGTCGTCGGTGGGGCTTAGACCACCACACCACCCCTATCTATCACCCCCAGGCCAATCCGACCGAGCGTCGGAACCAAGAAGTAAAAGCACAGTTAAGATTGTGCCTGGGGGACGACCATTCTAAGTGGGATGTACATATACCCAAGTTACTGTATTGTCTTAGGCGCCGTACGAATGCCGTCACAGGCCACAGCCCGGCCGAGCTGCTGTATGGACAGAACCTCGCCCTACCAGGGGAGTGCCGGGTGGCAGCGGCCATCACGGACACTCTAATCCGTCCGGAGATCGAGGAAGGGAGGGAACAGGCCAGGCAACAGCAAAACCAATTCCTATCGGAGCACACACCACAGACCAGTCACCCCCCAACGCCCCTACAACCTGGACAGTGGGTGTACGTGAGGCAGCACCATCTGTCATCGGTCGCTCGCAATTTCTGTGCGGGGCTGGCCCCCAAGTGGTCGGAGCCAAGGGAAGTGCTCTGGAAATCCGGACCCACGTCATACGCGGTCCGTACCCCCCGGGGACGGCCTGCCAAGGTCCACAGGGATGACCTGCGGTTGGTAGCACCCGGGGTAATGGAAGGCGTGTCACCAGGGCCCAACTCGAGGGTGCCTCAATCAGAGGGCCAGCAGGTAACGAACCAGCAGGTTCTGCCAAAGGGCACCGCCCCACCATCTGATGATAACATGGGACTTGAGCCGATACATATTGCCCCCCCCCCGAACTGGAAACTCCAACTGCCCGTACACTGAGCCCTCCGATCGACACCGCGGGTGGCTCCCATCAGGACTCCCCGATATGGCAACAGAATGACGAGGAGGAGACAGAGGAATGGGATGAGCCATCGTGGATGCTGAACATGAGCTTGGTAGATGCCAACCCCCAGATGTCTGTCGACGAGTCAGGTGATGAGTCAGAAGGGGGGGAGGAAGGAACTGACATTAGGGAAGGTACCCATCACGCACGCGGCGGGCTCCAGTCCGGACGTGCTGTCTAGACGAACATGAGTCCATGGATATCACGCCCCTGGACGAGCCCGGGAAATACATAATTGAGGATGTCACCCCCCCGGACGAGCCTGAGAGAGACCAAGCTAGCCAGGCCTACACCCTGGCCGAGCCCGGGAGATACATTATTGAGGATATCACTCCCCTGGACGAGACTGAGGACAATACCTCGGACAAGTTCTTGCCCCTGGAGGGGTGCCTCCCGCCGAACATCACACCCGAGCAAGCGGCAGCCCCCTCCCCTCCACTGCGGCCACAGAGGACCCGCAGGGCTCCGGTTCATCTTGCTGAGTACGAATGGACCAATCATCAGGGCCAGGCCAGGGACCCTACAGTGCCACCACAGTGCAACTCAATGGAGCTTATCCACATCAAAACATCACTGCCCCTACTGAGGGGGAACGAGCATAGTGAGGGAGGCACACAGTCATTTTCTTGTTTGAAGAGGGATGCTCAGGGCCTAGAATCTCACCCCAGGCATAGTACACCACCCCAGTGCTGCGCTTCGAGTGCATCACTCCCGTGCGATCATTGTGAGGCGTCGGTGCACATAGCGGCCTCAGATAGAGGGGGGCATTTGACGCCAGCCGATAGTGCGCCTCTTAGTCGCACAGGCCGCGATGCCTCTCCGACGCCTCTCAAAGCCGTGTGCCACGAACACGCCCACGCGTGCAACATGGTGCAACGAGTGTGAGTGCACCGAACGACCCGCAGCTAGCACCACTACCGGCCACCTCGGCGGAAGCACTCTGCCGGGTGTGGCAATGTGCTTTCGCCGGACTATAGCATCAAGGGCACATGTTTTCTCTCACAGACATAAACTATGTAATGTATATTTCATCAAATGTTTTTATTTGTTAATTCCATTGTTCAACGTGCGAATAGGTCCTAAACTTGGCCGCGTCTGTTTCCCGCGCGCTATGCTTCTGGCGCGCAATTGGCAGGCCTGCTGTAGCGCTGTGCTACACGAGTGAGTCAGTACCCACCGGGAGCTCGAAGAGGCTGGTCGTCTCTGCGCAACGTTGAGACTGAGAGGCCACCTTCGCGCCAATTCCGCAACCGCATCTAGATCGTGAGTTACAACACCACTGGCCGTGCATCACCGCGCATCACCGCGCAGGTCTTAGCAGCAACGTCCGCCATGTACTGTTCGCACTAAACTCCCCCCTCTCCATTGTAAGCGGGGTCATCGCCGAACAGCCGTACACGCGCGGAGCTCTCTAACCCCGAACAGTCGCGGCCAGGGGATGGATAGCACCATGTAGAGGTTGATGTGTAATAAAAACCACACTTCACGTAGCGGAGTGCATCATTTGTAGTATAAGGCGTCTTGGGTGGCCTAAACAGCCCAAGGATCACCTCTATGGACACGTCCCTGCCTCCCGCCACTTGGCCGAACCCAAACCCCGAGACCCATCCCGCAAAACTTGATAGCTTTGACGGGGAGGCAGCCGGAACGGTGTCAAGGTGACTGTAGAATACTTGGTATAAACTACTTGGAACAAATCGCTAACTGTTTATTGGGGCCTATATTATATTCATTATTTATAAGTAAGAAAATGTATATTGTATAATATTTTGTAAAATTTTTTACTTCAAATTTTAAATAAAATGTATGTACTTAGTTAAGATGAGCGTTATTTACGCTAACCTTTATAAACGGTTATGAAACCATAACAGGTTCCGTTATGTTTCTGTGTTATCAAGAACGAAAGAATCGAATTCTAGACTGCTACAGTAGCGCACACGCCCGATCTAGCGAGCAAATAAAATACTATAACTTCAATTCCTGTACTGTAGCTAGGTGTCGCCATATGTACATTTCATTAACTAAAGACCTGGGAAGACTTTTGTTTAACTTATTTAAAGTAATGATTGGAAAATTTAACAAATATAACAGAGTTTTTAAATAATTAACTTACTATCCCACGTCTAGTAATCCATACTTGTTCGCTCTAACGAATTCTTGAAAGTCTTTTTTGGGATACGTTTTTCGCAGTTCTTGTGATCGTTACATACTATCGATTCTCAAATCCTGAAGAAACGAATCTGGCGATACCAGTATTTACACAGTTCTCGTTATTCAATAACAGTTTAGGAGTGGAGTTCTTGGGAACTGTTTATTATACCCAGTTTTGGACAGTTCTTGCAATCAATATATAGCTGAAAATGTAACTTTTTTGATTTACAATGCAGGTGGTCGATAAAATAAATTTCCTATTTGTTCTCTGATAAAAACTGCATAGTGGATATTGTTTTAAAAAAAAATGCTTAGTAGATACCTAGTTTTAAAGTTTTGTTGCTTTCATACGATATGATTTTAAAAACCTTTCATTATTTAAATTTGCCGTCAGCCGCAGTCTCGTGTTCGAGATCGGGCGCAGGTCCTAGCGGGTTGGCTGGCTTTTTTAGCGTTTTCTGCTCCGGGAGGGCGCCAGGCTAGCTCGGTGTCTAACCGTGTGATGGTCGTGGGTTCGTTGCCCCAGCGTGGTCCGCTAGAACCGTCGGTGGTGGTGAATTTTGTTTCCTGATTGGGTTGTTTAAGTTAATTGACATACACTGTTTGGTTTTTCTACGGGTCGCACGTCGCGCACGGGGGGTGCGGGGTGGACTTTTTATTGTTCACGATTGACACTGGTTCATTACATTGGGCGCGAGGTTTACTCGGCGGTACATGACTGCCAATTGGGCGTCGGAACACGTAGAAGTTTTTATTACACTATGATTACAATTACACTGCACACGTTATTTGAGAGGGACACCTGCGTGCCTCTACGTGCGTTTACTTAAGTCCTCACGCCAGTTGCAGTCGAGGGAGAGCGTTCAATTAGCATCGGCTAATTTCCTAATCTGTAATTGGCGACGCGCGGGCCCACCTGTGCGGACCGCGGCTCGCTACTAAATTTAAACACGTTTAATCTTGAAGGTAGCCTGTGCCTGTGCACTAGGCGGTTAAATAAAGTTCTGGGGTGGCGGGAGACGGCCCGTACTGAATACTGCACGGCCCCATGTAATGCTTCGTGTGGGGCGTGTTAAATTGATGCGGCTGGGTTAGGCCCTACACCGTAAAAGGACCGGGCGCACACGGGGAGTATTAAAAAGAGGTTTTGGTGGTGACTATAATTACCAGATGGACGTTCGGTGAAACAAAGAGGTGCTGGCTCCCCGTGGGACGTGCGTCCGTCCCGGTCCGCGAGTCGCGCTGTACTGACGTGCAGCCATGGCGCGAGGGAAGGGGTAAGCTCCCTGTCGCGCCAGAGTTTCTAAAGTTCCGTTATTCGTAAAAATTTATATAATTAACTAATTTTAAGTGGCTCTAAATTCACATAATAAAACATAATGATTAATCTAATATCTATATATGTTATAGAAATGACATTTAATAATTTTGTCTAAAATAAGTTTGAATATTAGAGTCAAGCTGGAGACTGTCTATTTCTTGAAAACTACTCCAGTGGCGAACGATAATGCTAATTTGGGGTGGTTTGAATTACGTCACACGTTTCCCTACTGAAATTAGGCTGAAGGCCGCAAGGGTTGCACTCACAGCTGTTTTAGCGGAAAACCACACGTGAGTCAGCCGGGCACTCCTACGTCGCACTTTATTAATTAGGGGCTTTTGTTTGTTTTTGATTACGTTATTATTGCGTGGGGAATTTTGTAGGCACGGTGAGTGCATTGCATGCGTAATTAGAAATGGTTCGCTATTCTCTACCTTGGGGCTGCGGTCCGCTCACTTGACTCGGGTGGGCCATGGCTAGGGGCGCTTTCCGCTAGCGGAGCCGAGCACTGGCGGGTGCAGGTCGGGCTTTGGGGTGGCCTTCGGCCGTACGATGTCAAATTTGTAACCAAAATAAATTAATTATACTATAAATATTCAACCTAACATATTTTTTGGGCTTATGTTATAATATAGTTGTCTTGTTATAACAGAATTGACGGTTCACATGAGTTTTACCAGAAATCTCAAATAACAGTTATTCAATAACAGTTTAAATATCCTGTTATTCATCAAAAACTGTTATGGAAATAACTGTTACAGAAAAATAACCATTTATATCATCAAACAATTGTTTTTGCTGTATATATTACCTAAATTAACACGCATCAATAGTTAAGCCCAATTACAATGTGTGCACTCATCTCATAATTTATAATCTTAATTATTATAAACTTCAAATTTTTTGTTTTTTCATCCCACTTAAGGGATTTAAAAATGTAATTAAGGGTAAGCAACCTTGTAAAGTATCGACTGTAATTAAATTTATTAAAGGTTTATATTTTCATTTATTTATATCCGAAATTTTATTTTAAATAATCTTTAAAATGTTACACTTAGATGTTATGAATAAATATTTATTTTTAAAACAACGATATCTTAATTGTTACTTTATTTTTGCATTATTTGCCCTTTTGTTGTATAAACATTAAACAATTGTCTATTTTTAGAACAATAAATTAAACTGTTACCTATTTTTAATAAGGTAGCACTATTTTACACTTCCTAGAGACATTTTAAATGTTGTTTAATATGATCTACTGACATATTAGTTTCAGGACAATGCTTTCAGGGAGACTTAAATATGTTACTAGAGTAAGTTACTCACGAGCTGTCAGGTTTCAACTTCATTTAGTTGTAATGTGAGTTCAGAGACTCCTGACGTTACTTCACTATTGAACTTATTTACGACATGATATTCTGAATAATAATTAAACATTTGGCTTAAGTCATGAAGGCCATCATTGGTCCCGAGACTTGATAGGGAATTATATGTTAAAATGTGTTTTTATACAAATTCTACAACTTTTCAGATGCAAATTTCGTACTTGGCTTGCTCGCTGCAGTTTTACAAGAAAAATCATTAGACATGTTAATATTGTAGGAAAAATATCTATATGTATTTTATTTTACATTTTTAGGGACGATTGCACAACACTGGCGTTAACTGCTGTTTAACTAACAATTGTTTAAAGATATCTAAACTTTTTAAACAACTCTTAAGCTTTTTCATTTCACCACACGTTTCTTGCGTTTCCCTAAGTTCAGGTAGCTAAGAAAGGTTTAACTGTATTAAAGATCGTTAAAAATTCAATTACAAACAGTCCCCAAATCTATTTTGTTCATTTTTCGGTCCCATCAAGTTGACGTCTTACCGACCATGGCCTTTAAGCCCGTGCTCCGCACCGCCAGTACCGTATCCCGTTTTCGGAGAGCGCCCCTTGCCCAGCCGGATTGAGTCAGGCGAGCGCCCCGGGCGTGACCTCAATAGACAACAAACCTCATTAACAGTCACCGCGGCCGCTGGCCTTAATTAAAATGCCCGTGACTATGATCGTGTCAGATTAGAAGAAATCCAACTAAAACGGCTTACAGTGAGACAATATGTTGATAAATTTTAGTCGCCAACTTGATGCCACAATTCAAATAATTAAATACTACTATCAAACAGTTGTTAAGCCTTAAGCACACAATTACCAGGTGCTACCTTTTAATTGAGCATCTGGAACGTGTTTTTAGCTTATAATAGAGCAAATTAAGTTAATATAAGTTTTTTGACGCCGACTCACAAAGAAGAGAAAGTATCACTTCCTTGCGAGGCGGCCATGTCCGGGAGTCTCGAACCACTCCGCGCCGGGAACAGACGTGTGTCCATGGGCAGCATCCAAGTTTTCTTTCTGTGATCATTTTATTCTGCACTAAATATTTAAATTTAAACCTATTATTAATTCATAAGCAGCCCACGTCGACTCCGCGCGTATTTTACGGAACCGGGCCTATCCCGACCGTCTTCATCGTGCTACCGCGCTGCAGATCGTATCACTCACGTAAGTGTTTCGCCGAATTAAGGAGCCCGCTCATAGAGCCCCCCCTGCACCCGTTAATGTTCGGCGCTGGCCGTCTCCAGCGAGCATCGACCCGCGTCCCGCGAGACTGCCGCGGTAACCATTAGTGTCGCGTAGTGTTATGTTTTTTCTGTGTTAATTGTGTAACGGCTAGACGTCGCCAAGTGTTGGTGAGAGTGTTTTGTAGCGGTACTAGATTAAAGGTAATTCTCACCAACTCGTGTATACTAATTTTCCGGAGTCTCCCGTCCTCCACACGGCCGAACGGCCTTCACAATCAAAGGAGAGCCATTCAAGGTAGATTCAAGCCGTGTACCTGGCGGGGCACGCGGGGGCAGAGTACCCACGACCCAACACTAACGGCCTAGCAGCCCGCTAGCCTGGCGCCCCTCCGGACAACAAGAGCACCGCGACGCCCGTAGCGCCCATCAGGTACCCCCTGGGCCTTTCACATAGGTCGGGTGACGGCAAATGGCGCCCCTTGCGTTGGGCATAACTACAGCCGAAAATCAGACAAAGCGGACAGAAGACGGCCATTTTGGACGCGCGCAGTGGAATTTGGCACACAGAAGGGCAGCGACAAAGGGACCACCCGGAAGCGCACGTCACCGCCCGCGCCGACCCTCGCCAACTTTCACTTTCACCCCCACCCCTCCCCTTTGGGCCTACAGCGAACATCCTCGCCCGCACACCACCCCCCCCCCCCCACCAACCTTCACATCCTCGCGCTCTCCGCTTTGTGCGGCTGTCCGGGCGCTCTCGGCCGCCGCTACACACCGCTATCCGCTTCCCCCCTTCGCAGTGGCCAGTCTCGGCTCTCCCTTTTGTGCGGCTGTCCGGGCGCCTCTCGGCCAGCGGCCCGAATCAGCGCGCGCGCCAACCCCCCTCACCACTCTTTATTCGCCGGGAGTCTGTTTGTAAACAGAGCCACGTGCGCGCACGAAGCGACTGTCAACACCGACGCGCCGCGCGACGCAATGGCAGACAGACTCAAGATGAACACCTGTCGAGTCTGCTACTGGCCACAGGGTAGGGACCTGGTAACGGGGAAAGCGAACCCTCTACAGACATGTAAATGCGCACCGGATTACAACTTGCCGGCAATCAAGGTCGAAGTGCTCATAGAACCGTGGCACGAGAGCATGGAGACAGAATTACAGGCGCGAACACCACCGGTGGACCACACACCCCTACCGAGCCGTACCACCCCGGCCATCACCGCCCCCCCAACCACCCACGCCAGCGACTGGAGCTCGCACCCTGGCCGCGCGACGCACGCGCTGGACATCACCGAGGCCAAGTGTGTGTGGCCCGGCCTGGATGACCTGGCACGAGCCCTGCCGCCCCGCAGAGCGACTCTGCCAGAGTTCGCCGGCGCCCCGCACGAGGACCCAGGGGAATTCCTGACGCAGTGCGAGGCGCGCCTGACCGGGTGCCAGACGCACCAATCGGAGTGGGCCGAGTGGGTCAGCGAGCAGCTGCGAGGGACCGCTCGGAGCTGGTGGAGCATGTGGGGCCGGTTTGCCATGCCATGGGGCGAGTTCACGGACACGTTCCGACACCGGTTCGACACAGGATCGCCCCTCGTCGAGTGTTCCGCCTCATTCTATGGAGCTCGGCAGAAGGACAGCGAGGCAGTGGAGGCGTTCATCGCCACTAAACTCCAATTGTTTCGCCGCATCTCGCCCGGCACCCACCTGTCCGGGGCACTGCCCATCATCACGGGCTTAGTGAGGGACGAGCTGCAGCCCTTTCTGCGTCGCTGCCACACCGGCGGTGTAGCGGAGTACGTGCAGGAAGCACGCGAGACGGAACGCAACTTCCAGAGAGCCTGCAAGCGCGGCCCGACCACGAGCACTCGAGGGGGTGACAGCCCACCAGATGCCCGGCGGAACACCGCACTATGGGACTCACCCTCACACCAACACCGAGGACTACGAGCCATCGAGGCACCGCCAACTTGGCGAGCGGAGCGACCGCGGGACGCCGGAGCACGGGAGCAAGTCCCCCTGTGTCGCTTGGGATGCTTGCGTGGCGAACGTCACTGGCACAGCGAGTGCCCGCGGGGATTCCGGGCGGCGCGACCCGCCACACCGCAGCGCCAGGAGACGCACGTGGTACCACCTCATCCACAGCGCACCAGCCCGGCCCAATCGGGAAACGACCCCCGGGGGGACCGGGATTAGAGCCCCTTCCCCCCGCACAGACCTTCAACCCCGCGCCTGGCGGGGTGCGCGCCCTCCCGACCTTGGGACAGCTGGGCCGCCCGCGGGACAACCTGTTCCGCATCCCCGTGGAGGTGAACGGCCGGCCAGCTGCCGCGCTCGTCGACACCGGAGCGAGCGACGTGTACGTACGCCCCACATTCGTGCCCGCAGGCGCGTTGCGTCCGGGCAGCGGCGAGCTGCGCCTGGCTACCACCACACACACCGGGCGGATGCTGGGGCATGCTGAGATCGTGGTGAGTACGCAGGAATTGAACAGTAGTGTGTCCGCAGTAGTCGTGCAAGACTTGTGTGAGGAGGTGGTGCTAGGACTCCCCTGGTTGGTCCAGCAAGATGCGGTCTTGGAGCTAGGACCCCCCCCGCCTCAACCTGGGAAGAGCCGAGAGGTACGTGGTGTACGCCCTAGGACAGATGCCCCCCCGACAGGACGCGGTGCTGACCCTGGCGGGCGTGCGCCACGATGTCCCCCCCTCCTACCAGGCTGAGGTAAACAAGGTCGCCGCCCGACCCGAAGTGTTTGCCGTGGACGGAACCTTGAGGCGGACCTCTGTCACCGAAAACTGCATCCCCACCCTGACTGATGACCCAGTGTTCGACCCGCCCCGCGGCTATGGGTTTCGCGAGCAGCGAATCATCCGGGAGCAGGTGGACGAGATGCTGCTCGACGGAGTCATCGAGCCGTCCCACAGCCGGTACAATGCGTGCATTGTGCTGGCCAACAAGAAAGATGGGACAAGCCGATTTTGTGTGGACTTCCGGCCGTTAAATGCCGTGACCGTCAGCGCCCCGCCCCCCCAGATTAGCATCGAGGCCGCCGTAGCCGGCTTGGGAAGGGCCCAGGTCTTCAGCACCTTGGACCTGAAGTCCGGGTACTGGCAAGTGCCCATACGACGTGGGGACCGGGAGAAGACGGCGTTCACGGTGCCAGACGGATGGAGGTTCCAGTTCAGAGCCATGCCGTTCGGCCTAAAGTGCGCCCCGTCCACCTTCCAGTGCATGATGACCCGTGTGCTGGAGGGCAACATCGGGCAATTCGCCCTAGCATACCTGGACGACGTCATAGTGTACTCAGACACCTGGGAGGACCACTGCCGCCATCTGGCCTTGGTGATGGAGCGGTTGGCCACAAACCACCTGACAGCGAACCCAGCCAAATGCCATCTCGGAGCTGCCAAGGTCGACTTCCTGGGCCACGTGGTCAACGCGGAGGGGAACCGCCCCCAACTAGGTCACCTCCAACAGATCGCGATGGCAGAAGTCCCACGCACCCTGAAGCAACTGCAGCGCTTCATCGGGCTGCTGAACTGGCTTCGAAAATTTTTTCCGAATTTTTCACAAGTCATCGCGCCTCTGACAGACCTGTTGTCGCCCCAAGTCCGCTACCACTGGGGCTCGCCCGCCCAGACGGCATTCGAGGCCGTCAAGAGCGCGTTCACCCGGTGCCACACACTGGCCCGCATCGACCCTGAGCGCCCACTCGTCCTCCAGACGGACGCAAGCGCCCTGGGAACCGGAGCCGTGCTGTACCAGGTGACGACCACGGAGAGCGGCAGCTGGTGGACTACGCCAGCGCGAAGTTCGGCGCGGCGGAGAGGCGGTACCACAGCAACAAACAGGAGTGCTTGGCGGTGGTGTGGCCCGTGAAGAAATACCGTCCACACCTGAAGGGCAGGCATTTCACCCTCCACACCGACAACCGCTGCCTCACCTGGCTCCACACCATGCAGGGGAGGAAGGGGAAGCTGATTTGCTGGGCGCTGCTCCTACAGTCATTCGACTTTACGGTCGAGCACGTGCCAGGCGTGGAAAATCAGCTCCCCGACCTGCTCTCGCGCGAGCCAGACGGCAGACGGGAGGTGCTGGACGAGGAGGAGTGGGACGAAATCCTGCCTCCATCCCACACCAGCACGACTGCCAACGGACACCCTACCTGCACCCGCCTCACGCTCGGCGTAGAAGGGACCGAAGACCCTCCCAGTACCGAGGCCGACCTGGAGCAGCGCGTCCTCACGGCCCAGCGCCGCTCGCCGGACTCCGACCGGCGCCACGAGACAGCGCGCGGAGGAGAGCACCCCGCTTGGCAGCTCCAGGACGACCGGGGGAAGAGGACGAGTGGAAGACCTACGTCCCACCCGAAGCGCGCGAGGCAACACTGTGATTCTACCACGATCATGACCTCGCCGGACACCCGGGCTCGGACCAGACCCGGAGAGCCGTCTGCCGGTACTACCACTGGCCGGGGGTGAACCGGGATGTCCGGGTCTACGTCGTCCGGGAGTGTGAGACCTGCCAGCGCCGCAAGGCCCGCCGAGAAGACGGTACACAACAACAGCAGCCTCGCCAGCCGTCAACACCGTTCCAGATGCTCGCGCTGGACGTGATGGGGCCGTACCCCCGCTCGCCGTGGGGTAAGCGCTTCCTAGTGGTCGTGACCGACATGTTCACCCGCTGGACAGAAGCCTACCCCTGCGGCAACACACGGGCGGCCACCATCATCGAAGTCCTGACACGCGAGTTCCTCACTCGTTTCGGCTACCCGGAGTCCGTCTTGACGGACAACGGCAGCCAGTTCCTGGGGGCCCGGTGGAGAGGGTGGTGCCAAGAGGCACACATCATCCACCACACCACACCTTCATACCACCCCAGGGCCAATCCGACCGAGCGCAGGAATCAGGATCTGAAAACTCAACTGCGGCTCCGCCTAGGGGAGGACCACACCCAGTGGGACCGCCACGTCGCCGACGCACTGTTCTGCGTTCGGCGGCGCGTGAACGCAGCCACTGGGATGACTCCCGCCGAGATGATCCAGGGGCGTAACCTGCCGCTGCCCGGCGAGCTGGCAACACACGGCGTACCGCACCCAGGAGAGCAACCGGAGGAGCGCGACGATCGACGAACCCAGGAGCACGACGCGGCACGCGCAAGACAAGCCCGCTACAGTCAGGGAATCACGCCCCAGACAGCGCGACCCCCAGCACAACTGCGGGCCGGTGATCGGGTGTACGCCCGAGCGTACCCCCTGTCGGCAGCGCCGCGCAATTACTGCGCCAGACTCGGTCCCCGCTGGGAGGGGCCCTACACCGTGATGCGGCGCCTGGGGGCGACGTCCTACATGGTGGACTTGGGCGGCCGCCGCGTGCAGAAGATCCACCGGGACCACCTGCGAGTGGCGGCGACCCCCGGGGATCCACTCCCGGCCGAACCCGAACCAGGGGACACGGCAGACGGACCAGACATCCCCCTTGATGCACTCCCTCCTGGAGGACTGGAGCAAAAGCGAGAGGAAGCCGAGGACACCGCTCCAGAAGAGCCCGAGTGCCTCACCGACGGGGAACTGGACGCGGACGCACCACACGACCCCGGCGAGGCACCCTGTCCCGCAGAAAACGCGCCACGAGGGGAGGCCCCCGAGAGCGAGCCACCCCCGCGGCATGAGGCACCTACGGAGACTCACACCACGCCGCGCCGGCAGAGAAGGGGCCGGCCCCGCCACGCTAGGTGCAGGGTGACAAAAGTCGCGTGGGATGACTCCGAAGACCCCGCCAGAGCGACCCCTGACCCCGAACCCATCATATCCGACCCAGACGAGGGCGAAGAGGAATCTCCCCCGAGCCCGACCAGAGGTGGTTGGGGGCACGCGGCCTCCCTTGCCGACGCAACTTTCCGCGTCACCGTCACACAACCGCACGAGGAGGGGGCTGGACGTCCCCGTCGGACACGACGCAGACCAGCGAGGCTGCAGGAGTTTGTCCTGAACACCACCCCGGAGCGGAGCTCACCCAGCCCGGCGCTGATACCCGAGCGGGAACGCCAGCCCTACGGACAGCAAGGCCCGACGAGCCCCGAGGAAAGTAGCCCGCGAGAGCGCCCCCGACGGGAGCGCCGGCCCCTGGCCCACCTGGCCGAGTACGTCCTGGGCAGTCTCGTCACGCCGCCACACACATCACGCGCCGCGGCGCCGCCTCCTGGCCCAGCTGCCCACGCAGCGACCGAGGCGGCGTCCGCCTGCACCAGCACATCACGCGCCGCGGCGCCGCCTCCCGGCCCAGCCTGACTCAATCCGGCGAGCGCCCCGGGCGTGACCTCAATAGACAACAAACCTCATTAACAGTCACCGCGGCCACTGGCCTTAATTAAAATGCCCGTGACTATGATCGTGTCAGATTAGAAGAAATCCAACTAAAACGGCTCACAGTGAGACAATATGTTGATAAATTTTAGTCGCCAACTTGATGCCACAATTCAAATAATTAAATACTACTATAAAACAGTTGTTAAGCCTTAAGCACACAATTACCAGGTGCTACCTTTTAATTGAGCACCTGGAACGTGTTTTTAGCTTATAATAGAGCAAATTAAGTTAATATAAGTTTTTTGACGCCGACTCACAAAGAAGAGAAACTTTCACTTCCTTGCGAGGCAGCCATGTCCGGGAGTCTCGAACCACTCCGCGCAGGGAACAGACGTGTGTCCGTGGGCAGCATCCAAGTTTTCTTTCTGTGATCATTTTATTCTGCACTAAATATTTAAATTTAAACCTATTATTAATTCATAAGCTGCCCACGTCGACTCCGCGCGTATTTTACGGAACCGGGCCTATCCCGACCGTCTTCATCGTGCTACCGCGCTGCAGATCGTATCACTCACGTAAGTGTTTCGCCGAATTAAGGAGCCCGCTCATAGAGCCCCCCCTGCACCCGTTAATGTTCGGCGCTGGCCGTCTCCAGCGAGCATCGACCCGCGTCCAGCGAGACTGCCGCGGTAACCATTAGTGTCGCGTAGTGTTATGTTTTTTCTGTGTTAATTGTGTAACGGCTAGACGTCGCCAAGTGTTGGTGAGAGTGTTTTGTAGCGGGACTAGAATAAAGGTAATTCTCACCAACTCGTGTATACTAATTTTCCGGAGTCTCCCGTCCTCCACACGGCCGAGCGGCCTTCACAATCAAGGGAGAGCCATTCAGGGTAGATTCAAGCCGTGTACGCGGGGGCAGAGTACCCACGACCCAACACCAACGGCCTAGCAGCCCGCTAGCCTGGTGCCCCTCCGGACAACAAGAGCACCGCGACGCCCGTAGCGCCCGTCAGGTACCCCCCGGGCCTTTCACATAGGTCGGGTGACGGCAAAGTTAAATTTGTAAATAACTAAGTTAATAAAGAATTTGATGGCCTTTTAGACATTTGAAACTCCCGCCAAGTGCTGTTGGACCGGCAGGATTTAGTTAACAAAAATGGCGGTACGAGACTAGGCAGTAAGGGCGTCTGTGCCTCATTTTGGGACATACTCAAGTGTTTCTTCCTTACCACGTAAGAGAACTTCGTTCGGGCGTAGCTTGCTGTCGAAGTGTCATAAGTTGCAAACGAAACATTGGTCCTCCAGGCCGGATTCTGGATTCGGCATCTCGTGTGCGGTTGTGCATTACGACGTGTGGAATTTTCCTACAGACAAGAAAATCGTCTAGAACAGTAACTGAAAATGTGTTAATTTCGTCATTTCGTTGGAAAAAATAAACACTGTGGCTTCTACGCGGTCAACTAGGTGGTCCTTTGTGTCGAATTTACATGTCTTCACATGGCAGCCATCTTGGTATTTTTGTTTGGTTACAGTTCATTACGTTCCGCCTTTTTCATAGATGCCAGTCTGACACGAAATAACGGTCTATTCCGTTTCGCTTGTCCATTTTTGTAAACAAAAACGGCGCTAGTCGTTTTGTTATCGTCATGTCTACGGTAGAATGTGATGTGTTGGGTATGCGTCTGGAGAGGGCAAATCAAAGAACTAAGCGAGCACAGACTCTAGCTCAAAAATGTGACAACGATCCCTCACAACAAGATTTATTCATGGTTACATGTCGCGACCTACCACAGGTATGGCAGGCCTATGAATTGGACCACTTCGGGTATGATGTGGTGTGTAAAAACAACACCGCCTTCAATCCTGAAATACATTCCCAGCATCTGGTTTCTACCGAAGCAATGTATTATAGAATAATGACAGCTGTGGAAAGGGTTGAGAGAGAAGTTAGTGTTAACCCCACTTTTCACCCAACTTCAGGTCCTTCTCACACGTCGAGCTCAAGGGACTCGAAGGTAGTGTTGCCAGTGATAAAGCTGCCTACCTTTAGTGGAGATCCAAAGGCCTGGTTGGACTTCTCCAACCTTTTCACAGCTCTGGTGATAAACCACAAGAGCTTGTCTGATAATGAACATCTGACTTACTTGAAGTCGGCCCTATCACAGCCAGCATTGTCAGTGGTTCAATCATTGCCCATTACTGAAGAGAACTTTGAAGTGGCCTGGTTCCTTCTGAACAAGAGGTATGGCAATAAACGAGTTATTGTATCGATGCACTTAGATGCATTACTTGAGGTGCCTGCAGTGCCAGCTGACAATGCTGGTTGTCTCCGCTCATTCTTATCCACAGTCAATGAGCATGTGTTGGCATTAAGAGCCTTGAAAGTACCTGTAGACCATTGGGACTTAGTTTTACGACACATTCTTGTTGAACGATTGGACACCCAATTACGCAAGCAGTGGGAAATGTCATTAGTGGAGGAAGTATGGCAAACTTAGGCTCAGTTTGTGGGATTCCTAGAATGCTATTGTCGATCATTGGAGACATTGACCCCAAGCGCCGAAGCTGCTGTTAAGTCGTCTAGTTCCACCAGAGCTGGCTGGATTCTAAGTCAGACGAAGGCCTATGTTGTTAACACACTGCCAGAACCCAGCGAGTGCCGGTTGTGTGGTGAACTTCATGCTCTATTCAAGTGCCCTAAGTTCCTTGCAAGCAACCCAAAGGAACGGTATACACTGGTGAGACAGTGTGATGTATGTTTAAATTGCTTAAGACCATTTCACCAATCTAAAAGTTGTTCATCTAAGAGCAGGTGTTACACGTGCCATGCTTGGCATCACACACTTCTGCATTTCTCAAGACCATCAAATGAGAGTCACGAAGAGAGTACAAACCATGCACAGCCATGTCCTACTGTGCCTGAAGATGTTGGTGATGGTCAGGTGACTACTGACAATCGACTGACCTTAGCAGCATTGCGGTCAACAACAACAACCGTGTTACTATCAACCACTGTGGTAGACGTTCAGGATGCTACCAGATCATTCCGAAAGGTTCGCGCACTGCTAGATTCAGCAAGTCAGGCCAGCTTAATTACGGAACAATGTGCGAAGCAGCTAGGCCTACCATACACTATTGTAACCATGCCTGTACATGGCCTTTCTCATGCTCCGGTCAATGTTGCCAAACGTGTTATGTCATGCATTGTAAAACCGGTAAACAAGAGTACACCACAGCTCCATCTGGATGCTTTTGTTCTGCCTCATCTCACCAACTCGTTGCCTAATGTGGCTGTGTCACCTTCAGGATGGGAGCATATTGAAGATTTGCATCTTGCCGACCCAACATTTGCTACCCCAGGACCCATTGATATGTTGCTAGGTGCTGATGTGTACCCCTATGCAGTGTTGGGCCAAAGACTTGAAGGGGATGTTGGGTCTCCTGTTGCCATGAGCTCAGTGTTTGGGTGGATTCTGTTGGGCAAGGTCGCAAGCATGTCGTCAGCTCCCGTTACTTCTTTCTGTCTCTTGATTCATGCTGCTGTACTACCACTAGATGCGCAACTGAAACAGTTCTGGGAGCTGGAAGAACTCTCAAGGGTAGCATGTAGTTCACCAGAAGATGCAGCCTGTGAGCAAGAGTACAGCAAGACTGTCAGTCGCGATGACAGTGGGCGTTATGTTGTCACCTGGCCATTTGCAAGACCTAAAGCAGTGTTCGGAGAGTCCAGTGTGCAGGCAGTACACTGCCTAAGGAGTCTGGAGCAGAAGATGCAGAGTGAACCTCAACTTCAACAGATGTATGTACAGTTCATGGAGGATTATCTCACTAGTGGTCATATGGAGGTGCTTCCAGAACCACATATTAAACGGTCATCCTCTTATTACATACCACATCACTGTGTGCTCAAACCTGATAGTTCCACCACAAAGTTGCGGGTTGTTTTTAATGCCTCTGCTAAGGCTGGTTGTGTCACTAGTCTTAATGATGTGTTGTTAACTGGGCCCAAACTTCAAAATGATCTTCAAGACATCTTGTTGCGGTTTCGGTGTCATCATACTGTATTCACTGCTGACATTAAGCAAATGTACAGGCAGATTGGAGTAAGGGCCGATCACCAGGATTATCAGCGGATAGTCTGGAGGAGATCTATGGATCAACCTGTTGAAGACTGTCGTCTAAAGACTGTTACATATGGAGTCTCTACAGCACCATTTCTTGCTCTTCATACTATTTGTCAGCTGGCAGACGATGAAGAAAGCAGGTTTCCTCATGCCACGGGAATCCTTAAACGAGACATGTATGTTGAAGACCTAGTCACTGGAGCTTCGTGTCCAGAGGCTGCTGAAACACTGCAACGGGAGCTCACACAATTGTTGAAGCTAGGTAAGTTTGAGCTTAGGAAATTCATGAGGAATAATGCTAGTTTGTTGTCGCAGTTTTCACCCGAGGAAATACAGGCTCCTACAGTGCTGTCGTTTGATCGTACTACTTCTGCATCTGTTTCCGTACTTGGTCTTCAGTGGCAACCACACACTGATGCATTCACATACAAAGTTGTACCAAACAACTCGGGTCCATCAAAACGATCCATTCTTTCAGAATTGGCAAAAGTGTTTGACCCATTGGGAATGCTGTCTCCAGTCACATTTCTTGCAAAGTGTTTCGTCCAGAAACTGTGGGAATTGGGCCTGGATTGGGATACTGTACCCCCTGAAGACTTTGTTGTGAAGTGGGAAAGGTTCAAAGAGGAAGTTGGTGAATTGGCCAGTATTTGTATACCTCGTCAAATAACTCTAGCCGATGCCATGCATCATGAGTTTCATGGTTTCTGCGATGCCAGTGAAAATGGGTATGCTACTGTGGTGTACTGTCGTGCAGTTAATGCACTGGGTGATGTCGCTGTGCGTTTAGTGTTGCCAAAATCCAAGGTTGCACCATTGAAGAGGATATCTGTGCCTAGACTGGAATTGTGCGGTGCAGTGCTACTGTCAAAAACACTTGCGTTTGTCATCACAAGTTGTAACCTTCCGGCTGCTCGTGTGACTGCATGGTCAGACTCCACAGTAGCACTCACTTGGATTGCTTCCTCACCGCATTGGTGGAAGATGTTCGTCGCCAATCGGGTCACAGAAGTTCAGGAAAATACTAGCCCTCACTGGTGGCGTCATGTTCGCACAAAAGACAATCCAGCTGACTGCGCTTCCCGTGGGTTGTACCCTGGAAGTTTGGCAACACATCCCCTCTGGTGGACCGGACCTACCTGGTTGATAGATCCTCCCGAACAGTGGCCTTCCAGTCTTCTGCCAAACCCAGAGGATGGTGAAGTTGAATCTGCTGAGTTCGAGATGCGGGCTATCGTACTCACTGCTACTGTGCAGAATGATGCATTGCAGGCACTACTTGTCAGACATAGTGATTTGATGAAAATGATACGTGTGACAGCGTACATGGTACGATTCGGGCATAATTGCCGACACAGGCTTGAAAAAATTACATCCCCTATTTCGGCAGCAGAGACTACTAAAGCACTATCAATTTGGATTGCCAGGGTGCAGAAGGAAGCATTCAACTAAGAATTTAGTTTGCTCCAGAGACAGGAACGTCCCTCCCAGCAGGTTCGAAGACTGTTTCCTTTCATTGACCAAATGGGAGTCCTCAGGGTGGGCGGTCGGCTGCAGAGTGCCAGCGTCACCTTCAACCAAAAGCATCCAATCCTCTTACCCAAGAAGCACCGTCTGACAGACCTCATAATTCTGCATTTTCACACATTGAACCAACATTGTGGCTTGCAAGCTCTGCAGAATGGTCTCCGGCAAAGGTACTGGATACTGACAGACAAGCAAGCCATTCGGCACTGCTTAAGCCAGTGCTATAGTTGCTTTCGTGCTCGACCAAATCCTGTGTTCCAGCCAATGAGTGACCTTCCTGCAGTGCGTGTCAATCAGGTCAAGCCATTTTCCATGACTGATGTGGACTATGCTGGCCCCTTTTTAATTGTCTTAGCTAGAACCCGGGGAACAAAGGTTCACAAGGCATATCTCTGTTTGTTTGTGTGCCTTGGGACTCGATCACTGCACCTGGAATTGGTATCAAGCCTCTCCACGGAAGCATTTATTGCAGGCTATAAACAGTTTAATGCTCGTAGGGGAAGATGTTCCCACATCTACAGTGATTGTGGCACCAACTTCATTGGTGCTCAGAGTCATCTGAAAGAGTTGTATGACTTGATGTCCTCAGCATCACATCAGAAAGAGGTCCAGGGAGTGGTCACACTAATGGGCATAACATGGCACTTCAACCCCCCTGGTGCACCCCACTTTGGGGGTATTTGGGAAGCAGGAGGGAAGTCTGTGAAGACTCACCTTGCACGAGTAGTTGGTGACCAGCTGCTGTCGTATGAAGAGTTGAACACAGCACTGGTGCAAATTGAAGCCATGCTCAACTTCAGGCCTATCTCACCAATGAGCTCTGATCCCAGTGACTTAGCCCCACTAACCTCAGGACATTTTCTGATTATGGAGCCACTGGTCGCCCTCCCAGAACCTGATGTGACTACTGTGCCTCTGAATCGTTGCCATCGTTGGCAGCTAATTCAGCGTATCCATCAAGACTTTTGGAAACGTTGGCACACAGACTACCTCCACACACTGCAGCAGCGGCAGAAATGGACAGACTCTGAGACAAAGGTTGAACCAGGTGCCATGGTCCTTCTGAAGGATGACAGGCTTGCACCTCTGCAGTGGCGGCTTGGACGTGTCGTGGAAGTGTTCCCGGGGAAAGATGGGTGTGTGAGAGTGGTGTTAGTGCGCACTGCTACGGGTCTACTCAAGCGACCGATGGTCAAGATTTGCCCATTACCTCAATGCACCTAAGCACGAAGCTACGACTTGTATATACTATAGTGGTGTAAAATATGTACATTGTAAGTGGGCGGTATGATGGCCTTTTAGACATTTGAAACTCCCGCCAAGTACTGTTGGACCGACAGAATTTAGTTAACAAAAATGGTGGTATGAGACTAGGTGGTAAGCGCGTCTGTGCCTCATTTTGGGACAAACTCAAGTGTTTCTTCCTTACCACGTAAGAGAACTTCGTTCGGGCGCAGCTTGCTATCGAAGTGTCATAAGTTGCAAACGAAACAGAATGAAAAAATATTTTAATTACTTAAACAATCATTACATTAATTTTATAAACAAGTTTTTTATATTATATTTATTTTTATAATATATTTATTTGCCAGCATTAAAAATGTATTTTTTTTTGCCTGTTTTATTTATGTTTTAATTTTAAGTTCATGCATTCTCTGTAAAAAAAAAATGCCAAAAGGTCGTGTAAATTCACCAATGATTTACAGAATTGTCTTCCTTTTTTTGAAGATTGTATGTATTGGTAATCTGGATTAAGACGATAGAGTTAAATTTTGACATTGTACTTATTAGTTTTCGGTTGCTCACGGTGTACAACACGATATAAAAGATCATTTGTAGTCGAGTAAACACAAAGAGAGTTTAGCATGTGCTGCTATCTCATCATAACTGACCAGCTTTTTAAAGACTGCAAGTTCTAATGACAAAAACTAAGAGAGAAAGAGGCGAACTTTGCTTACCACACAGCAAACCATAGCCTAAGTTTTAATTCGAATTCTTGTTTATCAAAACTAATTTCTAAGTTTTTTCAACCTACATTCTCACTCGGAAAAACAATTTTGAGGTAATAGTTTTAAATGACACAGCTCCTTTAGCTCAAGAAGAGCTTAAAGAAGTCATGACCAAGTCAAACTATGTATCAGTTAGAATGGATGCATCAAACAGAAATATAATTTAACTTGTGCCAATTATGTGCGCTACTTAATCAAAATCAGGTGTGCAAGTAAAGTTTGAAGAAGCCCGGCCTTGCCTGCGATTAGGCTCTGCTGTGTGGTAGCACCCCTAGTATGCTGTCTATTCTGCGTCAGGGTACGGGTGGTGGCTGTGGCTGATAGGGTCGGCGCTCTGGACCCGCTGCAGTGGTGACGTGTTGGCTTGGGGCGCCGCCACGGTTGCTGTAGTGACAGCTAGGCCGAAGCGCGGCGCCTCAGTTGGGACAGCACGTCCACACTGGACGCGCTCTCGGTGGTCTTAGGTGATAGTTACAGCTTGTCGTTGGTCGGTCTTCTTCCATCGTTGGTCTGGAGCCTTGGTTGTCGCAGTGGGCTCTCTGGGGCCACCCGAGGTTGTATCCAGACAGATATCCCGGGAGTCGTCTGTCCCTCATGGGTCTCGATGTCTCTAGTTGTGGTGGTTCGGGTGGCGTCTCATGTCGTTCGTGTGACGTCGGTAATGTTGTCGTGGTCGATTGTCTGTTCCCCGTTGGTGGTGTGTGTTGGGTGTTCGTGTCATGGCTGCGAGTAGGGTTGTCTATTGTGTTCGGGGATACCTGGGGTCTTGTTCATCCCGTCTTCGAGTTCCTCCACGATGGGCGTTATGCCATCTGACTGGGGTCCTGTTTCCTCATGAGACACGTCGGTGATGCGCGGTCCGGGTTGGTAGAGTTGCATCCTCTGTTCGATAGTACCCGATCTCTCGTCGGCCTTGTTGTCAGGCTCCAATACAATGGCTGTCATGCTGTCTGACTGGTTTTCTGTCTCATTCTGTGAGACGTCAGTGATGGTTAGTTGGCTGTGAAAGGTCACTCTTCTTGATTATTTGGATGTCGTGGCTTTGTGGGGTACGTCCTGTCGTGGTCATCCCGGTGACTCTTGGTCACTGGTGTCCTCTTCCTGTGCCTACGGTCGGTTGTCGTCGCTTATCGTTGTCGGTTCAGGCTCCTCCATGACCAAGTGGTTATGGTCAGGTGTCTCGTCGTGGTTGTGGTCTGGTGTCTTGTCATGGTCAGGCTCCTCCGGTAGTTGATCCCCGGGTATCGTGGCAAGGCGCAGGTCGTCGCGGTGTATTTTCTTGACCCGCCAACCTCCAAGTCGGACCAGGTACAAGGTTCGACCCAGGCGCCGTTGCACTCTATACGGGCCGCTCCAGCGCGGTGCCAGCCCTGCGCAGGGGATGGACACGAGCGTACACCTGGTCTCCTTCTTGGACCGGGGGTGGTTCCCGCATGGTCGTGGGGGTGATTCCCTGGGTGTAGACAGTCTGTCGTTGTCGTGCGTCCTTGTGCATCGTGATCCTGCGTTGGTAGCGTTCTCTCGCCCTTTCCCTGTCGTGTGCAGCTCCGTGCATGGCCCATTTGCCTGGGAGGGGAAAGTTGCTCCCCTGCACCATCTCGGCGGGTGTGCGGCCAGTCACTGCATTCACGCGACAGCAGGTAAAAAACAGTGTGGTGGCAATATGTTGGTCCCATTGTGCGTGGTCATCGCCCAGTCTGAGGCGGAACTGTATCTTCAGGTCCTGATTCCTGCGCTCGGTGGGGTTGGCTCTAGGGCGGTAAGCCGGGGAGGTGTGGTGGTGTATCATCATCCGAGCACACTAGTCCTTCCACTGCTTGCCGATAAACTGGCTGCCATTTTCGGTCAAGGCCATTGTGGGTAGCCCCACCAGGGCAGGAATTCTTGGGACATGAAGTGAATGATGGTGGCGTCCCTCACATTGCTACATGGGTAGGCCTCCGTCCATCACGTGAACATATCAGTCACTACCAGGGGTAACCTCTTACCCCTGGATGACCAGGGTAGGGCCACATCAGGTCGAGAGCGATTGTCTGGAACGCATGTGTGGGTTGGCGGGGGTACTGCTGCTGCTCGCTGTCGCGTCGGCACGCCTTGCGGACCTGGCACACCTCGCACTCCCTGATGTATTCCCTCGTGTCTCGCACCACTCTGGGCCAGTGGTAGTGTTGGGAGACCGCGTTTCGGGTCTGGTCCATGCTGGGGTGTCCTGCCAGGTCGTGGTCTTGAAAGAACCGCAATACGGCCTCGCGGGCTTTGTGAGGAAAGTAGGCCTAACACTCCCCCGCCTCGCCAGGTGATCGGTTCATGATACGGCCGTTCTGGATGTGCATGTCGTATGTAGTTATTCTTCATCTTGGAGTCGTCGTCGTGCCGCCTCCAGAGAACGCTGTTGCGCTGTCATAACTAGTTCATCCACATCTGTCGCCATGTTGGGTAGAGTGTCAGCCTGTCTGTCGTTGGTCGTTATTCGTGAGCAGGTGGCCTTCGGATGGTGGTGGTCGGTCGTGGGTCCAGGCTGTATCATGTCTTCCCATTCTTCCGCGTCTACGACTTCATGCTGGTCGCTCAGTTGTCGTGACAGGGAGTCAGGCAGTTGATTTTTCCTGCCCTGGCACGTACTCGACCACAAAGTCGAAATATTGGAGTAGTAAGGCCCACCATATCAGCTTTCCCTTACACCCCTGCATCGTTTTGAGCCAGGTCAGGCAGTGATTGTCTGTGCGAAGGGGGAATACACGACCTTCGAGGTGCGGTCGATAATTTTTTAATGGCCTAGATCACCACCAGACATTCTTGTTCGTTTCTATGTTACTTGCGTTCTGCTGGCCCGAATTTAGTGCTGGCGTACTCTACGACATGCTTCTTTCCGAGGTCGTCTACTTGGAAAAGTACAGCTCCTACCCCTAGGGTGCTGGCATCCGTCTGTAGAATTACAGGGCTTTCGGGGTCAATACGTGCCAGTGTGTGACATATAGTGAACACTCTCTCCACCTCTTCGAATGCCTGTTGGGCTTCGGTGTTCCATTGTTAGCATTTTTGCGGGGACAAAAGATCCGTGAGTTGCGGAATTATTTGGGAGAAATTGATTATGTATACTCTCAACCAGTTAATTAGCCCAATGAATTGTTGTAGTAGTTTCCTCGTGCGTGGGGCTTCGGTGGTCGCGATTTTTTGCAGGTGGCCTGCCTGGGGTTGGTTCCAATTTGCATTGAAGAGGTGGCCTAGGAATTCGACTTCCTCTGTGCCCAGGTGGCACTTCGCTGGGTTGGTCGTTTGGTGGTGTGTGGGAGTCTTTCGAGTACGAACGCGAGATGTCGGCAGTGGTCTTCCCACATCTCGGAGAAGACGATTACGTCGTCTAAGTAGGCGAGGGCGAACTGGCTTAAGTACCCCTCCAAAACTCTCGTCATCATGGCCTGGGATGTTGCCAGTGCACATTTTAGGTCGAAGGGCATGGCATGATACTGAAATCGCCTGCCGTCCGGGACCGTGAAAGCTGTTTTCTCCCTATCCTGGTGTTTGATAGGTACTTGCCAGTATCCCGACTTTAGGTCGAGTGTGCTGAATACACGGGCTCTCCCGAGGCCGGCCACGGCTGTCTCTACACTAAACTGTGAGGGTGGTGAGCTAACTGTTACTGCATTGAGCGGAAGAAAATCTGTACTTAAACACAATGTGCCGTCTTTTTTGGAGACCAGTACAATGCATACATCGTACGGACTATTTGAAGGTTCGATTACTCCACTGAGCAACATCTCAGTGACCTGTTCGCATATGATTCGCTGCTCTTTGAAACTATAACCTCGTGGCGCCTTGTAAATAGGGTGTTCTGTGGTGGTTGGTATGGAGTGTTCCGCTACTGTTGTGCGCCGTAAGGGCTCGGTGGTGGTGAAAACCTTCCATTGTTCGTGGAGGATTTTGTTTATTGTGTCATTGAATTTTAGGGTAACGTTGTGACGTAGGTAATTGAGGGTCACGGTCGTGCCTGTCGGCATGGGTGCTCGGCCCATCACATACACCGCTAACCCCTCTGTTCGTCCTAAATTGATTTTGGCAGGGCCCATCTTCAGCACGGCGTCGTGCTCAGCCAGCCAGGGTTGCCCCAGCATAAGTTCCTCTCCCAAATCTATGGCAACGACAGCGTTCACTTTAATAGTCAATTCCCTTATGCTTGCCTTGATATCCGCGATATCCCCACATCATGCTGGCGTGGGTGGTGGTCGCCAGCCGAAGTTCGCCATGGTGTGGTTGGAGTGTGCCAGGCGGCACTAGCGATGGGTATATGAACACCCGGCTCGATCCGGTGTCGACAAGAGCAATGACTGGACGGCCATTGACTTCGACAGGTATGCGGAACAGGTAGTCGGACGGTTGCGACAGTTGCCCTGGCCTTGGTGGTTGTTGGCGTCCCTGTGTTGCATTGTCGTGCATTGGCGAGGCTGTTGTCGTGTGGCGCTCTGTTGGTCGTTCGCCGTTGTTTGGGCCATCGTGGTAAGTGGCCTCGCTATTGTCGTGCCAGTCGACGGTACATAGAAATGCGCTGTGGCCATCGATGTTTGTCGTAGTGAGTTGTTCCACTATTGTAATGCCTGTTGGCTGTGCATGGGTTGATGTTGCGACCATTGGTGCTTGTCGTGGTGAGTTGCTGTGCCGTTGCCGTGCCTGTTGGATGTGTGTGGGTTGATGTGACAACCGTCAGTGTTAGTCATGGTGAGTTATTTCACCATTGTCGTGCCGGTCGACTCTACACCTGTAGGTGTCGTGGCCATCAGTGTCTATCGCAGTGAGTTTCTGCGACGTCTTTGTGCCCATTGGTGGTGCATGGATTGACCTCGCGGCCGTCGGTGTTTGTCGTGGTGAGTTGTGTGGTTGGTGCTGCGCCTGGGGGCGGTGCGTGGGTTGTCATTGCGGCCGTTGGTGTTGGTCGTGATTAGCTGCATCATGGTTTGCGCACCTGTTGATCGTGTGTGTGGTGACCATTGTCATGTTGGTGTTGTTGATGGGGGACGCTGTCTCAGTTCCTTCCCTTGCCCGTTTCCCATCGGCTGAGTGTCGTGTGGCATTGTTGGTCGATAGGTGGGTGGTGTTATTCTTAAGCTGTTCATCTCCCGTGGGCAATCACTGTGCCAGTGGAGGGTGCCTATCGGGCAGCTTTGTCGGCACTGTGGAGGCCGGTAGGCTAGGCTGGTATCCACTCATATCGGCTCTGCGACTCGTGGCGGTCCTCGGCCTTCAAGTGCCTGACCTCAGTGTTGTTGTTGGGGCAGTGCTGCTTGGATCGCTAGTAGGCGTCGACGGTTAGGTGGACTGTTACGCTCTCGTTCGGCATTCCGCGGGTTTCTCCACCACGCATGTTGGAAATTCCTCTCTGTCGCTACCGCCATCTGTACGTACTCCTCAACCGTGGTCACATTGCTTATGCGCATGAAGGCTAGAAGTTTGTCCCTCAACAGCAGTGTGATGGTGGTTAGCGCCTGAGTGGGTTCCACGAATGGCGATAAGCATAGAAATAATTACAATTTTTGCACTACAAAGTTTTCGATGGGCTCTCCATCGCACTGGATGTTTCTGTAAAAACTGTGAAGTGCATTGCACCATGGTTGACCCGGCGTTGAAATGTTAGTTAAAGGCGTCGGTGAATTCTGGCCACTCCATGTCAAAGAGCCCCCATAGGTGCCACCATGCTAGAGCGTTCTCTCGCAATTGTTCGCTGGTCCTCTCGGGCCATTCGTCTTTTGGTGTTCCGCTCCGCGTGAACCGCATTTCGCATTGGTGGATATATGCTCGTGGATCCTCGTGCGGTGCTGCGCTGAATTCCAGTAGTCTAGCAACGTGGTTTGTGGCCCATGTCGGCCCTGTTCGTGCGGCGGGTGGTATCGTCACGAATCTGTGTCCGCACTGTTGTGCTGTTAGTTGGTGTTATGTGCTCCCAAAGTATGGGTTCGGTTTGATTCGGTCATTGGCGTTGTTTACAGTGGCATTGTGAATTCTGTTTGTATTTTTTCTTTCCATATCCGGTCCCAGTCATGTCCCATTGTTTGTGACTTGGTCATGTTGTTTGAGGTGGCGTGTTGTTTGGTGGCGTGCACTGGCAGGTACTCAGCCATGGCAGTGACCCGGTCAACAATCCCATTGTCCGGGGTTGTCTACAATGTGCGCATATTGCCTAAGGTGTTTGTGAAAACATTGTCATGTTGGTCGCGGCGATGTGAACAGCTGTCTTAGCTGACATGTTGCGCGCGCGTAAGGTTGATCCGTGGGTTGGGTGCCCGGACAGTCGCACAAGAAGGAATGTGCAAACTTGGGTGCGCACGCCGATCCACTGTCTGGTGGAAGGGATTTTGCGAACGTTGCACAAAGCAAAATGGAGGGGGCTCGGTACACTACACAAAGCGTTCGGAGAAAATGGCCGCTGAGGAGAGGGGGTAGTGGCTCGTGACGTCGCTCGCCCGTGTCGCTTGTTCCAGCGAGGTGATCGGCGGAAAAGGAGGGGGGGGGGGGGAGATCCATTGTCCGCTCGCCTCGTTGCGATGTCCTGTCTGACCCTAATCCCTTTCCGCACCCAAAATGCCCGTTTCATGTCCGCGTTGTCGCTGGAAGTTAGGAATTGCGTGAAAATTATTCGAAAAAAAAATTTTTTTGACTTGTTTTTTGTCAGTTTCTTGCATGATGGATGTTTTTATTGCTGAATTTTACTGCATTTTTCTGTTCGTTGCCACACTCAGGGGCGCCAAATACCATCGGCCAGAGTCTCGGGCTCGAGTCCCGCGGCGAGTCTAAGGGGCTGGTGGTGTTTTATGGTGTGATTTTCCGGGAGGGCGCCAAGTTAGCTTGTACGTCTAACCAATGGGGTGTGTCGATTGGCCCCAGCGTGCTTCCCTAGACTTGGTGGCTGTATCTTAAGGGTGGTATTAACTGCTAGTAGACAATGGTGACATTTCCTGTTCATCATAAGATGGCTGGTGTCTAACTACAGATGTAATACACGCACTGGAACTGAAAACGTGTGGTACATGTATTTATTAACAGACATATTTGGGTACACGATATTGCACGACACTACTCTTGGTTGATAATTTGGACATAATTGATACACAATATTACACAACAATACTTTTGATTAATTATGATTGTCTCTCCCTAAGGCAGTCCGTTAGAGGGGTGATTCGTTGATTGTCCTGGAGTCGGCCAGGTCCATAAAGTGACTGACCTTAAGGCGGCCCTGTGGCCCATGGCCTTAAGGCAGGAATTACGACGGCCGGGTTAAGCCCTGCGCCGTAAAAACCGACCCGTGGTCGCGTGGGGAATTGACGTTACAAAGGATTTGGTTCATGACTATATTTACCAGAGTGAAGAATCGGTGAGTTACTAAATTGAAGGTTTCCCTCGGAACGAACACACGAACACATCCACCCCGGGCCGCGAGCTGATCTAGACTGTCGCCCGTATTGCTTGGGTTGCCTGGCGGTGGGTGGTGGGGGGGGGGGGGGGACAATTCCGCTGTGTGCCAAACCACAAGTGCAGAAAAGAAATTACTGTTATTCGGTTTTTTATTGAAAACTTACTTGTTAATTGAACATGTATGACATATTGATTAAAGCTTTAGTTTAAGAAATTTAAAAAATATTATTTAAAAAGATGAGTCAACTTTAAGACTACTGACTAGTTGGTAAAAACCACTTGTAATGTTTATGTTTATGGGTTTGTTCTGGATATTGCTTCAGCACTTCGTTGCTTACTTAAATTAAGGCTCTAGGCCGCGATGAGAATTAAGGTCGTTTATTAAAAACTGTGCCCGGAGGGTGCTAACACTTGTGCTCTACAACGCACATTTCTTATCACGTGTTAATTTAAGGGGATGGATTGATGAGTTTACTCTGTGAATTATTATCAATGTTTGCATCAGGTGCAGTTCCGTGACAAAATTTATACACTGGAAGTACTTGCGTATCTACTCCGCATTTGACCCGGGTTGAGTTTGCAAGGAGTACGTTCCACCAGCGGGTGCCAATACTGGCGGGTCGAGGCTGGGCTTAATGGCCTCCGGTCAGTACGACGTCCAAAATCATTTAAAGAATGTAAAGTAGTCAGAATCTAATTAAGATGTGGGGGAACAGACTGTAACAGACTGATGTAACAAAATTTCTTCGGGTGTTATGCTGATATAAACATTATTAGATGCGTGATAAGATAGCCATTAAGCTATGATAATGTTTAAAAAAAATGCGAGTCAGTAGCGTGACCACTGGCTTCAACTTCGTAAATGTTAGTATATAAATATTTCTTTTTTTTTTTTCCATTACAAATGAAACAAAGATGGCGTTTAACTAAGCAAAATATCAAACAAAGGTTGCTTCTATAGCAACCATCATTTCGTAGTTTACTGCTTGATAATATACTCATTAGATGGTAGAAAAAATTATATTCAATGCTTGCAAACATAGTAGTTTAAATGCGTTAAAATGTACTATACTTAAAAAAATATTTATAATTAAAAAATTTAGACTTCTTTTAGTATGGATTAAAATCAGACAAATGAATGTAATAAATGTATGTAAATACATTATGTGAAATTATAACATGACTATGTTTTATGTTTTTTAATGGATGTAATAATTTTGATTTAAAATATATAATGAGTTTAAGTAATTTAAAACTATACAAAACAAGAATTTTGATTGGGTAACATTAAGTTTGCCCTCATAAAATATTGATCAAATATAGATTCATCCTCTTCACATGCGTAAATCTTTCTCCTGATACTAATTACTAAAGAATAATATTTAAGGTATTGGTTCTTGCGTGGATCGGGGTTTCGGTAGAAATATTTCGTTTTCGACTGCGATCCGTGTGCGAGATGAATTCTGGACGACTCCTGCAGCACACATGAATGTGTTTTTCTCTTCATTAATTCGAACATAAACTACTATTTGCAAAAGCTCATTTTTCCTTTGTGAATTGTGAAAACAAACATAGGGTAGTGTGTGCACTGACGCCGACCGCCAATGCTCCTCTATGTCGCATAGACCGCTATGCCTCATCAATGCCTCACGAAATCGTGTGCACCGAACGCGATCGGGCGCGCACCGCAATGTAGAAAGTGCGACGGGGCGAATGCCATGTAACAAGTGCCACGTCGGCGGAAGGATCCGGCCGGGTATGGCATATTCCTCCGCCGAATTACAACAAATGTTTATTTTTCCACAGGAACATATTAGACTTTATTTTCATTGTTTAATATTTTATTTCTTTCAAAATTATGTTTCACCGTGCGCCTTGTCCCGAACCTGGCCGGTTCAGTTTCCCGCGAAAATCACACTTTTTCCGCGGGAGGACTGGCGGGGAGGGAGGTCGTGTGCGGTGAGAGCGGGATATCCTTTCGGAGCTCATATAGGCCGGCAGCCTTCGCGCGACACGGGACCAGCATTTCTTATTTTCACTGATATGTAGTTTTCAATAGTTGTATAATTCTGTAAACCTTTTCTTCCAGTCCCGTGGTCGCCCTCGACTTACCGAGTAGTATGTAACCTAATTATTCAGTGCTCCAAGACGAGCATTCGATGTGATACGTTAGTACTATGTACGAATTGCGACATGGTACGTCGGCGCTTTACGTGATATCCTAGTCAATTGACTGATTAGTTTCAACCCGCACGGGGCAGCCAGTAGGCAACACGTAACAATCTTACTAACGCGTCAATTTCTGGGACAGTCCTTAAATTCATGTAGCGTCGCCGGGGTTACGGGCCTACACGTTCTTAGCCCAGTGTACTACATAATTATAATTGTGAAGTGTAATCTTGCTCAGGATTCTAGTGTGTTATGTTAGCGTTTGTTTTGTAATCATCGCATCGTGTCCAAAGTGAATGACCTTACCGGGTAATAAAATCGTGAGCCGCCACTAAGTGAGTGGTCGCGCGTGTGACGACTCGTTTCGGGACAACCGTTACGGCCAGGACGGGCAGCACTATGAATAGGGCTGTGCCGGAATAAATTAATAAGAAATCAGCCGGTATTTTCTTGTTCTTTTCAGGAGTCCCGAGTGGCCGAAACAGCTCGGGGGGCCTTACTGTGTCGAACCACTGCCTCTAGCCACAAGGCCGAACCTACCATGAGATTCCGAACAATACTTAAGTCACTTAAATTCACATAGAGGTAGTGGGGTTCCCGTCAGCACCAGTGTGGCCAACTGCCGCGGCGGCTATTTCTGTGGGTATGCTCTGCTCCAACTAACAACCCAAAGTTTTACCTACTAAATAAACGATTTTCGTGACTTGAGCTGCGAACTATTGTGACTGAGTACTGAAAACTTTCTTTTATCATTTACTTAATTAATATATAAATATTCCCCTGTGTTGTTGCTTTGTAGAGTTCCTGTAAATTTAAGTAATAATAACTGTTCCGAACTTTTTATTTTTCTTAAACTCTCAATTATAATCAGCTACTGCCTGTGTCCGATCAAATTATTCTTATGTTGTGTTCTCCCAACTTTTCTCAGTGATTTGTCTAGTGGTTCATTAGTTTTTGTCATGAAAAATCACCGTTAAAACAAACAAAGTTCAGGCGCGTCACTACATGTGTGCTGCGAGCAAGTTTTTTCGTTTCCCTACAGAAGAAAAAACTGCCAGAAGTGGATCGTTTCATGCAGGAGGTCAGATTTTATAAACACTAAAACAGGTAAGTATAGCCAAACAATGTATCAGAAACCATTTAAAATATTAGTTTTCTTGTTTTTTTAATAATGCTATATTTCCTTTCTAACATTTCAGCACCTATATGTTCAGTTCATTTCACAAGTGATGCGTTTTACAAAACTCTTCGACAGAAATTGCTGATTTACTCACCAGCAAATTCGAGGAAAATACGGAAAGATGCGGTTCCGAGTTTGCTGTTGCCTAACAATGAAGATGCCCAGCACAAGTGAAAGGGTTGAAAGGCAGAATAGGGTGGTTGCACCAGTAGTCAGCCATTTAAAGACACTAGTAAGATTCCCATTACTTTCAAAATATTTAGACCCATAATTTTAGTTTACAAATTCTAGCCAAGTCATCTTAACTATGTATTCTAGTGTAAGGTAAAAAGCTTATGATCAAATTTTTATTAGTATTTTAATAAATAATAATGATCACAAAACTCGTTTTAACCAGTCCTCAGCCAGCCGTCTCTTTTTGTCAGCCATACAGACCCCGAAGTCCCGCCACAAGAAACATGTTTCTTCTGGCATATAGTAAATTTATTCTGTTGGTCCTACAACATAAAAATATATTTATTTATTCACCATATAAAACTTATTATTTAACAGTTTGTTTTTAATCAAGAATTGCCACTTTATCTTAAAAATGTAGAGTCCCTATGTAAAACATATTGTTGATTGAATGTCTTTGTGGCTAATATGAAATCTGTAAAGTCCCCTGCCATAGATTTCAGGAGTTTGTAGTCTGCCCACAATATCTTTTTTTGTGAAGGGATACTCATCAATGATATCTGAGAAGCCATACACGTAACCAGAATGTTCTCTTGTGGTCTTTGGTCTGAGGAAACTCCCGTCAAACCCATCGTTGTTAACGCCAATAACTTTTCCTATGAAAAATCTTCTTGAATTATGTCCACCTTCTACAAAGGAAACAAGCATTGTACACAATCTGGTTTGTATTCTCTTATTCCCTTCTGTACACAAACGTGTACTTGATGAAACTAAGATTTTCCATTTTTAAATTACTCGGAACATTATTCCAGGAATTAATAATAGGGCGCCAGAGGTAATCAAGAATTAACAACAAAATAACACAATAAGACTTATTTTATTGTTTTAACCATAATGAGAAACCTCGAGTCATGGAAATAATAACCAAACAAACAAATATTAAATAAAGTCTATGGAATGTCGTAAATAACCTGACTCTTGAATAAAATAATACAAAATAAATAAAGTTCCTGAAATTGTTCACTGAGTAAAAGTTTTGGGGTTTTGCTCCGGCTTGCTCGAGCATGAAACGCCTAACCTAAAGACTTCTGGACTTGTGTACATATAGTTTGTGCTAATGTGAGTAAATTTGCCGTTGATCGCCGAAAGTCAATGTTCAACTAATTTTATGCTAATCCAAAGTTTATACAATTACAGTTCGCATACGTTGACGGTAAAATTTACGTCAATTTTATTATATAGCGATGATGCAGACCATACCTTAACTCTGGATGATTAAGGTCGTTCGTAAAATACTTCGTCACTCACGTGAATTGAATGCTATTCTTCTGCATTCAATTACAGGGCGTCAATTAATATTGCCCAGTATTTTGACGTAATTTCCAGACCAATAACGCCGAAATTAGCATCGCCATGAATAAAATATTCCCAGAGGGAATACACTACAACACGCACTAAATGGCGTCATTTTCCACTCTTTTTCTTCTCTCTTGCCGAAATTAAATTGTTAATTGAAAAGGGCCAATCACGGCCGCGACACGTTAGCGTCCTTGTTAATGAAGCCAATGAAATGTCAATATCAATCAAGCATAGGCTCGTTAAAGCTGTTCCAAACGCCGCGCGATTATTTATTTTAGCAGTTGTCATGACGACGTAGCACGAGCTGCGCGCGCCGCCATGCGTGAAACAAAACAAAACACTGCCGAAAGTATTGGGAAGCGGTATTAACCTCGAACGTAAAACAATAACAAACAGTTTCAGTTAGTCTGATAATACCGTAGTATTACAGCATCCATTGATCAATCTTCACCTGAAAGTTAAGAATTTCGAATATTAGTAAAGAATGTACAACAAATACTATTTAACACAAGTTTACTGAAAGTAGTTAATTACGGTTAAAAGCACAGGTACCTACCTCTTCATTTTTTCCTACTGTTCGTACATGAGGGAAAGTCTTGCCAAATTTCCATACCGTACTTTTGGAGTTGGTTTTTCCTTCATACTGACACTTTCTGGTGTAAAAGAAGGTTCATCAATGTCTGTGTTCTCGTTACCATTTTTCTTTTTTTCTTTCCTTTTATTTGTGGTTTTCTGATCTTCTCTATTAGCACATCTTTTTCGTTTCTTATCAAATTCGTCTGCTTTTAATTTGTCTTTCTCCTCGATAAACTCTCGCCATTTCATCGATGAAATAGCACCTGGAGCTCTTTCTTTTGGTTGATTCTTTTTAATATTTTGTATAGGTTGTGGGTAAAACAAGTATCTCTTAAAAGGCGATAGAGCTAAGTCACTCTGTGCAGGTATTTTGCTCTCAGAATGCTGGCTAAGGTTTTCTTGAATTTTTGGTTCGTCATCTGAAACAGGAGACAAACTCTTAGCTGACAGAGGTTCAATGTTCCTTACATTTTCTGTAACAGACATTATTAATGTATTTGCATTGCCTTTCTGTATGTTTCTAGAGCCTTCGTGTCCATTTAAGACTTGAGCTATGTCATTGTTGGGAAGCACAGCAGGGTTGCATTGTTCATTTTCATTTGTGATCTGCACTAGAATAGGGCACATTCATGAACTTTCTGGTTCTAATAAGACTTCCATATTAGTAATATCTAATTCACTCAATTCAGTTGTGTTTTCCAAAGAAATTGGCTCATTTTCATTCAGTTGTAGGACTACTATCAACTGGCATACTATTGGGAAACTTCTTGGGCTTTTGGATTTCCTCAAGTACATGGTCAGTATTTACTTCCCTCTGTGAAAGCTGTGGTCTTAATTTAGAGATTACCAACTCTGCAGCACACATCAGTTCTTTACTTAATGAATATGATGGAACTAGACCTGGATCATTGAGAACTTCAAGTCGATTCTGAACACATTTGCAGTAATCTACTGCATTTGGTTCAAAAGGGTAGAGTCCACACTTGCGGAAACCATTCTGAATGCTCTCCCGTAGTGAAGGTTGTTCAAGTACGTTTGCTAATAATGGACAAAATGTTCGTTTTGTCACACAAGTATTTGTGTTTTTGGGTGCTGCTGCCACTCCCTTACTGTCTTTTTCCACTCCGACTTAAGTGGCTTGAAAACATTCACATCTGCTGGTTACATTACATGGGTAGTGTTGGGCGGTAAAGCATAAAGTATGATACCATTCTTATTGCAAAAATCACTCAGGTCCATTGTCAAATGTGACCTGTGGCCATCCACAAACAATAGGACGGGTTTCGTAACATTTTCACTCTCCAGCCATTTATTTACTCCATTGGCTATGTATTCGTAAAAAATTTCACTTTTTATCCAACCACTTTCGCTTCTCCCTAAAAACCATTCTTCAGGAATACTGTTAATCACCTCGCGAGGAGGCCTTACATATGGGAAAACCACCATTGGGAAAAGAGTTTGGCCACTGGCTGTGAAAACCAAAAGGACAGTAATAGGCTCTTTCTTATTTCCCAATTTTACTTCATACAAATCTCTCCACCCTTTCGGAGCTATCACTCTGCCACTCTTTGGACATAAACTAAAACTTGTTTCATCTCCATTCAGTATCCGACTTGGGTCCTGCAAGATATCCTTGGCATTGCACTCTTCCAAATATTCTTCAAAAGTATCTGAACCATTTTCGTATAAATTCTTCAGTAACGATTGCACGGCCTTTGTTAAACTTTCAGCAGTTCTGCAGACCAAATCTGGGTTTCGCTTCATGAATGCACCTTACCATTTCTTTCCAGGGCGGCTGTCCCTAAAAGGAGTTTCTCTGTTTGATGCCTTAATTATTTTTTACACAGTATTTAACAGCTCTTCTCTTTTTCTGGGGAAACCACTTTAGCTAAATTTGTTAGCCATGTAACAATTTTTATTTCTTCTTCTTCTGTCAAAACTGTGGGCGGACCCATTTTCCTTGGACCTTCTTTAACTCTTCCATGAAGCCGATCTTGTAGTGAACCTCTTGGCACCCCAAACTCACGACTTGCTGCCCTAATACCCATTTCATTTTCTCTTATTGCATGTAAAGCTTCAGCCATAGCATCTTCAGTGTAACTGTGGATGACACGTTTTCCTGATGCTGCCATCTCTTAAACCTTGCGGTTTTCTTTATTTTATGCTAACTGGTTGTGCCAAACCTAAAATAATAACATTTTTCCCGATAAACAACTGAATAGGCTATGTAGCTATAAAATTAATTACTTAACAATGTTAGTTTGTCTTTAAATAGGTTAACTAAAACTGAACGATTCTACACAAAACCAACAAATTATCTGGTTAAGACAAAGATTAACGACTTAGTATTATATATTTTTATAAAATTTGCTTAAATTTGACTTAAAAATTCATTATAAACAATTAAATATTTGTGGCTGTACTAGGGAACTGGCAGAACCAGGGGCCCTATTCTTGCCGCTGCTGGAAGAATTCCGCTAGCGGAATTACTTGATTCCATCAGAAATTTGCTAAACCCTATTCTTGAACACTTGCTAGCGGAATTATGTATCGGAATTACGTCACAAACTACTGGAATTATTCCGTCACCTTGTGAGCTGGCGGAATCACAATTCCGGTAGAGATTTGAGCGTTGTTCTTTGAAACCATGATTTGTCCAAAATGGAGTCTCTGTTATGGTTGCCGTCGTCCGGGGTCTCGGGCTCGAGTCCCGGTGCGGCTCCTAGCGGGAATTGCTGTTGTGAATGTAATGTGTCCGGGTGGGCGCCAGACTAGCTCTGTTTCTAGTCGATAGGTGGGTCGTGGGGTCGATTGCCCTGCGTGGCCCACTAGGACCGTCGGCGATGTTGCGTGGGTTATGAGGAATTCCCTACTTGGCAGTGGTTGGGAGTCGTATGGTTAATTAATCATACGCTGAAGTGATGCAACAAATGACGTGCGTCATTTATTCGTGCGACCGTGGTTTAGGTGTAATACCGTTGATTACACGCCACATCGTACAGAGGGTGACGTTACACAATACAGAAATTACACAATGATAGTTTGAAAGTTATGCAATAAGACGTGGCACAAGTTCACAAAAAATGTGACGCGAAGATGCGTTGCACAAGTTTATTGAATGTTACGCGGTGACGCATCGCACAAGTTCACAAAAGAATACGTCCTAGATTCAAGGCGTCGCACAAAGTTACTAATTATTACGTATTAGCGTGGCACTAGGCGTTTCTGAGCCTGGTTACTCAAAAGAGGGGTGAGGGTGATTGGAGGTGGCCAATCCCGTATAGCACCGTCTCGATGCAGTGTTCGCGTCCACTGTAGTGGAGCACGGACCGCAGCTAAATTCGCTCAAAGTTCCCTTACGGGTTGGGGTCAGCGCCGGAGCGACTAGTTTTAATTAAAGTTCTGTTCTTCGGGAGGCGGCCCGTGCCGTATGCTGAAACTACCCCGCAAACCAAGTGTGGTGCAGGGGTTTTTAAAAGTTATGCGGCCGGATTAAGTCCTGGACCGAAAATTGGACAGGGTACGCACGGAGAGATAAGTAAAAAGAGGTTTCGAGGAAGTGACTATAATTACCAGAAGTGAGTTCAATGCAGACAATGGATGATGTCTCTCCGTGGGACGTGCGTCCGCCCCGGTCCACGAGTTGCGCTGTACTGGCGTCATGTCATGGCGTCTGGCCGAGGCTCGGTGTCCCTCGCACCAGGGTTGACCTCGTTACGTTAGTTTCTAATGTGACATGTTAATAAGATAATTTAAGAGCGTTAAATTCTTACATTAATTATTAAGGCTGGATTAAGATCACTCGTCCCTTCTACAAATTGAAGTTAGTATGTTTAAGAATTATTTCATTTAAATTTTACGTCACACCAGCGACTGTTCGTCTCTTGCCGGACTGCTCTGGTGGAGGTAATAACGCAACACAAGGGGTTAACAATTATGTCACATGGGTTAATTGACTAATTTAGGCAGAAGGCCGCCAGGGGGACACTCACACACGTATCGACGTATTTACACACGTGAGTGCCCGGGCACTCCTACGTCGCACTTTCGTTAATCAACTTTTAATGTATACATAATATTGTTTAATATTCTGTGTTTGTTTTTACAACGTGGTCGGCTGTAATGTCGGTCTGGTATTAGGGGACCGGGTTCTACCTTGGTTGCTGGTGGCTCGCCTGACTCGGGTGGGCCATGTCTAGGGGCGCGTTCCGTTAGCGGGGTTGAATACTGGCGGTTGCAGGTCGGGCTTTAGGGTGGCCTTCGGTCGGACGACGTCATGGTTTTGAAAAATATTTAAATCGTTTGTATGTTTGGTTAGTTTAGGTTAGCTACATTTAAATCTCGTTTAATAATGTGTGTGTTTATATACTTATATTAGATTACTTCATTTAAAACCAGAAATAACTTATTCGCTTCATTATGTTATGTGATTATTCAGATAAAAATACGCCATGTGATGCTTTCAACCTTCAAAATTCGTGTGTGCGTGGCGAGAAAACTTTTGTAACAATTTAATTAATATTTAATGTTTTAAGGATTATTACATTTGTTTGTGTGATTTGCAATGGCAGGTATTTAAATATTACTTTATGAAAGTTATATTTACCATCTTCCATTAAGTACTTAATATTGTACCTACTTAGCATAAAAAAACATTGAAATTTTTGCTGTGTATAAATTTGTGGCTTATTTGACGTATATTGTGATAAATACAATACCGGTAACGTAGTTTCCATATTACGTAATTCGTTTTTGACACCAAATATTGCAATCATGTGTCATGTTTTGATGGAACAAAACTATAGTGGTAGTTAGATTATGCACATGTATTCGTTAAAATTGAAAAGTACTTGAAATGAGTCCATTTATATATGAGTTTCCCACCATGATAAGTGATTGTGAAAATAAAGGTTATCCTATTTACCCTTCCCTATCTTACAAACAGAGCCAACATTCCTACCACGCAAATAATATGATTGAAAACAACACACACCGATGAAAACCCACACAAGTATTATTAAATAAATGATGAAAGAAAATATAGTTGAAAGATTTTGTTGATGAATTCATAAGATTGTTTTCAAGAAGCCCCTACACCAAACAATAACAAACTTTGGTACAAGTTCCGTATTGCTTATCCAGGTGTATCCAGATATACATTTGATTCTAATGGCATAATCCTGTACACATGATACTGTGTTATGTGATCCTTATCTTTTTTTATCAGTGGGAAGGCGTGTAGCACCGACTTGTTTCGCGCGATATCGCGAAACCTGATGTAAAAAATAAATTACGTATATGATAAATAACTTCAGATTTCGCGCTGTCGCGCGGAATGCGTCGGCGCTACGCGCCTGCCCACTGCTAAAAAAATAAGCATCATGTACCACAGGATCAGGTGTACAGGATCATGCCAACAGGATCACAGGTTAACTTGGATACACAATACAGAACTTTTACCCATTTCCCCCCGCACCATGAGATAATTGCCAAATGATGTTCATAAAATTTTATAATTTTGTATTGACTTGCAGTTGTAAAAATCTTAATGTACACATTCACAATTGTTTGCTGAATCAAGAAACACCGCATAAAATTTATTTTCACCTCATATTTTACACTAACATAAAAAGTTGCCGCAAAGTAAGCAGAAACAAACTAAGAAACGATTACTTTTAAGTGATAAGAATTTTAAATTCTATCAAGTAATCAGAAACAATAAACTAAAAAACGAGTACTTTTAATGGATAAGAATTGTAAATTTTAATAAAAAATCCACATGCATTTGTAAATATTTTCGCAAATATTTGTATGTTTTTAGTAGTTTTTCTAGCATAAAATAAAGTTGTTCATTTCATAACACAATATATTTCCCCGATTTTTTTTTCATATAAGCCATACCATTAATTTATAATTATTAGTTTTGTAATTATTATACATATTACATAACCTCCACGTCCATCAACTAGAGAAAAGATACGAGTATAATGAAAACATTTAACTTTTAATAAGAAATGGTCCTTCCCTCGTTGTGATTGGCCTTCTACCAGTGACGTCAACACAAAATTGGACGTTGCCACACTTCCATAAAGACATTTCATAAACCCGACAATGTTGATTCCGGTAGCAGCAATAGCAGTTTCAAGAATAGACATTTAGCCAGTGCCGTGCACAGCCTTAAAAAGTGGGGGGTGAGGTTATAAAATTTCGCCACCCCCCCCCCCCCCCCCCCAATTCCGTCATTATTAGGCGATTGAAGAAAAAAATCAATAATATACAAAAAGTTTTATTTTTAATATCAATACTTCAGTAATTTGACCATGTTGTTTGGTGTAAATTTTAAACATACACGTGTTGACAATTTTCCAATTTCTCCAATTGAAAAAGTAAGTTTTAAATGTATTTCACAACGTTTAACCCTTTTTCAATAGTGCTAATAGTCCCAAAAGCAGAAATAGTATACTTTTATCATATAATAATATTCTCAAAGAAAATAAATTTATTTTAAACAAATCCAACTTAACATTCTTCACTGTACTTATTTTTAAATCTTACAATGAAAATATTTTATGGATCATACCACAAAATAATATATAAATAAAAATTTCTTTTTGCAGAAGAACTGTATACATAAACTGAGAAATTTTTTCAGTGCAGGCGACGTGCCTTAATAGCGGCAAATTGCTCTATAACTGTATCAAAAGATAGGTTGCGAGCAATGTCACTTTCTATTGAGAGTATTGCCAGTCCAGATAACCGTTCTTGGGCAATGGTGGATCGCAAGTTGTTTTTGATGAGTTTAAGCTTGCTGAAACTTTTTTCGCATGAGGCTATTGAAACTGAAATAGTCAATAACAATTTATATGCCGTGAAGGATTCTGTGAAAGCTTCCTGAAAGTCATTGTTTACAATTATTTGAATTACATCTTTGGGTTTAGATTTTGGTGGAAGTTTGTCAGCCAGGATGTTTCTTAAAGAAAGAAGCTCGGAATAGAGGCCACTGTCCAAGTACAGCTCGTAACGTCTCGTCAGCTGTTCACAGGATTTCTGTAAATCATTGCTACTTAGTTTCATGAGTCGACAGTGATACATGAATGAAAATATGTTTGCTACGTCTCTAAGGCCTTCAAACCTTTCGGAAAGGCTTGCAATGATCCTGTCCAACATTCTGTTGTAGATATTAACTTCGAAAGCTTTATTCTTCTCTCTTATTGGCTCATCTTTAGTTAACTCATCCGAAAATGATACCTTTCTTCTTTGTCGTTTTTCGGAGAGTTGCACGGATACTCCCAATTTACTTGCAAGTTGTATGGCTTTATCCATGAAACTGCTGAACTCATTTGCTCTCATATTCTGTATATTCTTGGTTGAAGACTGGAGAAGATCAGCTGCAGTCAAAATATCACAATCTGCCTTTTGCAAGTATTTGCTTGTTATATTCAGCAACGTTAGGATGTTTTCCCATATAACAAGCATCACAATGAAATCAAATTTTGATATATGACTCAAAAGACCATCACAGTCACATTTCTCACTGCCATCTTTACTTTCTGACTTGATGCACTTGAGAACATCAATGATTTTTGGCAGGGCTTTTCGGAGATTGCGAATTGGAGCAAGTCGGCCTTCCCGTGTGGTGCAGACTTGCTTAACTATGACTGACCTTTTTGGCAGGCTATTGTCTTGTTGATTTTCAGGTATTTAATCATTTGTGTTTTGCAGTATATCTTCAGTTGGGTCACATTCATGAGTTCTTTCAGAAGCTATAGCTGGGTCTGAAGCTTATGAGCATTTCCCACCGACTGTTACTTGAAGAGAAGAATGTGTACAACTTCTGTAATACACCAAAGAAAGTTACTATCTCAGGATCAACTTTAGCAGAATCTGCTATGACGAGATTAAGAGTGTGGGGTGCACAGTGAACATAAACAGCCAACAGATTTTGTTCTTTGATACGTGCTTGTACTCCAGAAGAATAGCCCTTCATTACTGATGCACCATCATAGCGTTGCCCTCTACAGTTAGCAATATCCAGTCCCAGATTTTCCAAGAAAGAGAGCTTTTTAACCACGAAGTCAGTGGCTCTTGCTTCATCTCCTGGTATACAGATGAATCCAAGGAATGAATCGGTGACTTTAACTTGGTCATCAATTTGGACATAACGAATTATGAAGGATAACTGATCAGGGTGGGAAGTGTAATATCTTGCATTTTTGATAGCATCAATGATGGCCTGTTGAACTTATTTGCCAAGAAGAACAATTAACTCATTCTGAATTCTGTTGCTGAGATATTTTACTCCTTCCTTCTTGTTTATGTGGTTATGTAAAACCGGATCATATTTAGCTAGCAAGTACACTAGAGCCAAGAAATTACCACTGTGTCTATGGCCAATTTGTTCAACTGACCCACGAAATGCCATATTCTATGCAGAAAGCAGCAGAATTACATCAATGATTCGTTTTAAAATATCTTTCCAATTAGCAACCTCGTGTTCATATTGTTGCTGTAGATCACGATCAATTAAGGTATTGCTACCGACCATTTTTAAAGAAATCAGAGCATTTCTATGCAAAGATGATTTTTCATGTTTTGCCACATTGTCATGTACCTTACGCAAGTTACAAACACCTACTCTGCTAAATGCTGGATCGTAGTTAGGATCACTAGTTTTGGAGAACAGCCAGCAACAGAAACAATAAAGTCTGTCATGTTTCACTGAGAAATGGATCCAGCTACGAGCTATTTCTTTGCATTTTTGGATGCCTTTGTTTGTAAATAGCAGGGGTAAAATGGCCTCCATACTTATTTTTGGGAAACTGACATTGGTCCTTTGTTGGCTGACAAGGCCCTACTTTGAGTAGAAATTTCTTGGTCTCAAAATTAAGTTCACTGCCAGATCTGCCACCATAATATATTGGATCACTTGGCAACTTTTGAATGAGCAGATTTTCCAGTTCTGTGGCGTTGCCTATCTCATTAGTTTGGTTCGGTAGAAAGTCTATTAGTACTTTTGGAGATGAATCCAAATTCATCAGAGAGGTCAACGGAGTATCATCTTGAACTGCACAATTCCTTAATGAGTTATCTAGATTTTTTTCAGGGTAAGTTGTTTCCCTGAAATAAAATAAAATTGATAAAAATTGAACAATTAACAATGAACATGTTTCGTATAAACAAAAATCCTGAAGCAATACTTACACAGAAATGAGCCCAGATTGCCCAGTATTTGAACTGCTTGTTTGTTTCAGTATTGAAGTTGGAGATATTTCTTCAGATAAATTCTCAGAACTTCTTACATGACTTTGTAACAACTTTTCACTTACAATTGAACCTGAAGTTTCCACAGATGTAGATGTAGATCGAGCAGGGCCTGTGCCTGGATTTAAAAATTTTAGCAAAGAAGCTCGTTGTATTTTATCTTCTTCGTCGTGCAGTCGCTTTTGGCGCTTTCGCTGAGCTCCAGAAAGTTTAGCATATTTCCGCTTTGCAAGAGGGTGTGAGTTCATATCTGTAAAATTAGGTAATTTACTATACTGACGAATCACTGTGTAACACATAGACTACATATACATACTTTCCGAGCCAATAAAAATAAGTTACTTTCTAAAATGTTTAGGCAACATAGATTTTTAATATAAAAAAACTCATCAATTTTTATTTTAATATCAAATTGTATAATCATGATTGTTTGATTGAGATATTAAGATGGGTCAGGTGTATGTTGTGATTTATTTACTATTGAATTTTATAATTGAGCCACGAATACTTCAACTCTGATGGCCTAAGCTTTTATTTTTTGGTACGTTGATTTCGCATTTACATAATATTATGTACCTATCTCAAAAATGTATTTTTGCGAATTAGTAGCCAACGTTTTTTAATGTTTCATGTAATCTCGATGCCATTAAGAAAATATTGTTCAATTTTAATGCATCTATTTTTAAGATATGAAAATCAGCACTCGAACAGTTAATTATAATACAAGTAAGACTACAATAACAAATTATGTTTCAATATTCCATTATGCAGTTTGACCGAAGATGTCATGCAATTAACAGCAATAAAACACCATACAAAAGGGCATTGTATAGAGGTACTTACTGAACATGATGCATAGAAGTAAAACAGAAATAAAAATCTCTCATTAGAAATAGAAATACACCCATTCATACATCTTACACAACAACACACAATATTAACAAGTAAATTACATTGATTTTATACTAAAAGAAAGGAGCACATATGTAAAAGTGCAATTAACAGTACCGATGCTGCGCTCCGTTGTTGGAAGTGAGAGTTGCCAGTATGGTGAATTATGTATGTGACGTTGACGTAGAGAGACGTAATTAATATTAGTATTTGTTCTGTTAAGATGAGATGGTTGTTGACTTTTAGTGCTTACAATGATTACTTTATCAGTTATTACATTAAATGAAACAGTTTTACAAAACTAATTATTTATCAAATTTATTATGAAAAGAAATAAATAATATAGCCGTATGTACATACCATCTTGATTTTTCGCCTCCTGTAGAAAATTTCGCCCCCTCTGTTGATTTGTGTGGGGGGAGAAAACACCCCCCAACCCCCCCACTAAACACGGCACTGTACTCACGCTCAAAGGGCTTGGGACGTATTCCATTGTGCCACATTGAAAGAGTACGCACTTAGCTACATTAAGGTGGATACTTGTTTGCTGGCCGATATATTCGAGTCGTTTCGTTTCGTTTGCCTACAGCATTATTCGCTTGATCCCGCACATTACATTACCGCTCCCTCGCTCGCATGGGATGCACTTTTAATTAAAACCGGTGTGCGTCTTGAACTTGTGACCGACCCGGACATATACCTCTTCCTAGAGTCTGCCGTTCGTGGAGGTATTACAAACGTAAGTCGACGTCACGCGAAAGCTAATAATGTGTACATGTCCAGTCACGACCGAGCCTTCCGTCTTCGTACATCTGTTATTTCGATGTTAACGCACTGTATGCTCACACAATGTTGGATAAGCTTCCTGTGGGTAATTTCCAATGGGTTCCCAGGGATGAGTATACGAGTTGGGATTTCAACACCATTGACATCGATGGTGATACATCATTTTTCGCGGAAGTAGATTTGACCTTTCCCGATGATTGTCACGATCGCCTATCAGATCTGCCTCTGGCCCCTGTGAATGGCGTACCGCCAAACGGGCGTATGAGTAAATTACTGTTAACTCTCGCGCCGCGTACTAAATATGTTGTCCATGCTAAAACACTGCGGCAATACGTTCAGTATGGGGCGGTCATCGGCCAGGTTCACCGCATGCTGCGGTTTGCGCAGGCGGCCTGGATGAGGGACTATATAGCCTTTAATGCTGAGCGTCGTGCCCAGGCTGCGAACCCCTTTGAGAAATCATTTTTTAAATTACTGTCGAACTCGGTTTACGGAAAAAGTTTGGAAAATACGCGAAAGCATAAGGATATACGCATTGCTTCACGATACGATTCCATTTTTGGGGCGGCTGAGCTGATTGGTCGTCCGACATTCAAGGCTCGGCGAATCATCGATGAGAGTTTAGTCCTCATAGAGATGCAAAAAGGGACGATTACCTTTGATAGACCGTTGTACACAGGTGTCGCCATTTTAGATTTATCAAAATTGGTTCTCTACGATTTTCACTATAATTACATGCAAAAGAAATTCCCTCCACAGTCTCTGCATCTCCTGTACACGGATACGGATTCGTTAATTTACCACGTTGTGTGTGACGACATTTACGATTCGATTCGCCCCGATTTAGCTTCCCGTTTCGACACTTCAAATTATGCGCCAGGTAATGAGCAACGGTTCCCCTTGGTTAATAAGGGTGTAACGGGGGTGATGAAGGATGAGGCCGCTGGCAATGTCATCACGGAGTTTGTTGGTCTTCGCCCGAAGCTTTACGCGTTTAAGATGGAGGACGGTTCTTCTACGCGTAAGGCCAAGGGAATCAAGGCCAGCGCACTGCGTTCACTCCTGTTTCCTCAATACCTGGAATGCTTGCTTCAAAATTCACGGGTTCTCGCGACCCAACACCATTTCCGATCGCGAGGCCACACTGTGTTTATGGAGCGTGTGACCAAGGTAGCATTGTCTTCAGGAGATGATAAGCGTTGGCTTTCTGAAGACGGTGTCAGCACTCTACCTTGGGGACATAAGGACCTACGCCTTTCCCCGGACCATGATTAGCCCTTTCCTATTGTTACGTTCAGCTATGCTGTCGTCCCCGAGGGATGGGGTGGCCTAGCGCTCCGATCCTCCCACCATTGCACGTGGAGAATAACCTATTGGTATGTCACAGTACACAAGTAATTTATTTTACAAAAAAGAAATGTTAACGACTTTTTTAGAGCTAGAATGATTTTAATGTAATTTATACACGTTTAAAGTTAGAATGATTTTAACATAATTTACACATGTTTATATAATTTCATTTTCCTCTTTTACAATGGCTATTGTTATTTTTTTTCTTTACAAGTCTTAACTACACATGTTTATATAGTTTACTTTTCCTCTTTTACAAATGCTAATGTACTTTATTTTTTTTTCTTTACAAGTCTTAACATTATTTCTTTTACACATATTTATTTTCTCTTTAAAATATCTTAACGTAATTTCTTTTACACAAGTAATTTATTTTACAAAAAGAAATGTTAACGAATTTTTTAAGTAGAATGTCTTTAATGTAATTAACACATGTTTGTATAGTTTAATTTTCCTCTTTTACAAAGGCTAATGTAATTTTTTTTTACAAGTCTTAACGTAATTTATTTTACACAAGTAATTTATACAAATGTTAACATATTTTATACAAACGTTAACGTATTTTCTCTTTACAAATCTTAACGTAAATGTTTTACACGCTGTAGCTGTAGCTACTGCGTATGTATTGTTCTGCAGATCTCCCCAACACGAGATGGCTGTATCGACATGTGATGATTGTCAGCCCTTATACCGAGAGTGATAGCCGAGCTGTTCTTTATGGTGGAGGGTGGGCCACAGCCACCGCGGGAACGTGAGCCTGACGTTGGCCACAGCGATGGCTCGACCGCGCGCCGAGGGAGTTGAAGGGTTGGAGTTGTCCGCCGCACATGTTTTATACATAAAGTTAAATAAAACCAACATTCTTTTTTACCCGTGTGATGTCTACATTATTTCTTTTTCCACCTCTGTATATTCCTTGTGCTTGCTCCTTTCCTGTACGCAGCGATGGCCTGACCTTGTTTCTCTGTGGTAAACACTTTCACTGTCACCCAGCAGGTAAACACATTCCTGGTCGCCGGCGCACGCTTCCAGCACGGTGTTTGTACTCGACGTAAAGTAATGCTTAACACATTGGCCGAGAGCCAATTACTAGAAAGTGTTTGTAAAAATATTATTAAATTTTAAATATGCTTAACACATTGTTTATACATTATTATATATTTTAACTATGCTTATTTTCTATATTTATAATATTTATTTTACTCGACGTAATAGTAACTATGCTTAACACATTGTTTTTAACTATGCATATTACTTAAAGCATTTTTTTAAAACACATTATTATGCTTATAATATGATGTGGGGATTATAATTGCGCAGTTTACGAGTGACGCTCCAGCGGGCAACATCTCGCTCTCTCTGCGCGGGATTTTTGAGGTTATGTTTATTTAGTCATAGCTAATATGGCGGGGCTTTTAAGCATACTGATACATGGCGGGTTATTTTCGAAATTTAAATATGGCTGTTGGAAATTAAACATGGCGGTTTGCTTTTCGAAAGTTAACTGTTTAGGCATAGCTAGTATGGCGGGGCCTTTACGCATATTTTTTTTAAAATTTAAATATAGCGGTATTTTATTTCTTTTCGAAATTTAAATATGGCGATTAAGCATACTCGGAGTGGAGGGTTTTAGTCATAGCTATTATAGGGATGGGGTTTTATAGACATAGCTATAATGACTGTATCATTTAAACATTTTTTTTTTTCGAAATTTGGTGGTTGGGAATTAAACATTGCGATTAAGCACACTTATAGTGGGGGGTTGGAGGGGTTTAGTCATAGCTAATATGGGGTGGGGTTTTATAGAGATAGCTAGAATGACTGTATTATTTAAGCATATTTTTTTTCTTTCGAAATTTAAGCATAGCGATATTTTATTTATTTTCGAAATTTAACAACATGGCGGTTGCTTCTTTTAAGCATACTTTTTGAAAGATATGGCGGTTGTGGAGTGGTGGGGGTTTATAGGCATAGCGATATTTTATTTTTCTAAATTTAAACATGGCGGCGATTGTGGAGTGGTGGGGTCTATAGGAATAGCTATTATGACGGGGGCTTTTCACAGTTTAAGCATAGCTAGTATTGCTTTTCGAAATTTTAAAGACATAGCTTCTTTTAGGCATAGCTTCTTTTAAGCATATGTACATTATTTAATTCCCCATACTTCATCTGGTCCCGTGGTCTAGTGGTCAAGGCGTCCGCCTCGTAACCACGACGTTGGTGCGTCCCCGGGATCGAATCCACACAGCGCCCAGGTTTTTTTGTATACAATTCCCGCCTTCGGAGCGACGGTGGCGCGCTCCGATAACTAAAAGCTGAACTAAGATGGTGGCCTCCAGCAGACGGTGGCGCGCCCTGGTAGCCAATGTCAACAACAATGGCGGCCTCCGTGATACAATATGGCGGCCCCCATGAAACAAGATGGCGGCGCCCATGGGGGTACTGGGGCGGTGTTTACATTTCAATATTTACATCGGTCCCAGAACCCCCTTATCACTCCTACTCGAGTAGAGGGCCAACTCTCCCAACTACGACCCATCCCCGCCGGTGTCCCCCAAGGAGCCATCCTCAGCCCCCTCCTTTTAACCCTTCACATTGCCGACCTTACCCCCCCCCCAGGCACCTACCTAGTCCAGTATGCAGACGACACCTGCATACTGGCCTCCTCTGTCTCAGAGCAGATGCTAGGCGACCGTCTGAGCCGCGGCCTAAACTCCCTCCAGACCCAATTCCTCGCGCATGGCATCGCCCTAAACCCCACCAAAACCTCCTCCATCCTCCTCTCCCGATACCACCCCACCCGAGACCGACCACCCACCCAAACTCCGCAATCACGTCATCCCCTGGACCCCCACCACCCGCTACCTCGGGGTAACCCTTGATTATAACTTCACCTTCCTACCCCATCTCAACTCCATCAGAACAAAAAAACGCGCTGTCATGGGGCAACTGGCACATGTCCTCCGTCCCACGTCCGGCACATCACTCCCCAACTGCATCACGGTCTACCGCTCCCACGTCATTTCTCATCTCACCTACGCCTGCCCGACCTGGGCACACTCCTCCCTCTTCAACCTTCGCCCTATCACCCGCTCATTCTTCCTCGGCACACGCCTCATCCTTGGCCTCCCATGCGCCACCCTCCGCCAACACCTCCCCGATCAAACCGGCCTTCCCCACCTTCACCACACCATCTCCCACATCACACAAAAATTCCTCCACAAATTCTCCACCAACCTCAACCCCCTCATCCGACTTCTCGCTGAACCCCCCCCCCCCCCCTATCGCCCCACATCCCAGACGCCTCCTCTTCACCACTGCCCACCTCCTCCTGGGTGATGCCGCCACCGACGCCAGGGGGGCCGACGGATAACATCGGTGGCCCGCAACTCTACGGTAATGCACTGCGGGACAAATTATCTACTCCGCTGCCCACCCCCACAGGTGCCGCTGACCATAAGACCCGGCCGCCAATCTTCAGGCCAGACCCGAGCCAAACGGGCTTGGCCTCACCTGCAGTTCATCATCTTCATCACCACCAACAAACAACTAGACACCACACATCACCACCAGCCCCCAAGGACTCTTTTGTTGGAAGGAGCCCAGTGCCATGTAATTTATTGTAAATATCTTTTCTTTTTCTTTGTATTGTATTCAGATTTTTCCCTCCATGTAAATATTTTGTACACTCTTTTTCCAATAAAGAGGCATTTTTTGGCGGGGTGGACCCCCTGGGGGGTCCCCCATTAAAAAAAAAAGTGGGCTGGCTGGCAGCCTGACGGGAAACGACTAAAGTCGCCCCTGAAACAACCAGTGCCACCCAAAACAATGCGGACAGCAATGTCCAAACCCCAACCCCCCCCCCCCCCCCTACGCGTGGTAGACTCTTTTCTACTCTGTCCAACTCTTCTTCCAGATCCATCCTTCTGTTTTCCCGTAAGCCTCCTGCTTGATACTAATGCATGAAATTTTGCATCCCGCATGTCAGAGCCCAGGGTTTTCCCTGTGTCTATGCAGGTTTTACCTGGTCCCAAATTATCTAGTTTTAGTCTAGTATAGTCAGTGAGGGTAGTTAGTCATGGCACCAATCGCTGCCATGGCTGGCCAATCCCCTCCTAGCACATGATGCATGCTACCCCTCCTGCATGGCTAATACCCTGCATGATTAGAGCGTATGGGCTTCGGCCTGAGATGCACTTAGTCTCCCTCCCTAACCCGGAACCCTCCCCAACACACTTAGATTTAATTTAGGTTAGGAAAAAAAAATACCAGGCAGAGATCCTTACCCCAGGGGAAATAAAGCAGGAATCTAGAATTGGGTGTATTATTTTCTGCTCTCCTCTTTTCTCCTCTCATTCCTTCTCTCTCTCCTTCCTCCGGAGCGGACTTCGGGATTACGCTCTGGAATCCTTCGCTGAAGCGGCCTTCGGGATATCGCTCTAGCATCCCTCTACTCCCCTCTCATCCTTCTCTCTCTCTCTCTCTCTCTCTTCTTCCTCTGGAGCGGCCTTTCGAGGATATCGCTCTAGGACCTTTCCCGTCCTTCTCTTCCTTGATCCCTGCCCAGCAAGAGGACCAGCCCCTCTCTGCACGGCGGATTGCCGACTACAGGAGCTGTTCAAGTGACGACTGAGGAAGTCACACCCCACCTCAAGCCACCCCAGCACTGGACGCTGTTGCCGCGACACGTCAGCTTCATCGTGTAAATGAGGTCATTTATATAAAATGATTTACTTTATTTATATTTTTAATTTATATGTATCAATTTTGAAATGTGTGTAAAGTTGTATTGTGACTGTCGCCTATCTTAGTTTTTGTAGTGATTTGTATATAAAAAATTGTCATTATTATTTTGTCTCTGTTTAACATTAATTAACTAGTTAACTTGTTTTTTGTGGAATCTTGGATCAATAATGTTTAAATATATCATTTTCAATAAACAATTTGCACAAACAAGACAAAATTTTGTACGCGACTAAATAATTTTAATTGTAATCCCTTAAGAAATCTCTTAAACAATTTAACTATTAATGTGATCATTAGATTATTATTTGCATTATAAAACACATCACACTATTTTTGACTATTTTGTATGTTAACTAGAGTTTAAGCATGGAGGTATGAAGTAGAGGAGTAGGCATGTAGAATCATTGCCATGTTATTAGTTGAAGCCAAAAACCGTGGCTACCAAAACAGTAGCGTTGTCATAAGAAAAGCATTGGAAATGGCATTGTTGTTATGATAGCCAGAATAGCTTCGACAGATACGCAAAAGTGACATCACTTTATGGACTACATGCCTTTCACCTCCTCCTCCTCCACCTCTTCTTCTTATCACCATATGTTTAAGACTACACAACATTATTATCTTTGAAAGATTTGTGCAATGGGAGTGCATAACTTGTTGTAATATTTCGGACATACACCAATGTTAAGCACATGTATGTCTGTAGAAGAAAACTAACAAAAACCAAAAGACAAAAAACAAAAAAAAGCAAAAAAATTGCTGTTGTCAACAGGACATATACACCACATTATATTCCATAACAGGAATATGGTCAACAAACTAAGAAAAACAAAGAAAAATGGACTATGAGAACGAGCACAATAATATTGAACTCCAGAAAAAATTTAGCACAGCAGTTGAGATGAGACAAAAACACACCAAAACGAGAAGACGAAACAACCACAATAGTTTTCCAAAACAGTAACAAGCAACATTTCGGGAACTGCTATCTGCTCCTGTCCTCAGGCTGAGACGAACATGGTACGGAAACACAGGTGCGACTGAGTAGGGGCTGGAAAATTGAGGGTACATCAAGCTTACATCAAGTCACAAAATTATTGTCTGTGCTGACCGGCGAAATTTACCGTGTCAAGCATGCGGGTGAGTTAGTTCGTTTTTATCCGAATCCGAGCGCCCTGCATTCCACATGACGCAGTGCACAGAAACACGAGATTCCAAACCGCTTATGCCTGCCCCCTGGCTGCACTGGGGCAAGAGCCCTGCTCTACTCTGTGGAATAGGGCAAGAACATTCCTTGCACAACACCGCCTTTTAATTTTTACTAAGCTAATAACCAGTTTTAACTATGGAAACCAGCAGTGCACACCAGGAAGAGTACCCGTCACTGCCCAACCTGGCCGCCTCACCTTTAAAAAAGACTTACACACGACAAAAAGCCAAAAACATCTCTGAAATGAGCAACGTTCATGCCACTGTCCTTCGCTGGAGCTCTGACCATAATAACAAATTCTCTCGCCCAGTGACGCCCACCGAGGCTTCCCTGAAGCCATAAACAGCATGTGTCAAGGTGTCGGAACTTCGCCGACTGGATGGTCTCATCCCGATATCCTGCCTACCTCCCGCACTCACTACGACATTTACGACCACAACAGTCAGCAGCACGCCTATATTCAATATTGTGAGCACCATCCCTAACAATAACCAACAGCAACAACAACAGCAACAACAACACCAACATCTGCAACAACAATTACATAAACAACAAAATGAACTCCGACACCAACAACACCAACAAGAACTAAAACAACACCAACTACTCCAACAACAACAACTCCAACAGCAAATACAAGAACAACAAAATGAACTCCGACAACAACAGGAACTACAACAACAACTCCAGCTCCAGCAACAACACCAGCTACAAAAACAACAGCATCAAAACCATCAACAACAACAGCAGCAACAAATCCCTGCCCTACTGTATCTCCCCCTCGGGCCACTGACCCCAATGACACCCCCACTCTCCCGACGATAAAAGAACGACCACAACAACCACAACACCAACAACAATGGAAGCAAACTGTCAAAAAGGACCAACAACAGGCCTCCACCTCCTCCACCCCTGCCCCATCCCGCAATCCCCCACCACAGCCCAAAATGCCACCCATCTCCTGCATTGTCCCAGCCCATGCTCAACCATTCCTCACTGCCGCCCGAATACAGAAACAACTGACTGGCACCATCACCATCACTAGCATAAAAGAAAAGACATCCTTCTACACTTCCAACATTCACGACCATACGACACTCTTCAACTACCTCAAACAACTCAGCCATTCACCGGACGACGCCCTGACGATAAATGCGACAGGGTAGTCATCAAGCGACTGCCCCTAGAAATTACTGCCGACGAGCTTAGACCAATTGATCCATGATGGCTACCCTATCGCAATGGTGACCCCACTAAGGGTGGGCCCTGACACGGACACCAAGCCCTTCTTGGTGTCCACCAACAGAACAGGGGAGGCACCCCAACTCCTTCAGCTGATGAACCTTGGAGGCTGGGTGGTCAAGGTGGAGAAGTACCGTGGATCAGGAAGAGTTCCGCAGTGCTATCGCTGCCAGATCCCCGACCACCCCTCCAACAAGTGTGACCGAACTGTCCAGTGCTTTAAGTGCGCTGAGGAGCACTGGTCCCGGGAATGCACCACCGGCCCTGACCAATGAAAATGCTGTCTCTGCAAGGGGGCCCACATTGCCACTTCACCCGAATGCCCGACTCTCATTGCATACATGAAACGCCACCCACCCTGCCCCACTACTAACAACACCACCCCCACCACTGCACCTCCTCCCAACATCACCTCAGCCCAGTCCTTCCCCCCTCAAGGGAAATGCCTGGACCCAACCCCCTACCACCACCAACCCACCCCCCCCTCCACCATGCAACATCCCCTGGCCACCAACAACACCTCCACCCCTGCCCCACCGATGCTTCTTCCCTCACCGACACCTTCCACACCATCATCTCCTGGATAAAAAGCTACCTACCCATCATCTGCCGTACCATGACTGCCCTCTCCCAAGCTCTCACCAAAACAAAAATTCGAAATCCTCCTCCAAGCCCTGCTCTCATTCTTTAAATGAATCCCCCCCACCCCTCAGAATCCTCATCTGGAATACATTCTCCCTCCTCCCTAAGCTACTCGACCTCCTCTAACTCCTCCAAACCCACTCCCCCGATGTCGTGGTCCTTTCAGAAACCTGGCGTTCCCCCACTGACCAACTCCAGATCCCCGGCTACACCGCCCACTGCTCCGACCGAGATGGAAGGGGCGGGGGTGCGACTTCTTCTCCACCCCCGAATCTCCCACCACTGCCACCACACTCAAACTTCCCTCGCGACTGAGGCGGTCGCTGTGCGACTCCAAAGGAGGCCTTTACGCCCTCACCCCTGTATCCCTTTACCTCCCCCCACAACACCCCTTCCCCACAGCTGACATTGTGGCCCGCGGTAGGCTGGATGCACACATCGTGCTTGCCGGGGACCTCAATGCCACACACTCCTTCTGGGGCTGCACAACTGCCAACAGAAGGGGCAGTTCACTCTGCCAGCTCCTCCGCACCTCCCATCTCACACTTCACGCCCCCCCCACCCCCACATTCTACCCCACCCAGCAGAACAGGCACCCCAGCATAAGCCCTCCCCCTCATCTTAGACCTCCGCACCATCACCACCGGCACCTCAGACCACATTCCTTTCATTGGCTCACTCCACTACTTACAACAACCCCCACCCCCCTCTTCGACTTCCCGAAAGCGGATTGGCTCGCCTTCCAGAACTCCCTTTCCCATTCCCTCGACCTTACTACCCCTTCAACTCACCAGACGATATTGACACCAACACGCTCACCCGTACAATATCGGATGTTGCCCACTCTCATGTCCCTCTAGCACCACCACGCTCCCTCATAATCCCCTTCCCACAGACCATCAGAGACACTCTGTCCCTTCGGAACCGCTTTCATGCTCGCTGGCAGGACACCCAGTCCCCGCTCGGCAGGAGGGTCTTCATCCTGCAGAGGGGCTGGTGTCACCGGCTGACGGTGGAGTGGAAAGCCCGGCAGGAAACACAGCGTCTCGCCTCCCTCTCCACAACCACTGGCTCCCTCTGGTCTTACCTCAGAAGACTCAAAGCCACCCCATCCACCATCCCACACATCTCCACTCCCACAGGGGTGGTGAAAACCTCCAAGGAGAGATCCGAAGCGGTGGCTGCCTACCTGCAAACCACCTTCACCTCGGCCACCAACAACTCACTTTCCTCTGATACCTCGGACGATGACGCTTCCCCCTCTCCCACCATGTCACTCTCCCTCCCCTTCCCGACTTCCCTACCTTCCCCCTGGTCTTCCCAAGGAACTCAAGGCGACAATATCTCACTTCCGTCTCTCTGCAGCCCCAGGCTCAGACTCAATCCCCACCCCACTCCTACGCCAACTACCCCGGAAAGCAATCGTCTTCCTCACCAAGCTACTCAATGCCATGTTCCTCCACTGCCACTTCCCCACCTCATGGATGTCAGCCATTGTCTGCCCCATCCCCAAACCTGGAAAGCCACCGACCTTCCCATCATCCTACCGACCAATCTCCCTGTTCTGTCCAAGATCGCAGAAAGGACCATCCTACAGCACCTCCTCCCCGTCATTTCGACCCACAACTTCCTCCCCACCCACCAGTTCGGCTTCCGACCACACCACTCAACATCTCACGCCATTGCCTGGGTGGAGCTGCTGGTAGTGCAGGGCTTCTTCAGTGGCAACACATGGGTATGGTACTCCTAGACCTTGCCCGAGCCTTTGACTCAGTCATTCACGCTCAACTTCTCCATCACCTTTCTGCCACTGTAATCCCCCCCACACCTGACCCATCTTCTCTGCTCCTTCCTGGAGGATCACCCCTTCCAGGTGAGGGTATAAACATCCTCTCCGACCCCCGAACCATTTAGGCTGGCGTCCCCCAGGGTGCCATCCTGAGTCCCCTCATCTTCACCCTACACATCTACGACCTCATTCCCCCTCCCGGCACCTACCTCGTTCAGTACGCTGACGACACCTGCCTCATCGCCTCCTCCGTCTCCGAGCAGTTGCTCAGGGATCGCCTCAGCTGAGGACTCACCTCCCTAAACACCCAATTCCTAGCACACGACATCGGACTGAACCACACCAAAACAAATGCTATCCTCTTCTCCCGTTACCACCCGCAACAAGGCCCCCCCCCCCCAGAATCAACCAACACACCATCCCTTGGTCACCCACAATCCGATACCTGGGTGTCACAGACACATCCTTCACCTTCTTCCCACACCTCGACAACATCCGCACTAAAGCCAGGGCAGTCATTGGACAGTTCGCCCCAGTCCTCCAGCCTACCTCAGGAACCTCTCTCAAAACAGAATTACCGTTTACTGCACCCATATCATTTCACACCTCACTTGGTCTCACTCATCCCTCTTCAACCTCCGACCCATCACCAGAAACTATTTTCTCGGCACCAGACTCATCCTTGGACTCCCCCGTGCCACCTCAAGACAATTCCTTTAGCATACCCGACTCCCCCACATCCATTACATCATCACCAAGACAACCAAGAAATTCCTCCAGAAATGTTCCCACAGCCACAACCCCCTCATCAGACTTATTGCCAATCCCCCCTGACTCACCACATCCCAGAAGACCCCTCTTCACAACAGACCACCTCGAAGCGGAGGACTCAGAAGATAAAGAAGATATCATCCCGGTGTGCGGGGCTGGCAGCTAACTCAGAGGACCAGCACTTCTACTAGACAGCACTGCAGGATAAATACTTCACAGTACTCCAACATCTCTACCATGACCACCCCACCGATACATCAATCCATAAGCCGAATGTACAGACCAGACCCGAGCCAAACGGGCCTGACCACACCACCACCCTCACTACTCATGTAAATAAATAATCCATCAATAAATAACCGGCCCCCAAGGACTCTATTGTTGGGAGGGGCCCAGTGAAGTGTCATGTATCATGTACTGTTTAATGCTTGTAAATATGTATCACCTGTTCTCCTCCATTGATTTGTACCTTCTGTTACTCAAATAAAGTTGAATCAAATTTTTGGCAGGGAGGACCCCCTAGGGGGGTCCACAAATTAAAAAAAATAACTAAAGATTGCGGGGAAATCAGAGCATCCTGGCCAGTTTAATCGCTGTTTCTCTCCTACAGCAATTTTAGCGAGAAGTCGAGCCACCGAGACCAGCGGCAGCAAGTTCCAGTGCCGGCCGCCAGGAGCGCCCTTGTCTTAGTACCTAGATCTTGTGTGCCCTAGATTCTAAGAGTGAAAGTGTGCCACCGAGCCACAGCTTATAGTGGTGGCCGAGGGGGCAGTCTGGAATGGACTCCCACCCCACGACACCAAACCTGGGCGGATGTGGCTTCGGTCAGAGGCCATCGGCCGAGGCCACACAATGTGAAAGACCACCAGGTCGTGGCCTATTGGGGCAGCCGAGGGGGGAGTCTGGAATGGACTCCCGCCCCAAGATGCCAAACCACGGCGGGGGCGACCTTGGTTCGAGGCCTTCGGCCAAGGTCGTAACTACTGACGACGACCGACCAAGACCACAACACGACTCGTCTGGAGAGGCGGGCACTGTTGGTGCTGGGGAGGGAGCCCTAACCCCACCCTTAGTGCCGGCTGGGCTACGCATCCAGTGGTCGTGCGTCAAGATCTCAGAGCCGCGAAACCTACTGGGGTTCCAAGTACCCCCACCACCTGCTGCGACCACCATCACCACCACCACTACTCCCTCCATCACAGCTCCCATCATGTCCGTACCACTGGTTCGCTCCTCATCACTCCCGTCTCTGCTCGCCGATCAGCCCACCACCACGACACCACCATGGACACCGATGACACCGCCTCCTGGTTTGTCGTCCCATTACGAACCGGTAAAAGGACAAGGAAGGAGCTTCAATGCTCCGACGATGCCGTCCTGACTGGCAACCGCTTCGGCTCACTCTCCTCACTACCAGTCACTGACTGTGAAGGTGACTCCAGGACTGCCTCGCCGACGCCACTACCACAACGTCCCTGATGCATCGCGTACGCAAAACCCGTGAAGCAGGACCAGACTTTGACCAAAGCTACGACCACGGACCGACCCTCTCAGCCTCATACCACCACCTCCCAACCATCCACTTCCACCACCACGAAACCACCCATGATTCCACCAATTGCCTGCCTGTTGAGACCATCCTCAGCCCCATTTATGACTACCACTTAAGATCTCTTCAGTCAACGAAAGGACCTCCTTTATCTTTTCGACAAACTGACTCGACTCGGCTTTAAGCCATACACACATTTGCGACCCGATGTGAAGACTGACCGACTGGTGCTCAAGAAACTGCAACTCGCGACCACAACTGTCGAAGTCCAGGAAGCACTCTTGAATCTGAACCTACCTGTCAACTCCGTCCCGAAAAAGCGCACCTTACCCGGCTCCACGACGCAACCGTTCCTCATAATCACTGTACTACAGACTGACGACACTGGCTGGCTGGCGGGTCACCACCGAAAAGTACCGCGGCTCCAGCAGGGTCCCGCAGTGCTACCACTGCCAGCGACCTGGTCACTTTTCCACCAAGTGCCAGCGGGACCTGACGTGCTACAAGTGCGCTGGCCCCCACTGGTCGCGCGACTGAAACCTCGACTACCAAACGTTGCACTCTCTGTGGGGAGGGATATTTCGCGACATCGACCGACAGCAGGACCATCCAAGCCTAAATGCGAGGCCACCCTTAGACCACCAACAATGACGCACCTGCCGCTCCCGCACCACGACAATCCGCTCCCTCCCTGACGCCTGCACGTTCCCTGCTCTCACCACCAACGCCTGAACCAAACGTCCCTCCCCTCCTCCGCTCCTGAGCCCCAGCCACGCATCAGCACCCACAACTAACACACCATCATCTCACTCCACCGACACCACCACTGACTGCTCCTCCCTGACAACCATGTTACGTGACATCATGACACTCATCAAGAACTACCTCCCACTCATCCGACACACCATCACAGCACTCCACCAAGCCCACACCCCGTCGGAGAAATTCGAAGTGCTCCTCCATGCGCTCCTGAATTTCTTCAATGAACCACGCCCCTCCCCTTAGTTTCCTCACCTGGAATACCTTCTCCCTCCTCCACAAGCTTCCCGACCTCCTGTACCTTGTCCTCGAGGAAGCACCTGATGTTATGTTCCTTTCCGAGACATGGCTCTCCCCCAACACCCCCCTCCACGTCCCTGGGTACGTCATCCACCGCGCTGACCGTGATGGCCGGGGCAGAGGGGTGGCACTGCTCGTCCGCGACTCTCTCTCCCACTACTGCCGCCACCTGACCCCCTCCCTCAAGGCTGAGGCTGTCGTCATGCACCTGCGCCGCCTCCCCTTCTCCCTCTACCTCCCCCTCAACATGTCTTCCCCTCCACCAGCATTGAGGCCCTCGGGCGGCTCGACGTGCACGTTGTGCTGATTGGGGACTTCAGTGCCACCCATCCACTGGGGCTGTGTCGCCGTGAACCGGCGGGGCAGCTCCCTCTGCCAGTTCCTTTGGCGTACTCATCTCACCCTCAATGCACCACGACCCCCACCTTCTTCCCTGCCCAAGCCAACCACCACCCCAGTATCATCGACCTCGCCCCCTCTCCCCTCCCCATACTTTCTGACCTTACCAACATCACCACCGGCACCTCCGACCACCTTCCCGTTAAAGGCACCATTCACTTCTACCCCCACTCCAACCCCCACCCCCCTCGTTTTGACTTACCCAAGGCCGACTGGGACAGCTTGGACCTCAACCTCCCCTTCCGCATCCCAGACCACCTCGACTCCAACGTCGCAACCTTCTCCGAGGCCATCTCTGCGGCCGCCACTGCCCACATCCCCCTGATCCCCCCACCCCCACACATCCCCCCTTCCCTGCCTACCTCCATGAGGCTGTGTCCCAGTGGAATCGCTTCCGGGGCCTCTGGAAGGCGAATCGCTCCCCACTGTATCGCATGGTCTACCACGTGCTGCGGAGGCGGTGCCTCTGGATGGTTGCTGAGTGGCGGGCCCGCCTGGAGGCGCGGCGCCTCACCTCCCTCAACACCACCTCCGGCTCGTTGTGGTCCCAAGTCCGGCGCTTCAAATCAGTCCCCACCAGTATTCCTCCCCTCACCATCCCCAACGGTGTGGTGGAGTCAGCCGTGGAGAGATCCGAGGCGGTCGCTGCCCACCTCGCCACCACCTTTGTCTCTGTCTGTCGTCCTGCCCTGTCCTCTGAATCTTCGGACGATGAGGACGGCCCCCCCCCCCTCCATCTCCCACCACATGACCCTCCACCACCTTCCTGACACCCTGCCTTTACCCCTCGCCACCCCCTCCGAAGTACGCTCCCTGCTGTCCCGGCTCAAGCCCCAATCCGCCCCCGGCTCCGACTCCCTCCCATCTCCGCTCTTGAGAACCCTCCCTCGCAAAGCCACAGTCTTCCTCACTCGCATCATCAACTCAAAGTTCCTCCTCTGCCACTTCCCCTCCCCCTCGAAAAACGCCATCGTCTTGCCCATACCCAAACCCGGCAAGCTACCCTCCCTCCCCCTCCTACTGCCCTATCTCTCTCCTGCCGATCCTGTCCAAGGTCGCAGAGAGGGCCATCCACCGTCGACTGCTCCTCCAGGTCAACTCCCTCAACCTGCTCCCACACCACCAGTTCGGTTTCCGCCCAGCCCACTCGACCACCCACACCATCACCCACGTGGGGCTCCTGGTGACCCTCGGGTTCTCCAGGCGGCAACACACGGGCATGGTGCTCCTGGACCTGGCCTGTGCCTTCGACTCCACCCCAACACTCCCAACTGGTCCAGCACCTGTCCGCCACGGAACTCTCCCCCCACCTGGTGCGCCTCATCTGCTCGTTCCTGGGAGGCCGCACCTTCCAGGTCCGGGTAGAGGGGACGCTCTCCGGTCCCCGCCACATCTCCGCCGGTGACGCTCAAGGCGCAATCCTCTCTCCCCTCCTCTTTGCCCTCCACATCTCAGACCTGAAACCTCCTCCTGGCACCTACCTGGTGCAGTACGCCGACGACACCTGCCTCCTCGCCTCCTCCGTCTCCGAGCGGATGCTCGGCAAACGTCTCAGCCGCAGACTCTCCTCTCTCCACACCCAATTCCTCGCCTACGGCATCGGGCTGAACCACGCCAAATCCACCTCCATCCTTTTCTCCCGCCTCGATCCCCGCCAAGACCACCCACCTGTCATCTCCAAAGTAGTCATCCCCTGGTCGCCTCAACTCCGCTACCTAGGGGTCACCCTGGACAGGACCTTCACCCTCCTCCCCCGCCTGGAGACCGTCCTGCTCCAAATCCCGTGCCGTCATGGCCCAACTGGCCCACGCACTTCGACCTGCCATCCGCCATTCCACTCCCTGTTCGAATCACCGCATACCGCACTTACGCCGTTCCACACTTCACCTACGCACGCCCAACCTGGGCCCCGCTCATCTCGATTCAACCTTCGCCCAATCACGGGTGCATACTTCCTCTGCGTTCGCCTCATCCTGGGGCTCACCCGCGCCACCGCCAGAACCACCCTCCTCGACCTGACCGGCCCCCCCCCCCCCACCTTCACCACACCCTGTCCTCCTCAACTGACACACCTGACACACCACACCCCCGCCGACCGCTCTTCAGCACCGGACACCTCCGCGCGGCCAGGGGCTGGTAACCCAGGTGACCACCATGTCTACCAACAGCACTGCGGACCACCACCTCCACCACCGCCATAGTCTCTTCCGCCTGTCAACAGCATCATCGACACCGCCTCACCGTGCTGCCACTCGTCAGCATAGCCTCACCCCACCAGCCAGCCACCAGACGCCACGCAACAAGTAGCCAAGCCCCCCGGGTCGGAGGAGCTACATCTGTACATCTGTATCACTTAACATTGTCGCCTAGAAGCTCTTGAGGCCATGTATTTCATTTTTCCTTGTACTTTTTACTGTAAATAAAGATGAATTTTTGGAGAGGGCTCCCCTTGTGGGAGACCTCAATTAAAATTATTAAAAAAAAAATTCCTCAAATTATCTTAATTAAATGTTGAAGTCATATTGTAAGGACATCATATATTGATCTTAATGTTAACTCTAAAATAAAATTCTACTTTTGCCTAGAAATATTATTGTTTTTACAAATCGTGAATATAAGACGTTGGAAATATTGCATTGTTTTACCTTACTTTCAACAACATATACAATAGCTATATAATGCTAAGTAATTGATCAAATTAAGATCACAATTGTAAATTACAAATACGTTACCTTTCTAATTAAAGATCAAAAGTTTGTATTTATTGCGTTAGGGTCAGGAGCTGCACTCTATCCTAGAGTCAAGAACTATTGGAGTTTAGCTCTTCTATAATACACTTCGATGTATATTCACAATGTAAAAGAAGAGCAGCTATTGTTTGAATCAATCAAATTTATAGGGATTTAAAGCTTCCTGCATTACTATTGGTGGGATGTGAGTAGTAACAGTGTACTGAAAGCTGCTCTGCCACTGGTGGTATGGTAACGGTCACACATCGGCTGGAGTGCCAGTTACTTCGCACACAGACTGCGATCTTTGACAAGGAGTGTTTTTCGCCACAAGAGGTTTGAGTGCAGTGGAGGTACATAGTGTTGTATTTTTCACAACTGAAGTGGAATCAATGGGAATCGGGTAGTTACCGGCATTGACAGGTGTGCTGCTTGAAGGGACTACAGCTGTGAACTTTTGCCTATGCACCTAAAATGGATACAAGTACTATGTATGTAACGGAAAAACTTACCATTTATAACCTTAATTTAAGCACAAAAAAATGCTCGCCTTACATTTACTGTAATATAAGCTACAGTGTTTACTTTGTGTACCCACTATTATTGTTATATTATTTTTACTAAGCCTGAAATACTAGACCTAAATAATGAATAAATCTTCAATAGTTTTCATTTTTTTCTTTGACCAAAATATTGTATCACGAATGTTAGTTTTATGGCATCTGCCTACCAATTCGATATTTTCAATCACCAATGCAAAAATTGTTGTTCGTGATACTTATTATAAACAATAATGGATACACGAATTCTGTAACCTCAATTTTTGTATTTATTTTCGTAAGCATTTTTGTAATAATAATAATAATTATTATAATGGGTACCTACTTAGTAAATATTTGAACAATAGTTACTACATATTTTGACTTAAATATGAAACGTTAAATAAATCTTATTCTTACCGTTAATTGATTCGAGCACAAAGTGGGCAGTTTTAGTGTTGGGTGTGTATTGTTAATATGTTTTCTTAGGTTAGTAGTTGAGGTTTTGTAAGAAAGTTTATGTTTGCACATTTTGCATTTCACAAAATTACTGTCAATAACATTATAAATCTTACAAATGTCACTAGTTTTCCTTTTCTTCGCAGAAGGATCCATTGCAATATTTATTTTTAAAAATCAACATTATATCTAAACAACAATAGATTTCACCACATATCATAACTATCGAATGAGGTAGAGGAAGAACCGCAAAATATGTTAAATTTATCACGTTTATTTCTGTGTGGCGGTAGCAGCACCTGCACTCTATCAGCAAACTGAGAACTATTATATTTAGTTAAAACATTGGGCACATAGATTGTGAGTTGGTGCATGAAAGAAGAGTGGAAGACCTTAAATAAAGCAGTCCTTCCATTGGTTATAAAATTACGATGAAATTTTCAATGGCACTTGCGCTGTTATTAGTGGCCTGAGAGCAGTCACAGTTTATTGAAAGCCGCTCCGCCATTGGTGATGTGGGAACAATCGCAGTTTCCGAGACTTTCGCCCGCACAACAGCAACTGATATTGCTACTTTGATCACAGATATTTTGTGCAATGAATCACCAACTGTGACTGCAGTTTTTTGATATCTGCGACTATATCACAGTTTGTGATTTTACGATAATCTCTAAAATGCATGTCAAATTGTTGATCAATTCGCTGAAATTTTAAATACTTGCCATTTGGGATAAGCCGAATGGTTACTTTCCAATACCAGTTATTGCAGTTTTAACTACGAGTGAATAACTGGGTATTTAACAGGGTATCATTATCAGTTATTGGGAATGACAGTCTCTTTTGCCATTACATATACAAAGAGCAACAAAAAAATGTTACACCCATCAAAATTATTTTTAATACTGTAATTGTATATAATTTGATACAATCATCTAATATTTTGCATGATTAAGAAAAAATTTCTACTGACAGAATGAATGAGGCACATTTTATTTACTCAGCTTATATTCCACTTGACTTTTGAAGTGCAGGCGCTATCGCCTATTGCCGCACACATTATAAATCCTTAAAATGTTTATCTGTTAAAACCAAACATTTACGAAATAATGAATAACTACCACTGCCTGATAGTTTTGCTACGAAACGAGGTTGAAAAATATCTAACGTCAAAAACAAAAATTAATTAAAAATGAAAATAACTGGTGTCTACCATTTAGTTTTATTCCGTCACACAACAGTATATGAACATTTTCACATCCATGATCATACTATCAACACAACCACACTAATTTCAAAGGGAAAAATTATGTTTCTTTGACCGAATACTGAATATGTCAATACCCATGTCTTTCTTCAAACTTTAAAAATATGTATGTACAAAATTTTGCCCTATGGTCAATGAACATTCATGTCTTGATTACAATTTCGTAGCATGAAACATTTTTCATCAACTCTAGTCAATTATCACACAAGAGAGTGTAAAATAACTATCAACTTGCTTACAATACATTAAAACAAAAAAAATTATAATTACATACAGTAATTTCACAGGCACTGTAGTAAATACAGGCATGAAAAAAAAATATATGCAAATACTAATAAAACTCTAACCCCTTATGAGAATTCACTTCCTCCACCTTAGCAGCCTACCAGAAAACAAAAAAATCCTAAATTAATGTACCTGGAATAACTTTCAGTTTTGGTGCTTACTAATGGAAGAAGGAACTTCATCATGATCAATCACTAGGAGTAAAAAGTCATTCGGAGATTTGATATGTCAGTCTAACCTCAAGGGACCATCATTTGTCGCTTTGCAATAACGAGTTTGTATTCATTTGCTGGGGATGGACTAATAAAATCCTCAAATACATCAAATTCTTAGTATTTGAAGTATTCAATACTGAAAGAAAAACATTTGAAGAAAAATATTAGAAGAAATAAAGTTTACTGGATAATTTTTTTTCTATAATACCTAACCTGTGCCAAGATTTTGTAATTTAACATGTAATTATATAAATAAAACTCAAAATTACATTGATCCTGAGAACTAAGTCTGTGGAACAAAAATTTACAGCGTTGAATGTTCCAACACCATAATTAACATTTTTATTTCTTGCACATTGTTTTATTTTTGATCCCGGATTCAAGAAAATTGGGATTTTGCACGTCACTAGTATTAACCAAACTATTAAAAATTATAATTTAATCACAAGTTTTATGTATTTTTAAACAAATTTTAAATAAAGTTAAAAATTGTACACAATTATATACAACACCAAATGTTCTTTTTTCTAAAAGGGATTTTAAAAAATACAGTGGTTCAAAGAAAACTTTTCTACTGCATCACACTTACAAGGACTTTTGACAGAAGAACAAAGCAAGGGTCTAGAAATTACTTTATATATATAAAATAAAAACACCATACATACATACATACATACATACCACCATCATATTTTGAGAATAAAATTTTCAAGCTTTGCGCTTCACCAACCTATAATGAATTTAACCATTGGAACCAATATTATTTCAATTGAAACTCCAAATTGTGTATTTACATTACTCAGGAATACCGTATAAACCCACGTACCACCCGCACCTTTTTTAAAAAAATCAGGTTCGAAAAAGTAAGGTGCGAGTGTTACATGGGTCTTGGGCCATTTTTGCACGGTGACGAAATAACGCCGGCGCGACTGGAGGTTGCTGCGATAGACAAGAGGGGTAAGGGAAAGGGATGGGAAGGAAGTGGCAGACAGTCAAGGTCACATTCCTCACAGCATTGTCACACTGCAGCTTCGCTGGTTACAAACGTGCACTCCCACGCACTGTCCTATCCTCATTTGCAAAGTACCCAGTGATTTTACACGTGTGTTGGCTGCAAGTATTGTAATGAATCTTAAAAAGTTGCGTTCTTTCACAGTTGTGGAAAAATTAAAAATAATCAGTGAAGCGGAAGAAATCGGTAACCGTGCCGCTGGGCGAAAATATGATGTCGACGAATCATGTGTGAGGGATTGGAGGAAAAGTAAAGACAAACTGCTTTCGGCCAGTGGCGATAGACGTGCGTTCCGTGGTGCGGTAGCAAAGTTTCCGGAGATAGAGGAAAAACTCTACAACTACGTACAGCTGTGAGGAAGTTAAGTCCGTTCTTGGCCGACCGCTGTGACATCATGTTATTCTTTTGTTAATTTTATTGTCTGTGTGATTTTGTGAGTCACTTTTATTTAAGCCTAATTAAATGTCGTATTTGTGTTAACCTAATTTATATTTTATGTAGAATATGCCACATTTAGGCACAAGGTTTTTTATTATGCATGTAATAAAAATAGTTTTTATTATGCGCAGCTAGAACTCGCGTGCTTTATCGTTTATTTGTTTGAACGAGGTCATTGCCCAGCGCACAATAATGGACGCGGAAGATTGTAACTGTAAACAACTGGGAGCTGGGCAAGGTCACGCGCACACACTGCGTGTTGTTATCGATCGCGATCGCGCGTGCCGATGCCACGTTCTACTCGCGCGATGTTGCCACATTGCAGTTGCCTGCCTTCTGTACACTTTTAACACAAATGCCGAGGCTGTAGTAAGTAGCATAGTACTTTTTTTAGTAATTCTTTACGATTTGTTACTGTTTGAAAGGAAAAGAAATCACGACTAAATTATTTATTTTCCATGCAAATTTGTAATAAAAACATTTTTTCCCACCATGGCATTCTAAAAATAAGGGTGCGGGTCTTACCCGGGGGCGGGTGGTACGTGGGTATATACAGTATTAAGGGATGAATACGGACAAGATTATATTGTAAATTGCGATAAAACCTAAATAACACCACAAAGCATGTAAATACACCGTAATGCAAGTTAATAAAATATTTAGCACCAAAATGTAAATAAAAACATGAAATAAATCAGCAGTTTGACAGCACTTAACTGAAATTACCAAATATTTTTATCCTTTATCATTATTATGGTTAGGGCTGATCGGTTGACCGAATTTTCGGTTCGGTTCGGTCATTTTAGTAAAAACCGAAGCCGAACCGAATTCCCAGAAAAAACCGATGATTCGGTTTTTATTAGGGCATTAAAAACTAACTTCAAGTATCTACCAAATAATGTATTTAACATTCATATTGGATAAGAAACGTACCGCTTGCATAATACATCAAAACACATTTAAGACGCATGCTAAGTTTTTCACTATAAAACGTTTAAATCATCTATTCTCTTAATGTTCGCCATTTTAACCATGGGATAGTAAAGTCTAAGAGTTTCTTACAGTTCACTATTTCCTATGTTTAACGTCGGAAGTTTCTGTCGGAATACTACTATTTTCTCTTAAATATATGGTTTTTTCTTATTTAAAGGATATATCACTTCCGTTACTAAAATAATATTTATTTAATTCCGGTTCGTAAGCTAAAACGGTAGAAGTTTCGTAGCATTGCTTAGTTCCGTTCGTATTCTGCAGGGCGCTCACGACGCATGGCGTCACTCAGTTCTATTTTCACATCACAGAATGCGCTATACGTGCGCTAGGATCGATTAGTTGCCTTCTAAGTTCCGTTCCAAATGGCAGTTGGAGAATGAATGTGCATGTCGTCAGACCCTTTAGATGTAGTTTGTTTACTATTCGCGCGTGATTATTGCGGCTTTGCGTCGTTATAGTCTAGAGTATTTGATTTCTCGTAAAATAAAAATTCTTTTTTGCCACTACGTCTTGGTAATTGGAGGCAACTATGAACATCTGTGACGAAGGAATTAAAAATAATACTGCCCGTGTTCCGCAAAGATGTTGATGTTACGCACGTGACGGAAAAAAAATCCTAGTAAATACCGCATACTAAATATGAATACTTTACTTGTGTATTTTGAAAATATGGTCATTATGATTCATTCTGCCTTTAATGCACTGGTAGGTTAAGACGTTTTCTTGGTTAAGACGTTTGTTTATGTTGGCTTGTCCATTAACTCCCGGCATAGAGGCTACAGTAGGAAGTTTTTATTTGTATATTGCTTTTAATCACATTATTGCTATTGAATTTTATTCCAGTACATTTCATAAATTGAAATTATGTTTGCCACAAATATCCTCAGTTACGAAAAGTAGTAAAAGAGGTTAAAAGGTCACGAAAAAATAGCAAGTAGGTAATGAGAATTTTTTATTAGTGAATATGGCGCCATGCAGTCATGTCTACCACGTCTGCGCACGTACACACGTACACAGTATTGTACATTGAGTTTTCCAGTAGTGGTCTCATTTCCAAGAGCTTTGCTAGTTTTTTTTTTCATGAAGATAATTAATATTCATGGTTTAATAGCCCATACAGCCAGACGTTGTCTGACAATCATGTTTAACGGAACATTTAAAAATAAATAGGGAAACTTTTTTCAAAGGTGGGAATTCTTTTCTTACAGCCATACAGGTTGCATTTGTTTACATTTTGACGCTCGTGAATGTAACTAGTACAAGCTGACCGAAAGTAGTTTCTTTATTATTTATTGTTACAAATTGTAGCAAAACGCAAGGATGGTAAGATAATAGTAACTCTTTTTACAATGACTGAACCAGAAAAAGAAGTTAACATCAATACGCCCGGCTGTTCCACTTGGGGAAATAAAGTGGCAATCTTTCCACTTTTTAAACAGCAAAATAAGATCAGCAAGGTTTCTCCACCTACAAAACCGGACGACAATGAATCGAAGCCTAGAAATGAGCTGCAGAGAAAAGTCAGTGGCTCAAATGTGTGGATGTATTACGAAAAGGTGCTGGATTCAGGTAATAAAATAAGCAGCGCAAAATGTTTAGTGTGTGGCAACACCTATAAAACCAAGTATGGTTCAACTAGTATTTTAATTAAACACCTTGAAAAGCACCCTGACAAACATTTTGAATTCACAAAAAGTCAGGAAGTAAAAGAAGCACAAAAACACAAATGTGAAGAAAGTAGTGCCACTCAAAAAACTCTAGCAGAAGTGATTTCCAAAAAACAAAAAAAATGGCCTGCAGATAGCACAAAGAGTGAAGCTCTTACCACCAAAATTGGAACATGGATAGCTGTTAACATGCACCCCTTCACAATTGTTGAAGAAGAAGGATTTAGAGATATAATGGCAGAAGCTCTGCCCAGCTACAATGTTCCATCACGCCACACATTCTACCGGCGTGTGATACCCAACATATATGACACATTGAAGAAAGATGTCAATAATGTTCTACAGAGTAACCTTGGCAAGATAAAATCATTGTCTTTTACTACAGACATATGGACTAGTCGGTCCATGGACAGTTTTATTTCGCTAACATGTCACTTCATGGGGGATGATTTTGAGATTCAACGCTTGTGCTTAGGAATGTCGTGTTTCCATGGACCAAAAGATGGAAAAGCAATATGCGAAAAGCTAAAAGAAATTGTGAACACATGGCACATGGATCTTGAGGACAAAGAAATTCCTGTTTACATAGTTACTGACAATGGGCCAAATGTTGTAAACGCTGTTTCTCGTACTGCATGGATAGGTAATTCTTGTTTTTCCCATACACTGCAATTAGTAATTTCAAGTGCCAGAAAATACACCACAGGTATGGAAGAAATTCTCAAGAAAGCACGTCGTATTGTTGGACATTATTCCCAAAGCAGCCAAGCAAGAAGCAGACTCCAAACAATTCAAAAAGCTTTCAACGAACCCGTACTTGAAGTTGTTCAAGATGTTCCTACTCGTTGGAACTCTGAATATGCTATGCTTGAGCGCCTTTGTAAGCTGAGAAGTACTATAACTGCTGAACTGGCTTCTGCAGAAACCAACTTAAGGAAACTGCAAGATTCTGATTGGGCTCTTCTGGAAGGTTATGTTGAAGTGCTGGCACCATTTGAAGAAGCAACTCGGGAAATAAGCAAAGAACAGTACCCAACATCATCATGTGTTATCCCCCTGCTAGATGGTGTGAAGGATAAACTGAATATATTTCTGGGTCAGGAAAATTCCAAAGGCAAAGTCTTTGCTGCTAATCTGCTAAAAGAACTAGATTCACGTTTTTCAGATGTTAGGAAACAGGAAACGTACCTATACGCCACAGTTCTTGACCCCAGATTTAAAAGTGTTTTATTTACAAACGAAGAGACCAGTGAAGTTACAAGAGGCTTGCAGGATGAGACCAGTGCTCTCCAAAACAATGATTTGGAGTACTCTGTAGACATTTCTTCGGATGAGCAGGAAGGAAATTCTGTCTGGGATAGTTTACGACATGCTGCTAAGGTAGCTTGTAAAGAAAACCATGAACATGATGAAGTTACAAACTATTTAAGAGAGCCTATTATTAAGAAAGGTAATCCCTGCGCGTGGTGGGCAACCAACAAAAAGAAATACCCAGCACTCTCAACTCTTGCAATGCGGTATCTTAGCATCCCTGCGAGCCAGGTTTCTAGTGAACGAATGTTTTCAGCAGCAGGTAATATTGTTACAATGCGTAGGGAGTGTCTTAATCCTGACACCATTGAGAAACTTGTTTTCATTGAACAAAACAAACAGTACCTATCTCATCTCAACAAAAAGTGACAATACTCTATGATACAATACTTGAGTGATTCTCTGGATTTGACTGATATGAAAGTGAATGTGCCTGCTATAAAACTGAATTTGTATTCAGGGTTATGTTCATAAATGCTGTGATTTTTTATTGTTACTTTTACACACAATTAGGTAACATTTGGAAGATACATTGTTTTTATACTTCTCTGTTAAATTTATTTAGGGGTCTGACTGAAATGATAGTGAAGGTGATTCCAAGGTTTTCTCTTTATGAATGTTATAAATTATTTTTTTACATGTGACACTTGTAAGTTTCACTGATTTTATACTTATGTCTTAAATAGATTTAGGTGTTAAACTCAAATGAAAGTGAAGCTGGCAACAAGGTTAATGTAATACTAATTATTAATGTTCTAAACTGTTTTGTTCTGTTCCTTTTTACACATATGGTTGTTTCAGTAGCATATAAACTTATTTATAAATACAAATAGTAGTTGAAAATAACTTTTATATTGCTGAGAAAGTGACTCCCCTAAGAAATTAAACTTTTGCAAGATATTGCAAGTAATCAAATACTATAGTGGAATTTTTTTTGGTATGACAGCTCAAAGAAAAATTTTGAAGTCGTGACCGAACCGAACCGAAAACCGACATTTTTAACAAAAAACCGAGCCGAGCCGAACTGAACTGAAAATGTGGGAACCGATCAGCCCTAATTATGGTAAATTTATTAAATGTAATTTATTTAGCATGAATTTTCAACAAAATAATACATTTTTAAACACACAAAAATTTGCACATTTATTTTTATTTTTCTGAGTGGTTATGATGTAGACATGCTTATTATTACTAATGACTTTATTGTATAAGTGCATCGTGTGTCAGTGAAAATGTGAATATTCTATTGAAAAATTATTAAGAAATATTTTAGATTCACATGCGCTGAATAATGCACAATTATTATGAATAAAGGCAATGTACAAAAATAAAAACACTAAATGACATCTCCGGTTTTAAAAATGAAATTGTCCTAGAAATAAAACCATAAAATCTTGTCCGTAGGAATAAAGTATTAGCCATCCTTTGCTTCATGTAATTTTTTACCCTTGGGAACAAAAGCCACCCTCTATAACATCTCCACACAGTTTATGTGCACGAACCAGAATAAATGGAAAAGTCAAGGGATCAAAGGATACTTGCATTTAAAATATCTTCTGCATAATATGACAAACACCAGACATTTGTAATACGTATGCAATTGCTAGAATAAATATGGTATGGATGTCAGATTTTTAGTAATGGAAATTGGAAAATAAATCTGTATCTTCACATAAGATGTATCTTGATCATCGAAGAAGCATCAATTTGCTTGTTAAAGTGTTCTAAAAATTTCAGAGCATCATTTTATGATGGAATTACTCATTCACCATTCTAAGAATATTTCTTCCCCACGTATCAAAACTCATTCTCATCTCATAAGAACTATCACACAATAAAACCTGGTTTTCTGTACAAAGAAAACTCTTCAGAACTAGTAATATTCTCGTTTTATACGCCGGAAAAAATTGGTGTACCTGTGTGAGATAACGAAGCTGAAAAGTACATTCTCGTTAACAATACATCATAAGTAGAGGCACTGGAAAATAGCGTTTATAATGGCTGTTCGTAGCATTTATATTTTGCCATATAGCATTTATATAGCTTTAATTTTAATTCTTCTCCCAGTTTATGCGGATGTTGCAAGCTTTGCACATAAGTATGTGCACTGCACGGTAACAGATTATGTCCGTCCCAAAATGGTAAAAAAAAAAAATATATATATATATATATATATATATATATATATATATATATATATATATATATATATATATATATTGCGAAAATGGACGGATGAAATTATAACCTAAAACATTTCTGGAAGTGTTTATTTTAAAAGGTTCCCCTAGTCCTAACTGCATTGCACGCGAACGCGATACAGAAAACCAACTTTAATAACCTTAATTTTACTGTGAATAGCAGCGCAATATTTTAGTTTCACAGATTACCGTTTGTTTTTCGGGTTAGGAAATTAGGAAAACACTAGGTACGTTCAACAAATGAGCGGCAAAAGCAGAGAGCTACATTGCTGCCATATTTTTTTCCCGTTAAAGTGCTAACGAATTTTACTGAAGTAGATTTTCGTAATTTTTTTTTGTAGTTGCCAAATATAAACTGCGTGTGTTGTAAACTTAAATTAAAGCATTTTTAAATTTTAGCTGTCATTTAACAGTAAATAATTTGATTGCTTGTGTTAATATCACGCACGCATTGGCAAACATGGCCGCTTCAATGTTTTCACCTTTTGTCTATGAAAGTTTTCTTCACTTTCTTTCCCGGGAGAATATTCATGCACGTAAATAAACGTCTCTTTAATCTTTTACATTTGTTTGGGTCGTACGTTACGTTTGCCGTTAACCAAGTTTCCGCGCGAGCCTATGCGTATTTAAATTGTGTTTCGTGTTATTTACAAGATTCATAGATCGTGTTGATTGTTTACATGGCTCGCCATCGTCACCGTTTATTAGGTAATCTTCAAACGCGCTAAGAAGATGCATAAAATAAAGAATGTTCTTAATTGTATGAGGTTAGGCCGTTAATAATAAACAATGTTTTATTTAAAAATATTAGGTAAACCTAAAATTTACTGGAAATTTTAATATTACTTGAAATTTTTATAATTACTTCTAAAAACGGGATTGTAGCGTTTATTCGTCGGTAAACCATTTTGTCGCTTTTATTCGCGCCTATATCGTTTTTACGATTTTCCAGTGCCTCTAATCATAAGTCTCAATTTTCCAATAAACTATAACTGCTTAAATAACACTGAGATAATAATTTTTTAAATTTCTGCTAGCAACACAACTGCAGTTTGGCTTTTCTTTCTGGGAAAACGGAGTGCTGCCTGACAACAGTGTACTATTTGTCGGGCGTAAATAATGGTTACGAAAAGAGATCGTGACGGACAGTCTCTTGTGTCAGCAACAGTAACTTACGAAGTGCTCTTGCTGGCCTGGTCGTGTGTCCCCGACACAATCTAGAAAAAAAAAAATCATAACTTACACATGATACGTTTTCAATTGGGGCAGCGAAGGCGGGATGAGATGAAGTGGGCAAAGCCAATTAGCTTGTAAAGTTAAGTTTTACACACAAATTTTACAGCAAAACAAACATGATGATCCCCGAATTCAGTTATGACAGAAACTGCTACCAACAACACTCAACAAAATGAGACACCATATTCACCTGTGCATGGAAAGCACATTTTATGCAGATTTCTTGCTTAATAACACGTAGTGTGATTCTTATGCGAGTTTTGGGTAAAACAAAAAATTATATTGCACTGTGTGGCTGAATACGTGCTAAGGTTGGCTGATGTGAACCACTAATTTTAAAACCACAGTTTAAACCAAGTGAATTATATTTTTTTACAATAGAATATCTTGATTTTTTTTTAATGAAAGGTATAATTCCACCTTAATAATACAGTAAAACATTTTTGTTGCGACCCCATTTATTGTGACACCTCTCTATTACAACCCAATTTCGAGGAACCGTGAAAAAATTGCTGAAAATCCAAAGAAAATCGGACAGAAAATAGGTTTCTTGTGGTGAGTAGCGTGTTACTGCGTTTTTCTTGCCAAGTGCTGTACTGCCGTAGGCAGCGCATATCTTAAAAATAGATACAACTTCCTGTCGACCGCTGTCAGCGCTTAACAACCCCCATTCCACGTCCCTTTGCCGGCAGGGTGCAGATAAAGGTTTTTGTGGCAACGTGTTTATTTTGACAGCTCAAGCAATTATCTTTTCCCGTGGGTTGATAGAAAAAGCTAGCTTCACCCAGCATAAAAAAAAAGGGCTACGCCACTTATTCCCCACGCAGGAAACACGCTGGCTGCCGTCTGTCTCCCCCGCATTTATCTCTCTTCTAACATTCCACGTCTCGCCTCTTGCGCAAGCAATAACGAAGCGACCACGCATTGGGCCGTTATATGCTTTGTTTGGTGACAGCAGCTTGATTTTTTCGGTATATTCATTTTCATAGCACCCTTGCTATTAAAATACATTTATATTTAAGTTTGAAAGCTTGTAAATTCCTTGCCAGAGATGACTGAACTCGAACTTGGCGTGAAAAGTGACATATTTTGACATACTTTTTTTTTTTTGGGTGTGTTTGGTGGGGAGGGAGGGGTTCGAAAATATTTACAACTATCTTACCCCTCCCTCACCGCTGTAGTACCCCATTCATAATAGCCCAATTTTACGGGAGAAGGGAGGGTGAAATGAGCATTTTCTCACTGAAGGTTTTTCAAAAGGGAGCGAAGTTGGGGTGTTATAAGGGAGGACACTAGATGGTTTGTGTGTCTGTGAGGGATGAGCTAGCCTTGAAGAATGTTACCGAGGGGAGGGAGGGGTGAGCTTATGAGTCATGATGCCGCTGCCGCCAGCCAGCCGGGCGAGCTTAGTGTGCGCCCGCTCGCGTTGCAGAACCTACAGCTGCCATATTTTTACAAAAATGTCTCATTATTTTTTGTTATTCTTACATGAACATTATTGGAAGTATTAAAGCCGACACAAAAATACGCTGCGTGTTAAAATTAACAGTTTTTAATGATCTTTCATTTTGTTTTTTTTTCTTCTGATTTTCACATTTTGGTCAAAATGCCCAATTTTTTGACGGTTCCCGAGAATGTATTCGTAAAATCACTGCTTCGTTAAATCCGGGGTTTGTGACATCGGGGTTCGAGTGTATTTAACTACGGCAAGCAGAAAACGTACATGTAAACTAACCAGTAAAAATAAACTGTCTTTTGACATATTTTCTTTAGAGGTGGCCTGTAGGGCGACGGACTTGTCATGAAGGTTGAAGTGGGTTTAAAGCAAAGCTGTCTAGCATTGCGAGTGACAGCATCCTGCCATTGTACGGCGGGTTTCTTAGCGAGTAGCGGTTTGGAAAGGGGGGGGGGGGAGGATTTGAAATCAACTGAAAATTTCGGAAAAAATCTATTACGACCCCCCCCCCCCCCCCCCCCCCACTATTACGACCCTATTCCTGGGAACTGGGAACCGTGAAGGGTCGTTTCAGAGAGGTTTGACTGTAATAGTTTGTTCATTGATGTTTGTGAATTACAAGAACAAAAAAATTATACACTAATCAAGATATTATCATAATAAATTGTCTGAATAAGTTGTAAATTATACCCAAGCTAAATAATTATCTGAAATTAATAAACATTAAATAGTTAATTCCTATTCTGTGGAGAATCCTCCTTCCTGCGGTCGAGTCCCGGTCAGGCGCGGTAAGCGGGGAACACGCACCGACTCACCCCCGCGTCACGAGGGGGAGGGCGGAGGGGACGGCCCCTCGTGCTGGAAGCTGCACTTGATGCTGACGTGCGGGAAGAAGGAGCGCCAGCACGCCACCTCCGCGTCCTGGATCTGGTCGCAGAAGCTCACGTCCAGCAGACGCAGCCGGGGCAGCCGCGACAGGAACCTGCGCCAGCGCCGGCCGTGTTACAACCCCTCTCCGCCTCTCCGCCCCTTCACGACGCTCCACTCGACTCTTCGCTCCACGTTTGTTGCAAACAGGTTTAAACCATTTAAAGCTCAAGATAGACTTGCTCATGAAAATATATATATAATTTTTATTTTATACACACACACACACGCACGCACGCACACACACACACACCTAGGCTCTCCGTTGAACTTTTTTTTGAAAATGCTCAATTTAAATATTATGCATTATTATTATTATTATTATTATTATTATTATTATTATATAATTTTTATAGACTGAAACACAAACACTGCTTAATTTGTTAATCATTTAATCAGTACAAACATTAAAAATGTTAAACAATTTTTTTTTTTACTTCAATCCTGTATTTTGTAAAACAATTGTAATTTGTAATACAGTTCGCCGAGAACGTTATATCGCGATTCGATTCGACTCCACAAATATTTTAAACATTCAATTTGATGTTCGCTTTGCATCAACAAACTAGCGTTCGCGCAAGGCCTACCACATGGTCCGTTCGTGGGAACGAACAAAGGGAATGAATCAATGATTAGAGCCTCGTTGACTTTGGGGTGTTTCGAGAAGATGAAAGATGATGGTAAAACCTTTTACAAACTTTTTCAAGAACTTTTAATTAAATTTTCTTATAACTAATATATATCACAGGGTTATTTTTTTATATGTAATAAGAAAAATAACAGCTATTACAAATCCAATCTTCTATTCACAGAAAACATGTCATGTTTTAAGTCCGAAAGCCAAAATATTTCGAGCAGATTTCCACATGATTTAAGTAAGCAGTAAAAATTGAAGTGTGAAGTCAAAAAACCTAAAACCAGTTAGCAAAAAAAATGCCAGAAATTAAAATTCCAGCACAAGGAATGGGGGAGGGAGATGGAAGTTTTGAAGGAGGAAAGAAATGTTTAAGTATGACTAAAAATTTATTTAAATTAAATATAAAAAAAGCTTTATTTTTAAAGGGAGAAGGGGGTAAATTAAAATTTTTTATTCTCCCTCATATCTAATCTACCCGAGTGGCACCAGTAGTGATGCCAACTTCCAGTCACAGCCATAAGTAATCAAATTTTAGCATAAAATTCAACAAGCGGTCAACAAAAGCTATTAGGTAAGTTCACGCCAGATATCAGACTCTACAAAACAATTACCAGCACTTTTATACAACAATGAGATTATCTACCCACCAAACGATTAAAAAAATTACGCAGGTTTACAAATCACTTAATAATTACGTCTAAAATAAAGTTTCAGGATTATAATATACGTTAAGAACTTAACAAATCTTTTTTACCTTCCTATTACGTTACTAGTTGAAGAAACCTACATTGCCCGCGGTAAAACACACCCCCCCCCCCCCCCCCCCCCCCCGGAACATGATTTTCGGAAAACATCTCAATTAGGAACACGAGACACAGAGTGATATGCATCAACAAACTAGCACTAGTACAGGTCTACCACCTGGTCCGTTTGTGGGAATGAACAAAGGAAATGAATCAATAATTAGAGACTTGTTAACATCGGGGTGTTTCGATAAGATGAAAGATGATGGTAAAACATTTTACAAACTTTTTCAAGAACTTTTAATTAAATTTTCTTATAACTAATATATATATCAGGGTTATATTTTTTTATATAATAAGAAAAATAACAGCTATTACAAATCCAATCTTATATTCACAGAAAACATGTCATGTTTTAAGTCCGAGAGCCGAAATGTTTCGAGCTGATTACCACATGATTTAAGCAAGCAGTAAAAAATGAAGTGTGAAGTAAAAAATCCTAAAACCAGTTAGCAAAAAAAGCTGCCAGAAATTAAAATTCCAGCACAAGGACTGGGGGAGGGAGATAACTAGTGTACACGACAGGTTCGGTAACCGGGTCGAAAGAGGGGCCAAGCGACAGGACGGAAGGGGAGATAACTAGTGTACACGACAGGTTCGGTAACCGGGTCGGAATAGGGGCCAAGCGACAGGACGGAAGGGGAGATAACTAGTGTACACGAAAGGTTCGGTAACCGGGTCGGAAGAGGGGCCAAGCGACAGGACGGAAGGGGAGATAACCAGTGTACACGACAGGTTCGGTAACCGGGTCGGAATAGGGGCCAAGCGACAGGACGGAAGGGGAGATAACCAGTGTATAGGACAGGTTCGGTAACCGGGTCGGAAGAGGGGCCAAGCGACAGGACGGAAGGGGAGATAACTAGTGTACACGACAGGTTCGGTAACCGGGTCGGAAGAGGGGCCAAGCGACAGGACGGAAGGGGAGATAACTAGTGTACACGCAAGGTTCGGTAACCGGGTCGGAATAGGGGCCAAGCGACAGGACGGAAGGGGAGATAACCAGTGTATAGGACAGGTTCGGTAACCGGGTCGGAAGAGGGGCCAAGCGACAGGACGGAAGGGGAGATAACTAGTGTACACGAAAGGTTCGGTAACCGGGTCGGAATAGGGGCCAAGCGACAGGACGGAAGGGGAGATAACCAGTGTATAGGACAGGTTCGGTAACCGGGTTGGAAGAGGGGCCAAGCGACAGGACGGAAGGGGAGATAACTAGTGTACAGGACAGGTTCGGTAACCGGGTCGGAATAGGGGCCAAGCGACAGGACGGAAGGGGAGATAACTAGTGTACACAAAAGGTTCGGTAACCGGGTCGGAATAGGGGCCAAGCGACAGGACGGAAGGGGAGATAACCAGTGTATAGGACAGGTTCGGTAACCGGGTCGGAAGAGGGGCCAAGCGACAGGACGGAAGGGGAGATAACTAGTGTACACGACAGGTTCGGTAACTGGGTCGGAAGAGGGGCCAAGCGACAGGACGGAAGGGGAGATAACTAGTGTACACGAAAGGTTCGGTAACCGGGTCGGAAGGGGAGCCAGGCGACAGGACGGAAGGGGAGATAACCAGTGTATAGGACAGGTTCGGTAACCGGGTCAGAAGAGGGGCCAAGCGACAGGACGGAAGGGGAGAAAACTAGTGTACAGGACAGGTTCGGTAACCGGGTCGGAATAGGGGCGGGCACACTCACTGCAGGCACAGGCCGGAGGAGATGTTGCGCATGCCCAGCAGGTCCACCTGCTCCAGGCCCGGGCAGAGACGCACGAACGGCTCCAGGTCGCGGTCGCCGACGCTCTTCAGCGCGGCCAGAAACAGCTTGCGGAGGCGCGGGCAGCCGTGCGCCAGCGCCACCAGGCAGTCGTCCGGGGCGTTCACCCCCAGGCTACGCACGGCACGCGCACACGCCACTGTGACACACGCTTCAACCTCGCGTCCGCGCAGATGCAGGGGCGTAGCAAGGGGTGGGGTTTTAGGGGTTCGAAACCCCCCCCCCCCCCTTAGCACCAAATCTTTAATTAATTTCTTATTCATCACTCAAACAAATTTCATATTAAAATTAATAAAATTTTTACCATTACAATATTAAAATTTAAGAACCGAAAACTGCTAAAATAGCACTATTTTACACCTTAAAATCCAAATTTCCCCGGGGGAGGACCCCCGGACTCCCCCCCCCCCCCCCTGCTTTAATACGGGGGGGGGGGGGGGGGGGGCATGCTTTTAAAACCCCCCCAATACACAAATCCTGGCTACACCACTGGCTTAGACGTACCTAATACATTCATTTTTAACAGTTATGATACAGTGCTTCTGTTATATGCTTTATGGACGTTAATATTTTCTCTGTTATTTGAAATAATTTTTTTTTTACCCGACAAAAAAGGTTGGATTGTTTTACAGGTAAAGATCGTTTCTTTAATTGAAATGGATTAAAAATAAAATGATCGATTTAATTATTTAATTTGCACAGCTGTAATACCCGTCGTTGATTGGTTCGATGACCAATTCGTCGTAAAAGGTTTCAATGTTCTCAGCTCTGTTATTTATCTTTAAATATCTCTATGACTATACCTGATACTTGTGGTATTATCACCTTAAAATGGCATTTCATATCTGTTTTATATTATAATTTTATAATATGTAATACGTATTAGGAAAAAAAATATTTATTGTAAAATTTATCAATATTTATTGCTATTGCCACTGTGACCATGTTACAGTGATTTACTTTATTAATGAATTTTCATGGTTTTATTATTTATGTAGTCTTTATTATTAAAAAAAAAAGTGTGTATTTCAACAAATATGAAAATAAAATTTTACTTGATACATATTTCACAATAATACTCTCATTCTGATTGACACCTGATGCACTTATACAGTAAAATCATCAGTAATAACAATAAGTATGTCTATAAGTGCGTTTGAAACATGTGCTGTCATCAACGTAAAAATTTTACGAATGGAAGAGTTGCAAAGATTAAACAATATAATACTGTATTAATTTTTTTTCAATCCATTTAGGTCATACACTCTGGCACAAAATTCAAGCTAAATAAATTACATTCAATGAACTTACCATAATAATAGATTACATTTTTGTTGTTTCTGTTAAGTTTTACAAACTGCTGATTGATTTAATGTTTGTTATTTTTAGTTACATTTTGGTGCTAAATGGTGTATTAATTTGCATTTCGGTGTTATACGTTTTTTGAAATGTTTTACGGTATTATTTCCTTTTTATCGCAATTCACTAGGCTTTGGCGTTACTTTTTTTTCCTCATTTGAATCAAATTTTGAATTAAATGTAACAATATTCATGAATATAAAATATTTTTCTAATCAAATTTTAAAATACAGTGAAAATTTTTTTTTTCACATTTCAATGGAGTCCAAGAAAAATTTATCAACAATACAATAAAATAAAAAGAGAGTAATATACATGTTACCATAACAAAAAGGTGTAAAATGAAGGAAATAAAAAAAAAACTGGCAATGCATTTTCTTGAACCAGTAAATTTTAAGTTTAAAGTAGTTTTGTTGCATTCATAAAATAGAATATTACTAATAATTTTAAATCATAATTATTATTTGTTGAATATAAAACTATATGTGTGAATAAAGTTGCATTAATCAAATTTAAAATTTCTCCATAAATCATCTCAGACTCATGTGTGTTAAAAATTGTTTTCAACATTTTTTTTCGTGAATGATTATGAAATGGTGTTGGCCCATGTATTGTTAACAAATAATACAAAAAAAAAATTGTAATTTGGTATGTTGAATCAAAAAAATCGGCTGTCTGTAAAGTCGGTTTACGGACGATAGTTTAACGTGACAACGTCATAACAAAACATTGATGAAATGATTGCATACTTTTATGAATAAAATTGAAATCATTTTTATTTTAATAATAAAAGAATAAATATTTGGAATTATACTACTAATCAGATTTCTCAAAATGCCCGAAATTGTTGTTTGTAATAAGCAATGAAAACCACATTAACTTTTCACTTCACTTTATGAACAGTCGACGAAACAGTTCACGTGCAGTAGGTGTAAGTTGCGTGCTGCCGCTGTCTTTCTTCTCCTCGGACGTATAGGCCGATCTAGCGGAAGAGAGAGAGATGCGGCTCAAGCGTACAATGAGCGTAACGGGACACAGCGTAACGGGACAATGTACGTAACGGGACAATGTGCGTAATGGGACAATTTTTTCGTGCATGCAGCCGGTGTTCATCGGTTTATTAAGACGTTGTCACGTCAGAAATCAAATTATTCAGGAATATGGAACATTATTTAAATAGTCCGCAAGCAGACACGGTGTGTGTGACTCACCACCAGCCCAGGTCGACCTCCTGCAGCCGGGAGCAGCCGGCGAGGGCACGCACCCCGGCCGGGGTGAGGCTGCACGTCTTCCACACGTCCACCGACACCAGGCCCGCGCAGTGGGCGCCCAGCGCCCGCGCCACCTCGTCCATGTTGGCGATCTTGCTGCACGAACCTGCACGCCCAACACCTCACTAACACAGTCACACTCCCGACTAGGCGGGCCCCTCAACCTGGAGGGAAACATCGCTGCCGGTCAGCGCATCCACAATCGCGAGCATATAACATACCTACACTGCACACAACATTTTAAGTGCAGCTTTGAATCACAGGAAAAAATTGATGATCTCCCATGCCCCACTTCGCGAACAAACAAAACACTCGCAGGGTTGTCGGGGTTCCACACTCCCTTGCTTCGGTCAATCTCCTCCAGTGTTTTCCCCATTTCCCTGTCTAATCTACTTAATGATACACAGTTTAAAACCAAGGATGGGCCAATCAAATCCTTGGTACTCGAGAGATTCAATGCCCGAGGAAAAAAAATTCGAACAAAAATATTAAGAGGAGCTGAAGTAAATCTGTACCCTCCACCTCGTGTTCTCCCAGGTACCCTAGAATGGTACCGTACTTTAGCAAAAAAAAAAAAAAAAGACCTTGAAACGGGCTAGGCAAGAAACGACTAAGTAAAACTGCTAATCCATAAGCGAACACTAGGGTGAACACATAAAAAATTTATTATTAACACACACACACACACACAGAGCAGGGAAGGTGTGTTAATGTGGATCATAATTAGTATAAACAACAAATAAAAACACCAAGTTTGCTGGTTACAGAGTCACTATTTTATTTTAGGTAGAAAATGTTTTGGTTTTGTTTTGATAGTCACAGGTAGAAATTCATGAGTTACAGGATAACTTTTACACATTCAAAAATAAATTATGTATAATAGAAGAAAACAATTTGTTAGGATTTAACAATAATGGGTGAAGCACAACTAAAATAAAGATTACGTTAAAACAATAAATAACAAATGTTTAAATGACCGGCTGGGACTATCGTGTATAGATTAGGGCATTAGCTACTATGTATTACACCACAGGACCAGTGTACATTTTGGGTTTGAGACCGTAAATTACAATACTGCTACAAACTAGTCCCCCCAAAACACTTTGCTAGCATTATCTCCAGGTTTTTCGCTCCAAATGCTGTAAAAAATAAAGAATATATTATTCTTATCCAATGGTTTTAATGTTACATGATAAAAGACTATAGATATTGTTACAATTTATAATGTGGGGTGAACTGAGTTTGTAAGGGATAGTTCCATTAAGTTTTATTGATTACTAATATTTACATTAATAAAAAATAATTGCTCTTAAAAATGTCCGATCACAAATCACTGGCACTTAAAAATGTTTATTCTCAAGTCACTCAATGTCTGTCAAGTTCAGCAGTTCGCACTCCTCACTGGAGCTGGGCTCAACAGTGGTTCGCCCCTTACCTCACGCCTGTCCACACACACAAATATATATGCTGCGACAGGAGCAAAACTTTCTGGAACTGGCTGTACTACCCCTAAGTGTCTTAAAGAATTATTAAATAAGTAGGTAAAAAGATTTGGAAAATCTTAGCACTGTGGCCCTACATTAATATATATCAAAAGTCAACATCAGAGGCGACACTAGGAGTAAACAAAGAAAATTTAGTGACTCCCTACGAACACTTAGGAGAAAAAGGATCGTTATTATAGATTAATTAAATGAAAACAACAGTTACGTTTATAGACTTCCTTATTTTATTAATCATTGCTCTTTCTTCTTTTTGATTAGATTATCCTTTGTAACATCTATTTTTCATTGATATCTGAATTTACATAAACTCCTTTAAATTACACTTTTATATTATATTCTTTAACTTTATTTACGAGAAGGCCGGCCCTAAATGTTTAACAAAAATTACAATATTTAAATAAATGAATTAAATTAACATCGCTAACTTATATGTAGTCCTTGCAAAACATCATATGAATTTCCTCTCTTCAAACTACTTTAACTGTCCGCTGTCTTAACTGGGTTAGACTATTTTTGAGTTCGTAAAGAAAATGATAGAATGATGCGGGTATCACCCGGGGGTGTAGGTTGACGGTGATCGAGGTAGTAGGCATAAAGATGGTGGATTCTGCTCAGGATCCGACTGTAGAGGTTCTGGCAGAGGATTTTGGTTGCCCCAAACTTGGAACCCTGTCTGAAACAGAAGTTCAAATTCCAACGAATCAGACCTGTTTCCAGACAGTATACTTAAATGGCGCAAAAGGCCAATAGAGGGAAATTATAGGGGGGATGACGTCAAGACTTACCAGAACAGGGTGTTGGTCCTGGCGCTCAGGAGAGGGCGCTTTGTTTCGGAAAACCCAAACCACAATGCGCGGTAGACGCGGAAGTCTCCATAATTTAAAGAGGAAAACAAAAATTAAAAAAACTAAGGTTCTCTACTTTTTACTAAACTACTGACTGGTCAATCAAAATTTTAAGATAGGGACTTTATCCCTATAGTCTGAGAAGACTACATAATACGAGATGCGATGCTGATAATTCGCCGAAAAGCGCAGCTACAAAAGGTACCAGTCAGCCAGGAGGCGTGCACCGAAGTCCCTTCAGCGGGGGATATCGTCAGTATATCATAAGCGCGGGATCTCTAGAGAATCGGAGGGGGTAAGGCTCTGAGCCGAAAATTACCGAGCCCACCCGAAGGTGTCCGGCATAAAAAATATAAGATCTTACTGGAGTGACTGCGCGACTGAGGCGCTATCTTTTGGTGGCGAGAATAAAGTACTAAGAAATCGACTGTGGCCGACGAGTGTGTCACTGCTAGGGGCTTATGGAGCAACTAGTGTTGCCACCTAGCGGCCCGCGATATAAGGGGAGAAAGGTTGTTGTTACCTCCGCGCGAACGCGTTAGTATAGGCGCTGTCGACGCCCACGAGTGACGTTAGTGACCATAGCCGTCGCTAGATGTCGTTAAAGCCCAGAATCGTATCAGCGGCTGTCAAGCCTGAGATGGCCTTGAATTTGGTTACCGTCCCCAGGAGTTTACAAGCGGCCATCGCTCCTGGCTTCACTTCTGAGAAGAAAGGGTGGGGGAGCAGGGAGGGGGGGGGATGGCTTCAAAAAACACATCGTCTGTGGGACGCAAGGCCCACGGGAACCTCCTGTCGTGTCTTGCTGCTAGTGAACCTTATACCAATTTGTGACAGAGTTAGCAGGGCTCAGCACTGCTTCACAAGCTGCTGTAGGCAGATGTGGTCATGCGGAGAAATTAAGTTACCGGCCTCCAATGTGCCTCTAGGCGGGAGAAATATTAGCCAGACTGCTAACCTAGCATTAGGCCGGGAAAAAATATCAGCTCGCCTCTGAGAACAGAGGCTGAGGGTCTGGTAGTAAAGATATAAGAGGAGTTAAAAAAAATAATTTACAAAAATATTTAAGATAACCAAATTTTTAAAGAAAACGTCCCTAAATACCTAATCCACAGCACATGGCCAGAAATCATCTCTGGAAATTTCATCTTTGATGGGAGAGGATCCTGGAAAATCAGTCTTGTAGAACATTGGCTTGCTGTTCAATCCGCGAGAAATCAACAGGTCCAGAAATTGATGCAGTTGGGTAACTTACAGGATTGAATTCAAGCTGTGCCTTTACTTCAAGATATGACATTTCAACAGTTTTTGGAGGGCTACGTAGCAACAAAACCTGCAGTTCTGAAAGTCTGACATTGGGAATGTTGACAAGCTACGAGTTTTGCTATCGTCGAAGAATGACTTTCCATAATTCTCCAACAGAGCAGTCAAGTGTCTCTGTCTGCCAGAGTCCAACGTTGACAGTGAACGTGTCTTCTCAACGTACAGCAATATAATGAGTGACAAACACACATCTTTGAGGGTGGAATACATGGAGATAATGGAGCAAGTGTTTTGGGGGGACTAGTTTTCAGCAGGTAAATAAAAACTGATTTTGTGAAATGGTCAAAAATAATATGAGTTACTAAGCTTCACCTATGTAAGCATGTGTTTCAGATCAGTTTCTGACTTGTTTTATAAATGTTTATAATCTTGAGAATTTTAATCTGTAACAATGCAAACTCAGTATCCCAAATTTAACTGTAAGGTGTCATAGTTGTACTTAAAACTATTATTACTGATAATTTTTGACCTAATAAAAAATAATTTTCATTAAAAAAATATGTACATGTAAAATTTTAACAACAAATTTTTGTATTTGATTAACTAAACCAATTTATTTTCACCAAAATTTTGCACTAAAATAACTTATTTTATTTACCAAAATTGACCATTTTTATTTACCATTTTCCATTGGCCCTATTGAAGGTTAAAAAATTACTATATGCACCTTTTGTCATTTGAATAATTTGATAAAACAAGAAAATTTAAACTAAAATATATGTGTTCTTGAGGGTTGCGAGCTGAATCATCCACAAGTCACTAGTGATGTACCGATGTAATCGTTTTGGTATCAGTACTGTCCAATATTTCCAATTTTCTAAATTTCCTGTATAACTGTTTCCAACCAATAGTTTAAAAAAAATCGATACCCACAGAAAAAGTACAATGGTTTCATCGATTCAGGTGCAACTCATATTTTCAACTTATCTGTTTATAGTTCCTTAGGCATCTTTTACTCCAATTTTTCTGTAATTTAAAGCTGTACTTAAAATGTTGTGTTCACTGTAGGTATGTGATATGCTCGACTTCGCGTGTTGCACGATTGTGAATGCGCTGACCAGGAGCGATGTTTCCCTTCAGGTTAAGGCCGAGATCCATAGTTTTGCAAGCACGACGGAAATTATTTATCCCACGAATAGCACTGTCGGTAAAAAAATTGTAAATTACAGTATTATAAGATCAAGCTTTGATTTTTGAAATTGTGGTAGAAAAAATTTTATCAAAAAATTATTTGTTACTAAATTGTAATTAAGAAATTTTTAAAACGACGTATTTCATATTTATAAGAACTGTACACGGTCTTTATTTTACATACAAATCAAATTGAGTATCCTTTACAATTCCTGTAGCCCAAAACTGAAACATTACGTACAGAATTTAAATAATTTTAGTTTAAAACTTGTCATGTAACGGACACGTGTAGCTCGTGAAATGGACGAATGATGTGTTAGTTCAGCTTTACGCCGCTAGACGTCAGGCACGATGAGTTTAGAGTTTGCCCGCTAGATGTCCCAACTATCGCAGAGGATTTCCGTAGGGAATAAAATTTATTTTAAACTTTCGACTTCAAAACTTGTTTCGGTGACAGTAAGTCATTGTGTTTTGAAAATAGAAATAAGCCAATTGAAAACTCTTCCATTTCCTTCGAACTATATTGAGCAATGAAACATCTATATCCTAATATTGCACAGATATGATTTAACGAAACTCTGTAGAACTTTAATTGTAAACTTTTATTGAGACAAGATTTATTGTTTTTATGATTATAGTCATATTGCGTGGATCAAACGTGACCTATTAAATGTCTTTTCTTTATTTTACTTTTTACAACAACACGCGTCCTCTTTCGCCCCATGGTCCGCTCTGTAGGTATCAGGTCACGCAATATTTTGAATGTTATTGTAATTTTGGCAATTTAAAATTTGTGATTTATGTGTAGTAAAGTATTTTTTAATTTTTATAATTATTTATTTTTTTTTAGTTGGTTGGTTTTCTAATGGTATATACGTTCCTTTATTTCCTATAATAAAGTCATATTTTACTACTGGAATCTTTCCATAATATCTTCAAATTGCAATAACTATTTCTCTGCATGAGAAAGATAATAAATCAAATATATAAAATTAACGTCTGATAGCAGTTATGTCTTGTTTTGCAATAATATTTGAACAATGTGTTGAAATTATATGTATGAAAATTACAAAATACTATCAAATTTACAACAGCTAGAAGCACTGAAACAGCTTTTGCTGATTTTTGTTATAAAAGATACCGATACAAGGCAATTGATGATGAATCGATAGGAATTTTTTGTAACGCATCTAACACGATTTGACACGATTAATCAAAATATAATGTTGAATAAAAAACATTATTTTAACTGGGAATAGTTTAAAAACACACAAATTATTTCAGTTTTATCTTAATGACATGAAGCATATAGTACCCATTCTGCTCAGCCTGAATGATTAGGTCCACATTGTCAATTCTGATATCCAAACAACAAATATCGGGGTTGCCCAAGAAAGCATTGTCCAAACCTATTATTGAATACGTGAATGTTGCGGAAGAATCAGTAAAAATGTGTATCTCATTAGCTTTGCGGATGACGCCAACACAATTCCTTAATTAAAAAAAAAAAAAAAAAAAAAAAATAAAAAATAAATAAATATATTTCTCAAATGTACGAATGTTTGTTTCAGAGAAACGTTTTAGATACTATTTAGAAGATTTTCGATAAATTGTATCATATTTGGTAGTGAATGGTAGTTAAGAAATGTTCTATTCTTTAGCCACTGTTTTTTTTTACAATCCCTTACAGTATTGGTTGGTTGTATAAAGTATTATTTCAGACTAAAGTTGTAGAGACTATTTATTAAGTTTGCAGAAAATAAGAATGTATTTTATATTTTATGTGGCAAGAATGTTATAATTTTTGTTTGTTTTTCAATTCTAATCGTTTGAACTCCCTGCAACAATGTTTAGACTTATCAAAAATAGTTTTATAAACATTTTCTAGAACACATCTAAAGTTTACAAACAATTTGAACTGATTTGATGGCGTGCCTGCTAAGGAAGTTAAGAAATTCTTTTGTCCTCTGAGCCATTTTTATTTAACCTTGCAGTTATTTTGACAAAAGGTTTTTGGTATAAATTAAACGAGATATATAATAACTCTTCATACGGATGCGCGGGTTATAGCAATTGTCCTATTTAAAAAAATAAACCTTCCCCATTTCTGCCCCATTGGTCAGATATTTTCCATTAACAAACTCGACCATGATTTCTCATTGTTTTTTTTTCTTCATTAATTTGGAAATGTTTCGTGCAAAATTACGTAGTTATCGTGTTCATAAAATTTTATGTATGTTATATATATGCATATATAATGTTTTGAGATGATGATTTTGGGGACACTAAACTATGTAACGAAAAACTTTGTAGAAATTTTCCGGAAGTCACACAGTGGTAACTGCTACAATAGGAAGTCTTTCTCCGAAATCTACCCAACTCTATAAAAAAAGATCACTTTTATTTCAATGATTTAAAGGCTAGCAAATTCATGCCAATACATTTGCATACGAACAGCATTTTTTATAATCACTCTATTAGTTGCGGCATTAATTTTTAGAGTTATAAACAAATCCAAGTTAAACAAAAAAAAATGAACAGTAAGTATTTAAATGAATAAACCACTTCAGTCACTACCGAAAACTATTTAAATCGTTAAGATTCATCCTGTTCCTTATATTTTTATCTTTGTATCCATTTTATGTATCAAAACAACATGGAAAAAAAACTTCATTATCGATCCAGAAACAACCAAAAAATACACTTGCAGAGAACCACAAAAAATACTGCCTTAGCAAGTGTTTCCGCAGTGGATTTAAACTTATAATAGCTTTCGTGTTTCATAAAATCAATTTTAAACTCTATTAAATTAAATTAATTCTTCTAGATAAATTGAAGTTTGTAAGGCCGTGTCCGTATTCGCCTGAAGTATATAATACTATACATACTTGTCCCTGGAAGTGAAATCACAAGGGCTGCATAACTGAAAGTTAAGTAAATTCAAGTACGCAAGTAAATAAATCTGTGTACTTCTCACGTACTTCCAGTTGAAAAAACGTCACCATTTTGAAAAACGATTTTAGGTTATATTTGATTTTAAAAATTTAAGAACTCTTAAAAAACATTAATAATTTTTATTATAAATTTGATGAAAACATTATTTATACACGTTTACAAATAAGTTTAAACAATTACATGCACATGCACAGCCTACCGTTGGTAACTACAAAACGTAGGTAAAATAATAAATTAAATTGCCATAAATTCGCGGGACAGTAATTAAGTGTTATATGACTATTTTCGGCTAAAAACATTTTTCTCAATAAAAATTGTGTGCAAAAATAAAATGTAAACATCCTTTTTGGCTAGATATTACCATGTGAAGAGGCCAAACATTGAACCTGTCCAGATTCGTCAAGGGCAAGTGAAGTACGCAAGGTTGCAAGCTCATAACTACATAACTTTAGTTCGGATCGGCCTAAATAAACATGTTAGTAGTAGTATTATAGTTTGGTTGCTCCGAGCCCTGGCTTCAGACTGAGGATTGAGGATGGGGTCAATGACCTATTGATCTGGCGTTACGGTGGCAATATTTGGTGTCAAAATTCCCCAAAAAAAATTCATATTTGGAGGGAAAAATTCCCGTTTTGAGGGAAAATTTCTCGGTTTAGTTATCAAAACTGTCAACGGCTTTAAAATTCCTAAAAGTGGCTTAAATTCTTAGCGTCAAGCCGTTCTAAGCCGTCGAGGTCATGACCTTGACAATTAGGATGACATCACCGCAATTTTGAATTATCTCGTAACTGTTGCAATTATCGTGTGTATAAAAATTAAACTAACTGGCTGTAGCGCACTCTAGCAAACGTAAACAAGATGACGACTGTGATGTCGTAATCCAAGATGGTGGGCGTGACGTCATACTAGCGGGCTATATATATATGTATATACATGGGTATATATATATACATATATATATATACATATATATATATATACATATATATACACTTTAGCATTAGTGGTGGGAAGTCATTCTGATGGCGGCTTACATGGAGGAAGAATGGGTCGCCATTTTTTTTATTTTTTGCACTCACCGGGTTAGAACCGAGGACTCCGAACTTCATTTTGTAAGTGCGTTTTTAAATAATACTTTATTAAATATTGATTAAATTTTTTATAAATTTTGAATCTTTTCTTATTAAAATCTGAAAATAAATACGGATTCTCAAGATGGTGGTAGTGATCTCATAATCCAAGATGGCGAAGTGATATTATTTAAATTTTTATGTTTTATAAATTTTAATAACGTTAATGCATTTTTTGGACAATAATTACTGTTTTTCAAGATGGCGGCCGTAACAAAAATTGCAAAGATCTATAATTCAAGATGGCGGGCGTAAAGAAAAGTGAAATGATGGCGTTATACACATCCATTATGGCGGGCATAACGAAACATGCAACAGTTCTGTAATCCAAGATGGTGGCCGTAACGATATGTGCAACGGTGTGTTTAAATATGTTTTATTTAAATTTTGTTAATTAAATTATTTAATAAATTTTAAATTTTTTGCCGATTTTATAGCATAAAAATTACGCATTTTCAAAATAGTAGGCGTACTGATAATTGCAACAGTTACGACATAATTCACAATGGCGGTGATGGTATCCAAATTGACAAGGTCATGACTTCGGCAGTTTAGAGCGGCTTGACGCTAAGAAATTTAAGCCGCTTTTAGGAATTTACAAGCCGTTGACATTTTTGATGACTAAAACGGGAAATTTTTCCTCAAACGGGAATTTTTCCCTTGAATTAGGAATTTTTTTAAAAGGAATTTTGAGTCATTTTTAAGGAATTTTGACACTAAAAATGGCCGCCGTGACGTCAGAGAAATTGGTCTCATACGTTTATGCCCTTATATATTCTTGATTAAAAAGTGACAATGTATAATGACAGGGCCCATAGCATAATTATGTATAACAGTTGCGGAAAATGTAATGTAATGATACTTGTATATATAAGAAAAAATATAATTTTTCTCATTAATTTGCAATGGATGTGTAATTATTTTACTACAAAATTTGTCTAATACATTGCTATTTAATAAATAATTTGTCCTCTAGTTGTTTTATTTTCATTTGTCCAAAGACATTTAATTATATACTAAGCTTACTAATTTTTACTTTTTCTCAATTTTTCTTTATTATGCAATTTTAAAATGTAAATTTGGTATGCAGCAATTACAATTTCTAAAACGTGAGTATAAATTACTATAAAACTACGTCCATGACTTATATTTACTGTACTAGTATTCCTCGCTCCTAATCACTTAGACTCTGGTTGATTTCCGTGTATTACATCAGTGGTTGTAATTTATGCACGCCTTTTTTCTACTTACCTGATCTAGGTTCAGATCTGAAGCAGTGTTTTGCATGTGGTAACGTGTCAATTGTTTTTTTTTTTTTTTTTTTAACGGTTTGGGAAGGGGAGAATTAATACTCTTCGCGTATCACTTTATCTAGCCACCTCTGAAATATTATTTTGTTACCTACGACGAATAGCCTACTCCCTACATATGTTCATTCAGACACTTCTGACTGGGTAGCGAAGGCGGTTTGTGGTAAAGGTCTGTGACCCTTTCAGAGTTAAATTTTAATTATAGAAATATTAATTATTAATTACAACAATATGTTATTTCATGCTTGTCCGACCTGCAGTACATAAATACCTACAAGGAGAACTACCGGTGATGGTTGACGTCACCCGTAGGGATAGCATGAAGGTGCTCTCCATTTCGTCAGACGCGACCGCCAATATTTATGTTGCAATTATAAATTACTACACGATACCATATTTTGTAAATTTTAATTACGTATTTTTAAAAGAAATTTTTTTGACGAATGCCAGGGTGACATAGATTTCAAACATCATACATGATAAATAAAAATGAAGGGGTCATCGAAAGCCACAAGCTGCAGGTAGGCTAAAAGCAAACCAAAAAATGCTTCAGCTCTATCCTCGTCTATACATACTTACATGCATAATACATTCAAACAACTAAAATTAGTGCAATAAGCGGCAATATTGTGGACATATATTCAACTACAAATATAAATTGATTGTATAAAAAGGTCATTTTTATATCGTCGTACAGAAAACTATAAATTTTAATCATATACCCAAAAATATCACTTTACAACAGAAAGTCGCGTAATTAGATGTTCAATCATATATCTGTGGCAAAATGTGTAAAGGAAGAAAACCCATAAAAGCTCAAACCCTTTTTCGTACAGTATATAACAATACTTTTTTTTACGGGAAGGAAAACTGCATTACTGGCCAACCTCACTGATTGTAGTGGTCAGCTGTGTGCATAACTTGCAGAAGAGACCAAATCTGAGAGTTTCGCCACCAACCCACCGCGGTAAAATGTACAATATGTTTATCGTATAAGTGAAGTGTTCTTTATATTTGTTTGCATATGTATGCACAAAATTAATATTTATTATAATTCTGCTGGGTTGCATAAGGTTGCATACGGTTACCTACGGGTTTATAACTGAAATGTCAAATGTACTGAAAATAGTAATATTTATTCTCTTACGCGCTGAGGGTCGAGCGGTCGAAGAAGTCTGGGGAGAATTGACAGAGAAAACCGAGCGGAAATCTTACTTCTCTCCGAGGCAGGCAGTTAGCTGGCTTCCCCCACCCCCCTCAGCTCGTTGAAGAACATGACACCCCGCTGGGCGATAAGGAATTCTAAGAAAAGCGCGCTCTTTCCTCCTACTCCTCCACCCCCACCCCCCCTCATCATACCAGAGCTCATCCGTACAGCTAGTGCTCTCTATCGAGGATTTTGGAACTACGTGTGTTGTGTTCTTTCTTTGCGCGCTCGGGAGAAACTCAGGATCTTAGCCTTAAGGGGCCAGCCTAGTCAGGTGTGTAACTGTGTAGTGAGGTGGGATGATAAGTGCGATGCTCGCTCATATTTCTAGCGTGATATAGTCTCTAAGGGCAAGGCTCTGAACTGGCGCGCAGTATTCTCGTAATCACAGGATAACTGTGAAATTTGAGCGGTGACCGTAACATTATATGGCAGAGAAATGAAGATAAAGGTGCAAGTCCCTAAGTTTTATTGAATTAATTTTAATTATTGAAAGAATAATAATCATTGAAAGAATCAAACTAAGACACTTATAGTTGCCAGTGCTATTTTATGGTTTATTTACTCTACACTGTAAGCAAATTACTACTTAAAACATATTTCCCTCCTAAATTTGTTCTCTGAGAATTGTGAAATCATTTGCTTTCACTAATTTGTACTCAATTTACAATATGGCTATTGAATAACTGGAGACTGAATATTGAATTTCTGGAAACTTGCACTGTGAGTGTTTACACAAAGTATTGAATGGTTTCGTAATGGTTTACATCCAAATCACCCATCACTACAAGTTGCTAGCTCTCATGACTGGGATGCAGTTTGTAGTGCTAACCATATTGGTTCTGAAACTACTGGTCTATGTCTTCCATCAGTTTTTTTCTGACTAACACAATGGCATCCACAGTTTCGCATTGAGACGTATCATGTTCTCATGTTTTCTTTCTGCTGGAGAACATTCAAACTCCATCTTATAATTTATTTTGTGCCTTTTGATTTTGTCCGACAAATTAAAAAAAAAAAAAGTGGTTGTCTGTAAAGTCTGTTTACGGACAATAGTTTAACGTGTCAACGTCATAACAAAAATTGATGAAATGATTGCATACTTTTATGAATAAAATTGAATCATTTTTATTGAATTATCACTATTTTGTATGGATACAAACAAGGAGTGAAATGAAATCTACAATTTAATTGATAAATTTACTTTTATTTGCACTCATTAATTCAAATATGTTTATTACTTTAACGAAGAGATTATTTTAACTATAACTTTTATACATGTTTGCTATTTAACTTCTTCCAATCTGTGTTATTCTGTTAAGGATAGGACGATGATAGGAAAAGTAGGAAACGAATGGGAGTGTTTCATGTTTAATGTGCCTCGAAAAAGTCAAATTGATGGTTGTTCCAATCAAGTGGAAGAGAGATGGATGCGGCGCAAGCGTACAATGAGCGTAACGGGACAAAGCGTAACGGGACAATGTGCGTAACGGGACACTTTTTCGTGCGTGCAGCCGGTGTTCATCGATTTATTAGACGTTGTCACGTCAAAAATAATACTAATTAGGGATGGGATTTTCGAATCTTGGATTTGTCGAATATACCGAATCCTATGGATTCGAGGATTCGTAGGATCCGAGGTGGGATTCGAGGTGGGATTCGAGGTGGGTTTTTTTAAGAGTTTTAGGTAGTAATTGATAATTGTAGTGCTGGGCGAAGTTTGAAAATTTAGAACCGAACCGAACCCTTACGTTCGGTTCGGTTCGAAACCTCTTAAAATATATTCGAAAAACCGAACGATCGTTTAAAAAAAAATACGTTTTTCTAATTTTCTAACCCCCATTTGAGACCATTCACAAAACAGCTCAACAAAATTCTATTACTTGTAATATTCCGACTTTTATCGCATAATCGTCGCCTCAACAGTTTCAAGCGCAGACAAAATAAAAATAAAATTATTAATCGTCGCATAACTCGCATAGCATTTTTTCATATGGGCGCGCTTTGTTTTTTGATTACTTTAGAGAATTTTGTATGCATTTGTCGTACTACGTAATATAAACTATCGTACAAATGCCAAAGGTATTGTATATTATACCTTTAACTATAGTGCGTATACGAGAAGTGTTGTAAAATCACCAAAGATTGCGTACCCCATACGTTAAACTAAAGCGCATGTACGAGAACTCTTGTATTTCGGCAAAACTAACGTGATCAAGTTAACACAAGACAAATGCGGTAGGAAATGATTACGTAAATTACGTATTTTAAATTACTGGGATGTATTTATTTTCTTGGGCCTTTTTGGTTATAACAGTCAGGTAATGAAAATATTAATTTAATCTTGTGTATTAAAAGTACTGGTCCAGTAAATGTTACAGTACGGTACTAAGTTGACTAGCGTAGTCGCGGCAGCCATCATTATTTCTCGTGTTTTCTTTTTTCCGACGCAAATTTCTATAACCACACTTTTTACGTTACGTTTACAATATTATTGTTCTTGAGGTGATTTGCGATGAGCAGGCTAACGTCGTTTAAGTTTTCCAAATGGAGAAAAGATAATGACGACCCGGATGACCCAGAACCACCCCAAAAAAACCGTCTAAAGTTTCTTCTAACGAGCAGCATTCTTCCAAGAAAACAGCAACTGCAGACAGCGGGTTTTGTAATGTAGATAGGTAACTTAATTCACATTCGCCTTTTTTTGATGTCCTATTAAAAAGTTTTACTTATTAAAAATGTTAGGTTATGTCTACCACAAAAATATGTTATGTGGCCTTATGCTGAATTTCGTAATCTTTATAATATTTTTTTTAAAATGAAGGTTAGTGTACACTTAAAAAGGAATATAGTCTTTTTGAAATTTAGATGTAACTTCTTCATGAATTAAAAGTTGGTATATATATAAGCTAAGCTAATATAATGTTTTAATTTTACATATGGCTGGAGAATCTTTCTTTCTCACCACTCAGTTAAAGACCAAAATGCTGGTCATCGGTTCATTTTAATTATTTCTGTATGAGGTTCGGTTCGGCTCGGTTCGAAACCAGAGAACTGAGGTTCGTCCAGCTCTAGAAAATTGTAGGTATACCTAAACTATATTATAAAGGTAACGGTAATGGCACAAACATAAGATAAACTACGCTGCATTTTGTCAATTAGCATAACTACTCTATCATTTCCAACTTTCAATAATATAACATTGCAGAAAAAAACAACTTTTTTTAAATGGTGTCTGCTATACAAACGTATTTTATTGAAAACATAGGAAGGATTAATTTAACAGAGAATTAGACAGATGCAAACTTACGTGTGTGGTTTTTGAGGTTATTTGTCTCTATTTTATATCAGGTGTATACACTATGCACTTATTTTATAATTTTATAAATACACATGTGATTTTTTTTAATACATAGGCCTATGTAATTTTTTAAAATGTGTGATTTTTTTTAATAACATGTGGTGAAGTTTAGTGTGGGACTGGGATTCGAGATTCGATGACAAACACTGAGGATTCGAACAAGGATTCGGATTCGACCAAAATGTGGATTCGTCCCATCCCTAATACTAATGATAATAAAAGCAAATATTTACTAGAGAGAAAGAGGGAGACACACACTCGCACACGCATGCTCTCTCTTGACTCTCCCCCCCCCCCCCCCCCCACTCCCCAACACAACATCTGTGGCTGACAACCGACTGTTGACGAATCACGAGTGGCTCGCCAACGTACACATGCACCTTCACCTACCCAAGTTGATGTGCTTCAGGCAAGGGGAAGCCATAATTATGGCTTTCAGTGGCTCGACGGTTATGAGCGTGTGGTACAAGTCCAGGCGTTCCAGACCTTTCAAGGTGGACAGGGAAAAGAAGCCGGAATCCGTGATGTCGTTGCAGTTCTGAACAGCCAGCTCTGCAAGTAAAGTAAAAATGTAATTACCGCCGGATATGAAAACAATTTTAAACTCTCTACTAAATAAGGAGAGCTCTCACAGTCTTCAGTTATGACCACTTATGTATTCATTATAAAAACTAAAAATCCCCGACAGGGTTTGGTAGTCAGGGAAATTTAATGTTCTATCTACACTAAAGGCTCTTCAACACGGACATTCGGGACCATGGATGTACTGGATTAGGGATTTTGCTGAATTATTAAACATCAATATAGTTTAAGCAGGCACACCAAACAAAATTAATATACAGTAAAACAATATTAAAAACAAGTTGTGGAAAGGTGCTCTATACTGTTTAAAAAATTATCTGATATCGCGTGTCCATGATTCAGATCTCGTCTTCCCACAAAATGATTAAACCCTAAAAACTACTGATGCTATTGACTTGAAATTCAAACAACTTCTATAAAGTAACACCAGGAATAATAAATAAAGTCACTGCTTTATCTTGACATCTCATTTTTGAAGATACAAAGAAAGATTTTACATACCAAGGATTCCAACCATACCCACCAACTACCCATTTCAGTTCAAAAGATCAAAATTTTCTGTTAAATTATCTTTTTCAATGACATTTAGGTATTCAAGTGAGTAAAAGTTGGATCAGTCATGGTCAGCTATATGTAAAATGTTCTCGAGTTTGTGACTCCAAGATTCCACTAAGACTAAATTATTTATCTGTGTTTCATGATTACGTGACTGGGCGAGCGTCTTCCAGGTATGTCTGGTGTTACAATATCGCTCACAGTAGTTCAGTGCGGACGCAAACGCGTCCCGAGTGGCTCGGTCAAATAAGACAACGGCTTCTCTTGTAGCTGGCCGCCAACTGCAAGGGAGAAGATGCTATCGCAGGCATAACGTGTGCAGACTATGATGGGTGTTCAGAATTTTTTTTCTCGCAAAATAATGCCTACCTCTATACGTATTAATAAACAATAATTGTCATCTTTTCTTATCTAAATAATCTGTGTGAATTATGCTGTCCACGCGAACTAAGTTACAGGTAGAACTTGGTTATACTAGAGGACCCACATTCGTCTGAATATGGGCAATATTTATGTAGAGATCAAAGAAAATAACTGGATACTTGTTTACCTGAGCAGCCTCTACTTGACAGTGTATTGCTATCTAATGCAGCATTATCACTTTTTTTTTAATTGAAGACGAGAATGGAACGGCAAATGTACCTTTGGTTATTTTCCGACCAGTCAGTAGTCGCTATATGATCACGATTATACAGCATTAACATTGATTATGTTATGAACATGGGAGACGAGACCGCGATGCCAGGTTCGGAGCTGGCTGGCGGTCCCGTACATTCATTGACGTAAGGCATGCTACGCGTACCTGGCCGTCGCTTGACCCCCTCCCCCACTCCCGCGTGTCGCCCTGTCTCAGCGCCGTTATCTACCGCTGAGCGGCCTTGGGAATTACGCGGGCCGACACGCGAAGTGGCGTGAATGAGCGACGCCCTTCTCGACTGTTCGGGCGTCAGGTCGGCCCAGGATGACGCGACTCATCAGAGCCGCTCTCGTCGCTTCTAGAAGGGCGTCACAGACTACTTAAGCAGCGATTCCGACCTTTACACAGAGTTTTTGGTGTTGGAGTTCAGCGACGGTGAGTGCCGCGTGTGAGGCGAGTCTCGCGACAGAGTCCAGCAAGGAGTGCAGCGAGAGTCCCGAGACGGAGTTCCACGAAGAGTGCGGCGGCGAGAGTTCTGCGAGAGAGTTTTGTGATGGAGTTCAGCGATGGGTGCCGCGTGAGCCCGCGAGTGAGTTCCGAGCGAGTCCTGCGACAGTTCCGAGAGTTCCGAGTGAAGGGAAGTGCGATACCGGTGAAAATGGTGAGATCCATGACTTTTCCAGGGTTCAAAGTAAATTCCCAAACTTTCCTTGACCAATTTCAACTTCATCTTCCCTCACTTTCCAGAATGTGGTCACCCTGGATTCAATATAATTCTTTTTATACCACTCAATAAACTCTTAAAGCTCATATCCAGTAAAATGTAACACTTAATGCAAAAAAACAATTATTGATACATATACTATAGAATTTGTATTGAGTACGCAGCACAGAAAAGAAGATGAGAGAGTATTCTTCACGCGCAACCAAAAGACAATTGTGTTTATGTTCTTCTAGCGACTACTGACATGTTATGAAACTACGTATGATGCCACTGCTTGAAATTTGTTGAAATTATTTTACCATTATGACAATCTTGTTTGTAACGTAAGGTTTGACTAGTAATTTTTTCTACTGCAACTAAAATTTTCCATCAAAATATATTTTACTAAGGCTTACCTTTTAAATTTTTCCACTTCTCGGCAATTAACACCATTGATGCATTGTTCACAAACTTGCAACAGTTCAGTCTTAAGTGTGTCAGCTGACATCCACAGTCACCTATAAATCTGATAGAGAGTAAGGGAGAAAAAAAAACAAGGGTGAGATGATTAAATTTAAGCCACTATCTTTCACAATAAAAGTAAAATAAGTAGTAATATTATGTTAATACAGTCACTGCTTTTGTTAGCAGTATAAGCAAGACTATTGGGGGAAGAAAAAAAAACAGAATTGAATAATCCCACAAACACAATCATTCTCTTCAACTACACCACATAAATCTGTGAATGTTTCATGACATTTCCCTGACGAAAATTTTCTATTTCCCAGACTTTTTTTCAAATCATTTTCCTATTTAACAATTTTCTGAAAGAAATAAGAACATACAGCTGACCATGCCTCTTTGCTGCCATGGTAATTCTCTCTTTACAATTTACTCATTTCAAAAAGACCTTGAATACACCACTATGTATAGTTATGCTCTAACACATCTAAAATTAAAAATATCCTTTTAGCTACTGGGTGATGTTAGACTGTTTCACTGTGACTCTTCCAGGATTTCAGTTAAATTTCCTGACTTTAACCAACTAATTCCCACTTCTCTAACTTTTCAGTATGTGTACACCTTCATAATTTACTGTAGATTTTAGCGAATCCAGTTAGGTTTTTATTTGAATCACATTTTAATCAACCATTTGCAGCTTTACATCACTTATAACCAGAGTCCCGGAAATATTGTGACTTGTGAATTTGCAAAACAACATCCAAATCCAAACACTACAAAACAGTAGGAAATGTTTTGTAATGAAAGTTAAATATGATTTAAAAGGTATTTTGACTTCTGATTCACTCACAAACTTATTTGTAAATGGTTTGAATCTTCGTATTTATTCGCTAATATCCACAAATTTTTAGTTAAATGACTTTTTTCAATCATAAAACAGATGCAAAAGCACGATGATAATGGTACACTGAACTATACATATAGTACACTGCGTCAGATAATACGAAATTCCAGAATTCTGAGGGGTTAGGTTTGCAAGACAAAAAAAAGAAACTTTCATTATTTCATGGATATAAATATCTACTATTTATTAAAGGAGTATTTATATTAGCTTCTCTGAAAATATTTTGTTGTACGTTGGGTATGAATTGGGATTAAATTTTTACATAAATGCATCCAGTGGCACGAGAAATAACTGCGCTACTTGGGGCTGGGTGGCTTGCTTGTGGTCTAATAATGGTTAAGTGGGATGCTGATGGGTCATGTTAAACGAACATGGGTACCTACAGTGTACCTTTGGTGGAGGTTAACCTACAACTGAGAACAGAGAACTGATTTTTTAAGAACCAGAACCGAACCGAGAACCGGGAGAAAAGTAGAACCGGCACATCACTTATCTCTGCCTAGTTTTTCGTGTTCGAACGTTACTCTGAAAAAAACCAGTTTTTAGCCATTTCTTCTATCGTTAAAATGCAGTTTTCTTTAGAAGCTCTGCATACCATGTGTGCAGACCCTTGAGTTATAGGGCATCTGGAACTCATATACAATTGGACGGTCTCCGGGTAAAAGGTAACAAGTCAAGATTTCACTTTTTGCAGGAGAAATAAAAAAAACTCTTAGTAAAAAATTGAATTTAAAAACTTAAATTTTTCTTACATTATTCTTTTATTTACCAACATAGTTGCCAATGATTAAAAATGCAATACATATTCTAAGCAGTGGCGTAGCCAGAATTTGTGTATGGGGGTGTTAAGAAGCATGGCCCCCCGTATTAAAGGGGGGGGGGGAATTTGGATTTTAAGGTGTCAAATAGTGCTATTATAGCAGTTTTCGGTACTTAAATTTAAATATTGTAATGGTCAAATTTTTATTAATTTTAATATGAAATTTGTTTGAGTGATTAATAAGAAATTAATTAAAGATTTGGTGCTAAGGGAGGGGGGGGGGGGTGTTTGAACCCCTGAAACCCCCCCCCCCCCCTGGCTACGCCCCTGATTCTAAGTATACTTAAGAGTTTATTGCTGGAATAAACTAAAAATCAGCAAAATGCGACTTGTTACCTTATACCCGGAGACCAGAAGGGTATGCGTCTGAGCAAGGGGGGAGGAAGCCCTTCACCTGGCGAAGTGGTCGGCGGTGACGCTCCGCAGGCTGCCGCACCACGACAGGTCCAGCTTCCTGAGGAGCCGGCAGCGGGGCGCGAGGGCCGACAAGGTCCGCCCTGTCGCACAGAACCAATACACCTACGACAGTTAACGCGCCTGGGGACGACACGACCCACGCCTGCGACACTGGAGCAGCATGAGTAGAGGCGATGGAACAGGAATGCATGTCTCATACACCAGATGACACCACAACATAAGTAATTACATCCCTATAGTGCCGAAAAGCAAAGTAAATCCTACAATAGCAGAATGTCAATAAAATTCACTTCAAATTTAAAAAAAAATAATTAAAAATTCTAATATACAGAATCCAACCAATGTCTTTATTTTACCATGAAGTCTGTACCAAACTGTCCAAGAACCAATGGACCAGGAAGAAAATTTTTTTTTACATCTTGTTTGATTCTGCTCCATGCATCTTTTACTACTATTTTTACACTTCGGATATCGGTAAGTTTAAAAAAAAAAACACGAATGCTTTCCTTATGTGGTCATTTTTCTGGCTCTGTGTTGAGATTGGTCAGTCGACACAAGGTTGTCTCCTCTTTGTTGTAAGGGAAGACAACTTCGTTGCTAGTTTGGTTGTCTCTCGATCGTCGCTACATGCGGCCGCGTCGTCGGCAGCTCGCCGGAAACAATGAAGTAAAGTTACGAATAGCTAACTTCACGCCTGCCGACTGCGGCCAGGCCGAAACATAATTTTTTTATTATAAATTTTTGGACTTGCATATTTAAACCCTAGTTCAGCGGTTCCCTAAAGGTGTTCCGCGGAACACAGGGGTTCCGTGAGTCAGGACGAATGTCATATAACGCAGGCACAATCACTGTCAAATAACTTTCGTTGAGGGAGTTGGGGATTCGCCAAAAGAAAAGTCGATCATAGGGATCCCTGGCCGAAAAAAACTGGGAAATGGTGCCCTAGTTATTCACGAGTTATCATTGTTAAGGGCGGTAGGTAAATTGTATTTAGTTAAGCAATGTTATAAAAATGATTTTCGCTAATTTCATCTGGAATCTTATGCCATTTTTACTTTTTAAAAATATATTTTTGAGTTGCAAAGTCTGTTTCATCATATACACACAGACACAGACACACACACACACACATATATACATACACACACACAGCAAGATGGCTGCTACTGTATCACATGGTGTTAGATAAATTATGACTATCGATTTATACGCCATTCAAACTATGACGATTACTTCTTTTAATGCCCATCTCAATGGAGTGTCTGTGTTTGGTAGTGTTGTAGTCCATAGCCGTTGACTTTTTCTTTAAATTTTTTCCACATCTGGTGCATGTGATGGAAAGAATACATTTTGTTTCCAAGTTTGAAATTACAATTGTGCCATGTTTTGAATCATTCATGCGATTTTTCAGTTACTTTTTAGCGATACAGTAGTGAAAAGTATCCTTGCACACTCGTTGCATGTTTAAAACTTCTCTTTTTGTTCACGTTTTTGATTATAAAGTTCCAGTAAAACATCAAAAAATTGCAGAAATGACTTAATTAACCTCAACAGTGATTGTTGGTATAGGACACACTTACCAAAGATATGTACTATGTTCAATATTCGTAAGGAAACGAATATTCATTATTTCAAAGTGTTAATATTTGAAGTCAAACTGAATACGAATAGTTTATTATTCATATTCAAAAATTTGAATATTCGTACAGGCCTACCGATAATACAAACCTGAAGAGAAGATAATTTTGTCAACTGGCAATATCATTACAAAATTTAATCACAATATTTATATTATTTTGAAATCATTTTCAAATAAAGTTCTAAATATTTTCCTCATTAGGTACATGCTTAATACATTAAAAAAAAAAGAATTGCATATGCTCCAAGGAAACTTGCAAACAATTTTATACAGCACCAATTCTACTTTTTTTTAAGGCATTGTAATTTAAATTTAGGAAAACTACAGATATGGCTAAAAAAAATTGTTTCTAATACTTTTTTAAAGATTTAATATAGAATAATAAAGAAAAGGTTTAGAAACTACCTAGAAAAAGACATACCATAATTTTAGAAGAATATGAAATGTAAGTTCTAAGCAATTTTCCCGCAAACCTAATTAAGCCAATGCATTAGTATTATGTTAGTTAAAACTTCACTTTGTTTCTTTGCATTATTCAGGAATATTTGTACTAACCATATTTTATTACATTTAATTGTTTACCCTTGGAACAACAACTTTATAATAGACATACTTTTGTATTAAACAAATTACATAGCACTATAACTCTTTTGTAATTTCTAGGACTGTGAAAATTTGTGTGTTAATAAGAATTTTAATTTAACAGGGTTTTCATTAGTGAGGTTTAACTACGTGCATATTATACATAAACAATCTGTTTGAACTGAAAATAAAAAAATTAAAAATGAAAGCATGAAATATTATACCTTCAAGTTGACTTCGGTGTAAAGCTGGTAATCACAGGCCAAGTTTTGGAATCGTTTGTCGACTTGACAACATCTACACAGAGACTTCAGATCCAAATACCCAAATATTTTGAAAATAATTTCATTCTGGAACAAAAAAAAATGAAAACAATGGTTTAAAATAAAAACATAACCAAATGTTGAGGAAGGTGGAAGGAGGTAAGTCATGCACAATAGAACCTAGCAATTAGAATATTCACGTAGGTTGTCGCTCTTCCTCTTCGATGGTTGAGCCCAAGCTGAAAATACCTGTGTACACTCAACATGTGACCCGGCTGAATCAATTATTAACAGTAGTAATTAACATCTTTCACATGTGAGGGGGGATGAGAAGAAAGTAAACATAAAAATAAATTACATAAAACCTAGTGTAGTGTATATTGTGTTGATTGATGCAAAACTATAAATGCTAGTTGTTATTCTGAGGTATCAAATTAAACTGTTTGACAGGCCTAAAATAAAGAAATAAATTATGCTCATAGAATTGATTCGTTACGTTAACTATAAAGGCCTGTAAGTGTGACTTTTGCAATATTTCCTTCATAAAGTTACTTATATTTAAGCACACTAACTGGTGAATCTTTATTGTATTTTTACTATTGTATTACGTCAGATATAGGATGTGATTATAGCAACACCAGATGCAATGTGTAGGGTCCTGGGTTGAATAATACAGCAAACTATAATACTGTGATGTCAATATGATGATTCACTACACTAGGTTGGAATTTCAGACTCTCAGGTAATCGGCGAGGTGGGCACTCAGCGACTCAGGACCTCCAGGTTGTAAGCGCAGTCTGGTACTAGCTGAGCTATGATGGTAGCTATCGTAAGTGTCGATTCCTCAGCTTCTGTAGTCCTTGGGAGCTGTAAAATGTTAGGACTTGGAATGCTTTCACCGAAGTTGACCAAATCGGCATCAGCAACTAAAAACTGGCGCAACAAGCAATTCTGCAGGCGGCAGGAACGAATCTCGCGCGACGCGGAAGCTTAGTCTCTGCACTGCATTCTGCCCTACGTCTAGCAAGAAGAATATTGCCAACATTCTGAAAGACACTTTCAGATGAATAAACTACCACTCGCGGTTGTACCGGAAGTATTCCTGTCATCCGTGTGGGTTTCTAGGGACCCAGAATTGCCCCACACGCGGATGACGCCATCAAGGATGTGAATTTTCTGCTTGTCATTCTCATTCTCCCTAATGCTTCCCTTTCGATTTTGTTTCGACACCAAAGAGCAAGCGTGCTAAGACAAATACTGAATGACTTGCAAACCCATTGTAGTAGATATATTCCTATATGTATTCAGGAAAAAAATATTGTGTGTTTTAATGTAGGTAAATTAAAAAATCAATCATAAAAATAAATATATCAAATAACTATGCATAAGGAATTACATAAATAGAAGATAAAAAATTAAATGAACTAACTATGATGTAGTGTTACTCTTTATCTGACTGTCCCAATATATCTGATTTTACATAATTTTTTATCAATAAAAACAATTAATACAAACATAACTTAAACAAGCACAAATAATAACAATACTGTAAGAATTTCCAATTATTACAAGGTACTAATAAATCAGAAAAAAATATTTTATAGATAAATACCTTGCATGAAATAAATATACTGCAAACTGAAATTCACGTGGACCAATAATGTTTTGCAAGGATATTTAAATCTTGCACAGAACTTGATAGTATACCAAATAAAGGTCTACAAATATACACCTGCACAAAACTATTAACATATATATCACACTAATCACAATAGCAATATAATAACTAGAAGAATTAGTCACACATATTGCAAGAGCAATAATAACTAGAAGAATTAGTAACACCTATTGCAATATCAATATAATATCTAGAAGATTCAGTCACACCTATCGCAATGGAACAATATAATAACTAGAAGAATTTTTTCTCCCTTTACAATAACTTTCAAAAGTTTGAGTCAAGCATACACAGAATTTCATTTCATGAAAAAGGGGGGAGCGGGGTAAACCACTGTTTGCTTTCAAATTCTTTCCTTTTGTTGGAAAGACAGATTTTTTTAGATATCTACCCCCTCCTACAACCCTGAGAATGGAACAGAAACAGAATAAAGTAATTTGTACGCAAAAAACCAAATGGTAAACAAACATAATGACATAATCATTCCAAATAATGGGTGTCTACCAAACTAGAGTAATGAAATTCCTTGCTAGACACCCTGATAATATTTTTTGGAAAATTATTCCCAGCAACCAAACGGTCATTTCACCCAGCACCAAAAAATTGAAGAGAACAAGAGAAGTAATATTCTCACGCAGCAAATGTAGAATAACTTTAAAAAAAAAAATGTAATGCCACAAAGAAATTTAATATTTTTTTAATACATTTTTTTCCCACAATTGCAAAGTATATGTAATTTATGTTAACTATGGCTGTGTAACTAAAGTATTTATAGTTATTAAAATATTTTATTTTACTTATTATTATTATTGCCTTTTTATTTATGACATTTGTTCAAATTAGCAGTATTAAATTTGTTTGTTGAAATTAGCAGTTTTAAAAGTAGGTGTATGAAATACACACGTTTGTTGAAAACTGGCCCTTGGCAACCTAGTATGCAGGTAAACAAACAAACAAATGAACCTGCTACATACCGGCAGAAGGTCGAACCCACAGCCTGGCTTCTCGCTAGCGACAGGTGCTACCAGCTGTGTGGCAATCTCCGCCTCTTTCAACAACTGCGGCAAATCATTGGCTAGGAACTTTTCAATAGAGGACGGGATATCCACCTGAAACAAAGAAATACGTAGTAGCATTCTGTCTCAGCTGACACATGACATCAGCTTAAAATTTTAAACTCAAAAGTACAAACGTAAAACAACCGCGCAAAAAAAAAACCAAAACAACTTACCCCACACCTTACTGCCTAGGTCAGTATATGCTGTTACTGTTTTACTTTAACGTTTAAACTTTTGTACACGCAATAATCATCACTACAGCTACATGTAAAATTAACACTAAATAAGTAAATAAATCAGAAAGTCTACAAGTCAAGAAAGTCACAATAAAATGACCAAACTGAAGGACTGGTCACAGACGCAACGAAAATGTACCGAAATAAACAGTATCATGCTAGAAGTGACAAAATTTTGATTTTCCAGCAGCTTTTGCCAGACTAGTATTTAGTTCTTGACCACTGAATCCAGTTGTTACACTTGTATATTAAGTATAAGTATAAGGTGACAAGAGGCAAAAGAACCTGTGCAGACATTCGAATGTCATCGGCTGGTCTCGTGATGAGGCGGTGAGTGGGGGGGGGAGGGGGGGGGGGGGGCAGATTTTTAAAAAACAAACAAACTTTTTTTTTTAAACCAGTGTTTTAAGGTTTACACCAAATTTTGTGTATGATGTTAGTTATTTTGGTTCTCAGTACATTCAAATGAAAGCCATACAACATTCCACTTTCTGCCACTCATGTTGAACCAGAAAAATTATAACATCAAAGAACTGAAGTCCAGCAAATCTGCACATCTGACTGGGACTTAACCACAGAAAGGGTTCTCCATAGAATGGGTGTTTCCCACAGAATGGAGATTTTCAGTTCGATCGGGGATTTCCTACAGAATAGTAATTGAATGTTTAATATTTTTAATTTTAAAGGAGAATTTAGAGCTGGTAGCTGGGTATGTTTTACAACTTATTCAGATAATTTAAATAAAAGATCTTGATTAATATATGATTTTTTGTTCCTGTAAATCACAACAAACATTAATAAGCAAACTTTTGTTGTTGTTATTAGAGGGAAATTAGACTTTTCATTAAAAAATTAAAAGATATTCTACTTAAAAATACATTTTAAAAAAAATTGGTTCTTTTTTATAAGAATTACCTGGTTTAAACCATTGTGGCTTAAATCAGCCTACCCTCGTGAAGAGTGTGTTGAAAAGGGAAGAAGGTTAGTCTTGCAAGCTGCCTCCTAGCTGATGATAACATTGTTCGCGCTTGGATGTCTGGCGGCCCGAGTTACAAAATACAAAAATACAATCTACGTAACTGTTCCTAAGACTGCATCTAAATCAGATAGGCCACTGCAGGGATGCACACAGGAGACAGTGTACAACATTGCTACACATTTCAGTGAACAAAAAAAAGTTGTATAAACTGGTGTACAATGTCACAAACAAGTGCTGCAACAGTTGCCTCTGTATCAACTATTAAATTTCAGCAGAGGGTGAGGCAAAGAGCAAAACCAGTTGGAATTTTTCAATATCTCCAGGTAAGAAAACAGAACACGGGAAAACAATAGAAGTAGACGAAATTCACGTGTGGTGCTGTGTGTAGAATAATCCATGAGTTTTATGCTGTAAAAAAATTGGTTTCAACTTTAAAGAAATTGAATGAGGCATTGCAAGAAGACAAAATTTTAAACAGTAGCAGGGGATAATCGAGAAACGTATTGATGGAGAAAAAAAATATGTATGTATTTTGACCGAAAAGCCTGAATTAGTTGCTTGGAAAGGGCCCTACCTTGAAACTATACGTTAATTTCCAAAGGCTGGCAAAACTGTTGTGTATATTGATGAAACTTATGTTAATGCTTCACACAGCGTTAAGTTCTTGTTGGCAGTCTGATGCAGAAATAAGCGTCACGATTATTTATTGTGCATGCAGGTGGAGAGAATTGGTTTGTTCCGAATGCTTCGCTTATTTTTTTAAAGTCAAAGCAGAAGGCCGGAGACTACCAGCACGATATGAATTTATAAAACTTTTCAATGTGGGTGAAAATAAATTTACTCCCAAATTTACCTGTAAAATGCATAAGTGCTGTATAACGTTACAGATATAAATGTTAATTTGAACAAACAATCTACAGCATCACCCCGTAAACAAGACATCCAAAACTAGCTGACAAAAAAGAATATTGCATTTTCTGCAAAAAATGCCGAAAGTGAGTTTTCTACTTTTAGTTAAAAGTGCACCACCAGCAAAACAATTTAAAACAGATGCATTAGTAATGGAATATAGCAATTATTAGAGCCAAGATTTTATGGTGTTATGAAAAAGGACTTTTCGTCATTAAGAATTGTGGATTTCGTCTTTATCGTCATAAAAAATTAAAACACATATAATAACATGTACACACCTAGCAGAGCTGCCTTGATCAAATACTTCAATAATTCGTGGTTAGAGACTTAAAATATGCACATTAAACAATACTATATTGAGAGTACATAAAAAATTAACAACTAAAATATTTAGTATTCTTATGCAGGTAAGTACTGTTCCTGAGTTCAGGAGAGAGTCTAAATTAATTAAAATAGAAACTACAGTTAAACTTTTGTTCTATAAATGCAATATAATTAAGCTCAGGAAAAAGCCACCATTGTCAGCAGTTCAGCATTCTCTGGTTTTAGAGATCTTCTTCTGTCACTTACAACTACAGAATATGTACTTAGAAAAAGATCTTTCTGAGTCCACATTCGTTGCAGGTATCCATATTAACTTTAAAGCAGCAGCTGCAAATTCAGGATAATCCACTTTCATTTTGTTTACTTTATGGGCCCAACATTGTATGTGGTACATGTGGTCACCAAATACACCTTCAAGGGTACCAGCAGATTTTGTCATGTACCTGGCACTATCTGTAACATACGCAATTATGTTTTCTTCCTTGACTTCATATTTGGAGCATACATCAATCACTGCCCGAGAACAACAAACAGCATTTGCTGCATCAAGGACACAAGAAGCCCCTAAGATAACATCTTGTTCAGCACCTGGTTTCAGAATTTTAAACAAGATGTTGAAAACACAATTATTACTCTTGTCAGTGGTTTCATCTGCGAGTATGACCACATCTTGCCCCAAGAGCTGCTGCTTGATTTCCACTTCTTTTTTCTCTCTAAGTAGGGGAATGTACTTTTTCCTCATCCAATCCACTGTTGGAAGATCACCAGCACCACTTACATGCTTCTGCATCCATGCAGTCAGCTTGCTGTTGTCAAGTTTCTCAAGAGGAATACCTGCAGCTACAAAGGCTTCAACAGTTTCGAGAACAAAATCTTTTGTTTTTTTTGCGCATATTTGCGCCACTCCTGCTTCTGGGATAGAAAGCTGTCGTTTCAAAGTGCATGGGGATCGTTTAGCTTTTACATGTTTGTCGCTAATTATGTGCTTGTTTACCGTGTCCTTACGTTCATGCTCCAAACGGCAATTACAATATTTACAGAAAAGTATTTTTCCGTCACTGACATATAATCCCTCATTCTTAACCCTTAGCCGGAGACGTGAAAATATTTGACATATCTGGTGACGTGGTGCCCCTCAGACCCCAAAATGTTTTTTAGAAATTAACTGATTAGAAATTACTTTTGTTCCATGTAAAATTATTTCATGCATTTTTTATACTTATTAATTAAATTTAAAAATAAATTAGTAAAAAATTATTTACCAAATATAAAATAAAATTTTTTCCATTGGAGTTTGCTCAAATAAATCTAAAAATGCCTATTTGTAATACTTGCTTTTAAAAAAAAAATAAGCAAATGGTAGCCTAAAAGTTTTATTTGCTATTCAATATAGATATAGTGAAAAAACAAAATTTAGAAAACTTCTACGAATAATAAGACTTTTTCATAAAATCTACAACAGATAAATTTTCCCAACAAAAATAAATTACTTTTTTCCCCCCAAATATTTTCCTTGCATAACCAATGCTTAAACCACAACAAAATATATAATCTAGCTAACTAGAAAGCACATGAATACTTATATATTTTGAAAATGGCATTTCTACATAAAATATATTAGTCGAACATTGTTTGAAAAAATTAATTTGTACGAAAAGTACTCTGTAGTACAGTATTTGCACATGTTTGCTCTGCAATCATCACACATTGCTTTTCCACACACACTTTCATCACTTAAGTCACTAAAAATATCTTTCAACCACTTAGAAATAGTTTCGTCATAATCTGGATCGCCCACACGCACACATGTTCGTTTAGAAGCCATTTTATCACTTCTGAGATAGAAACATATCTGGTGACGTGGTGCCACTGCGACCCCAAGTTATCTTTGAGACCTGATATTTAGCGCCAGACAGCGTAAACAAATCTGACACTGCAGGAGGAGACTATGTGATATCCAAGCGAAAGGTAGATGGCACCACAAGCAAGTGCCTTGAACTGCACATAGATGGCAGCAAGTTAAAGTTTTGCTGGGGTCACGGAGACCCCACGTCTCCGGATAAGGGTTAAACTCGTCAGCACGTGATGCCGCAGTAGCTTTATTTTTCGGCATGATTAAGAAATTTAGCTTTCATTTATGCACGTCATTTGTAAACAAAGCCCGGAGGTACCCAAAAACTAGTATTTACTGAAGTTTTAGCGAAAAAATAAACCGCGGGAAGCCTACTTTTTACAGGCGAGAGAGCCATATACTCAACCCGAAGTAAAAGGTTAGGTTATGTCAGGTCAGTGAAATAAATGTTTTTATTTATTTTCCGGGAGGGTTGGGTAGGTAAGCGTTATTTAAAATATTTAATGACCGTAAAATAAATAAATCCTTGCAATATGGTGCTTTTTCATTAGCGATCGGAAAACTTTGATTATGTTACGATTTTGGCACTCTCGCCTGTGAAGTGTGAAATGAAAATGAAGGCTTCACGGTAAACTGCTTATTCAACAAGCACACAAAATTGCGTTACAGTGAAATTTCATTAAATATTAAGTGATCATTAAATATCAATGTTCGCTTTTATTTTATTTTCATACGTATTTATTTAATGAATGCAGTTTTTTTCACGTGTATTTTTCAAAGGATACAGCAAACAAGGCGCTGAGATTTTTCACGTTGTTGTGTTTGTTAACTTGATAATTTTAAGTTACGATCGTCAGTTGTTAATATTGCGTGATCTCTAGTGGCTAGATGCGTTTAAAAACCCTAACCTAACTCCGATAAAGATCTTTTTTTGTTCGTGAAATCGTCAATTTTTGTGATATCTTGTAATTTTTTAAGATGAATAATTAACGCATTAAATAACCACCACACTGCAGTTGGATGACGACCATTTCTTCTACAAACAGATACGGAATTTTTGTCAATCAACCAATAGTCGGTAGTTAACGATTTAAATCAATATTGAGGTGTTTATTTGTGGTTAGAAAACATTTCGCATTTTTCGCGGTTTGGGATGAATTTCGCGTGAAAATTCGCGATTTCGCATAAAACCATATAATCTTGGCTCTAGCCATTATGTCATTTGTCTGCCTTCATACCATGCTAATCTGAACCCTTTTGAGCTGGTATGGCTTGAAAAAAAAAATATATATATATATCCAAGAAGAAATATCTTCATTGCTAGATATAAAAAAAAATTGGGTGAGGAGCTGTTCAGCAGCTATTCTGTGGACAAGTCGAACGAGCATTGCAGGCACGTAAAAAAATATTGAAGCGAACTACTTGAAGAGTGATGGGAGAATGGACATTGAAATTGAAAAAAAATAATAAACATCGGATGTTCAAATGGCAGTGATACTGCAAGTGATACAGACAGCGGGCAGGGGCGCAACAACGGGAGGGGGGGGGGAAAGGGTATTCCCCCCCCCTGAAACCTTGAAGTGGGGGCAAATGGGGGCAAAGAAAGTGATGTGTAATCAATTTTTAGATAATAAAACTGCTTAAATAGCACCATTTTCCACCTTGAAATACAAATTTTCCCGGGGGAGGACCCCCAGATCCCCTGCTTCAATTGGGGGGATCGATGATTCTTTATAAAAAGGTATATTGCCCCCCCCCCCTTTGGAAATTTAGTTGTTGCGCCCCTGACAGCGGGCAATGCTGTCTCAATGATTTGAAATACGCAAGTAATTTTAATCTTTTGCTACAGAATTTTTTTAATGTATATATGCAGTGGTAATTCTCTATACCTGTTTCAATACAGTATTTTGATGTGGGAAATACATGAAATAAATAGGTTATGAAGCTCTTGGTATAACCTCAGAGCAGTCATAATTTTTTGATACACCGTAAATTAGACTATCCCAGGGGTCGGCAACCTTTTGAGTCGGAAGAGCCAAAAATTACAATTTACAAAATTTCAAAGTTTTTAAAGAGCCACAAAAAATTTTCTTGCCAACAATAAATAGTACTTGCATAATAAAGTTTTTTTGATAAAAAAACTAATCTATTTATTCAAAAGAAAAATTTATTCATATATAAGTAGTGTTTTTTCACAACAAATTAGATAATATATATGGTCTTATTAGATAATTACTTATTATATTAGTAAAAAATTAAAACAATTAAACACTTACTAACAGCACAGCCTGTAAGTACTAGTAAAACGAAAACCTCGGGCGGATGACAAATTGATAATTTAACTGCTTGATGACATATTGTTTAGTAAAATATAACAAGCGTGGAAAAAAACCAGGCTTACTACTGGTTTGTAATAAAAAAGTATTTTCTGTATAAACGACCTGGTGACGTAGTATTTCTGGAACGGAACTAAAGAGCCGCAGCTTCACATCCAAAGAGCCGCATGTGGCTCGCGAGCCGCAGGTTGCCGACCCCTGGACTATCCCTATCAAATTTTTTTTAGCTATGCGTTTTAAAGTTCCTTTAAAAGTAAATATATACAGTAAATGTTTTTTTCAGGGGTTTTAGGAAAAAAACATCTAAGCAGGAAATATAAATTTAGCAATTATCAAGGTGTGAACTTTTTACCAATGGACTCATCAAGCTATATAAACCAATTTAAATTGAAACCACTGATGGATGCACTCAATGCTCGAATTTTCTTAACAAAGCCAACAATTTTTCAACTTCATCATGCTTCCAGCTTCTATTTTATTTGTCTTTTCAAACACACTGCCACATTACTGTAAAACAATTTACGAAAACACTAAGTTTTTTATTCTTGTCATTGCGGAATAGTTGGCAAACTAAAATATTGTAGGACTAAGTACATACATCTGGAATAGAATGGCAAGGAATGGAAGGATTTGTAATTTTTTCCCCATTAAAGCCAACGGTGCCAACAAACTCGTAACTGCGAACGTTATGTTCTTTTAACCTAATGAATGCACAGAGTTAGCTAGCACTAACATGTAGCGCTAGTGTTCTGGCACACATTTTGTTTATCCATACAATCTTATTTGAACAATCTACATCTATGGTACAGTAGTGATTGTAAACAGAACAACACGTAAAGCATAAAGTAAACCTTTTAACATGTTAAAACTGCACAGATGGGATAAGTGTTGGAACAGTTAGGTTTTTAAAACTTTTTTTTCTTAGCATTTATTGAAATTTGTAAAGCAAACATTATAAGCAGGGAATGCACTAGGAAATAAATACATTGTCCTTATGGGGAAAATGTTGGGACTTAAAAAAATTATAATGCTATAAGCAGGAAAGCATTATAAGCAGGAACACTAACAGGATTCTACTGTATTAAATACATTTTTTATAAGTGTATGTGATCTATTTATTTATTAATTTAAATTGTAACATGTTTACCTACAGCTAAGAGCCAAAGTGGTCGACATCATACATACATATATACAAACAAAAACTTATACAGATACAAATAAAATCAATAACAAAACAAAGAAAAAAATATACACAAAGACAAAAAAAACTATAAAAAAACAGCATCAAGTAGATGGATGAATTTGCATACACCTAATCAAAACAGTAATTTTCAATAAACAACTACCATTATAAAATTAATCATAAAAATAAAACTGTTAGGAGTGACTCCTGAGTTACGGCGTTGCTTCTAGTGAAAGACGGTCTCAAGCGTAACGGTTAGGCTAGATGCCCCTCTTGCCGTGATAGGAGAATGGAAGATGGGTGGAATCCAAGAAGACTCTTATGCTGTTTATTATATTACTGTTGGAGACTATCTACTTAAAACATAAAATTTTAATTCCTAAATTAAAAACTGTTTCATTCCTGCGAATAGTAAATGTGTTTCTTATAAAATTGGCCTATGTTTAATTTTTCTTAATTTATACATGGATTAATATCACTCTGCGGTATAAATAAGTTCTAAGAAATTTTTTTTTTAAATATCATGAACAAAGCTTGAAATTTGTATTTGTTCATTAGGTAGGCATTCTGCAAATAATATTTTTGTAATTTTCAGAAAGAATTTTAGGTTTAAAAGATTAATTTTTAATCCAAAAATCACAACAAAAATTAACAACTTAAGTTGCTAAAAAAAAATTGATAATATTCAGTGAAAGGTTTTTAATCCGGCACATTCAATTCCAAGGCCATGCTGGTAAGCAATTTTTATGGATAATCGAATGTCAATTTAATGTTAACGGTAATACCAAAGGAAATTAATACAGGGTTTTTTACCACATGATTATCAGTTAAATGAAATATGTTTTTGTGGCATGGTTAATTTATTTAAATTGTTTGCCATGTATCTGCATACTCTGGTTTTTAATTAAACGTACTTTCCATGCAACACGTTTAGTTTTTATGAAAAACTTTAACATCAACAAAAATGCTTTTCTCGCATAAAAGTCACACCCTTACATTTTAAAACTTTATTTTAGCACAAAACGTGTGACGATCATGCAATAAAAAACACAGTACACAGTAATTAACCGTACGATCAACTGCAATATAATCACTGGTCATCTTATTTTGGTACTTGGCATTTAAATCCAGTTGTAATATGCTGCCATGTAAAAAAAATAAATAAATAAATTACAAAAAATTTACCAGTTAAATGTGAAATCCAGCCCACAGGAAAACACGAAACACTGTACTGAATTGGAAACTGACAACAAAACAAGCAAGCAAAAATGCATTCAGCGCTGTAGTCGGTGGCCGAGGCCAACACGGCCAGAACACAGCCGATATAATTCTAGAGGTGGTTTGGGGTCCGATAGCAGAATACGTCGACTACAGAATGCCGGACTGTGGTGGGAGGTTGTCTTGTACGAGCGTCCATACGGCAGCTCCACGGCCGAGCGAAACGACCCGAGTGCCAGGGGGGACCAGAGGGGAGAGACGACTACAGAATGCCGGACTGTGGTGGGAGGTTGTCTTGTACAAGCGTCCACACGGCAGCTCCACAGCCAAGCGAAACGACCCGAGCGGGGAGAGAGGACCATGCGTGCATGCTAGCTAGCTACCTGCGCCGGGATGCTGTGGATGTTCAGGTCGAGGATGTGGGACGCCAGGCTGCCCACGCTTGCCTGGTCGCAGCCCCCTCCGCTCCCTCCACCCCGGGCCGGCGCGCGCTTGCTCCCCGCCAGCAGCACGGCGTCTATCTCCGTGTAGTAGTCCAGGTGGCGGTGGCTGAACTCCAGCCGCAGCAGCCTGCGAACCACGCCACTCGCACACTCTGTCATTTCATTCCACCGTCACTACCACATGGCCACATCAGTCAACACACCACCAACGCAAGTCAAAAACACCTCATGACTAGAAACCGGAAAAACTCGCGGGTTCAATGACCTCCAGGATAGTCTCCAATATCCTCTACACACTCGGGCAAATGCCAACTGTTCATGGCCGCTGACTTGTGAGTCGTCTCGACTGGTGTGGCCCGTGATCCGACACTTCTACGAGTGAGGGGTCTCTAGTTGGTCCCTCAGTCCTTCAGATTAACAGTGAACCAATGACAGGAGCAGTACTGAGGTATAATTATTTGATTTTTTAACATAAAACGAAAAAAAACCACAAATTTTTCAGGTCTCTACTCATAACACTGAAATGCAGAAAAATTCACCTCAATTACCTCACTAAAGCTATTGAAATATACAGTTGATTTCATAAATCTTTAGTTCGGTTTTCATTAAAAACCTATAATTTTTTTTATAATGAGTAAAAAAATTCTCTGTCTTTTTTTTTCAATGTAAATAAAAGCAACCTATAGCTGACATCTAACAGACATGGGTAAAGCCTACATAGAAACAGCATGAGTATAATGTAATAACAAGTATAATGATTTTGGTCTTTTATACTGTATACTAAATGATTTTGGTCTTTTATACTGTATACTAAATGATTTTGGTCTTTTATACTGTATACTACTGTTGAATCAGTTGATTATTGTAATTGTGCTCTATAAATGTACTTATTATACTTATGTGTTTTAATTTTTAATGATAAAGAAGAAATCCACAATTTTTAATCATGAAATTAGCTTTTTTTTTATGACACCATAAAATGTTGGCTCTAAGTCATGACTATTAATGGCAAAAGCTCCATATCGCGTGTACGAGGTCAACAGCCAGAACACACCCGAAATATCTGATATGCAAGTGGCTTGATTGGTGTCTGGTAACAGGATTGCCAAACTATAGAATGGCGGACTAAAGACTAGACCTCTGCAAATACTGTTCTGCCAAAACAGTTCTTAACACACTATTTTCAAAGACAACACTTAGTCAATTCATGCACATGGAAAAAAAAGCACCATTTTCCTGATGGCATGATCTTGCGATACAATATGCTTGCTGATTTAATTAAGTATCTTGAAAGATAGCAAAATAGATTTAACAATGAAATATGATTGCAAATTTCCATAAGAGCTGACCTAATTCATTTTGATAGTGATAGTTGAGTTTTATTCTGGCCAGGATCTTTAAACGTACTAAGTTTAAACAAAATGCATAATTTTCCACGGGATCAAGATATACACGATCATGCCTTCAGAATCAGGGGATTTTTCTATCAATTTATTCAGTCAGTTCTCATGCATTTGTTGCTTTTACAGGTCATGTAAGCTATCATAATTTTGAATACATGCATAACTTATTTTCTCTAATAGAAGATGTTTAATACCGTATAATTACCTGCTATAATGCTATGATTTTTACCAAAGCTGTGGAAACTAAAAGAGGAGGTCGTATTATAATCTCAAACTTGTGTCTCGCCATTGGAAATGGCTTTGTTGAAAAACTACATGCTCTAACTCTTAAAAGTGTCACTTATGCCACTTTAAAATGACGTTAATTACCGGCTCCTGAACATCCAATTAGTTGGAAAACTATGTACATGCTCTGCCAGTAAACTGTATCACTTATGCCAATTTAGTTCTGAGCATCCTGAACCTCTGCACAGGCGTGACGGATAAGATATGGAGGGTGAAGAAGAGGTGCAAATAAGTTTGTCACCGGGTTTGTTTTGCTTCTCCTCTTTCACCTTCCCAGATGACCATCCACCTTTCTGAACTACAGCCATAATTTTTTTTTTTAACTGTATCTTGGTGTTTTAAAAGAGAGAGTGTAAATCACTATACTGACGAAAGCAGCACCAGGAAAAGGTCTAGTAAATATGGAATTAATCATTTAAATAATTTTCATGCGCTATGTACTCGAATTGTGATATCCAATCCATAAAGTATTTTTCATAAGCATTAATTTTCTTGGTAAATATGGTGAAAATTTGTGATGAAACACAATATGCAAGAGTGCCATCGAGACTACGGGAATAGTACTTACATAACAGTAATGACATAACATGGAATAACCAACAAAGGGTGTGGCCAAGACTTAATAAGTTACCGGCTACGAAATTCTTCTGCTTTGATAAGATGAGATAATGTTGCACTTGATGTATTCAAACAAAATTTGCCGCTTGTAAAAAAGTTTTCCCAGTCGAAAAGACCAAAACGCTTCACAACAGAGTTTTACTGAATTTTCCAATAAGTACCCTATTTACTCGCATATAGGTCGCGGCAATTTTACCAGATTGTATGGGGAAAAAATGAAGTGCAACCTATATGTGAAGAAAATTTTTTTTAAATTTTCGAGGAATTTTTTTTTGCAATATTTTGCTTTAAAATGCGAAAAAGAAGATTATATAGGTATAGGCAAATTTATTTACAATTACACATACAGCGAAACCCCTTATTTACGTTACCGTTATTTACGTTTTCCCGTTATTTGCACTATATTCTTCAGGTCCAGTTTAGTTCCCATTTAGTCCAACACAATGCTTTCACGTGAATTACGTCTCAAAAATAGAATCCATCTTGCTATTTACGTCACGTAACAACCATAAACAACCAGAAAATACCGTGGGTACTTTAGAGTAGATAAGATTAGCTAGTAGGCCTAAAAACATCGTGAAAAACGTAACGTTTATAGTCGGCAATGAACATTTTAAATCGCAAAATATACATATTTTATAACATGAAAAGTTGCTTTTATTTCTAAAAAATGTAATAATTTAAGCCTAGGCGTGTAAAAGTCCGAGTAATTATAGCAGGAGACAATCTAAAATGCACGAGGGAAAAACGTAAACTCACGAATGTATAAACGTGGCAGATTGTTAAGTTCTGATACTGTATTTATGTCACAACTTAGCCGAAATACTGGTACGAGACAAACAAATGTATTTAGGTCACCTTGTAACTGTTTTAACGTTATGACTGCTCAATCTCTTGAAAAAAAATTAAAATTTGGATTGTAGTTGCAGTATTTGCGTGGAATGACTTAGGCTGTTGTTGTCCCAAGCACTCAGTCCTGGACGGCCGGATAGAGCCGCAGGATAGAGCCAAGTTCCGCGCGGTCGCTATTGACGGTAAATTTACATCAATTTGCAGCCCTCTTATTTAATTTTTTTTACTGTGGTGCAATGCGTATGTGTAATGAATTACCAGTGCGACCTATATGGGGGAAATCTTAAATACCAAATTCAAGACCTCACATTATGGGTGCGACCTATCTGCGATGGCGACCTATATGCGAGTAAATACGGTATTTTTCAAATTATAAAAGTTCTAACTAGTCAAAATCAAACAAAAATGAATTATTATTAGTGTTGGGCAGCATCACAATTTTATGGGAAAAAACTGGAAATTATCTTTACTGAAACATAGAGTGGGAAATTACTTTTTCCCATTTCCTGATTTTATTGCAGTCTTCCCTTCTGGCCATTGCAACTAGCATATAGCATGATATGCTACGTACTTCTTCCCATTCCCCTCCCTTTGCCGTCTTCCCATTCCACCACTAGTGCATGCATTGGAGTGGCGTCACCGCTGATGCACTTCTCTCCTGTACCGGTTTCTCCACCACGTAACTCACTATTTCTCTCATGTGATCAGAATTTTTCGTAATGTTCAAAAAATTTAGCCCCCCTCAGCAAAGAAGTATCAAACAAAAAGTTTCTCAGGTTTTATTTAAAGTTAAAATTATTAAGAGGAAAAGTTAAAATCATTAGAAAGGTAAAATTGCTTGTATTTATAGGTCTAGTGCTTGATTTCTTCAAACTACGTATTATGCAGGAAATTTTCTTGAGTCTGATTTTCTTAAGAGTGATTTACTGTATAAATATAATTCTTTATTAACCTTTTAACGCAGATAAACATTTCTGATATTAGAAAGTTAATCTTTCAGATGATATGTAAATAAATGTAAGGTTCCAATGCCAGTGTTGAAACGGAAATTTTAAGTTTGAAACAGAAACATGTTGGGTAAAAGGTAAACTTCGAAGCTGACAGGGTTATTTGGCAGCTGGAAGGAAATATTTGTCTACCAAAAGGAAAATTCATTCCTTCACAGTCTTACCAAAAGGAAAATTCATTCCTTCACAGTCTTACCAAAAGGAAAATTCATTCCTTGACAGTCTTAGTCATCATGGAGTTTAAGACTTTAGGGAGTGGGGTGTACAAACTTTGCCATGTTAATAACTGAAGTGAAACTGAGAATGAAGCTTCACTAACTTTTTCCATCTAGACAACAAAACATTGTTTTGGTTACAATGAAGTTTAATACTCATTAAGAGGGGAGAAACTATTATTGCTGAGACTGAGACACAGTTTTTGAAGTCGTTTTGTGCCCAACCACTAGATACAGTAGTAGTAACTTTCATACTATTATATTACTAACATAACTACATTGTAATATGCACCAGCTATTTTCAAGAAAACCAACCAAAGAAAAATTAGTTCAGTTTATTTCCATAACCACATATTTTGTGGTGAGGCATACCAGAAATGCTGCATCGCCTATCTATTTATATAGAACATAATTTTTTTTTATTACGAACCAGTATCAAGTGTTTTTTTTTTTTTTGCACAGCAACTATCTTCTACAACTAACACTTTGTATTTAAAACTCTCACACAAGATTTTTTTGCTAGTAGTTATGGGCCCACCCAACAGATAACGTCACATGTCGCCCAACACATGGTTTCAGTTTCCACCGTAAGAGTCACACTTCTGTATCTCCCTCCTTGTTCTATGGTACTTATTGCTTGCTAATGTGTCATTACCACCTATGTTTAAAGAAACAATTTTAAAATTCTTTTTAGAGCCAGTTTTTATACAGCGACAGTTGATTTTCCAAACCAGAATGCCTTACTTCTATAGGAGCTTCAAAATAAATTTTATTATAACTGTTGTATGTCATACAGTAATTTTTATTCATAATAAGCAATATGTAGATCTACTATTAGCAGTACCATGCCTAATTTTATGTTAAGAAGCTAAAATCTTTTCAGAGATATTTTCCACAAGACAAAGTGAACAGTCTCGATTATCTGGGAGCGGATTGTCTGCTTCCCGGTTTAACCGTGCCATGTTTCTCTACAGTAATAAATACATGGACGCAAAAATAATTTTTGACCATTTATTTATTTTTGTGATCTATTGATGTGATATAGCATTTTATGCTGTGATTACAAATGAAAAATGCTGTCAAACATAGCATACATAGTTGGTAAGATGCATAAATATTTGCATCATGAACTTCGAAACTGCTACAACCAATTATAAATGCACCCCCTTGTGAGCCGTGCGCGCTTGTGTTCCACATGCCCTCGTGAACCACGGCACGGCACGGCACGGCACGGTGAGGCTGTTGCGTAGTTCCAAGACAGCAGTCGCAACGCAGCAGTATATTTTTTCTGTCATATTATTTAGACAGTACGGTCCAATAATAAACACAAACGAGTGGTATGTGACATTCAACACAAATTAAAAACTATCAACCAGCTGGATGTGAAATACAGCTGGCTATGTTTTAGTGGTATACACTGCAACTTTTTCTGTAAATTACTTCTAACACTTTACTACCTATTGCGTACAACATTATACTGCGTTTGTCTATGTGATCTTTTTATGTTTATGGGTTGGTACGGAGGAGGAAGTGTTGTTTGTCGAAACATGGTCGGATATGGAGAGTGTTTTGTTTGTGGTTGTATTGCCGGTTTGTTTTTTGTTCAAGGATGTACAGAGTTATGTTGTGGAGAAGAATGGAGATATAAATGTGCTGATTAAGGATTCAACTTGGTTATCATTACAAATATAAAAGTGTAATAGTTGTAATGAAATTTTTTTTTGACTAAAACAATTTTTTCGACGTTGGTTTAACCATATTTTTCGGTTATCCACGGACCCCTCACCAGTCATTACCGCGGATAGTCGGGGAGTCTACTGACATAGGACTGTAAATTTGAGTGAGGTGTAAAAAAAAAAGTGAAAGTTAGCAAAATGCTGCAGCACCATATTCCGTTTGTTCGGGGACTTTGTCGTGACTGTCGACGTCTGCGTGACCTGTAGACACCTAGGCCAGCACTCACTTGGCGGGGAAGTGGACCCGCGCGATGTCCGGGGAGAAGATGCGCGGCACATGCCCCACGACCTGAGGGCCGCCCTCCCACAGCCTCGCCCAGCGGTCGCCGTCCGACGCCCAGACGCGCACAACGGCGCCCGGGTTGTAGATCTCGTACACGTGCACGCGGGACGGGAACACCGCCTGCTCAAACTCCAGCTCTGGCCAACACAAGAGCACCGCAGCCATCGGTTAGAGACCTGAAGAATTTGCGGGTTCATTTCGTGTCATGCTAAAATTCAAATAATTATACCTTGGTGCTGCTTCTGTCATTGGTTCACTGTTAATCTGCAGGAACGAGGGCCAATTAGAGACCCCACACTCGTAGAAGTGTTGAATCACAGGCCCACCCGGTCGAGACGACTCACAAGTCAGCAGCCAATGAACAGTTGGGCATTTTCCCGAGTGTGTGGAGGATATTGGAGTCTATCCTGGCGGTCATTGAACCCGCAAATTTTTCCGGTCTCTAGTCATCTGTCATCAACTACTTTACATCCGGGACATTTGGGGCCACTGCCAAGAAGGCCTGTGCGAATACCAGTTTTCTGATGCGAAGAGAACATCAGATCAAATGATTAAAACATTCACGATGCCGAGCCAAATTACGAAAATTTTTCTCTGCAAGTCTGTATGTATTACACTTATTTTATATATATACTGGATTGAAGTAAAAAAATTAATATTTTAACGTCTGCAATATTTGAACTCGTTAAGTGAATAACAAATTTGGCTCCATATTTATTTATTTATTTATTTATTTATTTATTTATTAAATTTGTGACATGCACACCAACAGCCGAAGCTTTGGAGGTGTGCACAGAACAAGTAATAAAAACACGACACATACAAACGAATAAATACAACATAAACAGGATAATAAAAGACGACACATACAAGCGAATAAATACAACATACACAGGATAATAAAAGATGACACAATAACAAACAAAACAAAACAAAACAGCAACAGAGATAATCTTAACTAAATGATCTAGAATGGGAAGAATAAACAGGATTATAAAATTACTCAAAATATTAGGGTAATCATAAAAATTAAAATTTAAAGTTTTTAATAAAATTTTCATATTTATTGAAATTTGAGATAAGTCTGTAAATTAAATCATTATTCTTGTGTAAGGAACATAATAGGGATCGAAGGCGGCTTTTGAACTGCGGGACTCGAATACCAGAGTTATCAAGTAAGTATAAGCAATTAATTTTTGAACTATAGCACTTAAACACAAACAGGGCATCCAGATGGATGCGACGATTTGAAAGAGATTCTAATTTGGGTAATTAATGGTGTCTAGAACTAATTATTTTGAAAAATTTATTTTGTATGGATTCAATTTTGTCACTATCGGTGGTGTTAATACTGTTCCAGATAACTGAGCAATATTCAAGTTTACTTCTGACTAAGGACAAATAAAGAGTAAGAATGGATTCAATATTAGATGCATAGTAAGTTATATAATTTATTAAATATAAGGTTCTACGGGAAAAGGATACTAAAGAATTAACATGTTGATGAAAGAATAGTTTGGAGTCAAGAATAACACCAAGATCTTTTATACTAAGAGATTTGGAAATTTTTGAGTTGTCACCAGTCAATAAAAATAATAAAATAATCATGCATAATATTAATATTGAGCATTCATAAAAGATCAACTGCCATCTGATGATTTTTTTAAGTAACTAACTTTATTCATGAAAAACATATATAATATAAAAAACAACTAAATATTATCTATACCATAAAAAAAGTTTTTCTATCTATAATGCTGCGATTAACAAAGATTTTGCCTATTTCAAAAATAAAATAGTCAGAATTAGGCACATTTTAATGTCACATTAAGTACTTAAAAATATCGTAAAATCAATTGAAAAATTTGTTTTAAAATTTTTACTAAACAAATAACTACCTCATTATTAAAATAAATACTAAAGTATATAAAAATACAAGGTGAAACACTTTCGCTAAGTCAATGCTTCGCATAGGTCTACTGCCATGCTGGATAAGCAATTTTGTCAGATTATCATAAGTGGATACATAGAAGTGTCTTGATAATCCGGATTAGATGGGACCAGGCCCTGTCTGTACCACCCAAAGTCCAGATTAAACGGAATTTGCCTTAAAATGCACCTAAAACAAGTTTAAGATGGGAAACCAAAACTATAAAAAATTGATGTTTAATTTTTTTTATGAATACGATTCCCGAAACTAAATTTAATTTTTAATACTACTGTATACTTAGAAACAAGTTTTTAAGCTACAAAAATTAGTCACTACATTTTTTTTTTAATCCAGTTCGATTATCCAAGTGTCTAGACGAGGGAGCTTCGGATTTATGAGATTCTATTGTAGTTTTAACGGGAAAACCAAACGTGAAAATGTGAATTTTAACCTACTACAAAACAGACCAAAAATAAAAACTTACAGTGACAAACTCTGAGCGAACTAAAAAAAATCTGAATGCGAGCACCTCAATTGGTGCCAAATTACTGGCTGTGCCGAACCATAGAACACCATCTTAAAGATACTTCACTCTACAGGCTTAACATTCTTTACATACGTAATTGTCTTATTTTATTTTAACTTATTTATCTTTATGTTTCAGAACTCTGGATTGTTGTAGCATTGCAGTATACAAGCCTTTTCTACTAATAAAAGTGTTACTAAGAATGGGTTAGGTTGCCAGTATATTTTATTCTGAATTTATAATTATTTAATAATCATGTTTCTTCTATCATTCTTTCAACTTTGTTTTGCTACTTATATTTAACTAATATTATGTGCAATAATTTTTTTCTATTATTTATTTAAATTTGAATATTGTATTATAATTATATATTACGTTTTTATTAGAATGCAGATGCTGACTGTGTCTGAGGTGATGCGAAAAAAAGAGAGAGGCATAAGAGGCCTGTAAGTGCGAGTGAGAACGAAACAGTGATTTCCCAGTAAGAGAGAGACTGTAACGATATCTCGTCACTGCATGGGAACTGGAGAGAGAAGGAGAAAGGGAATCCCCTGTTTCTATGTGAGAAAATGGTTTTCAGTGTATATGTTCTGTGTTCTGATTGGCTTGAAATTGTTAGTGTGAATGAAGCGGGTGTGTGATTGGTCGGTGAGGTCATGTGACTGCCCTCCCTGCGTGAAGGACACAGTGTCATGATCTCACCAGTCGTTTGTCTATCGCTGCACCAGGAGGGCGCGTTCGGTGGCTTCTCACGAAATTTGTAGTAATTGTGGAATAGAAAACTTAACGCCGGTAGCTCAAGCCATGCCGTTTAATCATTTGTTGTTTTGAAACTTTTTGAACATTTTTAATGAGAAATTGCGGTTACTGACGTCGGCGTTTGGCTCGTGGCGACTGTGTTTCACCAAGTGCGGCTAGGTTTGAGGCCGCACTGATTTCATGTACTTACAGTAAGATGTTACTGAAGGACTTAAGCTATGTTTGTTTTCGTTAATTCTCATCGCCCGAGCTGCGAGCAATTCTTGACAGACGGATATACGTGTTGAATGAGTGAGCAAAATATTGAAAGTGATTGGATTCAGTTGTTTCGTCTTTCGGATAATAAAACTCTCAAATTAAAAAGAAAGAAAATTCTTTTATTTCATATAACGAACCGTTATATTGTTGCTGGGTAAAGTAATATGTTTCCTGGTATTCATATCTAGTTCACACTTCTGAATAAATATTTTTGTATTTTTAATAGAAAATTAAGAAAACAATGAGTTTTTAATTAACTGTAAATCAAACATGTTTCGTAATGTGTTTGTTTATTTTTTTGTGTTTCAAAAACATTGTGCAGGAAAACTAAAGCACTAATTACGAAATCCAAAAAAAACGTGACCTTTCTGTGCTCTTGTTGTGAAGAAATTATCACAGACTGGCATTTTATTTTTAGGATTGACTGCATGAGAGGGAGAGGTCCACACTCGAAAGTCACTTTAACGTAAGTACAGGAAAACTTTTCAGCCATCCTCACAGGTAATAGGTCACGCAAGGTTTTCACTAATTCTGTTGGTGGTAGACATTTATGTATTTTATCAAATTACTTACATACAGAACTTCTGTAAAAGCAGCATTAAAAAAAAAACCTGAATGTAACCTATCCTGTTTGGTGACAAATTGCATGCCTGGTAATCACATTTTCACATCTCTTTGATTAGTTTGAATTTCTTACAACTTTTTTCACATAAGCATTGCATATTTACTGTTTGTTGTTAAAACTTGCACTAGTTTCTATTTACACAGAATCTGCCATTACTTTGATACTGTTTTTGAAATAACACCATTACAGAACTCTGGATACTTACTTCCTGGTTTTTGTATCTAGATCATCCTTTTTACTTTGGACTTTATTAACAGAAAATTTAGATGCAGTAATGAATTGTTTAATTTTAGATCAAAGTTGTTACATAAAAATATATGTAGTTCTGAATACATTACAGATTTGGTTATTTTATGTAACTTTTCAAAACATTTTGTAGAAAAAAGCGAGCACTAACTAAGAAATCTGAAACAATGCAGCCCTTCTGTGCTCTGGATACGAAGAAATTGCTCTGCTTTATCATCGGTCTCACACACTCCGTCTGGACTCTTCCGATATTTTAGCGTGCGAGCATCCGCCGAGCATGCTGGTGCAAACATAGGGACCGTTCTATTTTTCACAATGTTGCTTGTACTGGTCCAGTGTAAGCAAACAGAAAAAACAATTCACAGCAGTAATGAATTAATTCTAGCCCATTTCAGCATGCATATTAATTAAATAAATTTTAGTACAAAATTGGACTTCCTGTCGAAAATAATAAAATCTTAATCTTTTAGCACGCGTATCGCTCGCTAACTTTCTTGAACACCGACTACCAGAGAAATGAGAATCCCACTTTCTTGTGCCACTTTCATACTCCCTTTCGCGTAAAATAGAGACGCCTGCATGAGCCAGACTCTGGGGAAAGGTGTCGTCTGATAGTTGCCAACCTATGTAGTCCTGGCTGGCGATGTCACCGCACGTCTGCGGCATGTACACCTCGCTTCTCGACGGGGCCTCGTCCCACCACCGCCCGTACGTCCTCTGGAAAACAAACCACCGGTGAATCACTGCATCACCACACCCGGATTGCACAACTAAAACTTTATTTTTTAGAACTATAAAAAAGAGACACTTAAATTATGTATGATAAACCAAGGCCGTAGAGTTTACAGGAGGAAAGTGGAAGGTGGAAGGGGAGAGGGTGGAAGGAGGGAAGGGTGGAAGGAGGGAAGGGTGGAAGGAGGGAAGGGGGAAGGGTGAAGGGGGGAGGGGGCAAGGGGGAAGGGGGGAGGGGGCAAGGGGGAAGGGTGAAGGGGGGAAGGTGTAAGGGGGAAGGTGTAAGGGTGGAAGGGTTGAAGGGGGGAAGGGTTGAAGGGGGGAAGGGTTGAAGGGGGGAAGGTGGAAGGGGGAACGGTGGAAGGGGGAGGAGGAAGGGCAGAAGGGTGGAAGGGGGAGGGGGAAGGTCAGAAGGGGGGAAGGGGTGAAAGGCAGAAGGGTTAAAGGTGGGAAAGGCGGAAGGGGTGAAGGGGTGAAGGGCGGAAGGGGTGAAGTTGGGAAGGGGTGAAGGTGGGAAGGGGGGAGGCCTGGTTGAGTTCTGAGATTTTTTTTTTTAATCGTGAGTCTACCCCGAAAGAAGGATGAGATGACACATCTATTGTTAATAAATTGGAAACCTAACAAGTTATGCGATAACGTGGAGATCACATTTACAGTTATCACCACGACAACGTTTAGTCTTTATATATGTATATATAGCGGGGTTTGAAAAATGAACATCACCTAATGGCGAGCCCGAGGGTCTTAGTTGCTGTCTACAAATAGCGCAGATTTAGAAAGAAACAGTACACTAATGAGAATAAACAAAAAACACACAAAAAAAAATGTTAGAAAACATAGTGGCCTTTTATACAATAGAGACACAAGGCACACACAGTTCAGTTCAGTGTGCACACAGTGTCTTCTTTACTCCTGACGAAGCAATGTTAGACGCAGCTTGGAGGAGGGCTGATATATCATTTGAAGGCTTAAAGACTAAAAATACTTATCAAAATATGTTCCAAACACATTCAACATGTAAAATATTTTCCCCATACACAGTTTACAATGTTACCATTTCCATCAATGCTACGCAAACAATGCTGTAAGTCTGTACAGGCCCTGTCACACAGTCAAATTTTCGCTTCCAACACCTTCCAATAAAGTTGTGCCAAATAAAGTTAAGGGTAATGACATCAAAAACATCACTAGTCCTGCCATGTACCTATGTTTGACAATTTGGATTACTTGAGTTTCCATCAAATATATTTCATATAGAACGAGTTATATTATATGTTTGGATGCTGGATGCAACCAGCCAATCAAAATCGTACCTTTTGAAAATGGAAATGACATACGTTTTGGTCTCAACGAGTCCTTAAAATGTCCTTAAAATGGTGAACAACTCATGTGCGATTAAATAGGTTATAAAGGTAATTTCACTAAAATATTGTTAATATGAATGTCATATGCGAAATAATTTTGTGTTAATAGGAAATTATTTGTCTGTAACATTAAAAAAATCACTAACATTTATTTTATTAATTAACAGGTATTTATGTGGGTTGAATTTAAAAAGGTTTTAAAAAAATTTTAAAGTAAAAAAGAATACCTAGTTAAAAAATTTCATCCGGCAATATGATATATTATTTAATTCCAAAAATAAGATTAAAATGTAAAAGTTTGTAATAGCTCAAACCAAAAGTAATCTTGGATAGTGTAACGTGATTTTAAACATATTTGAGATGGTCTGTCCAAATTTATATAATGGAGAAAATTGAAAACCATTTTCCGTCCAATACTAGCCGTCCAACTACATTGTCAAATATAGTTGGAGACAAATATTTGATAGTGACAGGGCCTTATTGATTATGAGCATGTGAATGACTATCAACATTTTATAGTGCATTAAATTAATTAATCAATACAGTTGATTCATTAGTTTTAATGTTTAATTAATGATCTTAACATGGGTTTTCAACCACACATTTTTTTAAGACAAAGGTACACAATATTATTAAAAAATTTCTTATTCAGTTTGATTATTAACTTTGCATCAATTTGTGTTCTCCCTGTTTTCCAAATGTTCACTGTCTGTGGGAACCACGCCTTCCAAAAGCGATAACTACATTTTCTGGGCAAACAAGGATTAAACTGCAGCTCGATAACAACGCTACAAAAATTCTACTGTGTCCACCCGCGCAGACGAGCCAAGACACAGTATTGATTTCTGGCCGACCTCAACTCGAGGAAGCCTGACAAGTCCGACGTAAGAGGATTAGTGGACGGCAGGGTTAAGAACAAAGTACGAAACCCCAAACTGAACTGTAAATATGCCTGTGAGAAGCTATGACCGAGTGAATCAGTCGAAGCTCTTTTTAATATTTCATTTGACTCCGCTAGGAAATTTTCTATTGTTTTATTTGAAGCTTTGGTTGTATGCATCTCATGTGATGCTTTGCGTTTGTTGCAAAGTTTTAAAACACTGGATCATGATAAAAAAAAATTTTGTTTCAATAAATTAGGATACTTAAATAAAGGTTGCACCAAGATGTACAAAAATACCCACGATTAGGGAAAACATGATGGAAGAATATAGAAGGCAGGATATACAGGACAATGCCTGGGATTATATTTCAACGGAATGCTATCAAACCGAGTTGTATTTATTCTGAAATGATCCATTAATTTGGCTTAGTCCTGATGCAACTGCTTCATCAAATGATGAAATACTCCAAATTAATTTCTTTTTGGATTAACTATTTCCTTTAACACGTACATAATGTGAGAGCCAGCAGAATATTATCATCGTCGGAATCATCATTTTAATTCCACAGCATGTGTCTCTCCGACATCGCGAACTGGACTATCCTGTCTGGCCACCCGGTGCAGCAAACATAGCGAACAGCAGAAACATAACGTAGCTGTCTGTGTGGGCTCAGCTTGAGTCTGTAGTAAAGTAGTCAGTTTGTCAGCTATCTCAACATGTAAAAACGAAAAAAAAAAAAAAAAAAGAGGAAAACAATTTACAGCTACATGTATATAATTTAGATTAAAAAACACAAACTTATTATTGGCTGAACGTAAAAGAAAAAAATGCAAAAAAAAATTTCTGTGTGTTTTTTTATGTTTTTTAGTAATTAAATGTTTTAAAATGTAGTAACGCAAACTTACAATAACATTTTCATGTTTTTAATTTTGTCTTTTAAATGCAGTGTGTTTATGTTTGAAAGAGATATAGGTTGTGAAAATTGACTGTCACGCCAAATAATGTCTAACATGTCAAACATTACACACACACACACACACACAGCTCTTAAGGTGGACAGGCCCTTTAAGTGTCCCGCCTTACTGGGCACACACACAGTGTGCAGAGCATCAGGAAAAACCACGCAATTTGAAAACAACTCAAGATATCTGAGTGGGGTCTGTTTTACAAAACCATTTAAGAATTCGCTGAAGGTATATTAAGTTTTTGAACTGTATTTATAGAAGAGTTAAAATGACTAAAAGGTGTGTGTTTTCAGAGCAATTTTTATGGCGTAAAACAACCGGTACAGATTCTTGAAAGCACCTAAGGAACTTGCATTACACCTTTCTCTTCATTTCTCCACCATGTATTACAGTCACTGCTTGAATTTCATGTACAATGCACGACAAAAAGACTGCGCTGCAATTCAGAGCCTTGTGCTTAGAGGAGACACCGCGCTAGAAGCACCAGTGAGCGTCGCGCTTATCGTCCCGCCTCGCCAACATAGATACACCCCTGAACTGGCGGGCCCCTTAAAGGGCTTGCCACATTTGTGCAGTCACATCTGTCTGATCTAGCAGAGCTGATGGTTAGAGACCTGCAAAATTCGCGGTTTCGATGGCCTTCAGGATAGACTGCACATACCCCTCCCTGTACACTCGGGCAAATAACGCAAGTTCATTGGCTGCCGACTTGTAAGTCGTCTCATCTGGTTTGTCTGTGATTCAATCATTCTTTGGTTGAGGGTTTATAACTGGTTGAGATTCGTCCAGATGAACAGTAAGCCAATAGCAAAATTATCTAAGAGGTATATGTGTTTGAATTCTAGCCTATCACCGAATGAATCCGCGAATTTTGCAGGTCTCTACTGATGGTGCATGTGCAGATACTGCATTCAATTGGTCAACGTGGCTGTGACATCAGGTGCAGATGGTGCAGTCTCCGTGGAGCAGATCTGTCTGACCAGAGCTGGCCAACTGAACTTCTGCACCATCTGCATCTGACATCATGAACTATATTCACCAACGATGAAAGCAAAGTGTACAAACTGTAAAATTGCACAAAAATATTTATCTCTTTAAAACAAATTTAATTTGAAGTTTTTTTTTTTTATCTTGGGCACCATTTTATTGTCCGTCCGTCCGTCCGTCCCAAATTAAGTTGTTCAGAAAATGAAAACGACATACCTGCAAAAGTAAATAAGAATTAAAAGAGCATGTAGGCGTCAAAATAATAAGTTTTTCCGTAATATATATTAACTCTTAATTTAAAACATTATGTAGGCCATACACTGTTCTGCTGGTTTACACTGAAGAAAAAGCAAGCAAAAGATTAATACACAAACACGCACAGAAAACCAAACTTAAATCAGCCAATACCAAATGTTAAATGAATAGACAGACAGCACAGAGAATTCCGGGGAAGATTTCCTCAATGACACACAGTGCAAACTAGCAATAGTATATGCCCAACATAATGTATTAGGTATATCTACTGTGAATCAAATGAATCGCATAAATGAATGTGGCACGTTGCAACAGAAAACACACCAAGGCCCTGCTGCAGTTGCATCTGTCTCGTCTGTTGTGTCGTCCGACCACGCTGTCAGATACGTTTTCTCAGTGGTGTAGCTAAGGTGACTGGCGCCCCTGGCCAGAATTGAAAATAGATTAAAATTGGATTAAAAGATAGTTGGGGGGGGGGGAGGAGGGTTCCGTAAAGCGAAACCACCGTCGCGGTGGCGTCCCCCACCCCTCCACTGCTCCGGCGCCCCTGGCGGGGGCCATCCCTGCCACCTGCTTGCTACGCCACTGCGTTTTCTGTAGCTGCGTCCACACTGAATTTCATTTGTCTAGGTGCATCTGGCTCTTGCTTCTCATAGCCAAATATTGTTCATGACAATATAACTGATTGAAAGTTAGACAGCTCTGGTACATCCACTGCAACAACACCTGACATCACAGGTCACATGAACCAGTCAAATGCCATATCCACATCTGCGCCATCAGCTGCGACACATCAGACAGATGCGACTACCGTCAGACAAATGTGACTGCATGAATGTGGCAAGGCCTTCAATTTAAAACTTCTAAAATGAGTAGAGTGAACCCAAGACTTAAGTACAATAAAACAATATTTTTATAATTTATTTCTCTAAGTTTCTGAATATAACAAAATACCCACTACATTTCTCAATTAAATAGATTTACTAAGAAAATTTCCACCAAAACATCTACACGATATAGATGGTAAAATAAAAATATTTTCAGTAAAAAGGTGGGAAGAGCTTAATTAGCTTACCATTACAAATGTTTGAGGAAAATCCCCGTAATCTGGAAATTTGCTTGGCCTCCCTGTAATATTGTAAGCTGTGTACGAAATACTAAAATCACTCCCATACTGCGAGCTGTAACTACGAACTTCTTGCACAAACTGTTCGATGAAAACGCATTTTTCCATCTTCAACGAAGCACCAACAACAACCACCTCACGCGCACGACCACATGTAAATAACACAATTGAATTATAAACAAAAGCTAGTTACGTAACAATAAATTCCCCAAAGAGCTCTGTGGTCAGCGATATTGTGCATGTACGTTTTTTTTTTTTTCACAGCCAAAACTATAAAAGAAGCGCAAAATAATGTTTATAGGTATTATAAAACATGTAAAACTATCGTGCCTATGATCATTAATTTTTGGTTGTAAACTTAAAAAAAAAAAACATAATAGTAACGGGAAGCTTCCCAATTCTAAAGGCGCAACTCGTACAATCCAAAATCACAAAATTTAACATTTTTGTTAATTCTGGTCCTAGCATAAAAAAATCACAAGGGACTGTTTTCCGCAAAGACTACATAATTTTTCCGTTTATAAATAAACACAGCAATGTTCTTATGGAAGTTGTAACCAGAGAAATAATTATTAAAACTTTTAGTTTTAATTATATTTATTAATTTATTACTATTAATTAATTTTTTGAGTTTATACTTAAAAATATTTTAACTACTGCGTACTTTTATTTAATTAGTTAAAACAAATGCCCAGAGTTTTGAGTTATACTTGTTTAAGCATTTTCACACCACTATTTATCTCATGCCACAACACTAACAACCAAAGGTTACTCCCGTGCTCATAGCACGTATTCAGTTTCCTGTTTCGTGTGATGACGTTTTAATAATACAGGTTCTTCACATACTTGCGAACCAAACAAAACGAAAGTAACCTCCTGGAAACATCACACATGTAAGTTGTGTTGTGATCAAGCTGCTATATTGTTCGAAGTTTTGCTTTGTATAACAGAGCTAACATGTCGGGAAAGCAAGCAAAATCATTCACGAAGGAAGAAGAATTACTTTTACAAGATTTCAGCAGGAATGTGTCCACAAAATCGTCTGCTTTATTTTACGGAAACGCTTTCATCGTGTCTGCCATACCAATATGTAAGTAATTTTTGTCGTTAAATCACAGAAATTGTTGCTCGCAAGTACAGTTTTTTTTTTCAAATGCTTTACGTTCGTTTTGCAGGGCTCTTTTGGAGGATACATATGATTGACCTATATTCTTCACTCATTTCATTTATTGTGGTTACGCTTGTGAGCACATACTTGGTTGCTCTGGCGTATAAGAACACGAAATTTGTTCTGAAACATAAGGTATGTATTCCTTTGTATGTTATACTTAAGGTAGAGAAAGTAGGGTAAATATGTAGTGTACGGATTATCGTCAAAAAATTTTTAAAAAATCTGAAATAACTTTCATTATATGCTCTTTTACGTCCTCTTTTCAAAACAGCCTGCGGAGATATGAAATTCCAATTACTTCAGGAGATATCGAATTTTTTAATTTTCATATTTGGGCTATATTTGTTAAAAAAAAATTTTAATTCCGAAAATATTTTTATTCTGTGCTCTTTAACTTCCTCTTTTCATTAAACCCGGCGGAGATAAGAAATTCCAAATACTTTAGGAGATATCGAATTTTTTAATTTTCATCCTGTGCACTTATGCGGCGTTCAACATTGTTGCTTGTTTATGTGTAGGTTTTTTTTTTTTTTTTTTCGCGACGTAGGTGAACGACTACACCATTTTCTACTAATGGCAAAGGAATAATTGTACCCGCCTCTAACTTAGGTGAGTTTTTAACGTTTCAAATTTTAATGTTTTATTTGTTGCGCAAGTAATAAGTAAAAAGAAAATTACGTGAGTTCCTACTGTTCATCCTTTGTCCCGGTTTGTTAGGTCAGGTCAGCTACATTATAAATACTTTAAAACTAAACAACCGTTAAAATAATATAATTATATTATTTTTAATGTCCATTCAGTTTCAAAGTATGTATAATGTAGCTGACCTGACCTAATCTACCTTTGTCCCGTTTTGTTAGGTCAGGTCATTTACATTATTAATACTTAAAACTATACAACAAATAAAATTAATTGATATTATTTTTAATTTCCGTTTATTTTGAAGTATTTATAATGTAACTAACCTTAGCTAATGGAAAATTTCTGTTATTTAGGGCCGGTTTCACCAAGCAGGTTTAATTTTCTTACAAAACGAGATTTAAAAAACTAGATGAAGTATAATCGTAAGTTTAATTCCAACGTGTGTTTCACCATCGTTACACAAGTTTAAATTAATCGAGATTTCTAAAACTCGATTTATAAATGCCTTCCACATAAAAACACCCATTACCTAGCGAATATACCCGAATATCTGTCGGAGATACCCGAATATGTATTTTTTTCCTTTTGTAGATGCAGCTTTTGGCCGAGCGTAATTTATGGTGGCCGCATCAACATAAAAAAAAATTTTTTTTTTTTTTTTTTTGAAAAATTATTAATACCGTGGAAATTGTCATATCTCATATAAACATGATTGGCAATGGTGCAGTTTCAGCTGTAATTAAAGAAAAGCGGCAAAGAAGTCGAAATCTTTCGCCACATGAGAAGACAGTTTTGTTAGATCAGTCTATGTGCAGACTGTTTCGACAGACGGAAATGGGTTCTGAAGTCCACTTCATCATAGCTTTCAAAATAATTACTCCTTTCGTGAATTGTACGAGGTCGACGCAAGGTAATAAAATCATCTTCATCCGAATCTTCTTCAAATATAACATTGTAAGCTGCTCAAGCCATTTGTTTACATACGTTAAGCGAGATTAGCTGCGCAAACTGGATGAACTTGGCCAGTTAATATAAAATCTTGCTTTACTCTGGAAAATCGAGATTACGCATGTGGTGAAACGCTGACTCGACTAAACGAGTTTATATTGAAACTAATCGAGATTAATTTGCTTAAACTAAGTTGGTGAAACCGGCCCTTAGGCATTCACGTTTCACGCACACACAGCAAAATATAAAATGGCGTCGGTCGAATGATTATATAGGTCTTGTATTGCAAAATAAGAACGGCTATATCTCCAAAAGTAATTGGAATTTCTTATCTCCATAGGCTGTTTTGAAAAGAGGATGTAAAAAAGCATATAATAAAAGTTATTTCAGATTTTTAAAATTTTTTTGACCATAATCCGTACACTACATATTTACCGAAAGTAGTTGTTATGCTTAACATTTGTTTTTAAAGGCAGAGCTGAAGGAGCTAGGTAAGGAAGTGGGGAGGAAAACAAGGGTGGCCACGGATGCATACATGGAAAGGCCAATGGGAGAAGGATACATCGGACCGTTACACCTATGTACAAACAGTTAAGGGAGAGGAGGGAATAGTGATGTTAAGAGAGGATCATTAATGTGGAGTGGATCGGTATAAGGCACGGTTTCAGGAGATAGTTGTCAAGTGAAACACACATGGCAGGATTACTAGAAGATGTAAAAACGGTGAACGGCGAAAGCAATTAGGAGAAATATTCATTTATTTGAAAAGGAGTTTGATAAAGAGGCTAATGGAGAAGGTAGAGTTGGGTAGGAGACTTCCTTAGGAATAAAAGACATGGAGAGAGTGGGAGAGGAAAGGTCTGAAGAGGGGAAAGTGACGTCAGGAGTGCGGTAGGGGTGTGTGTGGGGTCCCTGTTTTTCACAGTAATGATGAATGGTATAGGAGATATAATGGAGGCCAGGAGGAGAATGTTTGTTGACAATTGCATTGTGTATCAGGTAGTGGGGAAAGGAGGATCTGATAAGGCTAAGAACAATAGACAGAGGAGAACAGGATGTCATTGAATGTTGTAAAGATGAAGGTGGTATAGTACGAGGAAGATTGGTTTATTGCTGGAAGGGGCGGGAGATAGTGGAGGCAGAAGACTCAAGTACCAGGGAATAACCTTAACTTACAGAAACAGTTAGGATGGGCAAAACAGGTTCAGCAGGTGGTGAGTTGCTTGGCAGGAACCTACTGGAAGCAGGCAGAAGGTATGCTCCATGTTGGTCAGGACAAGGATGGAGTAGTACGCTGCGGTGATCTGGGATCCCTATATAGTGACTGAGGTAAGGGAAGAGAGTGAAATGCGTGGTCCATCTTGAAATGATTAAATAATTGGGGTGGGAAGCATTACAGTGGAGGAGGAGGGTGGAAAGGTTAGAAAGGCTGATGGAGGTGATAGAGAGAGTGGACTGTGGGCAGCTGGGATTGAGGGTGCACAGAGTTGGATATAGAGGGCGGAGAGATCATGTGTGGAAGTTCCAAAGGGAATGAAGACACACCATAGTGAGTACAGGGAGAGAGTGGAATGGGGTGCAGGAAGGTATGCTGGATGCAAGGGATCTGAGGAGGTATCTTAGAGATTGGGGGGGGGGGGGGGAGAGAGAGAGAGAGAGAAAGAAAGAAAGACACAGTGCCAGGTGAAAGCCCAATTGCGAGTGTGTAATTCGAATGAAACATGTGATCTACTACTGTTACGTACGTCCGTTGATGTTGGCTATTTCTGAATTCTGGCCTAATGGATCATTTAGTCCTTATAGTTTGGAGTGCACTTTGCTCGCTGACTGTTCCATCCATCGATAGCCCCTGGCCCAGTGAGCTCGCGTACCACCCCAGCCCATACTGCTGATACCCTGCTTAGTTCTGTTGGCTTACCATTGGAGACCAAAATCTCATAATTAGCTTGTAAAAACAAATTATTAATTATTTAAATTTTTATTTGCATGTGTTTTGAGAGTAAATATTGAGCGCAGGGCTCCATCGAAACAAAGGCAAACAAATATTTGAAAATTCATTTTTTTACTTCTTTTACCTTTTTCCTAATTACTGTTTAAAACAACATTGCGATACTTCAAGTAATTTCGCAGAAATGACAAGTTTCAATGGTAAGGTTAGGTACAACAATGCAATTGTTTATATTGGTTTATAGTTGTTATAAAATTATTATCATTACCCTGCTTTAATAGCATGGCCGAGACTGTTTTCCTGATCTTGTGTCGCTGCTCTACTGTTTACATCATACTAGCTGCAATTTGATCCTGTGGTTCTCCACAGAGATCCGTAGGAATAAGGAATTTTTAATGTTAGTATGTTACAGCTGGGGGCAAGACTGTTTTCCACTTTAATTGGTTTTGTATTTCAGGTGAATATTTAACTGTAAAATAATTCTGCCGTAGCTAATGAAATAAATGAACTATTGTAAAGCCATTTTACACTGGAAGTACGTAGGTAAGAATTTTTAAATTTTTGTTTGCCATTGTTTCAATGCACCCCTATGCTCAATGTTAACCTATTTCCTATTTGAGTATTCTAAATTAATAAAACATGTATAAAGCCCTAGTTACCTTATTGTTTTACATAGAAGTTAGATGATTTTTGTGGTGTCTCTTTCTTTTCTCAATTAAGGTACCATAATAAAACCCAAATAATTTTTTGTGTAAAACAGTTTTATGTTTTGCTGATTTAGTGGATTTGTTTCCCTTGCTGCGTGGCAGATGGTGAAATTTACATGTTCATGTACATTCACAAGAAAATTATCTTTACCAGTAATAATTGTTTGTTAAAGAAATTAAAATTTTTCAACAGGTGGCTGTGAAAAGGGAAGATGCTGTCAACCGAGAAATGTCGAGGAAACTCTCGGAGGACAAGAAAATGAGCAAGAAGGAAAAGGATGAGAGGTAAATAGGCAGACTTGTTTCGCTAGAATTTTGCATACAAATAAAGAGAATAATTCCTGTCAGGAATTGTTATACAAACATGCATACAAGCATTAAAAATTTCTAAACACTGTAAAAAAAAAATATCTTAATTTGGGTCAAAAGTTAGTTAAGAGTGTAAGGTTATAAATTAAAATTAAATGCATTAAATTTTAAGAAATTGGTGAGAAAATATAAAAGTTTCTTTCCCAAAAAATTGTTGAAGGTTTATCTTTTATTTTTATTTTTTAGATTTGTTTATAAAATGGTAATAAATTTAGAGCCTGATAATTAATTATTTGAATATTTAATATTTTTGTTTATTTGAGGTAGATGAAGCTATCTACAAAATGTACTTGTTCTATAATACTCTGTAATTTCTCTTATTGTAATAACTTAAAAATTAAAAGCTTTATCAGCATAATTTTTTTATGATTTTTTTAACACTATTTATGCCAAGGCATTCACTGAGGGACAGTTTTTCAGACCAATTGAATCTTAATCCTAAAAACTAATGACTTATTAATTGGACTTAGGCCTAGATATCTAGGATTGGTGATCATTTCACAGACATTCTATTTATCAAATATTTAATGGTAGATATTAACAGATGATTGTTTAAACGTTTGATTGCAGACAATTGTATGAGTGTATTCGAATCTAGTAAATAATTAATTGATTAAAAAAATCTGAAAACTAATTTGTAGAGTCAGCTTTTATTCATTTACAAAATTAGTAATTACCTAAATTATTGCACATGAAACTAACTCAACCAAACATATGCCACTGTATGTCATAGAGAAACCTCAATAATTGAGGGGAAAATGATGAATACACAACACAAATAAAACATCAAGACGATTTTGGCTTGTTTCCTGTGTGTTTTTCTAATCATAATTTTTGCGCATTTGAGGTTTCTCTACGACATTCAGTGTTGCCAGCAAAGGCGTAGGTTCAAAATTTAATTCAATCTTTTCAATTGCAAGAATGATAAAAAGAAAACTAACCATTACACTCATTTCAACCATTGGTATTCAGTCCAAACATATTTATGAAAGATCAAATACTTGCAGTGATGGAATTTTACTTTCGTAGAATGGCGAAATGACTTTCTATAAATCATTTTTTTCCTTCAATGAGATTTAATTATACAGAGATTTATAAGAGAATTAAGTAGCACAATTAGTAGTTGCTGTTGGTTGTTTGTTCTTTTAGAATCCTGTGGAAGAAGAATGAAGTAGCTGATTTCGAGGCCACAACCTTCTCCATCTTCTACAACAACGCATTGTTTCTGGCGCTGGTCATCTTTTCCAGCTTCTACGTTCTTAAGGCGTTCACACCTGCCGTGTATCCTTTGTGGCAGGAATGTACGCATGTTCACTTAATGTGCGGTTTCAGTGTTTGTCTCAGCGTGTCCACAGATCAGGAAAGTCACGAAAATGTAATTGGAGGACTGATCCCGAACAGTAATAAAGCTGGACGTTGAAAATTAAATTTTAAACAGCTGTTCGCTAACATGCGTTTCGTGTTTCGACACCTTGCTTTGGTTTATGAACACACATAAAATAAAATAAAAATCATGTGGAAATTATCTTTGAAAAGGCTTTTAGCTTTCTAACTAAACCTTTTTAGTTTGAAATTGAAATAACTCCAACCCGAACAGGTTCATAATACATGCAACAAGTTGCATAGTTAGACATATTCCAGTGAAATATTTCAAAGTGCGGAGAAATCGTGGTAATAGTTAGGGTTGTAGTTTACTATTTGCAGTGACGATTGTGATGACGTTCCACACAACCTAAATTACCGTATTCACTCGCGTAATGTCCGCCCTCGCATAATGTCCGCACCCTTTATTTATATATCCTTAAAAGAAAAAATTAAAAATTCGCATAATGTCCGCACTAGTCATCTACGGCGGGCAACACAACTTTGGCCACCCCTAAAGGACGCAGTACGAATGGAAAGTTGACGGCTCTGTAAACAAAGCAGTGACCTTGAGCTGTCCTTTCTCTCCTGTCCTGAAAGGGTGGGGAAATTCGTTGAACTGAACAAAGCACGGTAACGGTAAACACAGCTGACCAACACGGACGCAAGTTCCAGGCATGAGTTTCCCGTCGAGTCTTGTAGTGTAGAGTACAGAATGGGTAAATATAAATCCTTCACTGCGCGGTTTAAATTAAGAGTTGTTCGTTATGCTGAAGAGCATGGGAACAGGGCTGCTGAAAGGGAGTTTGAAGTGCACGAAAAAATTGTTCGTCAGTGGCGGAAAATAAAAGAACAGTTGCAGTCAACAAATGCAACATGGCGTGGATCAGTCTTGTTTTCTGTTGAGGTAAGACACGCAGTGCAGCGTAAAAGAAACGTCAACTTTAATTAGTGTGTACCCTGTTTTACGTGTCTGGACAGAACAGAATCCCTCCCTTGGTCATTCTCACGCTCTAAATGTATCCTTCCCCTTCCTCCTCCGCTACGTCACTAAGGCCATCAGAATGCCGGGAGGGGGGGGGGGGGAGTACAGTGCGCAGCAGATGTGGAACTGGTGAGTCACTGCGCTGTTGCCAGCTCGCTGGTTCCCTACGCGCCGCACGTAAGGATATGGTACGGCTAAAATATTGCAGCCGTGCCGTTAATAGCCGTTTTAATCCATCACATATTAATCACATTAATAAGGCACACGTAACCACACTTATTTCAGTGTAGCGCGTAATTTTTTTTAATGTTCCGGCAGATGCGAGACAGTTACCGGTGGCAATTACAGCAAAGTAAACATGGTCTAAGCCAGGTTGTTTGCAAGCGATCCCGCAGCAATATTCTTTTAAAATAGCTAGTGAAATCCAAATTGATTTTAGATACGTTTTGTGCCTTTTTAGTAATAATTAAGACACAAAATTTTGTATTTTTGTATTTTTCCTCGCATAATGTCCGCACCCTATTTTTTTTGGCCAAAAATGTGGTAAAATTACTGCGGACATTACGCGAGTGATTACGGTATGTGCAGACCTACAGTTGACTAACCAAATTACTTCCTCTTGAGATGTGAGAATTATTTCTGTAACATCTGCTGTATTCACCTAAACCTGCTTATTGGTTTGACTGTGCCAAACATATCATAGGTTTTTTTTTTAATTATTATTAATTTTAAAAATGGCTACTAGCATCTACTTTTGCATGTTCAGTAATTGAACTACTATTGTTTGTGGAGAGCTTTCAAATCTTTCATTGGCTCACGTACGTAGCAAGTCATTATCTATCTTGCTATGGCAGTCAACATGGCATCTAATATTTTGTTGTGCCTTAACAAACTCTGCGCAAGTAGCGTAGCTGCGGAATGGTAGGCACAAAATTAGTCATATTCTCGTCAGCATATTAAGCTAACATTTCAAGAACGCATCTTCCATGTCCAATTATTTTTATAAAGAGTATTTTTTTTTCTAGTGCAATTACTGGTCAAAATCAGATAAAACTCTAGTTTTGGTCATGACTTTTCCAAGACGTCAAAATAGCATTTTAAGAGGTTAGTTAACATTAGAAATGGGCCAATCAAATCCTCAAATCCTTAGTATTCTATATATTCAAGGGAAAAGAATCAAAGAAAAATATATGAGGAAAAAATGAAATAAATTTCCTGACAACCTCTGAAGTTTAGAAGGTAATTTTTTTTCTTATCATGTTACCATTCCTCAAGATATTGTACAAATGAAATTACAATTGTATTGATTCTGAAAACTTAGTTTGTGAAACACACATTTATAAAGGATTGAATGTGTTAACATTTTTTGACCCTCAAGACGTAGATCCATATTCGAGATTTAGATTCGAGATTTAGATTCGAGATAATTGGGTATCAGTAGGGACCGGAAAAATTTGTGGGTTCAGTGACCTGTAGGATGAACCCCATAGTTCTACGTACTCTCGGTCAAATGCCACCCACTCAGTGGCTGCTGTCTTGTGAGACGTCCCAACGTAGCAGCCTGTGATTTGATAAAGCTTTGGTTGGGTGTTTCTCATTGGCCCAGAGTCATCCATGTGAGTTGTGAGCCAATAGCAGAGGCAGCACTGAGGTATAACTATTTGTATTTTAGCCTATCGCGAAATCAATTCGCGAATTTTTCCGGTCTCTAGGTATCAGTGAAGTTCCTCCAATTAGTAATTATGTTTTTACCTTGACGAGCTCACAGGAACTACGTGTTGTCTGTCGGAGCAGCTGGGGGTCTTCTCGCCTTGCTGTCCACGGGCTCGCAGTAGTGCCACTCGTCGCAGGAAGTATTGTTAGTTTGATAATTTCTAATAAACGTTGAATGTGGTGGATTTTTACACACGTGGAGTCTTTTTTTTTTTTTTTTTTACCTGTGCCCTCACATCTGTTGTGCCATATTTATAGCACGGAGCTGTCTCCAAGACTGTTGTGTTGATACGCTTGAAAGGGACAGCATTTCTAATTTATAGCACCTTAAAGTATCAGTAATTAACTGCTAATTTCTTGGTATTTATTTCACTGCAATTTAAACATGAAAATGAATACAGTACAGCACTTAATAAAAACTTATCACAAATTTTATTTTCAAAATAAAATACAATCGTTCAGATAAAATATCTTCGTGTATGCAGCTTAGTTCTGGTAGTTTACTAAATACATATAAACTTAATAAACAAAAACTTTAATATCTAGGGGTGGTGAAGGGGACGGGGGAGATAGGGATTTGTGAGAATTACATTTATTTCTTTCTTTCCTTCAATTCTAGTTTTTGATTCATTATGATGAAAAGTACGGATAAAAACATATACTGAGATGCAAAATTAGATTTCAGTCTCTCTCTTTAATGACAAGTAGGAACTATTATGGTACCCTTTTTACAAAAAGATATCTGGTTCTCCTTTTCAGTCTTAAATGTTTTGTGGAAAGATTTCAGAATGCGAACTTACTGCACGTACTTTTCCAAGAAAGCACGTGCGGTTCATTACGATGCACTCTCGAGAGTGCTACGCGCAGAAATCTTCACTCGTCAAGTTGACGTCGGCGTTGCCTTGCTCCGCACCGAGGCCCGAGGCGACGCTACGCCAGCACCCGGAGGCGAGGCTTCGTCACTTTCTGGACGTTCTCCATCTCGCGGTATCGCGATGCAGACTCCAGAAGCGAGTGCTCGCTGTCCTTGAAGTCTTCTTCGTCGAACCCCTCCACTTTCAGGTAGTGGTGCGCGTGAGCCTGCCAAACGACACGTCAATCAGCACAGTCAACTCTCTACCGAAGGAAATATTCCCTCGCTATCTTGGAATTCTGTATATTACCTTTGAATGTATATACTGTATAGAAGTCGCGAGTGGATAGGATTTACTCTACGTTTTTCAGAAGCGTAGGATGAGCAGCTTGGGAACTTCACCGCTGCAGTGCGCTGTCGTAACGCCCTGTATCGTCTTGTTGTTATTTACACATTAGAGCGCAGCACAGTCGCCCGCTGTCATTCCCCGCACCCCCCACCAATCATTCACTGCAGCTCAAGGTCGATGCCCTAGAGATGGTGGCGATTGCGGCGGTGAATTAACCAACTACCTCAAAACCGTATTAGAAATTTTAACCTGGGCTGGCGACTTCTATACAGTATATATATTCAAAGATATTACTATCTTATCAGCCGGTTAGACAAACCCAGCTTGAGACACTTGCCTGAGTAAATATTTTTGGGACCAAGTGTAACTATTACAGCAATCCCCTGCATAAAAGAAAACCGGCCACAAGGACGAGATCAACTTTTGGTTATGAAAAAATTGTCAAATAAATGCATGCCCTTGTACAAGACATAAGAACCACTTCGTTCCAGGGCATGGAAACAACACAACCTTGCTCATACACGTGCGATATAAAATTTTTGGTGGTGTGTTGGAAGGCTATTACGTTAGTGTAGAGAAGCTTCAGAAGAATTAAAAAAAAACATGTAAGCGTCTTTTAGTACTTGCCAGTGATGTGTAACATCTCACCTCAACAACAAGCAAATTCATCTACACATAGGACGTTCGGAACTTGGACATGAAATTTAACATTGAATTCTTTAAAATAATGCAGAGTGTGATAAATACATGCAAACTGGGTTTTCAGCTACATTTTTGGATGCAAATCTCACGTAATTCACACCTGCCACTAAAATTCATTGTCAGAATAGTGAAAACGGCTATGTTGACTGTTGAACCATTCAATTAGCAGACTGAAATTTTAAACTATTGAAACTTGAAAGAAATATTAAAACCCTAGCTTTGGACCTGAATTCCAACAAAAAATTGTTATTACAATACTGCCTATATTGTTAAAATTCACTAAAACTGTTAATACTATAACATTTACATCATAGATAGCAGCACCATCACTCGCTACTTCCTACACATATCCATCACATTCTTGAAATTACTCCCACCAAATGCTATATACTAAAATCTATGATGTTGCACATGAATAATTGTTTATGTTTATAACAATGTAAGATTTGACGGCCTAGAAGAATGGGAAGGGAGGATGGAGAGTGCAAGATATATTTTTCTCGCCACTGTGACTGGAACTTGCTGACCAGTTGGGGAAACCTACAACTCACGTAGTTTCGGTTCCCTGCAAGAATTTCCGAAGATTTCCTAAGTTTTGCGTTTTGGTATTAACGCCACTTCAGCCGTTAAATCAGAAGTTTCCAATGAAAACAAGCATGTTGTGACTAACCTAACCCTTAGATTTTTTAAATTTCAATTTTTGAGAGAAATCCGAAGTTGCACAAACGTGGTAGGGAACCGAAACTACGTGAGTTGTAGGCTTCCCGACCAGCTGTCTTATAAACAAAAGAGAGAACGTAAGTTTTTTAACCGCCATGCTTTTAAAATCTGAGACCTTATGAAGCATAAAGTAAAACATGACAGTTGCAGAACACAAATCGCTGCTGGCAGGTATTTGTAAGTACGGAGGATACAAGTGTTCAAAAAAAGACTCGAGTGACTTAATTAATTTTAAAAATCTCTTCATTCTCTGCCGCAAAAAAAGCATCAAGTCCACACAAACCTCGCAAACTTCGTGCAACAGCCACGTCAGTAATATTACATAACTCAACCTGCAAACGTCCGGGGCACTGCGTCGGCCCTTTTATTACCGATACACCTGTAATATTAAAACTTTTTAAGCTAAATTAACAGAACTTTAGTCTAAATTTAAGTTCCAGTTTGGCTTTAAAAAGTTTAAGTTTTATTTGTCAAATTTTCTGGGGGAGAACCTCTTCCATTAAGGTCCCTTTCCAAAATATTAGGGCCACCACTATTGTCATGTAAGATGACAAGTTTTTCAAATTTGCATACAATTATTTTACGCACACAAGTTAATATGTGAATATGGTTACGTGCTGCAGTCAGTTTATATCAGTTTACATTTTGAGAAATTAATTTTTTTCACTGTTATGCCAAAAATATAAATAAGTCAAAAGTCTCAACATTATATCAATAAATCCAAAATGGCAGGAATAAATCCCTCTGCATTTACTGAAGGATCTAATTTACACACAACATTCACTAATATACAGCATGATCAAAACTAGGCTTCCACAGAACACCAAAACAAGTTGTTTTTTGTTAAGGAACAAATATTCAGAAACAAAACTCTGCAAGTTACAGGCAACGTTTTACTCTGAGTTTGATGAATTTTTTTTATAACTGATCTTGAAACAAAATAAAAAAAAATTGCTCTCTGAAAATATGAATAGAAACTACCCTCATCCTACCAACAAAAGCCGCTCCACTCTGTGAAGACAATAATAATGCCAGGTACTTCAGCTAGTTCCACTATAAAGAAAAGCGGAAAAAATCAACAATAAATGACATAACTGACGTTTCCACTGCACAGGGTTCCTACGCCGCCTTAAATTGTCGAGCTGGCTGCAGGTGGAGTATGGGAGCCCACAAGCCCCTTCCCACCAGCGAGAGGCGTGTGTCGCCTGGCCTATTAGCGGCCAGTCAATCACGGCCTTCCCCCTCCTCTGCACACACCGCGTCAGTCATTGAGCTCGCCAGTCTGGTGGGATGAGATGAAAGACGGCCTGGATGCCAAGAGATCTGGAGCAATCTTGGGGGATGGGCGAGGCGTTACGCCATTGGGTCAGGGACGCTTGCGGCATCAAACGCGGTGTCCGGATACTTCCACGCCCCCCCTCCAGGAGTAGAGTGTCTCTACCTTTCAGCACGTGACACCGGCTGAAGGCCTGGCTACCGAGGAAGAGTCTCTCTGGTAGCGATGCCAGCAAGGGTGACCCGCGAGATAGAGTCTCGACCCCTTATCGTAGCGAGTCGGGGGTAGTCATCGACGACTACAGTGAGCAGACAGAGACCGGCAGACGGGCGAGTAACTGTTGAGCCGAGCTCCCAGTGTGCAGGCTAATGTGCGAGTGATCAGCGCGAGACTAATTTTACAGACAGACATTGTATTGAGTGTGTTCTTGATTAAATTTAAATTGTAGTTATTAGTAATTAATAAAAACTATAAAAATTAATTGGACTATCCTTACAAACCCGTTTGCCCCACTCATAACTTTTTCACTAGAAAGTACTAAAAAAATTTTAATTGAATAAGGACCTTTAAGAGTCCTTAGATTTCACTAATATAATTCTTAGAGACTCCTTCATGCAAGTAATGGATAAATGCTGATATTTATAATGTTATTTTGTTTTCGACTTGGCACAAACAATGCTTAGTGCATGCTCGCTACAATTGGAAAATTTAGGTCTACGTGGTCAGATCTTGTATATGAGAAATCATTTAAAATTGTTTTTTCACAGTATCTCGTCTTTAAACTAAAGAGTGTTTTACTGTTATAGAGTAAAAATGTAGGTAATTAGTGATAAAGTTAAATGATAGGGCTATAAATATCAGATAGACACCATGCTGAGGTGATACTGTTCCAGATATACAGTAAAACTTCACTACAACAAACTTCAAGGGCCCAAGATTGCCAGTGGTTTATTGTAGTGAAGTTCTTTATACTGAAATCATAAAAAATTGCATTATTTTTGGTTATGCCTATTAACAACATAAAAAGTATGTTAGCAACTGTATAAAAATTACTTATTTCTCAATTCATCACAATAAAAAAATCATGAAAACTTGTAAATACTGTAAACACATTAAGAATAAAAATATGTAATATTTATCAATTCTAGTTTAACTGATTTTCTCTTTAAAAACAGATGGTGCAGACTCAAGTTCATGGGAACACATTAAAAAAACACTGTTCTAAAATATAAAAGTAAGACTATGTAATTATATGAAGTAAACTAAACTGATTTCAACAACAAACACACAATTCACTTTGATTTTGAAAAAAAAGTCTTTAATTGATGACTGCTTTTTCATTGCCCCCAGTTCCCGAGTTACATCCTTCTCAATACTTTGGAGAACTCCCATGTGGTGAGATAAATTTGCGGATGTTAAGAACAGCCTCTCCAACACATCTAGTGCAGCAGCAAATATTTCCTCTTCCCGAGGCCGCTTGAGCTCAACCTCTTCTGTATCATCCTCCTCGTCTTCGTTTGCCTGGGCGGTCTCCTCGTCACAATCTGAAGTTGTCTCATCTGAAACAGGAGGACATGTTGTCAGCTGATTATCAATGGTAGAAAAATCGTTGAATGATGACTGGCAGCTATCAAATTATTTTTGCACTTCCACCCATTCAGCTTCACATTTATCTGCATCAATCAATACAGTCATCTCCACTTGAACTTGCAGGGAACCCGGCCTTGGCAAAAAACAATTCACAACAGTGCTAGGCTTGATTCGGCTCCATGCCGAACAAAGTCTGTGGATAGCTTGCAAAATGTTCCACTTTAAAGCACTTGCTTCTTTACCACAATCCATCTGTCGCAGAAGAAACTGCACCAGTTGTCTTTTATAATCTCGTTTCACCTGTGCTATGATGCCCTGATCAAGTGGTTGTAATGTACTGGTGCAATTTGGTGGAAGGAAAACCACTGTGATGTTCCTTAGAGCAGCAAAATTAGCATTATGGGCAGCACAATGGTCAATAAACAACAATACCTTCTGGTTTTGCACACCCATCCTTGAGTCAAAACGGTTGAGCCACTCTTGAAACAATGATGAGGTCATCCAAGAGTTCTTGTTGTTCCTTTTTCTTGCATGGCAAGTGTTTTATATTTTTGAAACAACGTGGTTTGGCAAATTTACCAACAACTATTGGTTCCATTTTTTTCAGAACCATCGCTGTTTACACAAAAAAGCACTGTGAAACGTTCTTTGCTTCTTTTGCCTCCATGGCATGTTTGACCCCTAACCTCCAAAGTTCTATCAGGAAGGAGATTAAAAAATATTCCCGCCTCATCAGCATTAAAAAATATCTTTCTTATAACCGGAAATCAGAGAATCCAGTTCGGCTGCACAGTGACATCAACAGCAGCAGCTTCACCAAACACTTTCAGGGTACTCAAGTTGTACCTTGCCTTAAATCTGTGTAGCCACCCACCTGAAGCTTGAAAGTTGTCAAATCCCAATTTTAGGGCTTCTTCGAGTGCCTTCTCCTGCAAGACATTCCCAGCTACTAGTATGCGTGATGCTCTTGACTGCATCAACAAACAATCGCTTCTCCGGGACTTCATATGGTGCCACTGAAATACGTTTTCGGCTATGGGATAAAAAAATCATGTTTCATAATTTCAGACTGCTGATTTAAAATCGTGGACAAAGTAGATTTCGCGATTCCAAATTCTGTCGGTTTTCTTCTTCCCGTCGCCTACTGCTTTAATTATAGCTAGTTTCGTTTTCATATCAATTGATTTCCGCTTTCTCGGCAACATTTTGTCAAAACAATATGAAAACGTCAACAGAAAAATCACAAACTTTAAAACTCACACAATACTTTTTACAATTTACGTAACACGTTACGTATTGCGGGCGCGAAATAAAAACACACAACACGGGTATGACGTAATGGTGTATACAAAACATCTGCAATGGAAAATGGCCTTTGGCGGCGGATGCTAGAAGTAGGAGCGCTGCGCTGTTATTGTGTGCCGTATTGTTTTGCTTCTTACGTTTCGTTATCATTTCATAACGAAATTTTGAGACGGAAGTACTTATGATGATTTTCCAGCGTATATACGGTGTTCCTTAACGTGAATAGTTTGTAAACCTCTCGCAAAATATTGCTGGAAAAAACATATAGTTGAAAATACATAATATACATATGATTGCATTGCGTTTTGGCGGGACCGTAGGAGATGTTCGTTATAGTGAAGTGTCTGTTATCCTAAAGTTCGTTAATGTGATGCTTTACTGTAATTCTGGAATAATAGGGTCTTATCTGTAAGAAATGAACCAAGCAACATATTATTATGTGTATTATCTATTTAACATTGTTATCCTCTTGTATTTTGTGAAATTACGAATGATTTTATACCACTTGATAGTAGTGAGGGCGTTCCTAAAAACTCGTTAGTTTCTGATTGCACAAGAGGGTACAATGCTGCTGTAAAGAGCGTCGCCCGTGCAGAAAGCAGGGTGGCGTCAGGAGGGAGATGACGTACCTTCCTGCGGTAGAGCTTGGCGAACTGGCTCGCAGCATCGCTGAAGAGCACCGCCGTGCTGGAGGAGTTGGAGAGGGCCAGGATCGAGGTGACGTACCTTCCTGCGGTAGAGCTTGGCGAACTGGCTCGCAGCGTCGCTGAAGAGCACCGCCATGCTGGAGGAGTTGGCGAGGGCCAGGAGGGAGGTGACGTACCTTCCTGCGGTAGAGCTTGGCGAACTGGCTCGCCGCGTCGCTGAAGAGCACCGCCGTGCTGGAGGAGTTGGCGAGGGCCAGGAGGGAGGTGACGTACCTTCCTGCGGTAGAGCTTGGCGAACTGGCTCGCAGCGTCGCTGAAGAGCGCCGCCGTGCTGGAGGAGTTGGCGAGGGCCAGGATCGAGGTGACGTACCTTCCTGCGGTAGAGCTTGGCGAACTGGCTCGCAGCGTCGCTGAAGAGCACCGCCATGCTGGAGGAGTTGGCGAGGGCCAGGAGGGAGGTGACGTACCTTCCTGCGGTAGAGCTTGGCGAACTGGCTCGCAGCGTCGCTGAAGAGCACCGCCATGCTGGAGGAGTTGGCGAGGGCCAGGAGGGAGGTGACGTACCTTCCTGCGGTAGAGCTTGGCGAACTGGCTCGCAGCGTCGCTGAAGAGCACCGCCATGCTGGAGGAGTTGGCCAGGGCCAGGAGGGAGGTGACGTACCTTCCTGCGGTAGAGCTTGGCGAACTGGCTCGCAGCGTCCCTGATGAGCACCGCCGTGCTGGAGGAGTTGGCGAGGGTCAGGAGGGAGGTGACGTACCTTCCTGCGGTAGAGCTTGGCGAACTGGCTCGCAGCGTCGCTGAAGAGCACCGCCATGCTGGAGGAGTTGGCGAGGACCAGGAGGGAGGTGACGTACCTTCCTGAGGTAGAGCTTGGCGAACTGGCTCGCAGCGTCGCTGAAGAGCACCGCCGTGCTGGAGGAGTTGGCGAGGGCCAGGAGGGAGGTGACGTACCTTCCTGCGGTAGAGCTTGGCGAACTGGCTCGCAGCGTCGCTGAAGAGCGCCGCCGTGCTGGAGGAGTTGGTGAGGGCCAGGAGGGAGGTGACGTACCTTCCTGCGGTAGAGCTTGGCGAACTGGCTCGCAGCGTCGCTGAAGAGCACCGCCGTGCTGGAGGAGTTGGCGAGGGTCAGGAGGGAGGTGACGTACCTTCCTGCGGTAGAGCTTGGCGAACTGGCTCGCAGCGTCGCTGAAGAGCACCACCGTGCTGGAGGAGTTGGAGAGGGCCAGGATCGAGGTGACGTACCTTCCTGCGGTAGAGCTTGGCGAACTGGCTCGCAGCGTCGCTGAAGAGCACCGCCATGCTGGAGGAGTTGGCGAGGACCAGGAGGGAGGTGACGTACCTTCCTGAGGTAGAGCTTGGCGAACTGGCTCGCAGCGTCGCTGAAGAGCACCGCCGTGCTGGAGGAGTTGGCGAGGGCCAGGAGGGAGGTGACGTACCTTCCTGCGGTAGAGCTTGGCGAACTGGCTCGCAGCGTCGCTGAAGAGCGCCGCCGTGCTGGAGGAGTTGGCGAGGGCCAGGAGGGACGCAGTTTGGCCCGCGGCGGGCACCCTGCAGAGCCCCACCTTCACCACAGGACCCCACGGCACGAACCTCCGCCGCTTGCACAGTCTGGGAGGCACGAGGTCCAGCACTGTGATCACTTTTATTGTTTAATTTGTTTCGTTTTTAATTCATTAAAGTTCCGTCACTCACGCAGAGATTATCATTACATTTTCCGGTCATTAATATTGGGAGAATTTTCCTGTAGATTTTATTTTGAGCTTTCTTGCATGCGCTGTTGGGTGGCAAATTTACAAGCTTGATTTTACTAAACATTATTTTTTTGAACATAACTACGAACACTTACATGGCTTTCTAACTGCAATTACCTAGTTAAATTTTAGTAAAAATCTATTGAGTAAATGTGACTGTAGTTCACATTCCCACAAAAAAAAAAGTGAGCCACATCCCCAAAGCACTCTGGACAAGTATTACTAAAAATGGTAAAAACCAAAAAAAATTGCCAAAATTACCAAACTACCATTATTCGCATAATTTGCCCACTAATGAGGCGTAGAGGAAAAGAAAGTATGTTCAAAAAATCAGAGTGAAAAATTAAGGTTTTGCTTTGGTGGTTCAGCAAACAAGCAAAAAAAAAGCGCTAGTCTTGGTATATTCATTATACCGATATAAAAATCAACAGCAATACAAAAATTAACATCTGCAAAAATGGTTTTACTTTTTCGGCAGTTAGTTACATTTATAATAACCAGATTATTAAATAATAAAAATATAAATACTATATAAAAATACTTTGAAGAATGTATCCCTAAATATTCCCTTTGCCAACGCACTACAGGCCTGTTATTTATCTCAGCACCAATATTTTACAGCAGGTAGCCTGCTACCATATACAATAACTAGTTATTTAAATTACTTAAAAATGTATAAAATGATATGTCGAAAATACGTACGTATGAAATTATTACAAAAATTATAATTACAACCCTTATTACAAACAAAAGCCTATGAAATTTAAATGCAAATATTTTAAAGTCTTTATAAAAAATAAACAATGTCCCGCTGGGGACGGATTTCTTTAAAGAAAAAAAAATTGAGCAAAAAGATTGTTAATAACAGGTAGTCATAACAGCTCTTGGTACTGGCTTTGCTGCTCACCACAGTTTTGATCAACTGGAGCTCACTCATAACGTCACAAAAAGTACGTTAAAAATATGTCGGCGGTTGTGCTACCTATTTAATCTTCAAGACAAAGTTCATAATCAAAAAGTATTCGCTGACAAAGGGCTTGCAACCATTTAATGCCCAAATGAAAACTATAAGTCAAATTACCATCTTTGACTGACGGTAAATGCGTCACATAGCTAACGCACATCAGGCAATACACATGCTTGCGTAATGTAAAAATAGGTAGCGCACACACTAATCAGTGCCATAGTTCAAAAATGTAAGCGGTGTAACTTTTAGCACCGTGTTCTTCAAAGAAAGTTAGGGCTCAAAACAAACGTCTAGCCCGGGCCATACACACTATTATGGGCCGACATTTTACCTTGAAAGTTCTGGTTGAGTATCTCTCAGCATGCTCTGCGTGCCCAACGCAAGCTAAATGCGTTGAATTTAATATGTTGAAAATTCTGCACTTTTTGTAATTGAAGATGAATTTTCATTAAATATTTTGATCAAATTTATGATTTTTGTTGAATTTCGGTGCTTTATTATGGTGTAATAACTTGCATTTCATGTTATATGGTGGAGTGACATGTTTTTCAGCTTTATCGCAACTCACCATAATAATCCTGTCCCTTCAAATGATAAACTCTACAAAAAAATTCACAAACTTATACAGCAATTAACAAATTCATTCCAAAAACAGTTTAACAGTTACACTGGTCCAAAAAAAAAAAAAATTAATAGGTATATTAAAAAAAAAACTAAAATATTAGAATTTATGCATATTTGTGCCAAGGAATTCACCAAAAATCTATTGTTCCATTCTCATTTGATAATGCAAGCACTGCAGGATTGAATTATTAAATCTATTTCGAGGGTAAAAGGGTAACTTTGAGTTTACAGCACACCCAATATGTAAATTTAACTGGATTTAATCAAACATGATTTTGCCAAAATTACTGTGCCATAATTTGCAGCAACAGTACGATCTGACCTTGTCATTAAGTGTGTCTGTTTTCATAATAGATCCGTATTTCCCAGACTGGACAATTGCAACATTAAAAAATAAAATACGGGAGATCCGTTTAACTTGACAGTACTGTAGCGGGTTACATTTCTATAAAAAAAAAAATTCTGTAGAGCAGTGTAATAAGAACTATGGGTTTTAAATATCATTTCACTGTGTATAAATTTTCCTTTGGTATAACCCTCTTTTATCGCATAATCGTCGCACTCGCATAATCTTCTTACCCATATTTTAGGCTATCAAAATTGGGGTAAAAAAACTTATCGCGTAAACTTTGCATTATGTTTTTGGTCCCACTATTAGATGCCGAGCGCTTATTATAGATATCTTTTCCATATAAAACTATGTATTTTAAAGTAGAAATCTAATATTTATTCGGACATTACCACTTACTTATTTAATTAACGTAAATACGAAGTTGTCTGACGTGTAAATTTTCTTATAAAGACGTCTTAAAAAAGTTATTTCCTTTATCTGATTGTCGGCGTCGCCGCAGTAAACTGTTTACAAACATGTAACCAGCGCTAGTTGGCATAATTCGTGTTTGGTTATGTTGCTGTCCGTATAGAGCGCGCGCACGTAGTCGAATATCGATATCTCGCCGATTGCATGCAACGCGCGCTCTATGTCAGGTGCCGAGTTAACTACATCTGACGGCCCACACTCTTTCGTGGCAAGCGTGTACTACGACAGTTACGCGTTAGTTCACGTCACACATTCAAGTGGCTTGTGTTCGCGTCACAGATTTTTTTTTTTCCTATTTAAAGTTGAAGAAAGGTTTTTTTGTTGCATGAATTATTAATTTAAATTCTTAGGCGTGCTCTTTTGAACTTCACTTTTTAAATAAACTTACCATGAATGGGTTTTGTTCTCATGAATAACTTTACCTATCAAAAAAAATTTTTTTTACGCATAATCGTCGCACCCCTACTTTTCAAACGTGATTTTAGAATAAAATGTGCGACGGTTATGCGAGAAAACACGGTACAGTTAATATTACACTGACGTTTGATAATCACTGAACCGGCTTGGCTCTTGCTCTTCGCTGCACCCGGCAACAAGACACAACAGCACATTACCTCCGCGAGCCAGTGCCACCGGTGCACGCACTAGAGGTGGGTCGCAGAGTATCAACCTGCTACTTTGTAACTGATACACGCCTGTATCAGGTACTGCGAACGAGTACAACTATTCAAGCATCAAGTACTTTAGCGTATCGGTTTACAATCCGCCTGGGACAACGCCAGCACGCACACCTGTCGACGTAGCCGCGCAGGTCCGCCAGGGAGACGGAGCCGCGGCCCGCCAGCGCGGCCGCCAGGAGCACGCCGCCCCAGGGGTCCGTGCCCGTCAGCTGGTTGCGCCGGGACACGGCCGCGACGCACAGGTCTGGCCCGCTGCAACCAACCACGCCCGCTCCGTTAACTGCCTGACAACTTCCGGCCGCGACGCACGGGTCACGCCCGCTGCAACCAACCACACCCTTGTCGGTCAACCCGCTCCGTCAACTGCCCAACAACTCTTCCGGTCACGCCAAGGACACAGACTGTCCTGACGGATACATTGTGTTTGCTTGTTCAATGTGACTTGGGAGTGCCCCACTTCAACCATAATTTTATTTATATATATATTCTTCTTCTTCTTAATATATGTAAATCCAGTGTCCTGATGTTTGTTTCCAGTGAACTCTTCACCAAGTCAACCGATTTCGATGAAAATTGGCATTTATGTGTAATTTTTTCCAACTTGAGAGATAGGATGGTTTTTATTTCGATTAATGGTCTTAATAATTTATAATTAATAATAAATAATAAATAACCAATCGCCATGGGTAAACAAAAAATCATAGGTCATAAACATGCAAACAGTAATTGTGTGACATTTCTCTATGTCCAACAACCTGTCATATACAGTAGCGCTATCCAGTTTGCTTTAACTCGCAGACAGTAAAGCTCCATGTGTTTAGCCCGGGCAACGCCGGGTACTGCAGCTAGTATGTATATATAAAAGAAGAAGAAGATAGCAATTTTGTAGTTATGAAGATTGGGAAATAAATTATATCTTTACATATTTCCAAAATTGTAAGTGTACTCTTTTGTTTCAAAAATAATTAGGGATGAGCCAATAAAATCTTCAGTATGCTTAAGATTTGATATAATCCAATAAAAATATTCAAAGTAAAATACTGAACTAAATTTTAAGTAATTAAAAAATTCAACACGGATATTTCTTATGTATAGAAAGTCCATTTATGGTTTTCTTTCTACCTATTCTATTACAGTTCCCAAATACATTCTACTTTTAAAATGTAAATAGAAATTAAAAAATTTATTGATTAGGGAAATTTGTACATGAAACGAATATTTAAATCGTCGAATGTTTCAAAAATATAGTTAATTTTTTTTTTACTCTTATTAAGGCCTAGATTGAGACTCAAGGAACTGAATAAAAGTATTCTTTTATTATTTGAATTAAAGTTTTGAATTTGAAAAAAATTCAGATTTGACCCTCACTAGTAAAAAATAGAGAAAAGATTTAATGGTTTTATTTTCAGGTCTATTTTTTTCTTAAAACAGGAGATTTCGGTGTTAATGTTATTAACTATTTTTTTATGAACTCTGTGAATTCATAATGATAGCATCATATACAAACAACATAACACCTAGTTGTTCAACGATACTTACTTCACCAAAACATTGTCATTCTGACTGATACATGATACACTTATACAATATAATACTTTGTAATAAGCATTTCTAACTACTGGGAACTATCAATAATAAATCAGCAAGTATATGTGCGTTAAAAAATGTATCAATGCCGTTACGTAAAAATTAGTTACTAATAAGTTTCAATATTAAAAAAAATTAAAATTTTTTTTTTAAATCTATATTTAAAAGGCTACATACATTTTGGTACTACCTCCACGCTAAAATAATTTACATTCAGTGAATTTTAAATGTAAAAAGGTTAACACTTTTGTAATCCGAGTTGAGTTTTGATTAAATATGATAGTTAATTTATGGTGTATTAACTTGCATTTCGGTGTTATTTCGGTTTTATCGCAATTAACCACACGATCGTGTCCCTAGTAACGACCCATCCTGCCAGTGCACAGGTGCAGTATACCACACACGATCGTGTCCCCTAGTAACGACCCATCCTGCCAGTGCACAGATGCAGTACACCACACGATCGTGTCCCCTAGTAACGACCCATCCTGCCAGTGCACAGGTGCAGTACACCACACGATCGTGTCCCCTAGTAACGACCCATCCTGCCAGTGCACAGGTGCAGTACACCACACGATCGTGTCCCCTAGTAACGACCCATCCTGCCAGTGCACAGGTGCAGTACACCACACGATCGTGTCCCCTAGTAACGACCCATCCTGCCAGTGCACAGGTGCAGTACACCACACGATCGTGTCCCCTAGTAACGACCCATCCTGCCAGTGCACAGGTGCAGTACACCACACGATCGTGTCCCTAGTAACGACCCATCCTGCCAGTGCACAGGTGCAGTACACCACACGATCGTGTCCCTAGTAACGACCCATCCTGCCAGTGCACAGGTGCAGTACACCACACGATCGTGTCCCCTAGTAACGACCCATCCTGCCAGTGCACAGGTGCAGTACACCACACGATCGTGTCCCTAGTAACGACCCATCCTGCCAGTGCACAGGTGCAGTACACCACACGATCGTGTCCCTAGTAACGACCCATCCTGCCAGTGCACAGGTGCAGTACACCACACGATCGTGTCCCTAGTAACGACCCATCCTGCCAGTGCACAGGTGCAGTACACCACACGATCGTGTCCCTAGTAACGACCCATCCTGCCAGTGCACAGGTGCAGTACACCACACGATCGTGTCCCCTAGTAACGACCCATCCTGCCAGTGCACAGGTGTAGTACACCACACGATCGTGTCCCTAGTAACGACCCATCCTGCCAGTGCACAGGTGCAGTACACCACACGATCGTGTCCCTAGTAACGACCCATCCTGCTAGTGCACAGGTGCAGTACACCACACGATCGTGTCCCCTAGTAACGACCCATCCTGCCAGTGCACAGGTGCAGTACACCACACGATCGTGTCCCTAGTAACGACCCATCCTGCTAGTGCACAGATGCAGTACACCACACGATCGTGTCCCCTAGTAACGACCCATCCTGCTAGTGCACAGGTGCAGTACACCACACGATCGTGTCCCTAGTAACGGCCCATCCTGCTAGTGCACAGATGCAGAGAACGGGAACCCCCGCACCTGGTCGCGGCCGCCTTGCCCCCGCCCCCGAGGTTGACGGGGCTGAAGCTGCTGGCCACGAAGTGCAGCCCCGGGAAGGGCACCATGTTGGTCGCCAGCTCGCTCACGTCCACGTTCAGCGAGCCGGGGAAGCGTGACCCACTGCAAGCAAACACTTCCCCTCTCTGCACATTGTCCAGGCACAAACGTGCGGCGCGTTTCACTTTTATCATATTATATATCGATGGCTTAGAATGAAAACCTCGTATCACAATTTTTGGACGAAAATACGTTTTTTATGTTTTTGGCTGGAAAACCTCGTATCTCACAAAATGTTTGGCTGAAAGAAATAAAATGTGCATCCTACTGCTTTCTATCGGGAAAAAAAGAAACCACGTATATCAGTAGGGGGGCGAAATAAACGGTTTTTTGTCTCTGCTGTAAAATTTGCATTTAATGAGATACAAGGTTTTCATTCTAAGCCATCGATATATATTTTTTTAATTACATGGTGAAAAATCTTTGAAATTTTGTGTTTTAAACTAATTACAACCTTAAAACTTACCACATGGATAGCAAAACGATATTGCTAAATAATTTTTCTTTAATGAAGATGTGCAAACAAAAATATCCATAAGAATTTCAAGCACTTAAAATGATTTTAGTAGTCACAGAGTAAATTTGCAATAAGTTGAAATACAGACCATAAAGACTTCACTTTTAGTGGAGACAGACATACGGAGAGACTCATATTCGAGGGTAATGCCTTATGGTGAAAATGTTAGATTTTTATGTCCAAAAATTAAAGGTGCAACCCATATGCAAAGGCAACCCTTCTGCGGGTAAATACAATAACAAAAAGTTGGAAAAAATGGTTTAAAATTAAAGAAATTAAGTTTACATATATATAAATTCCCTGGCTAATTTTTATTTTAAATAATTAATATATTTTTCAAGTTTCTGAAGAAGAAAAAAGGAAATCAACATCCAGCCTATCTTCACTTATTTTATTTCAAACCGAACTTTGCTATGCCCTTTCATATTGTGTTTGACTGCATTAAAAAACCATTTGGAACAAAATGCTTTAATGGTTTGGACCTTCAAGGATTGACAGGAGTTCAAGTAAATAAAGACTCTGACAGAAATTGTGCTCTTAGCCTTGTTCATCATGAAACCAAAAAATTCCAGAAACTAGGCTTACCAACTGTTTCCAACAACCCTAAGTTATACTAGCCAACTATTGAAATTCCCATTCCAGTAGAAAAACTTTAATGGTTAATTTCAGCGTAAATCAAACACTGCAAATTGGTTACTCTACAATTAAAACAGACAAATTAATTATTATTGTACATTTTATACTATCTACCGAAGTCAAAATATTTTCCGAAAAATCTGGTTTGAAAATTTCATAGTCCATACACCTAATAGTACTTAACACAAAAATGTACCCATCATCTGCTGCACACAATTCTCCTGTTCATATCTAGGTGTGTACTAAAATATAAAATAAATATATATAAATACATATAAACTTATTTACAACACTTTTGTACTAGCTATTTTATCTCAAGGCTTGTTACATTTGACAATAAAATGTGTGAACACTCATTTCTAATGAGGGCACTATTCATGTTTTCAAGTTTTCACAAATAATTCTGAATTTTCTTTTTTTTCTTTCACCCCTTTTCATATTACTGTTGTTTGTTTGTATTTTTGCCATGATTTATAAAGTATTTTTTTCTAATGTATGCAATGTTTTTATCACAAAGACAAACTGTACAGAAAGCATACGTATCATCTCTATAATGTAAGGAAACTCTTGCACATATAAGGCTCTGAATGCCTGAAAGTACTGCTTGGTTTTCCCGCTCATATATTAAATATTAATATATTTATACTGGCACCACAAATGTAATTAAACACACGTATCTCTAAATAATTATTCATGTAGCACTAAGCATAAAGATTTATGCAAGCTAAATAAATCAATGAATTATATAACTTAATAATTTTTTATCCAAACAACAACACTGCCATTTTGCATACTAATTCACTCAAAAACTCAGACAAATACAGATTCCCAAAAGCCAGAGCTCAACAATGAAACTACGTGATGATTGGCTTGTAGCAGTCAATGGGGAAACAGATGACAGAGATGCATTTTCTTTTGTTTGACCTTGACATCCCATCACTGATACAATACCAAAATCTTCCAAATTTATTTTAATAACATAAAACTGTTGGAAAACCAGTAAAATAACATACATGACTGTACAATCTTACAGTAACATGATTTTGTTTATATTTTACTGATGAATCATACAAGTTGGCAAGTATGCTAAGGTATTTGAAAGTAGTGTTTTATCGCATAATCGTCGCACATTTTATACTAAAATCAAGTTTCAAAAGTAGGGGTGCAACGTTTATGCGAGAAAAAAAAAATTTTGTTAGGTAAAGTTATTCATAAAAAACAAAACCGATTCAATGAAAGTACATTTATTTAAAAAAAAAAGTTTATTATACAAGAGCACGCCAAACAATTTAAATTAACAAGTCATGTAACAAAAACCTTTCTTCAAATTAAAATAGAAAAACAAAATTTGGGACCCAAACGCGAGCCACTTGAATCTGTGACGTGAACTAACACGTAACTATGGTCATAGTACAAACTTACAACGAAAGAGTGCGGGCTATCAAATGTAGTTAACTCTGCACTTGACAGAGAGCGCACATTGCATGAATTGTCAAGATATCGATATTCGACTACTTATGCGCGCTCTATACGAGTGAAATTAAGACTGTTTGGACGGTCCAGAATCTAACTTAACTTTAATTTTTTTATATTCGGTTATAATGAGTACTCGTTACGAGGATTTTTCCCGCCATTGTCAGCTCTCGTAGTAGCGAGGTTCTATTGTATTTAATTTACGGAAATACGTAGTTGTCTGATGTGTAAATTTTCTTTTAAAAACGTTTTTAGACGTTATAACGTTCATCTTTTTGTCTGTGTCGCCGCGGTGTACCGCTTACAAAAATGTAGCTAGCGCTCGTTGCAATCATTAATGTTTGGTTATGTTGCTTCCCGTATAGAGCGCGCACACGTAGCCCAATATTGATATCTCGCCGAGTGCATGCAGCGCGCTATCTCTGTCGGGTGCCGAGTTAACTACATCTGATGGCCCGCTCTCTTTCATGGTGTGTATACGGCGATAGTTACGCGTTCATTCGGCTTGCATTTTGATCACAGATTTTATTTTTCTATTTGAAGTTGAAAGGTTTTTGTTGCATGACTTATCAATTTAAATTGTTTGGCATGCTATTTTATACTCCACGTTTTAAATAAACGTACTTTCCATGAATTTGTTTTGTTTTTATGAATAACTTTATCTAACAAAAAAAAATTCCCACATAATCATCACACCCCTACTTTTCAAACTTTATTTTAGAATAAAAAGTGCGACGATTATGCGAGAAAACACGGTATAAAAATATAAACAATAACAACGAAATTTGCTATTTTAAAAATGATACTGCCCTAAAAATAAAACCATAAAATATTGTCCCAATATTCATAGGTCAACTATGTATGGTATTTGAGCGGTAAACATAGCATTATGTAGCGGAGAAACGACGATGAAGGTTTAATGCAAGTCCCTTGAATTGCTTTCCATAATCTGTACCAGATGTTCAGTTTGAATATTAAGTCTGGGAAAAAAATGTGCTTTAGCCATTTTTCACTCTTCTAAAAAAAAACTAACAAAATAGGTAAACAGAGAACTACTAATCCACCACCAGAGTATCAAATGTTTTTCGTGAACAGACACCACTCGGATGTCTTGAGCAGTTTTCTAAATCGTGAGGTTTCTTCCGGAGCTCTGCAGAGGGGGGGTCATCTAGCCGGGGAAGGTCACCTGGTGAGGTGCAGCAGCATGTTGACGATGATGCTGTTCATGTCCTGGAAAGGCTTGCAGCCCGCGACGAACCTGGACGTCTCCGGGCATCCCGAGCTCGTCTTCAAATGCTCGCACATCTCCACCAGGGCCTGGCGCAGAAACAAAACCTAAACTCCCGTTTCACATTTTTTTAACTGGAAATTTACGGAGTTATTCTCATGTCTACTTAAAGCTAATTGATTTAATAACAAATCCATCCTTTTATTTTACGTCCCCCACAAACTACCAGTGTTACATTATTATATAAAACACTTAAAAAAAAAAAGAGACAGTGTTTGACAATTCACAGGCATGCCCGGCTAAGATGAAAACTGTTCCTTGCACGTGCGCACACTTGAAAGAATGTCCGCAGGAGTTGCAGGTACCTTGGTGTAAAACTCTGTTGATGATCATGATATTATTTGAAAACTGTTAAGATTTAAATTGGAATAAAAGAATTTTTAATTAATTTTGAACTTTATTTTTTTCTTACAACAATAAAACTTCTATTTATTTTACAATATTGCTCCTAGCGAAAATTCACTTTCGCCGATTGTTATTAACAGTTCTGTGCCTTCACGAAATAATTTCCCTGGCGACTCCGTCGTCTAGGTACGAAGATACACGGGAAATAAATCTTGGTGGGTCCATGGACCACCCAAGCCTACAGCACACGTCTGGGGCCTATAAATTCTATCTATACAACTGTTCGAAACTGACAAAATAAAACTGGTTAAAAACTTAGTAGCGACACAGCCTCGGCACCCAGACGTGAGATTATTTGCCTTGATTCACGCCTCATTCACGCCGCCCCTACACGTTCTGTCGGCACAGTACTTGAACAATGACCGACGAAACAAAGCACAGTACAAGGACATGCAGAACAGTAAAAACTGGGGATTTCCCTGGAAAAGCTGCCTTCCTACTGGCTAAAACAATTAGGATTCGGTGATTCCCCGCTCAGAGAACTCTCCCACGGTTCTGGCGAAAGTCTCAGACTCTAACTAACATGGGATACGATAAAGTATTGCCTATCATTTCAGCACCACGCCGTCAGGCCCCTATCTTTCTTTCATCGGAACCACTATCCTTCATTCTAGAAACGTCACTAATACACTATAAAACACAAACAAATGTAAAAACATAGACAAAAAAAAATTTAATTAAATTAAATACTGAAAATCAAACATACATTAATAAAAACCTAGCCAGCTAAATGAAAACCAGGGAAAAAAAATAGTAAAGAGGGTTTTAAAAAAAAACTTGAATATGAAATTAATTACAAGAATATTTCTAATGAGTGAGTGAATATAAATTAGGTCACTGTGACCTTGAACCTAGATAACCAGTTGATCCCTTCTGAATGACAAAAACATAATTTATATTCCTTTAACAATTACTCGTAAAAGCTAGGGTGGGCAGGGAGGGTCTTGTAACATTACAGGTGCAATATTATTATTGGTATAGCAAGTATCATCACTACAAAAATTGACACTGCAAATGTATAGATTCTGAAATACAGACACTGCAAAACTTGCTTACAGCAGAACATTTTGGAAATTTTGGTCTCTGAAATACCCTCTTTTATCGCATTATTGTCGCACGCGCGTAATCGTCGCACCCATATTTTAGGCCGTCAAAATTGGGATAAAAAAACTTCTCGTGTAAACTCACATAATGTTTTTGGTCCCGCTAGTAGATGCCAAGCGCTTTGTGTAGGTATCTTTTCCGTATAAAACAATGTATTTTAAAGTAGAAATCTAATATATCATTCTGTCATTACGACTTACTTAATTAATTAACGGAAAAGTACGTAGTTGTCTGACGTGTAAATTTTCTTTTAAAGACGTTTTTAAAGTTATTTCCTTTATCTGATCGTCTGCGTGCCGCGGTGTAGGTATATTTTCCGTATAAAACAATGTATTTTAAAGTAGAAATCTAAAATTTAATTCCGTCATTACCACTTATTTATTTCATTAACGGAAATACAAAGTTGTCTGACGAGAAAATTTTCTTTTAAAGACGTTTTTAAACATTATTTCCTTTATCTGATTGTCTGCGTATCCGGGCGTACCGCTTATAAAAATGTAGCCAGCGCATCATTCATGTTTGGTTATATTGCTTCCCGTATAGAGCGCGCGCACGTAGTCGAATATCGATATCTCGCCGATTGGATGCAAGGCACGCTCTCTGTCAGGTGCCGAGTTAACTACATTTGATAGCCCACATTCTTTCGTGGCGAGTGTGTACTACGACACATTAGTTCATGTCAGATTAAAGTGGTTTGCGTTCGTGTTCGCGATTTGGTTTTTTTATTTAAAGTTGAAGAAAGGTTTTTGTTTAATGAATTATTAATATAGATTGTTTGGCGTGCTCTTGTATACTCCACCAGTTTTTAAATAAATGTACTTTCCATGAATGGGTTTTGTTTTTATGAATAACTTTACCTAACAATTTTTTTTTTCCGCATAATCGTCGCACCCCTACTTTTCAAACTTTATTTTAGAATAAAATGTGCAACGATTATGCGAGAAAACACAGTACATCACAATACTTTTAAGAACACCCAACATGCAACTTGGAAAATAAACTGCAAAAAGCAAGAGCAGATATTACGTACAAACATCGCAAATATCACAATACATCGGTGATATATTACTCTAAATCGTTTTAACATATTGCACTTGAACACATTATTGAAATTTTGTACGTTTTGCGACGAGTACAACTTTCGAATCCTTGTAACTGTATGTTTTCTGCGACGTCTTCAACTGGACTGAAGTTGTTACAACACACCATAAGACAGTCCAAACCAACAGCGACTTTACGGTCGAATCAGCCCGTTCGGTACCGACTTCTGTCCAGCGGCCAACGAACAAGTGACCAAGGCTACAGAAAACACAGCGCCGCTAAGTCTAGCCAGCAGGTCGCTGAACTCGGTATTTGTGGTGTTGTATCGGGACTGAAGCGCTTGCAACACCCGCCATCCTACAGGCTGCCTCGATCCCCAGCCTCCAATCAAGGAGCGAGAACCGCGTGGGAAAGAGCATGTAAGGAGGTTAGGCCCTGACCTACCCTCAACATTGATTCTTGTAAAGTGGGGGTTTTGAGAATATAAAAAAATATTATTTCTTGTGTTATGTTTGATTTTGCAATATTTGTCTTTGCATTCCTTAGATGTTTTTTTCTATAAGTCCTTTTTTTTTCCTTTGGTGACTTCTGGCGGAGGTAATTATAAATTCAAGATTAAGCTGCATTTTGGGAAGAAGGAGTAAGGAAGGGTCGCCCAGCTGGCGCCAAGAGGTGTTTGAAAGTGCTGTGGCGTGACCTAGTTAGCTGTGATTGGCCAAGTGACGTTTCACTTTATTTGAGAGAAAATCGCTGTAGGCTGCCGCCATATTGTGCCGGAACTATTTTTTTTATAGGTTGCCAGAAGTTATTGTAAGCTGTTAAATAATGGTAAAGTATATGAATTTGTGGTTTAAAATCTTGTATCTTTTTTTTTTGTTAAACTTATGTTACTTTGAAGTGTGTGTTTGGCTGAAGTAAGTGCAAATGTTGACCGCGGAGGGAGAGAGAGGGAGGTAACGGTTAAATGGAAGAAGCTGTGAAAAAAGGCAGTAAAAATAAAGTTTTTCTTTGTAGTTGGGCGTTGTTAAATTTATTACTGGAGAGTTACCCACTACAAGCGCGTCGCAAGGGCCTACCTTGTTGTGCACGGGGAAGACACAGGTGGCGTGACGTAGCAGCTCCCTGGTCGCCAGGGCGACGTTGTACGGGGCGGTGACGACGTCCTCGCTGCCGGCCGGGTACACACACGTCACCAGCCTGCGGGGACCACAGCCGCGAAACATCGGAGTTCAACGTCCGCGGCAACTTGTGAAACAGAAATTCTTGGGACAACAGAATTGTATCCCCTTGGAAAGGGTACCTTTCAGACTTATGGTGGCTGTAGTGTAGGTGGGTAGAAACTGGAAAGGTACCCTTTCCGATTTCTTAAAATACATATTATTTTCTCCTTTAAAATCATGTAAGTTATCCCCTCTAACCTAACCTTACCTAACCTAGCCTAATCTAGCCTAATCTAACCTAACCTAACTTAACCTAAACTAACCTAAACTAAACCTAACCATTCCGAGCACAAACGTGTCGCAAACTGGAAAGGTTTCCTTTCCAAATTCTTCATGATGCATAAAATCATATACTAGTAGGAACAAGGCCATTACAAGGATTTTTGTGGAGGAAGGGGTCAGGTATAACAATCTATATATATAAAAATTTAGCTTCCGTATGTATTTGGCCGCAAAACTCGGAAAGTATACGATGGTTTGGATTGAAATTTTTACAGAACATTGCATCTTAACAGAAGAGTGTTTATATGAAATAAAAGTTTGGGAAAATCCACCGGAAAAGTCGGAAAAAAAAGTTTCTATAACTAAATATCATGGTCACCCAACTTAGTTGTGACCACGCTCGACGATGCTGTACCATTTTGTCGAAGTTCAAGCACATCAGGCTACTCGACCATTGTGCCTTGACGACTATAATTTACACAAATATGCATGGTTGAGCGAAAGAGCCATTCTAGCGGCTAAAAATGTTGACGTACACGATATGAACAATAGTATTATAAACAGAATCGAAGGTGAAACAATGACATACAAATCTATTGATTCAGTAGTGCACCAAAATGAAGCAGTGAACTTTCCAACGGAATTTCTCAATTCACTCGATGTTCCAGGATTACCACCACATATTTTGAATTTGAAAATTGGTGTGCCAATTATATTGCTTCGAAATATCTGTCAGCCTAAATTATGTAATGGTACACGATTAGTAGTTAAAAAATTAATGGATAATCTTATTGAAGCAACAATTTTGATTGGACTTCATAAAGGTGAAGACGTATTACTTCCACGAATGCCACTTATTCCGACAGATATGGCGTTCGAGTTCAAACGACTTCAATTTCCAATACGCCTTGCGTTCGCTATGACCATCAATAAAGCACAAGGACAATCTTTGCAAGTGTGCGGTTTGAATTTAGAAAATGAATGCTTCTCTCATGGACAGTTATATGTCGGGTGCTCCAGAGTCGGTAAACCATCTGATCTATATGTTTATGCAAAAAATGGGAAAACAAGGAATGTAGTCCTTCCATTAGCTTTACAATAAAAATATTTAAGCTAAACACATTTTTATTTCTTCTATTACATTCCACAGCCATGCACAGTAAAATATTAAATTAAACAATGAATTAATATTAAACTGTGCCACAGCAAAGCGTGGCCGGGTTTAGCTAGTTATTTCATATTTTTCAATGAGTCAGTGTTCTTTATAATTTAATTTTTAAAAAAAGACTATCACTTTAAAATCTCATGGAATAGAAGACTTCTATATTTCCAAAGTTTAAACATAGAAATTTAAGAAATGGATTTTTTTTTAAGAAATGGAAAATTGAATTTTTTTTTATATTTTGGGTTTTATTTAATTACTGTCTTCAATACTTTATTTTTAGTCAACTGTTTGATGATGTTAAAACAAGTCTTAGGTCCACGTGGGCAAACCGGCATTAGATACAGACCACATGCAAACACAATTCCTGCCACTTCGGTGTACGAGGCATTTTGGGTAAGATGGTGGGAGGAAACACGTTAATTGTAGCCCACCAAGGATTTAGGATTACAATATCTCTGTAACCTTATGAAGCTAAGTTGCAATTTTCTCATTCTGTCTGCTTTGCTTGTTGTTCCTGCAAGGAAGTGGTCTGGACTGGACCCACCGACCTCCTCCTGGCTGTGTCCGTGGTAGGGAGGGAAAAGCGGGAAAGATTTTGGCTGGATTTGATCTGACAGGTTATAACGTTGCATGGTGGCAAACGGAAGCTTACAGCCAGTAGTGGCCCTATACATTGCAGGGCCCTCTGCTATTTAATTTCTGGAGGCCCTCCCCAGAAAAATTTACTCTTTCGAACATTTTAAACCCAACCAAGAACTTGAATTTTGACGACAGTTTGGCAAATTTATCTTGGAATATTACAAAATTCTTTCCTGCTAAATTAACCTCCGGTCACGTTTATAAATGCTCAAGATGAAATTTCTGTTATAATCACATTGACACCCGTAGCAATAAATTCTTTGAATTTTTTTTTCTTCTAAAACAAACTTGAATTAAAATAGGTATTGACCACCACTTTAAGTTAAAAGATAAATATAAAATTTAATTTTCCTTTTCCCTTTTAATGTCCATATTTTTTTAACAGAACACTAGACAAACGAAATAAATAAAAATGAAAAGCAAAGATTGCAACTCCAAGTTAATAGTGGGCTCCGAACCACTTCAATACCAACTGTACTAATAAATTTGAGTCATGCCGAGGTATTGGGATCAAACCCATGACCCTAACCACATGAGCAAGATGTGTCAGATAGGCTACCTCATAAAATTAAAAAGACACTAAAAAGGGAATTAAGATATAAAATCAGATACTTGACCAACACTAAAAATTACAAAGGCTTACTAATAACCACTTTAGAAAATATTCTTAAACATTTCTGTTATGAATTAAAAATTTTATCCACCTGACAATTTATTGTGTCTATTTGTTTATTAAAAATTGTTGGTATTAAACACATTCTTTTCTTACACTGGCAAAATATCAGCAATATCATGAAATATCGCGAGCAACACAGTGGGTTACTAGTTAGTATAAAATACGTTTCTACTAAGCTAATATTTATTCTAAAGTGCATAAAAGAAAAATTAATCAATTTTAGCAGCAACCTATTGCACACTCAGAACTTTTTACAAGAGTCGATGAAATACTTTACATGACGCGTTGGCACCATTAACCTTGTGTGAACACGTTCTTTCATTTCCAGTTTACGAACAGTAAGTTTTTAAATTAAAATTCTTTACAGCTAGCAGCATAATCGAGGCAGTGACTTTTAGTAGAGTAACGGAAAGTGCGACGCCCAGAAGTTGGGTGATGGCAGAGAAGAGAGTTGAAGAGGGAAAGGGAGAGAAGGGGGGGGGGATAACAAAACAAGTAGTGAGTCAGTAAATTGTACGACTCTTTGGAGGTTTTTCGTTGCCAAGCTTGTTACAATATGGCAGGGGTAGATTACATGATTTGGGGGGGAGGGCCACAGGGGTAAGTGCAACCACCCATCCCCCCCCAGAAGGATAAAATATGCACTGGATAATATGACTTCTGAAGTAATAAAATAAATTATACTAGGTCCAGTCTCTTGGTGCTCCTAAAAAAGTCAATCCTGGATATGCCCCTACTCTATTCCAAACATCCACTGTGTACTACTTTAATATTTAGTGTTATCATTTAAGGCTCAGTCTCACATGCAATGTTACTATATTTTTTTTTATTTTTGCTTCTTTAGTATTGTTTAAGGGTTATTTATAAACATTTAATAAAATACCTCCATTGAATTTGTTGTTCTGTAACCAATATCGTCAACGGATATTCCGTAAATAATAAAATTGGTGCAAAAAGTCGCTATGTTATTACTTGCACAACTTTTTACATCCATTATATTATACTACGTGAACGTATGTTTAAAATGCAAGAGAGGTAACGAGTTAACACTTCATTGATTGATGTGTTACACACGTAATTGGGCTTTCACCTGATGGCAAGTAGTCCTCTCCTCTTTCTCTTTACTCCCCCCCCCCCCCCCCCACTTTTTTTTGTCTTCTCCTCAGATCCTTTGCATCTCTCATCCATATCATTCCTTCATCCAGCCCATTCCACTCCCTCTCCGTCATCCCAAGGGAAGTGTACCTAACTCTTTCCGTCCGTCCCCACTACCTCCGGAGCTTCCACCCGTGGACACCTCTGTGTACCCTAGTCCCCAGCAGCCCCCAGCCCCCCTCTCCCTTCATCACTTCATACAGTCTAACTAACCTCTCCACCCTTGTGATGCTTCCCACCCCAACTCCTTAATCATCCCTCTTGCCCTTCCCTTAAATAATATTAAGGACGAGAAAATTAAAAATTCATCACAGTGAGAATTATCGAGATACAGCGAAACCCCTTATTTACGTTACCGTTATTTACGTTTTCCCGTTATTTGCACTATATTCTTCAGGTCCCGTTTAGTTCCCATTTAGTCCAATACAATACTTTCACGCGAATTACGTCTCAAAAATCGATTCCATCCAGCTATTTACGTCACGTAACAACCATAGTAGGCCTAAAAACATTGTGAAAAAAGTAACGTTTATAGTCGGCAATGAACATTTTAAATCGCCTAATATACATATTTTATAATATGAAAAGTTGCTTTTATTTCTAAACATATAATAATTTTAGCCTAGGCGTGTAAAAGTCCGAGTAATTATAGCAGGAGACAATCTAAAATGTACTAGGGAAAAATGTAAACTAACTCACGAATGTTTAAACGTACCGGGAATGTCGGGAATATTACGACTTTACGAGGCTGCTTGTAAGTTGTGATACTATATTTGTATCACAACTTAGCCGAAATACTGGTACGAGACATAAACTTCACAAGATAAAATGAGCGGAGTCTTGGTAACTGTTTAATACGTATTTTATAATTTTGGAAATATTGTACAGTTGACGCATATTTTTTAAACTAACCATTTATTTCTGGGAATCGTAAATAATTAACTATTGGTATCAAGACATCACGATGAACGTAAACTTGAACATGTCACGGCAGCGAGAAAACTGGTGCGTATACCAATAAACTGGTATTAGAACTGGACAAAACTGGTACACGGGAGGTGGAGCTTATATTTTTTTCCGCTAAGCTCGCATCTATTGGCTGGCTGCTGATGGAACGTCACAAGTCCGGGCGGAGCGTTGAGTGAGTTATACTGCGCATGCGCAGCTCAGAGAACAGAGAGAGCCAGCCGGCGGCTACGCCGCGCCGTAACAACAGCTGATTGAGTACAATGACCTTTCCCCACGCACGGCACGCTATTGACGGTAAATTTCCAATTTGCGGCCCTGTTTTTTTAATTTTTTTACTGTGGTGCAATGCGTATGTGTAATGTAGCCCGTATTAGTTATGAACGCTGCAGGATGCGACTGTATTTTAATTAACTTTAACGTATTTCTTACTTTTCCCTTTATTTACACTTTCCCGCTTTTTACACTTTTTTACTTTGTCCCCATGAAAAGTGCAAATAAGGGGTTTTGCTGTATTTGTTTTATCGTCCGGGTGGATCGTTGGCGTGCGAACGGGAGTGTCACCTGTCGACGTGCGGGTAGAGGTCGGCGAGCCGCGCCAGCAGGCTGGAGCCCAGGCCGGAGCCCGTGCCCCCGCTCAGGGAGTAGAGCAGCACGAAGCCGTGCAGCCGGTCGCAGCGCTCCGCCGCACGCCTCACCGCCTCGGCCAGCCGCGGCCCGTGGCGACGCCCGTGCTGGTGGAAGCCCTCCGCCCTGCGTGCCCACACCGCTCCTCCGTCCCAGCTTCGTCCACACGCACGCACGTTGCATTCTATAACTCATCTAGAATTTCGCCAACAGTGCGGGGAAGCTAACCCTCACAGCATAATTGATATTTTATTTTTAAACATAAATATTGCCAGTGTAACCTAGAGTGTCATAGATTTGTATGTAAGATTATATTACGAGGGTTTTTTTTTTTCAACCTCTGATCGGCTGTAATAAAAAAACGGGAATGAATTGGGAAATTATTTTAATGTCAAAAGAAACGTACATCTTTACTCTATTTTTCCACATAATCACCGTGCAGATTGAGGCATTTGTCGTACCGATGCACCAGCTTTCCAATACCCTCTGCATAAAATGATGCCTCCTGCCTATTCAGCCACGTTTTAACAGTGCCCTGCAGTGTGATTACAGTTTCATTTCTTCATGGCATGCCCATTAATCGATACCCTAATCGCTCGTACACGAATCGACACGTCTCGTAGTGTTTACCCCCTTCAACCAACCATGTGGAGCGGCCAACTCACACCTCAGTTGGGTTTGATCACCCTCCTTACAGTCCGGATTTGGTACCGAGTGACTATCACCCTTTCCCCCACGTTGAAAGAGTGGCTTGGAGGATGATGCTTCAACACCAATGATGAACTGCAGAGCACTGTTAAAACGTGGCTGAATAGGCAGGAGGCATAATTTTATACAGAGGGTATTGGAAAGCTGGTGCATCGGTACGACAAATGCCTCAATCTGCACGGTGATTACGTGGAAAAATAGAGTAAAGATGTACGTTTCTTTTGACATTAAAATAATTTCCCAATTCATTCCCGTTTTTTTATTACAGCCGATCGGAGGTTGAAAAAAAAATAACCCTTGTACTTTGATAAATTTTAATATTTGACATCTATATTACTTTCGATTGTGTAGATGAACTTTGACATAAATAAAAACAATGATCACTGCAGAAGGTAATTTAAAGCAATATTTTAAATATTCGTATCTAGCGTTGCCTTCAACAGTTGGGCGCACAACACGAATCAAAAGATCTTAAAATATTAAATTTAAAAGTATTTGCCGGCTAATTTATAACTCAGTTAGAGTCATGAGTCCTCTATTTCTCTACCGCTGGGATAGTATCTAGTTGCAATTATTTCTTTTTTTTAACCCACATAGCTGATGAAACTTCATGTACCAATACATTACTGCCAATCATATTGACACCTGAACACTTTCTTCATTCATTATACCAGTTTGGTGATTTCATTCCAATTTAAATCACCTAGTTCTTGGCATACAATTCTTTAATTATTTCATACAGCAAAACATTTTATTCAGAACTCACTATTAACAATCCAAAACTTCCATTTTCATTTTAAAACTTTTTTTTTCATTACAAGTCAGCAAAGATATTGCACTTCTTTGCAAAAACAAAGCACATAAAATAAAATAATATTTTCTCATAGCGTTCATTCGAGTCCAAAGACAAAATAAAAGTTATTCAGTTTCATAGTGCTGTGAATATGGCATATTTACAACAGATATTTAGTAAATATTATCTAATAGCAGTAAAAAGTCATGCGTAATCCTTAAGAGGCTGCTCCAGGTGAAGAGGGATGCTAGAGCGTAATCCCAAGGGCCACTCCGGCGAAGGATTCCAGAACGTAATCCCGAAGGCCGCTCCGGAGGAAGGAAAGAGAGAGAGAGTGAGAGAGGAAGTGAGAGAGGAGAGAAGAAAGCAAGTAAAAAGTCACACAAATCTTCACGACTCCAAGCACTTGTGCGACCTTCTCCGCCACCGAATTAACATTTAATAAACATCCAGAGAGAAAAGTTGAGAATGCATGAAAGACAAGAGAGCTTTCATTATAAATTTGCAGGAATATTACTTAACTAATAGTATAATGACAACAGGATTGAATAATCAACATGCGTGTCAAGTCCAAGATTTAGTATGGAAGTTGACTATGTAGTCAACATTGTTTTTGCCTCGCTCGACAACTTGCTTTTTTTCATGCTTTTCCCTGTGACGATGTTGGGTTTGCCTGTAAAAGCAGAAAGTCATCGACTGTGTGCCACGCTCCCGTTTCCGGAGTTGAAAGGGTCTTAGAATCGAGCGAATTTCAGGTGAGTTTGCAGATTCCTCCCATCAGGGGAGGGGGGGGGGGGTGAACAGGGCCGGCACGTCCATACAGGCGAACTAGGCGACCGCCCGGGGCGCCAAGTAGCTGGGGGCGGCACAGCACGACACATAACAGCTGATATAATATGTTTAACGATTATTGAAACTAGATGAGAATGAATTTTTTGTAACAGTTTGGAATGTTTATATTGATATAAGAAATTATTTAAAGTGCACGGTGACCTGTTTATGATTTGTAATAAGTAAAAAAGTAAAAAAAAAAAAAAACACAAGCCTGCTTACGTTTGTTTGCTGACAAAATCCTAGGCTTAAGTGATGTATTTTGAGGCAAGGAAAATTTTTTTTTGGGGTGTCCGGCCGGGGGGGGGGGGAGGGGGGGGTGGCGTGGCATTAAGGTTTTTCGCCCAGGGCACCAACTGACCTTGCACCGGCCCTGTGGGGGGAATCAAAGGCCCGTGAGCCTGTTCCCAGCTCACCAGTTGTTCCCCGAGCCCGGGTAGCTGGTGATGAGGCACCGGCTGTCGAACAGGTGGCGTAGAGGCCCGCGGGAGAAGCGAGCCACCACGCTGTCTTCCATGTCCACGCACACCGCCTGCAACCAGGGAGAAGACCGTGCTGTGGATCGCGATAACTAAAGGTGTATGAAAAGAGCATTTAAAAATTTAATTTTATAGCATCTATTATGTGATTTTTTAGCACTTTGTAGCATTTTAAAAAAAATTGTTTACTCACATTTATTTTTTGTTGATTTTGTTGTAAATAATTAAAGCATATGTACAACGGCTACTTAATAAAGTTTTTAATGCCTACAGCACTACTTATCTTAGCTTAAAGGTAACTTGTAACTATTAAGTAATGACAGAGTGAATTTTAAAATGGAGTTCGCACTGTTTTTGGGGATTTCAGTTGCATGATTTGAAATTATTTAATAAATGTTGAAGTTTCGCAAATAATCGCGGTGATTGAAAAATTTTGCATATATTTAGCATTTATCGCAATTGCGAATTTCATACACCTCTAACGATAACACCTAAATAACACCGCCGAAAAGCATGTCAATGCATCATTTAACACCGGAATGCAAGTTCATACATCGTAATTAGATCCAGAATTATATGGTATTATTTTTAGGCCAATTCAAAAACAGGAGATTTTGGTGTTAAGTGTTTTTATTTTTTATGACTTCTGTTTATTCATAACTACAGCATATTATTTAAACAAATATGGAACTTAAATTATTTTGACTAATATATATTGCACAATAAAATAATTTTTAGTAAGCATGTTTAACTATTTAGAACAAATAAAAAAACTGGCTAGTATTTGTGTGGTTGGAAAATTTACTGGCATAATGTAAAACTGAGTTACCTACTAATAACAGTTGCAGGATAAAAAAAAGTAATTATTTTCCAATTTTTTTTTGTAACATACAATTTCCTGCTAAATAAATTACATTTATCGAATTTGTCATATTAAAACATTAGGTGTTTGTGATTTGAGTTATTTTTTTTGTTTATAAATGCTGATCAGTTTCATGATATTAGTTGCATTACAGTGCTTTATGGTGTATTAACTTGCATTTAGGTGTTATATGGTGCATTGATACGCTTTTCGGTGTTATTTCAGTTTTATCATAATTCACCATATAATCTTATCCCAAACCATAATGCTTCGAAATTCAAATAAAATTATGAAATTTATCAGCACTTTAAGGAAAACTTAACTTTAATCATATATATTTTTATTTTAATATATTAAAATTAATTAACTTAATTTTATCATCTCGAAGTTTGTACCAATCTGTATCTTGAAGCGGCCCGCCGCCTCGTTTGTCGCTACGTCACAGCCTTCCCACCCCTCTCTCCTCTCTCATCTTTTCCTCGTGAGTTTGTTTCCCCCCTCCTTTTTTCAGCTTCCCCACCGATGCTCCGACCGCAGCGCACTCTATGCGAGGCTTTATAAGCAGCCGTCGGCTGTGCCTCGGCCTCATTAGCTTAGCATACTTTGAGCTGTGATAAGCATGTGATCAGTTAGTTTGTTAGGCAGTGGCGGCGCCGAGGGAGAGACTGCTGTGGTTTGATTTTGTTTGCTCGCACGAGATGGCCGTGTGGTAAAGTAGTTACAGTTTTCTCCGAGGATCCCAGCGTTTAAAGTAAGGTAAATGTTTGCCATCATGCAGGTTTGTCTTTGTATGGCTGCTGGGACCTCGATGGTTCGCCTATTCCAGGTTCTTTTCTCTCTTTCATGCCGCGGTTTGCATTGCCGTCCGTTCATGCCTATTGTCTCCTGATGTCGTTGTCCCTTAATTTTTAAGCACTGTAAGTGCCGGTGTCACGAGTTGCCTGCCTGAGTGACTTTGCTATGCTTTTGTCTTTCCTATCTGTTTCTCGCCACGTCTAGGGTAAGTCCTCCCTCGGGCCGTGCACTTGTTACGTATGGAGAGCCCATGGTTCGTAGGAACCTGTAAACGGCCATGCTTGCCTTGATATCTAATCTACATGTTACGATTCTTTAATTCTCTTTTTTAAATATTTTCTTTTGTAACTTGCTTGTTGTAGCTCCGCGCGGAGCACGTTGGTACTCTATGTAATATTTTGTTAGATCCTCGTATAATTTCTAAAGTAAACCTAAATTTCTGTATCATGTATGGGTGCTTCATAGTCACGTAGCTTGTATCATTTTAAAGGTATTATTCGCTGGTGTGCTATGGAATGCTACATTATTGGGCAACGCACACGTTCTTTGTATTTATTCAAAAACATGTTATTTAACTTATTTAACGCAAATTGTAGCGTAAAATGTATGACCGTTTAAGCTCATGAGAATTGAGATTGCATCACGAATGTGTCACATACTTAATGAACTTTGGCTGCGGCCTTATTGGAGCATATGTTGGTGAAGAAATTATCTGAACTTAATTGTCCTCTTTTCGTGTCCTTGTGGACCGGCATAATCTAATTTTGTATTTTGTATGTAATGTGTGAACGTTCAGGGAAAAAATTTATTAAAAGAACACAATTCTATTAAAATTATTATTCTTATTCTTCCAATTCATAGCAATCTGTTTATAGCAATTTATTGTAATTGTTTTTACAAGACACGCTCTGCTAGGTACCCTTAATAGAAAGGGTGAAATTATACAGTCCAATAAGGTTGAGCGTCGTGTGTAACTTGGTGTGAATAGTTGGGTGTCTTGTAATCTTCTTTGTTCACACCACGTTGCAATCTAAGTAGATTGGGAATAAAATAATTTTACTTTACTTGCATCTCTTATCAGTGACTCATTTTTTACATTCCTGACGGCTGCTCCATACGTTTTCCAAACACACAACCACTTGCAGATTTATTTTTATTCCGAATTGGTCTGCCCAAGACATTCATATATTTCGAAAGATTTTGTTTTATTTTTATCTTATATTGTCAAAATGGCACTATTATGGTGAAATTAGCACGAAGAATTATCTTAGTATATTATTTGTTGGAAACATACTATATTTATGAATAAAATGAATTTATAAATATAAAAACATTAACACTGTAATCTCCTGTTTTAAAAATGAAATTTCCATAAAAATAAAACCATAAGATCTTGTCCCTGGCAACATTTCCCAGACCATTAAGCCCTCTAAGCTGTCTCCACTTCTCATTGATCGACAACACAGTCCTGCTCTTTAGTGCCAGGCAGATAATACAAAGTGAATATTTTGCAACAAAATTTGCAACTCTATCAAACGTTCATATAAGCCTGATGCTGTTGGTTGTGCAAGCGGGAATATATTCGACATCAGATACCGGAACAGTAAGGAACAGATTATTCACATGGAAAAGGTTGTTAAATGAATGGAGCAACAAAGGAAAAAAAAAACATCACGGGCCTGACGGGATTGGTGTGAACCAAGCAGTGATACACAAGCGAAAAAGAACTTTAATTTTTTAAAAATTAAAATGCAAATATCCGGGCAGTAATATCGGTTTCACTGCCTGTAAAGAATTGTTTGGAAAGTTCGTGGAAAGGTATGTGACCTATGTGAGTTGAAGGTCACTTACAGGTGAGCAAGTAAATCAGCCAACTGAAGATAGTACATAACTGTTTATCTACTTTTATCTTTTATGCAGTGTTGTATTTGTCATAAAAGTCTTCGATGGTAGACTTATAAAGATAAATGGTGTGACATATTTATCATTGAGTGTTATTCTACGCATTTATATTACCTACATAAAGAATATTTCCCTACAAATTTTGGAACACATTAGGTAAGTAAATTAGCCTTGCTATTTATGGAGACTAATGCTTCAGAATACGCGATTACGAATAACACAAAAATTTTTAGGAACACATTTGTCATGCTAGGTGAAGGATTGGTGTAATTCCCTATTTAACTAACTCAACTGATGATGTCAGCGGACTGTTTGCCCTCATGAATTCTTTAATGTTATTTATTGGGTGTTGATATACTTAAAATGTAATCTCAACGTAATTATAAGTGCCCAAGTTTTGTCGTTTTATTCTAAGTATGTTAAGGCGTAGATGTCATGTCATCTCTGTTTTGCATCGTGGCATAAACCTTTATGCTACTATTACACATTCACAAACAAGGGAATGTGCAATATGGCAATGGAGTCAGTTTGTCTGACTTGTCTATATTCCGGCTGTTCACGTCCGGACGTATGATAGTAAATTTTGATAGTCTTTGGATTGATATACTAATGCTTGAATTATATTTTTGCTTTACTTTAAGTTTTCATTGTATAAATTGTCTGCACTGTGGGTGCATCCCTAATTCAAGCACCAAGCTGTTAAGTAACTTACGTGCAAGGGTTTCTTGTACGGCACACTTTAAAGTGATTATTTCAGTAGAATTGTTTGACATGCCTCGGCCAGTTAATGCAGTGGTCTGGGTTTAACAGACGGTTTTTGAGCCTGAAAAATTATTCTCGTATTATCAATTTACTGTCAAGTTTTGGGCCTTATTTAGAATGGAATACATCTCCCTTAACTGTTAGATTTTGCGGTCGTTACAATGTGTAACCTAGTACCCTCTTTATGAGGTGTTGGTGTGCATGTCACAAATGTAATAAATAAATAAATAAATAAATAAATAAATAAATAAATAAATAGATAAAATAAAATGAATAAAAATAAAATTGGCACACATGCACTATTGTTATATCCAAAATAAGTTTTTATTTTTGTTTAATTATAACTTTTGTTGCTCTTTCACCATCACAAATACACATTCTCTGCATGCCCCTTAACAGAAGGGGCTTACCACGTTTCATTGTAGTTTTGTCGAGCGCAGATTTTAAGATTGTTACGACCCTTGGTCCTAACAGGCTTCAACACTTTCATCCCAGATGCAACGAGTTCAAATCCCATTTACCTTGTACTTGTTGAGTTTATTTGTTTCTAATGACACCACGCTCTCGACCATATGTTAAGCCCACGAAAAAAAATTAATTTTATGCATTTGTACGAAGCCAACCTGTTGGAGAGACTATTTTAAATGTGAGTGTGGGTGTGGGAAAGAAAATTCTCTTTTTTTATGTACATATAGGTCATTCACAAGTATAGTGTTACATATTTATCTTCTATTATGAACTTTTCAGTGTAAGTAGTTGTCGAATTTTACGTCACCACTATATTACAGTTGCAGGTAAAGAATTTAAAGTTAAATAGTATATTGATACTAAACGTAAAATGGAAAATAATGGAAATTTTTTTAGATATGTTAACAAAAGGAATGAGCCCATTAGTTGGTAAAAATAAAACACAATGTATATTTTATTTGTTTCTATTAATTTTTTTTAAAAAAATGCAATTAAAATTATGTGTGAGCTTCTGTGTAAGTACAGCTCGGATAAATTTCCCGTTTCACACAACATTTTCCCCGATACCAATGAATGAATAAATGAATAACGAAGACTAGAATATTTTATTTATAGTAACTAGACTACGATGTAATGGGTATTTGGCCGAACAGTTCCAAGCGTTCAGACAACTCACGCGTTCCAGCAGCTAAAACCGCTTGGCACTGTGAGACAAACATGAACAGCTGCAGCTAGTCCGAGACGAAGGTATTTCATTTTCTCCGTCATCTTTAAGTCAATTATTTTATCTTGCATGTCGGCTTTGAATATATATACTGTATAGAAGTCGCGAGTGGATAGGATTTACTCTACCTTTTTCAGAAGCGCATGATAAGCAGCTTGGGAACTTCACCGTTGCAGTGCGCTGCCGTAACGCCCTGTATCGTCTTAGTTGTTATTTACACGTTAGAGCGCAGCACTGTCGCCTGCTGTCATTCCCCGCACCCCCCAACTATCATTCACTGCAGCTCAAGGTCGTTCAACGGGAGGGGGAAGGGGTGTTTGAAGAGTTCGACACTTGTCCGCTAGGGACCACCACAAGTCGATGCCCTAGAGATGGTGGCGATTGCGGCAGTGAATTAACCAACTACCTCAAATCCGTATTAGAAATTTTAACCTGGGCTGGCGACTTCTATACAGTATATATATTCAAGGACGTCGGTAGTGATGATATATGGAACCGATGGAGAGAATAAAAAGGGATAAGACGTCGGCAGTTCAGGTTGAAAATCGTTGGGAACTCGCCGGCGGGGCTCACCCTGGCGGAGACCCCGGCCTGCGTGAGGTCGGCCAGCGAGTGCAGGCGCCCGGGGGCGTGCTCCGGCACGTGGAAGAAGCTGTGCAAAGCGTCCTGCATCTCGCTCGCCGTGCCGCGCCGCTGCGCCTGGCGCTGGAACCCGTGCTCGCGCAGCGCCAGCGGCCAGAAGGCGGCCCCGATCTGGTTCCCGCACTGCCCCACTGCGACAAGACAGCGACCGTCCCACCACCTTTCGATGCAGCGTTTCCTGAATACATAGCACGGTAAAGGGTTCAGACGAAAAAAAAAATTGTCTGCTAGTAAAAAATTGAAACAAATGCAAACAGTTTTCCCTATTATACTTTAACTTCTCTTCGTCGCAGGGTTGGTTTGATCTCGCCCGATCACGGAAAACTCTTTTCTCCTTGTACGATCGCCGTAAGTATTGATAGCCGTAATTTCAGTGGACCAACTAGGGATGATGAGCTGTCTTGAGTTTAGGTGTCAGTTTTATTTTTTTATTTTTATAATTTACTTATTTCGTAATGCTCTGAAAGAAACAACGTGATTCAAGCCTTCGCCATCACACAGACTTCCACATTATTTTAATCATCAAAACTAATTTAAAACAAAATTATAGAACTAATATGAAAATTCCAAAAAAAAACCTTGAATGTGCTATTTTATAGGATGTATGACTTCGCAATAGACCATCACCCAAAATAAAAATGCTTCCACAGCCCGAGTGACGGCAGAACTTGAGCATGATATTTTTATCGTCAAATTACTATCTCTGGGGAATTTCCATGACTTTTCCAGGATTTCTGAGTAAATTACCTGACTTTCCCTGACCAATTCCAACTTCCCTGACTTTCCAGAACGTGGACACTCCGAGAGCATTGACAGAACTCATCATTAGGAGTAAATGGGTGTTAAACCCACCCACTCACGGCAGTATCTACTACCTTTCCCAACTCTGATTGTCTTAGAGGTGGTGGGGGTAAGTGATCCGACAACATCGATCCAACATTCACAAGGACATAAGCTCGAATCCCGATCTGGCCTGATTTCTGTTTTTATTATGGCTTCAGAAAATCTCTCCACGCAAATGCTGGAGTGATTCTATGCCACTGGCCATGAGCCTGATATCTAGGGACTGGAAAAATTTGTGGGTTCAATGACCACCAGGCTAGACTCCACGATCCTGTGCACACTCGGGCAAACGTCGTCTGTTCACTGGCTGCTGACTTGTGATTGGGAGACTCGTGATTCGATACTGCTTTGACTGAGGGTCTATAATTGGCTCACAGTCCTCCAGGTTAACAGCGAACCAATGGCAGAATTTGCATACAAATAGCATATCGCGAAATGAATCAGCGAATTTTGCAGGTCTCTACTGATATCCTTTGTAACGTTTCAAGAACTGGCTGGCACACAGTCTTCTCGAAGTGCATAGGACAACTATCATATTTGAGCAGTAAAACATTATGTGGCAGAGAAATTAAGATGTAATGCAAAAGTCCCTTAAGAGCATTCAAGAATTTTTATCATTTGTTTTGTGCCTGAAAACATAACTTTTAGCCATTTTAACTCTTCTAAAAATACAGTTCAAAAACTTAATCCAGAAACAAAACTACTTATTGGCCCTCAGTAAATTGTTAAATGCTTTTCGTAATCAGACCCTACTTGGATATCTTGAGTAGTTTTGAAATTGCACTTTTTTTTCCCCCTGAAGCTCTGTACAAAGAATGTGTGCCCGGGGTAGGCGGGACCCTAAACTGCATCCCACGTAGCGTTGAGGCATGCTGAAAGTTTTGCACAATTGACTCGAGTTAGTCTGTCAAGTCAAGCTTGATTTGTGCTCGTTTGGATTCCGACTTTTGAAGGTTCATGCTGCACAGACTTGTGTCTGGAAAAAAAAATAAAGGAGAGAGTATGTCTTTCTGCAGTTTGCGTAGCACGAAGACAATGAGACACAGAGCTGTGAAATTTAGTTCGTCGATTCTACAAGGTCGAGAGCCTTGTTTGCATCGATATGAGATTTTTTCAAAAATATATATTATTTCTATTTTAATTAAAATTATTTAACAATTAATTTTGGATCACATTCTCCCGATAATTTCCATGGCAATGGCTGTTACGTCATCAATGACACTTTCTTTGTCTCCTAGCAACGGCTGTTGCAGTGTTGATGCTTTATTCAGCTCCAAGGCAACATCTTTCTTTAATCGTCTTTCCCACCATATTGTTGGATAAATAAATGGGGATTCACAGACTACAACCCTCACCACCCCTGATACCACCACCCCTCCACAACCACTAATCGCACATTACCTTATATCCTCAAAGCCCAATTCTCCGCCAGCCAGCCACCACATAACGTGCAATTCGCCAAGAGCAGCAGTTCGGTAGTGCGACATCATCAGTGCAACGTTATCAGTCCCGCAACCAAATCAAGAACTACATCTAGTGTTTGTCGCATGTATGACATGCCTAAATTCATGTGATTTTTTTTTAATGTACCTAATGTACGAATGAATCACACAAGACCGCCATCTTTTCAAGGTTTCTGAGTCTTCCAAGCAGATGCAGCATCGTGGTTATGCATTTCCATTTCACATTCAAAAAATTACTTCTGACAAATGCAGTATACCGAGGGCTAAGATGTTTAAACATCAAAATCAAAACTGGGTCTGTCACTGTGTTTATTGTCTTCCATGTCATTATGTTCCTCGCAGGCTCTGGCAGGGGTTTGTGAGACGCCTGCCCTTTTCAGATCTCTCTGGGACACTGCAGTGTACGGATCCCACAAAGTCACAGCTACTACAGCATGGGGCGTGTTATGGCGACGCATGCCTTCTTCTTTTGTGCACTACGAAACTGGCATTTTTTTTTATTCCTTACAAACATTGAGTGAGTGCATTTTGGGGGTGAAGGATGGGATACAACCACTGTGCCCGCTTTCATATTTTTCTTTTTGTTAGTGGGAATAACAGATTTTTGAAGATTTTCAAGCATAAGCCCTTCCAGCACGCTAACATTTTAAAAGGGTAGTTGATGAAATTAGTGGCTCCTGAGAAATAAGGTAAATAAAAATGAATAGTTTTTTTAGCTCAATTTTTGTTTTGAATGCTGAAATCCTTGAAAAAAAAAAATTTATTTTTTCTCCCCACAAAAACCTATTGTTTAAGTTAATATTAATACCAGCCAAATTTCCTGGGAGATGTAACTTCTAACACTGACAGTGCAAACCAAACTAAAATTAAAACAAAGTTAGCCCTATGTGTCATTTATACGCAAATATCCAAAAAAGGAGGGCAAAATATGGGTTGCAGGTATGTGAAGAACAGGAAATTGACAAGGGGGGAGGGGTTGATCGGTGGTGTTCAGACTCCCTTCCAGGATTAAAAAACAAACAAGCAAGAACAAAATAAGAAAAACATAGAAAAATAGCTTCTCATAGATTATAAGGGTTATTATATGACTAAGTGGGCTACAATAATGTATTTCATCCCCATTATAGCCAGACATGCCTCGTACACACGTAAGCAGCAGGAAATGTTTCCTAGTAGTAAGTACTTATATATCTTACGCCAGTTTGCACAAGTGTTATTGTAAGCATGTCATCAAACACTGACATGTGTGTTTCATGTATTTAATAACATTAGTATCGACTATTAAGACGTGTTTCAAAGAAATCATCAAATAATTAATTTAAGAACAGAGTATTAAAAACTAATAAACAAAATTAAAATATTAAATGTTTATCTTCTTCAAGCAAAATTACTTAAATATGTAATAAAGTAAAAGTTGGAATTCTGAAACTTTGCTTTTACCTGAGATTATATTTAAGTGTGACAAAAAAAAATTTCTTTTGAAATTCAGTTATGGAGATAAATCATAGGAAAAAAAATTATATAATGGTTGCACTGAACCCCTATACTTCATAAACACCTGGCTACGGGCTTATGAAGAAGAGGTAATACGCCGGTTGTCCATGATGGTTGCCAACTTGGAGCACAATAGTTGGCGGACATGAGTCTGATGAAGCTATTTAGGGTTGCCAGTGGCCCAGGGGGGAATGGAGCAGGCTGGGAAATAAGCAGCAGAGGGAGGTTCACAGGGGAAGGGAGAACATAAAGTGGAGGGGGTGCCTACAGAGAGTTTGGAGGGCGGACAATGCGACCAGGAGGGCGAGAAACGAGCTTGAGATAAAGATGGTAGAGCCAACAGGACAGAGGGAGTTTAATCAACGTGAAACCTCTATGCCTCCGGGATGATACACAACTGCAAAGAATTTCTATTCTTGTATTCAATATAATTATTTTACAGAATAGAACAAAATACAAAAATTTATAAAGCACTCCAATGTCATACACTGTCACCTTGCAAAGTTATAAACTCGCTCATCAAAATATAGGAAGACACATTGAAACCTTCAATTTTAATTAAGATAACACACTAGCTAATTTTTCAAAACAAAAACTAGAAGTTAGAATTCTCATCTATTACAGTTCCCGCCAACGGGTTCCCGCTCACAACGCAACAGTCATAGAACTACAAGCTATTAGAGCGCATTGAGTGAATTTTTGGGCTACTGAAAAGTACCAGGAAAAGTACAGAAAACGTTTTTCTCTCTCATTCCAATAATAGTGAATACCGGCATGAAAATTAGCTAATTATAAAGTGAAAAATCATCGGGCGCCATAGAAGTAAAATTTCAAAGACGAATTGTAATGCAACGTTTTCGTCAAACATAATATATAAAGAGAAAAATTAGGAATCGAGGTTTGTATTGCCAAAGAAATTCTAATTTCTCATGTGTACACAAACGTTTTTTTAACACTTTAGTTTACTGTTGGTGGATAGTCTGACACGAACCCTGCTACATCTATGTGAATTTAAGTAACTTAAATATTGTTCGGAATCTCAGGGTAGGTTCGGCGTTGTGGCTAGAGGCAGTGGTTCGACACAGTAGGGCCCCCCAAGCTGTTTCAGCCACTCGGGACGCCTGAAAAGAACAAGAAAATACCGGCTGATTTCTTATTAGTTTATTCCGGCACAGCCCTATACATAGTGCTGCCCGTCCTGACTGTAACGGTTGTCCCGAGTCGAATCGTCACACGCGCGACCACTCACTCAGTGGCGGCTCACGATTTTACTACCCGGTAAGGTCATTCATTCACTTTGGGCACGATGCGATGATTACAAAAAAAAAAAACCTAACATAACACACTAGAATCCTGAGCAAGATTACATTTCACAATTATAATTACGTAGTACACTGGGCTAAGAACACGTAGGCCCGTAACTCCGGCGACGCTACATGAATCTTAGGACTGTCCCAGAAATTTACGCGTTAGTAAGATTGTATGTTACGTGTTGCCTAATGGCTGCCCCGTGCGGGCTGAAACTAATTAGCCGATTGGCTAGGATATCGCATGAAGCGCCGACGTACCATCTCGCAGTTCGTACATAGTACTTACGTATCACATCGAACGCTCGTCCTGGAGAACTGAATAATTAGGTAACATACCACTCGGCAAGTCGAGGCCGACCATGGGACTGGAAGAAAAGGTTAAAGGAATGATACAACTATTGAAAACTACATATCAGTGAAAAAAAGAAATGCTGGTCCCGGGTCGCGTGGAGGCTGCTGGCCTCTGTGAGCTCTGGAAGGATACTGCCACGGTGAAACATAATTTTGGAAAATATAACATGTTAAACAACGAAAATAAAGTCTAATATGTTCCGTTTTTAGTAGAGATTCTGTTAAAAACCAATAGTAATCTCGATTTACGAAATGGTTGGCCAGCTTACAGTCATTATTTAAAAATAAAATAAAGTAAAATGAAACAAAGTGACATTAATTAATGTTTATGTGCTTGTTTTAGTCCATAACTTTTAAGTTATTTTTGATGAAAAAAATATTCTAGTTAAAACACCTATCGTCATAGTCTGATGGAAGATCTTGACTTTTCTTATTAATCTATTAATGTGTTGTACATAGTTGTATAGACTACTCTTCACACTCATCACTTCTAAAATCTTCCCAAAAGACCATCTAACTCCCTCCCTGTCAAAAACAAAAATTTGTGTTTTCGTGTTTCTGTTCGCATCCACTCCATATTTTTCTCTCATGGTCTCGCTTCCCTCTATATCCACATCTGTAAAACCTATTTCCCAGATTCCACCAGCCCTCTTCCCCTTGATCAACATGACTAGTCTCGCCAATCTTGTCTGTTCCCCCGTAGTATTACCCCAGCTCCTTGATCATCAATTGTGTTATATGGGTTTCCCCCTCTGTGCTATTATTTCTCCCTTACATCCTCATTAAGAATCTTGCTGTCCTGTGTTGTAGTTTCTCCAGCTCTCTTTGTATCATTACCATACACCGGTCTCAAACTGCTGTCGCATATTTCATCATTGGTCTTTCCAGCATGGAGTAAACACTTGATGCCGACCGCCGGTGCTCCCTCTGGTTCGCACAGGCCGTTATGTAACAACACTTACTCTTAAGTGCATCAAACACGCCCGAGCGTGATGTTCGCCGAGTGTGTGAAAGTGCGCCGCGACGAACACCAAAGCGACGTCAGCGCCTGGCCGGGTGTGGCAATGCGCATAATTAATTATATAATTATTCTGTCAAATTAAAACAACTAAATTAATAACAATTTAAAAGAGGTTTCATGTAAGGGAAATTATGTCTATGTGTCTTATAAGCATATATTGTGTAACTTGTCTTTAAATCCAGAACTGGCCGGGTCGGTTTTCCCGCGTTTCACGTGGTTAGGCGCGAGGCTGCAGGGCGGCCTCGAACTCAGTTACCGTCGGGAGCTCGAAGGGGTTGGGCGCTCCACGAACGTCGGGCCATCAACTTTCGCGCTTCATCTCCATATCAGCAATAGTGTAAGTCTTTTAAAATCCTTTAACTCGCTCGGCGCCGACCCCACCCCAGTCGCACGATATTTCGTGCGACTCGTTACTTATTAATTTTTATCCCGACAGGGAGTTTTCTCATTTCCTACATAATTCCTTGTCCAGTTTAAGGACAGCGTATAGTGGTACGCAGTTTCGGCTTTACAGCCAGCTAATTGTTATTACCGTAGGCTCGTTGTGACGAGTGTTGAATGCTACTGACTAACTTTCGCCTTTTAATTTTCACCATCTTAAATGCGTAATTTGTAACGTGTGATTTAACTGAATAACTTTCAATTTCAAGAGACTTTGACGTGTACGTCTCCAGTTGGCGTATCTACGTAATTTTAGAGACATTAATATTTCGTCGCAGGCTAGATTGCAAACAATCCTGAACATAGGGATTTCTCTTCGTGTTTCCGTGTCAGCCTAAGTCGTAGTAACATAAGTTCCGCGACTATCCGCCAAATCCTTCACAGGGACGTGTACTCACCGTTTCAGCTTACCGATATTACTTTGCAACCTATCCTGGTCGCGCGCGTCGTTTACGTTCAGAGATACGCGTGTCACAGCGGTCCGACAACGGACGTGGCCAGTACCGGGACCAAGAAGTGTATCAATACTGAATAAAGTGCAGTGTCCTGTAATTCGTTTACCAATCATTTACAAGGCGTCCTGGGTGGCCTGAACAGCCCAGGTAGGTTCCGAACTACGACGCGCTCCTGCCTGCAGCCACGAGGCCGAACCCCCGTTAAAACCCCTGAGATCTTTCCCAACGCTAATATTTAACTAAAAACTTAAACAGGCAGCGGGAGTGGTGTCACACTGCCTTTACCTTCATTCTTGTCCCTTTCAATATCTGCCAACTACCCCATGCTCCTCTTCATATTCTTTACCAACTGATGTACCTTCCCCCCACCTATTCTATATGTTTGTTCTTTATGGTTACATCCTGTATCTCCTGCTACTGACCAGCAATAAGATTTCATAATAACTGTCCTCATCCTTGCTTAACCAATCACATTCAACTTGTTTGCATTTAACACCATCCCATTCTTCTTTGGTCAGCTCTCTTGACTGTTCAAATCATCTTCAAGGATTTCCCCCTCTCCCATTGTTTCCTATACCTAAGGCAGTCTCCTGTCCAATTTATCATACTGCTGCCATTTCCAACCTCTTCTTCTCCATCCCTCTCCTATGCTGGACCTTAAAAAATGCCTTCAAAAATCAATAAATATGGAACCCTCCTAATTCCTCGCCACTTCTACCTGTCCCTCAGAGCCAAGCCAACCATATTTCACAAAAGAAACCACACCTAAAACAATGTTGATTTTCATCCATTAAATACAATACATCTATTTATTTTATCACATCTGGCTACCATTCTATCCATCACCTTCCCCACAAGAGATGTCAGGCTCCTAGTCTTTAGCTTGTCGGGTTTGGCTTTCCTTTTTCCCCCTCCCAAAACGAAGAAGCTGGGCACCACCACTACTTCCTCAGTAATCTCTCTTCCTTCTGTGACTGTGCAAACAACGCCCAACTGCTTTTCGCACAATTTTGTAAAATAGTGCACTTAATGCACTTTCACACTAAATATATTTTTAAAACTTGAGTATCTAAAAAAAATATGCTGATAAAATTTGGTTGTTTCCAAAGCTATTATTCAGTTTTAAATAACAATTGTTTAAATGTGGGTTTCGTTGTTTTGTTTTTTATAATTTTGTAGTTCCTGGGTAAATAAGGAAAAAGGATAAAACAATGAATTTTATTTGTAGATCATTTTCAAACGTTTTTTAAATCTAATTTATCGATGTTTCTAATATTTTTGTTTTAATTTTGTGTAGAAATGTTTGTTCTTTGAATTAACTTTTTGACATTAAATTCTTACATACAATCGCACAGCTGTTTGTTTCAAAATGAAAGCGAATAGTTAAGGAAGTATCTTGGAGATTGTGGAGTCATACTTTTATGCAATGATATAGTATAATGTTCGTGTTTTAGTGTACAATAATACGATTTTGTGTTCCTTCGACGTAAAAGAACGTTCATTTTGGTGATGTCATGAAATTTTATTGAAGAAATCGACATCTCTTCAAAACAGCTGGCCTTGTGAGTATTAAACCAGAAAGCTTTCTTTGTTGTTGTTTTAAATGCTCTGTACTTAAAATAGCGGTAATTTCTACTTGTCATGCAATTAAAAGTTTTATTAAAGGAAAATATCTACGTCTTATTGTATTTAATAAGTTTTTCCTTCTGTAATGTTTCCTAACACCTTCAGTATCACATTTCTTTGTGTAGCCTAACTTATATTACTTGACATTGGAAAATGTTTGTAATTTTAACTACTTCTTACCTTTTGTGGTGCGATCAAGGAGTAGTTAAAGTTGCTTGGCCATGAAAGCCTACAATCAAAATTCTGGTAACTATAGTAGCAGAAATTGTAAAAAAATTTCTGTCAGATTTAAAATTAAGTTAGTAAGGTTAAAGTTGGTTAAATTTATCTTTTTTTCCTTGGTTTCCCCAAATTTTTATAAAAGAGATTATTGCATACATTATAATTGATCCGTTTTTTTTCTGCCCACTTAATGTTTGGCCTTTTTTAGGTAGGCTACATATCTACTGAGGACCCATGACTACACAATATAAATAACAAAAGTTTTGCATATGAGTTAAATATATTGTGTTAAATGGAATGACCTAACACTTTACCCTAAGAATGATTATATAGTATTATTAATTACAAAAAAAACAAAGTAACATTTTTTTATAAAATTAGAGGAAAAAAATCTTATGGATTCAAGTATTTTTTTTTTACAAAGTATAAGTTAATCAAATATTTAAAAGCAACAACATTTTTTAGTGGATTATTATGCTGCATGATTTTAGGGCAAGTTGATTTAATCAGATAACAAGCATATAAGAATGGTAGAAAAATAATATCTAAAGATAAATTATTTCTTTTTTTTTATATCGTTGGAAATATGGATCAAGTAATATATCAGATATCTGTAAAGTCACTGTTTAGTTTTTACGAGAGACATTATTCTTAACAAAATCCTAGCTCACATAATGAAAGGCATATTGTAATTTAAGAACTAATCAACTACATGTTCAAGGTTTAAAAAAGTCCAAAAAAATAATAAGATTCTACGTGTTAACGATTGGTATCCCTACATAGCACAGATTGCATGACTGCTTCTGGGAATATAATTTATAACATCTGTTAAGTAATCAGTCCAACAGTGTAAGTACGTTCTCTGAACACTTGCAAGTTATCAACACCAAGGTAACTTAGTTCTGGAGGATTAAAGTTTGAAAATTGATAGTGATTTTATACACAAAATGTAAAAATAAAATATATTGGCCAATACATGTATATCATAAAAATTTTATCATGGAAATTTCTTTATTATATTTTTAGCAACAGACAATTTTTTAATTGTTTCAAACCATGATAAATTTCAACTATATTGTTTCTAAAAAAATGCCTTATATAAACTTATTTGTGTTTTTGAACTACCATGGTTTCACAATTCGCAAGGATGTTAACATGTTTTGAAACTACAACCAGTGCCCACTTGGTTGTCACATGACGTAGTAAGCTGAACTGGTTATGTTTCCGTAGGCGTATCATGGTATATATTTGGTTTTAAAAGGTAGGTTATTAGTATGATGCGTGTAGTCTGTTGTTGCATCATTCGTGAAGTAACGCACCAATGTCACAAGTAGCAGCACTACCTCATTATTTCTGTAATGACTGCCTCCCCTCCTTACCACACATTACACTCCTGGCATCTTCGCTGGTATGGTTGTGCAGAGTACTGTTCCAGTGAGCCATCTCTGCCCGTACATAAAACATTTTTATATTGATGATATCAACCACTAATTTAAATTACGATGATAGAATAATCTATCTCATTTTCTGTAGAAGTGAGGCTATGCTAATGGTAAAACTAGTACTATTAGCTTTATAGAATTGGTTACACTGTTATTTTACTTATTTGTATAATGATGCGGAATAAATGTCTTTAATTTTATACTCTGGGGATTTGGGGGGGGGGGGGGGGGGTGTCTTATGTGCCTCATTTTTAACAATCTCTTGACTATGAAGGAAGTTGTGAAATGCGCTATACATGGAAGAGAAGTTTATAACTAAAGTGCAGAACAAATTTAACTTAAGTCAGGTAGGTTTGTGTTACTGAGGCGGGATGGTAAGTGCCACTCTCACAGGTGCTTTTAGTGCGGTATTGCCTCTAAGTGCAAGGCAGTAAAAAAGAACTACTCATCCACCCCTCAGGATATTCTTAAATGCTTTTCGTAAACAGACACACATGATTTTTTTCTGAAGCTTTGCAAACCATATGTGTGCCCAGGCAGGTGTAGCCCTTAAGTCTGTTCAGGAAGGGTAAACTTTGGGATTGAAAAAAAAAAAATAAGTTAACAATATTTATTTAAAAAAAAAGCATTAATTATGTCTGTTGCATTTCTTTCAGCTATATGTAAAAATATTCATATTTATACATGCAATGTTTTTTATTAGATCAAAATTTATTCTCTGTTTCAGTAATGGTCATTTCTGCCAAAAGAGAATATGGACCGTAATATTTGCTACATAGACATGACAGCAGTTCTCCCGAAGTTTCCCAACTCATTCAGGCCTGTAGTTGACACCTGGATGGAGAAGCTGGAGAAGGGAATTTTATCACCGACTCATTTCAAAGACCACTGGCGTGTGTGGGTGCCGAAGATCTACAGCCCGGAGCCGAATGGCAGTTGCCTGGAGGGAGCGGCCGACGAGGACACGGCGAAGGAGGTCCTGTACGACACGCTGGAGCGCTTCATCTGCAACGGGGACCCGCAGGAGGTGCTGAGCAAGCTCAGCAAGATAAACAGCCCTCCGTCGGTGTGCTGCCGGGTGTTCAAGGTGGGGGAGCCCACCTACAGCTGCCGGGAGTGCGGCATGGACTCGACGTGCGTCCTCTGCGTGGACTGCTTCAAGCAGTCGGCCCATCGCTACCACAAGTACAAGATGGGGACGTCCGGGGGCGGGGGCTGCTGTGACTGCGGCGATACGGAGGCGTGGAAGACGGAGCCGTTCTGCGACATCCACGCCGCGAAGCTGGAAGGGAGCGCGGAGCCGGTCAAGCTCCTGCCGGACGACGTCGCGGAACGCGCGCGGATCACGTTCGCGGCCGTCCTCAAGTACGCCTACGACCTCCTCACGATGGAGCACTCCCCGGGACTGCCGGCGGACCTGTGCCTGAAGGAGGTGGAGAACGACCCTCTGGGCTTGCTGGATCCTTCCGACACCTACTGCACGGTGCTGTTCAACGACGAGTCCCATACGTTTGAGCAGGTCATCAATACACTGAACAGAGTCATCAAGTGTACCCAGAAAGATTCTATAGAGTTCGTGACAAACGTTGATCGGGAAGGCAGAGCAGTTGTGAAGTGTTCGACGTTCAAGCATTGTAACGAGTTGAAGTCGGACATTGAGAAGTTCACGTCGCGTCATGGTAACCGGGCTCTAAAGGTTCTGGTGGTTCACGCGCATGTCATAGCTCATCAGTTGTATGCCCTGAAATTACTTGAATGGCTGCAGAAAATTTTAGGGTACTGTGAAGGTTTTCGAACACTGTTCAGCCAAGTGGTTCTTCAGTCGAATTCCCCAGATGCTTCGATAGTGGAGGGAATACTCATGCGAGACTCACAGCTTTGGAAATCTGCTCGCACTCATTGGCACCGTCTCATAATACATGGCATGTTGATGGAATACGAAAGTAAGAAAGCTTTTGCTCAAGTTTTCACCAAGCACTACGGTTCGGTTCTCAAAGATTTCATGAGAGATGATCACGACCATTCGTTCTCCATCGCCTCCATGTCAGTTCAAGTTTTCACGGTCCCAACACTTGCTCACCACTTGATTGCACACGAAGATGCGCTGTTCAAGCTTTTGAACACGTTCATGTCGGAATGTTCACGGAAGTGCAACAGTGAAGGAAAACTAGAGTTTGAGAGAAACGTCCCAAACGGCACTTTCAAACGAGCACTCTTCATAATTTACGATCTGCGGTATCTTTTGAGCTCGGTGCCTACCGTGTGGACGGATGCACTTCGTAAAGGGTTTCTGCAAGGGATATCCTGGCTCCTCAACCTGTTGACGATGATGCAGGGAATGGACATGGTGACCCGACAAGTCGGCCAGCACATGGAGTACGAGCCGGAGTGGGAGTCGGCCTTCAACCTGCACATCAAGCTGTCGCACGTGATAACGCTGGCCCTGGAGTGGTGCGGCACGGACAGAGTGGTGCTGATCAAGGCATACCGCGCAACCCTGAAGAAGCTGCACGAGAACCCCGGCATCGACATGTCCCTGGGCGTGGAGGTGCGTGAGCTGGCAGACCACACTGTCTCCTGCCTGCAGTACGACGTGGCCACGCAGCCGATATCGATCCACCTTCCGCTGTCGCGCTTTTTGGCCGGCCTTCACGTGCACTTGGAGAAGTTCGGGCTCAACTTCTGCAGCTCTGAGTTGCAGAACATTCCCAAGCCGAACCCGGAGCAGCTGATCGAGCCGGTTCTCAGGACGCACGTGATGATCGCACAGGTGCACGCTGGGATGTGGCGACGGAATGGCTATTCCTTGTTGAATCAGCTGTACTTTTATCACAACGTCAAGTGCCGCTCGGAAATGTTAGACCGAGATGTGGTTTTGCTACAGATTGGCGCGGCACTGATCGAAAGTAATGAATTCCTCATTCACATGCTTAACAAATTCAATCTCCTCAACTGGGCCAATCCTCTTTTCGAGCAGAATGCTTTGAAGAACCCGGAGGAGGACAGCATGAGGCAGACCATAAGTCTGGTGGAAGAGTTCCTCGGCCTGCTGATCGTGATCGTCGGCGAACGACACGTTCCGGGAGTCGGCCAAGTCACGCACGAAGACCGCATCAAGAAAGAGATCATTCACCAGCTGTGCATCAAGCCTCTTTCTCACTCCGAGCTCAACAAAGCTCTTCCGGAGGACGTGAATCGCGAAACCGGCATGGAGCACGTCATCGAATGTCTTGCGGAGTTCAAGAAACCGAGCCAAGGATCGGCGAAAGGTGTTTACGAACTGAAGCCAGAGTTTTTCGACCAGTACAACGTGTTCTTCTACCACTACTCGCGAGAGGAGATGTCCAAGTCGGAGGAGGCCCAGCGCAAGAGGAAGAAGACCGCCGGTGAGCTGGAATGTTGTCCTCCACCCGCTCTGCCTCAGCTGACGGAAGCGTTCATGGTGATGGCAAACCTGCTGCAGTGCGACGTCATGCTTCACGTCATGAAGATAGTCCTGGAACGCAGCGTTAATCTGCGTGCCCGCAGCTTCTCGGAGGCACAGCTCCACAAAGTGTTGCATCTCATAGGGTTTGCTCTGCATGAAGAGGAGAAGCAGCACTGCCAGTTCATGAGGTTCACAGAGCGGGCAGAGAAATGGGGGATTGAGAAGCTGATTGAGGAGCTTGTGAGCAGTGCGAGGGTAGAAGCACACAAGCATCTCTTGGCGTGGGTGCTGGCCAAGTTCCGCCAGGTGGCTGTGCACAACCGCGGAGTCCCGATGAAGGAGCCCGTGGAGGTTAAGGAAACAACCGTGCAGAGTGAGAATGCGGCTCAAGAGGAGAAAGAGTGGAGGGCAAAAATGGCAGCTCAGAAACGAGCCAAAATCATGGCGCAGATGACTGCCATGCAAAAAAACTTTATGAAAGAAAATGCCAAGCTGTTTGAAGCAACACTGTCATCATCTGACCAGACTATTGATTTAACTGGTTCGACCATGGATCTGTCGGAAAGCTATGAAGAGACCCCGGTCGCTGTGGGGCCCAACCAGACGGCAAAACTGAATGTGGAGCGAGCGTACACGTGCATCTTGTGCCAGGAGGACCAGACAGTGCGTGCGGATGGCCCCGCGCTTGTGCTCGCGGCGTTCGTGCAGCAGTCGACCGTGCTGTGCCAGAGGCGAGGTGGCGAAGTGGTGGAAGACACGAGCGAGCCCCTGTTCCTACCTGCTACGCTGGGACCCGCCCCGTACACTGGGACGTGCGGTCACGTCATGCACAGCCACTGCTGGCAGAAATACTTTGACAACATCCTCGCGAAAGAGAGTCGCAGGCCTTACCGTTCCCGCCAGCCCTCGAGCTTCGATGTGGAAAAGCAGGAGTTTTTGTGTCCATTGTGCGAATGTTTGAGCAACACGGTTTTGCCGTTGTTGCCGCCGTTGGGTACTCTACAAACTACGTCATCAGCGGTCAACACCCTAACGTTTGAAATGTGGATTCAGGCCATTAAAATTGCCTTAAAGTACAAAAGAAAGATACCAAACAATGCAAAGAAGAGCCAAGGAAAGAGGTCTTCCCCTAGATTACAGAATAGGGAGAAAAGTCCCGATGATAGCGCCGATGCTGCGGCTGGTGAAGGTAGTGCAGAGACTCATTTGATGGAGCAGTTGTTCTACACTTGCCCAATTGATCAAGTCGGCATTGAATTGGGAGAAAGTGGCAAGCCGTACATGGAAGCAATTTCTTCTACGGTGGCAAACGCGCCCATGTTGTCCGCCAACATGTCTGACATGATACTACTGTACTCGCAGGCGGCTTACACGAAAGGGCTCGGTGTGCATCCCCACATGGACAACTCCAGAGTCCCGTTGCTTGCTTGGAAGTCGTGTGCCTACACGATACACTCGATAGAGAACTTGCTGCGAGAAATGAAGAAGCCCTTGTTCGGGGAACTGTCGTGCAGACAACAGGACTGCCTGGAGAGGCTCGTACGCCTGGTCGGCGTCCTGCCCCTGTCTTGGAACCAGCACAACGTCATCACCAGCCACGCGCTCCGGTTGTGCTCCATCGTTTTTGAAAACTCCTGTGATGGTCCCTGCTTGCTGGACTGGGACAGTTTCGGGATCCTGGTCCCGCTGACGCTGGCCCTGCCGAGTTTGCTGGAGAGCGAGCAGTCGTCTCGCATCCCGACGGGCGGGGTGCAAGAGTGGTACATACTCAGAGTCTTGTTCTTGGCGAACGTAGTCAAGATCATGCTTACTTGCGATTTCAGCGGAGGAATCCTGCCGATGGACGTAGACGGGGAGGAAGCGCAGAGCTCTGTCTCCGCCGTCACGGACCTGCTGGCCACGGTGAGGAAGGAAGCCGGTCTCGACGCGCCGAGCGACGACGTCGACGCGAACGCAGTGTGGCTGCAGGTGAAGGAGACCAGCGTGCCGTTCCTGCGGTGCTGCGCGCTCTTCTTCCACTTCCTGACCAACGTGCCGGTCCCGGCGTGCCTTCGGGAGCCAGGCGGCGACACGTACGAGAACCTGTGTGCGTACCTGGGCCTGCCCGGCGGCCTGGGGGAGCTGGCGTCCGGCCCCGCGGCGAGGGAGCTGGTCTCGCGCTGGTGCTCGCACGACAAGGTGCGGCGCCGGCCGGCGGGCGCCAGCGGCGTGCCCCCGCCCGGGCCCGGCCCCGCCCCCAACCGCCTGGTGGAGCTGCCGGCCGACTACAGCGAGCTGATCAACGCCGTGTCCACCTTCGCCTGCCCCAACTCGGACCACGACGACTCGCGCAACCCCACCATGTGCCTGGTGTGCGGGGCGATGCTGTGCTCGCAGAGCTACTGCTGCCAGACGGAGCTGGGCGGGGCCTTCGTGGGGGCGTGCATGGGCCACGCGCACGCCTGCGGGGCAGGGGCGGGCGTGTTCCTGCGCGTGCGCGAGTGCGAGGTGCTGCTGCTGGCGGCCCCGGGGCGAGGCTGCTTCATGCTGCCCCCGTACCTGGACCAGTACGGGGAGACTGACCAGGGCCTGCACCGCGGCAACCCGCTGCGCCTGTGCCCCGAGCGCTACCGCAAGCTGCACCTGCTGTGGCTGGGCCACGGCGTGCACGAGGAGATAGCCCGCGCGCTCGAGTCCAGCAACAGCATCCTGGCCACGCAGTGGCAGCACCTGTAGGCTTGCATTCAACAATGTCTGTACAAGATACTCTCCTTGGCTTTTTTTTTAATGTAGTTTAGATTGCGACATGTCGAGATTTTTGGTTTGGTTGCGCGAGTCTGCACGATTACTGTGACCATGCTTCTTATGCAGTGGATTTTGCGTCTGTTTCTTGGTTGACTTTCATGGAGCTTCTTTTAGATGCTGTTGCCGCAATGAGTCGGAATTTCAGAGAAAGTGACGCTCGATATAAACTTCATTTAGTCCTTAGGGAATGTGTTTGTTTACTTGTCAGATGGAATTGTTATCTCAGGCTATTTTTTAAACACTTATATTTTTAATATTTAATCACCAATTAACTTTTTTTCAGTAATTGCATTAAATTAATTGTAATGCTTGTTCGTATCAGGCCTGTCTGAAAATTATCAAATTCCTTATGGTTTGTACTCCTTCTTAATTTCCTTGATTTGTCTTTAATTGAACAAGGGTTTTTATAAGTTCTTACATTTCACTACGATGCTTTAAATCTCCTAAATAAAGACTGATAGCTTGCAAGTAACAGATAAATGCAGAAATTTTATTGTTCTTTTATTTCTGACTTGGCAGAAAATAACGCTGTCGCATACCCAATACAATTGGCGAATTTTATAAGTAAAAAAAAATATCTTGAATTATTTTTTTTATATCTCACCTTTAAACTGAAATCTTGTGTTTACTATCTTTCTTTGACCTTGTAAAGTAAATGAGATCAAATTAACTATTAGGGCATAAAATTTCAGATCATACTATGAATGGGTTAAATATGTGAGATAGAGATAATTATGGATAATAGGGGCATGTCTGTAAGAATTTAACTAACCAAATGGATTTTTTTTACATCAACTTTTTAATTTTGTTATTTTCTTGAGGAATTTTGTGTTATTACAAATAGTTTTCTACCTCATGATAGTTGTGAAAGAGATAAAGTAAAGGTCTCCTTAAAAAGTCCTTTCTTTTTTATTGCACGAGAGGGTAGGAATCATGACCTTATTAACATTATAAAATACCTGAATTTTATCAAATATTTTTCTCCTATTATGTGAACACAATTATATTTGTAGTGTGTTCACTATTTTCTGTGAATATTTTCATTTGTTGGTGATTTTAATAACTGGCTACGAATTGTGTTCGGAAAGTAAGTAGAGTTGGGCTGTATAAATGTAAGCAGAAATGTTAAAATAATTCAAATTTTTTATGCGATAAGGTGCAACAACTTAAGAAAGTTTTCAATTTGGGGTGAATCTAAACTATACGTCAAAACATATGCAGCACATGAAGAGGCAGAAATGTTGAAGATCATGGAGTGCGGAAATACTTACGTTTATTACTAGAGCCAGTACTGTGTGCAAGGCGATAAACACAAGTCATGATGTATGGAATTACATGTTCACAATCAACCATGCGTGTGGTGTGTTGTTTTTCCTGCACACATGATCGTCAGTAAGGAATTCCACGTAACAGAAATCCAGTGTTCCTAATTGTCACACAGTAACTGCTTTAGTGATAAACAGAAACATTTCCAGACGTGCATCATCGACATTTGTGCATTGTCTACACATTACATACCTTTATGTGTACTCAGTTTTGACATGTATTTTAAATACATCAGTATAGCATCCATACAATTTTACATTTCCTCTTCATGATGTCTCCTTTCAAGTTTTGTCTATAGCTGATACACAATGCTTTGTTCAGAAAAGTCCCAGAAAATAAAGGAAAATTACAAGATATGAGGTCACTGTGAAATGTTTGTGCTTGCACGTATTTCTACTGTCTACTCCACGTCATTGACGCAAAGCTTCTTGCACACCTCTCTACACACTTTGTGCATCCGTCTTTCAATAAAAAAATATTTTTTTAACCTATTAGTTGCAATTTTATTCTTTACTTCATATTCACCAAGCACAGATAAATTTCAGCATGTTGCATTTTATTCTGTTTGAAAACTGAATGGCTGAAAGTACAGTTCTTGATGATTGGCTGGTCTTTCAACTGTCACCAACGTATTATAAACTGACTTCCTGTCGTCTCGTAATAACGTCAGAGACGAAGGAGCAATGGTTGGAAGCTGTACTAACTTTCCGAACACAACTTGTAAGTACTACGTAGGATGAATTGCAAGTATGGTACTGAATAAAAGCTGTGTGATGCGCAACCAAGATGCAGACCTTTGTTAATAAGTCAAGGTTTTATTTTTTTGAACTACTTATTTGAAACTAGAGATGATATTTTAATTAAATAATTCAAATAACATTATTTTTTTATTTTTTGCATTTCTAATTAAGAAATAGCTTAGAAACATAATTACTGGACTATGTAAGTAAAAATTAATGTATTATATTAAAACATAAATTAAATTATCAGATACCTATTCTTATTTAGGTGAGTGTGTTGTGTGCCTGATTTTTCTGTGAAATATTTTTAGTTATAAAAACATTTTCTTTGGAAGTAAGATTTTCTTCAGTATTGTTAGTACCTACCTGTTCATTTTCAAGAAATTATCAGGTTAATTAAACTATGGAGTCCACATTTTTGAGAGTTTTAAACGTGAGGGCAGTAACAACACAGATTACGTTGGAGCAATGCTTAATAATCAAGTTCATTAGTATTTGGTTAGTCATCAACAGGAAAGTGAACCCTTAATTGTCTATATTAAAAAGCTGAGACATGGTTTAAAGCAACATGGTTACCATACATTCTAATTTAGGGGGTATCTTTAGCACATGATCCATAATACACACTGATAGTCCGCCACTTCAGTTTTTGAATGTAATTTGCTGCTATCTTGTGGTTGGTTGTTTTTGAGCAAATAGCTTCCTAAATAAATTTGCTTGTTAAATTTTTTTTGCCCGTGATTTGGATTTGTATTCATAATGTTAGTTTGCTGCTGTTTTTACATGGTTTTATTTTTTTCCACACGTGTTAAAGACTGATGTATTTCAACCCGAACGTTAACATTAATTGTTTGTATGTAGCCTTTGTCATAAAAAGTAAATTTTTAGATTTTTCAGAAAAATATTTTTTTAGAAATATTCTTAAATCATGGGCAAAAAAAAAAACAGTATTATTGAAGTGAAATAATTCAGAAATCTAGTCCCTTAAATGTACAGTTTCAGGAGCCCCTACAAGATCTACTTGTACCTTTTTGAACATGTACGTAATTTGCAGTGTGTCGAAATTGTTGATGTGGGGGTTTAGTTTTGTATTCATGTGTCAATTGCCTGAAACAGCATTTCGTATATAAAGGATGCCCAGCATGAGAAGGAAAAAAAAGTTAAATAGGTACCTGGAATTGTCAAGGAATTTTAAATTTCTGACAAAAATCTTGGATGGGCCTCGGAATTAATCGTTATGTCAGGGATATATCAATGAAACGTTTAGACGAGGGTCAGTGTGTATCGTTAACCATTTAACTGTCTCATGCATATTGTACTTGGGTTTAATCTTGTTTGTTGCAATGGTGGTATGTCAAGTATATTTGAGCAAAGTTTGAATTTGTAGCAAGCGAGTCTGAATTCCAATGGTGGTGGTGCCTCAGAAGAAACATCACTGTGTGCGTTGTTTACAGTATTTTGTTTACCGAATAATAGACAGTTTTGTCACAACAGCGAAGAATCTGCAAGTATTTTGGGACTTTAGCAGTTTTAAGAGATGCAGAAAAAAAAAATTTTATTGGATAATTTCTATGGTAATATTGCAGGATTTAGTCAGTGAAATTTATAAAAAAGTTTGGATATTAAGCCATTATAAAATTGTTGGTCCGCCATAGGAAACTGGGAAAAAATTGCAGATTAGCTGTTTTTAGGAGGAAAAAAAAATTAACTTATGTGTTGATGCCACAGAAGAAATTAAGTTAGTGGAACAAAAACCAATATGCTTGCTTTAGTGTAATCTGCTTCTGTTATCGAACCGACTGTCAACTGTGAAAAAACTACCATTGACATAGAAGCATGCTTCTGATTGGCTGTGCAACTGTTAGTTTTGGTTATTGGCTGGTGTTTATTTGTGATAGTTGTAGATTTTGATGATTTTTCCTCAAAATAGTTACTTTTGGTTAACTTAAGGGAACATTAATTTATTCCATGTTTTATTGACTAAGTAAAGAGTCTTTGATTTTTCTTTTATGCTTGTTGCTTTCTGAGTAAGTACATTAATTTTTTTTTGTAATTCAAAATTCCCTGCAAGTTTCTCTATTTTATACAATAGAGTCTCGATTAACTGAGGTTCTGTTCCCGGAAAAGATGGTTGAAAAATTTGCTTGAGGACCTAGAAAATGATCTAACCATTGACGAATACCCTTAAGGGTGTTATGTTCTGTGCTAGGTCATTCATTATTTTATTTTAACAGTTACGTGGTTAAACCTGCAAATGTTTTGAGTGGTCAAACTTCAAATTGCGTAATAAGCTAGCAAAGTTGAATTTTTAACATTTTTGTGCAGTATGAATAATGAGAACAAACTGGAATAAATAAAAAAAAACCTTTTTGTGTTTAAAGGCAATGCTGGATGCTACTGCATGGCATGGTTTAAAATTATTTTAGAAAAATTTATTTAATTTTATTTAACCCTGTAAAATCATAAAAATTCTGTTGATTTTTAAATGCCAGGTAAAATAAAAAAAAAAATTCTGAAAGAAATTAAACTATATCACATAGCAGCCAGTAAAATTAACTTTAAACCTAAAATGTTCCAGTTATATATTAAATTTCATTCTCAGTATCCGTAGTGCACAAAAAGTTAAAAAAATTCATTTCTACCAGCTAGTTATGCAAAAAGTATGCAATAAATAATTTTTTTTCATTTTGTGAAAGTTCAGCCACTCGAAAAGTTGGCAAGTTTAACTGTGTCAAATGTAAATATAAAGTAATGACCTGAAATGGGACATAGACCCTTAATAAAACTCACCTAAATGATGCACCTTACTGGCTGAACCAGACACAGTCAATGGTCACTCAAATGTATTGTAGTTATGTTTCTGCTCTCATTTTAAAACCATTTTTACTACAAAAACTAAGAAAAGCTTGTTTAGTGTAATTTTAGATGTTAAAACATGTTAAAAGTGTAATTAACAAACCAAATCATAAAGTATGCTTAGTTTACCTCAATTTTGAATTCCTTAGATGATAACCAATTAAATGCTTTTAAATGCACTTGCATTAGAGTTCATCCAATACCTAGCTGATCTAGTTTTGTATATCTGCTTTGTTGTTAAAATTTTTTTTGTTAACAACCTTGTGAATTATATGTGATTTATCAGTGTTATCATTTAAATATTTGTGCAATTTTTTTCCAGTGTAATCTGATGATGTTTGTTGTGCCTAATGAAAGCTAGCATCTCTATATAGTGCACTTGTAGTTGTGCTCAGGATGTGCAACTTTTAACCGCACTAACTTTTAAGCGCTCGTTCACTGTTCCTTCGCTCACTTGTACAGTTAGTAGTTAGTGTAAATATGCATTGCGTTGGCAGTAGTCTTTTTTGATCTTTAACATAGATTAGTCAATTTTTCCAGTGATGTTTTATTGTATTACACATAGGGTAGTCATTTAGCAGTATGGACTAATACAAATATTTGTATACCGTGCTGTTTTTTTTTTTTTGATGTAGCTGTACTTCCTGGTGGTGTAGTTCTGAGTCGAGGTGACAAAGCTTTACAAAAACTTAGAAATGTCGAGGATGTCACCCTGGAAAAATTAGTGTTTGTTGATGAGAGATGAGGGAGTATTTTCGTGCAATATAGTCATGTAATATTAGTGTTTGTTGTCAAAATTTTATTTCCCAAAAACAAAATGTGTTTTTTTATTCCTTTTAACCCTGAAATATGCTTGTGGCAGTATGCATACTCATTGTTCTTGTACAGTGTTGTATTTAACAAATTTTTTCCCCCCACAACTACCTATCAACTGGAATCACAATTTTGAAAGTTATCATAGCGCAATGAGCATAGTTGTGTCTTCTTAATACCAAGTAGGTACTACATTGGCATACACCCACGTATTGTACAGTTTCGTAGCTCTGGTTAGCCGTGCAAATTTCTGCGTTACGCAAAATATACCCAAAATGTTTTGTTTTTTTTCCAAGAAAAAGTGTACCTCCAATATCATTTCTTTGAGTTACAAAAGCAAATTGGCCTTATTTTAGAATTAGCTTATATCAGACAATGTAGCATAGCCTATAGCTTGTGTCCCCCATTTGTGTTTAGCTGCAGTACTCCAGATTACTGAAACATGTATACTTTGAAGATGCTGACAATAAGTTACCCTGCAATTTTTCACTAAGCTTAGAACATCTAAAAGTATCCAAAAAATATATATACCTTATACGTTCATAATTGGCTATTCTATTTGGCATTTCAATCAAATAATTCTTAAAATATTTGTTACTAATAACTACAACAAGTGGAACTGAAGTCATGAAAAATTTCAATGAAAAGAGTGTAAGATGTAAGAAGCCAAGAATGTTGTTGATAGTTTTGTAATTTATTTCTGCAACATAGTGATGCTTTTTATATGAAACATAATCTGTGACTATGATAAAAAAATTTACTAAAATACTTTATTATTTTTCAATTAATCAGTTTGATGAACTCAAAAATTATATAAATTAAATTTTTTATTTTTTTAAAAATGAGCCAGTTTATAGTTTCCTGCATTTTACACTACTCAAATATGATTATGTAATATATTTCTCTATTTTACATTTAACTTATTTTTTAAACTTGGACTCTTATGAAGTGGAAATAAACATGTGTGTCCTTGCCGGAGATGTGTAACATCTAACCTTGGAAATGAGCAAATCCGTGTGTTCACTTAAAATACGAAACTCTTGACACAAAGTTTTAAGTAGAATTATTTAAAATAATGCCAAGCATGATAAACATGTACACAAATTGTGTTTTAAACTATATAATGAAACTTCTCTGAAAATAGTGGAAAAGATTTGAAAAACATTTATACACCGGCTTTGAACCTGAAATTTGACAAGTAATTTTATTAAAATTTTGCCAATCTTGTTAAATTATTTAATCAGTTAACGGAACACTTTAAAGTTTCCCTTTGGCTTTGTGCACACACAGCATCGTGGTTACACATTTTTGCACCCTGCGACTTCCGTTCCATTCACAAAATTACTTCAACCAAACACAGTAGACAGAGAGCTAAGAAGTTACACATCAAAAATTTTCACTGCATGTTAAGGTTAGATTAGAAAAATATTTGATATTTGTTATGATAAAAAAATATAAAGAGATAGACAGAAGCCTAGACAAGCTATTGTAAGACATTATCAAAGCACAAAATATTGCAGCAATTTCACCTGCAAATGAGTGGAGGGGAGATAGTTTGCGTTTAGAAATGTCGCACCCTGGACTTTCAGGAAAGTTTTCAGGCAAGAATGATTGCAACTGATCAGTTCGTTCCGAACATTGACAAGTGTCGTGGGGGAGAGAGACCCAGCAGACAAACTTGCAGAACCTACCTGACAGCTCGGAACTGTTTCAGACAAACTGCGATAGTCTGTGCAAGGGAAGGCGACGGTTACACGGCACATGATTGTGACAAGAGGCAAGTTAATGACCGCATAGCTGTCTTAGGAGAGTAAATGCTAATTCATTCCACAAGTTCCTAGGATTTAAAAATATATATTTAAATATGTTTGATAGTTATGGGAAATTTGTTGTTAACAAATTAATGGCAATTAGGGCTCCAAAAAGAACAGGCTAAATACTAAATCTTTGAAAGGGTTCAGACACTGAAGCTTGTGCCGTCAACCAATTACAAAATTACGGGTACGTACACTGTACAGTTGATATTGTAAAGAAAATTTGCCACTACAACCAAGTTTCAGAGAAATAATAAGTACAATGCTTGCAGGTTGGTAGTTGAAGAGAGATGCTTGGTAATTATGTTTTACACTGTCACAATGTGGAACCAGTACTCACAATTGCTGAGACCAAATTATTCCAGAGGCAGCAGTATTGGTTTGTCTGTGGCACCACTCCCGATATGCCAGCAACTGCTCTAGAACTTGTGCAAAGCATTACGTGCCACGTGCAGCTGTTTTGAATCGAAAAGGCTTGGAGATGCTAGAATTTATGTACCTATTGTATTTGTATCAAATTTGGCATAGTCTACTTTAGTCACACACGTGCTAGTTTTCACGAAAATTATCCCAGCAGCAAAGAAAAATTTTCCTAAAAAAAAAGTGATCCAATTTTTTTTTGACATGATAACGTCTTATAAATCGATGAACGCAGGCTACACGCACGAAAAAGCATGACTCATACGTTCCGCTTGAGCTGAGCATGCAAGAACCGGCCAACCACTGTGCGAGAAAATCTTCTGTAATGTCAAACAGATTAAGGCGGGCTTTTTAACTAATTGTTCGTGATTATATTCAAACAAAATATTTCAATTAAATTTGCAAAAACTGTAAGTAATATTTGAAAATTAAAAAGTATGCAATTTTTCATCAATGTTTTCTTATGATGTTATCATGTAAAATTATCGTCCGTAAACCAACTTTACAGACAACCCCCTTTTATAAGAAGTTTTCCTCAAACTCATCTCTTAGTGCTACTATTTGCCAAAAGAATACTGTGAAAACTTGGTTCTCTGGGCTACATGTACATTTCCTTATGGAAATGCAACCAATTCATTTACGCACAACTACAATAGTCCGTCCAATTAGCACGGTGCCCAGAACTTTTGGTTTAGTTCCACAGTACTTGCAGGAGGTTCTCCACTTGTGGCAGAAAGCAACTGTGCCGTCGCAGAATCAACTCACCTAGTCTGCCCCACGTGGCCATCTGCTATTGGTGATGTCCGGTGAACAAAATCAGCCTCCAAAGAAACTAAAGAACCACATAAAATACATAAAACTGTTTTGTTCTTTTGAAATGCTCATCTTAGCTGCATGGAGAGTAGAAATTTGCTACACACTTACCACACCCATATTTTTAAGAAAATGTTACCTAAACAAGAAAAAAAAAGGTGCTCAGTTCATTACTCTGTGGGAAAGCCTCGAAAATATTGCACACTGTGTGTCTGGGACAGTTGAGTAAAAGTTGCCAATTTTTACAGCAAAAACATCCCCCCCCCCCCCCCCTGAGAAAACTGTCAGGCACAAGCTAGTTAATTCAAGATCATGTTTTACTCATTTTTACATTTATCAATTGTTATGACAACACAACTAGGATAAACCCTTAAATTAGTTCCTTCCAGCACACAACATGATACGGGCTAGGTTTCTAAGTAATGAAATCCGGGAACTACATTATTTTAAGTTCATTAAATGAGTTTGGTGGAAATAAACCATTGCAGTTTTGCCACTGCACACCCATTAAAGAGCCCAAAAATATAAATGCCTGGGACAATAGTCATAGAATACTCTTGGGATAAATCTACACCACTCGTACACGTAGAACACCCAATTCAAAGGAAACTAAAGGAATCAATATTTATTGTCAGAAATATTATCACACAAAAAAATATTGAATTACAAAACATATGGATAACTTTAATTTAAAAATAAAAAAAAACTCTCACAGCAATACATCAGCCAATATTATCAGTCAGGTGTGCGGCCAATCAGGTGAGCCCTCGCTTGCCATTGTGCTAGGAAGGAGTTCGAACATACATAAACCCCCTATTTTTCCAGTGTCTGATATCAGTCCCTACCTGAAGACGGGAGCAGATGTCTGTTTCCGAAGCATCGCAACTGCTTTGTCGTTGGAAATCTACTGTGATCGTTGGTGCTGTACATAATACCTGTTTATTTTCATCGTTGTGTTCATGTGTTTGCTGCGTTGTCCAAGTTTGTTGTCATGTCTGCATTTACTGTTCTTGTTGACCCACTTTGTTCATCTGTGCTGTTAATTTTTCATGGCTTAATTCCTTCCCTGGCATTCTTGTGCTGCCCGATATTTAAATTTGGGATGTGCTCTCATAGTGTTTTCCTCAAATACCTGTTTAAGTTTCGTCATTGGGTCCATTTGTTTGATCCAGCCGATTTGGGCTTGTTCTCTCTGGGTTTGTGTTTTCATTCATGAACTTTTTCCATGGCACGCAGTGCATAACTGCAATGGTCTATGTCCAAAAAAATTGTACTTAAATAACTTATTTTGCTCTTTCATGTAAGGTCTAGGACTTCACAACCATGCTGGCCAGGACAGGAGTTTTGTAAGCACAAGGAGTGTGATTAAGGTCAGTTTTATAAGGCTCTGATCTCACAAGGCTGTGTTGATTGAAATTTTTTTTTGTTGTTACTTTCATTTAAGTGCTATTTATACAATTTTTAACTTAGTACATCCCTTGCTTTTGTTTTTTTTGTCACAAATATTTTTAAACGGATTTTCACTTGGTGTAATATCATGCATGTAAATAGGCGCATAAGTCTTAATAATTATCATCACTTGCACAATTTTTTACGCTAAGCAAATATCTATTGACAATATTTATGGCAGACTTACAAATGTAAGGGAGGTATCAAGGTAAAAATTTTATTATTTGCCCTTAAATAAAGGTAATAGAAAAAATATATAAACATTGGAATTGAGAATGAGCCTTTAAGTATCTTGCTATTACATTCTGAAGCATACAGAAAATAGACCATATTATGTAGGATACCAACACACGTAGGTAGTGTGACCACACACATTCGAACATATTCTACAAGTAACTCCTTCCCCATCTGCAAGATGAGCAACCTTCATGTAACAACAAATTAAGTGTCACAAAAGATGAGACGACGTTAGCATTAAGCTCTTTAAACTTGTGTAAGATTCTTTATTACTCTTCTCACATGGTAGTATTCTAGTACACAATAAAATATAGTATACAGTGTGTGCCGTACGTACTGTATTAGATGTACCCAAGATATGCTGGGAACTAACGTATTCCTTTTTTTACATTAGTGCATGATTGTATCTCCATGGTATAAAGATTACCTTCACAATCTTGCATATAATTTATTTATTAACATTAAGCCAGTCACTTGTAGGCGACATATATCCCAATGTAAGGTGTGCAATTGAGTTTTTTTTTTCGCAGTACATTGTGGCAAAAAAATATTTTGAGTAGCATTAGTCACTACTTTCAGCTAATGTAAGATGCCATCAATTGTTAGAGACAAAATTATTTTCTAAGCTCAAAGTGACAAGAGCTGTTCATCTTGCACCGGACTAAATTAGGCATTTATTAATGTAGCCTAATGAGTTTTGATACTAAGGTTGAAACTGACAAACTTTTCTATACAAAATGATGTCTAATGACTTAAGAAGTAGGCATGTGTGGTTACCTTATCTAAACCAACTTTTCAAATCTTCTGTTCCAGGTACGTATTTCTTTCTAGTAAGTTTCTGGTACCTCACGTATCAATATGTTTATAATTCGGGAAAGGTAAACGAACACATTCTTTTCATGTGACCAAATATCTTGCGATGTAATAATGCACAAAACATGAGTCATAGAGTACAGTTTACAATTAATTTGGGGAGAGAGGAAGCGAACGACACCATTTTAGTCCCAACAATTTTATAAGCCTGCCGTAATTTCTTCTTTGTTGATGCATATTACAGTGAAACTTTTTATCCAGCCTTCGTTGATCTGGCTCAGATTTGTAGACATGACATATTTAATGGTCACATAAAAATGACAATCGTGTTCTTCTACATCTCTGCAAACAAAAAACAGATAGCACATAAATGTAGGATGTCTTCTCGAAAGATCAAGGCAGCAAAAAATACCTACTATTTTCATAATGCTATGTTTGATCAGCTCCCACCATATAGTACGAGTGTCATTCTAAAAGTAAAGAACGTTTTGATGTGACGAGGGCGCACAGTTCTGCCACCACCCCCACATCATGGGCCAGCCCATTCCTTCGCCCATCACAAGGTGCTGATGTGGACTGGTATTATATTTTTTAGAACTTTGAAACAATGAGGCATGTATACTATGTAATTTTGTTTCAAAACATAAATTTTATATTGAAGTTAACATTTTAAATCTGCTTATTTAAAGATTTAGTTTTGCTCATTACCCATATTATATGAATTATCGAGATTTTCGATTGCCATTGGTCTGAATAAACTAGGTTTAACTATTGAAATAGAATTTCTGAATTTATGGTGACTGGCTGCTTCGAATGTTTTGTTTCAAATAATACAGAAACCACCGAAAATACTGAACCACTGAAACAATATGGTATTTCAGTCCCTTTCATATATTGGTGGTACTTTTTTTTTTGCCAGTTGAAATATATTACAATTTCTGGTCGTTCATACTTTAAAGGCCAATTACAATATAAACAAAGCATGCAAGTGGAACGTATTGCATTATAGAACAAAGTATGTTAAAACTGTGGGCTATAAAGAACAAATTACATTTGAATATTAAAGAAAATATGGAAATATATGCCAAAAGATGACAGAAAATTAGCTTCGGCATTAGGATTTTAAAGCTGGCTAATGAAAAGAGTGTGCACATCTTTTCTGTGTTTAAATAGTTTCTTAAAACAATTAATGATCTAGTTAACCTCATTCATATTTAGCTAAGCACCAAGTGTTTTTGCTATGTAAGAACCTAACAGGACGGAGGTTCTTGATGTAAAACCGAACCAACCAATATAAACCAGAACTGCATAGACCTACTAAAAAGTTATAACAATTGGCAATTTTGGGATTCTGTCTAACGGCGGCATACTGCACAAGTTAAGCATTGATGACTTTTCAAAAGATACTTTATTTGGTCAACACACACAAACACAAACAGTGAAACATCCACTTCATACAAAAAATATTATTTCAAAATCACACATGAAAATGCTCATGTTTCAATAGTTTCTTATGCAGATGTAACACATTTGTTGTCTAAAGAAAAACCAATTACAATTTGTATTGCTAACTTTTTTATTTTTACAAAGTTTCTGACAACTTCACTACCTGTTTATTAAAGAGGATACCCCACGACACGAAACATGCTCAACATGCAATTCCAAATATGACATACTATGTTTAAACCGGCAATAGGAAATCAGTGAGAGAAAAGATTTGGCAATTAAAAACTACTATCTCATAAACAAAAGCCACCTATCTACTCAAGAACAGGTTGCCTCTAATTAACTGCCTACAAATCAGTTGGTTGTTTCACAGTATTTAAATTTAAAAAAAACTTTATACGATAGCAACTGTTACATGTGCAAACACACTTGCACAATTTTGACACCCCAAGCCCGAGAGAATAAACCAGCGGCAATTGTGAAATTCAAAGGATCGCTCTTACAAATTAAATTCCCCTGCCACATGCCATGTTGAATATCGGTCCATGATATGAAGGGCTACGTCTCAATACAATGGGAGTGTACAAAATAAGAATAACCAACACGCACACATACACACACTACAACATCTTGTTTGAATTTCAGCATCACTATTGACATCACAAACAAAAGCATTAATATCATCAAACTATATACTCAGGATACCATTTGCGCACGTCGGTACAGCAATCATTTCACGACAAATAAACATTTTCAGAAGATACGACTTGTGTCTAATTACCTCCAGTGTTATTCAAGCAAATGCGTAGTCACTACCGTGCTATGTCTGCTACATAATTACGTACTACTTCCCTTAAAAGAGCAGCATATGAGTATCAAAATCTGAAAAGTTTAAAAAAAAAATGGCAAGCACATATGCCAGCATAGTAACTCACCTTTTAAATATATACTTATATTTGCAATACATTACCACTATTAGACAATCAAACCAAGTAACATTTCTGCACTGGAAACAAAGCTAGTGACGTTCACTGCTTAGAACTCAGAGTATCATAATGCACACAAATTAATACATAAAACAAACTTTTTATATGAAAGAATACAGAAACTGTCTCACTTGCAAATAAAATTTCAAACGTAACAAGAAATTAAACTCAAAAGTTATAAAGTACATAAAAACCTTCTTCTTCTTCCAAAAATAAAGGTTTTACATACACTTTCGAAAAGGCCATAATTTATAATTTTTTGTACATTTTATTCATGGGAAGAATTATTTATGTGAAAATTAAGAAAACACATGTAACAATTGCCATCAAGATTGGAAAATGGAAAGAAAAAAAAAAGTCCCATGACAGATTTACGAACATTAAGATTTCTCAGTTTATACAAAAAATAAAACAGGAGATCAAAGGAAAGACAAAAAATTTAAATTAGAATATGTACATATATTTTACAGACAGTGAAAATGATCGTGAAGGATGTGATTTTTTGGTATTGTGTAGCAAGATAATCATATAATTGAGAGACAGCTTAAGTTTTAGCACCTTTTTCCCCCTTCAAAGAGTGTATTTTGCAAATATTAAACTACTTTCAAATTTATCTTTAGTACAAAATTTGTTGTTTTGCAGAACCAGCTCATAGGAACCACCTTCAATATTAAAATCACATGCCTCAATGGGCTTGTTACTAAAGAGTTATCAAGTGTCGTAATAAGGCAGACTTTGTGAGTAGCAAAAAGCTCAATTTCACCCCAAAGTCACAATCATTCTTCTCAACTTTTGGCCACTTTTGGATTGTATGCATTCAAAGCTCCTGAATATGTATCTAAGATAACATAACAAATACTGTCGCAACTCACATTTAAATAAGAAAGGTTATATATTTAAATATGTATTACTTAAATAGCAAGAAACCAACGAGGGTGTGGTGTAATGAAAATTACCTATAATTAACATCTGCAAATGTATTACGTTAACATGATAAGCAAGCTTTAACTCAGGTACCATAACTGCTACACAAACAGCAGCATCAAATTACAAAACGCACATTTTTTTCTAAGAAATTCAAATTACTTTACACATCTAACTTTTGCGAAACATTTAACCTCAAAAACCACATCCCTCTTAAGGACATAAACCTAATAAGTACAAAGCAGAAGTTTCACTGTAAATTTAAACCCACAATTCTACAAAAAAAATGAAGTATACAATACAAAATGGTATTAAATTTTTTACGCAGTTTATAAAATTTATGCAGTTCATCTGTTTGCGTACTCATCACTTCATTGTTATGTACATAAATTAAATACGTTAAATAATAATTGAACACAATGGGTAATCGCGTCTACCGGGAGCATCACCGGCGCCGGCCGGGCGCGGCGTCCCACAGGGCCTTGGCCACCTTCTTGCGGGGGGACGCCCGGCGGGGCTGAGCGTCCGCGCCCTCCTGGCTCCTACGGGGGGAGGGCGAGGGGGAGGAGGCACTGCGCAGCCGCCGCCCGCCGCCCGCGCCCTGCGAGAGTGTCAGCATGTCCGCCAGGTTCGCCATCTTCAGCACGCGCACGCACGGCTGGTACTCGCAGCTCCGCCTGCTCGCCTCCAGACTCACCGTCCGCGCCGGGCCTAGCCTGGCCGGCCTCGCCGCCCCTTCCCCCTCGGCGTCCCTGCGACCACCCCCCGGCTCCCCGCACCCCACAGTCCCCGCGTCGCTCGTCCCGGGCGACCCCCGCTCCGCGGTTTCAGCGCTCGCGTCCGGGACGACAGCAGCCGCCTCCACGCAGTTGCTCGCATGCACGCTCTCCGACTCCGCGCCGTCACTCTTTCCAACGTCGTCTGCAACCCTGTCCACGCTCTCTGAAGTCCTGTCCGCACAGACCGCAGTTCCAACCGCACACGCTGCAGTCCCTTTCGCAACGTCCAGAGTCACTCCCACATTTTCCGAAGACACTGTCACGTTTTCCGAAGACACTTTCGCATTTTCCGCAGTCCCTTCCACATTGCCCGCGGTCTCCTTAACACCGTCCACGGCCACCGTCACATCGCACGCAGTCACTTCCACATTGTTCACAATGTCTTGAATATGCACATCAGCGTTACCTGGTCCTTCGTCTGTTTTGTTTGCAACATTGAAATCACACTCGACCGCATCACACTTGCAATTTTCTTCTTCCGCAATCTTTTTTGCACCTTTCTTCTTATACCTCTCCATTGGCCAGCCTGTCAAATTTTTTTTCCTTTTCCTCTTCTTCGTGCAAGACTTGTAATTTTTCCCCAGGACGTGGAACAAGTGCGACGAGTCGCAGGTGGACGCCACGCTGCACTCGGAGCTGTTGCAAGACATCTCCGACAGGGACAGCATCGCCTCGCACTTGGAAAGGGCACAGTCCCTGCAACTGAACGCGCCCCTCTCGAAGCCCCGGCAGGTCGACGCCGACTCCAGCAGCTCCAGGACGTCGGAGTCCGGCCCGTTCCCCGGTTTCGGCAGGCACACCGCGCTCGCCAGCTGATCGTTTCGCGACTGCCTCAGCCCCTCCAGGATGACCGGTTCTATTTCGCTCGCCTCCTTGCTGCCGTTCATCTTCCGCGAGCTCTGGGCGGACTTCCTCCTGCAGGAGTGGCCGCTGCGTCTCCTCTCCGTGGCGGAGAGCCTCGCCGGCGCGCCGCCGCTCTCGCCCGCCGTGCCAATCTCGCAGTCCGGCTCCAGCAAGTCGATGCACAGGCCGTCCTGGTCCAGCAACAGTTTCTCGAAGTTCCTCTCTATCTCCTGGAAAGGTTCCGGCGGCTCGGGCTCGCACGCCGCCTGCACGTCCTGGCTGGACTCATCCACGGTGCCGGAACTGCACTCCTGCGCGCCCGCTGAGTCCAGCTTCTCCACCTCCCGGCGCCTCCTGTAGTGCCGCAGACTCGACAGGATCGCCAGGGTGGACGCGTGGCATCGGGGCGACTTGCGAGGCTTGCTCTCCAGGTGGGCGTACTTGTTGCGTCGCTTCCTCCTGTACTTGGACGCCCCTCCGCCCTCCCCGACCGCAGACTGCTCGACGCTCGGTCCCGGCACTTCCGACGGGGACATCTCGTACGGCAGGAGGAACGTCCTCCACCTGACGGACTCGCCCTGGGCGAAGTACACCTCCTCGCCCTCGTCTTGCCTCTTGTAGGTCTGGTACCACGGCTCTCTCTCCGGAACCTGCTCGAACGAGTACTGGAGCCCCTCGAGCGCCGAGCCGTAACTGCTCGACCGTTTCGTTTCCGCTGCGCGCTTCTGCCCCCTCTCCTTCGCGTCCTTCGCACCATCGACAACCTCCACGCACGCACCGACCTCGGGTTTCTCTTCCTGAACAACATCATCACCGTCGGGAGACAACGACACTTGGACACTGACTTCGTTTGTGTCCACCAACTTACTTTCTCTCAAGTTCTTGCATGCTGGAGTGTGAGGACTGTTGGAACCTTGGTACCTTAAACGAGAACCTGGGATTTCAAACTTGTAGTAATCTAAATTATCGTGAATGAAAGCTTCCGCGTGGGTGCGTCTCTTTCTTCTGGTGGAACCGGTATCACAACTACTTGCCACAGAACCTAAGGAACTCTCGTCGCACTGCAACGGCGTGAGACAGCTATTGCTCTCGTCCTGTTTCACGGCAATGCCGCATTCCGCATCCTTTTTTACCTTGATGTTGTTTACATCAGCACTTTGTGCGTCTGCATGATACACCTTGACCAGGGAAGACTCCAGTTCTTCCTCCGTAGATTCGTACGAACTGTCGTGCCTCGACGGCTCTCCGAACATGAAATTTTCCGCTTCATCGCTGAGCACAGACAATTCTGTTCTTCTATGCTTCCTCCTTGCTTTCACAACAGTGTCTTCCATCACCTTTACATCCGCACAATCCTCACCAGTTTCTTCTCCATTCGTATTCGAGAAACAAACATTAGTTTTTTCACACGCATCAGTTTTTGTGAGGTCGGCTTCACTCGCACGCTGAGGAATGAAATACCTGCTTGACCTGAGCTTACTATTTTTGAGTTCCAGTTTATAATACGCCTTATTGTCTTCGATCAATTTTTCTTCAGCCGAAGGTCGTTTCTTCCTGATGATTTCACTGTTTCCGCGGCATGGTTTTAGTGTTTCTTTGTTTTTCAAATCATTACTCGCCGAGTTGAGCTGGTCCGCCTGATGCTTGACACACTGGGGAGGTGGAGACTGCGCGTCACAGTTCCGAAGTACTCTTTCATCGTCTGCAGGCACGGGCTTGGGGGTAGACACTTGCCCACGGGACCGTAAGTGATGTCCGGAGTCACTACCTGTGGGGGACAACTGAAGCGGCTCCTCTTCGTTGAAGTTGCAGAAAGATGCCGAGGTCGTTCTGGCTCGACGCGGTTTCCCACGTTCATCCCAAAAATTCTGGCGGACTGGGGCCGGAACTTTGCTGCCATGGCGGGTTTCATAGTTGTGATTTACCATACCATTGCATAAGATCTGCAACAAAAACCACAATCAACTCCCATACAAATCAAACAAGAACACTAAAACCACGATTACTTATTAAATTTGAAACAACATAACCACATACTTAAACATAAACAATTATATCAGTTAAATATTTTATAATTTGCACATCATCCAAGACAAGTACTATATTTAATTTATTTAGTACATACATTAATTTTGTAGGAACAAAAACATTCAACCATTTTATTTCAGGCCACCTGACGAAAACAAAAGGTGCAATCTCAATTCTCTACCAAGTAATGAATTTATGACTTCTGTAACACTTCCCTTTACGTGGTCACACCACCCCTGAATCTGACAGAATAATAAACCTGTGGGCTGCATAAATACAATAAAACCACTTCCTAAAAAGACTAAAATTTTAAGAACCTTGATAATTTTTTTCACTGAGTTTCTAGATTTTTATATGTTCATGTATCTCATACATACAATATTGTCTATCGTATAAAGATAAAAAAAGTGTACATGGATCTCATAAGTTTTTAGGTCGCCTTAAGGTCACATTTCACGTGGATTTTTTTATATATTTTTGTAAAAATTCATCTAAGGGCTATTTCAAAAATTTTATCTTTAAACAATCTTTGTGTTTGTTGTTCTGTCAGAAATATTATAAACAGATGTTCAATTAGTACAATTGTAATAAGACTTAAGCAAACTTTTCCCTCTCATTATAATTATTAAACTAAGAAAGTATATGATTAAAAATATTTGTGAGTAAACAAAAAAAAATTAGTAATGCATCAAAATTTTAGAATTAGGTCTTAAATAAAAAGTGTTGAAAAAAAAATTGAACGCAGCATGTGAAACCGAGTTCTAATGTAATTACTAATGTGCGTGCTGCTCAGGGCAAGTGCGTCCATACAGGCGAACCAAGCAACCGCCTAGGGCGCCAAGTAGCTGGGGGCGGCGCAGCACGACACAACAGCTGATATAATATGTTTGACGATTACTGAAACTATATGGAAATGGATTTTTGTAACAGTTTGGATTGTTTATATTGATATAAGTAATTATTTGAAGTCCACGGTGACCTGTTTATGATTTGTAATAAGTAAAAAAGTAAAAAAAAAAAAAAAAAACCAAGCCTGCTTACATTTGATTGTTGACGGAATATTAGGCTTACGTGATGTATTTTGAGGCACGGTCAATTTTGTTTTGGGGTGTCCGGCCCGGGGGGGAGGGGGGGAGGAGGAGGAATGAAGGGTTTTCCCCTAGGGCGCCAATTTACCTTGCACCGGCCCTGGTGCCGGTGGATACGCACCTCCAAAGGCTCATGCTGCGTGACCTTGGACAGATGGCGCTCCTCCAGGGTCTGCCTCATGTTAAGGGCGGAGGCGGCTCTCGTGGCATGCTGGCCGTTGGGCAGGGGCGGCGGCGGGCCGTCCAGAGGGGTGAGTTTCAGCACGCTGCGCAGGGAGCGGCGGGGGTTGCAGAGCATCGAGCACTGGCTGCAAGCACCCGGACACAGTCACGCTTCACGCTCGGGGGACGACGACCAGACAAGGTTCAACCCAGCCTTACAACATCCCACCTCCTGCCACTCGTGCTCGACCAGGGAAGTTACAACATCACGGCAAATCTGCACATCCGAGACTGGTACGTGACCACAGAGGAAGAGGACTCGCCATAGCTCGGGTTATTTCCCACAGAACAGGAATCAACTATATAACATTTTCAATTTTAAAGGAGAATTTAGCTGGGTATAATTTACAACTTATTCACACAATTTAAATTACAAGATCTTGATTAATATATATATTTTTTTTTGTTCCTGTAAAGCACAATAAATGTTAATCACCCAACCTTTTGTTGCTGTTAAAGTGGAATTAGACCTTTCGATAAAAATATTAAGATATTCTAATTAAAAATTTTTAAAATAATAACCACTTGGTTTGAACCATGTTTTAAATCCTCCAACCGTGGTAGATATGAAACATTTACAGTACAGACTATTTAACACTGACATATTCAGGAGCAGGGAAAAGCCAGATTATGAAACGTTAATTTAGTTTTAATATGAATACCAAAGAAATATTAATATACAGTACAATCTACATATATAAACACGAGTTTCCGCTAGTCTTTATACAAATCTACAGTGGTGCACTGATCTCAATGAAATTTCGCACATCTGATCATCAATATCAATATCAGTGGTTATAGCTTCCAGATACTAAGCCAAGGATCACGGGAATGAATTGCCGGCTGGGTCGGAAATTTTTCAAAAATTGCCTTACAGTATCCAGGACCAATGTGTTGTGTTCTCCGTTCCCCTCCGTACAGCAGAAAGCTTTGGCCAATCCAGCCTAAGTATACCCCCAGTCACAACATGCTCTTAAGTATTATTAGTGCTACCCATCTATATAAATAAATACTCGTATGTGTAAAAATGGTCAGCCTATCAATTGTTTTTAAAATGTAAACATTAAAAAAAATACAGGTGGCTTAGGTTATAATGTGTCCCTATGACTCTACAGCAATATTATTGAATTTTTAAATGCCAACATCAATAACTGCCCATAAAGTAAGTCCCATGCCATGTCAAGCCATAAGTACAATACACAAGCTGTGGCATAATATCAGGGTGGTAAAAAACATGGCAAGGCCTGATGCCATTCAAGACCCTTTTATTCACACATCAGAATTTCTTTGAACATCACATTTTCAGGCTACACGGAGCCCATTAGACTTTTTATTAATGGCGGAACAAATTTTCTAACACTTGAGTTTTGTAACCTGGAACGCTGGTAGTTAGGATGTACAGCATTTGAGCGTTCTCTAATATGATCGTGTTCTAGGGCACCTTTTATTCATAGCACTACAATCTGAAATGAAACACACATGCCAAAACATATCACTCTTACAGATTTCTTTTTTGCTTGTTGTTTGGTGTGGACTTGTACTGAGAGGTCAGGGCAAACTTAGAAAATTTGAAGTGGACTGTTTTAATTAAGAGGTAAAATTGAGGCAGTCAATTTGGAATATGGCCTCTGAAGTCTATAAAAAACAGTAGGGAATCTAATAAGCAGCAGTGGTTGGTTTGACTGCATTCAAAATACTAACACCACAGATGTTAATAGTGTTTAAGCATGAAAACACATGAATAAAAGACACCCAAGGAAACACAAATGTGTGAATAAAAGAAGCATCAGCGAGGTACCTAGTAATGAGCTTATACTAAACTGTCTAATAGATAAAACAACAAAACTAATTTAAAAATTTTTAAAAATAATTAATTTTGAGCCACATCACTTAGGGTAAGTAACATAAATTAAACATTTTTATTTCTTAACGATTTTGTGTTGCTTACACTTCGTTCAACCTTGTTTTTCTGCGTCATGGCTTAAATTTTTAGTTCAGGTTCCGTTTCATTTCCGGGCATTGTGAATCTGGTTACACTATGATGACACAAGGATTACAGGCTTTCTCAAGGCTGACCTGACACATGGTGACTCCAAACTAGCACTGAATAAACATCTAACAACTAAGACCACATATAAGATGATGGATATAAGGAAATACAATAAATTATAATTTAAAAAAGTGATTTAAAACAACAGGATTAAAGTGACCAACAGATAAAATAAAACTTTGCTATGTCCGCATAATGACAAATTTAAATTTAAAAATTATAATCATAAAGTTCTCAATACAAATTCAGATAGGTATGGCGTTTACAGTATATGGTACCATCTACTTTAAGGGACACAGCTTAAAATAAAGAAAAACAAATTGCATTTAGAAGCTCAAAAAATTTCATTGATTGTGTACTCCACAAGCAGAATTAAATCCTATGTCTCAAGAAGTATACATACGCCATACATGAGATCTGAAAACTGAACAAAATTATTAAGTCAATGGGTGAAAAATATTGGGTGAAAAAAATTGGCTAAGTTCATAACTCATGTCTCCCTGTCCTTTTTTTTTTTTAAATAAATAAATAAAAAAAACTTAATAATTATTTTTCAAAGCAATATCAAAAAGATAATACTTATTTGAAACTACTAAAACAGGACAGTACTTGAATCATGCATTAGCATTTTTTGTCGATTTTTTTTCCACACACCAATAGCTAAATATATGTCATTCACCCAATACGTGAACATTTGGAACAGAAAAGTAATTTATTTTCTGCCTAAATAATAAGAAGCATAAGTGTGTTCATTTTTAACACAACTGATAAGTGAATACTACTGTAATGATAGATATTTTCTACATGAAATGCATGCTGGGAACCAAACAGAACAATACACAAAAAATGAACCTTACCGAAGCCACAAGAGTCGGTTACAATCCACAACATTAATGGGTGCAAATAAAACAGAAAGAAGGCATGTATGAACAAAGTTATTCCGGAATTACCTCTCGAACTTTCAATACAACAACAAATACACTGATGACTAATGTGTGTACCATTAAGTGGACTTCCAAGCATTGTGAAGTTTATAAATATTTAAAAAATTGTAATTTTTTAAATAATATCTGCATGAAGACTACCACTTATAAGTCATAGTGGTTAATGTTATCTTTAAAGTTTAATGGCATTGGTGATAATTAATAACTATTAGAACTTAATTTATAGAGATTTTCCATTGCCTAAAACTAGAGTTGAGATGATACCATTAACTCAATACTCAATATTTGACACTGTTTTCACTCAATACCATTGATACTTTTAATACTCAATTCTTAAAGTAAAAACAAAAAGTACTGTACAACAATTATTAAAAATTTAACTATTTTGTATGGTCCTGAAATTTTTTAGATAAAATACTTTAACATAAAATAGAATATGTACAGATTAATTACACATACATGATTTTGTACTTTCTTTCTTGCCTACACGACACCAAACTAAAGAAAATTTCAAAACCCACATTCATTCTTCCGGTAGAACTTAAGGAAGGTTTAGCTTAACGGTCAATGACATTGACTAAACATAGTATCTGCTGATATCGAAGTCCCAACTTTACCTAGAAACTGCGCAAATCAAATTACACAATTGAAAAAGTCCACTTTTATTGCCATCAATATTAAAAAGAAACAATATTTGGTCAAAGTTTTACAGAACAAAATAAAGGAGGGGAAAAACATTTAATTAAGGTAAATCAGGGTACGGTCATTAAGTAACATACAACTGTCGCAGTAGTTAAAATTAATCTCACTACCATGATTTAGAGGTCTCTAATACTCACAAATTATATACACTTGCTACCACTTTTTCAGCCCTACATCAATTTTAAATCAAACAACATATAATATGTTATACAGTAGACTCCTGATTATACGAGGTAATGATTGGCAAGGGGTCCACGGATAACCGAAAAACAGTTAAAGCAATGTAAAAAAAACTGAATTTTTTTTTATCCCGGCCATCTAGACAAACAAAGTAAGAAACACCAGTCCCTCAAAGTAACGCCCTAATTCATTCCAGTAAAACAGTCGCTAATCAAATAATTAGTTTTTTCCAAATAGTTATGTGTGATTGCAACTACCATTTTACTCAAGACGTTACTACAGTTAAAAATAATTAAAAGTACTAATATGTATCTAAATACATTTGAAGTACATTTAAATAAATGTTAAGTAACATTTAGAGATTTAACAACCTAAAATTACATTTATTGTTTTCATAATAGGGCTTTTTTCCTATGTAGGCAAAACCAACATTTCTGAGTTATAAAATTTTATTATTTATTTTATATAATTTACAAATTCTCTTGAAACTGATATTTAATTTTTCTCAGGCAATTTCTAAGTAAATAGTGATTCAGCTACAAACAGCTGTCATATGCATGACTAGATTTTGCTCTACCACAGGACGTAGGTTGTGTGCTACTAAAGCCGCCTGCAGAACATGAAGTATCTGTGCCACCGATGTGCTATGTGCTAGGTGGCTTGCTTGTGTTGCGATTATGGTGAAGTTGGGGCACTCCCAAGGCATATTGAAAAAATAAACATGCCATCTGGTGTGACTGGACATTGTCTGGTGGTTAACCGAGAGCCGGGGAAAAAGGCAGAACCGACACATCAATATTGCATATGCCAATATAAAATGCGTGACCATGAAATGATAAAACACAAGGGGAAAAATAAATACTTTCACAGTCTGAGCGATGACATCTTCCCTTCAAATTACTATCACCGAGGGATTTCTAGAACTTTTCAAGTATTTCAAGTTGATTCCTTGATTTTCCCTGGCTTATAATACGGACAACCTGAATAAAAACACACACCCGCATATAAATATATACATAAGCAGGTGAAAACAGTTCTAAAAGAAAACTCAATGAACTACGAAACTGTATTTGTTACAGACTAACACTAAACTACTGAAAATCTTTTCTTAGGGAAGCTAAAGCAGATATTCCATTAGTACATGTTAAATAGACAAAGAGAAATAATTTTCAAATACTAGCAGTGCATTTTTATTAAAAATATAAGCCATTACATGGTTGCTACAAGCTTGAAATTCCAAAATTCCTTGACCTTTCCAGATTTTCCGGACCTGAATTGAAGAATTTCCCTAACGTTTCAGACACAAACAATCCTTCAGCTACCACTTGATGTTAACATTTTTTTCTGCAGGAAAAGAAGATTGTATGTGCAGTTCAAATGTACCATTTTCATATTAAAACCTCTTTTCTCAAAAGTAAACACTAGCACAGGATTTCAACTGCACCTATAGTATGTCTTTACTCAATAGAACTCATCCTATTAAAATTAACTATTGGTCATTCTGAAGGAAAGCCTCATTTCTGGAAAAGTATTATAAGCTGCATTTTTACTCCCTGACACAATTTACAATTATTCAAGTTTTTTACCAGTAGTTTACCCCTCTGAGTGATTAGGTTAGCTTTTATATATTACAATTAGTGTGATATCATAGTAATCAGTTGGAATAGGTTGGCTACATTTTAAATCAGTGTAGGCTTTGAATGTATTTGAACGATTGGTTATGAATGACCTATTCTAACTAACCTAACCTAAAATGATGTTGAAATGAAAAAAAATAAATAATAATAATAGTTCTGAAGTAGGAACCACTTAATAAAATAACTTGAATAACCAAATTCGTAATATAATTTAACTTACAGATAATATAAACTGTAATTATTTATTTCATGTTTAACTGAGGTTGCCAGTATCATAAGTTGAGGTTACCCGATTTTGAAAGCTAGTTTCACGAGTCACTCGCTTCATAGACTCCCTCGAAGATTCGCTGATTATGGTCATGCCACACACTTCCTAGTACATTGTGTTGTTTTTCTCAAATTTTTTTAGTTTTGAATTTCTAAATGATTCCCAATGAAATTACCCCCCCCCCCCCCCCCCGTAGGCATAACAACATATGTGGTCTGGTTATTAGTTTAATATATTTAGTTTAATATTAACACTTAAGCCCTTACACTTGGTAACTTTATCTCTATTAATCCGCAGAAACTGGTAATCTCCAGAATTATTGTAAATACATAGTGTTGAATTATTTATTGACAACACACCCCCATCAAAATAAAATGGCCGCGTTGTAAAATTAACGCTGTTTGAGATCAAAATATGTTTTGGCAAACCATTACTATCAATTCTCCTGAAACTATCGAGAAAAGGCTATCAAACTTGTATGTACACATACGTAAATACACCCCCCCCCCCCCCCCCCACCCGGTCAAACGTATTTACAGAAAAAAATCTGAGAATTAAAAAAAAATATTAACAGAATTTTATGATATTAAATGTTTCAGAATTTGAGAGTGTTATTTTACGTTTCACTTTTGTTAAGCACAAGAAGAAATTTCAGAAATATGTTGCAATTTCCATCACATTTCCCTGCATTTCCTGACCGTTTTAAATTCTGTGTCTTTTTCTGGTCCTCTAGTCCTGTAGCAACCATGAGGTACACAAAAAATAAAAATCAGTACTCATGAAACAACATTAATTCAAACACTTGTCAGAATAAAAATCCAATATACATATATATATTTTTAAATCAGATGATTTAGGTAAAAATATTTCAGCTACAAATTGTGAGAAACCTATAATATGAGGACCATTACAACTGCTGAGAATTACACTTTTATAAAATAGAGAAAAAAAGTGAGTTTAAAATATACATTTCTTGCGCAACCAACACACTTCTCTTACATGGCTATTATTTTTAAAGAAAGAGAGAGCTAAATGTTGAAAGAGGCCGTCTATAATTGCACCATTTTTTTTTGTTATAATTCATTATTGTAAATTGACCTTAACTAACACACAAGACAGTACATATTAAAAGACTTTGAGACTAAGAGATTAAAAAAAATTATAGTATTTTTAAAGTTGTAGTCATTCATCAAAACGAACTACACCAGAGTATGTGGGGGGAGACTCAAAAATAACCAGAATCGTAATGTTGCACATCATGTACTTAAATGAGCCAGTTTTTGCCGCTAGGGAGTTGTTTTAGGACTTCTACTGAGTCAGTGTGGAAAAAGGTGTCACCCGATATTGACAAGTGTGGTTTCTCTAGCAGTTCTGTGTGTGTGTTTGTCCCTCTAGTACATTCACAACAAGAAAAAATAAAAAAAATAAAAGGGGGGGGGGGGGCTGATTCTCACGAATAATGTGCAGCTGCTAAGTGTCCGCTGCATTCTGGCCAAAGATGACATCCTGTAGTAACTATGATTTCAAAGAGGACATTTTTCAATTATAAACTACAACCGATTGTCACAGAAAAAAAAACTGAATCCAAAGATAGCATCTTTCAGTTCTTTCTTCACATCTCTTAGGAGGGTATGTCCCCGTTCCACGTCATTATTTTGTGTTTGCGTTTTATGCTGTTAAACGTGCAGACTGTGCGAGTGGTTGAACGTTCACAAAATGAAAATAATTATTATTATACTGCGTACTTTTTGCATGATTAGCAGACAAAGTTGTATTTTGAACTAGTATTTTGAGCAGTATGCATGGATAAGGGTAATGAAATGGAATATGTAAAACTGAAATTTCTTCGGTTTAAAACCAATTTTACTGGCTATGTGGTAAGGTTTAACTTCTTTCAGAATAAAACCATTTGATTTTAGCTAGCCTTTTAAAATCATTAGAATTTTTAAGAATTTAAAAGGTTAAATAAAATGAAATGAATTTTCCTGAAAAATTTCAACCACACCACGCAGCCACCTCTATTGCCTTTACACCCAAAGATGTTCAGTTATTTATTCTATTTGGTTCTCCTTACCTATCCTGCACAAAAATGTTAAAAAATCCACTTTGCCAGCTAATTATACAAAAAGTACATACTATATATAAATATATATATATATATATATATTTTTTTTTGTTTAAGTTCGGCCACTCAAAACGTCTACAAGTGTAACCCTGACCAATGTAAAACTAAAATAATTACCTGGAAGAGGACATACTTCCTTGAAACTAAAATATTACCCAGTATGGGATTTTGCACACTGCTAGCATTGAAAACTACTTATTCATACATACACAACAACAACTTTGTGGAAGTACAACAGCAATCAAACCTAGAACTGAAGTCACTTTACTAATAGTAAAAATCAATCATTTGAAAGTTCATACGGACATATATATCACAGACCCAGCATTGCACCACAAACTTGGGGCAAGCACGTTTTAATAAATATGTAAATATATAAACTAGAAAATCAAATCATTTTCCTGGAGCCATGGAAATTATGTTTCTTTGAACTGAATTTATTTTACAGCTACATGAAAACCCCATTAAACTACAATTATATGGAAATGTTCTATGTTCACGCTACTAAGCATTGCACAACTTGGATGACATCAAGCAGAATTAAAAACAACCTGCAAATGCTCTATGAAAAACAAGAGTCCATGTAAAAAAAATGCTGTAATTAAGAAGATTCGAGTTATTTTTGAACACAAAAAAAAATATTTACTCACAATCTTTTACACTTCAGAGTATTATTATTTTTTGTAAATATATTTGTTTAGATATTTTTTAGATATTGTAGGTATTAGGTCCTTCCACTTCTTAAAGGATAATATTTTTTTAATTTTACTTAGTAATCCACTTTTGAACTATTTATCCAAATTATTGCCATTACAAGGCATAAATCATAGTTTCCCAAGCTGTAATACCCTGCAACAATCTGGTATTCACTAAAAGGCCTCAATATACAACTGATGAGGGGAAAAAACTAATAATGTTCATGCAAGTGACTAAACCTATAATAATAATAATCAGACAAGTTCAAACTTGTCAGGAGCCAAATTACTGAAAACGACGGATTTTCTGTCGGTATCTCCAACGAACACTAAGTTGTAAAGCAAATTCACATGTTAAAATGGTGTTTTGTCAGCAAATAATTTTTAGCAGGAACATAAGCATAAGCTTTCTACACAAATACAGGCCACAACTAAATTTCCCGTCAACGACTAGCGATTTCTGCTAAATAAACACGAGAAGCGTGCACGATCACTTCAAAACACTCCTGACCAATCCCCGGGCCATGCAGAGAACGCTTCAGACTGCCAATCATGTGTGTCTGCTACCTCAGATAAAAATTACAGGTTTTTTTTAGCTTAAGTTCATTTAACTCAAGTCCGTACATTCCCTCAGGGTGCCGGACTGTCGGACATTCCAGACCACTGAATGCTGGGCTATCAGAAGTATCCCAAACTATCAATGTTCTTTTTTTCAATTGTGTGAAGCTAGGTGCTAAGCCACGCTGAGAATTTTATTTTTTTAAAATATAAAACATCGTCCAATCATCAAAGCAAGTTAGATAGATCATCTGCCTTGTGACATGATAACAAACAACTCCCAGATCTTCTATATTTACTAGGGGTGTGCGGGAATAGGTTTTTGTACTGCAGGAAATTTTCGGGAAAAATAAATTATTCCCGCGGGAAACGAGACGGGATTGGGAAAATTTTTTATTTCTAATATGAGAAGATGGCCATTTAAAAGCATCTTGCAAAGTTAGTTGTTTTTGCTGCTATTTCTTTTGTCTGCTTCACTTGCCGTTTTTTCAGCGGCGACTTCATATTTTTTAGCATCCTCAAATTCTTTTTTTATAGAGGGATGTTTATTGAGATGTCTTAGTAATCCAGACGTGCTACCATACTCGCATCTCAAGAATTTTCCACACGAGACACACTTTGCCAGGGATTTACTGTCTGTCAGACGTTCAAAATACTTCCAAACACCTTTAGGTTTACAAGTAACAGGCTGATCGGTTGCGACCTCCATTATTAGTAGGCTGCTAGTTTGTTTTAATATACAACAGCATCGAAAATAGGAACAGATACTTTGCACAAGCCTTAATAACGTAACGTCTGCCGACAAAGCCCGCCAAACTAAACAGTAAACAACTATTTTTTTCTCCCAAAGCAAAATCATAGATGTTTAGATACTCGTGAGCAGTGGTGTAAAACTACGTGATTTCATATTTTTCAAAGTGCCAATACAGTTCTCTACATCGCCACTGCTATCAAGTAATGAGAACGGTTACGCTTCGTTATGTAACGCAAATCTAGTATTTCTTATATCTTTGGCGAAAAGGTTGGATTGCGCAAGTTTTGTTTGTGTCTAAGGTCACACAGTGGTTTTAGGTTAAGTATTCGATGATGACGGCAATAACGTTATATAACTGACTATTCACGTATCTTGCAAACTTGTACCCTTGAAGAAATATATTTATGAACGCATACAATATTTAAGGTACTCCATGTACGTTTTTAATATTCCAATTATCATAATTCCAATTCCGATTATGATAATTCACTGCACACCACAGCTGTCGCTACGATCGGCATACGTTTAAAAGATGTTTTGCGTTTAAATAGTACGGAAACCCTTCAAAAATGTACGAATCCATAAAATATTGTTGGAAAAACAGTTTGAATTGATAGAAAACATTTTCACATGATTAGTAAACATTTGTAAATTTTTAAACAATTTCCCGAAAAATTCGGGAGTAATAAAATTCCCGCCCGGCATTTCGGGAAGCCTATTTTCCCGAAGCGTTGGGATCCAGCACACCCCTAATATTTACCTCTTAATAGATGTGTTGGCGAGATAGACAAAGTTGGGTCTGTGATACATCATGTCGTATTTGCACACCGTATACCGAGACAGATGCTAATCCAGTACGTAAGGTTAAGTACCATAATTACTCAATTCTAAGACGCAGCCCTCTTTTGATCTTTAAGATTCTCCAAGTCAAAAAGTTTACCACACACTTCAATTTAAGACAGACATTTATTTGTAACAGGAGAATGTGAAGGCTTTATCTTAAATGCCATATAGATTTTTTTTTATTTTCTCATTATTACTATTATTTTAGGTCTAAATCTGTAAATGTTAATAACATACCTCCCTTGCATTTGTTTTTCTGTACCAAATAATTATCACAGTTATTCTCCAAGTGAAAAACAATGGGTATAATAATCATGCAAGTGATTAAGTATCATCAGGTTTTGTACACAGGCTGTAAACCTTTCATTTACTGTAGAACATCATATTTAAGTACCCTGGATTAACAAATTCCCATGATTAATGTATTTTATTGACTTGCACAGTCATTTTCCCTATAGTATTAATGCATTGCTTTCCTGCTTTATGTGAAAGAATTTCCCGCAGTTTACGTTGCAAGAGTGTTGCATTTAATAGCAAACCATCAAAAAAATTTAAGGAGGAACAATGAAAGTTGAAAGTGAATAGTTCTAATTATTATACATTACTGTGTGAGCATATGGTCAGAACAGCTTTGTTTTTACTATTGTAAACATACATTTGTTTTGTGTAACGTGCCACCGTAAACCATATGGCAGTGAACCAAAAGTTTGGTGATGTGAAAGTGAAATTTACGTTTATTTTTATAATTTTCCCACTTTGAACTTTAATGTATTATAGATAAAAATAAAGTTGTGTACATTATACAAAAACAAAAAATAGATTACTGCGAAATTATTAAAATACGTTTTATAGTAATGTACCAAATTCCTTGAAATCTGGCGCCCGCATGCATGTTCGATGACGTTCATTTTACCACATTAGTAATATTTTGGAAAGGTCGTTGGTAACACTGAATTTCTAAATGTTGCAACGGAAAGGTTTTTAACTTTTTTTATAAACGTAAACAAGCGTTTCGATAGTAGTAGTGCTTATTTAATAGAATTATTTCAGATAAAAATATAAAATTAAAGGTTAACGTGTGATTATACACAAAGTCAAAATATGAATTGTGTAATAAAATCTCACCATAAAAAGTGGGCATCTTGAGATGCTTCATCATTCACATCTATTACTCAAGAACTGTGATTTTTAATGAAGTTATAGTTAATATATAAAATTGTACACATCTCCAACATTTTATTAACTGTGGTGCATATTTGCTTATTGTTTCCACCGGAGTGAGAATAAAAGTTTTTTTTAATGTTTTCCCGGTTTTTACATATTTTTTCCCTAGTCCCGTGAAATATGTAACAATGAGGTTTTACAGTATTTAGAAGCTTTAACCTTAAATAAGGAGAAGATGTTCTTCGACATGACAAATGCTCAATGTTTTTCTGATGTGTACAGAAGCTATGCTATGTTTATGTTTGTGATAATTGGCATTTCCCTTTGATACGACAGTTGACTATCCGGCCTCGTGTTGCATAATGAAATAGTCCATTGCTAAGTAACCCGCCATATTGTATACTAACAAATGTTGATGAGCTCGGCTATAAACGTAGGCAAAAATTATTTCCATAAGCTACACACCTAATTATCAAATATTTAAAAACAAAACTAATTAATGTGTCTTGAAACTAACCGAATTCAGCGAACGTAGCTGCAGACCATTCACAGACCTCCAAACGATGCACAAATGAAAAGGCGCGTCTTAGAATTGTGTGAATTCGGCACGCGACTAGCCTAAGTACGTAATGAACTGCAGGAAGTACCTATGGAAGACTGATATACGGAGATACTGCAGCCATGCATTACTGAGGTAAGCATGATACTGAACAAGCTCAAGACAGAGTCCTTACGTCAGTTCACTTGCACCGTTCAACTGGAGGAAAGCATCCATGCTGGACCGCTGCTTGATGAGAAAGTCAAGGGACACAAAATTGCGGTCGTTGTTAACGAATTGCAAGTGACTCTTGCTCTGCACGTGAGCTTTCTGGTCGGAATACTTGACTTGACAGACCTCGCAGTAGCCAGGGAGACGGACAGAACACACATCTTGGTGCAGTTTAGTGCGGGCTTTCCTGGTCATCCTAGAAGGAAAAACAAAACAAAACAAGAATGCTGTGAAATACATTTACAAGCTCCTAAGAAACTTGCACAACCAGGCAATGAAATAAATTATGTTAAAACTATATTAAAATTAAATTATATTAAATTACGTTAAAATTATATTAAATACCGGAAGAGAAGTGAAACTTCTTGCTTATTAGATATAAATGGAGATAAATTATCAGTATATTTTTATAGAACAAGAGGTAATTGAGAAAAGTAAGGATGCAAGTATATTCTCAGATACGCCTCTTAAATGGGCTAACTTATTTAAAGCTCATGGGCTTGTAACTATAATTCTGTTTGTGATTTGAATTAATCAAATAATAATTTATGACAATTACCCTGTCAAACTAAAAAGTGAAAAGCATTATACCAGCAAAAAATTATTAGTTGCACAGCTAAAACAATGTGCACATAACATTCGTTTAAAAATACTGATTTACACAAGTTAATAAAATAATAATACATACATGAGAGAACAATATTTTCTTGTAAATATGGCCCGTGGCGTGGTGCACAACAATAATCTCAAACCCCGCTGTATTGCTCTCTGCCCAAATACTCCCTTAAATTAGGGTGGCGTGCAGACAAGTCCCTACCGCTGCAACCTGCCTACCCCTACAGCATTACATGTTTAAACTAGTGATGCACCGATAAGGCTTTACCGATTACCGAAACGATACAGATAACCAACATAAACATCGGCCGATACTGATACAAACCGATTACCGATTATTTTATCACATTTTCATTTTCCAACAGCTAAATTAAACAAATAATAATATATCAAGCAATACTAAGAATTAAAATATCTTCACAGGCCCCATTGTTTAAAACAGTCTCGTTTTCAGAAATACGCATTCGCAATAATAAACATTTACATTTAAAAACACAACACCTTCGGAATACTTCCAGAGATTATATGATGTCAACAAAGACGCCAATAACAGGAAAGTTAGCAAACACTGAAGTTCGTTAACATTTGGTGCTAAAGCAACCACTCTCCTTTTCGACGTTTTCATTATTTCTCACTATGATTGCTAGCGCTGCTAAACCTGATCGTAATCGTAACCACTTTAATGCTGTCTTATTCTAAAGTTGGCAGTACAACTTTTATCTGTATGCAGGTATCTATGGTTCTTAGTTGCGTGTTTACAAAATAAATAGCGGCGGGAATGAATACTAAATTAAAATAGTGAGTGTGCGCCTAATTTTTTTAATTTAAAATCTGGCGTAAGATATGCGGCGAAATATGTCTACTAAATCTGACGAGAAAATAAAGGATGCGTAAAATACAACTTACATCGGTATCGGTATTTAAATAATCGGTGATAACGATTAATCGGTAAAATGTAATTATCGGCGATTATCGTTAATCGGTATCGGAATCGGTGCATCACTAGTTTAAACCTGAGCCGCACGCCACCACGTGGAGCCCGCTCAAGGCTGCTCCAACGGCTTCGGAGTGGAGATAGCACAAACGCACCACCTCTAAGAAACAACCGCGCATACGCAAGTGCGAGAGTGCACAACTGGGCAAGCGCGTAAGGGCACAAGATGACAAGAGCGCAAGCGTGGAAGTTTGCGCAAGAGATAGCAAACGTGCAAGTGTGTTAAGCATGCAAGTAGGCTGCATCATTTCTACTTTTCCCCGCCGGCTCCTCTACCGGTTCTCCCACCACGTACCTAACTATTCCCCTCCTCTCCCCGGTTCCCACACACACATACCCAGCAATTTCCCCTCGTGCAATCTGAACATTCGTAACGCTCAAAAATGCTTGCCTCCTCAGCACAGAAGTTTCACTTCAAAAATGAAGATATTCCATTTAAAAAAAATTTTGTTTGATTAAAAAAAAACCACTTGGTGTAAACCATGTTTTGAACCGTTGCGGTTTGAGTCAGCCGACCCTGTCCGAGCACGAACCTAGAGCTTCCGGACAAGCCATCGGTTTCCCTGCAAGCGGCGTCGGCCTTCTCCGTGTCCCCATCGGGCTGGGCCGCGTTCCTCCCGGAGCCGTGCCTCGCGACGCTGAACGGGCAGTCGCCGGCGTCAAAGTCCAGCGCAATGGCCGGCCAGGCTGAGAACTCCTTGTACGAGGGGCAATGTCTGGGGGACACACGAAAACACGTAGTCCTTTTCATCACCCCTCACCCACGCCACCCGACAGCCAGAGCACAATTTCACACCCAGGCATGAAGACGGAGGCAGGGTCTTACACCACGCAATATCACCAGGGCTTTAGTGACACAATTTTTTAATTTAAAATGCTCTCCGAGCTTACTTGGGTATTGACTTGGTGCACATATATGTAGTCAGTCTGGCTTTTTTGAGATTTAAAAATAAAAGCCAATGATAACATTTTTTTAAAGCTAAAAATGTTTTAAATGTCATTGCGTACAAAAATTTGCCTTGGAGAAGTTACACGATATTACGTTTTTAAGTAAATTAAAAATAACCAATTCTCCAACACAATTTTATAAAAGTTGATACATTTGGAAATTTTTTTTACAACACAATCCATAGCTTTTGTCAAGGTTGGGTTGATATTCAAGTTTTTGTTTCATTTATGTAATCATTCAGCAAATTACTTTTATTTTTATTTTTGTTTTCTTAAACAAGGCAGTATGAGTAAAAGGTAAATTAATTTATTCTATACTCTGTTAAAGCCTCGCTCACTCAAATCATATGACTGCATTGTTCAGCAAACCTGCAAAGCAAACACACAAAATTCCCTCGAATTGTAAGATACAAAAATTGCTACTCACCTGTGAGAAGTTTCAAGTTTAATAAAAGGCTTTTCCAAAAGTCTGCTGTCTTGGGAATGAGTTTTATCAGAATCGTTAATTTTATCCAGCCACTTCAAAACCTTGAAAGTGAAAAAAAATAATAGTTTTTAAACTCCACAATATTAATTAAAATTATTTAAACTAAAACATTTCAAAACTTTCTTTACCATTTAAGTACTGTACCAGTTCAATAAGAGGATAACAAAAATTGAAGAAATGTGAATTAAGCCAGAATTTAATTTTACTATTGATCTATATTTTGTTTTCTATAGAGAAATTTTTCGTGTTTTTCAAAATCTAAAAAGAAGTATATTTTTATTTTATTTCAATGATGATTTAATATCATAATAAGGAAAAATTAAAATATTAAATTTCATAACAGAAAAATCTTAGAACCGAAAATGCAGTAAAAGGGGTTCTACTCCGAACCGGAAGTCTGCTTGCGAAAAATGACCCTCTGCTGAAAATTAGACCACACAGGCCTAGCTATTTAAATGGCAGTGAAATTTAGTTCATGTTACTCTCCATGTCCCTGTATATTGCTTGGTATCTTAAAAACCAAAGATATCAATAACACAACTAAAATAAAAAAGGCCTGCATGATAATTAGAAAGAGTTACGGTGTACAAATTTTGTTTGAAAATTACAGCAGAGCTATTGCTTTTAAATAACCATGTGTTTAAACATGTCTTTATTCAATATGAAGGAGACTTTATAAATGTACCTCATCTTACACTGATCTTTCCCCAAATCTCCTTGTGACAAGTCACCACAACCTTGCCCGGCTAAGTCAATATTTTCGTTCCTTGCACATGCAGAAAACAATTATCCCGTTGGGTAGTCGGGTGTAAAATTCTGTTAAATTTCTCGAAACTGTTTCCACTCCGCACGAAAAGCGCGACGTCAGAGGCCGTGTCGCCACCACGCTTGCTGACCGAGACGGGTTCACTCTAGCGCAACACAAGCACAAGTCCATGTAAAACCGACCGTTGTTAGAGCCTGTGAACAAGGACTGCCCCCCCCCCCCCAACCACCACACAAATGGGGGACCGAAATACTTCCACATTAAAAGCAGATGCAAAACCAACAGAACAAAAAAAAAAACTAAGGTTTTGTTCGTCATCCGGTTGGATCCCGATATTCATGAAAAAGAAATTTCTGATTACATCTCTAATGAGCTTAATCTTACCCATGTCAAAGTTGTGAAACTTAAGACAAAATAAGACCTGTATGCGTCGTTTCATCCGTCAGATCTCGGAGAAGACTTTTCTCGGATTAACAACATTTGCGTTTTGGCCTAGCGGGCGGCAAACTCCATCCCGACCAAATCTGCAACTAATAACGTTCACTCAGGAAATGCTAGCCCTAAAAGTTTCCTCAGCTTCTAAAAATCTCGTTGGTTCCCACAGCGGTGCGTGGAGGAGCATCGTAATTCAATTTTTTTTTTTGCATTATAATATGAAGGAGTGGGATTTTCTTTTACCGAAATGTTAAGAGGTCTTGGAAAAAAAATCTGTTGAATTTTTACATAATCTACTTAGCTCTCACTCTATCATCTGTTTAACTGAAACCTGGCTTAATAAATCTAACATTAATTCTCATTATTTCACGGACAATAATAATGATATATTCAGGAATGATAGAGATGGATGTCAGGTGTTAGGGACGCACCTTCTCCAGCGGCCAGACGGCGATGCCCCAGAGCAGAGCGTTGTCGAGCGGGTCGAAGGAGATCTGCCTGGGCTGCAGCCGGGCCCTCTCCAGCATCGCCTCGGCCCGAGACCGGGCGCCCCTGGGGCCCTGCTCCCCGGCCGGGAGGGGCTCGGGGGTGGCGGGCGACTCTGAGCGTGCCCCCGAGGGCGTGAGCAGGGACGGCGAGGGCGAGCCGCTGCCCCGGCCGGGCCGGTCAGTCACCACCAGGTTCACCTCCTTCACCAGGAACACCTCGATCGTCTGGAACACGTCGCAGACACCGTGACTGGACTGGCGACAGGCCCATAGCAGGCTGGCGACACTCATTCACCAGAGTTTTCCTTCCCATCAAACACACACACACTCTCAACAATACTACTTATCAATATATGCAGTACACTTCAACTGCTATCCACCCACCTACCACCGAACCAATCCATCTTCACACCTACAAAATTGTTTACGAGACATCGTTATTGATTCTATGATTTATTGTTAGGAATCCATAATGAACAGGTTGGTTTTTACAAATCCAAAAATGCTGATCTTTTATTACTAACTCGTAAAATGCTTTAATGTCATTTAAAACTTAACCTTCATTTGCCGCATGAATTCGACTAAGATGTCAGAAATTCCATTTTATTCCTCTCTTCTTTTTGTTGCCCCATTTCACGGAGCCCCATAATCTTTCAATTGTTTTGAGTGTGTTGTAGCGTTTGCGGACCTACGAAACTGTACCTAACTATGATTCACAGTATTATGTATATAACCCTCAACCCATATGTTTCTGTATGCACTCCAACAATCACAATTATAGTCAGGTCTAATTTTTTTTTTTACAAATTAGTGGCAATAAAGTTTATTGTGATCTGTTTGGAACAGGAGATAAAAAACATTCACTAGTCTCTCTGCAAATTCCGCCAAAGACCCACTGTCCACGTAACACTACCGACGTTAGTTTTTCTTTTGGAATGCAAGATTTCATCTATTTCGACATAGAGGCCATTTCTTCTGATTTGAGTTTCTTCCTGTTGCATTTTCTACACACAAACCTCACGCATATAATTGCGGTTGTTCAACTCTTTATTAAAAAAATAATGCATTCGTCAGTTCTTTGGCCCAACAGAATATATCAATTGTCTCCGATGATAAGTTAGATCCCTCCAGTCAGTATCCTTTCCGAAAACCACGTTCACAACATTTCATCGTGCATCTCCATTATATGACTTTTCCAAATGACAAGTACATTTTTTGGTTATTAATGCAAAAATTTTCGGAAGGAATTATCCCATAACATTGAGAAAAAAAAATCTCTGCTTGTTTGTCTGTAATAAGTCTACATAATTTTCAAAAGTTAAAAATTTCCCTCACTGTCACTGAAATACAGAAACTAATACCACCTCGACATTCAAAACTACGGATTGTAATGTCTATCTATAAAAGCGATAATTGAATGGGAGGGAATATCAATATGGCGAAATATAAATATATTTTTTCAGATGGGAATATACAGATAAGTACCCTTCAATTAATGCTCTCCAAAATAAAATAAAAAGTAATATCCAATTATATTTTAAATATATAACTGGGATCAGATGAATGATAATTGATAGTTGGTCCTGAGGCAAACGAATATACAGTTTAGTTTATAATTTAAAGCACTTACCGGGATTAAAACAGTAAATAACTAATACATGTTGGTAACTTATTTATTATCCTATGCTTCCTGTCTGTGGGTAAGGGGATTATGGCAAGATACCAAATTCAGCAGTTTTTTCAAAAACATAAACTTTAATGCTTCACACTAACACTGTACAGTAACTTTCCTTACAATAACTTGCTATATTTTCTAGTACAATTACTGATTTTTTAAGTTGAATATATATTTCATCAAATACCTGTTCATTTGCACTTAACTAGATGTCTACAAATACAAGCTGTACCAATTTCATGGCTTTTTAAGGACCTTTCAAAAATGTTCTTACAATTTTCTTTATATCACAGGGTAGTTTTTAATCATAAACAAAAACAAATATTATAAGAAATATATCTGCTATTGGCATGAAGATAATTTCAATGTTATAAAGCTTAACCTTAAGAGAGATAATTTCCGCATGATTTAAATGGACAGTCTCCAACTATTTACATTTTATGTACGAGTATAAAATGAAGTAAGACAGCAAAACACAAAACGCAAGTTAGTAACAGCCTGCCGGAAGTTAAAGTACATAACTTGACTTCTAGCTCTGTTACTGTTGATTCAGGACTTTTTCTTAACTTTCTTGACCAGTCCTTTGTTAACTTTGATGACCTGTACACACCCAGCCTGTCAATTTTCCAAATTCCTGACTTCCAACTGATCACCGGAACCCTGTACGTAATTACAGTTTCCGCTTGGCTCTACCAGAGATTTCTTATTCACCGGGCTTTTAACAGTATTGGAAAAAATACTTGCAGAAAGGCTGGGATAAAAATCACCAAACTTGAAACGTGTTGATGCAGAGGGCACAATACACCCCATGGTTCGTACTCTCTCGTGCTATCAAAAATTTAGGACTGTTCAAGAACCCTTCAACTTCATACCCCAAAACGCCTCGAGAAAATAATGTTAAATAGTTAAGGCACAAAAAAAAATTATCTTGCCTAGTTCAATTCTTACAGTTACGCACCTACTGTCCATGACTATCTCTGGAATACACATCTAACCCAAGCATGGCATCCAGGTGAAATTTGAAGCCGTAACATTTAATTTGATTACATTCACATTTAGTTTTTATGTTCAAAGACAGTAAAAACACTAGTATTCAGTTTAAAGGCGAGATTCAAAATAAAAATAAATGTTTTTATACATAAATATTTACCAAATGTACTGTGCATGCGCAAAGCGTTTTCTGGCAAGTCAGAAATTTAAAAAAAAAAAAAAAAATGGCATTTATTCATTACTTGCAAGCTATCAGTCTTTAGTTAGGAGTTTTTAAAAGATCTTAGCGAAATGTAAGAACTTATAAATAAGGGCTCTTATTCAAATAGACAAATTAAAGACTTTTGAAGGATGTTATGGAGACGTACAGATCCTGCATCCATAGCTCTACATTAACTGGGATAATTAATCTGCAAAGGCAAGATATCTTCCCATCTCTGGTTCCCGGAGTACAAGCGAAGCACGTCAAGGACGTATCAGTCCTGTACAGCATTTGATCTCTTACTCTGAATAACCAACTAAACAATTAACTCTACAAGTCGACCTAAATCTCCTCTAGACTCCAGACTCCATGTACAAAATACACAGGACAATGCTATTAGGGAACATGTGATCCAGAACAATCACCCATGTTTTACTTTTTTTTTTTTTTTAAGATAAAGATGTAGGCCTACTATTAATTTACATTTGTTTTATACCCACATGGGTCCCCAATCTAAACTGTCGGTATAAATTCTAAGGTTTAACTGTTTTCACTGACAAAACCCAATGAATTTCCCCAAGCTCATTCTTAAAGAACTAAATTAATGGGTGTGCCGTCTCGTCAGCACATCCAGGACAGTACAATCGATAGGGGGTGATGAGAATAGAACATCACGGAATCAATGTGTCCGAGAAAAACCAACACTTTCCTGCAATGTCTGACCCGTCTCCTGCGTGCAAAAAATTCCAAGTTTGACCCAGACTGCCTTGGTTGGAGGAGTGTGAGCTGACCATTCAACCAATTAGGCCCCACAAATTAAAATCCAACCTTTCATTTATATTAAATAGCCAAATATTACTTTCCTCAGAGGTTTTTGCAATGAGACATAGCATTGTGCAGACGAGGTTTCAGTGATTGGTTTTGAGATTGAAACCATTTGGAAAATTTCAGAAATACCTCATAGTAATGGATTTTGGGACACAAAGCGAATAATAGCTGATGTGAAATGTTGGTCAGTTTAGGTCAGCAACATTAATAACACATAAAATCTTAGCATTTAAATAATTTACAATGATTTTATGTATTATTAACAAGTGTTGCTGACCTCATCCAAACAAACTTTTACTGTAATAATTTTTCACCTTATTCCCCAGAAGCCGTTAATCTAAGTTATTACCAACATTTTTAACTAAATGCTCATCTAAACTGAGCTAGGTAGTAAACCAGAGCAGATAAGTTTACAGAACTATTTTAAGATAAAAAAAATGTGCTTTCAAACTCCGTAAACAAAAACTAAAAACAGTTGGAGCTTCATGGTTGATTTAGAGCCAAAACTGAATTTCAAACACAGCTAATTAAGCAAAAATCCTAGGCACACACATTACACTTTTATGTCAGGATCAAACCTACCTAAAACGAACACTCATCTGTATACAGTTATTTCGTATCTAACTAGTTACATACCACGTATTAAAGCTATTTAGTAGGTCTCCAGCCACTCCTTAAAGTCTACTTCATGTCATTTATCTCTAAACTCTAACTCAAAATATCAAATCCTAGTTTTCAAATAGTCCATGCATTCGTAAAATATCCGATACGTCCATGATACTATAATTTAACACTAACTGCCATTCTAAACAAAATTATATGCCTATTTAAAACAGGATTTAAAAATTTAATTTCAGAACGTTTGCCAAGTACTGTGTTTGCATTATAGTATACAAACGACTCTAATCAAAAGCTTTAATTATAACTTAAAAACCAGGTACTACTTACTAATTTGATGACAACCACAAATCAGATGATACTTGTGTTCAAACAAAACAAAGTATCTAAAAACAAATGATGCAAAATAATAAACAAAAACAACGTTCTAACCTACTAAAAAAAAAATCGTACTATGCAAACAATGAAAGACCCGCCTTCTTTTAGCTGGCGGCATTTCGCGTACTCATGAGTCCCGAACCATCTTCGTTCGCGCAACCAATTAGCTTCAATTACAACAAGAATAACCGGCCGCCGAACATCCTACTCCATTACGAGCGCCGTTAATTGCCTTCACTGTTCTCGTGGAGCATTCAAGCTGTCACAAAATGGCATAATAGGACTGCTTCTCGCCTCCGCTAACAGATGGCGTGGCGATTCGCATTCGGAACATGGCGGCCCACGCCGCAGGCTATGTTGCAAAGCATGTCGCTCGTTGCAACATCTGCATCGACAAAGGAGAGGTCGGTCGATGGCGAACATGCAAATCAATAACAACGATGTGAATATTTTTTTCTACACATGCTAACACTAGCATCGCTTTTTTTTAAACAATTTTAAATGCGCCGGGTCACGTTAAGAGTGCGAGCAAAATTAAAATCGTGCATAACATGAGATGTATGATGAGGGGTGGCGGCGAGATATTACTAAGTTGGAAACGATTTACGGTAGTTACTTAAAAAACCAAACAAATAGAAATATAACAGCAAACATAAACATATTGCTACTTGTTACAGTTTTCACTGACATTTCATTCATTTTGTAAGTCAATTCACAATTATTATTATCCTGTACAATAATAACATACCAAAAAACTATGTCCAATGTGTGTAATATATTTTGACCAATAAAATAAAAATTTGGGAAATTAATAAATATCAAATTAATACTGTAATTAAAATGTCATGCAAATATGCTTCCTTCACTAATCAGTCATGGTTTACTGTAAATGTCTGGCAAACATTAAAAAAAAAAGTTACAGAAAGTTGAAAATTTTCCATAATTTTTTTTATGTAAAGTAATCTAAACCTATTAAGAAAGGTCTGTGGACACTAGTTGTGCGAAAAACTCTAATTTATGACGGGGACTATGTTGGCTGATCACTGAAAAGGTTGTGGAAGAGGCGTCACATTAATGAGCTTATCTGCCTCCTGTAAACTATATAATGAACATAAATGTAATGAATGTTAACTTGCAACAGGTGTAATTCTGAGAAATCAAAGCCACGTGTCATGTCCAAGCTAAAAATGGAAAAGCTCACTATGGATCAGTCAGTACTATTTATATTGTCTGCCATGGAGATGAAATAGCCTGAATCTAGACAAAAGTAGGTGTCTGACATGTGAGCAGTTCAACAATTTTAGAAAAGTAATTGAGTTAGTTTTTGGCATGGAAAGGAGCGCTGCAAAAGCTGATGACTGGTCGCAAAGGCACATGTCCACTATTTCTCGCCTAATTCTCAACCTCCTGCCAATTCCTCAGTCCTTGTGGCCATACCTGCAGGCACGGCATGGCTCACTAATTTGTGCAAAGCCAGCGAAAAGAGCAGCTGTTGAGGTCAGCAAAAGAACGAACACAAGTTCCCTTGCCTTTGCCTTGCTTGTTAAACCATATGTAATGCCATGTACAGGTATTTTACACTCTCTTCAGTGTCGTGTATAATCAAATGAAAGGAAGAAAATAGAGTTTTTTTTTATAAATATATATATATATATATATATATATATATATATATATATATATATATATATATATATATATATATATATATATATATATATGTGCGCGCCTTTATAGAACCAGGTCACCTGACCACATTTCAAATATCAGGAACAAGCAGCCTCACACATGTATTTAAAATATACATCAAAACTGTGGTTACATACATAAAAAAACATGTGCGGAAATGCTTCTGTTTATGCTGGTGCAGTTATCAGGGACAAGGAGGTATGCTGGATTCTCGTTATGTAGAAACTAATATGCATCACGATTAAGGGGCATGTATTTTTCGACAAACCATCTGATTGCTCATTAGACTCACGAGACTACAATAAGGTAGGCCTGCACTATCGATTGTTTCCTTGTAATTGGCAGTTGCCTGCAAGAAAAGCCATTGCCCTGTTCAGCTGGGCTATTCACAATGCTTTTGATTCCACACTGGATGGTTATGACAGTCGACAAACACCTGAAATAATACCAGCCAGCCACTAAACACAGGAGTTTTAGCACACAGCTCGTCTGATGGTAACAGAAGCCAGGTTTGTCATAGGAAACCTACAATGTTTGTCTGTGCTATGCTCGTTGTGTTGTCCATAATGCCCGTTTACTTTCATCGTGTTTGTATGTTTGCTGTATTGTCCAGGTTTGTTGTCTTGTGTCTGCATTTACTGTTCTTGTTGAAACCGTCTCATCATTGTTAGCCCACTGTGTTCATCTATGCTGTTACTTTTTTCAAGACTAAAATCCTTCCAAAAATTCTTATGCTGTCTGATATTTAAAGTATTTGTTTGTCCTATCATAGCCATGTTGACTAAAAAACTTGATTAGTTTCATAGTTGGGTCCATCTGTTCGATATCAGCTGATTTGGCCTTGTTCTCTGTGTGTTTATGTTTTCATTTTTATTTCTTATTTTGCATTCTTGAAATTTTTTCAAGACACACAATGCAAAACTGCAATGGCATAAAACAAAGAATCTTGTTAATTCTAAACTCCCCATTGCATGAATCATTTAAAAAAAAACATATCTGAAAATCTTTCCATGAAAAAAATACGTGGTCCTACACTACTATCCACTGTGTATCATTCACACAATAATCAATATTGAAATTCCACATAACAGGGCTCCAGTGAAAATAGAAGCATTCCCGGACCTACGTTCATGAAAATTTATCACTTCGTGTATTTATAGTTTTGACATGTAATTTAATAAATCGTGTTTACCAAAAAAAAATTCTGCATGTGCTGTTCCTTGGGGTACACACAACGGGGAACATGGGGGAAGAAGCAAGCTGGTTATTTCCCTTGATCTAAGGGAAACTGTTGTTCCTGGCTGTTCAACAGCGGATACCATTTGCCACCTACCTCCCACTGGTTTACTGTGAAAATGGAAACTCTACATTTAGTGATCGAGTTTACACAGTCTGAGCGGGGCCAGCACTCGTAGGAGCCGGCTGCCCTACTACGAAAAAGCTGTTGTTCTGACCCGCTTCTGGTTTCCGCTCCTCAAGTTCAAGATTTTAGGATCAATTGCGTGCTCAGTGTGTTTACAGTTACCTGGTGAATCAACTTCAGGACCTATTTTCTATAACACGGGATCCTTTTTACATATAGTCGCTTAAGAACCTGTGTGACAAAAAGCAAATTTTTCAACTACAAAACATAACACAAAAAGTTTTGGTTTTAACTTTACACATTTTATCAGTACATAGTAAGAGTTCAATAATGCCGTAAAAAGATGCTAAAATTCATATGTTTCCATGGAGAAACAAAAAAAAAAGTCAGCTGGTATTGTTTCTTAAGCTAAGATATATGTAACAAGACAAATCAAACATATTACAAAATATACCTACTATTTGCATGAATGTGCTGATTTTAATTTTATCAATTTAAACTTTTTCAGTGATAATTTCTCCAGATTTAAGTGGACAGTCTCCAACTATTTACATTTGATGTGCCACTATAAACTGAAGAGAGGCATCAAAAATCATGATGCAAGTAATAACTTCCAGCACCGTAACTATTTATTTCGGGACTTTTTATATGACTTTCATGACAAGTCCTTTAGTTTCAAGACTATTAGTTTTGATACTTTTTCGTGACCTCTATACACCATAGTTCTGGAAGGTGAGTGTCCATAACCTGAACATGGTGTCCATTCAATCCTGTAAAAAAAATTTCCATGATTTTCCACGTCCAAAGTTACCAATTTCCTTGGCAAATCTTTTTAAAATTTAACTACAGTGTAAACTCTTCATAACGGCACTCAATTTAACGACTAACTCCTTAAAATGTTGAAATTGCTTGACTTTGGTTGGTTTACCTTGTTTTCTATACAATAAATAGCGTCACGCTCACTCTATTTAACGACAACAATACGGCATTATAAATCATCAAACAGTACTTTCTAAGTTGCAGAAGTTGATAAGAACTGCAGCTGTGTACGTTCTTTTGTTTACTGTTTTGTTGTTGTATTATCTAGCACGTGTTTACTTCGACTGACGTACTGGAGATTCTAAGAAATTTTGTTTTTGTATGATGAACTTGCACATGTTTACCTCAGTCACTAGACTTTTGTCAAGTTGTTACACGTTATCATTTTCACAGTTGCTTACAGACTTTTGAACTGTAAACATGGCGAGTAAACGAAAATATTTATGTATTGACGAAAAAGTTTTATTAAGCACTTGATGCAGCGAAACTATTAGAAAAATACTTTTTATATAAGCAAGGTGATCCGGCAGTATCTCAAGATATCAATAAAATACATAAGAAAATACAATTAAAATATTAGAGCAGCAAAAAATATCAAACGAAGATAACAGACTATATGTAATAAGTGTTGTTATTTGTATGAATATTAATGTTTTGTGTGTAAAATGTGTACTATATTAGTAAATACATATTATAATAGAATAGTAAAATTAATTATTTTATTTCTCTCCATTTAACGACCACTCTCTATAACGCCGAAAAATGCTCAGTCCATTAAGTGTCGTTATATAGAGTTTACACTGTATTTTGCCATTTTCTGACAGAAATAAAGACTCTCCTGCCTCCACCATCCCTACAGCTGTGCTAGTTCTGACAGAACCTAGCATACGCCACTTTACAGTGTGTCCGACTAAGCACTATAACACCACCTGGGGAAAAAAAAAAGCAAGTATAACTCAGTACATGTGATAGAAGTGAAATTCTTCTGGAAATTCAAACCTCAACTGGTAAGTATACCATAGTGTGCTCTCTTTCCATCTCTTTGGCCAAGTACCTATTCTCTGTCCATTTCTCATCAGAAACGTCTCACAACGATGTTTCACAAAAACGTTGCATTAAAAATCGGTCTTGAAATTTTACTCTCATCGCGTCCAAAGAAGCTTCACTTCGAAAAAAAAGTGTTCAGAGCCTGGGCCATGGCATACCGGAGCATGACATTTTCCCCCTCAAATTACTATCACCGAGGTATTTCCATGACTTTTACAGGTTTTAAAGTGAATTCCCTAACTTTCCCTGACAAATTTCAACTTCCCTGACTTTCCAGAATGTGGACACCCTGTAAGACCACAGAAGTCAAAAGCAGGTACAAGCACACAACTTGATTAACACAGCCTCACATATTACAAATGGATAACCCAGATTTTAACGCTGCCAAAACCCTACTCTCACCAGCATTTACAAGAATTTGTTAAAAGAATAAATATTATGTTTTCTCAGTAACGCAATATATCAGCTGATTATAACCTTCAGGGTCTTAGTGACCTAGTTTTCCATACTTGTATTTTATTGTTTGTAAAATTCTTGTAATTAATACTGATTTTTAAGTATAATATTTTGAAAAATCCATTTGACTCTAATTTTATTGGTTTTCACTTTGCTGGCTTGGTTATTGTTTGTATAGGTGTGAAATTCAATATTTTATTGCATTTAAATATTTCTTCAATAATAATTTTGTGTATGTTTTTTTTATAGTGGTTTAAAAACTTTAAGGAATTGAGTGGAAAGAAAGAAACGTGCGGCGACAACAATTTATCGCATCCTGTGTAAGACAGTGACCGATGTCAGCCCAGACCGTGGGAATGTCTGACTGGGGAATCCTCGAATTCCGGGTTAAATTAAAAAGAGACAAGTTACAAGAGGAAGACGGAGACTTGCGACAGAGCGAGGGGAAAGCCCTTAAAAAAGGGAGTAACTTCACGAATAGTAATTGCCAGAATAAAATGTTGTAGTCAAAAGGAAGGCAGGATTTTGGGGAAGCCCCCACGTAATTAATTTTTCCTAAGTGCTTTGTGATGTGCTGTGTTTCATCAGTCGTTGTGCCAGGGCCGGGCCAAGAGGTTGTGCCGTTTTGCTGGCTCGGCGACGTGCATTAATTTGGTCATCGATAAGAATAAAAATGGAAATTCATCTCGGATGTTTTTGACGTGACAATGTCTAAAAAAATTGATGAACGCCGGCTGCACGCACGAAAAAGTGTCCCATTACGCACATTGTCCCGTTATGCTGTGTCCCGTTACGCTCATTGTACGCTTGCGCCGCATCTATCTCTCTTCCACTCGATTGGAACAACCATTGATCGATTTGACTTTTTCGAGGCACATTAAACTTGAAACACTCCCATTCGTTTCCTACTTTTCCTATCATCGTCCTATCCTTAACAGAATAACACAGATTGGAAGAGGTTAAATAGCAAACATGTATAAAAGTTATAGTTATAAAATAATCTCTTCGTTAAAGTAATAAACATATTTGAATTAATGAGTGCAAATATAAGTTAATTTATCAATTAAATCGTAGATTTCATTTCGCTCATTCTTTGTATCCGTACAAAATAGTGATAATTCAATAAAATTAATGATTCAATTTTATTCATAAAAGTATGCAATCATTTCATCAATGTTTTGTTATGACGTCACGTTAAACTAGCGTCCGTAAACCGACTTTACAGACAATTATTTTTTTTTTATCTGGTAATTTTTCTGAACAATTTAAAGTCAATTAACAGTCATTAACAAAATTCTACGTCCTACTACCTGCAACAATCGTAGAGTTTCGTTAAGTGTTTTGGTTTGTGCAAGTAACAAGTCGTCATCTTAGCCGGTCACAATTGTGACTTCTTAACAAGGTTATCAGAAACTTTCAGTCCAAGAAGTTCCGAGTTTGAATCCTGGGTCAGTCATTAATGAGCACTTTTTTTTTTTTTTTTAGTTTGTAAGTCTAATAAAAATAATCAAAATAATTGGAAATGGATAATGGACATGTAACAGAAAGTGATTTTGTTTGCTGCAAAATGTCATTTTCTGCTACATTCCCTGGCAATTACATTTCGAGAATTTTATTTCTATTGTAATGTGTATTCGTAATGTATTTTAGCGCATGTGAGACGCATAGGGATTTTACAAGTGTGAAGGATTCATTTCTGGCATGTCGGAAGAGCGAGTCAGAAACAGCACGAAAGTAACAACTGCTCCGTGAGCAAGCACGTTGAGGAATGAGCGCAAGCGTTTTAATTAGAACTTGTTTAATCAAAGTCATCGGTAACAGCCCAAAATAATGACTGAGTAACTTCGTCTTTGTTCCGAGGAATGAGTCCTTCAGCTTGTACTGTGAGTTCCAAGCAACCACAAAATTTACTTGCGAGCAGTACCTAATTAATATTTATTTTTTGGTATCTACGAACAGTAAATTTGTGTTCTGGAGTCAGTGAAGATATTTTGTGCAGCCTATTTATATTTTCAACAAGTACTTGTTTTTTGGCCATTGTCACTCGTTAATTTTCGTAAAGGATTAAAAAAAAAATTTTTTAATCAGTTAGTTTTTGAGAGATCTTATTACAGGAATAAATAATCGACAGTAACTGTTTCTTTGGAAGTAAAATTTTTTTTTTTCAGTGCCTGAATAATTTCTTCAAGTGTTCATGAATGTATACGCTAGACCAAATGTTGATCTAGCTGGAAGGTCTGGAGTGTTACATGGTAAAGTACTTCTAAACATAATATGGTAGGTAACATTGATTAGAAGCAAGGTAAAAATTTGAGCAATAAAAAATGAGAAAAATAATAATACTGAAATCATTTAGTGTATGGAATATGTTAGGGTTTTCCATCATCTTAGACCTTCCAGGTTTTTTTTTAGGTGTTACAGTATATTTTAATTGGTTTTAAGGCAGTTTACTGTGAGCAAAAACAGTCAATAAGCGGACGAGACAATGTTATTACAATCCAATCTGTCACATCCGGTGCTGATGATGAGGCAGAAAAACAATAATGGTCAAAGGTGGTATATAAATTAAGTTCCTGATGGCTTTTAAAAATTTACAACCCATTCTGGTTTCCCAATATTCCCCATCAACTAAACACCCTACATATACGAATGTAACTAGGCCTGTGAGAATGGTACAGAGCAAATAATTTAAATGGTTTAAGTTAAAATTACTTGGCTTTTGATGCCATTTAAATTATAGTTCGTGAAAATTATTTAAAAAATTTATTTCACTGATATTTAATTCCCAGCATTCCATCTAAATTTGAGTTTAATAAATATTAGCTTTAAAAATATTTAAAAAAATTGAATTTACATCAAATGAAATGAACATGGTCCAAAACCTGTGAAAAAGTGAAATTATAACAGGAGCATAGCTCTCTGTATTTAAAGAAAACCTTTTATTTCTTAATGCATTATTCTCCAAAACTTTAACTGCTAAGTTCATAATGCAAAATGCTTCAAAATTTACTTAATTCATTCAGTGTCACTACTGACACAAGTTTTTAGACACCAACATTTAAATTTGATAATAATGTTTGCAGGCTTTCACGGCCATTGTCTGAAGTAGCTTGGCTTCTGGGCTGTAGCCGTGTCCTTGGTGAATAATTCACCGACGTTTCGGTCGACATTGCAGTCGCCATCATCAGGGAACAGTTACCTACACTACAGTAGGTAACTGTCCCTGATGATGGCGACTGCAATGTCGACCGAAACGTCGGTGAATTATTCGCCAAGGACACGGCTACAGCCCAGAAGCCAAGCTACTTCATTTAAATTTGATGTCTTCCTTTGCATCATGTCTTGTTCTTGCCCAGAAAATCCATTCCGATGCTGAATACCATTCCTTACCTGAAGAATCACCCGAATCTTAGTCTAACTCTAACAACAGCTGAACTGCATGTTCACAACGCAACATCAATCCTGCTTCATTTACGAAAAATATTTAACACGTTTGGTAATCAAAAGTCTTTCACCAGCCCCCACAAAATTTCTCATGCAAAAAATATGCACGCAGCATAACCAATCAAACTGTAAGATCGGCTAAGATAAATACTTACAGCTCCCAAGGACTTTAAGCTCCCTTCTAACTTTGATGACACGGAATGGTTCTTCACGTCAAGATATATTTTCTTGTTCTTCAATGGTTTTCTGGTCTGAGAACTGTGGCCTGAAACAACAAAATTATATTTTAAGTTTATCTGTCAGAGTTTCAACAGTGTAGAGCAGTTTTAGGCACAGAAACAATGATACCTGTGGGTGAAAAAAAAAACTGAAAACATTCCATGAATTTTTGCCTTGCACCATTATGACAATAAAATTATATTTATAAAGAATACAAATTGTTGCCGTCAAATGTTAAATGAACATGTGTCCCGTGTGTGCGCACAATAGCCAATGGAAAAACTGAAAGTTTTATTTTAATAGAGTGCACCATCATTGTGCCGTTAGCTTACTTATAGCACTTAAAATATTCGAACACGTCTTTCAAATTGTAGATCAATACAAGTAGTTCAATAATCTGTAATACTATCAAACAATATTCTGTAGTCCCATCTAAAAAAGAAAGAACAATTAGGTAATTTATTTCTTATAAGCACTTGCAAATTATTGTAGATAACACAAAATTTTTTTGGCACTAAACTACTTAGAATTATTGATTATATTTTTTACTAGCTAATGCCAGGCACACGTTGCTATGCCTCCTTCAATTTGATTTTTAATTTGTTTGAAGTATGTACACATAAACAAAGTATCTCTATCTCTCGATAAATCTCACTTATGTATGTATGTATATATATATATGTGTGTGTGTGTATATATATATATATATATAGACACGCACATCTTTCTCTCTCTTTTTATATATCTATGTTTCTATCGGTATTTAAATTCATCTTCCTATCTCTCTATGTTTCCCTCTCTCTATCTCTCTATGTCTAAATATTCTTATCTATAACTTTATCTTTACAAAACATAAGAAGAACAAACATTATATATATATTACCGATCTATATTTTTATCTAAACGTTTTACATGTCACAGGTGTGACATAGTTTTATTAAAAACATGTATGTATTTGAATGCAACGTTGTGTCAAAATTTAAAAGCATTCGGTGAAGAAGTTTTGGAGATTTAAGATTTTGAATAAACGAACATCTACAATTTTATTTATATAGATTACAGTGAAGCTAAATTATTATTACCTATTTTTTTCCAATATAGAAAACACCCAAACTTGGACATGATTTTACGTTAACTGGAAAATAAACCATCATAATCTGGTACCAACTGAACCATATGTTCCAATTAGGATTCCGGCTGTTGACCTTTGCCGTCAGTTCACATTGCTGCACTGCTGGAACTTTTAGTTCACTCAGAGTTTAAAGTGTTTTCTGATTTCTAGCAGGTTATATATTTTGTAATGATTTTTTGAGGAAGATAAATGTTTTTTTTTTTTTATTATTAAAAAAAAGAGCAGCTTATTACAACTTGTTCAGGATTACTGCATGCTTGAATTTTCAAAATTCCCTGACGTTTAAAGCTTTCTCCAGAATCTGAATCGACAAGTTTTTCCTGACCTCCCAACACACAAAATTATCCTGCGGCTAAATTGGTGTTGCTTTTTGGGGAGAAAAGACGAATGTACTTTCAAATGTGTCACCTCAGCAAAATTAACACAATTTTTGATAGATACACGTGTTAGTACTTCAGTGTAATAGATTCACTTAAAGCTATCAAATGTAGACTATCGAACTCGTATGTAAGCATCCGGAAATTATTTTACCTCTTTTGTGTTAACGGTAAAAAGACCAAGGTTTTGAAGAAAAGGAAAATTCAACAAAATTTCGAAAATAGTAAACGTTTAAGCAGTTTTAGAGGCACCTGAACGTTGGTGGAAATGTTATTTTCTGTTTAATTTTACTGACACAAAAAAAAATTACAGAAATGTGTGATGAATTTCCTGACTTTTACAAGTATTACCTGACCATTTTAATTTCTCTGACTTTTCCCTATTATGCCTGTTTTTAATACCTTTAGCAACCATAAGTTTTTAATAACAGTATACTGTATATTAGTGTTTTTTTATATACTTGTTAAACACTACGTTGACGTTCGATAAACCGACGAAAATCGCAAATCCATCGAGGGCCATTGTCCTAAACACGACATGAAGAAAAAATATTTCCACTGTAATTTTCTATATAAAAAAAAAGTAGGAGACTAGTATGGTCACAGAAATGGATTTTGTTCAGGTATTTTTAAAGCACTCTGTGTCCATCTCGTGTCCCTGCCAGCATGCTTCTGCTTAGCCCCGTCTTGCACGCAGTGTCCAACGTGAAGCAAAATTGTTTTGGTTCTCAGCATGTTCAAATGAAAGTCATACAACATCCCTTTTTCTACCACTCATGCTGAACCTGAAAAGTTATACCTAACATCAAAGAACTCAAGTCCAGCAAATCTGCACGTCTGACTGGGATTTGATTGCGGAATAGGTATACCTCCACAGGATAAGGATTCTCCATGGAATGGGCATTTCCCACGGAATGGGAATTTACAGTACAGTCAAGGATTCCCCACAGAACAGGAACTATTTAATTAAAACTATTTAATTTTTAATTTTAGAGGAGTACTGTATTTAGCTGGGTATGATTTACAGCTTATTCAGATTTAATTTAAATTATCTTGATTAGTAAATAATTTTTTGTCCTTGTAAATCACATGAAACATTAATGACCAAACTTTTGTTGTCATTACCATGGAATTAGATCTTTCATTTAAAAAAATGAAGATATTCTATTTTAAAATATATTATTTACATTTTTTTTATATTAAAGTCTCATTGTTTAAACAGTGTTTTAAATGAGCCAGCCCTGACATGTCTCGTCTCGAAGGCAGGTGCGTCCATCAGGAAGCAGCGTGTTGAAGCTGGTACCTCCCGAGACACGGGGCTCACGGGAATTTCAAGCTTGTTCAACCCGCTACCTAACCTGCCAGCCGAGAACAACTGTTTACAACCCGACATCATTGCGTGAAAATCTACCCACAACTGTTTTCCACTGGAAAACAGCTTAGCTAAGCAGGATATCTGCCATACAACTTTATTTATTTCAAGTTGAACTGATTTAGAGCAAAAGCAACATCCATGTAACATTATTGATCACTCCACGAATTTTTTTGTATTTCATTCTTCTTTGGAGAAAAACTAAAAGCTGTACCACAATAGCTGATGTGCCCTAACAGAAGGGCTACATATGCCAATAAACACATAGGTGGTAAAAAAAACTGCATCCAAAGCACTGTCAAAACTGCAAAATTAGAATACTGACTAGAAGGGTGCATTAAAAAAAGCAATAAAAATATTAAAATGCTTATATTTTATAATCATTCTAAAAAAACAACACAGCCATACTTAATTAAAATAGTTTACTATTTTAATGGTCTGGTTTTATGCTACATTTAAAATACTGAAGTTGTACGAGCTGCCGAGTAAGTAAAGTTAGCTACATCTTGTTGCAAGTACTTAACATGGCGGAAATCACATACTTCCATGAGCATGCAACTGGAAAGAAATTACGACTCAGATTATTATACAATACAATTATCACTTTGGCATTTAACAGAAGGTTGAGAAACACATTAAGTAACAAATTTTTTACCAGCTACCTATTTATTCTATATAATTACAGGATAAAACACTACAAATATTAGTTCTTGCTTTTTTTTTATTTTAATTTTTTTTTAAAGAAAACCCAGGAACTGTTCAATTATAGCTGACTAGCTGCCCGACCCGGCTTCGCACGATTGTATTAATTGGGGGGGGGGGGGGGGGGGGAATGGGACCAAATCTCTTATTTACAGTTATAATAAATGAAATAAAATGAAAATTAATTAATTTTGACAAAAACTTAATACAATGCTTTGTAATGTACCGAAGAAAAAACGAATAGCACCGATGGTTTCCCGACTCTCGAGCACGCAACGTTGTCATGGAGACGAAGTGCCCACTGTTTCCTGGGCTTAAACACCAATCAACATTGATAATCAGTTTATTATTAATTATAAATTATTAAGACCATTAATCAAAATAAAAACTATCCTATCTCTCAAGTTGGAAAAAATTACACATAAATGCCAATTTTCATCGAAATCGGTTGACTTGGTGAAGAGTTCACTGGAAACAATCAGGACACTGCATTCATGTATATTAAGATGTGGCCTAATATTATTAAGTACAAAGGGTACATACATCAATAAAAACATACATAGCAGAAATGTGCAAGGTATACAAATTCTTGTAAAATAAGGTTAGTATCCATTGCAACAGCCCATCGTCTGACACCAAGCGGATTACAACACTCCTCTCATTCGTCAAAATATTTTTTCCATTTTAATGCTTCTAACTGTTGAGAAAACTTAAGTTTTGGAAAAAATTCCTCTAGTATAATTAGTTTAGTTTGTTTGACAATAATATAAGTTACGCACTTATAACTAATGACAATCAATATTTTTTCCACCTCTTGTATTTATTTAAACATGTTCCAAGTTACCATGGATAATTAATTACATTTCTGTGACTGACAATTTTTGCTAAAAAAAATTAAAATATCTTCAAAAATTAAGTTAAAAATAATCATGGAAAAAGCTTAACAAATATATTATTGAAAACCAACTAATTAAATAAAATTTGACATGCACAAATCTTGCACATATTTCAAGGTTATAATTTCATCCATTGACCATTAGAAGTATGAAGTCATCAAACTTTTTATGAATGGACGGTTGAAATTCTTTAGGCCATATTGGCTGCAGATCACGTAAAAGATAGATGACAGATGAATAGAGGCAAAGGACTATTGTAATTCTGGCTTAGGGTTCTTGTGTACTGTGCAAATGAGAAATGAAAAGTCTACTACTGCACATAAACATTATCCAAGAATTCTTGATATAAACATGGAACACATGACTACAATAATCTCCCAACTTTATACACATTGGTCATATGAATGCAGACTGACATTCCTGGTAAAAGAGTAAGAAAGCCGAATCTAGTGCCAGTAAAAGATTATTAATAATTATTAAGATAATTAACGTCAGTCCGCAGACATAGAATGGCAGTAGTAGGATTAAAACAATAATTCATTTCTTACTTCTCTAACAATATGAATACCTAACCAGCAAGATAATTAAAACTACGAATTTAATTTAGCTATTTTTTTTTAACGTAATCTGCGATTTCTGTGACTATTACGGCGTGCAAACTAATGTAAAATACTTAAGAATAAAATCTGCACCCAACTACAAAAAAGGGCCACTACTAATAATTTCGTAGTAAATTGTATACACTTAATAGTATCCCCAACAATTCTACCGTAAAAACACAATGACTAACATAAGCTAAAGTTTTAATAAAATTTAGTTTAAACTCATAGTAAAATACCTACCAGTACTTTTCCTGTTTGAATACTTCTCATTTTTAACATCCAATCTTGGGTCACGACTCTTGGAAGGAAGTACCATTCCTTAAAAGAAATATGCCTAATGGCACTGCTTAAACGATAAACACTAAACATAATGAAACTACTTAGAAAATGTTGTATCTGCCATTGTGTTGTAAACAACTTAAATATACACAAGTGTTAAACCGAACTACGTTTTATAATAATTGTTTAATTACATATGGACACGGAAATACCACGAAGCATTTACCAAACACTAATTTCAAACGCCGGAATAGTTCTAAATTTTATGTTTAAAGTGAGACCATTAAAGCTCACAATTAGCAGCCGTTATTGACACAGTTCACAATGTTATACTCCTTGTTTACAATTTAAAACTAATTCAAAGATAAACAAATTTTGATTTGATATGTTACGGTCATGTATATAGCTTTGCACACATCCTATCCTTTGCCTTGGAGAGTCTCGCGGCTGTGAAACTAGCGGCGGATTGTAAACTAACGACGCTAGTAGTCGTTTTCCCCTATAATAACACTGTGATACGATATTAATTAAAATATGATATTATTGCTAATTCCGACTGTATTTTTGAATATTTTTTCTCAAGTTACTATATTTTTTTTTCGTTTTAGTTCTTGGTAACTGCCTAATCAGTACACCCTCCCTAACTATTCCCACAATTTTTTTTAGTTGCGCCTGGCTTTAATGACGGTTACGACTTAATACCATCATGTTTTTTTTTTATACGAACCTAATGGCTCTGTTAAAAGAAAAAAATTGCAAACTGCAAAACCAGAAAAAATTAGAGCTGAAACCTTATAAAGGAATTAATTTCTTTAAAGATTTTAAATATAATTATAACATTTTTTTTTTCATTATTGTCAACAAGATGATACAATAATACAGAAATCCAGTAATCAAACGTTTTAACTGTCAATTGGCAAACCAAGGTTTGATTCCCAGTAAGAACACTGAAATTTTTATATATTTTTTTTTTCTTTTCATTTCTAACAATATTAAACTATTAACAACAGAAATTAAATAGTTAAATTTTTTATTAAAATTTTCAATTTAGAAAAGTTTAATGTAAGTAAGTTAATAAATAAATTTAAACTGTAATACTAGTTACTTGCTAAATTTCTCGTAAATGTTTATTATATTTTTAAAAAAATTAATTAATTATGAAATTTAAATATTTAAATTCTGTATCCAAAAGTTTAATTTTACGAGAAATAAATGAAAAAAAATTGAAAGACAAAATGTAGACATACCTAGTGGGCATCAAAACCGAGTCCACAGATTGTCATGCCACAGCACCAAACCACCTAATTAATGTTTTTTTTTTAAAAATGTTTTATAAATATACTTTATAATGTTTAAAGAGCCTTTCTTGCTTCCTAGGGCACACTTAATCGCAGTACTTTAAGACTTTGAAAAGGGCACCTACTGACGACGTCCGGCCGGAGGCCGTCTTCAAGCCCGACTTGCGACCGCCCGTACTTAGTCCCGCTAACGAAGCGCGCCCCTAGCCACCCGGTCGGAGTCAAGTGAGCTTCCCGCCACTCCGTACCACAAAGGTAAATTGCGGTAATTACTGAGGGCTCAAGTGCCCCTCGCGTAAAGACGAGTAATTAAGGGAGCCCAGTAATTAACCTAATTTTTACAAACTCTTCACAAGAAAAGTGCGTCGTAGGAGTGTGCCACTTACTTCCGTGGGGAACTTGAAATCACACGTAGCAAGTGCTCCCTTTGCGGCCTTCCGCCTAAACTAATTAAATGACTCTTCCATCATCATTCCCCCCCCCCTCCGTTCTAACTTGTCTGTAACTGCTGGAGTAGTTGGTTAACTAACAAACAGTCTCCAACTTGACTCTCCTTCCTTTTAAGTACATTTAAATACAATTAATGTAACTACGATTATTATAGGCCTTCCGCCATTAGAATTAAGCCTTAGTAATTATTGTGTGCATTGTAGTGGTTATGATCTCTTTAAGTTATCTTTAAATAAATATAACAGTAAACGGCGAACTTTGGCGCGCGGGATCAGCCTACCTCTCCCCCGCGCCAAGGCTAGCACGCCAGTATCGAACTACTCGTGCATCGGGTCGGACGTCCTTAGTGCCACGGGAAGCCATCATCACTTTGCAACAAACCAAGTAACGCTGGTAAATATAGTCACTAACCAAACCTTCCTTTTCAGCTACCCGTGTGCGTCCACGTTCATTTACGGTACGGGCCGACTACCGCCCCTCATTTACTACAAGTAATAACATCGCGCACACAAGTGCCGATGCTAATTTCAGGGGCATTCATAAGTAATTTAACATGGACCGCGGCTCACACAAGTGACCCGGCCGCTGCTAAGAACTAAGCTTACGGAATTGGCCGCCCCTAATCACCCCCCCTTCCCCCGGTGCTATGGGTGGAAATGGCGTAAGGGCGGAACTTTCAAGTGTATAATGTAAAGTATAGTGCCTCTCTAATTGTGTGAACTGTAACGTGTAACTCAGTGCTCACAGCGCAAAAGGGGACAGCCCCGAATAAAACCCAGTAACGTAATCAATTGTGTTCTTCCGTAGTGTTGTTCGCCCCCTCCAGCTAGGGATCAGTGTACTATATTGTGTAAGGAGAGTACTGGATAACTAGCTCTACGAAAACCCCCCTCTTAAATTCAAGACCTAGTGGTCCACGCCGGGGCAGAAAGTATCCACGCCCAAAACCATTGGTTAACGACTCTGTTAGCCTGGCGCCCACCGGAACATACCCACACACCACCACTTCCCACTAGGCCCCGCCCAGGTCTCGAAGCCAAGACCATGGGTGACAGCATTACCTGCTTCTGCACACACAGTTTAAGCTAAGTCAGCGAGTACCAAATCGGAAGTTCCCTTGATAGATTAAAAAAAAATTATTGAATAGAAATCGAATTTGAAAGAATGACACATGCTTGAAGACTAAATGATGTAGGAAATCAATATTCTTGATTTAAATGTGCACTTAATATTTTGCCATCACCCGACCTCTGTGAAAGGCCCGGGGGGTACCTGACGGGCGCTATGGGCGTCGCGATGCTCTTGTTGTCCGGAGGAGCGCCAGGCTAGCGGGTTGCTAGGCCGTTGGTGTTGGGTCGTGGGTTATCTGCCCCAGCGTGCCCCGCCAGGTACACTGCTTAAATCTACCCTGAATGGCTCTCTCTTGACTGTGAAGGCCGCTCGGCCGTGTGGAGGACGGGAGACTACGGAAAATTAGTGTACACGAGTTGGTAAGAATTACCTTTAATTTAGTCCCGCTACAAAACACTCTCACCAACACTTGGCGACGTCTAGCCGTTACACAATTAACACCAAAAAAAAAACACTACGCGACACAAATGGTTACCGCAGCAGTCTCGCAGGGCAGGGGTCGATGCTCGCTGGAGACGGCCAGCGCCGAAAGTTAACGGGTGCCGGGAAGGGGGGGGGGGGGTCGATGAGCGGGCTTCTAAGTTCGGCGAAACACTTACGTGAGTGATACAATACGTAGCGCGGTATCACGATGAAGACGGTCGGGATAGGCCCGGTTCCGTAAAATACGCGCCAAGTCGACGTGGGCAGCGATTAATTAATAAAAGGTTTTAAATTTAAAGGTTTAGTACAGAATAAAAATAATCAAAGAAAGAAACTTGAATTCTGCCCACGGACACACGTCTGTTCCCGGCGCGGAGTGGTTTGAGACTGCCGAACATGGCCTCCTCACAAGGAAGAGAAACTTTCTCTTCTTTGTGAGTCGGCGGAAAAAAACTTATATTAATTGAATTTACTCTATTACCAGTTAAAACATGTTCCAGGTGCCCATATTAAATGTAGCACCTGGTAATTGGGTGCTTAAGGCTTAACAATGGTTTTAATGTATTTAATTATTTAAATTGTGACATCAAGTTGGCGACTGTAAATTTATTAACATATTGTCCCACTGCGAATTGTTTTAGAGGGATTTCTCCTATTCTGACTTGATCATAGTCACGGGCATTTTAATTAAGGCCAGTGGCTGCGATGACTGTTAATGAGGTTTGTTGTCTGCTCCGTGCGTGGTGTACTCGCCCAGAGTGGCTACGACGCACTTATTACATGTCGGGTAATTAGTAATTTCGTACTAATGGCTTTTCCCTTAATTGAATTATGGGTTCGAGCCTCCAGTGTTCCGTACCTTTAAATTTCATTACGTCTATTGGGGTCACGCCCGAGGCGCTCGCCTGACTCAATCCGGCTGGGCAAGGGGTGTGCTCCGAAAACGGGATACGGTAATGGCAGTGCGGAGCACGGGCTTAACGGCCATGGTCGGTACGACGTCAAAGGCCCCCCCCCAGTGGAAGCCCGTCTCCGCCCCGTGTTCCCGCTCCCGCGGTACGACGACCCCCTAGCACAGCCGGCACCCATCGACAAACGATCCCATGGCACGTGGGGCCTTAACGCCGGCAGCGCATGAGGTGCTGGCACAGGCGGACGCCGCCCCGGTCGCTGCGTGGGCAGCTAAGCCGGGAGGCGGCGCCGCGGCCCATGGAGTGTCGGCGCAGGCGGACGCCGCCTCGGTCACTGCGTGGGCAGCTGGGCCGGGAGGCGGCGCCGCGGTGCATGATGTGTGGGGCGGCGTGACGAGACTGCCCAGGACGTACTCGGCCAGGTGGGCCGGGGGTCGGCGCTCCCGTCGGGGGCGCTCTCGCGGGCTACTCCCCTCGGGGCAATCCCCCGCGACCTTCATTACCCGGTACCGGGCACGGCGGGGTCGGCCCCTTCTCTGCCGGCGTGGCGTGGTGTATGTCCCCGCGGGCTCCTCTTGCCTCGGGGAGGGCTTGATCTCGGGGGCATCCCCCCGTGCCGGGGCTGCTGTGGAGCAGGGGACCTCGCGGGGGTCATGTTTGGTGTCCGTTTCCGGTCCTCCAGGCGGGTGTGCGTCGGGACGAGTCTCAAGCCCGTCGGCAGCTGTGCTGGCATGTGTGGGGGGCAGGATCTTGTTTACCTCAGCCTGTTGAGCGGAGGGGATGTCGTGGCGCATGTCCACTAGGGCCAGTACCGTGTCCTGGTGGAGGGGCGTCTGTCCTAGGGCGTACACTACACATCTCTCTGCCTGTCCCAGGATGAGGCGGGGAGGTTCCAGCACTAAGACCGCGACTTGCTGGGCTAGCCAGGAGAGTCCCAGCACCACCTCCTCGCGCAAATCCTGCACCACCACCGCAGATACACAACTGTCCGATTCTCTGGTACTCACCACGATCTCGGTGTGTCCAAGCATCCGCCCGGTGTGCGTCGTGGTGGCCAGGCGTAGCTCGCCACCGCCCGGTCGTAACGCGCCTGCGGGCACGAATGAGGGCCGCACGAAGACGTCGCTCGCTCCGGTGTCGACGAGCGCGGCAGCCGGCCGTCCGTTGACCTCCACGGGGATGCGGAACAAGTTGTCCAGCGGGCGGCCCAGCTGTCCCAAAGTCGGGAGGGCGTGTCCCTCTCCGAGCGCGCGGCTGTGGGTGGGTGCGGGGGGAGGGCGCCCTATATTGGGGCCGGCGGGCTGGCGCGTTGCGGTGGGGGTGGTCTCACGTGCGCCTCCTGGCGCAGCGGCGTGGCGGGTCGCGCCGCCCGGAATGCCCGCGGGCACTCACTGTGCCAGTGACATTCGCCGCGCGGGCATTCCAAGCGACACAGCGGGACATGTTCCCCTTGCTGTGGCGTCCTGCGGCGGTCGCTCCGCCCACCAAGATGGCGGGGCCTCAAAGGCTCGTGGTCCTCTGGGCTGGTATGGGGGCGTGTCCCGTGGTGCCGTGTTCTGCCGGACTTCTGATGGGCTGTCATTCCCTCGGGCGTTCGCGTTGGGGCCGTGCTTGCAGGTCCGCTGAAAGTTGGGCTCTGTCTCGGGTGCTTCCTGCACGTAATCTGCTACACCACCGGCGTGGTAGCGGCGGAGGAAGGGTTGCATATCGTCTCTTACCAAGCTCGTGATGACGGGCAGGGCCCCGGACAGGTCGGTGCTGGGTGAGATGCGGCGGAACATTCGAATTTTCGTGGCTATGAACGCCTCGACTGCTTCGTCGTCCCTCTGCCGTGTCCCATAGAAGTGGGCGGAACACTCGACATGGGGCGATCCAGTGTCGAATCGGTGGCTGAACTCGTTCACGAATTCGCTCCACGGCATTGCGAATCTGCCCCATATGCTCCACCAGCTCCGGGCGGTCCCTCGTAGCTGATCGCTAACCCGCTCTGTCCATTCGGACTGGTGCATCCTGCACCCGATTAGGCGCGCTTCGCACAGCCTCAGAATATATATATATATATATATATATATATATATATATATATATATATATTTATATATATACAGTAAACTCTCGATTATCCGTGTTAATTGGGACCTTCCGATGCCCGGATAATTGAATGCCCATAAAAAAAACGGATAATCCGTTTCACCACTTAAAAATGGTTTATTTACTGGCAAAAGAGTGTCTCTTCAGTAGAATTCTATGAGTACAAGCAAAGGCTTTGTATACCGTGTCCCAGCTTATTGGACCGTAAACAATACTGGCATTGTGTTGCCGCCATCCTTCTCCTGTGCCCTTTATTGCTACAAGAGGGAGAGCGGCGACAGTCCCAATTCAGCATCTCCCTCCACCCTTTTAACGGCCTGTTATCCGGGGTCACTACAAAATAAGTGTCTGAACCACAGCACAATATTATAAACCTTTTTTTCCCCTTCCAGCTATTGCATTTTATTTACCTACCTCGCGCGGCAAGATATTGTTTCTTGTTAATTCCGCCTATTAAAATTAGGATGCACTTTACAGTCATAACTACGAGTATGGGATACTACGAGACCTTCGAAGTAACGAGAGTTTTGAAATGCACCATCAGTTTGACTACGTAAATAGTAATCCTAAACTAATCTGGTTATTACGAGTGCTTCCTTGTTGGCTCTTTCGTAAGAAAGAGTGATTTAAATGTCATCTTCGAACAAGGAAAAATACCGTTAGTTGGAAGGAAAAAAGGTTCACGCAGTAAACAAAGGCTCTCTCTCTCTCTCTCGCTCGGCGGTTACAAGAAGCCCTCCCCCTTTCATTGTTACTGGCTGCTTTGGCAGGTAGACGGGAAATTCCTAAACCACCCCCCTCTCCACCCCCCCCCCCCCCCCGGCCGTGTGTACGAGAGCCCTGTTCCTTTTGTGCGTGTGTGAGACCTCGTTGCGTGCGTGTGCGTGGGTAGATGTTTTCATGATTTTACGTTTAGAAGGCCCTGCCACACTGTCTGATCTACTAGCAAACTGCAAAAGTTTTTCTTCACTTTTATTAATGTCTCGCACGGTTTGGATTCCATTTTCATATTCCTGTGCTAATTTCGCGGCAGTTTCTCCTTTTTTTAACCTGTCCACAACTTCTTACTTCTCTGCTATCGTCAGCACTTTACGTTTCCTTTTACCAGACATGATTACAAAAACGAATGTGCCTGGAAGAACTGATGTAAATAACTGCGTGAAAAATGCCTCTTCCAGCCGTCAGGAGTGTGGGAAGGTAAAAGAGGTAGAGGGACCTTTTTTTTTTTTTAGCGTGGCGGGGCGCTGTGAAAAGAACGCTTGAAAAGAAAATAAAAAGGGGGGGGGGGGGGGAGTTGAGCCGGAAGCAGCAGTCAAGGCATTCCTTTTTGGTTTAAAGTGTGACAAAATGACGGTGAAGTAGGCGGGGGAACGAGGGTATGAAGGGTCAGGTAAATAGCTTTCTGACACAGCAGAAAAAGAAACACGCAGCGCAGTCCTGGCGTAGCTACACCCGTCATTTTTTTTACAACTTCATAAAAAAATTCAAGCACGGATAACCCGAAAACCGGATAATCCAGGCCCGGATAATCGAGAGTTTACTGTGTATATATATATATAGTAATCCCTCCGAAGGCCATACAGCCTGGCCTCCACCCACCAGTATTAAACTCCGCTAACGGAACGCACCCCTAGCACATTACACGTGAGTCAAGCGAGCCGCCGACGCCGGTGTGTGCCTTCCCAGATACGTCCATATGCCAACACCACCAAACAGTTTTCACGCAACATAAATTGCTGTGATTAATTAAGTGACTTTTAATTAGCTGAACAACACTTAATACAAAAAAAAAAGTGTGTCGTAGGGGTGCAGTTCTTTCCCCCGTGGGAAACCGCAATTAATAAACGTCCGGAACGTCCCTTGCGGCCTTCCGCCAATAATTAACCACAGTGTTAACCAACATAATTTACCTCCCTGTTTTTACTTGCAAATAGCCAATGCAGTAGTCAACAAGTGATAGACAATCTCCAGCTTGACTTTTTATTTTCAAATATAATTAATTTAAATTTTGTTATGTATTATTATTATAGGTTTCCGCCAACTAATTCAGGCAGATGTCATTAAGATACTAGTGTTCTAGAAATAATAATGACTAATTATGATTATAAAATTGTAATAACGGCACATTAGAGAGTTTGGCGCGTCATGACGCTTCCTCACCTTCCAAGCCGGCACAAAGCGGCAGTAGAGTTTTACTCACGGGCCGGGGCGGACATATGATCCCGCGGCTAGACTTCAACTTTTGTGCTTCTGATTTGTCATTCTGGTAACTCTTATAATTCACTAAAACCTCTTTCCTCTCCCCGCATGCCCCCAAGGTCTTTTCCGGTGCAGGACTTATCCCGGCCACTTTAATTTTTGCTCGTCGCCGAGCAAAGGTTCGCGACGCAGTCATCTTACGGTCCAGGCCGACTCCTACGAACAGAACTTCACGTAATTTGTCGAGCATACGCCTGCCGACTGCAATTTTTAAGACTTTGCCACTTATCTTCGTCCTCCCGCGACTCACACAGATGAGCCCGGGCACGAACACTTTTATAGCTCATCACGGGAGTGACCGTTAATCCACCCAAACTATTCGTCGACCCACAAATCAAGGTATGGACCTTGTTTGCAAGTGCCGCAACTTAACATCCATGTAATACGTAATTAATTATCAGTGTATGTAGTGCCAACATATTTTTTTCCAGTGTAATTGTGTAACTTGTGCCCCCATCCACACAATTTGAGATGCGAGATTAAAAAACCAGCACCTAAATACCGTTTCTTTATTTCGCAAGCGACTCCTGAACAATTAGGAAACAGTCCTCTTGAAAGCTTCCATGAGCTTCATAGGAAAGTGTCAACAGGTGAAGTACTTTCATGAGAACCTTCAACCGCGTGTAACACAATCCTTAAAAATTAATAAAATAGTATGAGCTGAGTAAACAGTGTTCAAAAGGGTAATCTAATTAATAATAGCCAAGGATAGATGCTAAGGTTAAATCAGCAAGTATTTAAATTAACACATTTCATTTTAATCGTGGGCAAAAGCCTCATGTAAATCCTCATACAATTACACCAACCTTTTACATAGAAATTAATACTGATTAATTAGCAAAGGGATACAAAGACAATTATATAAAATTAAGTAATTTTCCCATAGAACAAGAGCACTAGTACAATTGTCACTGCAAACTACGTGAACGTATTTTCAATATTACAAATACTTTAGTATTTACTTTAGACAGATAGTATTGGATAATAAAGAATAATTTCTCGTTAAATTAATGTCAACAAGTGACAACCCTCAATCATCACAGCGACCGAGAATGACGTTAGCACAGACAAATGCCTCATTAGACATTACAAGACCCGTAAATATTAATGCAGGCGACCGCGGCCTAACCTACACTAGGCAGTATGAAACTTAATCGAAATGCATGACATCAAGAGAAAACCCACAATATGTAACAATTTAACACTACGTGATTACATGCATTACGTAAAAGCGAAAGACAAGCCCTAAACACGAGTAACGACATGACGGGGAGAAACGTCAGACAAAATACAAGTAGCAATGCAAGCAATCAATAAAGAAAACGAAAAGGGTAAAAATGCCAAATGGAATTTCAAAGGTGACGGCCGAATAAACAATTTAGAATGCCTTAAGAGTTTAGCTGTTACCAGTTACATGACTGTAAGGGTCACCACCTTACAAACACTTACATGAAGTCTCCCCGCTGTCACACACTCTACATTTAACTATCTGACCTACATACTTAATTCAGTGCGATACCAGCACCGACTGGGTATCACAACCTATCTACATGAGTTGCTAACGAACAAGAAGAGCCTTCAAGGCAATACACGCAGTTTTAAGTAAAACAGAGGGCACCACGCGCATGCGCGGACACCTCAAGAGGGGAAGTCAAGCACAGTACTAGACGCAGGGAGGGGGAAAACGAGGAAGGGAAGGAGCGCCGAAGCCCGCCGCGCGGCGCGAAGTTCAAACACAGCGCACCGACCACTTCACTCTATACTGTTTAGGACCAGTGCTTATTAGGAGTAGGGATTCCCTCCCACCATCAACAGCCGTCGATCCTAGTGGAACACGCAGGGGCAAAAACTCACGACCACCTCGGTTAATCCTCAAATTAACCTGGCGCCCGCCGGAGATTTCCTTTAGAGCCACTGGAAACCACTAGGACCGCCCCGGTTCTCGATCGCGAGACCGCGGGTGACGGCTCTCTCTCTCTCTCTCTCTCTCTCTCTCTCTCTCTCTATATATATATATATATATATATATATATATATATATATATATATATATATATATATATATATATATATATATATATATATATATAGTATAAAAAGAAATATATTTTTTTATAAATCTTTCAGTTTGTAAATCATTTTGTAAAAATATTATAAAATTATTTTCTTTATTAGATGGTCACTTGAAGAATGTAACCCATAAAAACCTATTTCTACTACTGTCGCAAAAAAAAATTGAAAATAATTTTTTTAGGTCTGTAGTTTAAACTAACCTATAATTTCAATATTTTTAATGTAGTATAAAGGCAATATTTACCCTTTATAGAAAGTAAATATTTAATTTCCTTAGTATGTATTTTGTTTAATTACAATTTATTCCGCATGTTTACATTTTGTCATCTATGAGTAATTCAGATTTAAAGTTCTTTGGTTATCGTTTTGTACATGTATTACTCTATGTTAAATTTTATTTTAAATAATTGTCAAAGCTAGTATAGCAGTATATTTTTGAAACTAATACTAATTTAAAGATGAACAACGACAGTAATTGGTAGTAAATTTAATAGTTTTTGTTTTATCAACAGCTTTAGGAGAGTCGTTGATTAGTAACGGTGAAAAAGATTCTAGAGAACAAATTGAGACTCGATGAAGGCAACATCTAAAAATGCAACGATTTCGACCTTAATTGATAATTTGACTATTCCTAGAAGAATTGAAAATGCTTATTAATGCTAATATTGAATCATATTTCGAGGGAATTACTAATTTGAATCAACGAAAATAAAACTCAAACGTCAAGAATTCAAACCATTATTTAAGAAGAGAGAGCGACGAATATCCAGATTTCAAGAGAGCGTCGAATGAATATAAATTGTATTGAAACTACGAAGAATAGATGTCGTTGATCATCCGGAAGAAAGAAGAATTCAGTCGAATAATGAAAAGTCGCAGTTCGAGCCCGGGAAGGATGACCGTCGTGCAGTCCAGCCCAGTTCCCGCCCGCAGCCCGAAGGATGGAGTCGTGACGGCGCGTATTCCTGCCGCCTTCTAGAGACCAGCGGAGCAACACCAAGTTCGCAGTCCTGACTGAGGCGAACCAAGGATCCTCCGAGAACCTACACGTCTCGTGGGTATTCTGCAGCAAGGTTTGGTCCCTTACCCCATCACCCGAAGACTCGCTGATAAACAAGTATCCTCACTAACGACGATTTGAACAAGACTAACATTTTCACCGAACTAGAATTTTTTGGTTATCAAACGTATTCTTTGTATAGAAAGACCGTGTACTTGTTCATCTTTAGATTTATCATTTAAATTACGGAATCGCGATCCCGAACCTAATAACATAAGACAGTATAGATGGAACTTGCTATTGAAAGAACATGTTGCTATTTTGTTTGACGGGTACTGCAAGTTACGTACCCAGCAGTCCACGCTCTGCGGACTGAAGCTAGTTAAAAATAAATAACACATAAACGATTAACATTTTAACCTAAAGATAAATTACTCTAATGAAAGAATTGGTAGAATCTTTGAAGTCGAGAATCATAACAAATTCCATCTGTATTTTAACATAAACTATTTTAGTTAAGATATTTATATAAATTGTAATATTGTGTTTGTCGAAGTATATTGTCACCGTCTGCACAAAATCTTACACGCAAATATAAATATTACATTGGAATTTGTTTACACGTCATTACCAGGTCTAGACACGAAATTAGCATTTAACATACTGTTGACACTCTGTAATTTTGACTCTCAGACACAAACTTCTAGAAACAATTCTTAAAACTGATAGAGGAAGGCTAGATAAACTGGAATTATTAAGTACATTTAATAATTTACATAATTACACTAGCTGACTTTTCAGTTTAGGTGAACTATAAGATAGGAACACATAAAACTGAAGATACTCTTCAGTAGCTATATTCGATATGATTTAACAGCAACCTAACCAACTGGTAATAACTGTGAACTACTTGAAATATTGCAATGCTGATGGCATAGAAAAGGGATGGGCACACTGTGTTATAGGTATACATTTCCCTGCTGATGCATGGGGTTGATGGCTCCTGTAGCCAGCCCGTCATATACATAATTTACTAGGCGAGTCACAGCTTGCTAGACTACAGCAAGCATACCACTCATAAGATGCATGAGGGGACCTGCGAGAAACCATCCATGAAACATTCGTGCAGATAGAACAGGCACATGAAGTCGTGGTGGCAGGGACAAGAACTCTCATGCACCGACTCAAGCCAAGACTCGATGTGTTTATTTAGCTATATCTTCCAGCCAGACATGTATCAATTTTAATTAAATAATTCGTTGTTTACACCATACACCACTTTAGAAACTGTTCTAAAAACAGTAGGTATATGTGTCCAACATGCATGTATGCCACAGTATGGAAGTGGGTTCCACTTCTTAGCCAGGTCTCTGCATATTTGTTGTTAAGGATACACCTAATGCAATACCTTTTTTTCTAAGGATACTGTAATTTCAATTAAAATTTTTGTATCAATAATTCCACTTTATTTGGCCTCATTCAGAAACTCTCATTACACTCTGCATCATTTTCAAAATAAAATTACTAATATTATTTACTTGTAAATCATAATGCAACAGGGCCTTTGCCTCATTTCGTTAAGGTAATGTCATTATGAAATGTTAGAGAATAAACTTAAAAGTGACTCAGAACAAACCATGCAACTGCTTATACAGACAACAGAGACTGCTTGAAAAGAAAACTGATACACGATGGTTGCTATTATGTAAATAGATTATCTTGTGATTCTTGTTAGGCCATGATATTATTCACTAATTTTTAACTGAGGTAAAAATATCATAGTGTACCATGCTTGAGACAGAAATCAACTGTAAAATTAATACACAAAATATTGCCATTCTTATCATAGCTTCTTGTGTTCCTTAATCATTATTCCACAAGCATTAGGATTTTTATATCAGGCAATGGAAGTATCTTTCAATGCAAGATTTTGGTTATGAGTGAAAGTACACTGTTACTATTGAATCAAAATTAATAAATAATATTTTTGTATAAACCATTTTATTTTTGAAAGGGACCAGTTTACCTAGATTAAATAAATAGACAATTTCTTAAAAATTATTTTTTTTTATAAATCTATACTAACATTATAAAGCTGAAGAGTTTGTTTGTTTGTTTAAACGCACTATCTCAGGAACCACTGGTCCGATTTGAAAAATTCTTTCAGTGTTGGATAGTACATTTATCGAGGAAGGCTATAGGCTATATTATGTTATCAATAACATTAGGGATCCTTACTAAAAGTCCAATTTAGAATCAAATGCATTGGAGGGGGTTAGATACAACATGCAGTACACGTACAAAGTGTGTGTTGACAATGCCGCAGGTGCTAGAAGTTTATTTCCTATTGCCTATTAACATTGTTGCCACGCACTAGATGCCTTATCATTCTTAATTTTCCCATACAAGTAAAAAACACCCATGTGATATTAACAACGAAGTAATCAGTACCCTCATAAGAGTTCAATTAGTATTTAAATACTTTTTATCACTTTAAATCGCAAACCTAAACTATTGTTTTTTTTTTCATCTCTGTGTTTAATTTGTTTTTTTATTGTCCTTTTTTTCAAGTATATATATATTTACAGACTTGAAACTTCACAGTAATGTTCCTTATGTTACGCAGGATGACATTTTCCGAAAATTAGATCCCATGGATGGTAAAAACCAGGCGACAGTGGGTACTTTGACTGCATGAGAACAGGATTTTGCATTGTTCATGCCTTCTGCGTCTCCATGGCAACGGGCATCGCGCGGCAGTGGCGTACCCACAAGGAGGGGCATGTATAATGAGCGGCGCAAGAGTGATCTGCCTGTAGACTGCCGTAGCGAAGTACGGGTACATCAGTTGTACGTTGCGTGCACGAGTCGGGAAACCATTGGTGCTATTCATTTTCTGTCAGGTACATTATACAGCATTGTAAAAAAATTTCACTGAATTTTTTTTTTATTTACCATTACTGTAAATGGGAGATGTGGCTTATTTTTTTTACATTAGTATAACCGTGCGAAGCCGGGTCAGCGTACCAGGGTAGCATCCATAATAGTAAACATGTGCTGGCAGGTCAGGTTCACAAAAATTACACCGGCCAACCTTTCGTAACTATATTTTTATCAAAATCCACAAAGCACCTGAAAAATTACTGTACAAATCCAAAGAAAAATGCACACCGGCTATCGCCGTCACGGGAGTAGTACAAAGTTCAAGTGTTCTCGTCTTCGTGTATTCCGTCTGACGCGGAGGACTCCTGATCGCTGCTGGCTTCGCCGTCGCTGAAGTCGTCCCGGGGCACCTGCCGGTTGGTGTTCACGAACAGGTCCTCGCGGACACTCTCGCCGTCGCTGAAGTCGTCCCGGGGCAGCTGCCGGTTGGTGTTCACAAACAGGTCCTCGCCGACGGCCTTCTCGAACTCCGCCGGCCAGCAGCGGTTCGACTTGTAGAAGCGCACGTGCTCCGGCGTCAGGATGCCGACCATCTCCGCCTTCACCTTGTCGCCCTCGGGGACGGGCTCCACCAGCACAAAGTCCCCGCGCTTGATCCACACGTTCCTGCGAAACTTGGTGGGCATGGAGGCGAGGAACCGCTCCCCCCGCGGGGTCTCCACCTCGTGCAGGTTGTTGCCCCGGCTGGCCGCAACGCGGACCACCTGCTGGGTCCCCGAGGGCAGCGTCAGGTCGCCCAGAAGCACCTCCTTGATCACGTGCTTGCGCTTCGTGGCTCGGGACATGCCTGCAACCACACGGCAAGGTGACACCACACAGGCGAACCAGGCGACCGCCTAGGGCGCCAAGTAGCTGGGGGCGGCACAGCACGACACACAACAGCTGATATAACATGTTTAACGATTATTGAAACTAGATGAAAATGGATTTTTGTAACAGTTTGGAATGTGTATATTGATATAAGTAATTATTTCAAGTCCACGGTGACCTGTTTATGATTTGTAATAATTAGAGACCCGGAAAATTTGCGGGTTCATTTTGTGTTATGCTAAAATTCAAATAATTATACCTTAGTGCTGCTTCTATCATTGGTTCACTGTTAATCTGGAGAACTGAGGGCCAATTAGAGACCCTCACTCATAGAAGTGTCTAATCACAAGCCACCCAGTCGAGAAGACTAACAAGTCAGCAGCCAATGAACAGTTGGCATTTGCACGAGTGTGTAGATGATATTGGAGTCTATCTTGGAGGTCATTGAACCCGCAAATTTTCCGGGTCTCTAGTAATAAGTTATAAAGAAAAAAAAAACACAAGCCTGCTTACATTTGATTGTTGACAAAATCTTAGGCTTACGTGATGTATTTTTAGGCAAGGAAAATTTTTTTGGGGGAAGGGGAATTAGGGTTTTTCGCCTAGAGCGCCAATTTACCTTGCACCGGCCCTGACCACGATGCTGCTGTTTGTGGCGGATGGCGCGAATCAAAGATCACATAGTCAAAAGGAAACTTCGTAACATTTTCTGTTTAGTGAATTTTCACAAGACGGGTAGTATTTTAATAAAATTCCTCGTCAAAAATCAGGTCCAAACCCAGGGTTTAGTATTATTATAAATTTTTTTTTTTTTGCTTTTAACGGAGCTGTTACATTATAGTTTAAAATTTCTGTCTGCAAATGAAATGATTTAATAGTCGACGTAGCTGCCCCAACAGTGAATTCTAGCGATGAGTGAGGAAACTACGTGTGAGTTGCATCAAGTAATGTAGCTTAAATCAAAATTTACACATATTTATTGCGTTTGGAATTATTTTAAAGGAATCTATGTTAAATTTTTTGTCCACGTTTCGTATTATAAGTTTATTTGCAACATGAGAACACACGAATTTCCTCGTTACCCATGTTAGATGCTACACATTGTACTCGCACCTACAACAAACGGGAAATCAACACAAACAAGGGGTCGTTGCCGTACGACCACGGCAGTGGTGCGCTCGTGCTGCAATAAATAAAGTTCAAAAATACGAAATAACAAGCAATCCAATTTATTAATCACAATGCATACAATGCATATAATATGCATATAACAATTCGATTCCCGCGGGAATACAAGTTAAAACAATGGTGTGATAAATGGGGCAAGCTGACGACGCATTTAACGTAGCACAATTATATGGGCCGCTAGGCAACAACAAGAAAGAAAGAGTTTAAAATTACATACAATTACGATTACCGTTACGACGCGGCTTGACAAGAAGTGTCCAAAGCCATCATGGCATGCCCATATACAGCCGCAGAAAAACACTGTTACATAAGCTACCGGTAGTACTCGGCGTGAGCAAGAGAAACTAAGGCAAAGAATCCAATTAAGAACTGACCTGAAGGGTCCAAGAGAAATTACAAACATTACTAAACATGGCAAATATGAAAAAATGAAGGTGCGGCCACGACGCATAAGCAAGAACAAGAAATCATACTAAGTACTGACAATTACAGACGTTCAGTTTCACAGCCGAGTACATACCAACGCGACGCCAACCCCAAGTGACAGTCCTCGTGTCAAACGACCGGAAGACTGCGGCAAATAGCCCGGGTGCCGAGGTTATATAGGCCGGGAACAATACACGGCAGAGTGCGCTGGTGGCGCGGCGGGGAAGGGAGGAAGAGGGGGGTAGGAAGGGGAAGTTGGAGAGGAAGGGGAAAGGAGGAGAGGGGAGGGGAAAGTAGGGGAAGGAACGCTAAGCAGTGCCCGCACTGCTTCAACATCTCTGGCGAGTACTGAAAGACTCGCTCACTTTCTTTTAAATATATATATATTTTAACCAATCTTAATTCTCGTTGCACCTGAAAAACCACATGTGTCCTCTATGAACGGTTACTCTTGCATCCAAAATCAAAACACCGCCTGCCCGCACAAGAGTCAAGAAACACAAGAGGGGTTTCAACACCTGCACCCGCCATACAGCAACGACCTTGCACCGTGCAACTTTCACCTCTGACCAAGGATGGAAGAGCATCTTAAGGCACATCACTTTCATTCTGACGACGAGGTGAGAGCTACCATTCGAGCCAACTAGCCACACGTTGGCTCAAGTGCTTGGAAAGGGGTGGAGACTATGTCAAAAAGTAAATAGTGCATTACACAAAGGTCTCATGTAGCTTCCAGGTACAACAAAAATATTGAAAATCAGTTAAAAAAAAATAGAAGGCTATGGCAATGGAGGCATTTATTTTTCAATAACTCCGGTAGATTGGACACTCACTCAATGCTATCGAATATGCACATTTTCCTCTTCATAATCGCTCTAATAGATCTCAAATTTTACAAACATTAAAGAGGTTTTGTCATAATTTTAAAATACGATAACCTAATTGAAACTATAAATTAAGTGTTTTATTAATAAATAATATGTCTAAATTCTATTCTTCTATGTAAGTATGCAATAAATGGTTTTAAATGTGTACCAAATATGCATGAGAATTCAAGGGATTTCTTCATTTGCACGTGCAAACCAGCCCCTGATTTATTTCTAGAGCCTTGTAACATTTGCATTCCTCTCTCACACTATACCATTTCCCTGTTTTCCCCGCCCAACATAACATTATTTTTCCCAGTCTCATAAACCAATCTTTCAAGATAAGATACCTATATTAAAATACACAATTATCAAACGTACATTCCAACCACACCTAACACATGTAACAGGCCATAAAATCTTTTTTCCGCACAATACATAGTTTGCACCGTCATCATTTCCATCAATGCTGCCAACCAACACTGTCAGTCTCCAATACTATACCATAATATCTGATCAATTTTTGAAACCATACATAACTGATTGTGACCACGTGAAGACAACATTTTATTGTACTTCAAATTATTAAGTTAATACAGTTTCTTCAATGTTCTCTTACGAAACCAATGAGTTTTCAAAAGAATAAAAAAATTTGATTTTAAAGAAAATATTGATTTTAAGACATTGTAAAGAAACACACTAGTACTGAAATTTAATAATCAAATTTGGTAACTAACATTTGGTAAATTCTTTACTGGGACCTACTTATGAAATAATTTGAATATCTGACTATTGCATTTTTATTTGTTTCAATTTTTTATTATTTAAAATCTTGGCAAACAATTATGGAAAATTAAAACAAAAACTTTATTTGCATGGTTTTAAACCATAAATATTTGAAGGAAGATAAGTTACAGTTAAAAGACAATAATTAAAAGTTGAATTTATCTACTTCAATTTCTAAACAACTTACATTAAAAAGTATTTGAGCAAGTTAGTAATGGCTTTTTCGCAAATTTTGCCTGATTCTCCTTTCTTAAATGTAATATACATATTATCAAACAATTTAAGTAAGCATGCCAATACTTCTGAACTTAAAAGATCTGAACTAACTGTTCAAACTAAGTATGTAGCACTTATTATCAGGTCATGTAAGCAAATAAAGTACTATGATGGCAATAACCCAGACACACAACACACGTGTCATTATGACGAACCTGTTAATTTAATTTTTCTTATGAAAACTGTTTCACCAATTGAAACATCGGGAACTTTGGCTAGCTGGAAAAACAAGATGAAAAACTCATTTAATTCACATAGTTTAAAGTCCTGACTAGGTATCTGCAAACTTACATCACTAGTATGAGCCCATAACATACAGGATATCTACAAAATTAAACCCCAATTTCAATTATATGTTATAAGAGTTTAAATTTTAGACTATTTACAACAAATAATATATAAAATTGAAGGTAAACTAACCTAGATTTTCTTAAAAATGTCCAATACGTGCACAAATCCAAACTAAAGTCCAATTCTTCCCACACTTTGGTTAACAAGTCCAGAGTAATGAAAGCAAACCTCTTCAATTATGTATCTCAAATTCGGTAAATCATTAGGTAGCGGCGGAACATAGACACTATCTTTTATAAAGCCCCAAAGGAAAAAATTGCATGGCCTTATGTCAGGTGAACTTGGAGGCCAACGAATAAGAGCTCTGTCATGACAACCAATCCAACTTTCAGGGAAATCGACGTTCAACCACTCTCGTACAAAGAGATTCCAATGGGGAGAGGCTCCATCCTGTTGCCAAATAAAATTTGGAGGTTCACCCTCTACTAATTGGTGAAATTAAGCTCATGAGTAACCATTTTGTTTAGGTGGTGCTGCAAGTGAGAAAACAAAGTACTTGTGCATGTGATTATCTGAAACTGTTTGAGTTACTGTTTAATTGTGATCTTGAACTATCACTCTACAACACTTACAGTTGATACTATTAAAATTTATAACGTGGACATTCTTTTATGTACATATATTTGGATTTGACTACAATGCCTTCTCTTATGGTATGCAGAGGCATGTACATTCACAGACCATTGACTTACAAATGGGTTATTTTTTGGGCATGTCTTGTAAACAAGTTTTTTTTTTAGTTGGCATAGGACTAAATTATAAACAGTGTTGTTAAGTAACGAATTACAAGTAATCGGATTACTTGTAACGATTACTTTTCAAGTAATTTATACTCTTAACGAATTACATTTAAAAAATGTAATTCGTACTTGTAATCGGAATACATAACATTAATTGTAATCAATACATTAAGGTAATCGATACTTTATATTTACTTGCCGTTACTTTTATTCTCGGAAAGTATAATGAATACCATTAAGAACAAGAAGATCATACACTTTTGTATTAGTAAAGTTTATAATTTTAGGCTTGTAGTGCTACGATCGTATGCACAACATCTATGATCAAAAATGAAGAGCGACTTGCAGTGTCTCCAACATTACCCTATCCTAAAATCTGCATTTTTAAAATTTAACACATCGCTGCCATCAAGTGCTCCAGTTGAGCGTCTTTTTAGTGTTGGTAAAGATGTTTTTGCCATCAAGAGAGGGAATCTATCTGATGAGAACTTTAAAATTCAATTGTTTTGTAAGGTCAATTCCAAAATTTAAAGAGTGTTACTTTTATTACAGGTAGCTACTTGTATGAAGTCTTTTGATGTTATTCAAACAAGTTTGTCCTCAAATATTATTCATTTAATTAATGATAATAAATTTAATTATTACATTAAATCATTTTTAACAAAACATATATGTATGTATGTTTATTAATGTAACAAAGTGTAAAAAAATTGAATCGTAGGTCAGTTTTAAAATGGTAGCGGAAAGTAATTGTAATTGTAATTTTACTGATTACTTCTATGTAAAGAAATTTTTACTTGTAATTAGTTACATTATCAGCACAGTAATTGTAATTGAGCCCAATTACTTTTTCCGAGTACTGTTAACAACACTGATTTTAAACCAATTGGCCGAATCAAGAGGGAAGTATTTAGTGTGCTCTAAGTAAGAGTTCTGCCAAGTAGTAGAAAATACTTTATCGGTGCTTGATGAAATTTAATTATTTATTTTCTCTGTGCCCCAAATAATTAGTTAATAAAAACTTAAGATTGTTTTTATACTATGATTTTCTTTTTTTCTACTTTAAAATGCTTCTATGAATTCTGTGTATGTGTTAAATCTTTTAATTATAAGGTATTAAAAAAAAAACAAATTGAGAAGTCTAGTCTTGTAATAGCGAATGCATAGAGAACAGTTTCTGTCACCAGAAAAAGACAGTTCAAAGCATATTTGAAAAGGAATATGCTCAAAACTTTTAGGGCCTGTATTACCAACTCTGGATAAAAGCCGTGAATAGCTATACACTGAATAAGCTATTCGCTGAATATCTTTGTCCTCGTGTATTACAATCCCCGAATAGTGACCAAATAGCTATTCGCAATTTATCTGATGATTTCGACACCTCTAGTGTATTTTTTTAAGTGTTGGTATTAAAAGCCCTGCTAAGATAGTGAAAAATAATGTTGTAGTGTTGCCAGTTTTGGTTATTCCGACGATCTTTTGGTTTCTCTACTTTTCTGCTATTATCTTCACTATATTATTCTATACATATTGCATATCGCAAAGCTAGTAAAAGCTGATTCCTTGCTGTCAGAGCACAGTTCCAATAAAAGAAAATAGGGTAGTACTTTAAATACAACACATGCAAAAATGAAAATATTTTATTTTTTTGTTCCAAATCACGTATTTTTTCTTAACCTGCCAGGCAACATAAAACATTGCTTAACGTATTTTTAAGTAACCTTTTTTTACATTTACATTACAGTTTCAAATAGACAAACAATCCTTGTCCTAAATTTGTTTTGCATCACAGATTTGCAGTTCGGATTAGGGCAATATTTTAACCCTAAAGGATTGTTTTCGAATGAAGTATGAGGCCGTGTCACAAGTCGCCCAAAGAGTACTCTCTCGCCCACTCTTGACGTCACAGAGGGTATTTTCTCCAGTCCCAACTGAGAGTATACAATCCTGAGAGGGGGCGTGGCCAGTGAGAGTGCATACACTCTTGAATTGCGACACGGCCTTAACAAATGGCCAAAAAATAAACACTCCCCCCCCCCCCCCTGCACCCACAACAAAAAAAAAAATCATTGAACACGCTAAACAATAAGGAAAATTTTGGTTAGGTTTGATCTGTAAATTTTATGACAAAGAAAATTAAAGGTAAATAAACTAATGCATAGTTTACCTATTGGTATTAAACACAATATTGCCATTAATTTCTTCAAGCAACCGAAGTGCTGAATGTCTGGAGATTCTGAAGGGCATAACAAATTCATCGTCGCTCCACTCTTCATAGTTATCTGGACGGTATCTAATTGTTTTCGCCATTCTTGTTCTAGCAAGCAAAATCTCCAAAAACTCATCATCAGAATCACTATGAACAATCATCTGTCTCCTTCCAGCCGTATTTGATTTCAGTAGCACAGCTGATCGGCCCGATGCCTTCGAAGTGCTTATTCGCTGAATAAGGGCTTATTGGCTCGTCCGACCACCGAATAGTTCATTCAGCGAATAGGCACCCGAATATCACTATTTAAAGGTCGTAATACGTTCGTGGACGCTATTCAAGGAATAAATTTTATTCAGAGCTTTATCCGGAGGTGGTAATACAGGCCCTTAGAATTCTTCTTGATACATAAATACATTTCTTTACCCCAAATATGACTGAATATGATAAAAGCCAGATTAAAAAAAAATAAACCTACAAACTTTTCCTAGTAAGCACCCAATGAGCATTTCTTAAGTATAAAGCTTTAAACATGTTTGTAATTATGTTGCCTTCGAGGTTATATTTTTGGATAAACAGAACATTATCTTACTGCGTTCCTCTACTCTTTTTTTATTTCCTTGATCTTCAGTCAGTTTAGAGCATGATCATGCATTACCTTAGAATAGAGTTCTAAAAATACAGAAAGTACTTGATTAACGGACGGGTCGGATTTCGGTGAACACTCCCGTTTAATTAATTCAAGTTTCCCCATAACGAACAATGTTAATATTCCAGGTTACGTTCCTAAACATTTCAAAACTCGTGAAAACGTGATGTAAAAACTTTACAGCTGGCTCTCGGCAAACCGGGCGACGTGACGGGGCGGTGCATCGCACAACAGCCAAATAATCAAAAAAATTAAGAGCTTGGGATAAAGCCAGCACGAATGTTTCAAACAGATTAGTCCTGTGAGCTTGTCAAGAGCAGGGGTGAGAAAAAGAAAGACAACGTGGGAGAGCGCACGTGACAAGTGGCTGTTTCTCGTCACAACCCTCTGATGGAATGGCAAAGAGACAATGGAGGGGGGGGAAAACTCACAATAAAACCTTTCTTTTTCCTGTAACTTGAAGCTGATTTATAATTATTTTTTTTTAACCACACAGCTATGTAGAATTTAAAATGTTTATAACAGATTTCACTGAACGCAACGGACTATAAGAACTTGACCAGTATTCATTTCGGGTACACTCAGCGAATGCACAGTGCCTGTAACACGAAGAACTAATGGCCGGCTACAAAAACTATTTGCAATCAAAAGGTTCGAGTACGTCACCATTCGGCAAGTCGGTTAAGAGGCCACTCCAGTGTTTCAGGGGAACTACGCAACCCGCGTTAAACTCATAAGATTCAATGCTATTTTCATTTTGCTTATAACTAATTAACTAATATAGATTTCAAAATGATGCTTGCTTGATATGTAAGCCAACGATGCTCTTATCAAAGCCCCTTTCTTCAAAAACGTGCATAAATTATGGTTTTATACTAATCTTCACTAATATGAATAAGGGTATTGTCTAGGTTTGAACCATAATTTATGCACGTTTTTGAAGAAAGGGGCTTTGATAAGAGCATCGTTGGCTTACATATCAAGCAAGCATCATTTTGAAATCTATATTAGTTAATTAGTTATAAGCAAAATGAAAATAGCATTGAATCTTATGAGTTTAACGCGGGTTGCGTAGTGCCCCTGAAACACTGGAGTGGCCTCTTAAGGACATTCACAGATTCCCTAGTCATAACGGAACACACAGGCCAGAGGAAGAGGTGAGTTGGCTGTCATTATTTTTGCCACGCGCATGTTGGGCGTCCGTTAACCAAATTAAAGGCAACAAAATAATGTGTCCGTTACGACAAATGTCAGTTGACTTAATATACAACCATTAGGGCTACGTGAGTACACCAACTGAAACCACAGTCGTTTAAAACTTCCCACACAGTGAGAAATGCTAGTTAAAGAAGTTGGTGCAAAGCTAGTTGTGAAACTTAACACAGCAGTGTCAAGAATATATAACTTGCATTAGTTTGTACATGACAGAGGGCTGGATAGCTTTTAAAACCAAATAATTATTAATAAGGCAACTTCCAAGACATAAGCCTTAAGCTTTACGGCTATTCACATACGTTCAAATACATTAGTGCCCCAAGTCCTCCATCAGTCCTGAGAAATAATTAACCTTACATCAAACGAGAAAACTGAAACTATAATCCATTAAAAATAATTTTCTTTCTTAGCAAAAACAAAAAAAAAATTATACAGTTTAAGTATTTGTAAAAAACCATTTTGTACAACACGAAGTAAACAAAAAGTTACTAAAAAAAACTCCTTTTTCTTACAGAATAGTTTTTTTTTGTTAAAAAAAGGTTTTCATAACATTCTCTGGTATTGCGAAAATGTTAAATGTAAAAATAGGCCTTGTTTTATCAAATTTACACTACCGTATCAGTTTATCACTAATTTACAATGCTTCGGAAGCCGGTACAGTTGAAAGTGCGAACCGACCAGTCTACACAGAAGAACTACTGGATAATCACACACTTATTTGACACAGAGTGTTTTCAAATGCTTGGTCTTGTTCCTGGCGTGTCTGCGGGGCACGCTCAACCTGCCCCCTGCCTTGGCCAGGGCCTCGTGGATGTCCAGGGACTCCCCCTCGCCGACCCCGTGGCCCCGGAGCAGGCCGTGTGGGTTGGAGGGAGTGACGCAGTCGTCCCGGGCCTCCTTGCGCAGTGCCGTGTCGACCTCCACAGAGGAGAAGAAGGCCACGGACCGGGGCAGGTCCGCCACGCCCAGCCGCTGGGAGCAGAACGCCCTCGTCAGCAGGTTGGTCACGTGCAGGGCCAGCGCCGCCTGGTAGCGCAGCTCCGACGGGACCAGGTACCGCACCTCGTCGTGGAAGCTCAGGCAGAACCGAGCCGACGGGCCGAGCAGCCAGCGCATGCTGACCAGCATCAGGTGCAGGAAGTCCACCGCGCCGCTCTGCACCACCCAGTTGACGCGCGTCGGCAGGTAGCGGTCGTCGGGCACGCTCCCCGGCTCCAGGGCCCGGCTCAGCCGTCCTCCGAGGAACGGGGTGACCGGCTCGTCTCGGTTGGCGAACGCCTCCAGGCAGTTGAACATCGCCGACTCCGAACCACCGGCCCAGCGCGGGCCGTCGAACATCTCGTCGAACGCGAGCCCGTGTTTCCCGCCGATCTTCAACGCTTCCGACACTGAATACGGCTTGTCGTTCAGGTCGTGCCGGTAACGCTCCTTCAGGCGACAGACTTTCCGACCTTTCGTCATGGTGAACATCTTGCTCGCTTTATTCCTTGCCTCCGTGGTAGACATCGCCGGATTGAACTGCTTTAAAAGTCTTTCTGCGAACTGTTGACCCGCACCATAAATCCTAGCGTAGTTTATGACTTTTGCATGGTCGCGAGATATGCCCACTGCTTTGGCCGTGATGCTGTGCATGTCTGTGCCGTTTGACTTTTGACCACTCAGCGTCATCCACCCTAAGGGCGTGCAACCGTGCATTTTCCCGAAGTGAGCATCGCCCATCAGAGAAGCTATCCACAACTCTTGAGAATCCACGTCTGCACCCACGATGTTATATCCCGGGGGTGCTTGAACCATGGCCCGCAGCTCAGAACCTATCCTTTCTTTGTGGGCGTTGGAAGCAGTCATCCACGTCGGTTCTACGGCGCGACGAGTCAGAGTTCCACACACCACCACCTGAGGCAAAATGGCCCCAAAGCTTTTGACTGAGCAGCGCAGATTTCTGGGTAGCTCCTTCCTCTCGGACCACACCACTCGCTGCTGACAGATTCTTTCACGGTTGTTCCTCCAGTACGACAGCATCCTGCTGATCAGCAGCACTTTCTCTGCCCCAGCATCATTCCCAGCCAGCACATTTTCCGAGAACTTGTTGAGGAAATCTTTGGCCAATGGGTTGCCCACCCTGTGCGAAGTCCCGTCCTTGTGCGGCAGCTTGAGGAACCAGCAGCAACCGGCCACGTCTGCGTTGCACCAGACCCCGGTGCCACCGTACCAGCTCGGAGTCTCATTGGCCGACGCCTTCTTCCGGCGGAAGTTCCTCCAAGAAATGTTGTCTTCGACACTTTTGTGAAGGTGTACCATGCTCTGGACGCTCTGATCAGAACCAGCTTCAAAATCGCTCAAGTTGGGGACGGAACACCGCTCTACAAGTTTTTTCAGTGGGAAAAAATCTAAGTCGTCAGAATCTTCGATGCTGGTGCGGTACGGAATCAGCAACCCCCAGCCAAACTCCCGTATGTAATGGAGGGGGTAAGTCTCCCAGGTCAAAGACAACAGCTTCGGGGTGATCTGCATAGATGTGCTGATGCGCTGGGGGCCGGGTACCCAGTCTTCATCACCCATACGTAAGCAAAGCTTACGATACCATGCCGGGTAACCCGGCATGAGCGGCCGCTTCTTAGGTAGCATATCTTTCGTCTCCCATAACGTCTGGAATTCTTCTTTTAGCCGGCACATCTCTTCAGTCTCTATAACATCTGTTGGTGTTTCTCCTGATACAAACTTTTTTTCTTCCACTTCCAATTGATTTTTTTCGCTGTCTACGTGTTCCTTCGAATTGGACGTTTTCCGTGGCTTGGAGCGAACAGCAGTTTTTTTTAGCCGTAGCTCTTGAATCTGCCAGTCTTGGTCCCACAGCCACAAGTCTTCTTTGTACTTCTCGTCGTGCAGTAAGTGGCACGCACGATCGGCGCGTTGAGTGAGGAGGAATCTCGTCTCATCGTCCAGCTCTTCGAAGGTCTGATTGGCGTCGGAAATGTAGCGGAACCAGTTGGCGTTGACCGGGAGGAACGCAGTGCCAAGCTCCAGCATACCTGCCAGAGTCACCGGATGAGGAAACCTCTCCAAAAAGAGGGGGAGCAGTTTGCAGAGAACACCGTGAGTTGCCGTCACGTCTCCGGCGCAGTACCTCATCAAGTCTTGAAAGTGCAGTTTCACGTCGGAGAGCTTGCCGGTCAGAAATACATCCCTACTGCTCTTGTCAACCTCTCCGCCGCAGTAAAGTTTATGCACCTCGCTCAAGCTGTTCAAGGAAGCACTCTCCCTCCACTTCTCGAGCTCAGAATCGCCGATGTACTCCTTGGACTTGAGCATCGCCCGCTGGTAGCTGGTGACCCCGCTCACGCACACGTGCAGCGACATGGTGTCCAGGAACCTCGTCGCCGTGGGCTGCAGCCGGTACTGCTCCCGCACGTGGGCGCGGTCGTACGAGACGTTGTGGCCGACCACCACCCGGGGTCTCTCCGGGTCCACGGCCCGACCCTGCCCGTCGCTCTCCAGGGGGATGAGATCCCTGGTGGAGTAGCCCTCCGCGTCCAGGGACCTGCCGCCACCCTCAATGACCGCTGGGGAGACCCACGCGTACCACGCGTCCGCTGTGACGGCCGTCGCCAGCGTGGGCAGCTCGCCGGCGCTCCTGCACACCTCCACGTCAAGCACCATCCCGCTCTCCCGGGGGAAGGGCACGGGCTCCGGCGACTCGTTTCGGGAGTACCTCGTCCACCCTGCCTGCAGCCTCCACTCCTCCGGCGGGGCCGGCACACTCTCCACCAGCCGCCTCAGCAGTTCCGTGTACGGGGACACCTGCGCCTGCCCGATGGCACGGAAGTGCTCCTCCAAGTCCCCGCCTTGGAGCGGCGGCAGCTTGAGGTCCACGTCTTTCAGGACCGGCAGCTCGTTGCTCAGAAGACCGTACTTCTCCAGTTCCCGTCTGGATCTCGTGACATCGTCTGCCGAAGCTCCGACGCTCTTCACGTTGCCGAACAGCTGTTTGAACAACCCTGAGGACAACATCTGGATGTTTATCTCGTTGAAACGTGGGGAGTCGGTACCTTCCTCCTTCGTCGCGTTGGGCTCTTTCTTCAGCTTGCTACGGGACACTTTCTGCTGTTTTTTCTCCGCCGCCACGTGCACCGCAGGCCTTTTGAGCAAGATTTTTCTCTCTTTCAAAGGATTTCCAGAGGTCTCGTTAATGGTGGTGCTATAAGGTTCGCACACTGACATGGCAGTCTGGAAACTCTCAGCCAATGAAGCAGACATGTGCTGGCTGGAAGGTACTTCATCATCGTGTGAACTTGTCTTTCCCACATGTTGATATCGCGCAGATCTCGTATGGTTGTTTGGATTTTCATGGGCCACGTTGGATTTTCTGACATGCCGAAGATGACAGAACAAGAAATTTGTTACATTACAGCGGGATTTATTCTTCCATGCAGTATTCATTCCTGCGATAAGTTCAATCTGTCACAGTCCATCTTCGCCCTCACACAACTGCGTACGGCAAGTGTGGGATGCGGCACTGAAACACACGGACCATCTTCTATCACTGACCGAAACAAATAATTCTTCTTTACTGCTTTTTGCTTGAACAAATTTAAAGAGTAAATAAGTGTGTGTTTTTAAAAAAGTTTTTCAAGTGCTGGTGATGCATAGCAAAATTGTTTCTAGGCGCTGAAAGAATCACTCACTTGTGTACACTATGTTAGAAATATTTTATTGTCACATTTTTCATGCCATATCTACAGTTAAAAACATTTGCTGCATTTAAATTTCCATGCTATCTGACTTTTATTTTACTGTATCATAGTGGTTTTCAATGTCTAATCTAATGATTTCTCATTTTGTCCTTCTGGAGTCTCACAAGTTTTCGGTAATAGAACGAACAACAAAATTGAAACTTTGCATACGCCGTTTAATAGTATGTATTGACTACGCACTAAAACAACCATTTAAAAAAAAAAAATTCTATTGCTGTCTGGGTGATAGCAGACTGGAGCATGAAAATTTTCCCTTCAAATTACTATCACTGGGGAATGTTCATAAATTTTACAGGAGTTCAAAGAAATTCCATGACTTTCCCTGAAGGCACTGTCACAATGTCAAACTTTCACTTCCAACACCTTTCAACATGTTTTGGCCAGATAAAGTTGGAGTTATACCACCAAAATTTCACTAGCACAGCCATGTTTGATTTGCATGCAACCCCTCTCAACCCTTGCAGTTTCTGCTGCTACCATAAACACACATTTCAGCCCCCTAAGTGATATAATTCGTCATTTCGCACTATTTGCAGCTCTCGTTACCTCTGCAAGTCCCCCCCCCCCCACATACACACACACACACACACACACACAAAACGTAAAGCCTAACTTAAATGATCATTCACATCTGTCACATCCGTCAAAAACTTACCAAGCATCGACTTTCGACAGACGGACGGATGAAATTATAATCTCAGAAATGAGTATCAGGCATTGATTGGTTTAATTGTTTAGCTGATTCCACATTATAGTTTTAAATTGCATGTGAACATGTTTTCAAGTTTGATATTTAAAACAAAAATCACAGACACACATAAATGTAATTAATACTGACCCCTAACTCAAAAACATTTTAGAGTAAAAAAAAGTTAGTTTAATGATTTATAAGTGCTTAGCATACATGAATGTCAAACTAATAAAACTTTTTTTAAGAGAAATTTCCTACAAAAATTTAATCCTCCTAGTTAGTTAGCAGTATCGAAGCGGAAAAATATAATGGGAATTGTGGACTATTATGAATCGCTCTGCTTGTTGATGGACAGAATAATGGCCGACGGACAGACAATGGACAGACGCGATAGATCATTGAGAGTCCACCTTACAGAAAAATCTTCTGAGCTGTTGATGAAAAAACCTTGATATCTAATTCGAAGGGTCGCAGCAGTTGTGAACGAAGGCTCAAGGCAGACGTGGGTACTGAACCACTCCGGTGCAGACTCGATTGTTGTTGCAGGGTAGACGGAACAGAACAGACATCAAGAGATACACTCCAGTGAGCGTGCATTCTAAATTTGTAGCCTCTGCAAGTGGCAGACATAAAATAAACCATTCCGTTTAGGTTGTAGGTTTGCTACGGTTCCAGATATACACTTACAACACCATTGTGCAGACTAGCAGCACGTTCCCTAAGGATCGGAAATATTCTGCGGTAGGCGCATGTTCTAGTGCAAGAAGCCGATTGTAATCATCACTTAATGCAACTGAGCTGTTGATGCAAAACCACCGCTTGATTAGCTACAAAGCACCATTCAATACAAGGTATTCAACTTTTACTGCTAATGGAAACGTTATTATAATATTTTGATTGTAACATTTCCTGACAGCAAAAATATTACACAGGAGTACATGAGCCTAATTAGGCTAGAAAACCAATTAGGGTGAAAAACTGTCTTGGGCCCCGGTCGTAATGTACTGACATTAAATATCCCTGCTTTTTTTTTAAGTCTCAGCTTCTATGTATTTCGAAGGATCTCTGGAGAATCACAGCCTCACAGTAGGGCAATGACAACATGATCAGGGATATCGCTTGTTGAAAACTGTCCCGGTTACACTATTAAAAAACAAAAAAAAATTTACGTCAGTACATTGACATTACAGGTAATACTTGAGAATGGAGAGAGCCGAATCACAGATCAGGCAAACGTAAAATGGTTAGTTACATTAGAAAGTCTTGAAAATATCTGAATGTGCCTTTTACTAACAATAAAAAATAATTTTTTTAAAGGAAATTCTATGTTGTTATTAATGATGGTAAGATGTGCGTAGAAATAATTAACTATGAATTATAAAATAATTATGGTTAATTTATAACGTTGCTGGTTTTTCGTTACTAAATAGTGTTTTTTTTTTAACACTACAGATATTCCTCTATTTACTTACCCTGAAAAGAGTGTTTCTCAATTAAGTTCATAAGCCATCACTATGTAGTGCTTTCATTGTTGTTAGCGTGGCTGAGAATGTTTTCCACAAGAGATTTGCCTGATTGCCTGTGCTTTCTATAGTGATGTAAATTTATTTTGTGCTTTAATAGCGTAGTCTAGTATATTTTCAACGAGAGATACACCTGATCCTGTTGTCACAGTCCTACTGATTACCTGAAACTAGCTGCAACTTCATCCTGTGGTTCTCCATAGATCCTTAGGAATACAGCGTAGCCAAGATTGTTTTCCAAGTCTCTGCTACACTAAAATAGCACAAAATAAATTAACATCAACATAGAAAGCACGACCGATAAAGCCGATCTCTCGTGGAAAACAGACACGGCTATCCAAAACAAATATTTAAGCACAACATGCCAAAGGCCACATCATTGCACAGGCTACCTAATGTAACCTATAAACGGTAATTTTACAGTAAACCAAAAGGAACTGTGAAAAACATTCAGGGTAAATTATAGTAGTGTAAAAAAAAATATTCAGAATTTGTTAATTTTTTAACAGAAAAGCATCAACTTTACAAATTTACAAAAATTACAATATTTTCCGCTTCTATTATTAGAACATAAGTGAGAGGCATAATAAGGAACATTGACAGTCATAGTGTTACAAGCCACTTGGAAGCCTATAAGCACAGCCATGCATTTTTTCATATTTATTTGCTTTTTTTCAGATGCACATTTTTACTAGATAGGCTACTTAAGTCACCTATCTTTAATTAAACCCAGGGTGGTATTATTTTTAATGCACTGTTTTTCTGTGAAGTAATAATAAAATTCCAGAAATACTATTTCTAAACACCTAAGACTTTCCTGTATATACCCTGAAAACAGTGTTTCTGAATTCCTACCGGTTTCTGAGAAATCACTGTTTATAACTTACACTAGATGTGGACACCACGATTTTTCGGTTTCCCGTGTGGGTCTTTGTGTTTGTTCATGAATTGAAGAACTCCACACTGTAAAATATTTTTAATGGTGGTTGTCAAATTACAAATTTCAGATGTAGCTATCCTGACCTAACCAAAAGTTCACATTATTTTACAGTATTTTTTATGTAGCTAAACTAATCCAACCAACTGACCACATTGTTTTTAAGTATTTTAAATGTAGCTAATCTAACGTAATCTAACATTTTCACAATTTAGCTAAAGTTCTCCAAATCATATACACACAGAGACCAACACGGGCAAGTGAAAAAACAGCGCTAGCCAAGTCATTGCACAGGTATTGTAATTTAATATATTAACGGTGATTTTTTAGAAACCAGTAGAAATACAGAAACGCTGTTTTCAGAGTAAATGTAGGTACGTCACTAGTGCCCGAAAAATGTATTATCGGATTTTTTTTTACTGTTTAAAGGGAAAACCGCGCTGTAAGAATATTACTCAAAGGGTAACTCTGCAGGTTAGCAGCATCTGAGAATAAGAGCCAATACTAAATAAAGAGAATGTTCGATTAGGTTACGTTAGGTGTATTACATTAATAATGCGTATTATTCATCTTGATTCCCAGAATCCGCTAATCTGTAGAATATACTAACAAGGTCCTACATTAAAAAAAATTGTCGCTATCGGAAAATGACAATTATTAAATTAGGGGTAAACACCCTACAAAAATTTCCGGAATTAAAGAAAGCAGCAAGTACCTATAATTCCAGAAATTGCACAAGCTTCATGAAATTTTCATAAACACAATTTACAATTCTATTTACGACGCAAATTAATCATTCTGTTTCAAACACAAGCATGGACCGAACAAAAAAAAACTGAAATGTAAACAAACTAATTTCATCCATAGATTCTCATAACTTGTAGAATCAACAAAAAGTATGTTGGAGCAAACAGAAACAATTAATTATAATTTCAAGGTTTTTGAGGTAGTTAAAAAATCAAACTTACATCATAAATTTATTATCTCCTAAAGAATGCAAGGGAAAGAATATATTCATATTTAAACATAAAGTCAACATATTATAAATCTAAAATATTATTATAAAATCCGCCAAACAACTATCAGGGAAGGTTGAATTTAGGTGTGTCAAACACATGAGCATTACATGCCTATAAACAAATAGAATGTGTATTCTGTATGTTAATTTAAAGAGAGTGGAAATATCAAGTTGCGATCATACTGAACTTGTTGCTGCTGTACTCAATGACGCTGTGATCGCCTGACACATCATAATGGTGGATGTGTAAGGATTGTGACAAGGATAACAAGGGTTCAGGAAGTGTAGTGGCAATGGCAGGAAGCAGTGGTAGCCAGGAGCTGGTAGGTGGGGTGTCAGGAACTCAGAGGGAAGGAGGGAATGTAGATGTGGGTAAGGACTGGGCACTCAATTTCATTGGTGATATTCTGGGAGGAAAGATTGTTGAGGGTCTGAGTGGGACAAGGAGGGAAGTCGATTTGGAAGAAGGATTAGGTGAGGTGTTGTACAGGAAGGAGATGGAAATAAAACATAGATTAGAGAGGGTAGAGGAAGAAGTAAAAAGGGAGGATGGGTTGAGAAGTGTGTTAGTAAGGGTCGAAAGGCTGGAGTGCGAGCTGAAGAGGACAAAGGAGGAAGTTGAGAAGGAAAGGCAGATGAGAAAGGAGGCAGATGTGGAGGTAGATAGGCTGCGCAGGAGGGTGGAGGAGCTGGAAGGGAGGGAGAAAGTAAGGACTCAAGCTGTTAAGGCCACATATGCAGAGGCATGTACTGGGGAAGTTCAGGAAACAGGTGTCAGGTTGCAGAATGAAGGGGTAGCAAGGAGGGTGCGGGAGGAGGCTGTGGGTACAAGCAACGTAGATGTGAACAGGCATGAAGAGGGCAGGGATACGAAAAGGGGTACAATAGTTAGACAGGAGCCCGAAGTGATTTTCCTGGGCAGCTCTATTGTGAAGGGGGTAGAATTGCAGGGGGTGGGGAAAGGAAGTATATATAAAGCTGCGTTTGGGGGTGCAAAGATTAGGAACTTGGGGGAGAGGGTAGGCTGCATGAAAGGAAGCAGTAAAGTTAAGGTGGTGGTTGTTCATGTAGGGGGAAATGATGTGGCTGGTAGAGTGGTGGGGAGGGAAGTAGAGGAGGATATGAGGGGGCTAGTGGGCAAGGTGAAGGAGAAGTTCCCTGTAGCCAGAGTTGTGGTCAGTGGGGTACTAGTAAGGAGGGGTATAAACTATGTCAAGGCTGCGGCGGTCAGCGAGGTGTATGAGAGGGTGTGTAGGGACTTGGGAGCCATGTTGGTAGATAGCAGGAAATGGGTGGGGCAGGACTGTGTGGGCAGGGATCAGGTTCACCTAACAGAGAGGGGAAAATGGATGCTAGGAGACCTGCTAGGAAGGGAGACTTCTGGCCATTTGGAAAGGGCAAGGTTTGAGCAGCAGGGAAGAAGATAGCAACTAGATAGTGAGGAAGGTGGAGAGAAGGGGGGTGATTGTGAATATAGTGCCGATAGCAATGCTAGGGAGGAGGTGACAGCTAAAGTCAACAAAACTCAGATTGGTTGGACGGGGAGCGAGGAAGGAGGAAAGAGGGGGGTGGAGTTGGATAGGGCTGCAAGAGTGCTGGAAATCGGGGTTCTAAGGGGAAGGGGCACTCGTATCAGGGCGGAAGGGACAGAGGCGCAAGGGGGAAAATGCCAATATGTAAAAGTCGCAGTTATAAACTGTAGAAGTATATATAAGAAGGTGGAGGAGTTCTGGGGCAGGGTGGAAGCCTATGGGGCGGATATCATTGTAGCGGTGGAGACATGGTTGGACGAGGAAATTAGAGATGGGGAACTGAAGAGAGCACACTTTGAAATATTTAGAAGGGACAGGAACAGGAATGGAGGAGGGGTAATGGTGTGCATGCGAGAGGGACTCTGTGGTAGGGTTGTATGGGTTGGGGGGAGAGCGGAGTTATTGGAGATGCAGTTCCAGGTAGGAGAGAAAAATGTACGGCTGATTGCGGTGTACCGGCCACCAGGGCAAGGGGATGAAGCCATACGGGAGGTGCAGGACAGGTTGGACATGCTAGGGGAAGTCAAGTGGGTGATAGTGGCGGGGGATCTGAACATGCCAGGGGTGGCATGGGAAAAGGGGCCGGAGGGGATGGGGTCAAGGGAACAGAGATGGGCATCTCAACTGGCAAACAGAGGACTGGAGCAGGTGGTGACTGAAAGCACCAGAAAAGGTGCCAGGAGAGGAGAGCAGGATGACGGGAACCTGTTGGATGTGGTACTTGTGAGACCAATGGAGGCGGTCAGGGGAAGTGTGGTAATGGAGGGCATCAGTGATCACAGGATCCCAGTAGTGGAGTTAGACGTGGGCTGGAGGGAGAAAAGGGTAAGGAGGGGAAACGTGGTAAACTGTTGGGGTAAGGCTGATAGAGTGGGGGCAGAGGCATTCCTGAAGGGGGAATACAGTAGATGGGTAGATATAGAGGACCTCGAAGGTAGATGGGCTGCCTTAAGAAATATTCTGCTGCAGATGGCTACACGTTTTGTACCTCAGAGGAGGGTAGGCCAAGGAGGTGACCCTCCCTACTATGGAAGGGAGTTGAAAGTGTTGAAAAGGAAATGTAGGAGGCTGCATGCGAGGGCAAGGAAGCTTGGGGGAGAGGAGATAGAGGCGGAAATGAAGGCGCTTGGGAAGGAACTAGGGAGGAAATCGCGGGAAGCAAGGGATGCTTACATGGAACAGCTGATGGGGGAAGGGGGGACGGTAAATGGGACGGAGCTCTACAGATACATAAGAAGAGTGAAGGGTGAGGAGGGAATAGGGGTTCTCCGAGGAGGAGGGGGGCAGGAATATACAGAGGACAGGGAAAAGGCAGACTTACTGCAGGAGCAATATCTGGCAGTATTTACAAAGGGGGAGGCATGGGAGGGTAAAGAGGACGACAGTTTAATGGGCAGGAAGGCCTTTGAGCTGCGACTGACAGATGTAATTAAGGTGATCAGGAGGTTGAAAGGGAGAAAGGCAGCTGGGCCAGATGGTATAGGGAATAGTCATTTGAAGTTGGGTGATAGGGAGATTGGGAAGTACCTGTTGGAGGTTTTCAAGCAGTCTCTGGAGGAGGGGAAACTACCAATGGAATGGAAGGAGGCAGTGGTAGTTCCCATCTACAAGGGGGGAAATGATAAGGCGGAGCCAGGAAGTTACAGGCCGGTCAGTTTGACGTCCTGTGTAGGAAAAGTGATGGAGAGGTTGGTAGGAAGGTACGTAAAGGGGGAAATGGAAGATCTGGGGTGGGTGGATAACAGGCAGCATGGATTCAGGATGGGGTTCTCATGCGAGACCCAGATGGCTGGGCTGTTGGAAGACCTGGTGGAAGCGGTGGACGGGGGGAAGCAGATAGATGCAATCTTTATAGATTTTGAAAAGGCGTTTGATAAGGTCCCCCATAGGAGGTTAATGGAAAAGGTTGAGTTGCTGGTGAGGGATGGAAGGGTGGTAAACTGGGTGGGTGATTTCCTGAGGAATAGAAGACAAAGAGTGAGAGTGGGTGAGGAAAGCTCCGAGGAGGGGGAAGTGACGTCGGGGGTGCCACAGGGGAGTGTGCTGGGGCCTCTGTTGTTCACAATTATGATAAACGATCTGGGGGAGGGCATGAAAGCCAGATGGAGGCTATTTGCAGATGACTGTGTAGTGTATGAGGTTGTGGGGGAAGGGGGATGTTTAGCAGAGGACTTGATAAGGTTGGAGCAATGGACGGAGAAAAATGGAATGTCCTTGAATGTTGGTAAGACAAAAGTTGTCAGATTTACAAAGAGGAGGAAAGTCACACGAAATGTATATTACTGGAAGGGGCAGGAGATAAGAGAGGCAGCAGGATATAAGTACCTGGGGGTGACACTGAAAAATGACCTAGGATGGGCGGAGCACATAGAGGGGGTGGTCAGGAGGGGAAGGCAGGCGCTGGGGTTGCTTGGTAGGACCCTGCAGGGAGCTGGGAGGAGGACAAAGGAGAAGGCATACTCCACATTGGTCAGGCCAATGTTGGAGTATGCGGCGGCGGTCTGGGACCCCTACCTGGTGACTGAGGTGAAGGAGCTGGAAGGGGTGCAGCGCAGAGCGGCTAGGTGGGTGATGGGAATGTGGAGAAGGAGGGAGGGGCAGGATGGGAAACTGCATAGCCCAACGGAAATGATTAAGGAGTTGGGGTGGGAAACGTTACAGAGGAGAAGAAGAGTGGAAAGGTTGGTCAGGATGTTCAAGGTGCTGAAGGGGGAAGGGGGATGGGGGCAATTGGGAAGCAAAGTACATAGAGGGGAGTACAGAGGACGAAGAGACCACAGATGTAAGCTCCAGAGGGTGTGGAGGCGGACAGAGAGAGGGCGGAACACCTTCCTGGTGAGGACGGGGAGGGAGTGGAATGGGCTGGGGGAGGAAATGGTGGAGGTCAGGGATGGGAGGGAGCTGAGGAGAAAGCTGATGGAGGGGGGGGGGGGAGAGGGGAGTGAGTGGGAGTTCTTGCCACCGGGTGAAAGCCCAATTGCAGGTTAAGTAATAATAATGGTATAACAAAGACCCATGCCCTCCTGGCTTGTGTCAGTCTGCATGGAAAGGAAACAGTCAAGCCAAAGCCGGGACAGTTCACAAAAATTCCAAAAATAACTACTTGGTTCACTCAACTGATTTCTTTGCCTCCTCTGTCCAGTGGTAGCATGACTCAGGAGACATCAGATTGTTCATTGGTTCAGTAACAATGGCAAGGTTCACCATACCCAAAATCTCCTGCAGGTGTTTCTTGGTTTTGGGAACTGGATTTTTCTGGATGATCACAAACAGTACTGGATGGTGATGGCTGCCCTCAGAACTCATTCAATGCCCCAAGCACTGAAGGTCTGTAATTACTATGTGGCATTTCGTTGAGTTGCAAGTGAGCTCATGTGTGGCAAGCCACTCAAACACCAGAGCCAAGCTGTGACTGTGCCAGTTCCAGATACAAGATATAAACGATCACATTTTCCTTTCACTTTTATGTAAATTGTCCGATGTAATAGTCAAGGACCCACACCATAAGGGCCTGGAACATGGTGGAAGCATCTTTCAGCATAAATGGCATATATCTGATCTGGAAATGCCTCCAATCCGATGTTATGAATGCTGTCTTGGGTCAGTTTGCTAGACTTACTTAGACCTGCTAATATCCTGGGATCATATCTAGGGTTAAATACTTTGGCATTTCTCAGCACGGCCAGTGTGTTGTAGATTCTGATCAGAGGATGTGGATCGTAAATGGTGATGTCAATGATCAGTTTTAAATTTACACAAAACTGAAGCATGCCCACATTTATTCTTGCAATGACTATGCAGAAGTTGTAACTATTTTCACTTGGGTCGATTTTGCCATCCTGGAGCATCTGTCATCTTCTTTCGAATCTCTTGCTTCTTTCTCTGACCAAATCTTCTTGTACAGACTTATCTTAAAAGGGTCCATGCAGGACAGTGAGAATGGTATGTGCCACAATTTTGGTGCAGCGCAGCATATCCGTGACTGTGAACACAGCAGGGTGCTGTTGTAGCAACGCCTCAATTTTCTTCTGATGTGTGTTGGGAAAAAAATTGTATTTGAAATATTCAAGGATGAGCATGTTTAACGGAACTTAATATTGAGGTGTACCCAAGACATGCACCTTAACCAGTCATACTTCAATTGTGGCGTTCTCTAGCATCAGCCACCAAGGTCCGAAAATCTACTCGCCTCGCAAACAGCGCACTAAAAAAACAGTGGTTGTACTCGCTGTGCCTTGCATCTGAATTGTAAGCTCTGTGTGACCCACAATGGTGCCGACACCAACCATTGTGGCCAAATGCAGGTACCCTTCCTCGTGCACCAATTCCCTATCTAGTACCATGTGTTCCACGATCACAGTAGTAGCAGCAGTATCGAGCAGTATGTCGACTGCCTGCCCACCCAGCAACACTTGGATGCAGATCAGTTTTCCTGCTGCATGACTCAGTCGGCTCAAATGTAGTGAAAGGTACTTGAAAGTTACTGTCCTTCTAGGGCTCAGTGTAGCTGGCATCATCGACGAACCAGCCAGGTTTGCCACCAACTATTCCGATGCATTCAGAACACCTGACAGGACTTGCACCTGCGAGGAACCCTAAGAGGCTCACATCGGCTGGCAAGTCAACAGTATGTGGGGAACAGTTAGCCTATCACCACTTGTTACTGTTTGCCCAATGGCTGCCTATTGGACTGCTCCCCCTGCTAGGGCTGCTGGTTTCACATAGAACAATCCTTGTGCCATTGGTACTATTCATTGGGAAAGTGCTAACACCTGTGGTCATCTATCTGATCTCGGTTGGCAGCCTGTTCTTTAATTCTTGGGATTTGCCTGGCCTTGATACTGGTCATTAAGCTAGCCCTGTTGTGCAAGTCTGCTCCTTCCTGCTATCCCTAACAACCCTTTGGTTCGTCGACCGTGTGGAAATAATGTAGTATGATTGTCCCAGTCTCCCCTGAATCATGTATGTAAGATGCTTTATTTGTCCACTAATACCTTGACGCCGACCGCCGGTGCTCCCTCTGGTTCGCACAGGCCATTATGTCACAACACCTCTTAAGTGCATCGAACACACCCGAGCGTGATTTCCGCCGAGTGTGTAAAAGTACGCCGCGACTAACACCAAAGCGACGACAGCGCCCGGCCGGGTGTGGCAATGCGCCGAATTAAATACGTAATTATTCTGTTCAAATAAAAAACAACCAATTTAATAACAATTTAAAACATTTTTAATTCAAGGGAAATCATGTCTAATTGTTTTATAATCATATATTGTGTAACATGTCTTTTAAGCCCAAAACTGGCCGGATCTGTTTTCCCACGCTCCACGCGTTTAGGCACGAGGCCGCAGGGCGGTCTAGAACTCAGTTACCGTCGGGAGCTCGCAGGGGTTGGACGCTCCGCGAACGCAGAGCCATCAACTTTCGCGCTACATCCACATATCAGCAATAGTGTAAGTTTTAAAATCTTTTTACCAGCTCTGCGCCGACCCCACCCAGTCGCACGATATTTCGTGCGACTCGTAACTAATTAATTTTATCCCAACAGGGAACTTTACATTTTCTACGTAATTTCGTGTCCAGAGATTAAGGACAGCGTAATTGAGTTACGCAGTTTCGGCTCCACAGCCACTTAATTGTTATCATCGAAGACTTTTAGCAACGTGTGTCGAGTTCTTACTCGCTAACTTTCGCCTTCTAACTTTCATCGTCTGTAAATGTATAACTTGTAATGTGCAATCTAACCGAGTAATTTCCAATTAGAAAGTGACTGTAACGTGTATGATTCCAGCGTACTGGGTTACGTACTTTTCGGGACCTCAATATTTCGCCATAGGTTAGATTGCAAATAACTTTGGAACGTCCGTTTGTATGTGCTGTTTTCCATGTTAACGTAACTGCCTGTAGAAGTTCTTGCAGCACAGGAGATCTGTGGCTACCCGCCGCACCTGTCACATTTATAATCGGCTACTGTAGGTATAGGTCCGTGTATACCACTTGGCAACCTATCCTGGTCGCGCGTACCGTTTATGTAGAGATATACGCGTGTCGCAGCGGTCAGACAACAGAAGCGGCCAGTACCTGGACCAATAAGTGTATCGGTTCTGAATAAAGTGCAATGTCGTGTCAAATCGTTTACCATTTATTTATAAGGCGTCCTGGGTGGCCTGAACAGCCCGGGTAGGTTTCGATCAGCGTGCCTGCAGCCACGAGGCCGAACCCCCGTTAAAACCCCTGAGATCTCTTTCAACATTAATAATCAATTAAAAAACTTAGACAGACAGCGGGAGTGACGTCAACCTACTGGTATTGCCTTCGATCAATACTGCACACAAGCCTTACTCGATGTCACATGCATGTGCATATAACTTATCTCAGTCACAAAGTGTTACCCACAAATGAATGGGTGCATCTCGGATATCACAAGCTCTTGGACGACATTAAGACATTTGAAGAACTAGCTATTTTGTGCTTGAAATTGACGACAGTCGTCGTACCCTCCCAGATACAGAGGCCGTACCTGGCCACCGACGCGGGCCTGAGGGGGCCTGTTTTCCCCCCCCCAGTGAACCCCAGTGTGTGCGACGGCCAGGGACGCACCCGCGTGCGCCCTAGCATGCCAACGAGTGTTTTTCTATGTGACTTTATCTTTTATTTCAGTGTGTATATATTTGTAAACGATTAAGGGATTTGAATGTGTGTAATTAACTTATTTTATTTATTATTCATTGTGCAAGTTCGCTGTGTAATTAATGTCTCGTGTATGTCTTTGTAAATAATTCAATAACTTTTTCTGAAGTGTTTCGCCATAGTATGTAATTGCAGCCTGGCGCGCCGCGGGACGGAGCTCTCTCCCACGCCGGCCGATTTTCCCCTCCCTCCCCGCCACCCGCGGGCGCCGGCCCGCGGGCGAGCGGGGAGAGGCAGTCGCGTCCTGGTCTCGAGCGGAGACAGACGTGTTCGTTGCTCCGCGAGCCGCGCACGTTGCGCTCGGGATTGAACGTTCGCTCAGTCCGCAGTCGGTCACGGCAGCTGAGCTGCCACCGCGAATCAGCTTAGCATTGTTAACTTACGAGTCATCGGGAGACGTGTCTAGCGGGCAGTTTCTACAACGCGAACGTGGTGCTACGAGTCTCTGAACTTTTCGCCGTCCACGGAACATTACGTAACGGGCCGCGTATGTACAGCGCTCCGTCTTCGGGCCCTTTCTCACTGGGTCAGCCTAGCATTAATAAACTTTACGATTCGCGCCGAAACGTAGTTGAGAACCGCCCCGTCATCAGGGAGTCCGTGTCGCCGTGGTAGGGCACTTGTTCCGCGACGGTTCCGCCAGGCTGCGGCAGGACTTTATAAGCGTTAATAAAAGACGGCTCGTGAAATTCGTTAATGCCGTGTTCTGCTTGCGACAACCTACCAACATTCCTCGCAATCACTTCACTCTCCCTCCAGGTCCCGCCTTTCCCGGTCCCGGCCACGTTGGCCTGGACCCACACCTCTCCGACGAGGGCAGTACGGGCATAACAGGACATTTATTTCAACGGGAAAACGGGGACCAGAAGCCGAGGGACGTCAAAATGTTTCTGTGCTCTCACTGTGGACATGTCTGTGACATTACAGTTCATACAATACACTCAATAAAACATAATAGATTTAATACATATTAATGAAGAATTATTGCAGGAACTCTTATCTGCACCCTTCATGTTGCACTTGATTACACATGTGTATCCAAACTATTGCTTCTTGCAAAGGATGGAGGGATAAGCTTTTGAGAAATCTATCGAGAATGCAGAGATGTTGCAGGAGATGCTCAGCTCTGACCTCAGTTCTGAATGTTTTGGTTGATATAATAGGTTTGTTTGACTCGAGGTCTCTCGTGCTCCTCGGGAGTTGAAAGAGTTGGGAGCAAGTTGACCTGAGGGAAAAAAGAGTCGGTAACTTTTAATACACGAAGAAAACGCGATTTCTTGTAAAACAATGATGGCGGAAAATATAGCAGACATCGTGAGAAATTTTTTTGGAAATGAAAATTCATCTGAAGATGAAGTAGCTATTGATTTACCATATATTGGACTACAAATTATGAGAGAGCTTGATGAAGGTAAAAAAAATATATAAATATTGCTTTCTGACTTTAAACCGCCTGTGGTATGCATAAGCTAACCTGTACTAGGAAACTATTGCAAATCTTTTGATTGTTAAATAAAGGACGCCAAATAAGTTATATTGTAATATTTTTCCGCTTCAATGTCGTCATCTATTATAATATTACCGTCATCACCAAATGTAGCATGATAACATATTGACTCCATCGTCAAAGTCGCGCCAAAACAACCAGCAGACGACTTGCCCTCGCAACTCTTCCTCGAGAGGAGGAGCATCGAGAGCATGACCTGAGTGACCTGAGAGCAACTTGCCCCCGCGAGTAAAACGACCATCCACCATACTGCTTCCGGAAAAGGGCGCCCCGAGAGTTGACAGGTCAAAAAGAGACCTCGAGTCAAACAAACCTAATATACTTGCCCAGGCATAAACAACCACTATCAACATGTATATTATGATCCTTTTAGCCAAAAGTGGCAGACATTCTAGCAGGGTATTATCCATGCAGTGTCTGGCTGCGGAGTTTGTTTTCCTGTCTGTGAGCATTATGATACGAGATGCAGTTAAGAATTTATTACATTCCTTCTCATCATGGTACTTAGTATTAGAGTCTGAATGATGGGACAAATCGTTGTCATGTTGGTTCTCCTTGCCCGTATTATCTTCCAAGGCATACACAAGGCTTGTAACTTTAGAAGTAAGTGAAATATTACTTGCGTTTGCATATGTTCGGATCCGCAGGACACTAGACACTGATACCCTGTGCATGTACCATGTAACAGCAGTCCTTGATGTGGTACCATTTCCTTTTTAAGGTATACACACTTTCGAGAGACAATTGCTTATCCTTTTGGAATGGTCTTTCGGATTTTTGGAACTAAATATTAAAAATGTATGTTTTGCCTAACATATCAAAAATTGTATCATTTAAAATACTTTTTATTTTTAAAATATATTTGAACAACACTGTTTAGAAATTTTAGAAGTTAAGCATTTTTTTCATTCCCTTTTATTATTTGCCTATGAAATTATGGTTTCTTTCCAATTTCAATTAAAAACAATTTAATATTTATTAGTGAACTCCATATTTATGGTCATTGTTATATCTATTGTGTATGGTTTTTCTATGGCCTACGGGCAGGAGAAAGGTTGTTATAAAATGAAATGATGTTTTGACAGATTTTTTTAGATAAGTTATTAATTTGAATGTGGGAAAAGTGATACTTGATATTTAGCATTGAAGAAATAGCAATATAATAAATTTTCTTCTCTGTTGGTACTTTAAAACAGTGTCATGGATACAAATATACGATTTGAGGTGGTAAGTAAAGTGGGTCGTAAATAGGCTACTTGCTAATGGTTCATTTCTTTTGTATGCGCGTGATTGAATCGATATTTTCATATAATATATATTTTAACACTTTCAAATGCTTTTTTGTAGTTTGTCTTTTTATTTGACACATTCGTCCTAGTTTAATTCTGATGAATTGTATTTTAGGTGCATAAATGTTGTGAGTTTATTCTTTTACTTATTCCTGTTCGTGCAAAGTCTCCTCATTCATGTCTGATGTTAATTTGAATGGTAATGAGTTGGATCTGGCTGCTTTTTGGAATGGTGTGCCATCCAGTTTATGGAGTAGCCTATACGAGATGAAGTGATAAAAGGAATGGAGCAAGGGCAGAATTAAATGTGGGATAAATGAGAGGACTTTGAGAACAGTCTTCATGTTCACTAAAATATTATTGTTTCTATGTCCTACTTGTGATAATTCAGTTGGGCACTGATACGTTTCTAAGTATATCTACATCTTAAAATAATTTATGGTAAATATCTTGCCTCTTGGCTTTTCTGCAAAGCAAAATAAAATTATGAAAATTACATTTTGCAACACTAGATACGTTCCTGTATTATTTCGAATTACCCGTTTGTAATAATTTCTAATTGCATCAGAGGGTTAACTTGTGATATGCTGCCAAAGGTAAATTTTGTCAAGAGGGTCTTGGTAAATATGTATTGTACGGATTAGCGCCAAAAAAAAATCGTACAAATATGAAATAACTTTCATTATATGCTATCTTACGTCCTCTTTTCAGAACCGCCTGCAGAGATTAAAAATTCCAATTACTTTTGGAGATATCGAATTTTTTAATATTCATTTTTTGGCGATATTTTTAAAAAAAATTTTAAAAATCCGAAAATACCTTTATTCTGTGCTCTTTAACTTCCTCTTTTCATTAAACCCGGCGGAGATCAGAAATTCCAAATACTTTAGGAGATATGGAATTTTTTAATTTTCATGTTGTGCACTGATGCGGCGTCAGCGGGAAGCCTACGATTCACACATCCTTCTGGACATACCCGAATACACACGTTGGCAAGCCTGCTTTTCTTAAAATTAGCAAGAAGTTATTAAAAAATACTTTAAAACACTGTGGATGGTTGGTTATATTAGGTAAGTATAGCTACATTAAAAAAACTGTAAATTCATTTTATGGTTGCTTAGCAAATAACATTTTAATATGTAGCTATCCAGCGCTAGGAAACCGTTTACATGATTTCACAGTATTTTTAATGTAGCTAACATAACCTAATTGACCATTAGTTTTCATGAGTTGCATATTTATTTACAATAAACAAAAAAAAAAAAACCGTAGATGCACGATCGGGCATTTGCCTCTCGTCTGTTGAAAGAAGGCTTGCCAACGTGAGTATTCGGGTATGTCCAGAAGGATGAGTGAATCGTAGGCTTCCTGCGTTCACCATTGTTGCTTGTTTACAAGTATTATTATTTATTTTTTTCGCGACGTAGTTGAGCGACTACATCACGTAAATAGAAAATTACGTGAGTTCCTACTGTTCATCCTTTTTCCCGGTTTGTTAGGTCAGGTCTGCTACATTATAAATACTTTAAAACTAAACAACCATTAAAATTAATTTTTATTATTTTTAATGTCCGTTCAGTTTCAAAGTATTTATACTGTAGCTTACCTGACCTAATCTACCTTTGTGCCGTTTTGTTAGGTCAGGTCAGTTACATTATAAATACTTAAAACTATACAAGTAAAATTAATTGATATTATTTTTAATTTCCGTTTATTTTGAAGTATTTATCATGTAACTAACCTTACCTAATGGAAAATTTCTGTTATTTAGGCATTCACGCACACACGGCAAAATATAAAATGGCGTCTGTTGAATGATTACATAGGGCTTGTATTGCAAAATAAGAACGGCGATATCTCCAAAAGTAATTGGAATTTTTAATCTCCGCAGGCGGTTTTGAAAAGAGGACGTAAAAGAGCATATAATGAAAGTTATTTCATATTTGTACGATTTTTTTTGGCGCTAATCCGTACAATACATATTTACCATAGTGTGTTTTTCACTTTTGACACATTTCCAAAAAGCTCAGTTGTAGAAGGATAATAAATTCCAGGGATAGGTAAATATGTAGTTGAGCAGTATTTGCGAGAGAAAAAAAATGTTAAAAATCTGGTAATACTTTTATTATATGCTCTTTAAATTCCTCTTTTCTTTAAAGCCGGCGGAGATAAAAAATTCCAAATACTTTAGGAGATATCTCCGTTCTTAATTTTGCTATAGAAGATTTGTGTAACCATTCAACCGCCACAATTTTTGTTATTTTGCCGTGTGTTCGTGAATGCCTAATTAATTAAAATGGTCGTTTAGGTGAGGTCAGTTACATTATAAATACTTTGAAAGTAAGGTGACATTAAAAAAAAATGTGAATTAATTTTAATTATTCTTTAGTTTTAAATTATTTATAATGTAACTGACCTGACCAAACCAACTGGGACAAAGGATGGACAGTAGGAACTCACATAATTTTTTTTAAAATTATTACTTGTGCAACAAACCCAAATAACGAATAAAACATTAAAATTTCAAACGTTAAAAAATCACCTAAGTTAGAGGCGGGTACAATTCCTTTGCCATTAGTAGAAAATGATGTAGTCGTTCACCTACATCGCAAAAAATAAAAAAATTCATACTCTTAAATAAGAAACAAAATTGCATTCCGCATGAATGCACAGGTATTGTGATGACATTAAAAAATTAGATATCTCCTAAAGTATTTGGAATTTCTTATCTCCGCCGGGTTTAATGAAAAGAGGAAGTTAAAGAGCATAGAATAAAAGTATTTTCAGAATTTTTAAATTTTATTTAACAAATATCGCCCTACTATGAAAATTAAAAAAATCGATATCTCCTAAAGTATTTGGAATTTCTTATCTCCACCGGCTTTAATGAAAAGAGGAATTTAAAGAGCATATAGGCTATTAAAAGTATTTCCAGTTTTTTAAAATTGTTTTTCGCAAATACCGCTAAACTACATATTTACCCAGGGATATTATGGTGTATAATTAGAAATAATAATAAAAAAATGTAATGTAAAGATAATTAAAATGACCCTAAATAGTTATTGATTAACAGTGGTTTGTAGACTTCTTTTCCATCAATACTTACATTTTCACTGGAGTAAGAAGAGATGAGAGATCAGGTGCATCGAAAGCTTCAGTTTTGCCAGTAGGAAAGTGTCGAGGGTGTTGTTCGTGGTTGACAGCCGGAAGCCTTGCCTTCGGCGCCACTGCAGCAGCAGACGGTGCCTCTGCCGCCGCCGGCCAACTCTTCAGCCTGCATGGTGCCCGCTGCAGACCAGATGGTGAGCGCTGTGTGGCTTCCTTGCCTCCCTTTGTACTGCCTGCCGCCTTCCGGCCACGCGGACTCCGTTTATAGTGGAAGCATTTTGCCACACTGGGACACTTTTTTCTGTTGCAGTCTTCTCGGTAGCATGACTTGCAGGCGTACCATGCGATGCATGAGACATACAACTGTGTTTAGAGATTCGTTTAAATAATTTTATTTCCTGTTAGCAAATTATAACTAATAATATTTTAATCATGTGGAACTCAGAAAAAACCATTCCTTACTCAGTCGATTACTATGTCTTAGAAGAGCTGAGATACACTTGCATGTTGAAAGAACATCAAATCATATGTCCATAAAAGAATGTCCCAATTATATATTTTAATAATGTCTACTGTAAGTGTTGTAGAGTGATAGTTTAAGGTCACAATTAAAGAGTAACCTCAAACAGTTTTAGATGAGCGCATGCACACAAGTATTGCTTTGTTTCCTCGCTTGCAGCACCACCTACACAAAATGTTGACACTTGGGCATAATTAGTAGAGGGTGAACCTCTAAACTTTTGGCAACAGGATAGATCTCCTCCCGTTGGAATCTCTTTTGTACGAGAGTGGTTGAACGTCGAAGTCCCTGACCGTTGGATCGGTCGTAAATGGTCGAGACGACATAGCTCTTTCTCGCTGGCCTCCACGTTCACCTGACATGATGCAATGCTTTTTTTTTTTTCTTGATGCTTTATAAACGATTGTGTCTACGTTCTGCCACTACCTAATGATTTGCCAGAGTTGAGAGACAATTGAAGATGTTATTTCTTCCATTACTCCGGACTTGTTAACCGAAGTGTAGGAAGAATTGGACTTAAGGTTGAATGTGTGCCCCAATAACTAAAGGTGCACATATTGAACCTTTGTAAGAAAAACTAAGCTAATTTTCATTCAATTTGATATATGATTTGTTGTGAATAGTCTAAATTAAACTGTAATAATATATCTATCATTGAATTCTGTATTCTTGGCAAAGTTGTATTTTACTTATATGATAAAATACATGGTTGAAGTAAAATAAAATTTTAATGTTCAAACTGATTAAGTGATTAACTAATTTTATGTATTTCATTAATAAAAACTATTAAGTAACCATGCATAATATTAGTATAGGGCTTCATAAAAGCAAATGAAGTGCCACCTTTTGATTTTTTTTTTAAGTAACGAAATATACAACAAAAAAAAACTAAATGTTTTCATGAGCGAATCTTAAAGCTTTGCAACAGATGCGAAGCTTTGTATCGGACACAAAACTTTGCAACACGATCAAAGCTTCAAATAAAACTACCAATGTAATTGCAAATTTCCTGGCAAAATCAAATTGAATAATGAAATGAGTTTTGATTGGTTCGCTTGTCGCAGTTAGCAGTGTATTTTCTTTGAGTTTTTTTTTTTCCGCCCATTCCCGTCGCTTCGATCCTCTTCAGCCCCTTGTGACTCTGGTGTCAGTGGCACGTGAGGCCTTTGTTGAAGGTTTCTGATAAAGATGTCAACGTGGCTCCATTCCCGGGTCTCGTGGGAACGTGTGTAGTGTCTGGACAGATCCAGTTGGGAATAGGTGGTGGCTCAGTTTGCCCGGTGCCAGCTTTCAGAGAGAGAGCAGCCTTTCACGGGGACCGTCCGGCCAGTGTGGTCCACTGTGCTTCAGTGCTTAGCAAGTCGAGAATCACTGCCAGTTTGGCTCGCGTGTTTAGGCCCTGTGAGCACGCCCCTGTGCTGATGAGACACCACGCTCATCACAACCCCTCCATCCCTCCCCCACCACGATAATTATCATGACAGGAAGTAACGTTATAAAGAATCAGTTCTGTCATATCGCAATGGATGGTTCATTGTTGCGGGATACACACTGGAAAGTGCAGTTTCTTTCATGAGCATACTAACTACTATTAATACTGCGCAGTTGTAATCGCTTACCTGTCACAGCAACTTCATTCGGGAAGCTAGTGGAAATATTTAAAAAATTCGTTCTCTGATTTGGCCAGTAGCTGAAATAACCGCCTGACCACGTACACCATGGTGAGAGATACAAAAGTATGCGAGGGGAAATTAATTATATCCCTTGCTTGAAAGTGTCAGGGCAGTCGTGGTTCGTGGATAAAAAAAAATAATGTTTGAAATGAGAATTTAAACAATTGAACCAAAGTACGTAATTGGTTACAGCAAGTAAATTGATTGAGTTCAACTAGACTGCCTCTGTCTCTGACAGTAGCCCCACGTGGACTAAAGCCATGTCACAGGAATGTCACACCACACACAACACTTTACAGTTAAACCTCGTTTATCAGGATCAACTGGGACCAAAGGCAATCCGGACCATCGAAAATCCGGATAATCCAGGTAACATGGGTAATAAACAAAATAAAATTTCGAAATATGCAAACTTACCGTTTACTGCTTTTAAAAAAAACTAAGTTTTGTAACGAAATTTAATAGGATGAATGTCCTACATTGTTTACAAGTAATTATTAGAGAATATAAAATTAACTTATCACGTCATTTCTTAACAAAGAATTCTTCAAATTTCTTCGTTTACACACAAGTATGGCTTTTGAATGAAGCACGGCCAGGTACATTACCATGTGCTAACTGTCTTTGTTTTGCATAGATTTAATTTTTTCATGTGAACATTAAATAAAATGTCTAAAAATCTGATCCGGATTATCCAGAGATCCGGATCAACAAAAACCGGATAAACAATGTTTTAATGTAATTTTAAAATCATAGTCTGCATGAGCAGTAACAGAAAAAGAAATCATAATATCCTTGGCACTTTCTACGCCGTCCATCAATCTTAAGGAATTATTTCAAGAGACTAAATCACATGAAGTCTGACTGGCGGTGTTGCCAGAAGGCACTGTCCAATAGCGCGGCACACAGTGGACTGGGACCTGGGCTTTGTTACTATCCAGGTGCAGTACGTTGTCAGTGTTGCCAATGGTATATGATAATTTTGTATAAATGAATTATTCTATTTGGTTAAAAAGTTATGTGATGTATTTGGTTTGGTGTGTCAAAATTGGTTATTGTTGGGAGAATCAAAGGGATATGTTGCGAGAATAATTACTTTTAACTCTGTTTACCTTTAGTCACATATGTAACATCATCTTCATCCCCTAACACAGAGTTATTTTCATCCCCTAACACAGAGTTACCCAAAAAAAAATCCCGTTTTGATTAAGGCACCCTAATCATAAGTTTGTTAGATATGTGGGGCACACTGCATGTTCAGGTTATTCAGAAATTTGCTGAGCATAAATTCTAATTTGGCCCCTTGATCATCAGACCTAACACCTTTGGACTTCTTCCGAGTGAGCTACATTAAAAGATCGACAGCTACATCTATGTGATTCGGATTGAGACTGTTTTGTGATGACAACAGTGCATAACGGCTGCTTGCGAACATTTCCACGATGCGCCCCGAAAGTTCGAAAGATTGGTCAACTGCATACTTCACCGCTGCAACGCCTGCACTTTGAGGTTGAAGACGGTGGAGGGGGAATGTACTTTGATACATGGTTGACACTACCAACCCGAGACTGGCGATGAGCCAGATCCTGTTGCCCCGGTGCTGCCATCGTATGTCCTCAGGCACCGGAGTGGTGCCTACATGCATGCAAAATTAAAATATTCACCCACTGTATGGGCCTGTAAAATTACTGGGTTCCATTTCAGGGCGTACGTTCCTCGACAAAACTCACATTTTTGGCCGCTCCCTGCCATCCATTAAATTTACACTTTGTTTAGTAATTTTTGAGCATTCTGTATTTTTGACTGCAATTTTTTTTGCCAATTTTTATATTTTTCTTCTATTTTTGAAATTTTTACTTTTCCTAATAAAAATAAACAAATTTTGTTATTCTGTATTATTCAGTAATGTTTATGTTAAAAATGAATTTGCATAAAGTGTATATATGTGGTATGTTTTTTAAGTAAGTACCTTACTTTTCTTAAAAATTTTATTTTTACATGACAGTCTGTAACCTTGATCTATGTTCCTACATCATTTCCACCAAATTAAGGCACTTATCGCATCGTGCAACCAACTATTGAATCCCATCCTCGTAAAAGTCTGCTGCCCAATTGCTTAGAAAGCACTTCTTGAGACTCTGAAAAAAAAACTCATCAGATGACATAAATAATGGTGTAAAACGTCTGTTTTCTTTTAGTTTTCATGAACTTTCTGCACCAAATCTTCAGTAATGACGGAAGGTCAACCACTGCGTACCTTAATCATGAACATTCGTGCGGACATCTTTATAAACTCTAACCCATTTCTGTGCTGTTTCATCGGTAGTATTGTTTTCTCCATAGTCTTCACTGATCTTTCAACCAAAAAGGAATCACGGTGCACAGCTTGCATGAGTGGAATGCTTAGGTACTATCTTGAGGCCTATCAATAACATTACCACCAAACTAAAATAAAATAAACCCCATTTCAAATAAGATGTACAGCAAAACAATTCAAACTTTTTTTATTTTCTACTAATATTAAAATGGCATCCATTTGGCCGATGTCATATTAGTTTATTCGTTTCTCCTTAAAAAATTTTTGTAGCAGTTTCGTTGTGTTTCCGGAACATTGTGTTAGAATTTTGAGGTTGGTATGTGGTATTAGGAATATGGACTCTGGTTGAGAGATTTATTTCGTAGACTTGTCGTCACTACGCTAATCAAACAGTACCTCACGCCTGGTAGGTAGGCTCTATGCCATGCCAGAAGAAGTCACCCAGGACCTACCTCTCCGATATTTTGGACATAATTAGCTTTGGTGTGAATACGAAAGTGAAAAGGCAAAAGCTTGCGGCAATGTCTGGTGAGAACACGATAGGTTGGCTGTTTGTAAATATTTTTAAGGCACGAATGAGATTTTTTCACTGGTAATGAAGGGCTATAAATAGAGAGTAGGTGAAGCACTAAAATGTAATATTTGAAGCGGATTAAGGAATGCTAATGTCTGAGAGATTAGTGGATTAGAGAAGGATGAAAGTACACGGAAGATTTGCGTCGAAACAATCTACATATTGATAACGATATTTTGGACATAATTAGCTTGGTGTGAATACGGAAGTGAAAAAGGCAAAAGCTTGTGGCAATGTCTGGTGAGAACACGAGAGGTCGGCTGTTTGTAAATATTTTTAAGACACAAATGAAATTTTTCACTAGCAATGAAGGGATATAAATACAGAGTGGGTAAGCACTAAAACGTAATATTTGAAGCGGATTAAGGAATACTAATGTCGGAGAGATTAGTGGATTAGAGCAGGATGAAAGTACACGGAAGATTTGCATCGAAACAATCTACATATTGATAATGATATTTTGGACATAATTAGTGTGGTGTGAATACGGAAGTGAAAAGGCAAAAGCTTTTTAAGACACAAATGAAATTTTTTCACTAGTAATGAAGGGATATAAATACAGAGTAGGTGAAGCACTAAAATGTAATGTTTGAAGCGGATTAAGGAATGTTAATGTCGGAGAGATTAGTGGATTAGAGCAGGATGAAAGTACACGGAAGATTTGCGTCGAAACAGTCTGCATATCGGCAACGTGGAAGCTCACGGCGCTGCGGCGTTGGTAAACCCTGGTGCAACTCCTTCAGCTCATGCATGTTGGAAAGTGCTGCCGGTGTCCACGGGGAGGGGTGCAGTGTGGCGAGGCTGGAAACACAGCCTGCTATACTCGGTGCCGGTGTCCACGCAACCTGCCCGCAGAGCGACGGGGAGGACATCCCGCCGCCCAAGGCGGACTTCTCGGCCCCGCCGCCCTACGAGCTGGCCACCAAGCTGCCCACGTACGACGAGGTGCAGCGAGAGAAGTCCCTGCAGGGCGAGCCGGCCTTCCCCGGCCGCGCCCCGCACGCCCGCGCCCCGCTCGCCTTCCTGGCCATCGACACGGACGCCGGCGACGGGGACGCCGAGTCGGGGCTCCTCGGCACCGACTTCATGTTCTTCACCGCGTTCCTGGGTACGCCCGGGGGTCCTCCCTCCGTCTCGGGTCCCGCTCCGGCGACGGCAAGCATTTCAGAACGTGCCGAAGGCGGACGAGTATTTCTAGTTCCGCATTTAGTTCGGGGTGTCTACAAGTCACGAAAGTCCCGAAAGTAACGAAAAAGTAACAAATTTTGATGCGAGGTCACGAAGTCACTAAAAAGTCACGGAATTCGGTACAAGCTCACAAAATTTTTTTTCTATCGGCGTATTTCCACGTGTATTTGTTGGACACTAAGTGACTGCGTAATTGGCACAGCCATATTTTTTCATTCTCTAGTATGGTTTTGGCCTGCGATAGAAGAGCAAAGTGCTGAATTAAGATACTATGAAACAAAGTGGTGAAATTCAATGCCATGCCAAGCTGATTGTCGTGCTATGTTCGTTTTCGCTGTTTAGTTTTTTTAGGACACAGGCCGTACGGGTCTAGCATTGCCTGACGTGTGAAAAGTCTCGTATTTGTACGAGGATTCAGAGGTTTTCAAACCATAGATGTTACAGTATACTAGGTACGTACAACTTGTTACGATAACGATGCTTTCCTCCTCCGCATCCATATAAGTATAGTAAATACACAATCTTCTCATTAGGATAACATGTCATTTTAAATTTTGGTGGTCATTGGTAGTTTTTAGGCATAATTGTTATGCCTTATGTGTAATTTTTTTGTAAAAGTTTCAATTATTTTAGTCAAAAGTACAAAGTAAAAAAAAAATATATCCGGAAAAAAAAATGGTGCCATTTAGGTCAGTTAAAGTCACTGAAAAGGTCACTAAAAAGTCACTAAAATTGATTTGGTCACTTCTGTAGACACCCTGTAGTTTTTTAACTGTCTTTTTTTGAAGAGTGAAAGAGGATGAAAAGCATGTTTTCAGAATAAATTTTAGGCATGAAACATATTGGTACAGATTCTTTGAAAAGGCTTCTAGGGACTTGCATTTACTCCTTTATGTATTCATTTCTTTGCCAGTATGATGTAATGGTCACTGCTTAAATTTCATACTTAGTTGGTCATTGCATGACAAGAAGACCTTGCGCTGGAAGCACCGGTGAGCTTCGCACTTATCAGCCCGCCTCGTTAACACGGATACACCTCTGATTAGGCGGGGGCCTTTATCCATCATTCTGTGTTTCAGTACATTCTGCAATTCCCAGGGTTGGCTGGTTTAAACACGATTCAAACCATGTGGTTTTTATGTTTTTTAAAAAAAAAATTTTAATAGAAATCTTAATACATATTATTAATAACACACTAATAAAACAAAAGTTTGGTCATTAGTGTTTCTTGTGATGTACAGGAACAAAATATTATATACTAATCAAGATCTTATCAATTAAATTATCTGTATTAGTTGTTTGGTTTTCTTGACTATGGTTTTGATTGAAGTTTACTTAGTTATTTATGTTTGTATTATTATCTTTTTACATGTACACCAATCTCTCACTTAGCATGACTAATGTGTTCCTAAAAATGTTTGTGTTATTCGAAATTGTTTTTTCTGAAGCATTAGTCTCCATAAATAGCAAGGCTAATTTACGTAATGTGTTAAAAAATGTGTAGGGAAATATTCTTTACGTAATATAAGTGCGTAGAATAACACTCAACGATAAATGTGTCACACAATTTATCTTTATAAGCCTACCATCGAATACTTTCTATGACGTGGTTAAGTACTTTATCGTAAGTCTGCTGGTTGACTTGCCCTTCCACTCACGTCACCTACCTTTTCACAAACTTTCCAAACCATCCTTTACTGACAGTGAAACTGATATTACTGACTGGATATTTACATTTTTATTTTTCAGAAATTAAAGATACTTGTTCATGTATCAACACTTGGTTCAAACCAATCCTGTCAGGCCAATGATTAGTTTTTTCGTTGCGACTTTCATTTAACAACCTTTTCCGCGTGAATCATCTGTTCATTTATGCTCCGGTATCTAGTGTCAAATATATTCCCGCTAGTACAACCAACAACAACAGACTTATATAAACGTTTGATTGAGTCCTTATTTCGTACGATTGTGCGCACAGTTGACTTGCTTAAAACTAAAGTGCGACCAACACAAGTGTGGCCTTCATGACATTTCTCATGCCGTAATACTTCTAGTTTTGTCTCAAATACTTGAACACGATGCATTAAGCTCTCACTTGGAAGCCACGATTCCGCTATGATTCCAACTGCAGGTGCTTGCGTACATACAGTTACCGGCAGGCGAATGGGCAGATGTTGCTTGTGTTTGTGCATGCGACTGGCTAGACTGGAGTACATCACGGCCCGGTCTGTGGTCGGATGACAACTATACGGCTCGCCGGCTTACGCGCGGACGTAAAAATATTTGGTCCTTTACACCCAATAGCCGCAGTGCATCTCTCCCCTCCCCCTCTCATATATCTAACTGTAGGCCACGGTACATCTGTTGTTTACCTTATTGAAGCAGATTTCGTGGCGTCATGCCAACTGAAATTTACAAACGTTCTATTCAAGACTAGGCCAGTAAAATTACCATTTTATTAAATGAAGTCGCGCAATTTGAAGACATGCTAAGTGAGGGATTAGTGTATGGTTAAATCTCGTTTATATAAACGAACTGGGACCAAAGGTAATCCAGACAATGTAAAATCCGGATAATCTAAGTAGTATGTGTAGTAAAAAAATAAAATTTTAAATAAGCATAGATACCATTTACTACAATAAAAAAATATGTTTCGTAACAAAATTACAAACATGTAATAAAATAACATTTCACATAATTTTTTAGCAAAGAATTCTTTCTTCTGTTACAAACATGCATGCATGGCATTTGAATAAAGCATTGTCAGGTACATTATCATGTGCTGTCTTTGTTTGCATAGTTGTTGAATACGATTGTCATTTTTATGTGAACGTTAACAAAATGTCTACAAATCAGATCCGGATCGACGATGGCCGGATAAATGAGGTTTCACTGTATGTACTTGGTGAACATTAAAAGAGAGTCAGATTAATTAGCAGTGGAATGACATTTTTGATGTGGTGGGCCGCAGACGGCCAGTGCAGCCGTGCCCTCATGTCTGGTTTCCAGTCGCGTTCCTGTTCAACTGGATCGGGTTCCTGCTGCTGATGTGCTTCTGCCACACGGTCGCGGCGCGCTACGGGGCCCTCTCCGGGTTCGGCCTGTCGCTGGCCAAGTGGACGCTGATCGTGAAGCACTCCACGGACCTCGCCTCGCGCGAGAACAGCTGGCTGTGGTGGCTCATCATGGCCTTCGGTACGTTCTTGTTTCCGTGCGCTCTGCCCCCGGATACACGCCATGAGCATCGGGCACAACTTTTCATTGCAACGAAAATTATCGCAAAATTATATCTGAAACTTTGTAATTTTTAAAGTGTAATTTGGAACGAGATTTTTATGAATGCAATTTCCTGTTGTCTTTGTCAGGAGCATCATCTGATGATGATCAATTTTTATATCTAAGGAGTGGTAATTAAAAGATGCCATCTTGGTTTTTAATTGTTTTTGTCAACATTTTTTGCATATAGAACATAATTTTATGGAATGCCTTGTTATTAATAGTGACGGACTGCTACAAATTGTTTCTCCTGTGAAGTAATAATGGGTGTTTAGCGTTGGAATATTATTATTTTTATTTTAAATGACAACAGTAATACTGTCAACGACACTAATTTATAGTCTTAGAAAAATCAATAAATGGTAAATTCATGGTTGCAACATGACTATAAAACCGGTAAAAGTCTGGAAATTCCAGGAAAAGTGAGGGAAATTGCAACATATTTCTGGAATTGCTTCTTGTGAAATAGAATATACCGCTTTCGTTTATGTTTAGGCACCTCAGATAATTCGGAAACGTTTAATATGACAATTCAGTTTTTGCTTCTTTTTATGAATTCTTTTGTGAATTTTTCCTTCTGTAAAAATGTTTTTAAGGGAAAAAAAGTATTTACTCATCTTAATATATATAAATCCAGTGTCCTGATGTTTGTTTCCAGTGAACTCTTCACCAAGTCAACTGATTTCGATGTTAATTGGCATTTATGTGTAATTTTTTCCAACTTGAGAGATAGGATAGTTTTTATTTTGATTAATGGTCTTAATAATTTATAATTAATAATAAACTGATCATCAATGTTGATTGGTGTTTAAGCCCAGGAAACAGTGGGCACTTCGTCTCCATGACAACGTTGCGTGCTTGAGAGTCGGGAAACCATCTGTGCTATTCGTTTTTTCTTCGGTACATTACAAAGCATTGTATTAAGTTTTTGTCAAAATTAATTAATTTTCATTTTATTTCATTTTTTATAACTGTAAATAAGAGATTTGGTCTCATTTTTTCCCCCATTAATACAACCGTACGAAGCCAGGTCAGGCAGCTAGTGTTTAAATATAAGTTTGATAGCTTTTACTCAATAGTTTCAGGAGAATCAATAGTAATTGTTTGCAAAAATGCGTATTTATATCTCAAACTGCATTTTTCTGCGCAGCTACTCATTTTGTGGGCGTTTATCTTCAATAAATCTGACGTTAAAATTTATTTACAATAATTCTGGAGATAACCGCTTTGATTAATAGAGATAAAGTTATGAATAGTTATTCGAAAATAGCAGAAAAATTTTATTGTTTGTGATAAAATTTGAATTAATAATTTTTGCTGTGTTAAGGATATCAAGACCAAAGTGTTTTCAAGGAGAATATTTTTGCGATTTCTCCAATGTTTGTATAGCCTGGATACGTAGGTAGGGCTTATGTGTTAATATTTCACAAAAGAACTGAAACGGAAAACCAGACCACACATGTTTTAATGCCAGTGGGGAAAACTAATATTATTGGTAATCATTTATGAATTGTAAACTAAACTCTTTTTTTTTTAATAAAAATTTAAAAAAAAAATAAAAAACATCATGGGGATTGTTGACAGAAGTGAAAACTTGAAACTTTGTTTTTAAATGTGTGATATGACATCATTTCTATGTTAAATGTGCGTAAGAAAATGATTTTGGTATTATATCACTAGCATGTCGGTGACACGAACCCATAAGTTTTACCCCTACCAAAATTGCTGAACACGGCTAAAGAAGATTTCACTTCAAAAATTGAGAAAAAATGACATGATGTTCTATGATGTATGACATGACCATAGTCAGCGAACCTGCAAGGGTGTTGGTTTGAAGTGAGTAACTCGTAAAACTAGCTTTCAGAATCCTTGAAACTGGCAACCTCAAGTAAACATGAAATAAGTAATTATAGTTTATATTATTTGTAATTTAAATTACATTATAGACTTGGTTATATGTACTAGTTATTCTGTTATGTGGTTCCTACTTCAGTACTATTAATTTTTCATTTTGACATCAAATTTTAGGTTAGGTTAGCTGAAATAGGTAATACGTAACCAATTTTTCAAATGCAGGTTGGCCACAGACAGGGTAAATTTGGAAAAGTCAGGGATTTTTTTGATGGGTCAGGGAATTTATTTGATATAAGTTTGTTTCAGCATTGTAATGGTTTCTTCAATGGCCATTCATTATAAAAAGGTGAGTTAGATATTTCATTTTCAAATTTGTGTGTGCATATTAATTACCATATTCATCCAATAATTCAAAGAGATTTTTTTTTTTTAATGTGAGTTTAAAAGCATGGTGCGTGGCTTATTCAAAACTTGGCAATCATGCCACTACTTGAGCCCGCCCGGAAAATATAGTTGGTGGTCTGCCGCTCCGAAGAAGACCAGTTTCCGTGCTAACATTTTGAGTTACAACATTCCTTCGACTGTGCACGTTCGCGCAGAGGAAATTTCTCTTCTGCATAATAGGGGAAAAGAAAGGGGTATTGGGGAGGGGGTGTGTTCTGGGTGTCCGAGGTGCTTTATATTTGTTATTGTAAACAACTTGAACTACCACTTCTCCACCAATTTATAAAACTAAGTGTATTTGGGAGTGGTCAGGGTTAGGGAGGGACCTAAGTGCATCTCAGTCCGAAGCCTATACGCCTGGTCATGTTGGGATTAGCCATGCAGGGAGAGGGTCGCATGCATCATGTGCTAATTTGCTTGATGTGGTTCCATAGGTTATTAGTAGTATATCCCTGCTGATTGGTCAGTCCACTACCACCACCACCACGAGAAATTACCGTTTAACAATGTAAACATGTTGCTTTATTCTGTTCACTTGAGTTTATAGAAAAATGTTTCCACACTTCACTTTTTAACTCCCTATTCGCCATCTCACTATAATTATAGAAAAATGACTCAAAACCAATTCTAGCACATGTGATTTTATTTATGTTGACTGAAAATATAAAATTATTAATACTTTTTCACTTTTCATGTCACATACAAATAACACAACAACGGATAATGTTACCAAAGACGCCCATGACGAGTTTGTAAAACGCAGTGATAAACTCTAGAAGGACTCGGGACCGCGATTTTGAACCGCTACTACGACTCGAAAAGATCGATTGTCATAGAATCCACTGCAACTGCTTGTGGTATTTTGATTGCGTGCCATCTATTTTACGTCTCTGGCTATAGTTAATGTATTAGGCCACTAAACAAAAGACAGAACAAAAGACGAAACGTAAATAAACGTGTAGGAAAAATGTATTTTTTATTGTTTGAGGCAGTGAGATTTATTAAACTTAACGAAATATCTGTAATCAAGATCTGACGGAGTTAGATGAATTTTATAATATATACAAATATTACTGTATTTTGTCCTAAAATGTGTAGCAAAATATTACACGGTAAAAACCTACTTAATTACGCCGGGACGTAGATAATCGGTAAAGTAATCATTAAGATAATCGCCGATTACGATTAATCGGAAAGTACCCATAATCGCAGATTACGATTCATCGGTATCCGCATCGGTGCACCACTAGTTATGGTCTTAGAAAAATAAAACTTTATATGATTATTGATCGTACACAAGATATTAATTTTAATGTTGACAAGCGGGATGGCATCAGTCTGGCAGCAGAGTGGTGTGCCGCTTGGTTCGTGCTGCAGTCTGAGCCCCCGAGACCAGACGATGGTCGTCGCTGATTGGCCCGTGCTGTTGCGCAGGGCTGCTGATCTGCGTGAGAGCCATCATCCAGTACCTGAACATCAAGCGCGGGTGGCGCCTGCTGTCCGGCACGGCCCAGGAGCGGCTTCTGTTCTTCTACTGAGCGTCCCACATTCCACTTGGCAGCTCCGGGCGTCGGGAGTCAACATGTTAACTTTTAGTACACTTGATTGCATAGAGAGGAAGATGATGAGCAAGATTCCCCACGTAGGTTTAAGCAGTTACGGTAGTTGAACAGCTGTGATTTACACATATATAAATTTGTAAATTATTTTTTTTTTTTAAGTGATGTGCTGCATCTTAGTTAAGTTGACTGATTATAGCAACTGATGTTAAAAAATGTTTATTGTATAAAAAAAAACCTCTATCACTAGTGTTGGTGTTTGCAGTATGAGATGTGATTTTTAAAAAGCTTCTTCTTCTTTTTTTTAAAAAATCCTTTATTTAGCCTTTTCTGTGTGTCACTGTATATCGCATGGATTTTTATTTCTAATGTTTTTAATCAATGGTGCATACATCTACATGTAACATAATTATTCAAGCTTGATATTTAATAAAGTTTCACGTAGTGTTTGATTTGTTCATTTCTGTTCTACCTTCACGTCCCTTATGATGTAATGTAGGTATTTTCGTGCTAAAAGCTCTAAATTATTCTTATTATTTATTAAGGAATCTTTTATTTTATTTTCCTAATAATCATAATTAAAGATTTTTTTTTATTAAAATTTTTGAAATTTGTTTGCATCACTTGTGTGTTGCTCTGCAGAATTTGAAGGTAAAAATTTTATGTATTTTATGTGAATTGGATAAAAATTTCTTTGCTGTTAGATACTAATGCATACATTTTTGATTCTTTAATTTTGTGCAACTTATACATGGAGACCTGAAAAATTCGCTGCCGCTATAATGCAAACAAAAACGTGAATTTAAGCATTTAAAAATGTTAATTTCTGCATTGAAAACCAGCTGTTTATCATGATTTGGCACATTTGGAAGGAATTATCGTAAATTCTTTAGGTTATGTGTCAATACTAAATATGTATCATAATTAATAAAATAGATTGTATTTACATTATTTTTATGGACACGGTTGTTTTGATTTAGTTGCTTTTTCACCATCTTTGTTTAATCAATGGTGTTGACACATTGGTTGTACCAAATATTGTAGTAGGACAATAATAGGAAACTCGGGCCATTTAACTTGACGAATGCTGGCAACACTGGACTGCAGCGATCCTAGTGGCTCAGCCTAAAGAACTCCCGCGAAATTCAAATCCACGTGTATTACAATGGGCGTTCTCTGCACAGATTATCTCTCGTCATTTGAAAGGTCGTAGGGTTAAGAATTTACACTCCATACATTTGTATGAAAACAGTCTATTGTACTGGTGCTGTGGTACAGAGCTACTGAAATTAATATTACCTCTGGTTAGTTTACGTTTCGCCGAGACTGTTGCAGGTAACCTGCAGATTCTGTTTTGGTGTTTACAGATAACAAAACCATAACTTGTATATGTTTTTGTGTGTCATGTATTATTATGGAATGTCATGTTGCTATGCTAAGCCAATCATAACCTTAACACGCCAAATATATAATATTTCAAGCAGGCAGTAATAAGTGTAACTATTAACAGTCAGGGCAATTATAAGTATATAATCATTTTAAATGTTTAATGGTGATGTCCCTCGACCTATGGCCCCTAATTCCCTGTTGTGAACTGTCATTTGCCGGCGTAGCTCTCGTCGGAGAGGGAGTGGAGTTCAGGCCAACGTGGCCGGGAAAATAAGGGACCAGGAGGGAACTTTGCATATGTGGAAGGAACGGTAGATGGTAACAAGGATAATATGATGCTGTCCGTTTTCACGAGCTCCTTTTATTCCGTGAAGAATCCTGTCGCAGCCTGGCCAGCACGCCGCGAAACGAGCGTCGTCCTCTGCCGCGACCCGGACTCCCGGAAACAAACACTTGGAGAAAAAATGAGAACCGGCGTAACAGCGAATGCAGTCCCGTAGCGAATCGTACCGGTTACGAAAAGTTCAGTGGTGCTTCGTAGCACGTACGCGACTCGTGACGTATGCGTAGACGACTCTATAACGATACATACAGATTAAGTACCTACGTGGGTAGGTCCAGACGTGCACTGCGTGCGTCTCGAGCGGAGTGGATGGGGAAGGTACGAAGACGCGATCTTGTTACTGAGGTTTATCGCGAGGAATCCTGTCACAGCCTGGACGACCACGTGGGTAGACGAACGTTTCATCCACGCTGCGACCCGGACCCCGTGCTACTTCTCGCTGAGCGGAACGAAGCAGGTCCGCGCGCCGCTACGCGCGGGCTGTGGTGGTGGGGAAGAGGAAGCGGGCCGGCGGGGAAGACGTGAATCGCGCGGCGGGCCAGGCTTGCCGATCTACAAAATAATGACACAGCATAAGTACTTAAAAATATATACAGAACTCTCTAAATGCAAAGTATTAAAAAGAAAGTGGACATTATAAATTATTAACAAAAGCCGTAGACACTCGTGAATATTTACAATGGAACATAGAGAATAAATATAGGATATTAGAAATTTACAAGAGACAAGATCGCCTTTGGACGTTCCAGGGCGCAAAGCGGGTGCGTCCCTGTTTGTAGACACTGCACTTAGGTTGCACTAGTAATGCAAGAGAGGACATTGACGAGGCATAACGGCCTGAAGGAGCCGAGGAGACACTTGGGTCGACGTCAAAGGTATGGTACATTTGTACGTTAAGCAGTTTTATTATGTTACTGGTACGAGTTCTCGGCGTTCATATTTTCGTTGCAACGAGGATACAATAAAATTTTTATATTCCTTTTTATTACCAATAATTACCGTGGAATATAAAATGGTTACTGTATGTACATCGAAACAATACCTATGTAGTTAAAATTACGGGTGTATATTTATTAGTAAATAGACGTGTATAGCTGATTTATGAACAGTAATGGGCAAAAATCTTCACTTCCGAATGTTTAAAATTTGCACCGAAAATTATTTTATAAAGCTTATTATGCTGGCTTTGGCATTTTAATTCCAGTATTACATATTTTATGTATGTTTGTAGATAAATTGTGATGCAAAGATTAGGTTACATAATCGAAAATATAAAAAAACCGACTTTTTCCCCGATTCTCGATTAATTTCACAGAATCGATTTTCCCCAACCCTACCTGTAGTAAATAAAAAATTAAAGTTATAGAAACAAAACGGAAGTCAAATTCGCCCCTTCAGGAAACGTAGATGCATAGCAAATTGTTTCGGTACCATAGAGCTTATAACTGAGGATTGCCGTCAGAAACTCCGGACCTCCGTTGTAACTAGTCGGTAATATTATTGTATATATATAATAAAATTTTAAAACAATACATTCGTGACAAAAATTATAAAATATTGTTATATATACTTTCAAAGAAGTTAAATAAATTTGTTAACAAAGCAATACGTGTATTTTCATTTACTTCACATCTTTATATAAAAATATTTGTTCTTAGTATGGAATGATATTAAAATATGCGGGCACAGTGTGTATCTAAATAAATGATTTTATACTACAACTGTAGTACGATAGAACTCGCTAGAGAGCATTGCAAACAAGGACATACAAGTGTTGCCAACAAAAGTGGGAATGTTTTGTATATCGTTTGTGAGATTGTTTCTTAACACGAATTTGAATAGTTTCATTTGTAAATTGTGGTTTTTATATTCTTAAAATTTTTTAAAGAAACATGCGAAGAGAAAACAGTATGCAATAATAAGTGTCTATAGGTAACACTTTTTTAAGTTGGAAATGTGAAAGTTATAATGTTTAACTGCTGTGAATGAAAGATCCACATTAAAATTATGTTGTGTAGGTTTTAATCTTGTTAAAATTAGTTATTTTAAATGGCAACGAAACAAAATAGGAAAATTAATGAGATGTTCAAAAAAATCTAATATTGCCATCACCCGCGGTCTTGTGATCGAGACCCGGGGCGGTCCTAGTGGTTTTAGTGGCTCTTAATGAAATCTCTGGCGGGCGCCAGGTTAATTTGAGTATTAACCGAGGTGGTCGTGGGTTTTTGCCCCTGCGTGTTCCACTAGGATCGGCGGCTGTTGATGGTGGAAGGGAGTCCCTGCTTTTCTAATGCACTGGCCCTAAACAGTGTAGAGGACTGTTTCCTAACTGTTCAGGGGGCGTCTATGAAATAAAGAAAACGTTATTTAGGTGCTGGTTTTTAATCCCGCATCTCACAAAGTGTGGATGGGCACAAGTTATACAATTACACTTGACAAATACGCTGACACAACACACACTCGCACTGATTAATTAATTACGTGTTACGTTGCGGCACTTGCAAATAAGATCCCTACATGGGTTTGGGGGTCGTCGAAGAGTTCGAGTGGGTTAACGGCCACTCCCGTGATAAACTGGAACTAGCTTCGTGCCCGGGCTCACCTGTGTGAGTCGTGGACCCACGAAGATAATATTAAGAGAAAAGTCTTTAAGTTGTAGTCGGCAGGCGTCTGCTCGACGAATTATATTAAGTTATGTTCGCGGGAGTCGGCTCGGACCGTTAGGTGACTGCGTCGCGAACCGTTGTTGCGCGACGAGCAAAAATTAACACGGCCGGGTTAGGCCCTGCACCAGAAAAGGGCACGGGGGCACGCGGGGAGAAGAAAAAGAGGTTTTAATGAATTATAATATTTACCAGTATGAAGAAATCAGGAGCACAACAGTTGAAGTCTCCCTGCGGGACATTTGTCCGCCCCGGCCCGTGAGTAAAACTCTACTGCCGCTTTGTGCCGGCTTGAGGGGGGGGGGGGGGGGGGGGGGGAGGCAGCATCATGACGCGCCGAACTTACTAATGTGCCGTTATTCCAAATTTATAATTATAATTAGACATTATTATTTCTAGAACCCTCGTAACTTAATGACATCTGTCTGAATAAATTGGCGGAAGGCCTATAATAATAATACATCATAAAATTGAGATTAATAATATTTGAAAATAGAAAGTCAAGCTGGAGACTGTCTGTCACTTGTTGACTACTCCAGTGGCTATTTGCAGGTGAAAACGGGGAGGTTAATTAGGTTGATTTATGCTGTTGTTAATTATTGGCGGAAGGCCGCAAGGGATGTTCCGAACGTTTATTAACTGCGGTTTCCCACTGGGAAAACCGCTGCACCCCTACGACGCACTTTCACTATTAAGGGTTGTTTTGATAATTAAAAATCACTTAATTACACCCCGTAATTAATGCAGCATAAAAGCTGTTTGGTGGAGTTGGCATATGGGCATAATCTATTTAAACACTTACCGACGTCGATGGCTCGCTTGAGTCACGTGACCTGGACTAGGGTTGCGTTCCGTTATCGGTGTTTAATACTGGCGGGTAGAGGCCGGGATTTATGGCCTTCGGACGGACGACGACAATATTAAACATTCAGAATTGGTTAAATGTGCTCAGATTTCAAGACTCTACATGAAACTAAATTTTAGTTTCTGGGAAGAGAGCTATAAAACCTAAGGTGCTTACAGAAATGTTATTAAAGTTTTAAGGGTAATTCTGTCGCAGAGTAACTTTACTTAAAAAAGAAGAAGATAAATTCAATTATTCATTCTCACAATGTCGTTCATGTTTTCCAATCATTCTCTATAAGGGTATACCTAGTGATTCTACTATAAACAACAACAAACACCACTGTTGCATTCGTGACACTCAAACACTATAGGACAGGCATCGCAGTGGCATAATGACCTGTGCATAGACCGTTGGCGTCAAGGTTTTGATGTTATACTGTACGAATTAGCCAGACTTTGTTATAAAGATACTCCCAGATTTAAAGTTATAAAAATCTGAAAGTTTGACGTGAAATTTACTGATTCATTTTGTGTAGGATGTGTCTGACATATCTGGCAACATTAGTAAAATTTTGCTTATTTTTGTAGTTTTACAATATTATGTTTAATAACAAAGTTTTGGAGTGGTTGATGGTTGCTATAAGCTATATTTTTTATTTATTAAACAATACAATTTTTTTTTCATTTATATTTGTTGAAATTGTGTGTTAAACCCTATCTTACACAGTCGAGTCAGACAAAATAACTTAGAAGCAAGGAAAAAAAGAACTTTTAAATTTATTTATCTCACAGATTGATAGTTATCTCGACGCCACCCGTCAGAGCTCCTCTCGTCGCACAGGCTATTATGCATCATAAACACCTACCTAGAAGCGTGTGCGTCGAACGCGCCCGTGCGTGCAGCGGAGTGCCGATGTGAGCAGTGCGCGAACACTACGAAGACAGCACTGCTACTGGCCATGTTGGCCATTTCACTCCGCCGGGTGTGGCAAGGTGCTTCCGCCATGCCAAATTACGTAAAAGGGCTCATGTATTTATTTCCAGGGACAGACTTAAACTTATACTGCTTTAAATTGCTGTTGCCATAAACATAAATGGTTCAAGTGCGACTATGTCGTAAAACTGGCAGCTTCTGTTTTGCAGCACTCTGCGCTTTTTGACGGGAGTTAGTGTCCCCCTCTAGACCAGCGCTGTGAAGGTAAGCAATCGCCGCCGGGAGCTGACACGGGCAGGCAGCTTCCACGCTACCCGGGAGCAGCTTTTTCGCGCGCAAACGGGCATGTAAGGGGAAATGTCCGTCATGTCGACATAAAATTGTTCATCACGCATATGGTCAGCTCAACGACAACTGTGTTATAAGTATATTGTCGAAGTGACATGTATTCACTTTAATATTAGCGTCAGAGACTTTGTGCTATGCGGGAACATCCGCCGCGTCACTCGTCGGTAAGGGACCTCCACAAGCAACGGAATCGGTGCCGCCACTGGAAGGGGCCACGTTAGTGCGGAGTCGGATATCCGAAAACGGAAATGGCCAGGAGTACGACAGCACCGTGTACCTTGTGCCAGTGAGAATTAACTTCAGTAATTTGTTAGTGTATTCAGCTTTTAATTTAATACTGGGTCCAGAGTAGCCTAAACGACACAGGGATTCTTTCAGTCGGCACGCCTCTGCCTCCGGTTCTTGTGGTCGAACCGAACCCTAAGACCCAAGTACTTTCTTACGGACTTAATAACCACAGGGAGGCAGACAGAGCGGTGTCAATCTATTAATTTTTGTTTTGGCGTGTGTTAGAGCACAAGGGTAGAGATAGTGTTCTGTTCGAATAAGTTTGTCTCCACAGGAAACACAATTAACAGTTTGGATTAACTTAAAAATTTAAAATACGAATTATGGGCAAACACACACACACACACACACACACTGCAATTATTATTTGTTTGCATATTAAAATTATGGCTTCTCTGACTTATGCAGTCCTGTTGGAGAATGTGTTCCGCCAGTTGGATTATAGTGCTGGCGGAGTGGGTACTGGGCTTTAGTGTCACTGGAGGTAAGATGTCAGAATAAAGAAATACATTTTTGAAAACATGATATTGCCATCACCCGGGTTTTTGTGGTCGCAACCCGAGGCGGACCTAGTGTGTAGTGACTTGTTTCTATGCCGAATTTACCAGGTGGGCGCCAGGCTAGCCCGTGTGTCTAAACCGTTGTTGAAGACACGGGGTGGTAGAGCAGGGTGTGGTTCGTTAGCCCCAGAGTGTTAACTAGGTCCGTAGGCTGTGAGTTGGTTTGCAACACACCATATGCGGAGGGTCGGTTGAGGTGATTACTGGTTTGAGTGAAATAATTGATGGCAAGATCCGATTGGTGGATTTTATTAAGCTCTGTGTGTGTCACTTAATTTTGCGATGCCGCAAACACTGTTTACAAAGTACACAATTATATTCGATATGTTGCACTAACACTTTACACTGACACCTTAATTAAAATAAAGTACAAGGCAGAGTACCTACTCTGCTTACACTAATTGTCCAAGTTCCCTAGCAGCAGTTATATGTTGTGTCTCGGCTGGAGTCGGCCAGCCCCATAAATTATAATTAAATTGACACTTCACGTGTTCGCTAATTACTAAAGTTTGTGACCGGCAAGCGTTTGCGCGGTTGTATTAGCAAACGTTCTGTGGTCTGGAGTCGGCCAGGTCCGTTATGCTGTTACTAGCGTGGCGACATAAACGCGTCACGAGAGTGAAATGAAAAGCGGCCGGGTTAAGCCCTGCACCATAAATGGTCTATGGGCTCGTGGAGGGTGACAGAAAAGGGTTTTGAAGAATTAAATAATTACCAGTATGACGATCAGTGAGACAAAGGTGATGACACTCCGGGGGAAGAACACGTCCGCCCTAGACTGCGAGCCGCGAAGAACTGCCGGGAGAACATGGCGCCAGGGAGGGAGTCATTGTTCCCTCGCGCCAAAATCTCGAATTTACCGTTATACAATATAAACTGGAAAACTTACGTGCTAATTACTTGTCACTCTTGTTTTAATTAGATTTAAGGCTACTCTCAACTGGTTCTGTGTCTATTGAATTTGTGGCCACACAATTAGCCGATAAAACATTCAAAAGTGGGGCTCAAGTTCGCGACTGTTCGTTTATTATTCAAACACTCCCCTCGCTGCACATTTTATAATTAACTACGACTATAATGCACTAACGCGGTTTTCCGCTATAATTAAGGCCCCAGGCCGCACGGGAAAGAATTTGCGTTAGCGAATTGGGATGCCCTTAGGAGGCCAACACACACACACTAAGACACACCATTACCGGCACTTAACTTTGGTAATTATAGCTGATGTTTTTAATGGGGTTTAATTTTCTAGCGTCCTTGCTAGGTGAGTATGTTTAAGTTACAGGGCGCTAGGGCTACTTGCGGGAGGGTGCTTCATTTGACTCATGTTGGTTCGGCGAGGAGTGCGTTCCACCAGTGGGGGCCAATACTGGCGGCTGGAGGCCTGGCTTTGTGGCCTTCGGCGGTACGACGTCAATATTAAAATTTAAAATTATTTCACATATTACTGTATCAATAGCATTCAAATTTTACACACAAATAAAACAGATTGTAATGACCTTTTTATCATTTTATTACATATAGGTCTATAATTCTAACACACATAATATAATTTAAAAATAACAGTTGATGTGGTTTAAAATATTGATTGTAAATTTAATTTTTTTTCCAAAAGATTAAAATATCGCAAATGTAATCATTAGAACAAAGCTAAAAAGGTTTTTTTTTCTTTTTAAGAAACCAATTTTTCTGTGAGGTATGAAAACTTAATCTATTTGCTAGAAACACAATCCAATAAAATACATTTACATATAAACTGTGAAATACGAGAAAATAAACACTGTTTGATGCAACTGTTTGGGGAAGGGGATTAACACACAATATCAACAAGAATATCCAAAATTAAAAAAAATTGCAAAATCTTATGTCTGATAGAACCAAAACTTATTTATAACAACCATAGACCGGTCCAAAACTTATGAATGGAAATAAAATTTAAAAATAGCAAAAATAATTAATGTTTCCAAAATGTTGGACACAATATACACAAAACTTTATATTGTAATGAACGCGAGAGACCAAATCACGATGCAAGGTTAGAGGCTGACTGGCCACCCTCCACTGCCACTGCATCACATACTGTGTCACGTGCGGTTCACTGATGTAAGGAATGGCCTGATTACAAGGGTCATCACTACCTCCCCTCCCCCTATCAAGCCGGCGCATCGTTCTGCCACGACGCCGTTATCTATTGCTGAGCGGCCTTGAGAATTCTGCGGGCCGCCGCACGAAGTTGCGCGAATAAACAACACTTTTCCGGTGATTCGGCCGTCGGGTCGGCCCAAGATGATGCGACTCATCACAACCACCATCATCGGTTTGAGAAGGGCGCCCCAGGTACTTAAGCAGCGACACTTGCCTCTGCGAGAGTCCCGCGACGAGTGCCGCGAGTGTTTCGATAGATTTCGGAGTGAGTTTCGAAATTTCAGAGAGTTCTGCGAGTGAAGGGAGGAACGACATCGGTGAAGAGGGTGAGAGACCCCTCGAGAACGGCGTGACACGGAGCGACAGTATCGAGAACATGCGACTGAGTGGTGCAAGACTGTGTGTTTCGACGGCCGAGAGGTAAGGGGTGAAATACTGTTGAGCCTAATTCCAGTGAGGAGTGTGAAGTGTGTAACTTGACATTGAGTGATTTGCGGATAATTATTTTAAAGTGTCATGATTGATGATCGGACATCTTTAATACAATGGTTTATTATTATTTTAAATATTAGTAATTAATAAAACTGTAACAAAACTCAGTGGGCTATCCCTTACGAACCCAGTGTCTCTCCACATTAAATCGAAACAATATATTATTACTATTTATGTCAGGTTAATTCAACGCTGTAGGTCATTAGAAACTTTTAAAAGGATTTCTGGCCTTGGTTTTCCGTTTTAGTCTGAATTTGTGTGTTATATAGTAAATATTTGTCCTCGGGGCACAACAACAAAATTTGTAATTGTTATTTTGGTATTTAGGCTACACACTACAAACAGCATTACACATGTACAACAGTGTAATTAGACCTAAAATCGCTAGGCATCACTAAAATTGTTCTATCTATTTTCAAGATGCTATACCTTGCCGTCGTCCGGGGTCTCGGGCTCGAGTCCCGGTGCGGTTCCTAGCGGGAGTGGCTGTTGCAAATGTAATGAGTCCAGGTGGGCGCCAGACTAGCTCTGGTGCTAGTCGGTAGTTGGGTCGTGGGGTCGATTGCCCTGCGTGGCCCACTAGGACCGTCGGCGGTGTTGCGTGGGTTTGAGGAGTTCCCTACTCGGCGGTGGTTGGGAATAGCAGGTTTAAAGAAGCGTACGCTGAAGTGAGGTAATAAATGACGTGCGTCATTTATTCAGTCGACAGTGGCTCTGGTGTAACGTTGTTGGTTACACGCCACGTCGTACAATAGGTGACGTTACAAGATACAAATTACACAATTACACGCAACTAAGTCTGAGAGTTTCTGAATTACCGTAGCACAAGTTTACAAAAGGAATGTTACACGAGGTTGCGTTATACAAGTTTACGAATGTTACGTGGAGAGATGCGTCGCACAAGTTTACAAAAGAAATGTTACACGAGGTTGCGTTGCACAAGTTTACAAAAGAAAATGTTACACGAGGGTGTGTTGTACAAGGTTACAAAGAAAATGTTACAAAGTCACTAATTATTCCGTATTATCGTGTCCCTAGGCGTTTCTGAGCCTGGCTGCTCAACGAGGGGTGAGGGTGATTGGAGGCGGCCAATCCCGTAAATCTGCGTATTGAGGCGGTGCTCGCGTCCACGGCAGTGGAGCGCGGACCGCAGCTAAATTCGCTCAAGAGTTCCCTTACGGGGAGTGTCAGCGCCGGAGCGACTGAGGTTAACAAAAGTTCTGTCCTCGAGAGTCGGCCCGTACCGGATAATGCACCTACCCCGCGGACCATGTGGGGTGCAGGGGGGGGGGGGTGATGTTTATGCGGCCGGATTAGGTCCTGGACCGAAAAGCTGGACCAGGTACACACGGAGAGATTATTAAAAGGGTTTGAAGAATGACTATAGTTACCAGAAGTGAACTCGGTGTGGACAAAGGATGATGTCTCTCCGTGGGACGTGCGTCCGCCCCGGTCCACGAGTCGCGTTGAACTGGCGTCATGTCATGGCGTCCGGCCGAGGCTCGGTGGCCCTCGCGCCAGGGTTGACCTCATTACGTTAATTTCTGATCTGATAAGTTAATAAGAGAATTTAATGATGTGAAATTCTTATATTAATTATAAAGGCTGAATCAAGGTCATTCGTCCCTTCTACGAATTGAAAGTTTATTTAAGAATTATTATGTTTGAATTTTTACGTCACACCAGCGACTGTTCGTCTCTTGTCAGATTGCTCTGGTGAGGTTAATTACGCAACACAAGGTTTGAATAATTATGTCATAAGGTCTGATTGATTGATTCAGGCAGAAGGCCGCCAGGGGAACACTCACACGCGTATTGCTGTAGTTACACACGTGAGTGCCCGGGCACTCCTACATCGCACTTTCGTTGACCAACTTCCAATAATTACGTAACACTGTTTAATACTCTATGCTTGTTTTTTAATGAGGTTGGTTATAATGACAGTCTGTTTATTTTGGGGGGGCCGGGTTCTACCTTGGTTGCTGGTGGCTCGCCTGACTCGGGTGGGGCATGGCTAGGGGCGCGTTCCGTTAGCGGGGTTGAATACTGGCGGTTGCAGGTCGGGCTTTAGGGTGGCCTTCGGTCGGACGACGTCAACCTGGATGTAGGATCCTGGAACAAACATACATGTAATCATTGTATGAGTATGTGGACGAATTGTGCGAAACGTATTAGTACACAATGTCCATTGTATATCCGCGGACCGACACACACGCAAATTTAAACTGTTTTCAAATCTTCTATCAGGACCTCCTGACAGAGAATTACATAAGACCAAGCGGTCCAAAAATTTCATCTCCTTCCGCCCAAAAAAAAATTCCAGGAGTAATGCGCTTTGTTAGAGGCGCCGGCAAGGCTCAGCCAAACACAATGTTCTGTCAAGGAATCGAAAACTGTGGTTAACGAAATGAAATGTCAATAAAATAATTAATTTAGGTAAACTGTTACATGTCATCGTCTCTAAATTGCTGTTTAAAATATTAAACACTTTTGTAAATACAGTTTCTGTAGCTGTCAACAAAGCAATTTACAGTTTGTAGGTAGGAAACGGTGATCGGAAATTTAAACAAACCATAAAATACACAGTGTCATCACATTGTAATACTGTAGTGATACAATAAATAATGGCAAATAATCTAATCTAATATTTAATAAATTAATTTTAATATTTCTTTCTGATCTATATTTGTTTTGCTAACTTTACTTGATATGAACCTAAGGGCGCGGTTACACGGGACCCTGAACTACTTCAGGTGAACATGTTTAAGTAAACACGTTTACAAACGCGAAAGTGTACGCTTATACGGTAGTTGCTGAAAAGTGTGTATAGCTCTAAAACCGATTGTCTACTGTCAACGAATGACTGTATTGTTGATCTCTATTTTGTAATTGTATCCAGAAAACGCGGGATTTTCTCACTTGTTTATACAGCATTATCAGCAGAAATGGAATGTGTTTACATATTGCTCAATATTTTTTTTACAAATCGGGAATTCAAAAAACGTGCACAGTAAAATTTTTAAACTTTTTTTATATTATTTTTTTGAGCGAGAATCTTAGTTTTAAGAAAATTAAGGTCAGGATCAATTAAAAAAAAAAAATAATTATATGTTGATTTTTTTTTGTTGCATACGGTATAATATTACTCGAACTTGTGCCAGAAACACTTTCCATCTTGAATTTCTGCAAAAGACTGTTTATATTCTAAACAGCCAATCAGAGGCTAATGTAGAAGATATGTCGATCTGAACTACTTTGCCAACCTGTTTAAGTTAAATGGGAAATGGCCTCGAACGAAACATGTTCAGACTGTGTGTAACCGCACTCTTAAATAAACAAAAAAGAACTGTCACTGTCTTGTAATTTCGTTTCAATTGCATTTCAAAAGTTTAACTTATTGCTTAATGTTAGTTAAACTTAAGAAATGTGAGATGTAGTTAAATTATTTAACTTCTGTTAAAAAAAAAGTAGTAAATTTAATCAAATTTTAGTTAAAACTAGTTTAACGACATTGTTGTGAAACTTAATATTTTTTGTGAAATGTACTTTTGTTAAAATAAGTTGAAATCTTAAATGAAAGCGGTGAGATAGGCTCTTATTTAGATTAATTTGTAGAAATATTTAAGTTTGTCACTTTTTGATTTATTTTATTTTTCAATAATATTTTATGGGAATTCAAAATAAAAGTTGATTTTAGGTTATTTTGTAATTTTCACCATTTATTTGTCAACTTTATAAACATAGAGAAACTAATTATATATATTTTTTTTACCACGTTTTTGTTTTATCTGTTGGCATTAGCTACTCAGTGTCACCAATTGAACATATAAATTAAAGAAAAATAAGCCGGAAATTATTAAGAATAAAAAAAGGCATGGAAGAAGAATTGAAATAGCAAGGGTGTATGGCGTGAAGCTAAGGGGTTGTGTCCAACGAAAATTTAATTGGATTAGTTGTTATTGCCAGATGATGGTCAACAAAATGAATGGACTTGCATAATGGTAATATTGGTTTTTATTTGTAATTTTCACTATCCGAAGTGTTTCGTCGTGCACGTACAAGTTTCAGTGATTTTAAGGACTCTTCTGTCTGTCATGGTTATATTTTTGTGTGTATCTTTTCGTGTGGGGTTTTATTTGACAGATACAATATTGGTTTCATGAAGAAACTTGATTATGTTTTTAGCCTAAGTTGTTCTAACTGGCTAGTTAATATGCGGTCAAATTTATGCTTTCAATCGTTACTGTTGATCTAATTTTCTAAACACTTTTTAGAAAGCGGGAAATGTGTGATTTTCAACGTGTAAATAATTATTCATAATGTAATTTACACACAACCTAATTAACTACAGACTAAAATGGAAAGCTGTTGTATAACCAACCTAAAAGAACAAAAGGTGTGCCCATAATTCATATTTTAGAATATTTTGTTTCTTTCTGTAAGTATTTAAATGGCTTGTTAGTGTTCGTATGATTAATGGTTTAAGAGGTTATTTAATACAAACATTATTGATTTATTTGATATGATTTATTATACAAAAATGATGGTTGTACTTCATAGAGTGCTTTAATTTAATCAGTCAACTGAGGCAAATCAAGGATAAAATGCTGCAGATGGATGGGTGTGTCTATTTTGCCACATGGTAACAAGTTGTACAAGATGTACGGATAGATTTTTTCAAGTGATATAGATTTTTTATTTAATGTTTTTTAAAACTTACATTTACTTGAATAAATACACAATAATTTGGTTCTTCTCATGCAAAGAAGAAAAGCATATTTTTTTTTATATTTCATATATAACATGTGGCTCTGTAGTATATATTTACTAATTATTTAAGCTTGCTATGAATACAGACTTATTTTATATATCTCTTGTTAATTCAAAATACTATAAAGTAAGTTTTAAATCACTAGCTGTACACTTCATATTCAAAAGTCATATATGTGTTCATAAGTAAAGAAGAGATGGATGAAAAGTTGACAAGTTGACAAAGTTGACTTAATGAATTCAAGTAATAATTTCTTACTGGATGAGTTCCTGAAATATTGTCAAAGATATAGAATAATTAAGCTTGGTATAGCTATAACATTTTTTGAGTAAAAGCTAGTATTTGCTGCTCTAAAATTGTTTTTTTAAGCGTGGAAGATAATTCTGAAAGTGGTTACTGAAAGAATAAACTCACACCACTTCTATAGAGTAATGAACTAATTACACAGGTTCGCTAACCATTTAATAATTAATAAACTAAAGTAATTTTCAGGATTAATTTTTATGTGAAATACTTTAAAAAAAGATTTACCTTTTTATTACAAGAAACACATTAGCGTTTTGTATTGTACGAAAAGCATATTTTGAGAAGTCTTTTAAGTTTCTCTGTTTTCGTAATAAAAAATACATAACACTCCATAGTTATGTAACTGGATGGCAAAATTGGCAATTCTTACTGAAAATCCGTATTACTGGGCAGTACCGTATAGGTGGAAGAACTTTAAACACGAAAGCATTATCTTTAAAATAAAGAATAAAAATTAGCATAATGTATCAAAAGGTTCATGGAAGCATTTTCGGTTATTGGCATGGAAACCTGAAAAATAGTTTTGACAAATCGCAAACTTGCTCTCGTTAAATATTTCTATTTCGTGGCATAAAATCCTTTACCTTCTGGAAGCATAGGTATATGTATCGAATGATTATTTGCATGATTCTGGCAGAATTACAGGATTTATTCTACGGGCTATTTCCTAAAATAAATAAACTTAATTGTAGTCGACTGATATTGAGAAACTAGAAAATTTACAAAACAAATTGTCTCGACTAATAATTCATAGAGGTTTTCCGCATTCCCATCTTATTCCTCTAGCAGACCGTAGAGCCTATTTGGACTATCTTTTTGTACATAACATTTATAACTATAAAATTAAATGTAGCTATATTCTTGAGAACACCGGATTGAGAATCCCCCAATTCAATTCTCGCCTCTTTTCTAGTTTATGTACTATTTATAACAAGAACGAGCTTATTTATAGACTCGTTACAAACTATAATAGACACAACACCAAGTCAAATTAATTGTGAACTGAGCTATGTTTTAAAGTATTTATTTAATAAAATTTATATCCTCATAATAATTATAGTTAGTATTTTTTTCTCTTTCACGTTTATAATATAGTACTCTATTAAATTTTATGTCTTGCTGCCTACTACCTTACTACTTTGTACTAATTATTATTTTAAGTATTGTATTTGTCCTTGTGTCGCTGTTTGTATGTCTTGTCCTTTGTTTCTTGTTTCTTTATGCATTTGTGTGTATTTTGTATATGTCGTGCCCGCCGCTGAAGTCCCCGGACTGTTGGTGCGCATGTGACAAATAAATGAATGAAACGGCGTGCAGGGAAGCGCGGAGCCGGAGTGAAGGATGGACGAGTGGATGCTGAACGACCTGCTGGAGTGCTCAATATGCCTGGAGCGGCTGGACACGTCGAGCCGGGTGCTGCCCTGCCAGCACACCTTCTGCAAGAAGTGCCTGGAGGAGATCGTGAGCACGCGCTGCGAGCTGCGCTGCCCCGAGTGCCGGGTCCTGGTGGACGCCAGGGTGGAGGACCTGCCCCCCAACGTGCTGCTCATGCGCATCCTGGAGGGCATGCGCCACGCCGCGGGCCCCAACCGTCGCCCGGCCGGGCAGTTGGGGGCGCCCCCGGGGGGCCACATCCCGCCCGGCGTGGTGCAGCACCTCACCGCCGTCGCCCAGCGGTCCCCTCCGCGGGCCCCCGCCGCGGCCAAGCCGCCGGCCCAGCCCTACGCTCGTGCCCTCTACGACTACCAGTCCAGCGAGCCGGGGTAACTCTCCTTTCACTTCTCAACGATAGTTTGACGCGAACCCCGCTACCTCTATTTGAATGACTGAAGTATTGTTCGGAATCTCAGGGTAGGTTCGGCCTTGTGGCTAGAGGCAGTGGTTCGACACAATAGGGCCCCCCGAGCTGTTTCGGCCACTCGGGACGCCTGAAAAGACCAAGAAAATAACGGCTGATTTCTTATTAGTTTATTCCGGCACAGCCCTATACATAGTGCTGCCCGTCCTGGCCGTAACGGTTGTCCCGAGTCGAATCTTCACACGCGCGACCACTCACTCAGTGGCGGCTCACGATGTTACTACACGGTGAGGTCATTCACTTTGGACACGATGTGGTGATTACATAAACAAACCCTAACATAACACACTAGAATCCTGGACAAGATTACACTTCACAACTATAATTACGTAGTACACTGGGCTAAGAACACGTAGGCCCGTAACTCCGGCGACGCTACCTGAATCTTAGGACTGTCCCAGAAATTTACACGTTAGTAAGATTGATTGTTACGTGTTGCCTACTGGCGGCCCCGTGCGGGCTGAAACTAATTAGCCGATTGGCTAGGATATCGCCTGAAGCGCCAACGTTCTATCTCGTAGTTCGCACACAGTACTTACGTATCACATCGAACGCTCGTCTTGGAGCACTGAATAATTAGGTTAAATACCACTCGGTAAGTCGAGGCCGACCTTGGAACTGAAAGAAAAGGTTTATGGAATTATACAACTATTGAAAACTACATATCAGTGAAAATAAGAAATGCTGGTCCCGTGTCGCACGGAGGCTGCCGGCCTCTGTGATACCCGGAAGGATACTCCCGCTCTTGCCGCGCATGACCCCCCTCCCCCGCCAGCCCTCCTGCGGATACGTGTGATTTTCGCGGGAAACTGAACCGGCCAGGTTCGGGACAAGGCGCACGGTGAAACATAATTTTGAAAGAAATAAAATATTAAATAATGAAAATAAAGTCTAATATGTTCCTGTGGAAAAATACATAAACATTTGTCCAGGGTGGCCACTCAACCGGGAAATCGGGAAATCCGTGAAATAGCCGTGAATTTTCGTGAGCACCGGGAATACCTTGAAAAAGCCAGGAATTTTCGTAGAGAGTCGGGAACGTGTATGTGCGGGATTTTTCATCATGAAATGTATACGCATCAGCAGTAAATAACCTTAGCTTTCCAATACATTTGTTGTATAAACTCTTCAAATAATAATTATCTTATTAAATGTAAGTTAAAATAACGCATTATGATGGCGAGTAACCAGTTTTCGATGTCTATTAAAAAAAATGTGACGAGTCTGCTTGCGCAGGTACGCACGCGCACAGCGATCGATCGATATTTCTCCCAGCATGCATTCTAGCAGTCAACAGTCAAGTCACATGACTTGTTTGCTTCCTCGTTCGCACGCGCGCTTCGCCATCTTTGTTGTACAGTTTTAGTGCTCGGACAAGGTTATACGATTTTCTACGCAACTCGCAAGTGAAGTGTGTGAGATGTTGGAATATTACGTTTAGAAGTCCATACGCGCAGCATTTGAGGATTTATCATTTGAAGTATTTTTGTGCGTGGCTCAAGTCCGTCTTATGTTTACAGTAATCGTTTAATATAAATCGCCGCATTTGAGTTTGATTTTGCATATATTTGTTTTATGATGAATAAATCATATTTACGTGAACAACAGAAAGAGTTTGATGTAACAACTATTTGTTTTATGATGTAAATATAACTTTTTTTCTGTACAGTAAGGTTATGTGATCTGCAACAGTGTGTAATTAATATGCCGAAGTGTTCCGTTACCACGTACAGTGATAAGTACAAAGATGAATTTGAGTGGGTGGAAAGGGACCCCAAGTGTAGTACAAATGCATTGTGCAAATTGTGTAATGGAAAAATCAATATTAGTAGTATGGGTAGAACCGCCCTTGTAAGTCATGCTAAAGGTGCAAAGCACACATTTGCGGCAGCAAATAAGGCAAGATCTTTACCTATGGATGTGTTCGTTAAGAAAAAAAATGATTTAAAGCCTACATCTTCGGTTGTAACACTTACACCATCGTTAGATTTGCCTTGCTCAAGCAGTGTAGTTCCGGCATTAAAAACTTTTCTTGTTAACGAAGAAACGTCCAAGGCAGAGATTTTATGGTGTTTAGCAAGTGTTATGTTTCATTTGTCATTTAGGAGTGCTGCTGGTTTGGCATCTTTGCTACCCATCATGTTTGCTGACAGTACCATAGCTAGTAAATTGCAGATACAGAGAACAAAGTTAGCTTACACAGTAGTACATGGAATAGCTCCTTATTTCACTGAAAAACTAAAAAATAAGTTAAATAGTTGTCCTCATGTTGTTTTGGCATTTGATGAAAGCTTTAATAAAATCTCCCAACGTCAGCAAATGGACATTCATGTCAAATTTTGGGACGATGATAACAATGAGGTAACTAGTAGATACTTCACTTCTGCTTTCCTTAATAAGGCCTGTGCCAGTGACCTTCTGGGAGCTATTCAAGAATTAGTCCCTCCTCAGCTTCTTGAGAAAACCATTCAAATTTCTATGGATGGGCCAAATGTAAATCTTAAAGTAGTTAAAGACCTTGAATATGTTTTACATGAAGGGAATGTTGATGCTCCTTACTTTCTTCAATTAGGAACATGTGGTCTGCACACTGTGCATAATGCTTTTAAGACAGGTGTTACATCTACAGGCTGGAAGTTGGTTCAGTTTTTAAGGGCATTGTACAATTTGTTCAAAAATTCACCTTCTAGGAGAGGAGATTTTATAAGTTACACAAACTCATCCAGATTCCCCCACAAGTTCTGTTCAGTTAGATGGGTGGAAAATGCTAAAGTGGCATCCAGGGCTCAGGCTATGCTACCTGACTTACTTTTGTACACTAGCAATGTTACCAAACAAAAGAAAGTTCCAGATTGTGAAAGCTACAGAATTGTTTCTGAATTTTTAAATGACAAACTTCTTGGGCCTAAATTAGCTTTTTTTAGTGCCATGGCAGCAGAAGTGGAGCCTTTCCTTAAGGAATTTCAGAATGAAGCTCCAATGGCTCCTTTTCTGTATAGTGCTCTTCATTTGATGGTCAAATCTGTAATGGAAAGGTTTGTGAAAGGAGATATAATTGAGAACAAAGATATCACGAAGATAGATCTAACACTCAGCAACAATCTTATATTTGCAAAGAATGTTGACTTGGGATTTTCCACAAAAGATGCATTAAAGAACTCTAAATTACATGTGAAAGAAGTAGATATTCTTCATTTCAAACATGATTGTGTCAAATTCTACAAATCATTTGTACAAAAGATTCTTTCTAAGTCGCCTCTCTCATTTAGGTTATCAAAGAATGTATCCTGCTTGGATCCAGCAGTAATTTGTGCTAGTCCCACATTAGCTCAACACAGGATGCAAAAACTTTTAGAAGCACTTGTTGAGAAGAGGTGGATGGCTGGTTTGTTAGCAGACAAAATAAAAAGTGGATTTAGGGAGCTATGCAAGTTACCATATCTGCTGGAATCTGTAAAATCGTACAGAAGAAATGAAGTAAGGTTGGATAAATTTTGGATGCAAGTGGTTGATGTTGATAAGCTTTCACCAAATCTTACATTGTTGGTTAAAATGATGCTGATTATGTCCCATGGAAATGCATCGGTGGAGAGGGGCTTTTCAGTAAATGCAGAATGCCTTGTTGAAAATCAACATGAAGAGAGCCTGATAGCATTAAGACAGGTGTATGATTCTGTATCAATTTTAGGGGGCATAGGAAAAGTTCTAATTGATAAAAGTCTTATCCATTCGTGCCGGAATGCTCATGCAAAATATGTGGAACTCTCAGAAATCAAGCGAAAACAAAAGCATGAAGAGTCAGTTGCTATCCAAGAAAAGAAAAGGAAAGCCTTAGAAATTAAGGAATTGGAAGCCAAGAAGGCTAAACTGCTAGCAGATGCAGCAAAAGCAGCTGCATTAATTGAAGATGAGATTTCAATGAAAAGAAAGTAACAAGTAAGTTGTCCATTTCCTGTTATCTTCTAAGTGTATATACCTAATTGTAATAATTCCTATGTAGTTCAATAATTTTACGGCGTTAAAAATATTTTACAGCCATTGTTTGTTGTGATTTATAATTTTCAAGTTTGTTGCCATGCAATTTCAGTGAGTTGAGAAAACCTGGAAAAAACCAGGAATTTCAAAATGTCAAATGGGTGGCCACCCTGTTTGTCGTAGTTCGGCGGAGGGATATGCCACACCCGGCCGGATCCTTCCGCCGACATGGCACTTGTTACATGGCATTTGCCCCGTTGCACTTTCTACACTCCGGTGCGCGCCCGAGCACGTTCGGTGCACACGCCTTCATGAGACTTAGCAATCTATGCCAAGTAGAGGAGCATTGGCGGTCGGCGTCAAGTTTACTAACGTAAGGTCAGGAGAGTAAGGAAACTGAGGACTCCTCACAAAATTTACCTATGCTTGAATGTAGAAATGTTGGTTTTCTGCAAAAAACAGAACATTTTATAAAGATTTATAGTTTCACGGAAATGTTAACATTTTTATACAAACCAAATAAAACATTTATTTTGTTATTCTGTACCAACTAATGGCTCACTTAACTTTTGAGAGTTGGGTAGGAATCATGCTACGCATTTAAATAGTACAGTACACTCCCTATTTAACGCGGTTGTCGGGGGACATAACTTTTACCCGCGTTGTTGCATAACCGCGATGTTTCGATGTGATTAAGGTCAAAAGGCATAAAACACCGCCTGTGTTCTAATAGGTCGGCAAGCACGCACAGTATAGACGGCCCGCCGTTGTGCGGACTTTGCATCTGCAGTTTTCACTAAACGCGGGTGAAAAAATAAAAATAATAAATTTTAAAGATAAATATTAAATGTTGAATTGTTTTTATTTTTCCGCGTGCCGCGCAGTTTGTCGCACGACCTACGAGCGCGCCACACGCCGCCATACACACGTGCGGCACACAAGCTGCTGCCAGTCTCGTGGTGTCAGCCACAGTATCTGCTTCGTCAGTGTCCGTAACAAAGTAAGTGCAGTGTGTGCGGTTACACACGATTCTGTGGTCGAAGTCTTCTAAAAAGAAAGGCCGTAGTGATAATTCAAACCGAATATGAATCGCAAAGTACCGAGTTTGATTGACAAAATAAAAATTCTATATTTACTTACAGATAGCTTGTCTTTTGCAGAAGTAGGCCGCAGATACAGGAAAAAACTATTCTAGCATTCGTGCAATAAAAAATAAAGAATCGTCTATCGTGTCAAGTGGTTAAACTTTATTATCCATGCTTACAGTAAATTATAAATGGTCACGTGTGGGAAACAAAAATTGCGCCAATTTAATTTTAGCGCAATCAGTGACGCCGTATTAAAAACCGTGTTAAACTATGTCTTTACTTATTTCACCAAACACTGTGTCGAGTTGCTGAGTGTGTGTGGCTCGGATCGGCAAGTGTTATATTCCCCAGCCTCTGGTTAAAGGTCGGGAGACCGCTACACATAAACATTTCCGGGAATTGTTTACTACCTCACGGCAAAAGTGGTACAGTATGGTTCACGTAAGTATTGGACCACTGGGAATTCCTGGGCAAAGATTAAAAATACGCTAGCTGATTTACTTTACCATTTAATGTTAAAACATTATACCAAAGTAAAAAGATGAATGTGTATAATACAATGAATTACCCAATAATATTACGTCTGTAGGTTTAAGTTGTAACAAAACATTTATATACAGATGTCCAGTAAAGTACCAATTAAGATTCTGGAGTGGAATTTGAAACACCGGACTACCTGATTTTGCCTTGTACGCAGGGACGCTGCTCAGTCAAGTGACTCATGCTCTGCCTGTGTGCTGCGTGAACACATTCCCTCCCCCACTCCCCCTCGTGTTTCTGCCCGCTCTAATCTCTACCTCTCTCCATATTCTCGGCTCGCCTCTCCCTATCCAGCGCTTGCCGACAACCAAGCCTATCCAACATCAATCCCCAGCCGAGTCACGCTGGATAATGTCGCTGGACGGTGGGCTTTATCAGGTCCCCTGTCCGATGCTTCATTTGTGAGATAAAGCGACGTTAAGAACTAGTCTTTCAGAAAATATCACTGGGCTGGATTGGACCATAATTTGAAAACCCTACAAGATAGAGGAATAATGTACGGAGATATCTTGTTTAGAATTTCACTGCGGACATTTTCTACGCCTAGGCTTTTTTCTGCCCGATGCTTAGTTTGTTTGTTACAACGCAAAATTATCCTAATCGGCTATCAACCATTTATTCCATTATTATTCATTTCTGACTGGGGGACATGGTTTGACCCGCGATATACCCGATTCCGCGATCAATCGGGGCGCGATATACCGGGAGTTTACTGTACCAACCAATCGGCAGAAAATAGATTATTGTATAATGCATATTAACATATCTCAAATAATGTGAAACAATGTTGATAATGGAATATTTATTTGGTTATATTTTTCCAGAAAATTTTCTGAACTGAAACTATCCATGAAAGAAATTTTTCCACTTGCATCTCTAGCTGAAAGTAATGAAACTTGGCTAACTTGCACTGCAGAGTTCAAAATGTATGGAATTTCCTACTTGTACCAAAATCCGTCGAGTATGGCATGCAGATAGAGTTTTACCTTAGTTTCCTTGGGATATAATATGGGAATTCTGATTGTGTGCATGCCTTTTTTTGTGAAGTAAATATATATTAATGTCATGAATTAAAATACAAGTAACCATTCAAGTAAAAAAATTAGAAAAAATAACTACTATACTAAACTTGTACAGAGATATTGAAATAGTTATGAAATTGGCTCACCAGGTATTTGTCGACACGGCAGGATTTGATTGCCTCCTTAATATCCTTAAAAGTCTTTAATTTTTGTAATACTACGGTATTATCAGACTAACTGAAACTGTTTGTTATTGTTTTACATTCGAGGTTAATACCGCTTCCCGGACTTTCGGCAGTGTTTTGTTTTGTTTCTCGCATGGCGGCGCGCGCAGCTCGTGCTGCGTCGTCATGACAACTGCTGATATAAATAATCGCGCAGCTTTTGGAACAGCTTCGACAGCCTATGCTTGTGTAATAGTGACGTTTTATTGGCCTAGTTAAAAAGGACGCTAACGTGTCGCGGCCGTGATTGGTCTATTTCAAGTAACAATTCATTTTAGGCAAAAGAGAAGAAGAAAGAGTGGAAAATGACGCCATTTAGTGTGTGGTGAAGTTTGTTCCCTCGGGGAATATTTATACGTGGCGAGGTTATTTTCGGTGTTATTACTGAGAAAATTACGTCTGCATACAGGGCAATAGTCAGCGACGCCCTGATATTGAATGCAGAGGGATTGCATTAAATTTACGTGAGTGACGACGTATTTTCTGAACGATCTTAATCGTCCAGAGATAAGGTATGGCCTGCATCGTCTTTGTATTGGGACGCTAACGTAATTTTTACAGTCGACTTAATTGAACAGTTTTTAGGACAAACTTTAAGTTATTATCAAATTACGTGACTATTGACTGTCGGCAAATATCGGCAATTTATTTCAGAACCACAAGATATTCACACACAGGTTCAGAGGTCCAGAAGCTAGGAATTTCATGCTCGAGCAAGCCGGAGCAAACCCCAAAACTTTTACTTTGTGAACACTTTCAGGAACTTAAATATTTTTAATTTATTTTGTTTAAGAGTCAGGTTGTCTACGAAATCCCATAGATTGGACTCATTTAGTTATTTAATATTTGTTGGTTTTGTTGATGCCATGACTCGAGGTTTTTCGTGCTATTTTTAATTCAATAAAAATAATTATTGAGAGTATTATTTTACTGTCACATGTTGAATACCTCTGGCGCCCTGTTATTAAATCCTGCAATAGAGTTCATGAGTAATTTTAAAAGAAAATATTAATTTCTTCAAGTACACGTTTGTGTACATTTTTCTTTAATTGAATAACAAAGTTTAAAATTTCTAAATTTCACTAAAAATATTTAAAAGCTCCTTAATTAAGACTTAAACAGTGAAAGTAATGGAAAACAGTGTGTGTTTAAAATTCTTTTGTTTTCGACATGGTAGCAAATGACGCTTTGCGCATTCACTGTGCAATTGGTGAATTTAAGTCCACGTTATTAGATTTTATTCTATATCTTGAAAAGGTTTTGAATTCAAATTATGTATCTCACCTTTGAACTCAAGAGGTGTGTTCTACTGTCGTACGTTGGTCTTATAAAGTGAAGGTAATTAGTGATCAAATTAAATGTTAGGGTTACAAATTTGAGATGGACTTGATACTTGATTTATATACTTGTTCCAGAGATAATTCTGGACAACAGGGGCTTTTTGTGTAGGAATGGAACTAACAGACAAAATTATTTTTTTGAGCATTAACTATTTATCATTATGTTTCTGAGGGATTGGCTGGACATGAGAGTATGAAGCACATGTATGCAATTGTGCTAGGATCTCATGTGTGTTAACAGTGTGGATGTGTGTTGCCAGGGATTTGAACTTCAAGAAGGGAGACGTCATAATGCTGCGTAAGAAGATAGACGCGAACTGGTGCCAGGGCGAATGTGGGGACAGCCAGGGGGTGTTCCCGCTCACATATGTACAGGTGCGTGGTTTGTCATCAGTTGGGGCTTCGCTTGGTAGATAATTGTAAATCTGACAAAAAATTAGAACGTAAAATTCATTTTTGCGCAACGTTTCTACCATTCAATTGAGGTGAATGTTATGTTCAAGAAGGAAAATATTTGGTTCTACTTTTTCCTCGGTTCTTGGTTTGGTTTCGGTTCTTAAAAATTGGTCCTTAGTTTTAGGTTTACCTCCACGAAATTTAAAGTAACACCAAATTGAATATATAGTATGCCACGATAAATGGTGTGTTTGTTTATCATGACTCATCAGCACCCCACTTAATAATTAAGACCACAAATAAGTCACCCAGCTCCAATTAGCGCAGTTGTTTCTCTTGTCACTCGTACCCAACTCTCAACAAAATATTTTCAGAGAAGCTAATTGAAATACTTAATTAATAAATATTTACTAAAAGCAAGTTGATATTTATATACGTACATGAAATAATAAACATATCCATTAACTTGCAAAACCTAACATCTCGGAATACTGGAATTATTTTTGTCATTGGGTCGTTTCGTTCAGATTGAAAATCTGTGGCTGGGAAAAAAAATTGGATTTTGGCGGGGTTGGGGGGGGGGGGGGGGATGGAGATTGCTGTGGCTGTCTTCAAGGGAGGAGGAGTGGACAGAACAAAGGAAGTTTTTGTTTTGAATCCTGAATCAGCATGGGGCCTCCAAGATATTTAGTTATCCTTTTTTCTTCCTGCTTGAAGGCTGCTTCTGTCATATACCGGTGACGGGTGTTCATTAAGATACACTTGAAAAATGTCTTGTTGATAATCTAACAGGTTTTATAACAATAAAATACAGTCACCACGTATAATATATAATTTTTCCAAATTCTAGTTGTCTGAAACTGTGATAAAGAAATCATATTTAACCTTCATTAAAAGACATTTACTGCTATTCAATAGAGTATGGTGATTTTTCTCAAATTCAAGAATCGCGTGTGACACAAAGCATTAATGTATATTAATTTTTATTTAAACATAAATAAAGACCATTATTTTTCTTTGTGTTTTAGGTTATAACTCCTTTACCGAGTCATATTCCTCAGTGCAAAGCTCTCTACGACTTCCGAATGACCGACGATGAAGAAGGCTGCCTAACGTTCAACAAGGTATAAATCCCCGGCTGTCTCTGTCTGCTGTACGGCTTGCCGTTTGGAGCCTGAACCCGTTGTGTTCAAGTTTTTTTTTTTTTGTGTGTGTGTGGTGCAGGGCGAAGTGATAAACGTGATCAGGAGAGTGGATGAGAACTGGGCGGAAGGGAAGCTGGCGGACAAGATCGGCATTTTCCCGCTGGCCTTCGTGGAGCTGAATAGTGTCGCCAGGGCTCTCATGAAGCTGTCTGTGAAGTAAGCGTGTCTTCGGTAGAGCGGTATGCGTGTTTGGCCAAGGTTTTTAAAATTGTAATTAAGAGTAAGGATGGGCCACTCGAATTTGAACGATTCGAGATTCATGGAAAAAAGATTCGAAGAAAAATATTTTAGTCTGTTTAGTAAATTACTGATAACTCTTAAGTTTACTAGGCTTATTTATTTTTATCTTTTTACTTATTCTATTACCATTCCTCAAAATATTCTACTTTTAATACATATGTATCAAGTAAGTAAAATTATAATGCAATACATGTACAGTCAAACCTCTATCTATCGTTTTTCAGGGGACCAACAAAAAAATTCAGTAGATGCGGACATTCAATAGATGTGGACTTCACTCTAAGAATTTTTAAAAAATAATATTTCAACCCAAAATTAATGTCAGAAATATATCAGTTACTTATCATTAAAGTTAAATCAGTTGAAAAATAAATAAAAATGGAAGTATTTTACTTAATTCAATTTACACTTGCAAAAAAAAACATACGCACAATAAATCTACATGGAAATTAAAGACTTTTTCAATATCCTGAAGTCTGAAATATGTTTACTCATGTCATCAAATGTAGAGCTGTACTGAAGAAGCAGATTTTACCAATATTTAGTTGAATCGGCATTTCTGTCGACTTGCGATACGTTTGTTAATTTTCGGCCGAAATTACTTAAAAACGAGAGATACTGCCATAACCTAAAAATCCACGAGTACCCTTTTCACTTTTCGTAGTAGTACTGCATTCTTTCAGATCGCATTATTTCTTCGCAACATGTGCCAAACGTACATATAAAAATTTAACATCCTTTTTTTTCAATAATGTTCTTTAATTTTAATATATGTCATAAATAAATACATTACCGTCACAGTAAATATACATCTCGGTTGTTATGGTAACTGTAGTGCAAATGTGGTAGCTATCGTGCTTTTGTAGTAATTATGGTATCGACAAAGAATCTTTAGTTCTTTTTATGGTAATTATCTTAGGATAACAATTGGGTTTGTACTGTAGTTATGGTACATCATCCATATTTCTTCGTAAGTTGTTGTTCATTTGTCTTTTCATATTTACGTGCTCCATTACTTGGCTGCAGATTTAAGGTGATTTTTACTACTGTATACTATCGTTACTGTTTTTATGACGGTTTCTTTCTAAGAAATGGTTATTTCTGCAAAATCTTTATGGTTAAACGATCATCTATTATAATTTATAGTGACGGGACCACATATTTTGTACGATCAATGCGGACAAAACGGTAATTCGAACATCGGTACAAGCGGACTTTTTTAACCTTAGTTGTATGGCAATTTTGCCGGGACCGTAGAAAGTATACGATAAACACGGACAATCGATACATGCGAGTTCGATAGATAGAGGTTTGACTGTACTGATCTAGAAAACTTACTTCAGGAAACTAATATAGATGTATCGGATGCCGTATTTAGGGACCCTCAAAATATGTATATTGAAATGCTAAAATTTGTGGAAAATGACATAATTCAACTGTTTTTAAAATTTCTCACAAAATTTCTCAAGCTTTTTGTGGAAACTCGAAGTTTGGTGTGAAACAAAGTAAACGCAGCCATTTCTCCAGCCGTCGGATGGAAGGACATGATCACCAACGCAAGGAACAAATTTCAGTAACAAAGTATTTAGAGATATATTGAATGTACAATGCCTAACCAAAGTTAAGACGACAGGCTTATTAATATACAATCACCCTAATTTTTGATTTCTTGAATTTATCATTTCATGAATATTTTGTGTACAGTGCAGACCATGTGACATCTCTCCACCCAAAAATTTTTGGGATACATCATTTAATTTTCAAGGTATTTTACAATGCTAGTCATAAAAACGTAAATTCTTGATAATAAAATATATTGTAAATATTTGGTTGGTTTCAGTATCAATTTTTTCCCAGTATGGTTTGATGTGTAATATATTTAAAAAATTAAATATTAGAACATAAAAAAAAGTTTACATAGAGAATTATTTTTTTGTACATTTTGAAAAGTTTAGAGGAAAAAAAATGAAGTGTGTTTGCATGTTTAGTTAAATATAAATAGAAATATTGTTGAGTAAGGTAGTGAGACCGAGTGGTCACATTCAGTAGCCTATTGCTCAAGTTATTGATTGGTGCTTATGGGTGGAGGAGCTTTTGATTGGTTGGTGACCCTTTGTGTAGCTGTCATAGATTTCGCACAGTCCTTAGAAATAGAACGAAAGGTCTTTAGTTCGGAACGTACGGGAGGACGACCATGCCAGATTAGTGATATGGCTAGATTTTGGAATGTCAGTAATTTTAACGGGAATACCACTTGTGAGATGTAACCATCTAGAAAGCAGAAAACTAACTAAAAAACCTAGGAAGCTAGTCATTGATGTGAGCTAGTGACAGACAAAGGTGTTCAGCTCGGCTCCACTGTAATAAATCGGAACGCGAGGCTCTCAGATTGTTTTTGGATTACAGAATGTGCCTGGTAGTAGATTGAGGGTTTCACTGTTGTAAAAAATTCTAAAACAAATAAACTTAAAAAAAAAAAATTGTTTGTCTATAAAGTCGGTTTACTGACTACAGTTTAACGTGACATCATAACAAAACATTGATGAAATGATTGCATACTTTTATGAATAAAATTGAATCATTAATTTTATTGAATTATCACTATTTTGTACGGATACAAAGAATGAGCGAAATGAAATCTACGATTTAATTGATAAATTTACTTTTATTTGCGCTCATTAATTCAAATATGTTTATTACTTTAACAAATAGATCATTTCAACTATAACTTTCATGCATGTTTGCTATTTAACTTCATCCAATCTGTGTTATTCCGTTTAAGGATGGGACGACAACAGGAAAAGTAGGAAACGAATGCGGGAGCGTTTCCCAGTTTAACGTGCCCTCGAAAAAGTAGAATCGATGGTTGTTCCAATCGGGTGGAAAGAGAGATAGATGCAGGCGCAAGCCTACAATGAGCGTAACGGGACAAAGTGTGTAACGGGACAATGTGCGTAACGGGACAAGGCGCATAACGGGACATTGTGTGTAACGGGACATTGTGTGTAACGGGACATTGTGCGTAATGGGACAATTGGCATAACGGTACACATCGTTACGGGACATTTTTTCGTGTGTGCAGCCGGCGTTCACCGATTTATTAGACGTCACGTCAAACAAAATGAGAGAAATAGTGTGTTGCTAAGCTACAGTAGTTGTGAAAGTGTGTTGTGAAAGGTGTACGACTGTGCAGCTCGCAGCCGGGCCCGTCGCGGGTGGCCCCGCCGACGCCCACCTCAGAGGAGACGGTCCCGCTGATCCCCACGGACCACAGCCGCACGGTGTCGCTGTGCCGGCCGCCGCCCGCCCCGGCCTCCGACTCCAGCTCCACCCTGTCGTCGGCCTCGTCCTCCACCACCACGCCTAACACCTCGAGCAGCAACACCTCGTCCAGCTCCAGCACGGCCCCCTCCTCTCCCCAGTCCCCGCCCCCGCCGCGGCCCGCCGACCAGCGCCACGGCTTCGGCCGGCCGCTCTCACACAGGTGGGCCCCCGTCTCCGTTCAGGTTTCCAATATGGACAAATTAATCTAATTTCTAATCAAGATAATGTTACTCACGGTATACAACAGGTTAATACCCTTGAATGGCGAAACGACAAGCCGCATGTATTATTTATGATTTTAATGGTGTTTGTATTATCTACTGAAGTAGATGGTTCTGTTGTCATGGTCTCCGTGTGTTGAAGAACAAGTTTTCCCTTTTGTTTCAACTTAATTCAATGTTAATTTAATTTAATGTTCGCGTGACTGTTTGGATATTTTCCGCCAAAGTTCTGCAGCATGTTCTCGTGATTGTTCCGCAATTGTCGTAATATCTGTCCTAGCTCATCGATAGTGACTAGATTATCTCTTGTATTATTTATGATGATAATGGTATTTGTATTATCTACTGAAGTAGATGGTTCTGTTATGGTCTCAGTGTGTTGAAGAGCAAGTTTTCCTTTTGTTTTAACTTAATTCATGTTCAGGTTTCTCCGCTAGTAGTAGGAATTTCTTTGTCCAAATTAAATCTTCGAATCTCGCTGAATCTCTAGTATTCGAAAGATTTGAGATTAAAAAAAAAAACATGTTACAGTAAATTCAAAAATTCAATAATAGCAACCCTTACGTTTTCTAGCATTATTCATGTGTATCTTTTTGAACTTATTCTATTACAGTTTGCTTAAAATATTGTGGTTGAAATATATTGTATATGTATTAAGTAAATAAAATCAAAAGACCTATCATGCTGATAAGGAAAACTTAGTTCGTGAAACGTGTATATATGTGTGTGTGTGTATAAATCCCTACATAAATGCGAAATTGTGTTTGTCTGTCCTTTCACGCAGCAACGGATCAACAGATTGACATGATTTTTTTTGTATATAGATAGTTCATAGCCTGGAGAGTGACATATACTACACATATTTATGAAATTCCATCCATAAAGGAATGATAAAGGGATTCGGTCGGGAAAGATGTTGGATTTTCGGTATCAGGATTGGGAGCAACAGCATTGAATTTGTCTCTTAACTTCTATACAGAAAAAAAATATTTTCCATTAATATGTCTCCAAAAAAAATCTCATCTATCCCATAAACCATTTGTAGTCCAAATAATTTCAAGTTCACAAAAAAATATTGTTTCATTAGAACAAATAATAAGTAATACATAATGAAAATTAAAAAAAAAAATCTTATTCCCTACTCTACTGAAAATTTTTGTTATTGACAATATTGCCAGCACTTGATATAAAACATTCACTGGAAACCTTTGTTGCAATTTTTTATCCTTAAAGAATGACTAACTCATTTATAGAGCTTTGGAATGTTGTGTTACGTGCCTGTGTGTTCCTGTTGTTGAACTATACTCAGTTTTTATAACAGGAGGGCAAATGAACATTACATCCTGTTATCAGGTAATTTCTGGAAGAATTTACAAATACGTACGTGCTTAAGTCACACCTAAATCACCTTTATTACTACTGCCTTAAATGCCAAATTTAGTTTAGACACCACACATTTATATGTCATAAAATTTACCGTATACAATCATCATGCTCACTTTGAAACCCATTCTTTTTTCCCATTATTTAATTTTGATCTTAATGATGACCGACTGCAAAAACTTAAAACTGCTCCAATGTTTCTGAAAGAAACACAAATTTATGGCATATATATTTGAAACCAAGATGGCATCTTTGTTTCTTTGTTAAAAATGTGTTTTTGTTGTTTCCAATGTGACCAGTTTGACAACATTGTTTATTGATGCTCTTGTGAAGTTAATTTTCAAACATACCCTAACAATATGGTAAATATAATTACATTCTTCAAAAGTAAAAATATATTAAGTATGTTTGATCACAATCAGTACTTTATTATTTTGAGGTTTTATTTTTAACAGCAAGTGTGAACAAGGGTTGAATTACGTTTGTTCACAGATTTGTGTGTTTTTGATATCTTTGTGCTTTGTCGGGTCCATACATGTGCAAAGACACGTAGATTATGATGAAAACCTAAGCATGTAGTGTGTTTACAATATACCTAAATTAGTTTGCCTAAGATTTTTACTTTTAAAAGAATTTGTTTTCCCAAAGTATTATCACAAGGAGAAAAATTACTTTTCCAAAATTTGGGAATGGTCTCTTTACCGACTATTAATCCTGGGTTTCGGGATCCCGTCCACTTCTGATAGGTGTGTACTGTGTATTGCATTTGATTAGCGAGATGGGGAAAAAACTTTGGTTGGACAGGGAGGACTGGGGAACCTCGGGGGAACTTGCCTAGGTTGTGAGCATGGGAACACTTCTGCCAGTGAACATGACTGTTTGCGTTTGTTTGTCCCAGACACTCGGCGGAGATACTCAGTCCGACTGAGGGTGCCCCGGGGGAAGTGCGCGCCTCAGAACCCAGCCCACAAGCACAGGTAAAGATCAGGGACGTGCAGAGTAGTAAACATTCCCGGCTGTCCGTAGCACGTTCCCGCCGACCTGAACTATCCTGGGAAAAGCCTTTGGAAAACTAGGCATCTACATGCTACGAAAGTCATGAAGTATTATCGGAACTGAAAAGGACTGGTCGTGGTAGTCAGGAGAAAGTTTTGCAACTTTACCGGCAAACTTTCATTTCAGCAGCCTTTTACCATTTTAATTTTTTTTTTTCACACCTTAAATGTTAGTAGTCGGAGTCAGTCTACGTAGATCACGTGGAAATCTTCGAAATTTTTTTTTGTTTTCTAATGTAAAAATCGGTGTGTTCCTTCGAATAGTACATTTATTTAAATATGTTTAGTTTTGTGATACATAAAATGACTGATATAAGAAAGTAGTTAAATATTAAAGGGCCTTTAAAATCATGACGACAGTTCACTGGGTATTGTAGACGCTTGGAGCATAGTTCAGCGAGATTGGGGAGGAGTGTTACCAGTGGCATTTGGTAAGGCACAACTTCAGTGTTTGCTTCAAGCAATGGCTATCAAACTTTTTTATGCTGGGTGCATTGGAAATCTTAAGTGATTGTAGCTGCACCATTTACAAATTTTTAAGTAATATTTTATAACTTAGTCAAATAGTACAGAAAAAAAAGATGTTTTTTATTTATGTATGCATGTCAGAAGTTATACTTATTTTGATTTAGGACACTGAACTATTTTGAAGTTTATTGTAACAAAAATTAAGTAAATACTCAGTATTCAATATGAATATAAATAATTGTATGAAATTAATTATTTAATATAGTAAAAATATGAATACTATTTTTAATTTATAATGAAAATAAATATGCTGCAATTTTATTCTAATTTATTAATTTTAGTTATTTATTAAATAATACTGTAATAATTTATAATGAAAATAAATTATGCATATGGGAACAGTACCTCACTTATATACACTTGAAATAGTTTACAAACACAGTTTACATCACTAGTGTTCAAAATAAATAAATATTATTTATTATATGGCCCAGTATATAAATTCAGACACTAAATTTCTGAATGTGACTAACTTGTAGTTCCACACCGGCTGCGAGAATTGGCTTTTGGGGCAGTTATGTCGACTATTGAATTATTCAATTTGCAGAAGGAAAAGTTAAACTATATAATCAAACCTCTCCGATAAAAATGAAAAAGGCATGAAAAACACTAAACCCCATATTGGGCCTGATTTTGGACAAGGAATTGTATTAAAATACTGCCCACCTTGTTGGATTCGTTGAGAAGTTAATACTGTTACGAACGCGAGAGACCAGATCACGATGCCAGGTTCGTAGCTGGCTGGCGCCATGTCACGTGTGGTCCACTGACTTAAGACATGCCACGCGCCCCTGATCGGATTACAAGGGCCGTCTCTACCCCCACCCCTTTCTCTTCATCCACCCCGCAGGCGTCATCCTTCCTTGGCATTGTTATATGTTGCTGAGCAGCCTTGGAAATTCCGCTGTCCGCCGCGTGGAGTAGTGAGAATTGATGCCGCCCTTCTGGACTGTTCGGGCGTCGGGTCGACCCGGCTTGAAGCGACTCGTCGCAGCTGCTTTCATCGGATTGAGAAGGGTGCCACAGTACTTAAGCAGCGACGCCGGCTTTGTATATGGGCCGCATTACATTTTTGACACTATAAATCGACATAAAATATGTGACCCATACACTGGTAAATACGGTATGAGTAGGGCCTGGAATTTTTCGCTATCGCGAATTTTGCGAAAATTCGCGCGAATTTCACATGAAAACGCGAAAAGTAAGTACATTCGCGAAAACCACAACATTTCTATATTACACTGCAAATATATCCCCGAAAAGTACCATTACAGTAGAATCCCGCCAATGCGAGCCCCTCTGATGCGTCCATTCCGTTTATATGACCGTTTTTTGAGAAAACATGAAAAATTTGAGCAGAGAAAGTCGAAAATTTGAGTAAAATCGGCCGAAAAACAAGTCTGTTACACTTTGTTGGGCTCTATGTGTTCACGTTTATCTTGGCGAGAGCTGTACTGTAAGCAGCCAGGCATACAAAAGACGTCTAAAAATAGATACCACCCCTCTAGACTGGCCACGCGGCAATGTCTAGACGAGCTCGGCGCCTCCACTATCGCACGAAAAGCCGTCTCAGCTGTCATGTTATCTTACCCGCCCGGCGGCTTGACGTCATACGTGACATGACGCGACGCTTACCTCTCCCATCCCCTGCTAATTCTTCAAGGCTCATCCCTCCCAGAGCCACAAACCATGTAAAAACAATTCCCCCCCCTCCTTTATCAACTAACATTTCAACACATTCCCTCCCTCATTTCAACCTTCTGCGTGAGAAACTGTCAGCGTGTTTTTTTCCTCTTTTTTTTTTTACGCTGCGAAGGGACGTGGAAAAGATAATTGCTTGAGCTGTCAAAATAAACATCGCTGACGGCAAGGGCAGGTGCGCATCCTGTCGGTCTGTCGCTGTGATTATCTACTCTAAAAACATGTCACAGCATTTCAGGATAGCATTGTTCTTATTTCTTTCATTTATAGCCGAATGTTTTCTACTTGATCCACACAAGGTTAAAGTATCCTTTAACTCAAGTCTTGTGTTTCAGCATAATTACCTTATTTTTACATAAGCCGTGTTCGTGTATGGTTTTGATGCTCAAAATAGATCTGGGGTATAGTTCACACTAAGTTTCTTCTCATTTGTGCGGTGGGGTTTGTTCAAGTTACAACCCCGTGTTCCTCCACTCCATTAAATACGAGCATATCAGTATCAGAAACATGGGTTTTATTGTACTGACAATAGCACAGTGATGTGCAAATTTTGCAACTGTAAAGTTTCATGGGATAGAAAAGATTTCATCGACAAACACCTAAAGTCGGTTAAGCATGTGGCATTGACAGCCAAAAAAAAAAAAAGAAAATCTGTAGTTGCAAACATCTATAGCAACGTGTCTGTTTTGTGTAACTGTTTTGGATTTAATTGGCTGTTATTATGCATATTAGCCTATTCCTAGTATACATGGATTGTTTATTAAATATGTAAACTATTATATTAAATAACAGCACAATTTAGTAAACATTTATAATACCGGTAAAATTTCCATTGCGTAACGAAAATACCGACTTTAAACCACCGCTTTTCTAATTTGAAAGTACCGCTTTTTGCATACTGAAAACACCGAAATTTTCCAGGCCCTATGTATGAGTTTATGTTCATGCACGTCTTCCTGTGAAAATTTTGTTGCATCGTAAAAATGGTCATTATTTTTCCATAATGCGCCTAAAGAAGCGTAACTTAAAAATAATGTGGTAATATATAAAATGAAACACAACTCATGTTTATTCATATTTGTGTTTATGAGAAATATGAATCTGTAGAGTTGTTTAATTAATGCATCATAATGATGGTATGATGGAGTAACGTTATTCATTTATAAATCTGCACACACACATTTCTCTGAAATAGTACGTGGTGCATCCGCCCTGGCGTACACTTTCAGAACCACTGGCTTAAAGGAAATTGAGTAATCATTGAAAATTTAAAAACTAGGTGACAGGACTTGGATTCAGTCAGGTCCTGCAGAATATGTTTGTGGTGAGTTACGTGTTCATCATCTTGCTCAGTCAGCTTAAAGAAGGAAGATGTTGTTCCATGTATTAAAAGACCTAATGTGCAGATAGGTGGAACTGTTTTACTGAATAAGAATCGGGAAACACTTTAGTGGTCCTATTTCGTATGATCAATGTATGAATGTCATTTGTTATTACCCTAATTAAATAATTTTATAATATTAATAATATTGTTTTCAACAATCTTCAGTTTTGTATAATTTACAGTTTTTGTATTTATATTAAAGAAGTGATCCACATAAACAGGTTTTTTTTTTAAAATTTAATTTTAGAGATGTTTCAGTGTAACTTGGAGTCTGTTCTTAATGTGTTTCCAATATGACTAAGCCAGATTAAGTAAGCTCTCTGTTCGTATAGTTAAAAAAGGCAAGGTATTCAACACATCATGTATTGTGTTTTTTTTTATCAAGTTGCTATACGGTTTTTAAATTTGCTCCTTAATTATGCTTTTCCATATTTTGACTGTGATTTCAGTAAGTATTTATTTTTGTTTTGCTATACCTTTGTTAGCAACCTTGAGGTATATACCTGAGTTGTCGCTAGGGAAGCGGGTAGTGGCTGTTGTATTGAGCAAAAAATTATTTGACGAACAAGATCTCGTTATGAAGCTACGTATGAAACGTGTGTAGTTTTGCGACGTGCAACCTCAACTGGGCAGCGAACCTTGCTTTGTAAGTAAGTTTGTCCCCCGTTGTTGTTAAAAGCAGTTTCTTGTGAGTTGTGTGAACACACGCTGTGTGACGAGAGCGACTTCAACTGTGGGTCCCGAGGAGGAGGAGCTGAGCCCCCGCGCCTTGCAGGTGGTCGGAGGGGAGGCGCTGCAGCGGCAGAACAGCCAGCGCCACCGTCGCTCGGGCAGCACGGAGCTGCCGGGGCCTCCTCCCCCCCCTCCCCCGCAGGGTTCGCAGCCGTCGCCGGGGGCCTCCGTCAGCCAGCTGCCCACCGCGTGAGTCCGCTCTCTGACCGAGAACCGGCACCCGCCTGGCGTGAAGCAGATGTGTTCGGAGCAATAGAAATGAATTAAGCGAGCATTTGTGGTTTGAAAGTGATTCTATAAGAGGTACAACTAAGATCCATGCACTCTGTTTGGTAATAATTTTTGTTCGGATTTGACATTAAATTATATTTTAAACATTAGAAGATCACTTTTTCGATATTCAAATTAAGTTTTGGTTAAATCTGTACTTAATTTCCATGGTAGGTTTTATTTCAGTGCTAATGGTGTATTAACTTGCAATTCGGTAATATTTGGTGTATTGACATGCTTTTCAGTGTTACCGTGTTTTATCGCATAATGGTCGCACGCGCGTAATCGTCGCAACCGTATTTTAGGCTGTCAAAATTGGGATAAAAAAAACTTCTCGCGTAAACGTCGCATGATGTTTTTGGTCCCGCTAGTAGATGCCAAGCGCTTTGTGTAGGTATCTTTTCCGTATAAAACAATGTATTTTAAAGAATAAATCTAATATTTATTCGGTCATTACCACTCAATAAATTAACAGAAAAATACGAAGTTATTTGATTTGTATATTTTCTTATAAAGACGTTTTTAACGTTATTTCCTTTATCTGATCGTCTGCATCGCCGCGGTGTAGGTATAATCTAAAATTTAATTTCAGTCATTACCACTTATTTATTTAATTAACAAAAATATGAAGTTGTTTGACGTGTAAATTATCTTATAAAGACTTTTTAAACATTATTTCCTTTATCTGATTGTCTGCGTTGCCAGGGCGTACCGCTTATAAAAATGTAGCCAGCGCATCATACATGTTTGGTTATGTTGCTTCCCGTATAGAGGGCGCGCATGTAGTCGAATATCGATATGAGTGCATACAACGCGCACTCTCTGTCAACGGCCAAGTTAACTACATTTGATAGCCCGCATTCTTTCGTGGCAAGTGTGTACTACGACACATTAGTTCACATCAGATTCAATTGGCTTGCGTTCGCGTTAAGAGTTTTGGTTTTACAATTTAAAGTTGAAGAAAGGTTTTTGTTTAAGGAATTATTAATACTAAATTGTTTGGTGTGCTCTTGTTAACTCCACCTTTTTTTTAAATAAAATTACTTTCCATGAACGGGTTTTGTTTTTATGAATAACTTTACCTAACAAAAATTTTTTTTCCGCACATTCGTCGCACCCCTACTTTTCTAACTTGATTTTAGAATAAAATGTGCGACGATTATACGAGAAAACACGGTATATTCGTTTTATCGTAATTCACTTTATAATCTGATCCCTACTGATGGCCCGGTAATATTTGGTGTATTGACATTTTGGTTTTGATATTTGATATACTACTTATTATTAACCTACATGTGTTTATTTTTCAATGACAATTTAGATAGAATCCATTGCACTTAATGACGAAATATGCTTATTCATAACACCATAAAATCTTGGCTCTATTAATGGTGTGTTGAATTGAATTCAGGTCGAATAATTAGCAGGGACAAAATTTCGGTGTTACACGGTGTGTGTTATCTTGCATTTTGGTTGGTTTTGTCTTAATTCACTTGCCGATGGCATCGGTGGTGGAGGCGAGAGTGCGAGCGTGCCCGCCCGGCCGCAGGTACGTCGCGCTGTACCCCTACAAGCCCCAGAAGGCGGACGAGCTGGAGCTGAGGAAGGGCTGCGTGTACGTGGTGACGGAGCGCTGCCAGGACGGCTGGTTCAAGGGCACCAGCAGCCGCACCCAGAAGAGCGGCGTCTTCCCGGGCAACTACGTCGCCCTCGCCAAGTGAGCGTCGTCCCTTCGTCCTCCGTTCTTCCCCGTCATTGACTCGATGTAGGCTTTTGGACATATGCCGTCGCTTAGCACATGTATGTCCAGACTTGCCAACCTTTACGATTTTTTCGTAAAATGTACGAATACCACGTCCGTTTTACGATTGTACGAGGATGTCTGCATTTTTTACGAATTTTAAGTACGAGATGTTTATTAAAACATGTATTTTCCGTCTGCCTTAAATGTTTTATTGTATGGTTTGTGAAAGCTGTTGCCATGTGTTGTTGCTGTGGAAACGAGTGCATTATATTATTGGTCGAAGGCCAGCGAACCACGTAATTTGTTGTTCGATTGTATATCTTTCCTTATTGGCCGCCTGAGTTACATTGATGCCCTTACAACCAATCACGAACCAGTTTAAATAGCATTTTTAGTTTGGCAAGATGGTGTCGTGCATAAGCGTATGTTGTGATTCTTCAGTTAAAGTTGAGCCAATTTTGATTTTGTTTATTACAGGTTAGGAAACGAAGTTATTGCATGTTTTTAATAAAAACGTGTTATGTGTAGAATTAACGGAAGTGGAATCAAGTGAAGAAGAAAATGCCTCCGAAACGTGATACGCATTATTCTCAGGAATTTCGTGATACATACATGCGGGATTTTCCGTGTATTCTTAAATCAAGCAAGGAACACAGCATTTTTTTTCAGTGTGTAGATGCGACATCAACATTGGGCACAGCAGAAAATATGACATCAATCTCCACATGAACTGTTCAAAACATCTCGCAAATGTTAAAAGTGTCGCAGTGAGTTCAAAGGTTAGTGATTAGTTCGCTAAAAATAACAGCACAGACAATGCTGTAATACGTGCAGAATGTATGTTTACAAACTTTTTGGTTGAACATAATATTCCTTTAAATGTTTCGGATCACGCCGGCCCGTTATTTAGAAAAATGTTTTCAAATTCCGAAGTAGCAAAAAAATTTGGTAGCGCAAGAACAAAGTCGACGGATATCGTGAAAGAAATGGCAACAGATGCAACTATAAAATTGTTTGTAATTTACAAACTGTGGCATTTTCAGTCGCGACCTACGGCAGCAATGACTCTGAATCCAAATTATATCCACTAGTAGTAACATTTTGTGATGCAAGTTTGAAAATGATAGTGTCAAGGTTGCTTTCATTACCAGTACTCCAGGGAGATTCTACTGGAAGTTAACTGATATCAGTTTATATTGTAACAAAGGTACATTCTGTTGATTTGTAGGGTACCACAAGGAACAGAGTTTTTTCTTTGATGTGATACTAAACAAAAATGTTTCCATAATGGTAAATAATGAGAATGATTTTTGGTCTGCAATGTTGATGTATGTTAAAACGATTACCTACATAATTTAGATTACTAGAAAAATTTGATATCATGAAAGTTTATTAATTTTTCAATTGCCGCGAGTATTTTACGCGTGTTATATTATTTTTTATGTATTTTACTAATTGAGGGTTTCAAAAGTTGGCAAGTCTGTATGTCTGTAGAAGAAAACTACAATAAAAAAAAACACAAATTAAGCAAAAAAATTGCTGTTGTCAGGATTTAACGCCACACAATACTCCACAACAGGAATATGGTCAACAAACAAAGAAAAACAAAGAAAAAATGGACAAACAGAACGAAAAAAACCCCCACAAATGATGACTGCACAAAAATACCTAACCGAAAAAATTCAGCACAACAGTTGAAACGAGACAAAAACACAGCAAAACGAAAAGACGAAACAAACACAATAGTTTTCCAAAAACAAAAAAATAAAAGAGAAACGAAAAAAAAAAAACCCACAAATGATGACAGCACAAAAATATTGAACCCAAAAAAAAATTCAGCACAACAGTTAAAACTTTTGCTGATTTTTGATGTGTTTTTGTCTCGTTTCAACTGTCGTGCTGAATTTTTTGGGTTCGGTATTTTTGTGCTGTCATCATTTGTGGGGGTTTTTTCATTCTGTTAGTCCATTTTTCTTTGTTTTTCTTTGTTTGTTGACCATATTCCTGTTGTGGAGTATTATGTGGCGTTAAATCCGTACAACAGCAATTTTTTGCTTAATTTGTGTTTTTTTGTAGTTTTCTTCTACAGACATACATGTGCTAAGCAATGGCGTATGTCCAAACGCCTACATCAAGTCATGCAATCCCATTGCACAAATCTTTCAAAGATAATATCCCCATCACTTCCTGTGAACTCATCCCCATGGCTGGAGACTACATTTTATGGTTTTATTTTCAGGCCAATTTCGTGTGAAATGGTCATTTCGTGACGCACTCATCCCTGTTCTGCAATTATTAAAATTGTTGTGTGTCTGTCTGCCTGCCTCTGTGTGAGCTTATGCGTGGTTGCGCAAATGATGAAAATCTGAACGTGAGCGACTCAATTGGTGCTGGGTTACAGAACGTGTCGTAACATTGAATTCCGAATTATACGTATACCCTTTTGACAATATGATGGTTACCGTATTTACTCGCATAATCATCGCAGCAATTTTACCAAATTTTATGAAAAAAAAAGTGAGGTGCGACCAATATGTGAGGAAAAATTAAAAAAAAAATGTTTTAAGTAAAATTTTTTTAGTAAATCGCTTGAAAATGCTAAATTAAAGAAGTTAATATCTAGTACATGGTTCCTATACGTAATATTTATTTACAATACGCGCAAAATAAACAAAACAACTTTTGGTTAGAAGAAGTTTGGCAAAATAAAAATATAGTATAAACACAAAATTGCGAAAAAATCAATGAACAAAATACATTTATAAAACACATTCAGTCTCAACACTCACAAAGTTTATCTATTCATTGTCTGAACTAGATTCTGATGCATCAGATTCATTTGCCGGGACGTCAACGTCATCTTAGTCGCCGCTGTCATCACGTGTTACTCAAGTTGTCTGTTTTCGCCAGTCACGAACAAGTTTTTCACTTACTGAAAATTCTCTTCCATGCTCTTCTGCAAATGCGATTACGCGCAACTTGAAAGTGGCAGTATACGAATTGTATTTACCCACATTTTTACAAAATGAACTTTCTCAAACTCTGCTATTACCGGTACTTTCCACTCCAATGCAAACGAGATAAAACAATGGCTCACAGCATCTTATCTTCCACACACATTCCTTCCTCCCACACGGCCAATTAGGACATGCCGTTCAAGTTTGGACCAATGATAAGCGCCACACGCCACGTGAAAGCAGGCTGTTCCATTGTGTTTACGGCTGTTCCGAACGCGCCACATGCCAAATGAAAGCAGGCTGTTCCGAACGCGCCACATGCCAAATGAAAGCAGGCTGTTCCTTTGTGTTTACGGCTGTTCCATTCGCGCGTCGCGCCTCGCGCCTCAGTCGCCGTCAATAAATAAGGGTGCGACGATTATGAGGAGAATCTTAAATACCAAATTCATTACCTCAAACAATAGGTGCGACGATTAAGCGATGGTGACGATAATTCGAGTAAATACGGTATTCGCTGTTATGTTTTTAGTTTATTATGTTTTGATAAAATTTTTGGATAAGTTATTAATTTTCTAACTTTATTTCACTGCATGCATTATTATAAAATGTTTTAAGATACCTACGTGATAATTTTCTATAACTAGGGGTGAGTGTTATGGTATTATTTTGAGGCCAGTTTAGTTTAAGAAACAGGAAATTTCAGTTTTATAATATTTATTTTTATAAATTCATAGATAGTGTTTTATTCATCAGTACAGCACTAAAATTTTTTTTTACTTAACTAATTTCACAAAACTAGTGTAATTATTACGATGATACATTTTACAATAAACTGTAATAAGTAGGGCCATGCAATTTTCGTGATCGCGAAAAAACGACGAAAAACGCGAAATATTCATGAAATCTGATTTTCCCACGAAATTTGCCTTGTATTTACAATTCACGATAAAACACGCGAAATACGCAAAAAATTTTTTATTAACTCCTTTGTTCAACACAACAGAGACAGTGCCAACTTGTATCACCTTACTACGAAAATAATATGCAATACGTTTTATAACTGTAAACACGGCAAGAAATTTCAACAATCCTTAAAAATTTGACGTGAGTAGAGTATTAAACTTGTATTCTCATAAATTCATGCGGTAAAGGACGTGGATTGGAAAACAAACAGTATTTTTTTCCCCCGTAGCAACGTTACCAATTTACAATATATTTTTTCTAACCTCAGATAACTTGTCGTATATATAGAGCTGTCAGAAAAAATTAAATAGAACCATCCGTCGAAACGATCGTGGTAATATATTTTATTAACGAAGTCACGCGCCATCTTCTTTGTTGATACTGCAAATTTGATCAAAGAGTCTCAGACTCTTTCTATGCATAGATGTGTCTATCCAGATGTAGAAAGCCGCTCACCTGAACACTTCCGGAGTTTTCCGATCGCAAGTAAAAAAGCACCATAATTAAAGGATTAAAATATTTTTATTTTACGGTCATTAAGTATTTTAAATAACGCCAACCTAACCTAAGATAACGTTTAACTTTGGAAGATTTCAGGTTGTGCTTGTGGTTTCTATTTGAACACTAAGTTATCCATCCAAAACAGCACAATGTTTTTAAAAGGCAATATCGCCACTATTCCAAAATGGCGCCGTTCTGGAAATGTTCAGTATTCACAATGAATGCAACACATTAGGTTCTGAAATTAAAAAAAAAAATCTTGGAAGTAATTAATTGTTGGTTAGTTCAACATGCCAAAATTTTTAACTTTGCATGAACGTGTAAAGGAATTTAAAAGTGATGTTTTTATTTTTTATTTTTGATGAAGGAAGTAAAATTATGATGTGCAAGTATTGCGACAGTCGTGTGGAGTGGCTGCGAAAAGACTTGATTCTTGTAACTGCAGTCTGATACTTCAAGCTAACCATTTCAAGCATACTAGAGACATTGTTGTACATTTTAAATAAATTATCAAATTAAATATACCTATATATGTATATATTTTTAAAATTTATTGCAAGGTATATGCATTAAGTGGCTTGAATATAAATACATTATACAGTAGAATCCCGCCGATGCGACCCCCCTCTGATGCGTCCATTCCATTTATACGACCGTTTTTTGAGAAACCGTGAAAAATTTGAGCTGAGAAAGTCGAAAATTTGAGTAAAATCGGCTGAAAAACAAGTCTGTTACACTTTGTTGGGCGCTATGTATTCACGTTTATCTTGGCGAGCGCTGTACTGCAATCAGGCAGGCATACAAAAGACGGCTAAAAATAGATACCACCCCTATAGACTGTCCACGCTAGCCAGTACGGGTAAACTGCGCACATCACCTGATAGCATCTACGTGTGTGTCTATTGCTGTCCCGGTCCCGTGCCTTTGTCTTGCGACTGGTTAGTGTGATGTGATCTTGCCAGCTGCATCTCAGGTGTCACTGGCCACACAAAGCTGTGTTCACTGTGTAAATGACGTCGCCAGGATTTGGTTCTCGGCTATTTTTCTATAACATCGCTGACTTTGCACGTGCGCAGCTAAACAAAAAAAAATGTGTGGAATTATGCTATACACCTCGGACTTGCATACCCCAAACAATGGGTTCCAATAAATACTCGCACTAAGTGAACTCGCGTCACGCGAGTTCGGCTATGCTAGCCGGCTAGTGGTTATTTTCATTCAAAACGTGGCGAAGGAACTTGTGTGGATCAGGTGGAAAACATTCGGCTATAAACGAAAGATATAAGAACAATTCTATCCTGAAATGCTGTGACATGTTTTTGGAGTAGATAATTACAGCGACAGACCGACAGGATGCGCTCCCACCCTTGTCGTCAGCGATGTTTATTTTGACAGCTCAAGCAATTATCTTTTCCACGGCCCTTTACAGCGTAAAAAAAGAAAGAAGAAAACACATTGGATTGCAGACGGAAAAGTAACTATGCAGTAAAATAAATATATTTACGGCCCTGCTAAATTTTTCTATTCAATACAATTTGAGGTATTAGTGATTTTTCAGCAGAAACTGCTGTGTGACTAATAAACAAATTGTATCATAATAACTTATAAAGTATTTATTACCGGCGAAGGACAGTCGTATAAGCCCATAAAAATATTTATTTTACCGAGAATGGACTGTACAACCTGGCTTTTGTCGCACGCGGTGTGCGAGGGGAGGAGGATGCTGACAGTTTCTCAAGCAGAAGGTTGTAATAAGGTAGGGAATGTGTTGAAATGTTAGTTGAAAAAAAAAAAAGGGGGGGGGGGTGTCTTTACATGGTTTGTGACTCTGGGAGGGATGAGCCTTGAAGAATTAGCAGGGGATGGGAGAGGTAAGCGTCACGTCACGTATGACGTCAAGCCGCCGCTACCGCCAGCCTGGCCGGAAGAGTTTCTTACACTCTCGCAGAAGCTACCACAGCGGCTTTTCGTGCGGGCGGGTTAAGATAACATGACAGCTGAGACAGCTTTTCGTGCGATAGTGGACGCGCCGAGCTCGGCTAAACACTGCCCGAGCGGCATTCACACGATGTATCCGACGATGCGGTGACACCCCGAATTCTCTATTGCGATCATTTCGTTTATAAGTCCGTTTTTCCGGGAACCGTGAGGGGTCGCATCAGCGGGATTCTACTGTATATTATATGCTAAGTTGATCAGTTTTAATATGCTATTCTAAAGTTAATAAAGTGTATATATGCATATTTGTATAGGAAATTCAATGGAAAAATAATTTTAAAAAATTATATTATTTGCCGGTAATTTTTTTTGCAGAATTTTTAACACCGCTTTTCAGTTTTTTTAACGAATTTTTATACCGCTTTTACCTGTTTATAATGACGAAATACCTCATTTTTATTCACCACTTTCAGGTGGCCCTAGTAATAAGCATGTATAGGACAGAATTACTCACAAAAAATATATTTATATCTATCTGTGTGTGTGTGTTTTTATGTGTTCGTTTGTTGGAGAAATGCACTGTTGAAAAAAAAAAGTTTTGAAGAGATAATATAAAAAAGTAAAATATTTTTTCTATCAATTTGGCTATTTATTTTATTTTTCTTTTTTTTTTTTTAGATATTTCATATTTAATAAAATAACTGGTATTACATTAACAGTTAAACATTTTTTTTTGTGATTTGAGTTAAGTTCTGTTCATGAATTTAGTACAATATTGGTACTCTGTGGTGCATTAACTTGCATTAAAACGTTATGTGGTGCATCGACATGCTGTTCGGTGTTAATGTAGGTTTTATCGTGACTCCGTGGGCCTATAGCAGTGTTACGTAGGTTTTATCGTGACTCCGTGGGCCTATAGCAGTGTCACATAGGTTTTATCGTGACTCCATGGGCCTGTAGCAGTGTTACGTAGGTTTTATCGTGACTCCGTGGGCCTGTAGCAGTGTTACGTAGGTTTTATCGTGACTCCGTGGGCCTGTAGCAGTGTTACGTAGGTTTTATCGTGACTCCATGGGCCTGTAGCAGTGTTACGTAGGTTTTATCGTGATTCCATGGGCCTGTAGCAAAACGTTTGTCCCAGGCGTGCGAGACGCGTCGCAGGTCAGCGGTTTGACGGCGTGTGTTGTGTGTGTTGCGCCCGCGCAGGACGGCGGCGGGCCTGCAGGCCCAGCTGCACGGCATGGCGCGCCCCGGCAACGGGAGGGGGCCGTGCGTCGTCCCGCAGCCCAGCGCGCGCGGGGCGCCCTCCGCGACCGCGCCGGTCACCTACACCCGCGGCGGAGGGGGTGGGGCCAAGCAGCCGTCCATCCCGCTGACCTTCAGCCCTCGCCAGCACACCCTCACGGGTAACCACCTGTTCGGGACACCGCGTCTTTTGTATCGGCCGGACAATTCGCGGGGGTGCGCGGGAATAAGGTGATATGTCAAAATGTCATTGTAAATGACTTGACCCCCTTTTTCCACGCACGAAAACCGTCAGTTCGTGATGTAACTCCGAAAATTTCAGTGCCATGGAATAACACACAAGGGTGCTAGACTTAACCCGTGTGGACCATTTTGTAGAGTTTGTTCTCCTTTATTCCGTACCATAAAAAAAAACATTTTTGCCAACATTTGACTTATCCCCCTTATTCCCGCGCACCCGCGATTTGCTGTAATAAAATAGTGTGTAGTTAAAATTCATCTCGATAAGCAATTAATTATCACGTGACACGGACTACAAAAATCACGAAATCGCCAAACATGATCATTTTTCAAGACATCCAAAAATTATTTTTAAAACTCCAAAAAAATTCAAGGTTTTTTTTTTTTCCCCACCCTAAAATCGTTCATATGAGCCAGGATTTCATATTATGCGGGATTTGTATTAGTGGGACTTCACTGTATACTTCTTTATGCACATTCAGGTTGAAATTTTAATATGCAATGAAATGTTTGTGCACTGTGCGATGGAAATTTAAGAGGATGAATTCCATTGTACATATGAATTGCTTTAAATTTTAAATACCGTATTGACCCGAATATAAGGCGACCCCGAATATAAGGCGACCTGCAGTTTCAGGAGGCCAAACAAATGTAAAAATAATTTTGGTAGAAATTAATGTGAAAATTCATTAGACATACATTTTGTGTTGATGAATCCTTTTTGCATTTATGTATAACAATTAAATTATATTTATCACATTACTTATTTAAAAAAAGGTTTGAATGGCCTACCCTAAAAGTAAAAAAAAAAATTAAAAATATTTATATTTTTAAGTATTACACTAGAAATTTTTTCGTATGTTTACTCTAATGAAGCTGCATAGTTGTCATCTTCAGAGCTGTTTATTTGTCTAGAGCTCGTTCCCCGCCGTTCCACTGATGTGTGATTGTTCATTTTTCACAGTTTACTGTATCTACGAATTTTAAATTTTTACAATGGCTATTAATCACTCTTAAAATACAGCATTTAACTTTCCGTTTCACTTAAGCTACGTATTACCACAGAAGAATGCGTATTACTATTTAATAGTGTGTTAAACGTAACAAAGTAAACAATGAATGCAGTTTGCCGGAACAAAACAAGTGGCTAGCTGCCATGATGAAAAATACGGCCATGAATAACATCGGTTACGTGACCGCGAATATTTGTCCATATTACTCTCTGACAGAGAGTCTCTGTCCTATTAATTTTAAAGAATAATCTATGATTATTAAGTTGTTTGAAAGGTTTTTACATATATAAAGAGTGGATTATTAAAATAGCTTTTGAAACAACGTACCAAATTCCTGTTAATATGGCGTCTTCGTGCGTGTTCGGCAATGTTCGTTTTACAACAAAGAAATATTGTGGAAAGACAGTTGGCAGCCGTGAATTTCCAAACATTACATCCGAAATGTTTGTAAACGTAAACAATCGTTCTGAAAATAGCTGTGATATTTTAGTACAAATATTTCCGTTAAAAATCTGAAGATAAATTACCGTAAATGTTAACACGCAATTGTAAACAAAGTACAAATATGAATTGTGTAATATAAGGTTGCCATTTTGAGATGCTTCAACATTCACATTTTTACTCAAGAACAAATATTTTAATTTTCAACTTTAAACAATTGTGAATTACCGCAATATTGGGTGGATTTATCGTTTTCCCCGTGTGAGGTAACGAAGTTATAGTTTATATAAAAAATCGTGAACATTTTGTTTCTACTGTATCTTTCAGCTTGGAGCTAATTTTTGCGGTCCTGACGTCTTGGGTGCGAAAATAAGGCGACTTCCAATTTTTGCATCTCTCGTTTATGTAAAAATGGTCGCCTTATATTCGGACCAATACGGTATACAATGTAGTATTGAAAACTAATTCATGCAATGAGCAAATTAAACATATATATATATATATATATATATCTCAATGCGATCATATATGTTTTTTAATTTTTAACTGTTAGCTACAATTATCTGTTCCTAGGTTTTTTTTTAAAAAACATGTAACCAGCCAACAGTTTTTTGTAAGTTGGTGTTCTTCAGATTTACTTTTAATTTACTAGCTGAGAAAATTTTATGAAAACAAACATGGGATCAATCTTTACCCTTTAGTTGGTTCTCATTGATTAAAAAAACTTTGTGTTATACGTATCTTACTCATGCCATACTTGGTTTCTATACATTTTTCTTTATAGTTGCCCATTAATATGTTGCCATGATGAACAGGGTGTATACAGAAATACCTGAAATACTAGTCATTAAAGTCACGGAAAAGAAACGTAACTGAAGGATTGGTCACGAAAAGGTTCTAAAGTGAACCATATTGGTATTCATCTCATTCACGTTGATTAAAAAATTTGTACACATTGATGACTGTCATATGTTTGGTTGGTATGTAATGGCAAAAAACATTTTATACATACAGCAAAACCCCTTATTTGCACTTTTCATGCGAACAAAGTAAAAAAGTGTAAAAAGCGGGAAAGTGTAAATAAAGGTAAAAGTAAGAAATACGTTAAAGTTAATTAAAATACAGTCGCATCCTAAAGCGTTCATAACAAATACGGGCTACATTACACATACACATTGAACCACAGTAAAAAAATTAAAAAAAAAAGGGCCTCAAATTGGAAATTTACCGTCAATAGCGTGCCGTGCGCGGAGAAAGGTCATTGTACTTGATCAGCTGTTGTTACGGCGCGGCGTAGCCGCCGGCTGGCTCTCTCTGATCTCTGAGCTGCGCATGCGCAGTATAACTCACTCAACGCTCCGCCCAGACTCGCGACCTTCCATCAGCAGCCAGCCAATAGATACGAGCTTAGCGGAAAAAAATATAAGCTCCACCTCCCGTGTACCAGTTTTGTCCAGTTCTAATACCAGTTTATTGGTATACGCACCAGTTTTGTCGCTGCCGTGACATGTTTAAGTTTACGTTCATTTTGATGTCATGATAACAATAATTAATTATTTATGATCCCCAGAAATAAATGGAAAGTTTAAAAAATATGTGTCAACTGTACAATATTTCCGAAATTATAAAATACGTATAAAACAGTTACCAAGACTCCGCTCATTTTATCTATGTAGTTTGTCTCGTACCAGTATTTCGGCTAAGTTGTGACATGAATATAGTATCGCAACTTACAAGCAGCCCCGTAAAGTCGTAATATTCCCGACATTTCCGGTACGTTTATACATTCATGAGTTTACATTTTTCCCCAAGTACATTTTAGATTGTCTCCTGCTATATATACTTGTACTTTTACACGCCTAGGCTAAAATTATTATATGTTTAGAAATAAAAGCAACTTTTCATATTATAAAATATGTATATTTTGCGATTTAAAATGTTCATTGCCGACTATAAACGTTAAGTTTTTCACAATGTTTTTAGGCCTACTATGGTTGTTACGTGACGTAAATAGCGGAATGGATTTGATTTTTGAGACGTAATTCGCGTGAAAGTATTGTATTGGACTGTATGGGAACTAAACTGGACATGAAGAATATAGTGCAAATAATGGGAAAACGTAAGTAACGTTAACGTAAATAAGGGGTTTCGCTGTATTTGAAAAGGAACTAATCCGGTGTGTTGGGTTTAAGATGCAGTTGTTTGTGGATTGATGTGTAGATGTGATGGGTTGTTGTTGTTCTCGTGTGGGGCAGTGGGCAGCGCGGTGCAGGCGGGCCCTCCGGACCTGCCCCCCCGCTCCTGCAGCCCGGCCGTGCTCCCCCACGGCGGGGGCGGGGTGTCGTCGGCATCGTGGCACGGCCAGCAGCCGGCCCCCGGGGTAGAGAGCCCCGTGCCGCTGGGGCGCAGCCACAGCGCGGTCATGGTGCCTCCCGCCGCCGACGCGGCCGTCTCCACCACCATCACGCCTCCCCCCAACGTGTCCGTGCCCGCCGCCAAGCTCGCCGAGAGGATGCGGCACGAGGTCACTACCGTCACGCGTCGTATTCCCAGTGTTTTTACTAACCACTTTGCCGTAAGATTTTAACTCAAACAAAAATTTTGAAATCCAAAACAAAGTACCTATATAAAATAACTGTAAATGATTGCTAATTTGTTTTGTAGTGAACCACAAATTTGTTTTTAAGTTGCCCTTGTAAAACAAATGTACTAGATAGAAGCTATGTTGCAATAATTCGCCATCTGATGAAAAAACATAAAATATACCCCTAGCATAAAGATGTAATGCTTGTTTAGTGGAACATCTGTAGGAAAATTACCCTCGAACAAAAAAGAATTTGGCCTTTGTGAATATAAGTTTTTGGTATGAATTGAATAAGAATAGCATATTATTCTGAAATACAAATATTGAATTTGAATATTAAAAATAAAAATGAAATACCACTATATATGTATATTTTTCCCCTTCCGAATTATGTAATAAATACTTAAGGAAATAAAAAGGTAAATATGTAGTGAATTTTGGCTAGGCCAAGTAAGGAAATATAAAAGGGAAAATATGTAGTGAATTTTGGCTAGGCCAAGTGCGGTTCCCAGGTTTTTCTGTCCCGGACCTGACCTGGAACCGACTTTTCAAATTTTAGGTTTTAGTTCCGGGCATAATTTTTATGTTTGTGTATCATACAAGAAAGGCAAACACACACATTGTCTTGCGATGCGATAACGCACAAGAAGCGTGTGTCGTGGAGGATAGTCGAAACGTGGTGGTCCGGCAGGCCAAGGACAAGAAGGAGAAGGTGGGGCTGATGCGTCGCCTCACCAGCATGAAGAAGTCCAGGTCCCCTCCGCCGGCCACCTACTCCATGGACAACCCCGTGTTCGAGGACGGCAGCGTGGTGGTCAGCCCCTCGCACCCCGTGCACGTCAGGTGCGTGACCGGCCCTCCCCTCCCCTCCCATCCCGGCCGGCCTGCATGCGAGCTCTGGATCCTTGCTCGTGCGAGTGGTGGATGGCCGTCGGGATGACGTTTTTGTGCAGAGTGACGGGAAAGGAATTGATAAGATACCTGTAAAATTCGCGATTTCAAATCCCCAAAGGATGGACTCCACGATCCTCTATGCACTCGTGCAAATTACATCTGCTGATCGGTTGCCGACCCCGTAACACCTGTTGACTGGAACGATCGTGATTCCGCTGATTCTTCTGTTGAAGATTTTTCATTGTCGCCCAGAGCCCTTCAGATAAACTGTAGCCCGGTCACATGAAGCAAAATAATGTCAAAAGTATTTGGACTCTATCCCATCGCGGAATGAACCCGCGATTTTTTCAGGTCTTCTAGAAATTGATTATTGATGGGCCAGTCGAAACCTCGTGTATGCTGTATTTGCAGGCGTATGGATCACACATTGCGTGGCAGTTTATTGTTTTTAAACATGTAATGCGATTCTTATGCAAATTCATAACTTAAGGTAAAAAAAAGAATATTTTTTAAATGCAGTGTGTTTTTGTGTGTTTGTGTAAATAACTATCCTGTGTTGGGTTTTAATAAATATGTTATGAGATTGTATAAATCGTGTGGTTAAAATATCAGATTAGTGCTTGAAAAGCACTATGAATGACGCCATTATGTTCGTCTGCCAGGCTGCCGTGCCAGTTGCCCAGCCAGCTACTTAATTCCATGGTATTCTATGGTGTATTAACTTTAATTTCTGTGGTACATGGTGTATTGGCATGCTTTTCTGTTTTATTTCTCTTTTATTGTAATCCTTCATATAATCTTGTCTGTTCAGTGACTTTAAAAAAGGACCATTTGTTTGTGCTCGGAGCGTGGACATGTAACAGTGTTTTTCTTGTTGGTTGGATGCGGACGAAACTTTCTCCTTGCTTGTGTGTCCAACAAAGGACAGTAAAAAATTAAGATGGCCGCCTAGACACGTTGGTGCTGGGCGCTGCTAGAATTCACCAATTTTCGGGAGAATTCTTTAACTTCCGTAGTCACGGAACATTGTCCATAGTTAGTTAAAGGTTAAAAAAAATGACCCTGTTATGAAAAAGTTATCAAAACATTGTGTTAAACTGTAATTAAAAATTTCTTGAAATTTGTTCACCAGGTATTTGTAAACATGCTAGAGAAAAGATACGTATGTAGTATGGATTTCAAATTTAATTGAAGTACAGTAGACTCCCAATCATCCGGTTGCGGATTATCCAGTTTGCGGATTAACCGTGCCATATTATACTTTCATAAACCATAAAAACAAAAATAATTTTTGACTTTTTATTTCCTTGCGTGCACAATGGCAATGGCATTTGTTTAACAATAAATACAATGCAGTGAATTAGTAATGCAACAAATTAGTAATGCAACAAATCAGCAAACAATATTTTGCTTTTCCTAAATAGCTATTTGCTTCCTTCATTGCATAATTATTACTGAAGACGCCTAAGTGTTCATCCAACGTTTATATTTCGCCATCCTGCATGTCAGCAGCAGTTCTGGAGAGAAAAGCCAGAAGCTTTCAGGGCCAGTTTACCTTGCTCCACTAGGATGCGCTAGTGGCAAATCATGGCAGACATGCATTTAGTAAACAAATGTGTTAGCAATTATGTTAAAAGGCTAAATAATTTTTGATGTGACAACGTCTAATAAATCAATGAACGCTGGCTGCACGCACGAAAAAGTGTTCCGTAACTCACATTGTCCCGTTACGATGTGTCCCGTTACGCTCATTGTACGCTTGCGCCACATCTATCTCTCTCTTCCACTCGATTGAAACAACCATCGATTTGACTTTTTCGAGGCACATTAAACTTGAAACACTCCCATTCGTTTCCTACTTTTCCTATCATCGTCCTATCCTTCACAGAATAACACAGATTGTGTTTGGGCATAGTGCTAGAACGTGTGGTGGTTTGGATATTTGAATTTGGCGCCATCGATCGTGAGTGCGCCACTGTGGCGGCCATCTTGTTCAGCAGTGCCATCTGTAAATAGTTTCGTCAGTCTTTTACCGTTTCTCCGCGTTGCTGGGCGTCATGCAGCTAAACTATTAGTTTCAATTCAGTTTTGTGAACATTTTTTGGTCCTCCGGGCCGGATATCTGTATGTTTGAGCCAGTTTATTCGGTGGATCGCATAAACAACGTAAAAGCCATTCAGATATCGGTCTTCTTTGTTCAAAAATTGACATGTGCAGTACCGTTACGAATCGCGTGCGTGACTTTATCCGGGACTATAGTGTTGTGCTATCAAGAAAATATCAGTGTATACGCAAACACTGTATTATTTGAGCTCATAAATGTACTTTACGTAATTTTGATTGCGTGCAAGCGATTATAGGCAACACGTGTGGTTTTAGGTTAGGCCTAGGTTACCTATCTTGCATTGGTTCGTGTATTGCCGGTGCGTCCGAACGTCTGCAAGACCGTTACTTAAAATGTCAAATCAAGCCAAAACACGTTTGCGCCTCGTTAAGTGCCGCATTACAAGACTTCTGACGCTCGCCGACGAAGTCGAGCGCAACCCGAGTCGCGCGGGACTTTTCAAGGCCACGTGTACCGATTTACACCAATTGAAGACAGACTTTGAAGAAAATCACATGCAACTTGCTATTCAAGCTACAGAGACCGAGTCGTTAGTGGAATCTGAAGCCAGCGAAAGGGAACTTGAGGAATTTGATGAAGCCTACTATAGGATACAGGAAGTATTTAACAAGATCACTGTTAACGAAACAGGCCAGAACAAACAACGCAATCAAATTGCCAAGACATCTTCGAACGTTAAGTTGCCGAAGCTGCAGTTGCCAGAATTCAAGGGTCTCTTGACTGACTGGCCCACATTTTATGACCTTTTCACATCCTTGGTGCATAATAATGAGGGCCTGTCAGATGTGGAGAAACACCAATACCTTCTGACATCACTATCAGGTGAGCCATTTAATCTAATAAAGACACTCCCACTGTCTAAGGAAAATTATATTCTGGCATGGCAAACTTTGGTAGATAGGTATCACAATGTCCGGGCAATTGCAAACATGCATTGGGACAAGATTGTGCAACTTCCTCGTCTGTCAATTGTTGCGCCTGACAAACTGAGAAATATGGTAGATGTTCTAAAGGAGAATCTGGGTGCCTTGAAAGTTCTGAAGTTGCCTGTTACTGAATGGAGCTTTGTGTTGCTGAATCTAATGTTACCAAAGCTTGATCCAGATACAAGAAATCAGTTTGAAATAGCACACAAAAATGTTCAAATGCCCACATTTAATCAATTGTTAGAGTTCGTGGAGCTGCAGTCTAAGGCCCTGATGATGTCAAATCACACTCCAGCTGTAGTGCCTGACGCACGCCCTTTTCCAAAGATGTCACTGCCTAAAAACCCAAATTTTAAATCCTCATTTCTAGTGACAGCAGAAGCAGAGCCCTGTAGTGCCTGTGGAGACATGCATGGACTTCACAAGTGCCCTGTTTTTACGGGTCAGTCAAGTGATGACAGGATAGAGTTTGTACGTAGGAAGATGCTGTGTTTTAACGTGAAGGATTGTAGGTCAAGAAGAAACTGTTATCACTGCGGCAGGAGACACCATTCTCTCCTTCACACTGCGGTTCCCAATCAAGAAGTGAAACTACCTGCAGGTGAATCCATCCAAGAGATTACTATGCCACAAGCAAGTCACAAGGAGGATGCTGCGACAGTGGTATCGCTAACTTCTTCAACTGCAGTTTCAACCACTGTCGTTCTAGGTACTGCTATGGTACGAGTTCAGGATGCAAGTGGAATGCTGCAAAATGTTAGAGTACTACTCGATTCAGGATCGCAGAGCTCATTTATTACCGAAGAATGTGTTCATAGGTTGGGGCTAAAGTGTCGAAGGGCTAAGGTTCCTGTTGTGGGTCTGGCTCACTCTGTTATTGTTGCTAACAGTGGTGCAGTTACTTGTTTTCTAACATCATGTAAGGGCGTAGGAACTGACGTTGTTACTGATGCTTTAGTGTTGAAGAACATAGCTGCCAATTTACCCACCATTCCCCTTCCCCACCATGTGAGAGACATGTATCGACATCTGGAACTAGCGGACCCATCTTTTGATACTCCAGGAGCAATTGATATCCTTCTTGGTGCTGATGTATATCCAGACGTGTTTGATGGTGGGCGGTACCAGCCTTCGAAGGGAGTTCCTGTAGCGTTGCACAGTATATTTGGTTGGGTTATTATGGGTAAGGTGACTCAGGTTGCAGATACTTCCAGTAGTGGTGTTGTCTCAATGTATGCGTCATCGGATACAGCCCTAACAGATACCATCCGCAAGTTCTGGGAGACCGAGGAGTTACCATCTGTCCAGCATTCCAGCCTAGAAGACACAAAATGTGAGAATCATTTTGTTGAGACTCACTCACGAAACCTCGAAGGAAGATATGTACTGAGACTACCATTTAAGGAGAGAGACCCAGATTTAGGAGATACACGTAGTCATGCAGTTAAGAGGTTACGTCAGTTGGAATCCAGACTACATCACCAACCGGAAGCCTATATCGAATATTGCAAGTTCCTCCGTGAATATGAGCAACTGGGGCACATGCATTGTCTAGATAATGCAACTGGTCAGGAACGTCGTTACTACATCCCTCATCACTATGTGTGCAAGGAATCCAGCTCAACAACAAAGTTACGAGTGGTGTTTGATGCCTCAACTCGCTCCACTTCAGGGAAGTCACTCAATGATGTTTTGATGACTGGACCCAAGCTTCAAAATGACATTGTGGACATAATCACTCACTTCCGTCTTCACCGTGTGGTATTAACTACAGACATCTGCAAAATGTATCGTCAGGTTCTCGTGCATCCAGACGATGCACCATACCAGGTAATTCTGTGGAGGGAGAACCCTGACCAACCAATACGTGAATTCCAACTTGACACTGTCACTTACGGAGTCTCAGCTGCTCCATTTATGGCGATGAGAGCCTTACAGCAACTTGCAATGGAAGAGGGTCCTCTGTATCCGATGGCAGCAAGGGTTGTGATGGATGACGTGTTTGTAGATGACATTGTGACTGGTGCAGCATCAGTCACAGAAGCTCTCGCGTTACAGCAAGAATTAATAAATCTCCTGAAACAAGGTGGTTTTGAACTAAGAAAATGGTCCAGTAATAGTAAGGCAGTTTTGGATGCAGTTCCAGAAGATCACCGGGAGAGTCCACTTAGTTTTCATGGTAGCAATGAAGTTATTAAGGTACTTGGTCTTCAATGGGATTGGAAGGCAGACGTTTTCTCATATCATGTTCAGCATGCCAGTGCAACAGTCACCAAGAGAACCATCCTTTCAGAAATTGCTAGGTTATATGATCCGCTAGGGTGGATTACTCCAGTCATCATTCGAGCCAAAATCTTTCTCCAAAGGCTTTGGTTACTGGGAGTTTCTTGGGACGACACCCCACCACTAGACTTAGTTGCTGATTGGCAGGTTTTCATTGGCCAGTTGGATGTCCTAAGCAAGCTGTCCGTACCTCGTCTTGTTTCTGCACCACAGTCAGAATACCAGCTCCATGGTTTTAGTGATGCATCCAATGAAGGTTACGCAGCTGTTGTGTATTTGCGGACTTCTAGCCACGGTGAAACAAAATCACATTTGCTTCTCGCCAAGTCACGTGTTGCACCACTGAAGACCGTCACACTTCCGCGACTTGAATTGCAGGCTGCACTCTTGCTTATCAAATTGATTGAATCACTGATCACAACACTGTCCGAGCGAATCCATATAAGTTGCATTTATGCATGGTGTGACTCGACCGTAGTGCTTGCTTGGATTAAGATTCCGCCACATCGGCTGAAAACATTTGTGGCGAACAGAGTTTCTCGTATTCAGGAGAGCAAGGTTCCGGTTCACTGGAGACATGTTTCCTCTGCTGAAAATGCTGCAGACTGTGCATCAAGAGGACTCTCACCCAAGGAGCTTCTAACACACCCACTTTGGTGGACTGGGCCAAGTTGGTTGACAGCAGAGGTGGATTTATGGCCCAGTCAAGGATATACCAGTTCAGAGGAAGGTAAAGAGGAGTTGAAGGCAATCACGCTAGTCTCATTGGTTGGTCAGTGTATACCGAACATTCTTAACATCCTTTGTAGGTTTTCGTCCTGGTCACGACTGCAAAGAGTACTTGCGTACGTGTTGAGATTTGCATTAAATTTAAAGGTTTCAAGGGAGTTGCGACACACAGGTCCTCTCACTGTAGCAGAAATTGACGCTGCCAAGAAGGTGTGTTTGAAGCAGCTTCAGCAAGAGAATTTCAAATTAGAGTTTGATTGTTTGGCTGCAGCTCGCGAATGTTCTTCTGGAATTAAAAGACTACAGCCATTCATTGACGCTGATGGGATCATCCGTGTAGGTGGACGCCTGCAGAATTCACATGTAGCCTATGAAATGAAACATCAAGTCCTGCTTCCCAAAAGGAGTTTTGTGACAGAAATGATTATTGACTACTATCATGTCTTACACCTTCATGCTGGCCCCAGTGCCACACATGCTGCAATTCGGTGTGAGTACTGGATAGTGGCAGGTAGAGGAGCTGTCAAGACTAGGATACACGCTTGTGTAAAATGTTACAGATTCAGAGCCACCAATGTGCAGCCATCCATGGGAAATCTTCCACCAAGTCGAGTGCAACAAACAAGACCATTTCTGAATGTGGGTGTTGACTATGGGGGCCCTTTCCAAGTCAGGCTTTCGAATGGTCGAAACAGTCGTTCATCCAAGGCCTACCTGTGCTTATTCATATGCTTAGCAACTAAGGCAGTACACTTGGAAGTTGTTTCATCATTGAGTACCACTGCCTACTTAAATGCCTTTTTCAGATTCGTGGCTAGGCGTGGACTCTGTAAGGCTGTTTTTTCAGATTGTGGAACCAACTTCATAGGGGCACGTCGCTACTTCAATGACCTTCAAAGGTACCTGAGGAACACCTCTAACTGGCATTGTGTGGCAGACACTCTGGCTACTCGTGGGATTCAGTGGAACCTCAATCCTCCATCTGCGCCACATTTTGGAGGCCTGTGGGAGGCAAGCATCAAGTCTGCGAAGTACCATCTCAAGAGAGTCGTTGGCCAGCAGATACTCACGTTTGAAGAGCTGTCGACTTTGTTCACTCAAATTGAAGCTGTCCTCAATTCACGTCCACTCTGTGCCATTTCATCAGATCCAAATGACGTGGAGGCCCTTACGCCAGCACATTTCCTTGTTGGCACTTCTCTGACATCTCCTCCAGCTGCAGACCTCACGGAAATTCAGACCAACAGATTAGACAGATGGCAGCTGGTACAAAGTGCATCACAGCACTTCTGGCAGCGGTGGCACAAGGAATATTTGCACACACTACAACCACGTGGCAAGTGGACCAAAAGCGAAGGTGACCTGCAGGTTGGTGACCTTGTCCTCATCAAAGAAGACCACCTTCCACCCCTGCAGTGGCAACTCGGCCGCGTCGCAACCCTACATCCTGGTCAGGATGGTGTGTCAAGAGTAGCTACTATCAAACAGCAGCATCGAGTGGTGAAGCGGCCAGTGATAAAATTGTGTCGGTTGCCAGTCAACTAAGAACCAGTGTAGTGAAACATAAAAAATGTTATTTTTGGTGGGCGGTATGTTTGGGCATAGTGCTAGAACGTGTGGTGGTTTGGATATTTGAATTTGGCGCCATCGATCGTGAGTGCGCCACTGTGGCGGCCATCTTGTTCAGCAGTGCCATCTGTAAATAGTTTCGTCAGTCTTTTACCGTTTCTCCGCGTTGCTGGGCGTCATGCAGCTAAACTATTAGTTTCAATTCAGTTTTGTGAACAGATTGGAAGAAGTTAAATAGCAAACATGTATAAAAGTTATAGTTAAAATAATCTCTTCGTTAAAGTAATAAACATATTTTTTGAATTAATGAGTGCAAATAAAAGAAAATTTATAATTTAATTGTAGGTTTCATTTCACTCCTTTGTATCCATACAAAATAGTGATAGTTCAATAAAAATTATTCAATTTTATTCATAAAAGTATGCAATCATTTTATCAATGTTTTGTTATAACGTCACGTTAAACGGTTAAACTATCGCTGTAAACCGACTTTACGGACAACCAATTTTTCTAATAATAGAGAACATTAAGTTTATGCTTTTTAAATTCTAATTAGAACTGAAATATATCTCCTATATCAATAACATTATTATTTTGTAACTCAGAAATGTTGGTAGCACTTACATAAGAATGTTATGCCCAAGCCTTATTATGTAAATATTATGCAGTATGTAAATTATTAAATTTAATTTTAGCTGGAATAATCTTAAAAGATTATTTAATATTTATTTAAATGTACACCTAATGTATGGAGACATACATATATTAGTACAGTAAAATAATTTTAACAGAAGTACTGTCTTGATTAAAATGGTAGTCAGCAAGCACATTTTCCTTATTCGAAAACAAATTGTTTTAATTAAAATACTCTTATTGAAACAATTGTATTTGACTAGCACTGTATTCAATAGATCTCTGTTTTAGTGGAACGAATTAGGGTGTTACTTTAAGGGATGGTTGTTACAGTGTTTGTCTAGGTAGTAAATTTAAAAAATTTCAATTAGTTTTTTTTTTCCTGACATTGCCTTAATTGTGTTTTTTTTATATCCGTGGACCCCTAGCCAATCATTACCCTGGATAATCGGGAGTCTACTGTAGTTGCAAATATTTTTATGAGAGATTGTTATTGAGTCAGTGTAGGAGGGGGGAAAAAAGTAAAGGATATTGATGAGAAAAAAAATGTGTGCTTGGAGTCCACGCATGACAGAAGTAAGACTTCTTGCTGATATAATAATTGAGAGTAAAAAGAATGAGGGTATGAACTAGAAAAAAAATTGAAGTAGTAGTCAAACCCAAGCCGAATTTGCCAGAATTCCGTAGCATCACTGCTTGCGTTATTTCGACCTCTCCCCTGCAGTCTCCTCTTCTGACTGTTACAAAATTTAATAGCTTTATGACCATCAAATATTTAAATATGCAAAATAACGATTTGTAGATTACCGGAGAACAATAATTTTTCTTTTCTCGAATACAAAATATACATTTAAATCATGCACAACTAGTATGTAGCATGCAACGCTACGCACCTAACCCTTCCTTTTGCCGTCTTCCCTTTCGACCGCTAGCGCCTGCGTTGGGAGTGGCGTCGCCGCTGACGTGGACTCCTCAACTCCCAGTTCCCTCGCCACGTACCTAACTATTCCCGTTCATGCGATCAGAATTTTCGAAATGCTTGAAAATTGTAGCCCCCTCAGCAGTGGCGGATCCAGGATTTTGGTTCGGGGAGGGGCTTGACCCAGCTGAGGCTAGGCTTTATCAAGGCAAACACTAAAACAATAGTGGACCCGGATGCTTTTGGAGGGGGCTTGAGCCCCTTAGGCCCCCCTCTCTGGATCCACTACTGCCCCTCAGCAAAGAAGTTCACTTCGTTGTGGTGGTGGTGGTGGTTTGTGTCGTGTTGCATGGGGACCGCCGGTGGGAGGTTGTGGTCACGCGTGTGTGTGTTTGTGTGTTGTGTCCCTCACCCTCACGTGCCCCCCCCCCCCCCGCCCCCCGCCACCCCGCTGTGCAGGTCCGGCTCGTGCCCCAGCCAGCTGCTGCAAGTCCTGCCGGTAGACGCTAGCTCCGCGCACCACCGCGTGTTCGGCTTGTCCGGGTCACAGAGGCTAAAGCACAAAGAGCGCACCAGTATAGTCACGGCTAACCTGGCCCAGCCTGCAAGGTTGGTGTTTCTTTCCTGCACCCTTTGTTGCGCATTTTGCACGCCTCGCACGTTTTGTGTCTCTTCCTTCCGGCACAAGAGTGCACGCTGATTCACGGTGTGTGGTGTACTGTGGTGTGTTTTTTTTTTTTTCCCAGGGGATTCCGTGAAACCTGGTCTTGAATTTCCTTTGTTCTCCTACCCATGTATACCAATTAAACTTATTTATTTTAAGGATGGGCCAATCAAATCCTTGTATCCTCAAACACCATCGAATCTTCTGCATTCGAGGAAAAAGATTTTAAAAAAGCTATGTGAGGCAAGGAATGTATTAAATTTAAGCTCTAACTAGTACCTGTGTTGGTGATCTAGACCACGTTATTAATCTCTACAGAAAATATTTGACACCAGCTAAAATTCTCTGGGAGAATTTTTATGAGACAAAAATTTTTTTTTTTGATGTCTTAAACATGTAAATACACTATTTTAATGTTAAATAAAAATTGGATTGGTTGAACCTTCAAAAATTAAAATTTCCATTTTGTTATGCTTATATATTTTTTTTCCTGCCTGGATCTAGATTCTTAGTCGAGGCTCTCTTTTAAGAATTGAATTTGAAATTTAGATTTTAAGAAATGTGAATTCGACCCATCACTACTTTACGCGCATCATGTCAGGTTGAAGACTTCAAAACCATTGTCCATTAGTATTGCATGTTTTGTGAACGTCCTGACTCTTTACTAATCTTAACGAAATTGCTTTTAACCAAATTTGATAAACTAGTTCCAACCATAATCATCTGGAAAACGCAATGACGACAGCTTGAAATAATTTTTATTTTAAATTAAATAGTGTTTAATCAACTCTAATGCTCTTTTTCTGTTCATGCACCAAACTGTTTTCTCGTAGTATTTAATAAGATTATTTGATTAACTGAACTACCTTCGTATCAATAATCCATTTAAAAATTTTTTTTTACAATTACCAACAAGTATTTTTGTGTGGCAATGAATTATTCAATACCTTTGCATGGAATTGTAGTGAAAAATCTTTAATCTGGCACCTTCAGGACCACAGCTATGCCAGGTTATCGATTTTACAGTATCATTGAACGTCAATATAACTGACAATATAAAATTTTTAAAATGTGAAATTTAACCTTCTAGTAGTCAACAGGAAACACTAGGCTTGTGTGAAGCTTTGACTAAGCGAATCAATCAAAGCTCTTTTTAATATTTGCTGTTCGTTTTATTTGAAGCATGGGTTGTGATGCAAAGTTTTGGGTCTGTGAAGCTTCATACATTTGTTGCAAAGCTTTAAAACATAGTATTTTATTGTAATGTATTTGTTTTGCTTCAGTTAAGTTGGTTATTTTATAATTTTTATTGAATGATATTATAAATTGGTTAATCATTTAATCAGTTCAAACATTACAAACTTTAAATATTTTTTTTTGCTTAAATCATGTATTTTATAAAATAAGTGAAATACAGCTTCGTCGAGAGCAATATTCACCATTTGATTCGAATTGGCCAATATTTTAAACATTTTATTTGATACTTGCTTCGCATCAAAATACTAGTATTGTACTGATATGAAAACGAACAGTAATGGTAAACTCTGAGTGAACTTTAAACGGCGGCACTGCACTAAACCAAGGTCAGTAGCTGGAATCCACCTGGAAACCGTGGAATGCTGGAATGAAGTCCGTTCAGTGTCGAGAATTGTAGTTATCGTGGCTACCTTCCTCTATTCCTCGTGTGTGTTGTAACTCGTGTAGTAATTGTCGTTCTGATAGGGTTGGCGAAACTACACCGGCCTGCAGTAGCCACCATCGCAAGTCGAACTCTCTGGATGCCGACTCCAGTGATGCCTCCAGGAAAGCTAACAAGCCACAGACTGTGCCGGTGAGAGAAAGGTGAGCCCGGAATGAAGTTGTAGCTTTAAGGTGGGATTGGACTAGCGTAATACTTAAGTACCATCAGATCTTTAGTGTTCAAAAGATTTGGTATTCTATGAAAAAGAGCCATTCAAAGAAAAATATTTTAAGGGAGGTAAATTCAGAACTTGAACCACTAGCACCTGTGTAGTCGACAAGGACTGCATTATTTATCTCTGCAGAAGATACCAAAGAAATGCTTATACTTGCCACCAGCAACATTGCTCCAGGAATTCACATGGAACAGTAGTTTGACACACAAAGATTGGTTTGCATCACAAACATATATTGTATTTACCTGAAAATAATGAAACTCTGAATAGCAAGCGACCCCAAATGTTTTGATGGTGAGTTGACGAAAAAAGACTTTATCGATTGGAAATAGTGATATAAGAAAATAGCACTTGAAAATTATTGAAATAATAAAATTTATTCCATATTTATTATATCCTTTCTGGCAACATCTTTGTCAGTAAAGTGATTTACATGGTCTCATCTGAAACACCAAGCTGCAGTTAAAACAAAAATAGTGTTTTATGACTTGTTCAAAAACAGGCTGTTTTGAAAGCAAAGAATGTGATGGCAGGGGTTGTTTCATGGTCTGTGCCCATCAATAGTCTCTGGGTGGAACGACCAGGAGGTGGGTGTTGCACGGTATCTTTGTTGCAGGGATTGTGTGGGGGCACTGTGCCCATCAATATTCTCTAAGTGGAACGACCAGGAGGTGGGTGTTGCAGGGATTGTGTGCGGGCACTGTGCCCATCAATATTCTCTAAGTGGAACGGCCAGTAGGTGGGTGTTGCAGGGATTGTGTGCGGGCACTGTGCCCATCAGTAGTCTGGGTGGAACAACCAGGAGGTTGGTGTTGCACGGTATCTGAGTTGCAGGGATTGTGTGCGGGCACTGTGCCCATCAGTATAGTCGCCGCACGGTAAGTTCATACTTTTAGGAAGCCCTGCTTCAAGCTGGGATCTATTTTCAAGGTGACTATGTATCCTTCGGCCAAATATCAACAATAACATTGCCATGTGGAAAACCATGTGACTACCACATGGCAATGTTTTGGTTGGGTAACTGTCAAATAGGGATGTAATTAATGGATAATAAAATTACACTGCAATTTTTATAATTGGTTATTTGTCAATAGAAAATGTCATAACACAATGTTTAACAATTCAAATATTAAATATAAAAAAATCTAAGCAAATTTTTATAGTTTAGAGTTTAAACCCAGCGTGGTGCTGTGTCTTCACATAATATCTATAAAAATTGATGTTAAGTTTTACTAAAGAAATTTTGCTGCTTCGAGATTACTATATCACAAAGTGCTATGGTTGAAAGCATGAAAATTATGTCAGTATCGTTTATGAAGAATTTAACTTTAAGAAATTATTCAGTATGAGGTAGCTATGTAAACTGTTAGTTTCCTAAAGCCGTGAGTGCCAGGCACATCACTGCCATTACATCGAGAGGTCATTTGTGAATAGAAAATAACAAGTTAGTAACACTTTTCTGGCACTACGAACCGAGTCAAGTATCAGTTAAAGGTTACGGCTAACCTACATGTTTTTTGTAATTAGAGGCATTATTTTCTATCAAGCAGAATAAATTTTAAATTCAAATTCTAAGTTATACATTAAACATTTCTGTAAGTGTGTACAGTAGAACCCCGATTTAACGAAGTGCTATGGTTACCGAAAATGTTTACTCTAAATCGATGTTTCGTTAAATCCGATTTTCCGATTTTCAATGACCCCCGCACTCATTATCGCGTCCCTACCGTTTCCATATCGTAGACAGGGTCGACGCTGATATCTTGTGCTGCCGTGCTATCTCAGACTTCGTCAACTTTACATCTTCAACGTCTTTTAATCTCGCTCGTACGGCCCCCGGTTCGTACGTACACCTCGGTCGTACATACAAATTTTCAGAAACCGTGAAAAATGAGGCATAAAATAAAAGTTTAAAAATATGTAAAGTGTAAGAAATACGTTAAAGTGTATTAAAATACAGTCGCAACCTGCAGCGTTTATAACAAATACGAGCTACATACACATTGCGTCACAGTAAAAAATAAAAAATAAAAAAATTGGCCGCAAATTGATGGAAAATTTCCGTCAATAGCGCGCCGTACGCGGAGAAAGGTCATTGTACTCGGTCAGCTGCTATTACAGCGCGGCGTAGCCGCCGGCTGACACTCTTTGTTCGCTGAGCTGCGCAGCACTTATAAAAAACGTATTCCAAAAACTAAACACCGCGCACAAAGCTCTTACTGAGAATAATAAAGCTGTAGCAAACCGTATGTATGTATTCGGTACCGAGTAACAGGTGCGCCATCTAGTAACGAGTAACGAAACATTACACACGGCTGCATCTCGTTACTCGCATTTTTCGTATGTTTTACGCATGCGCGCGCATATTCGATGAATTTGCGTTACAAAGAACGATGTTTGTTTATTAAGTAAAGTATAATTTGGAAATTCGTCGTCAAAGTTTTTTACTGTTTATTAAAGGTATTGTGTGTGTAGACAAAGTTTGAGATTGGAACAGAAACAACGTAAGAAAGCATTGTTTACAAATTAGAAATATGTTTTTATTATCGCGTATTTTCACGTTTTTTTTTTGTTCTTATCTTAAAAGAGATAGTATAAAAAAGCCGCTCTAATGAGATTTAATTGTTTCTTGGTTAACAAAAACTGTTAATTATCAAATATTGTTAATTGTTTATAAAAAATTTATTATTATTATTTATGCGACGTCATACTGTACGCGTACGCAATACGACTCGATTCGTTGCTGCAACATAACATAGCTTGTTATGCGGTATCAGAAGTAACGAGTAATGTAACGTGATACGATAGTAACGAGTACTAATTGTTATAGTAACGAATACATACGGGGACGCTTTTTTTCGTTACTTTTACACCTCTAGAGAATAATGATAATGGTGTATTGGTGTGACGTGGTCACAAGTTGAAAAAACCTGGAGGATGGGAAAGGGAATATTTGGAAACGTGTGATTATTGGCTAGCACTGTTACTATGCGGGCGTGTTTGGAAGATAACGTGGTGAGTCAAGCCAGGGATATTGATGGGGGAGGGGGATGCGGACAAAGAAACCCTTCATGACGTCATGTGTCGCGGACAGTCTATCTATCCAGGCGCGCGCAATGGCACGCACCTATGCAATTCAATTACAGCGCCCGCAGTTTTTAAGCAATTTGAACAACTTTTTTAATTTTTTCGTATTTGGACAGATGATGCAAAGGCACATATTAATATGTAGTACCTCCATTCTATTACTGACACCACAAAGTGTAATTTTTAATAAGATTCCATTACTATTTACTTTCATTTTTTGGAAATTTATATTATTATTTTATTAAATTGGTGTTTTTTTGATGGTTCCTGAAAACCTTTACGTTAAATCGCTGTTTTCGTTAAATCCGTGTTCGCAAAATCGGGGTTCTACTGTATTTTTATGTGTCTATGTGGTTTGTCTCATATAAAAACTATATCACTTAAGTATGTACAATGCAGAAAAGAAAAGAAATTGTTGCCATAAAAAACTTAACTTAAGAATCTGTAACAAAATAAATATATTAAATAAATCGAAACTCAGCAATAAATTATCACTACCATCAATATTATGTTATATCCTGTAATCAAAACTGTTTACACTGCAAGGGTTACTGTTGTGAGGATAATTTTCTTAATGTATTATATTCATTATGCAATGATCTATAGGCCTAATGTATGTATATCTAATTCAAAACAATTTACTACTCAGGTTCATGAAATATATGTGCAATTGGCTTATAATATAAATGTATGTGTATATTTATCCTCAAACTTATGCTTTATTTTGTTTATTGTACTGACAACTACTTTTAAGTGAGCCTACGTGCTGAAAAAATGAAGGTTTAATAATAACAAACAAACAAAAAAAACATTCCATATAGAAGTTACACTGGTGACTTACATGTATGCAAAGTAACTGTGACAAAGTATGTATTAACCCATGCAAAAAATAAATTCCAAGGACATTATAAAAAAATTAATCTTAGATTTTAAAAAATGCAAAAAAGCCTACATATTATATCGTCCACTAGAATTGATACTGTAATAAAACTGATGAAGCTATCAGTATTTTTATCAAAAATCTACTAATAGTGTGTGTACTAGCCAAAAAGAATTAGCTACCAACTACAATGTAAAAATTCCTACCTACGCAAACTCAAATGGATCATTAAATGCAGCTTAAAAGCAATAATTTAAAAAAAAAATTATCATACCGATTTTATAATCTCTAATGTTTACCAAACATACGGGTATTTTTCGCAAAACAAAAGATTATAATAATTTTCAGAAAGACTGCACTAAAATGTAAACACAATTATACATTTTTTACTTGAATTAAATTAATAATATACATTAATTGCTATTTTTTTGTCATTGAACCTCCTCCTCCTTGATGTTGTGGGTTGAAAATTCTTACAAATGAAAGAAAACGCTACGCATTGTTTACACAATTATGTTTACAGTATTTAATTGTAGGCCTATACTGACCTCTAGGGACCTATGTATTATTTAATGTGCTGTCTTGAACAGCCCTGCAACCTTTTCCACGGGTGCACAGCAGATAAATCCATTACCTAATATATAACCGAAAATATAAGAACGTGTCTGTTTGTAATTTGCCCGACATTCAAAACAAGAAAGCTGCGAGGAAGGTACTTTTACACTATTTTACAAACATGCCCCAACCTAACGGAACGTTTTCACGCACATACTTTCATAACGTGTTAATTAGTCACCCACTTTTTCACGGTCGTGACGCCCAGATCTAGAAGAAATGCTGTCATTTCTGCGACATCACCCTGTTCCAGTTGACCTGTATTCATTAACATCGTAACTCTTCGTGCCACGTTGATAATATCTTGCTGTCCAGTTGTCTCCTTCTTTACATTCATTTTAATAACCTAACAAACCGTAATAACTAACACAAAGTTACACTGTAAATGAAATAGTTCACAAGTTACAATTAAGACAACCCTTTAAAATTAGAAAATTAATTAGTACACAAATACACTGGATGTTTTCGGAAAATCAGAAGTCGTTTTGAGCAAACAAGCGTTCAACATGGCTCGGGCCGACACACAGTTACGTAGGTGATTCATCCGCAACAGCTTGCAACGTCATCTGTAAACAAAATAACTTAACTTTCGTATATATTAAACAATATTACTCCAGGATCTGGAAGTAAACATATGTGAAACATTTTAAGCAATATTTATCGTTATTTCAGCTGTTCAAAATTACATACTAAGGAACTATTTCTTCAAGTGTGTAGCCAACATACCGATAAATATCGTTGCCACGCGTGTTTAAAAACTTACATATAAAATTAACAAATACAAATTATTTCAGTATTCATACACACGTACGGAAACGTAATAGCTTGATAAATTGTCGTCCTATTTTGTTTATTTATTTGTCAAACAAATTGCACAATAGTAAACCAAATATTCTTAGTTCCATTTTTCAACAGTTATTCCCAAAAGTACAAACTTACAGTGCGGCGACTATAGTCTGGGTGGAACGACCAGGAGGTGGGTGTACACTGTATCTTTGTTGCAGGGATTGTGTGGGGGCACTATGCCCAACAATATTCTCTAAGTGGAACGACCAGTAGGTGGGTGTTGCAGGGGTTGTGTGCGGGCACTGTGCCCATCAGTAGTCTGGGTGGAACAACCAGGAGGTGGGTGTACACGGTATCTTTGTTGCAGGGATTGTGTGGGGGCACTATGCCCAACAATATTCTCTAAGTGGAACGACCAGTAGGTGGGTGTTGCAGGGATTGTGTGCGGGCACTGTGCCCATCAGTAGTCTGGGTGGAACAACCAGGAGGTGGGTGTACACGGTATCTTTGTTGCAGGGATTGTGTGGGGGCACTATGCCCAACAATATTCTCTAAGTGGAACGACCAGTAGGTGGGTGTTGCAGGGATTGTGTGCGGGCACTGTGCCCATCAGTAGTCTGGGTGGAACAACCAGGAGGTGGGTGTACACGGTATCTTTGTTGCAGGGATTGTGTGGGGGCACTATGCCCAACAATATTCTCTAAGTGGAACGACCAGTAGGTGGGTGTTGCAGGGATTGTGTGCGGGCACTGTGCCCATCAGTAGTCTGGGTGGAACAACCAGGAGGTGGGTGTACACGGTATCTTTGTTGCAGGGATTGTGTGGGGGCACTATGCCCAACAATATTCTCTAAGTGGAACGACCAGTAGGTGGGTGTTGCAGGGATTGTGTGCGGGCACTGTGCCCATCAGTAGTCTGGGTGGAACAACCAGGAGGTGGGTGTACACAGTATCTTTGTTGCAGGGATTGTGTGGGGGCACTATGCCCAACAATATTCTCTAAGTGGAACGACCAGTAGGTGGGTGTTGCAGGGATTGTGTGCGGGCACTGTGCCCATCAGTAGTCTGGGTGGAACAACCAGGAGGTGGGTGTACACTGTATCTTTGTTGCAGGGATTGTGTGGGGGCACTATGCCCAACAATATTCTCTAAGTGGAACGACCAGTAGGTGGGTGTTGCAGGGATTGTGTGCGGGCACTGTGCCCATCAGTAGTCTGGGTGGAACAACCAGGAGGTTGGTGTTGCACGGTATCTTGGTTGCAGGGATTGTGTGGGGGCACTGTGCCCATCAGTAGTCTCTGGGTGAAACGACCAGGAGGTGGGTGTTGCACAGTGTCTGTGTTGCAGGGATTGTGTGTGGGCACTGCCCATCAGTAGTCTGGGTGGAACGACCAGGAGGTTGGTGTTGCACGGTATCTGAGTTGCAGGGATTGTGTGCGGGCACTGTGCCCATCAGTAGTCTGGGTGGAACGACCAGGAGGTTGCTGTTGCAGGGATTGTGTGTGGGCACTGTGCCCCTCAGTAGTCTGGGTGGAACGACCATAGTGGTGGGTGTTGCACGGTATCTGCAGTCTCCGGGGTTCGTGGGTTGCAGGTTCCGCTGCATAGTGCCTTACCCCCCGAACAGCGAGTACGAGCTGGAGCTGCGCGTCGGCGACATCATCCATGTGCACAAGAAGAGGGACGACGGCTGGTACAAGGGCACGCAGCAGCGCACCGGCCGCACCGGGCTCTTCCCGGCCAGCTTCGTCGAGTGCTTGTGAGGCCGCGGCGCGTGCGTGCTCGAGTCGTGCGTGTGACGCGCCGCCGGCCGTGCGTCGCCGTCTCCCCTCCTCTCTCACGCGTGCAAGTCGCACCTCCTCGAGATGGACCAGATGTTTCCAACAACAAGACAGTGGATTAGTGGATTCAATTTTGTTTCGGTGAAAATCCTTATATTCATAACCCAGTGAGGACGTTTCACATCATCTTCCAGTGTTAATGTCATCTGGAATATTTCTATTTTAAAAATACTTATATTTTTTTTCTCTTTGAAACTTTTGTCATTGCACTATAGTATCCTGTTTCTTAAAAAACCAAAAGTCTTGAATATATATATAATGTATAGAAGTCGCGAGCTCCAGGTTGAATTTTCTGGCCAGTTTCGCGGAAGAATTGTTCAATCGCTGGGGTATCGACGGTGTACGCCCCAGGTGGTCTTCGACCGTACCAGGGCTAACCAGTCCAGTCGTGCCACCACCCCTTCTCCACCCGTCCGGCCCCTTCGCTGGTTCAAAAATTCCAGGCAGTGCTTACGAGCGCCGCCAGGCGACCTTTGAAGAGAAGCTTTCTTTATGCTATTTTTTGTACCCGATTAACTTTGTATCAGGCCTACATTCAGTTTTGAATTTAAAATATGGTTTGATTATTAAAAGTTAAAAACCTACTTACTCAAACTTTATTTCACACTGATGATTTTAAAATGTCAAACGTTCTAAAGGATAAGAAGTATCCATACATAGGTTATCCGAATGCGAGGAACAGTTCATGAGGCACATCTATGTTCCATTTTTTTTTAGTGTAAGACAAGGACAACTGCAATTTATACAAAAGAAATGTTAAGAAATTATCTGTAGGTGGCTGAATTTTTCAGCTCAACAACACATTTCTGGTTCCCCATTTACTTAATAAAAAATGTGAATAAACCACCAAAAAAAAAACTAGTTACTTGAAGACAAGATGAAAAGCAATTTATAACAACAATTTTATACAGGTACTGCATAAAACAAGGGTTCCAACTGCCACGCAAAAAAATCCGTACGAAGGTGGATCTACGTCATGAATTTTGCTCCTGGGAACACTCTCTACTTGACAGAAAAATTGAGAGCTAAAGGAAATTTCATGTCACTGCACGAAAAATAGTGTGTACTAGATTCTTTAAAGAAAATCTATTTGTGTTTCAAATATTATCGCATACGATCATAACTTGTAAACTAACCGCCCACCTTGTCAATAATCTGCCCCTCCACTCGGCAAAAAGAAACAAAATCCATGGAATGAGAGAGAGAAACAGAATACAGCCCGTGACCTTGAGTCAAGCGATCTTAGAGCTCTCTTGCGTGCGAGCTTCAAACCACTAGTACTTTCTTTTTCTATTGGGGGAGCTTGCAACTGCCTCATTTTTGGATCCCAAAATTGGCAGAATAAATCGTATTCCATTGCGACTTCTATACATTATATATATTCTGTGGCAACAGCTCATCTTAACAGTGTAAAATGAACCTTTGTTACTTGCACCGTCGTACATTATAATATTATATGGACATGTATATATGCCCCCGTTCCAGTAGCGGATCAGTTCTCATTAAAGATCTTGTTAAAGATTGGCATCTTTGGTCTCGTGGCTGCTTCTTTGAAGGATGTGGGTGGCCGGGTATTGATATACTTTAGCGTCACTGTACGTTCTGATTACTGTCAACTCGTGTGTATTTTCCACAAGGTTTTTCTGTTAACCTGCGAATGAAACTGTTCCCTTTCATCTACTGTAAACTGTAAGTATAAATTAGTACAATGAAATATTTCAGGATTTGTGTGTTCTGAGTGGGCACAAGTCTTGTTTAAAGTGGCTGGTACGCGCTCAGCCCTTTGGAAGCGAAGTAGCAGCTACCGTCATCACGTTGGAAGACACTTCTAACAGATGTACATCTACCACTGGATGGCAATAATGGCTGTCAGTCTGCAGCTAATACAAAAGTGTTCAGAATTATTTATTTGCAGTTAAGACTGGTTTTGCAACTATACTATCCTGTTCTGCAGATTTGTAACAAAATTTTTTTGTGAGTTTAGGTAGTTTATGAAAGTGGACGTTTTTACGCAGTTTTGTGAGCAAATCTAATTTGGAAACTTCTTAGGAATTAGCCATCTCTGGTGATTTTAGAAGGGCAAATAATGTCTCTCAAAGATAATCTTCTGCAACAAGAGTTTTATTTTCAAGCTACAATAAAAAAAATGATAAAATCAAACAGATGTTCAAATTCAAGGCCATGCTTTTGAGAAAGCCATATTGCTTGCAAGGAATGCTTAAAGAACCAGTTCAGCAGCCAAATTGTACCTCTTTCACACAGGCAGCAAAACTTCGTAGTGCAGTAAAAGTCAAGATGTGCCTAGGAAGTCATAATTGAGTGTTTATTTGTAATTGATTATTCCCTATCACTATCAGTTATCTTTGGTAGTAAAATTATGTCCTCCACATGTTCAACTTCTTACATTCACCTCTGAACGTGTGGGAGGTTACTGTGTCTGCAACAAATTTTTCTGACATTGATTTGCCCGTAGAATTGTGTGCCACTGTGTGTATCTCTGGAAAGTCTCATTACTAGCTTTCTCAGTTGGTAACTTGTTCCAACAAATCTGCCCAAATGTCCATTGCAGGTTTAATGTTTGCATTCAAGAGTACCAGTGTATCCAATTTTTTTGCCTTGAATATGACTTATTTTCATAGCCCATATCTATGAGGAGAAAAGTTGTTTATGATTTATATTAGAGCTGTACTGATTTACAAAATTTTGCTGATATGCCGATACAACGGTTGCTCATTCACAGATTCCGGACCGATACAGGATTAAAAAAATATAAATAAATAAATAATTAATAAAACTTTGGTTTAAAAAAATTGTATAAATTTACTAAATTACCCTAAATAACTCATTCTGAGAAAAGCATTCAATGCAAATGCACATGTATTTTAGTTTATAAACGGAACATTATCTCTTTTTTTAACTCATATTTTTAGCTTGTTATCATTTGTTTGTTGACAACCCTATAGTTGCTTATTGAAACATGAATTTACTAATGTAGGCTGAAAAATTTAATTATTTAATACGTTAATTCTATAAAATAAGAATAATAGGTAACTATTAAATATATTGATTCACAAAATATGAAGTTTAAAAAAAAATTAATTAAAAATGTGCAAAATTGCGAGACTTTGTACATGTTTATAATTCAAGAATGGGAATGCCAGTACCATCTTAATGCCTGCGCAGCAAAAATATACAGCACAAAACATTTGGACAGAAACCTTAGTAATTCTTGCCCTTGGTAATATAGGACAACAGTAAAAATTATTTAAGTTATGTGAAGTCCTATATTATTTGGGATAATTTTTTTAAATTTAATTTTAAAAACTTTAAGTAAGTTAATCTAAAAATGTCTCCATCACAATATTACATTCTTATTGAACTTTACTGTGCTGATGATATATTTAAGATTTATTAGATTCTGGAAAGTTATTAAAACATACGGTGTTTAAGTTTGCACACGTAGCTAAGATGATGCAAGTTCAAAGTATGTAGTAAGTAGTACAAATAGTGAAAAGGGTACCGATGGATTTTTACGTTATGACGGGCACTTTCATTTTTCAATAATATCAGGTTAAAATTAACACGTGTATTGTGAATTCGCAGAAATGCCGATTCAACTAAATTTCAGCAAAATCGGCTTCTGCCAATTCGTATCGACACAGCTCTAGTTTATATTAATTTTCATGAATGCCTGTCTCATTTTACCCTAATTTGCAAGTACAAAAAATTGGCTTGGTTGTGTGCTGAGTTATGTTTCCAATATTTTTTGTAACCAGAAACTAATTTTCAAGCAGTGCAATAGTAGAATGTTTTTCAGTTTTATTTTGATTAAGAATTTATTTAATTTCCGTAGTCAATTGCGTGTTGTGTAAAAAGTGATTTAAAGTGATTGCATGTTGTCATGTTACTGTTTTATTAATTAGTTTCATTTAATGAATATTCATGTGATATTTTTTTAGTATTTACTTAGCGTATGGAATTAAATAATGCCATGTAAAGAAGTTGTGCTGCCAGTAATTTTGTATTTGTTTTAACACAATTATCTTTTTTTTTATTTTTTTATTGTGATACTAAACAGTCTGAAACATGTACATTGTAGCATGTGATTTTCTGATTGTTTACTACTAGTTATAGTTTTGTATGTACATATATCAAGATTCATATTTAAAAGAAATGATAATTTACTACTAATGCTGTTTTACATAAGTGTATGTTTCTGACACAATTTTTTTAAATTTAATTTTTAAAATAACTCAAAAATGTTACCCATTTGTGAGCACAGTAGTATTTTTTTTTATTATAATTTTCAGCCATAATAAAATGAAATATTTCAGAGAAGTGCCAGTAGTTTTTTTTTGATATCTCAGAGCTGGTGTTGCTGAGGTGGATAGTACAGTGTTGATGTCATTCTTGCCTTAAAAAAATTTATTACATTTCACATTAATTTTTTTTTTACATGATAGAGTTGTCAATACAAACACTACATGATCACCATAAATGAAGTACATCTATGCTGTCTTAAAATTGTAGCTCTCCAATCCTAGATTGGCAACGTTTGTGCCTCGAATAATCTCGCAAAAAGTCCCAACACATTCGGTTGCAAAGTGGTCTAAGGACTTCAGTATCAATCTGTATCTACTTAATAGCAAAGAGATAAAACTAATGTGTAATATTTGCGTGAAAAAGCTGCAACTAAAATTTTTTCACTCACACGTGCTTTACGTACTTCAGGCAATATTTCTTCTAACAAGTAAAATAATTTAGTTCCCAAAATATTTCTGTACTGTAAATTAGTTTTAATTCTTAGGATTGAATGTTATAATACATCACAAATATATAATCTGCTGTCTTCAGCTGCTAAGCGATATGTTTGCATTTTTTTAACAAAAAAGAATGACCTGTACCAAACACTACTATGTGCTATTTTGATTATGTTACCTTATTGCAAATTTTATGGTTTATATGTTATTTTTCAATCATTGTAAACTAGACTGCTAACAGTGTAAAACTGAAATTGATAACAATCATGTACCCATGTTTGATATATGGTCACAGTTTACCTTTCAGAGTAATTTAAACGCTTAAAAGTTTTGATTCTGAATTTTTGAGCGTTTCAAACTTGAGATGGAATCATTTGCAAATCTTTTAATCTTGTGTTGAATTTTACTGAAGTAGTGTTTATATTTGAGTCAAGTAAAATTTGCTCAGTTACGTATGCATATTCTTTGTGTTTCCCCCCATCAACCCAGTGGTTATTTAAACGTGCGCTGTACAGTTGAGATCCCAACTCAATGGTGAAGTAACTACTGGTATGTTAACCACAGTGATTTTTTTTTGCACCTAAGCAACTTATAATTGGTTTATTTAGCTAGTTGAAAGGGTCAATTTTGTTTCTTAAATAATATTGATTTAATTCTATCATTTCAAATTTATTTTTTACTGCTCAAGTGAATAAATTTTAATATAATTTCAGGGTGTCCATATTCTTAAGAAACTTTAGGAAAGTCCTGGAAATTTCTATTAATTTGACTATTAGGGCATTTTTTTCTCCAGATGTTTTAGTGCTTAGTCATTCTATAAAATGGTATTTGCAAAGGTTCTGTTTGTAATAAAGCAAAAAGAGAAGTAGGCTGCTGTAGTGATGGTGGAGGATTTTTTTTTTAAATTGCATATTAGTAGGTTTAAATATTATTAGTATTTGTCGAAGAATTTGAAATTTTAGACGGTGTAATTTTTATTACAACCTTGTGTGAACACACTGAAATTGTTAATGCTCTATTTTTACGCAGTACTTAACCATATTTAATTGTTTACCCATCTCTTTAATCCTAAAATGCAAATCCCTTTAATATTACAGTATTTCTATAGTCTATGGTGACATCTCTTTTTCCGTAAGCTCTTCCACGGAACTTGCAGTTACCAACTCTCTCGAATGTTGCCAATGGCCGATTGCTAAAGCAAAGTAGATTACTGCACGGGCCACCAATATGGCAGCCGCTAATTCTATTGGCAGCAACTATCGCCACCACTACAGTGAAGGAATCTTCAGCTGACTTTACGTAGAATGAGGTCGGCTTTTCAGTTATGAATATTGGATCATAACTTCGCGCACTCATAAAAGACAAGAGGGCTCTGGAAACTGTTCGTCAGTAGGGACAAGATTATGTGGTGAATTGTGATAAAACCAAAATAACAGAAAAATGTGTCCATACACCACATAACACCGAAATTCAATAATCTTGAAACTAATCAATATTTTTAAGCAAAACTTAACTCTAATGACAAATATTTAAATACGGTATTAAATTCAATGAAAGTAATTTATTCCGGATTATGTTTCTACCACAATTTAATAAAAACAGACTGGACAAAGTTTACTTTTTTAAATCTTGCAATTGTTATTACTCATTTTAACATTATGACCTTAGGACATTTTTCAAACATAGATGTACTTAAGGGCGTATATTTTATTAAAGTACAACATGAAACTGTTTTGGAGAAATTAGTATCATGGAACATTTAAGTACCATATTTTTTCATTAATATGCTCTCTCTTTTAATAAAGAGAATTCATAAAAAATAAAAACAGTAACACCCAAAATCTTTTGTGTTAAAAATAGAAAAATGAAATTGGCCTGAAAAATAAAACCATCATCAATTTTATGAACATAAGGGAGATCATTTTTAACTCAGTTCCTTGCTTTTGAATTCTGTTGCGTGGAAAAAGAGGCCATCTATGAACAGAATGTCCAGCATCAGGGAACAACGTGAAACTGTCAGTGAGTTTTTAATTTTGGGGCAGGGAAGTATTCAGGGGAACATGTCATGTGTTACATTAAGAAATTTACTAAGTCAAATGATTATATGAAGGATCTTCCTGCATCTCTAATCCATTAACTGCATCATGCTTATTGAATTTCGGTTTAGTCTTTGTTGCAATGCTTGTGTGCAGTGTTTTTTTGATCTGTGAGGTTGAATTCCATCTCGGACTGTGTTGCAAGAAGTGTCACTTTGCGATAAGTTTCCAGGTGCTCATTACCATATAAACAGTCGCAACAGTGAATAATTCTTAGGTACTTTGTTACTGTGGCAGTGTTAGGAATTTGCGCAAAAAATTATATTGTTTACTTTTTATGGAAATAATATACGGCATGTTTCAGTCTGGTAAAAAATGATAGACCTGGAAAATTCTGGTTATTCTGTTTGTGGAATATTTTGACAAAGTATTTTGTGATAGATACAGAATGCCAACATTTGGAGATGTAAGGTGTATATACAAGGGTAAAAAAACAGGCTCAAGCTAAGTTTCATCCTAAAAATAGCTCTACCCCATCTTACATGCAACAGCAGCTTAAGTACCACTGGGTGTGGGAACTCACGCAAAAGTGACATTAGTAGTCACAAGACGTCTCACAAGCTAGTAGCATCTTTAAGTTCTTTAAGCTTTAAGTTAATTCTCATTTTGCACATTGTAAATATGGTACATTGTGTTTGCCTGCATTGGGTTTAATCTTTCCGTAAAAGAAACTTAATAGCCATTTTTATTTTACATGTTAAAACAATATTATATAGATAGTATTTTATATTTTGAGTTAATTGTGTACTAACTAGCCTCTAACTTCAGTTATGATAGGATACTGAATAATCACGCTAACTACTGCCATACAGCAGCTATTTTAGTTGTGTAACTTATTTGCTACCTGATTAATTTATTTAAGTGCCACCATCCCGAGTTTTTGCAGCTAACAACTTGTACAAACCATTTGTTGTTGAAGTATGCCAAGTGTTCTCATGTACGTACTACTAAGTTTCTTTTACCAATTCTGTGGTTTGCCATGTGTACACATAGGAAATTTTTACATTAAAAATAATACTGTACATTATAATTGTATTGTATATGCTGAGCATAATTATTTTTTTAAATAATTTGTGTTTTTTATTTCAATGTAATGTTCAGTTGACTTAAAATAGAGCTGAGCTAATCACCCATTTGTCAGTTGTGCTAATACTGATTATTTATTACCAATCGTAAAGTTTTTGACGTGACAACGTCTAATAAATCGATGAACGCCAGCTGCACGCACAAAAAAGTGTCCCGTTACGCACATTGTTCCGTTACGCTGTGTCCTTTTACACTAATTGTTCCGTTACGCTGTGTTCCGTTACGCTGTCGGCGAGTGCAGTAATAATAGGTTATGTTACAATTGACTAAAAAAATTATGGTGATTCATGTAATTGATGATGGATATTTGATTACAGTTTATTTATATGAAAACTTGTTCATAATTATATTTAAACTTTGAAGCTAAACACCAGTTTTTAAAATTAATTACAAGTCATTTACACGTGAACTGTTTCGTCGACTGTTTATAAAGTGAAGTGAAAAGTTAATGTGGTTTTCATTGCTTATTACAACAATTTCGGCAATAAAGGTTAATTATTCTTGCATTTTAAAAATCTAATTACTAGTATAATTTCATGTATTTATTCTTTTATTATTAAAATAAAAATGATTCAATTTTATTCATAAAAGTATGCAATCATTTCATCAATGTTTTGTTATGATGTTGTCACGTTAAACTATCGTCCGTAAACCGACTTTACAGACAACCAATTTTTTTTTTTTTTTTAAGCTGACTGGCACATTTCACTTTTCAAAACATGTGTATTCAGTCAATTTGTTTTTATTTTTTACTTAGATATTTTAACTTCTGATTGACAATAATTGTATCTGTCTGATGCAAATATTCATTGCAAGAATGAAATACCTAATAAGTGTAATAATAATAAAACATGAAATTTTATATTTTACATTTTTGAAGTTGCATTATTTTCGAGTTACTACATAAATAAAAACAGTTCAATCATTAATGAGTACCTAAAAATATTGTTTTTTTTTCATACAAAAATGAAGGTGCATGATCATGCTGCAATGCAGATAGTTGAGCTAACTTGAGAGAGAGAGAGAAAGAAAAAGAGAGGGGAAAAATAATTGCACTAGATTAATTTTTTCTTCTTCATATCACATGGTGTGTACATACCTAAGTACCAAAAAAATTAAGGAAACTGAATGATAGGTCAACCAAGTTACAAAAAAAAATCCTTAATTATTACAGTAATGGTGCTGGGAGTGTTTATTTCGACACCTCAGATCATCCTATCGTGTTAAAATTACTTCTGAGAAGCATTTGACTTTCTAACCCTGTGATTTAAAATATATATATATTTTATTAATTTTAATTAATATTATTAAAAATTTTATTAAAAGGGATTCTCTTTGTAGTTGCGCATAAACAATTGGAAGTTTTAAAAAACAGCTCTAACTTGTATTCCGACAATTTGTCTATATAAATGTCTTCCAACACACAAAGCCAGTATTTCTGTGCGTCTTAGGCTAGCCAGCAGTAGCCGCTGATACTCATCGGAGTATGCACCCTCTCTCTGTGTTCTGTAGAACATCTCCATTCATGACGTGATACAGCAACGTTGTTGTAATTCAGGATTTTTTCGTAACTTCATTGACCAGCCATTCAGTTTCCTTACTTTATTGGTACTTAAGTACACACCCTGTGATATGAAGAAGAAAAAATTAATCTAGCGCAATTATTCCCCCCCCCCCCCCCTTCTGTTTTTTTATTTTTATTTTTTATCTCGTTAGCATTGTTTTTCTCGGTGATGGGCAAGACCTTCTGAAACATTGCCCAATTCTCACTGATTGGTTTACAACAGTCAGCCCAGCTCTATTTAAAAATAAATTTAGTATTTTTCCAATGAGAATAATGTAGACATGTATATTATGTATAGTTATGGATTATTATTTATGAATTTATGGTAGTGTACAGTCTTTAAATTTATATTTTGAAGGTCTTTTGAAGTGTGTGTCAATAAGTTTTAGATTTAATTTTTGTTAAAATTGGTGCATAGTAGTATTAGTTATTTATTTATTGATGAAAGGACAGGGCAGACTTTAGTTATAAAGTTCCCATTCATATTTTTACAGCCCTTGAACACAAATCTGCTCAAAAATAATTGTAATGTTAAGGAACTTGAAAGACATCCATTCACTTGCGTTGTCACAGTTTTTTTTTGCAGCTTCTGAAGGTACGTTTCCCTCAACTTGTCGGCTCAGTGCTTTGTGCCATTTAGTTGGGTCGCAAGTAAATTAAACAAGCTTACAATCCCAGATTGAAAACTAGGTTTAAGCGTTTCTTCCCAGCATATGTTCCACTTAGCATAGGTACATAAAATAATGGCTCACATCAATCTTGTATGACTTAACATTCTTTGAAAATGTAAATGGTTCCTACATATTACCACAATGAACTTTTAATATGCCACCAAGTAGAACTTCTAGTTGGATGTTGTGTATGGGATTAGTGTTCATGACTGAGCATGCACCAAGTTTTTCAGTTAAATTACGGTAATATATTTTCAACAAGTACTTGGCTAGTCCTGGTTAATAAGTTATAATTCCTTTCAAAAATCTTTTCACAGTACAGTATTTTACTCAATGTTTGTAATGTGATGGCTTTTCTGTGGACTAGAAGATAACAGAATACTTGGGATTGTAAACTTGCATGTTGTTTTTTAGTTCTACAAGGAAGAAGTCAAGGTGTAAAATCTATAAGTTACACTGAACTGGGAGGTTATCTACTCTTTGTACTTTCATCAAATGTGTCTCTCTTATCAAAAACATGTCACGTAAGTGTAGCCTTTATGTATAAATTATATTTAGTGTAACCTTAGAAATTCTTGCTCTAGGTAATTTAGGACAAGTGTCAAAAAATATATATTTTGGCACTAGTGTTTAATACTTTGTACTTTGTTAACTACGTAATGGTAATTTATCTAAATTAAGTTCTCTCAGATGTATGGTGTAATTATTGGCAGAAAGCTTCTGGGATACCATGTACCCATAGAGAAGGTTAAGGTAAAAAAAAAAAGCATAAAGTTTTGTCTTTTGCAGCTCTCAATATTAAAAAATAAATATTTTACCGACATTGTCTCATACTGCAATAGAATCTGTTACCCTTGTCTTAATATTGTCATAGTGTTAGTCACAAGTGTGGCTAACTTGGAAATTAAGGATGGAACTAAACACTACTGAAGACCCGAGGCTGTAAAGAAACAGTCCAGGGTTTGACAACATTCACAATTTTTTGGATCATCAAAAATTTACTCTTAACATTTATTTATTGCAAATGTAGTTGTTTTAGTTGTGTGTTAGTTAATAAATTATGACCTCATGCTCTTGGAGACATGGTATATAGTTGTAAATCAGTACATGATGTGTATTGTTTTATGTTTAATTTCCACTTCAACTTCGTTTTACAAATTTTCAGATAATTTACAGAATGCTGTTTATTAATTTTAAATCTTTTAGTCAATTTTAATTTGTTGGTGGAAGGGGAATTTCTGTAAATGCTGTATTGTATATTTATAAATTGTTGATCAATCGTAATTTATTTTGAAACTCGCCACATTGCATTGCAACTTGCCTCCAAGTGTGCATCATGTAATGCAAGAATTTGTGTGCAATAATCGGTATTACTGTATCATATGTAATGTACAATTAATGTATTTGTAAATTATTGTAGGAAATTTTATTTATTGTAATGATGTTAGAAATTTTTTACGATTTTCCACTGTATTTTCTATGTGTATAATGAAGGCACATGAACTTTGTATAAATGATTTTAGTCTGAATTTGTGCCTCATGTGTTAATATTCAATGGTCTTTAGTAAACACTTTAATAATTGTAATGCTATTATAAATATGCCATTTTAAAGTCAAATGACTTTAACATGTAGACTTATGGAAAACAACATTCAGAGTGTGTTATGTACATATCATCCTATGAACTATGATGTCTTTAAACTGTCATGTAATAATCACTGTCCTCTTACATGTTTTTAAAATATAAGCCAGTTTAATCTATTTCAGTGTAATGTTAAGTCATATTTAAACATTTCTATATTAAGAATTGTTTTGACCCAGTTTTTGTGTGTACAGTGTTCGAACAATATACTTTATACTAGAAGAAAGAACAACATTTTATTCACATTGCAACCCTCTGTCACTAACTATCATGCTTGTTCTAACATTAATTAAATTAAAGTGAAGTGAAAATTGAATAGTTGTACTGGTAGAATTAAATATTAGATTGGAGCCCGGTGGGATACAGTATAACATTACACCAAATAGTCGAAATTAGTTCACTACTATCGCAAAACAGTAGCGGAATGATCTCTTCCACAAATGAAAATACGAATATCAGACATTAAACAGGTAAGAAACAGCTATTTTTTTCTTTCATATCATGTATCTGTTTTAAAATAAACAATATTGGTTAGGACCATTGACTATATCAACAAATAAACACGTGAACAGTTATGCTATAATTTCTTCAGATAAAAATTCCCTATCCTGCCCAGTTCTATTATAAATATCTGCATGTGTTATAATAAGCTCCATTAATGTGATAATGGGATTGGTTGTAGAGAAGTGAACATATTAAGGCGATTGGTGCACGGTAAAAAACGGTCACAGGCCCGAAAACAATGAATTTTGTATCATATGATCATTAAAGTGTCTAGATGCCTATGTGGGTGACCGTTACTATGTACATGGTGGCCACTCACAGTCACCAAAAATATTCCCTGATTTTTCCCTGATTTCCCTGATTAAAAATTCAAAATTTCCCTGATATTTACAATTACAAAAAAAACCTACTTTTGATGAAATAATATAATATTATAAAAATTAATTACTCACATTTTAGCACCCTACTGTATTTTCTTCATTATATACATACGGAAGTTCGTTAAATAACATAATACATTTTAAATATGTCACTTTACATTATAGCGTCCCTTTCAATGACCTGCAGTCTGTGTTTTGTTTTATGTCTAGAGACCGGAAAAATTCGCGATAAGCTAAAATACAAATAGTTATACCTCAGTGCTGCCTCTGCTATTGGCTCATTACTCACCTGGATGACTCTGGGCCAATGAAAAACACCTGACCAAAGCTTTATCGAATCACAGGCTGCTACGCTGGAACGTCTCAGCAGCCAATGAGTGGGTGACATTTGACCGAGAGTACGCAGAACTATGGAGTTAATCCTACAGGTCATTGAACCCGCCAATTTTTTCCTGTCCCTAGTAATGGGGTATTTCAGTGGCAAGCGCTCAAACATTTATTCGCACAAATTTTGATAACTGTTCTTACATTCATTTTTGAAGTGTAACATTTCTAGTTGTGAATATGTCTTAGTACTCTCAACAAGGGATAACAGTACAGTGCAAATTTTACCTTGTGTTTGATTTAAAAATGAAACAACTAATGGATAAATCTTCACTGCATTACAATCAGTACTACCATCTGTAGCTAAAGCAAATGGTCCACTTACTAAAGATTCAACAGTTTCAATTATGTTTCACCAGCCATATACTTCACTAAGGCAGATGTTTTTGTTCTCGCACAGCTGTATTTCTGTGCAATTTTTGAGTCCGGAAACATAGCTCTATATAAATTACCCGAATGATCGGCTACTGCTATCGGTAAATTGTGTTCTACCAAAAAACTTGTAAACAATAACTCTGCGTTTATTACTTTCGTTTCTTCAGATGTAGCGAAAAACGACGATATAGATTTATTGCTCGTCACGGCTTTAAAATGTTCTGCATGTTTCTTTGATTCAATATGCCGTCTACAGTCATCCCTTCCACCATGTGCAATCGAAAAGTTAAACGTGCATACAACACAAACAAAACGTGTGGCGTTCCAAAACATTTGAAGATGACAAGCATGGCCATTCTTTTCAATAGTTTGGTCGAAAGTTCTGAAGAATAACGTTCTTTTTTTTTTTTGCCCCAGATACACATTGTTTTGTCACACGTTTCATTTATACAACCGGCACTGAAGAACACAACACTATCGAACAACATAAAATGGTTTCACGTCTGTAGACACGACAAAAAAACACTGTGATGAAAAAAATGGCTTTCAAGAAAGTAATTAACACAACACAGGTTAGCCAAAGTACCGTACAAAAATTATCATGATGTAAGTAGCTAACAAACGAAAAGTCCGAGAATATGTACTAGTTTTATCGTACAACGGACGTAATACCGTACGATTTCTATTACAAAACACAAGAATTAATCTACTTATTTCGACAGTACATGCGCACATTTATTAGTTCCGTTATCTGCGCAACCACGTGATGTATTCGAACTGTGTTCACGAAGCACGCACACCAGAAACGGAATTTTTTTCCGTTACCCAGCAGCACAAAGCCTCGTTTCCGTAACAAACCAGCGATGTTCCGTAATTCTGTGTTAAATCCGTAATAATTACGTAAAATCCGTAATGGTTGCAGCTCTGCGGAAATATACATGACACAAAAAATTCCCGGTTATTAAAAAAATTCCCTGACATTTCCCTGATAATTCCCGATCAACGTGATTTCCCTGATAAATCCCGGTTTTCCCGGTGAGTGGCCACCCTGTATGTAGGGAGGTCAGGAGCTTAGTTCCAGCTCGTCAGTGGCGAGATGGCCTTCATACGGGTGGTGGTGGTCGCTCTGCGGCCTGCCATCTAGCGGTAACTAACAGAACCTCGAAGGTTGTATCTCGCTCTCCCTCTAACACACAGCCGATACGGTTCTATCGTGCCCGGAGGAGGGGAAGGTTTAGCAGGTTTCTCTTTCACTCATCCTTCGCCATGGGGAGGCGGAATGGATTATTTTTTTGTTCGCAACTGCGCACGTCATGTGGCCACTCCCGCACTCTTCTCACTCAACTCGCTCGTTCTCTCACACCATTTCAATAAATCTTTTCAAATCTTCAACATCAATACTTTAAACCATTGCGCTTCCTACGGATTAATTATATTTCATACACGTGCCCGAATTCAGCTGCAAAAAAATAAAACAGGTAGTCAATTTTTTTCTTCAAAAACCTTCCGAAACACTGTGTGTTAAAAAACATTCTGAAAGCCCATTTTTCTAGATAAATGGAAATTCTAAATCACCTACGCCACAAGGAAACATTGTGCTTTAATATTATGTAAAGAAAACACCTCTTAGTTTTATAGTTATGTAAAGGTGGTGTGATATGTTTTAGATGTCGCACCATCTTATCATCCATGTAGAAGAGTTACCCGAAAAGCTAACAAAACTATTGCCATGGAAATGGAAATATGGTTAAGGAAATATTTTTAAAATGTTTGTAAACAGTAAACAACATATAAAAAATCTTATAACTGTAAAATTAAAATACAAACAACCCTATAGCAAATTTAATTTCAAAATGAAAAAGTCTACAATAATGTTTACAAGAAACTAAATTGCAATAGCAATACAAAAATATAGCAATTTTGTTACATTGTTAACATATATATTATTTTTAATAAAGGCAATAAAAATGACATACTCAATATTTGGAATACAATAAATACCTTAAGCCCTACATAATTGCTGCGATATTCACAGTAAATGCTTTTCTTAAATATAGTTATTAAAAACCATCGTAAATAAATTATGAACATACATATTATGGTGAAGGAAAGTGGACACTATCACACTGAAAAATCTTAGAGGGTAGTTTTCCTCATCTTATTTCTTTCTTTGCATTTTTGGTCTTGTTCGTTAAAATATTTCATGTTCAAATACTTGATACGCATATACATTCTTGTCCTGACAAAACAGTATATAACTTCTTCTGGATATTTATTTTCAGTAGTTCCGCAAATAATTTTAGTCAGTGATTCAAAAATCCGCTCTTTTTTGCACAAATTGTTGGGGACATTTTAAGTTACCCTTTGATTGTACATGTATCCAGCTATCGTCCTCCGAATTGAAATCCGTAGTGCCAAGGTCAGGATATTTATTTCTGAAACGGTGAGCTATATATCCAGAAACATATTTCATCCCTTCAAGAGAAATTTCGTCACTTGAAAGGGGCCTGGCCGCTAAATCTAAGTATATTTCTTCCATGTCAGCAAGATCTATTTCATTTAAAGGTGATTTCTCTTGAAATGTCTTTGTAAAATGCATTTCCTTGCACAAAAGTAGTTCTGTACTTTCATTCTGATAAGCACTGCCCTGTTCCATTTCATTTGACGAAAAATCACTTACCAAACACATTTTGTCTGTCTTCTCATCCGTGTTTTTCCGTTCAGCAAAAACTGTTGCAGAATGTTTTCACAATATGTAGTTTATAATTCTGTATTTAAAGTCAATAGGCGACAGATGCGTATTTTGATGTCCCATACCTCTAATATACGGGAAAAAAAAAAACACACATCTTGGTTCAGTTTAACTGTTAACAAATATTTAGGTTAACAGGTCCTATACATATTTTCGAGTGTTTTACTCAATGAGTTATACAGGACATTAATTAAATTGATCGCTGATATTTATACTTTTAAACAAAATTTTGGATTTATCATTTTATGTGAACTCTAATGCGTTAAAAAGTGTAACGCAACACTACACACAAGTAGTGATAACTAATGTGCAAAGGGCAGTGCACTAGACAACAAAAAAATAAAATATTAATTACTGATAAACAATACCTAGATTTCGTGATACAAATAACACATGCTTATCTGATATTTATCTCAATTAGAATACGAAAGAGGAAGACAAAATAATTAACTGATTTTAAGACTGATTTATTACTTACACACGAATAAACAAATACCACATATCCCTCAACACAGTAATTCCATTTGACCAAAATATCACTCCGATTTTTTTAAACTATCGTTGCCAGGTACATGGTCACGACTTCGCAAATGTCAATGTTTCACGTAGAGTTCAAAAATGGATTTACGGTTCGAAAAATTCACTAACTCATAAATTAAATCAATTGTCCGATAAAACATAAGACCTATAGAGGCTATAGACTCAAGACCACTAAGATAGTTGTGCATTGTACGTTCATATGATTGTGCCATTAATAATACTGAGAGGCTAATTAATTTAGTAAATATAATATTTAATAGCGGCTGGTTTTAGTTTATCCCAGCAACATCAACAAAGTCATAATATCAATCGGCAATGTTAAAAAGTTGCAGGGCTTCAGTACAGCGTTAGTGATAGCGTGATAACAAAATGGCCATACCTAGACTAATGATATCTTCGGACGTTAATAACTTTAAAATTGCGTATTCCCGTTCGCAACTTAACATACCATCAGCAGTCTGATGATAACCTTTTTATACATACTATTATTACCGCACACGTAACATAACTTATGGTAGGCCCGTGTCAGGAACGTCCTGACGCGGAGCTGCACGCACCAAAACGGCCAAAACCAAGCTTCTTATTAGTAGTGTAACTTTTACAACAATAGGCTCGAGGCACTTTTTGAAAGTTCCGCCGAAACCTCGGGCAATTTCTGGCCGTGAAAAACGTAATTCCAAAAGCCGCAATTACTTAATAATTACATACAGAAAAGCCCAAACCTCTGTAACAATGTCAGAAATATAGTTCAAAACCCAAAATAAATTAAACATATAAATTTAAATAACGTAGCACAGAATAATAAAACTGTAAACAAACATTTGAAGTATTAAGGTTTCAGTGTTCTGTGCAATGTAATATTACAAAAGGACATTTGTAATTAGTGTGCCCGGCATTCTGGCATCGCTAGCTAACATTTTCAAATTTTTTTTATTTCATATAACGGAATAGCATAGTGTTGATTTGATGTTCTAAATAAATTTTAATAAATATAAAATCTATTTTTTTTTGGTTAAATTAAGATGTCATTCTAGTGTGCATATAGCATACCCTAACTAACCGGAATACACAACTGATGTTCTATGCTGTCAAAACATATTAATCTGGAGGGTAAAAATTTATACATATGTGCAAACAACCACCAAAAAGAATAATCACCCTGTCAGTATTCAACTTCAAGTCAAAACATAACCGCTAAAAAGAATTTTGCTGTACGAATTTTTCTGTACAGAGACAATTTCCTTGCTTGAGCGAAGATACTCCACTATGAAGTGCGACCTTGACAGACCCTTTGTTTCTTCGGCCTCCTCTCTCATCCTCCCTCTACACCCCATTCTTCCCCCTCCCCACCCGCAGGCTGCGGCCCGCCGGCCGGAGCTCCGCCGGACTACCTGGTTCCGACAAGCGCCGCCCTCAGCGCCACGTCGCGGGGACATTCTTCCCGGCGGCGAGAGTTTTACACGCAGCACTAGAAATGCCACTCCAGAGGGCGTGTTTTGAGTCGGATCGTATCAAAAAAAAAAAAGGATATGAAAATATATACATAACTCAATAGTGTCCTGCCAATTATGTTTTCATTTAAATTTATTCTTTAAATCGCTCCTGAAGTAGTCCAGCAATGATCAATGGAAATTGTCAATATTAAACTGTAATTTTGATGATGAAAAAAAATTTTTCTTACTTTTATAGGTGCAGAAACCTATTCGTACACTCGTTTCTTGAACTATACTTAAGTTTAACATAATTATGTGTTTTCTAAATAATTCTGGCTTGGAATAAAAATAAATGCATTTAAAATGACATAACTCAGTAAAAAAAAGTTTATTAAAAAATATCCTAGGTATATTATGCCTTAAAAAGAAGCATCAAAAATAAATATGTACAGTTAAATTAGCTTTGTCGTAATATTTTCCATGCACCAATCGCCTTAAGGATCATGCGATTGAATGAATGAGAGAATGGTACATGAATGTCTTGTTGAAATCGGCATTACTTGATGTGAGGGGGTGATGGGATAGAAATTTGTGGAACGAATGAGCGGAGGAATCTGGAGTACCTAGAGAAAACCCACTAGTCGGTGCCTTTTAATCTGACACCGATCCAACCACTACTGTTTCCTCAATGCAGTCATTCTGTCAATGCTCCATTGTCTCGTCACCTCTAATGACTTCAATTTTGAGGATTAAACCCAAATTCATTCAGTCATTCATCACGTCTTACTATCAACTCCTCCCAAATCTATGAAGGAGTGAATTATTGTCACAATGATTCTATAAGTCTTAAAGCAATCTCCCCGCTATTGCTTGTAGTTCACATATTTACTGGCTGTGACCATCTCGTGGTAGAATAGTTCTCAACATGTTGCACTCTCAGTTCGTCCAGAACCCCGTAACACGGATAAATGGCAAGGGTGAGTAAAGAAAGTACAATGGATCTGCACCACAAGACCTGACATACCCCCTCCCCCCCATTTTTTTTTTAACTAAAACCAAGAGATGGTGAACTCAACCCTGACGCTTGCCCGCCCTCTCTATATTAAATATCACGTTACTTTACGTTATAATTAAACCCAAAACGAGTTTTAATAAGCTCAGAAGCAATTCAGGGAAAAAGGTATATCGGCAATAGGCCTACTAACGTAATATACGGCAAGGAATCTGGGCGACGTCGTAGGTTATAAACAAAGCGACAAACAATAGAATAATTCATTAAAGCAACCAACCATCTTCGCCCTTTATTTTTCACGTCGCTATAACCACACATATTTACTTATTTCGGGATATAATAGTAAATATAGACGAGTTATGGATATTTTTCTTTCGCCACAGCTGAACATGTACAATGGGACGCCATCTTGTGACCGGCGATCTACCAACTATATTTATATTTTTATAAAAGTATAAAGGTAACTAATAGGGGTGTGCGAATATTCATAAACACGAATAGTTGCGAATAGTAACTGACGAACTATTCGCATTCGTAAGTCGAATAGCAAAATTTAAAATTGCGAATACCGTATGCCCGAATATAAGGCGACCTGCAGTTTCAGGAGGCCAAACAAATGTAAAAATAATTTTGGTAGAAATCAATGTGAAAATTCATTAGACATACATTTTGTGTTGATAAATCCTTTTTGCATTTATGTATACCGCATTTAACTTTCCGTTTCACAGCTACGTATTACTATTTAGTAGTGTGGTAAACGTAACAAAGCAAACAAAGAATGCAGCTTGCCGGAACAAAACAAGTGGCTAGCTGCCATGGTGAAGCATACGGCCATGAATAACTTCGGTGACGTGACCGCGAATATTTGTCCATATTACTCTCTGACAGAGTCTCTGTCCTATGAATTTTAAAGAATAATCTAAGATAATTATGTTGTTTGAGAGGTTTTTACATAAATAAAGAGTGGATTACTGTGAAATTATTAAAATAGCTTTTGAAGCAACGTACCAAATTCCTGTAAATATGGCGTCTTCGTGCGTGTTCGGCAATGTTCGTTTTACAACAAAGAAATATTGTGGAAAGACAGTTGGCAGCCATGAATTTCCAAACATTACTTCCGAAATGTTTTGTAAACGTAAACAATCGCTCTGAAAATAGCTGTGATATTTTAGTACAAATTTTCCGTTAAAAATCTGAAATTAAATTAACGTAAATGTTAACACGCGATTGTACACAAAGTACAAATTTGATATGTGTAATAAAATGTTTCCATTTTGAGATGCTTCAACATTCACATTTTAATTTTCAACGTTAAACAATTGTGAATTACTGCAATATTGGGTGGATTTATCGTTTTCCCCGTGTGAGCTAACGAAGTTCTTGTTAATATAAAAATTGTGAACATTTTGTTTAAAAATGTTTCTACTGTAGCTTTCAGTTTGGAACTAATGTTTGCGGTGCTGACGTCTTGGGTGCGAAAATAAGGCGACTTCCAATTTTCTCATTTCTCGTTTATGTAAAAATGGTCGCCTTATATTCGGACCAATATTTGCATCAAATATAAAATAGATAACAATTATTAAATATTATTATATATGAAATAAAAATTCATGTCCTCAATAACTCTTAAAAATACTAAGTGAACTTTTTTTTTTGTGGTTTCATTCACAGAAAATATCTTGTATAAACTAAATATATAAAAACCTGCCATTGTTCAGTGTAGTAACATTATATATATATATATATATATATATATATATATATATATATATATATATATATATATATATATATATATATATATATATATTACAACTATTCGACTTCGAAACTATTCGCATTCTATTTGAAAATTTTACTATTCGATTCGAAATTATTCGACCATCAAAATCCACTATTCGCACACCCCTAGTAACTAATTAAGTTGTGAAAGCAAGTTTAAATACTTTTTAATACATAGGATTGAATATATATGTATGTACATATAATTATTTATGGCACATTTATTTTTTCTTTTTAATTATTAATATCTAGTTTATACTTCCACCACCAGGGCAGGGAAATTTCGGCGAGAGTTATGCGCGCGCATCTCATCCCTTCCAAAGAGGAGTTAGTTCCCCCCCTCCCTTCCTTTTCTTCGTTCCCGCGCATTTCTCCCAATATAAAGGCGAGGTCAGTCATCCACCTGAAGTCAGTTGATCGGCCCGACGGCCAGTGAGGCTGGAATCCGCCCACTGACCATAGGACGATCATAGGGGGAGCAGCAGGACAACTGGCTATCCGTTTTCTGCTGCTTGCACCCCTCCTTCGCGAGTCAGGCCATCCGAGGACCTATCTAGGCCTAGGGAATTTGTCCCCCCCCCCCCCCCCCCCCCCCCTTTCCTTGACGATAGGGTGTACTGTGCATAATTCAGTGTATGTTGTGAAAGCCGACGCAGGCGACCAATTGAACTGTTTGGACATTCAGGTCAATTAAAGTTTCCGTGTTAAAATACCGACATTTTTCAATGAATAGTTTAGCCCCATCCCTCACCCCACTAGCTATTCACCTGCATACCAGCCGGATGTGAATCCTACCGCAAGACCAGCTCGACCTTCTCTACAGGATACCTGGCTCTCACCCAAGAGGGCTCGGTGCGAGAGGAGAGATCAACAATAACCCGAGGGGGAGTCTGCAGCGAGTAGGTACATCCACAACTTGCCAACACAACATATACTAAGCTGTAATGTTGAGCATTAAATCGGTAAGAGTTAATAATTTCAATTTACAACTGAAGCCATTTGAATTACCAGCTTGAAAATATTGGTGAGTGGTTATTTAAAAAAAATAAAGTGAAGAAAAAAAAAATCAGTTTCTTTATTTCAAAAGCTTCAAAAAAGAAAAACTGGAAAAAAAAAATATATATATAACCAAGCAATAAATACTATGCATGTGGAAATAACATATTTGTAGCATTATGTGTGCTTGTATCAATGACGATGGTGTGTCTTATTTGGAGTTCTGCTGAAAGTTGATGGAGTAACCCCCGGAGTTGGGGTCTTGGTTGACCTGGAAGTTGTCTGTCGACAGCCCAAACGGCCTCAGCACCATGTTGCCGAGTTCTTTTAGTTTGCCTGGAAACAGGAAAGGAGAGGGGGAAAAAAATGTACCTCCCATTTCATGCAAACCTGACAATGATGGTAAGAGCGTAAGCTGTAGGTTTCGCAGAACTTACCCAACATTTCAGTCTTCATTTTCTCATTCCTTTCATTGATTTCCCCTGGCAGCCTCTGTAAGTAAGGAAAAACATCATGTGCCCACCTCTCACAAGTGCGAAACAAACATACTCAAATTATACTTCACGTCTTAACATAGACGGGCAGACAAGTCACTGAAATTAAGGAAGGGATATATCAACAGGCTACGAGTCTGGAGTAATGGCAAACTGGCAAGCATTTGTGGTTTAAAACTGATTCAATAAGAGATGCAAAATAAAACAGATTAAATTCATTTTTTTCTGATTTATTCACTTTGGTTCAATTTTTTGTCCGGAAATAATGACATTTGTTGAATTTCAAACATTAAAAATTTACATCTTTTGTGATCTGAATTAAGTTTTGGTTAATTGCTACTGTATTCTATTATTTAACTTGCTTTCCGGTGCTATTGCTGTATTTACCCGCATATGGGTGGCATATTTCCTGCCGATTTTTTACAGTAATAAATTTTTTTTTTTACTGCGTAGCTGAATTATGTGCGTAAAACTCTAACACGTGTTGGTTTTTAATAAATATATTCACGAGTCAGTATAAATTGTTTAATCAAAACATCTCAGCAGTCAGTTCTGTTGAGGCCATATATGGCAGTATTGACGGATCTCTCTCCCTCCCTCTCTCTGTTGTAAATGTCCAGTGAACTGGCACCCACAAAATTAACGTGTCTATCGTGACAGGTGTTCATGACGCAACTGTGCTCAATCATTATTGTTTTTTTTTTAAAATTAGATTTCCCAAGCTTTCAACTGAACATTCCGTGACAAAACTGCAGCAATCATTATTACGCGAGATGCTAGTTTTTATAGAAGGAACTGACAAAAGAGTAGTTTTGCCTTTTCCCTCTCAGCGGCAAAGGGATGGGTATAAAAAAAATAATAATAATATATATATATAGAGGAAAGGGAAAGAAGTGTATGTAAAAAAAGTCTTCACCTTCCTCTTATTGGGAAGTGAGGGGATTGGAGAGGTCGTAAATATGAGGGGGAGGGGGGAGTAGGCCCCCTCACCCTCCCATAGTGAACAGGCAAAGAAGAGCAGAGCAGTGTTATTGAGAAAAGGAACACTTCACTTGTATCCACGGAATCCTAGTGAAGACCAATATATAGTGCGACCCGTACACGGGAAAGATCCTTCTGTGGGTAAATACAGTACTTGCATTCTGGTGCTATTATGTGTATTAACCTGCATTTCGGTGTTAAAGCACTGGATTGATTATATGCTCTTCTGTGTTATTTCAGATTTATCGCAACTCGAATTATAATCTTATCCATAACTATGGTGCACTAAACATGTTTTGTTTGCATACATAATGTTGAATACAGTTGTCATCAGTAATACATTCATACCTTGCATAAATTAGTTCTGGAATTAATCTGTTTGTAGTTCGTATTTATGTTTGTAAAACTACATTTACAATGATTATAGATTATCATAACATTCTTCTGCTTGGAATTATATATTTCAGTCTATACCAGCAGTCTTTGTGATGCAACTTTACATTTAAATATTCCGGTAAACAATAAATTGGTATTTATTTCAGGAAACAATTCATACTCTAACAGGAATAGACCTCAGAAAGACTATTACGTAGTGTAAAAATATCATATTCCTATATCTGGCCTACCTTAGTATCAAACTTCTCGTAGCTTATCTTCCACTTAAAAATATAAATTTTTTTATAACATTATTGTCGAAAGGTTTTCAAATTATTCTACAGTCTTGAAATGCTGAAAGCAATAATAGATCATTTACCCTCCCATAATAGACAAACTGATTATGAAAACGTACTAAATTTTTTTAATAAACAACCAATATTACAAAAAACAATACATAATTCTGCCTATGAAAGGATAATAATAAGACACTAAATTCTCTTTTTTTCATTGACAAAATAAATAAAATTTCTCTTTACTACTTGTGCTTGTACAGTAGACAACATCCTGGTTAAAACCTATAACGGTTCACTGTTTTGTTCTCACTCGCACATACAAGCATCTTATGCCTCTCTCTTTCTACACATCACCCCAGACACAGTCCCTTGTTCTAAAACATTAGGTAACAGCAATAATAATAATAATACAAATTAGTTGACAAAATTAAACTTATTTAGAAAAACCTGAAAAAGTAGGCCAAAACAGGCAAAAATCCAGTGCAACGACTTATTTGTGAACAATTACATAAAAAATAGTAATGATTTTAAATGTCTGTTAAAATACAAAGTACATTCCTAAAACACCCCGCAAGTGCAAATATCAACCCTTAAAAAAAAAAAAAAAAAAAAAAAATCTTAGCAAGACTTTTTAAGAGATGTTTACATTCATGAAAATAGTTTAAAAGAAAAATATTTAGCTTGGAGGGCAGGGATCTTGCAACGTTACGAACCCAACACTCGGGCAACAAGATTCCACGCCAAGCAAGCATGTCTCACCATGGTGGCCGCGTATGCATCCTTATTGCCGGGGTCCAGCTTCAGTATCTCTTTGTAGTCGGCCAACGCTTCGTCCAGCTTCTCCAGCCGCTCGTACATGCCCGCCCGCCTGAGGAACGCCTTCACGTAGTCCGGCTTCAACGCGATCGCTTCCGTGCAGTCCTCCACCCCGGACTTCAGCAGTTCCTGCGGGCAAGGTCGCACACCACGCATGAGTCGGAAGCACTGCAAACCCTGACCTACGCTACGAACCGAAACAGTAATGCAGAACTACTTCAAACAAATCAGGACCAAGGAAAATTTTTTTTTTACGGAGCTGTCTTCCAAACAAAAAAAAAACCTGAATTATATTTGAGAATGCTCTTTATCTTGAATAGCTTGGAACTAAATGGCAAATATGTGAAGCAGATATGTAGCAAACTAAAACTTTCAATAAAACCATTTTTTTTTTAAAGAGTTTATTTTTTTTTAATGACAAACGGTACTTACTTTCCGGACACGCCTTGCATACCCTCAAAAATGAAACAAAATAATACAATTCTGACTCGGGAGGGAGCTAATGTCCCCACTGCCCCTCCTCCATCCGGAACCAAGCAGGTACATCACAAAAGTAGGTGTCTGTCGAAGGAGTGCATTTGTGAAGGAGCGCATGCGTCGCAGTGAACCTCCAAACGTACATCTGACTACCCACCTCCCGTTGCAACTGAAGGTCAAGAAGCCCTGCAAAAATAAGATACGGGCTGGAAAACTAGTTTTTGCGTGACATTTCGGACGGGCTTTACATTACTCGGAGTGCTCTGACAATTACTCTCTACTCTCTGGTCGCCCAACTGAAGATATCACAGCTGGATTTTCCCCCCCCCGAGACTTTCCGTGTCGAGTTCTTCCCGCTGGTTCAAAGACCTCTAATGACAAACCGTGAGTCCATTGCTGAACAAGCTCAATTAAAAAAAAAATTGTTTGCTTGTACATCCGCTGAATTTGAAGTTCAACATCGCAAATCGTCAGCTGAAGTCGGAGCCGCGCCCGACGGGAGACGACGCCTCCCCAGAACTTGCCAGCTTCATCTTGCAGGCGGCGCGGTTGCAGAAGAGCGCCGCGCGGTCAGCGGGGAACGCCAGCGGGCAGGTGCGCAGCGCGAGGGTGTACTTCTGCGCGGCCGGCCGGAACTCCCCGGCACGGAACAGCTCGTTGCCGCTCTCCTTCGCCTCCAGGGCCTCCTTCTGCAGCCTCTGTCGGCACATGCACACACACACTGCGCGTGCGTCACACCGTCTTCCACAGCCCCTGTATCACCGACCCTTCCGAGTTCTGTTTAGCGGCTCGTTACATCCCAGGGCCGGCACGTCCACACAGGCGAACCAGGCGACTGCCCAGGGCGCCAAGTAGCTGGGGGCGGCGCAGCACGACACACAACAGCTGATACAATATGTTTAACGATTATTGAAACTAGATGAAAATCGATTTTTGTAACAGTTTGGAATGTTTATATTGATATACGTAATTATTTGAAGTCCACGGTGACCTGTTTATGATTTGCAAAAAAAAAAAAAGAAAAAAAAAAACTATTTACATTTGATTGTTGACAAAATCTTAGACTTACGTGTATTTTGAGGTAAGGAAAATGTTTTTTGGGGTGTCCGGGGGGATGGAGGGGGGGGGGGGGGGGGGCAATTAAGGTTTTTCGCCTAGGGCGCCAATTTACCTTGCACCGGCCCTGGTTACACCGTCAGGGTTCCCACACCCTAGCTCTAGGCACTTTCTTTGCTTCTGTCCTGTTTTTACTGCCACACTGAACTTCTTTTACATGTCGAAAATTCTTTAAGATCTTACAAATAAAATATACAATATAGAAACTAGAGTTAGGCCAATAAAATCCTCAAATACCATCAATCCTTAGCATTCGACGGATTCGATATTTGAGGAAAAAAATTAAAAAAAAATTTCAATATTGATAACCTCTTTCAGTGTACTAATTTAATTTTTTTTTCTTCATACCTATCCTGTTACCATTACCCACGACATTTTAATTTTAAAATGCAATATATAAATAAAACACTATATGTTTTGATTCTAGAAACTTAGTTTGTGGAACATACATGTAAAGGGTTGAATGTTTCAATACCATAGTTAATATTTTTAATTTCTTGTATGTTATTTTATTTCTGATCCTTGAGATTTAGATTCAATTCAATAGATATATTCATGGTACTCTTTTGAAATCAAATTCGAGATTTGGATTCAAGAAAATTGGAATTCGACCCATCACTAATAAAGACTTATTGTAACACATTTCAATCACACATTAACATGTTAAATTGACCATAAAATCTTACCCCACACTACACACATTGCAATGTTATCATTTCCACCAATGCCATGCAACCAACTTTGTAAGTCTGTATAATAAAAACCACTTCAGTACAGTCTTGCTTATCCAACATAAATAGGCCGATAGAACATCAAATAATAGAGAGATGATAACAAAAGCCAATCAAACATATAATTATGATATAACTTCAGACACTACGAAACTAACACATTTTTCAAACACAAATACTTGCAAAATTATTTTTATTGTTTTGAGTAGTGAAGCATACAAATTAAAAATTTGTAGATTGTAAAAGTGCAACATACACTAGCTGAAATCATGTGTCATATTTGTTTGATAATATGCTATATTTATGATTCAACAGAATTCCAAAAATAATAAGAACATTAACACCAAAATCTCCTGTTTTAAAAATAAAAACAGCATAAAAATAAAACCACATAATCTTGTCCCAATAAATTACTAATCGAAGTTGGCAACTAACAATTTATAGATGTCCCTTAACTTTTTCAATTTGCCCGAGTTTTTCTCAGTTTTACATATTTTTCCTGTCTGCAGGATTCCTGAGGCACAAACCTGCAGTAATGAATTATCCCAGTGTTCGCCTGGAGTCAGTTTGAGCAACGAGATGATTGGCTTTTTAAATTTCATTGAAATCGAGTTTGCTAGAGACAATATTTTATTAAATTTGTTTGTTAAATCTAATTTTTTCTAAATTTATTTGTTAAATCTCTGAAATGTGTTCACTTGCAGTGATTGTGCCAATTGAATGTTAAATTTTTATTGAACTCATTTTCTGAAACATGTTGATTAATATATATATATATACACACACACACACACACACACACACATATATACATACACACACAAGTGTTATTGGCTGTTGGTTGTGTATGTTTGTTTCATATGTAATCGCAAGATACATTTTACATGTAATCGCAAGATACATTTTACATCAAATAGTCTATGTTTGCTCATTGTATTGGTAGAAACCGCATGTTCACAATAAAGCGATATTTTGCTGCAGCATTGTCTTACACCTCGCGCCATCACGCTGTTTTGATTCCACCAGAATACGACACCTAGATGCTAAATGAATACTATAATGAGGAACAAAAAATGAGTGGCAAATTGAGGTCTGGGGACGTGTTGCCTATCGCACTATGGGCCTTTTTTTCCCACAAGAATGTTTAAATTAATCATTTAATGGTTTTGTAATTGTGCTATAAAAACTACTTTGAAGGAATGTGAGGGAAATACAAGAGAATATGGAGAGATATAAGGGAATACGCGGTGAGAATAAAACATTCATGGACTAAATTAGAGAAAACCCGCCTGTTTACTCATGTCTGCAGTGTCTTGCACTTGCGAAAAATTCAGTTTGTGATCTTGCAGGGAACGGAAACCTGATGGGTTAAAAGACGAGCAATCTGACACCTCAACCTTCACAAGAGGAAGAATGACTTTGTGTTTCACCTAAAATGCTAATACAGCTATTAATAGACAATGAATATTTTGTAATAATTATTTATAGTACAATAAATCATGATTTAAAACATTAAGTTGGACATTGCTCGTTATCCAACATAATAATTAGAATCAATCTTCACCAAAGCAAGAATCATTCAAAAAACATGTAATAAATCATATGCAACACACTTAATGTAAAGTTATTACAGTAGAACCCTGTTATAATGTTTTTCAAGGGAGCACAAGAAAAAAACATTATAAGCAGGAAAACGTTATAAGCAGGAAATCTCAATTTAACTCTTAACAATGTTCGAGCTTTGTACCAATGGACTCACCAAGCTTCGTAAACAACTTTAATGTTAAAACCAAAGATAGTATACTTGATACATGAATTTTCTGAAACAAGCCAACAATTTTTCAACTTCGTCTTGTTCCCTGGTTAAATTTTGTTTGTCTTTAAAGATACACTGCCACATTTTTTTGTAAAATTGTCTCACGATTCATGATGACAACATTAAGAGTGAGAACGTCTACTCCTTCGCCACCTGAAAATGTTCAATTTTGGGATTCCTACATATGAATGAAAAAAAAAAAATTATTTGTAAGCAATAGAAAACACTTTTAGTTATGCCCTCGCTCAATGGTTGGCTACTTAAATATCGTAGGACTATGTACGTGCATCTGAATAGCCACTGGAATGGCAAGGAAGAGAAGAGTTGACTAAGGGTGCCAACTGACACGTAACTATGAACATTGTGTACCTTCAGTATATTGCATAAAATTGTATTTTAACAAACTTCATGTATTGTATGGCAGTGATTGTAAACATAAACATACATAAAGGAAACTTTTTATCGTAAGTGTTGGAATAATTTGGTTTTAAAACATTTTTTCCCCACTTATTGAATGTTAGAAAGCAAACATTATAAGCAGGAAATTACAATATTTATGAACGTTATATGCAGGAAATAAATACATTGTCCTTATGGGGGAAATATTGGGACTTTAAAAATATGACATTATAAGCAGGAAAACATTATAAGCAGGAACATTATAACAGGGTTCTACTGTATTTATTAAACTGTGATCACTGGTGTTGGCAGCATTGCTGATTAATTTCACGGAAAGGAAATTAGTTATCAACCTGCATTCAAGAATTACGACAGAATACATCTAATAGTGGAAAGTTGACAAAACTACTAATTGGGACTTTTCCATTGAGTTATCAATACCTAACTGGTATTCTTATCATAATTTCATCATAGATGTTGTGTAAGCTTACCCTTAGGAATTTTCATCACAGTAACAATTAAGGACAACTAAGGAGACTGGGAAAGGGGAATGGGGAGGAAAAAAGGATAAAATGAAAGGGTTAAATGAAAAAAAAAAAAAAAAAGGGACTTCATTGCACTCATTTTACAAGTGAAGTGTAAAGAATTCATACTCGGAAATTTGACAAACGAAAACCATCACAATTTTTACCTACCTAATAAACACAAAATCAATTTTATAAAACCAAGATACAGGGAAGTTACTCCCCAACAACTGATTTAGCTGTAAGTATTTATAATCAAACACAATTGGCAGTACCAACTCACTTTTTTTTCTTCTTCCAGATTCATCAGCATGTTAGGATTTCAACTGAACCTCTTATTTTACGGATGCATATAGTATAGTAATGTATAAAAAAACATGTAACCTGTTGAATATCTTTGTATTACGTACTGTACTTAAAAAATTATCTATTGATGCATCACCAATAATCACATAATAAATTTAAAAAGGATTAAATCCATATAAGTTATGTAAACAAATTTAAAAAAAAATCAAATAAGGTAAGTGCCCCGGTACTCGTCACTGCTCCAATGGTCGTCACTAGCAACTTCAAATGTAAATAATAGTGAAGTAGCTCAATATATCGCCAACTTAAATATTGACAAAAATTTGGTCGACGTTCTAGCTGAAATTACCACAATAGTTTTCGGAACAAACACTATTTTCAATCAAAAAAAGTCCGTGCATCAAAAGTTCGTAGAGCAGTGAAGATAAATAGGGGAATTCCTATACTAAAACACTAAGGACGTTAGTGCACATTTTTACTTCTAATTCTGTAATTTTTCATGTTTATTCGTGATGTTTTGTGCTGAATGTGTTAGTTAAATGTTCTTGAAGAGGTGAAAGTGTTTATTTAAAAAAATTCGTTTTCTTTGTATGATTTAGTTAGGGTGACGAAAACTGGATCAATAAAAACCTTGTATTGCTAGTGTTCGTCATACCTGACGAGCACTGGTACATTTAATATTTTATTTAAAGTTGTGCTAAGTTACACCCTAAAGTTCTTAAATAATATTGGTTCTTTGTTGTTAATAGACAAAGTACGTTATTACGATCAGATCCAGTAGTCGTCACCTATGACGACTTCCGATGCATGTGTATGACGACTTCTGGGTCGGAAATTACTTTACTTTATTGATTGCAAAAATTGTGTAGGCATTGTTGTTTACATTAATTTAGGGGTCATTCGATATATATTTTGACATTAATAAGTAAACTAAACATTGTAATGTGTCTCGTTCTTTAATTACAGGGCAAAATGCCAAAACGGAAAATACTGTTGTATGAAGAGTCAGCCATGGAAGCTGCTCTTAAAGATGTAGCGAATGGTATGAGTATAAAATGAGCAGCGGAAAAAAATAGTGTGCCAAGGAACACATTGTCCGATAAACACAAAGGCAAATCGCCCTTGGGTAGGAAGATGGGCGGGCCCTGATTCATTTTTATATTTTACTTGTGATACCGCATAACATGCTATGTTATGTTGCAGCAACGAATTGAGTCGTATTGCGTACGTGTACAGTATGACGTCGCGTATATAATAATAAATAGAATATAAACAATTAACAATATTTGATAATTAAACAGTTTTTGTTAACCAAGAAACAATTAAATCTCATTAGAGCGGCTTTATTATATCTCTTTTAAGATAAGAACAAAAAAACGTGAAAATACGCGATAGTGAAAAACAAAAACATACATATTTCTAATTTGTAAAAAAATACTTTGTTACGTTGTTTCTGTTCCAATCTCAAACTTTGTCTACACACATAATACCTTTAATAAACAGTAAAAAAACTTAGACGAGGAATTTCCAAATTATACTTTATTAATAAACACATATCGTTCTTTGTATCGTAAATTCATTGAATATGCGCGCGCATGCGTAAAATATACGAGAAATGCGAGTAACAAAATGCAGCCGTGTGTAACGTTTCGTTACTCGTTACTAGACGGCACACCCGTTACTCAGTAACGAATACATTCGGTTTGCTACAGCTCTATGTGCTGTCCCTCTTTGTTCCGTGAGTGCTGTAAGTAAATTCAAAATTTAATGAGGATTATTCATTATATTACTGAACGATCTTTATGAAATGCCATTTTGATGTTTAAAATATAGTACCAAATAAAATTTGAAGCCCAAATAGTACAATACTATCATTCTGGATCCATGAATTAAAACTAATGCAGCCGAAATCGCACATGACGACTACTGGCACAAACATGTGACGAACACTGGCAAACACGAAAATTTTGCATGACGACTACTGGCTCGAAATCACACTTTTTTCAAAATAATAAATCTACAAAAATAATTTGTGTTTATCGAAGAGTGTTGGATAGCATTGTAGGGTAAAGTTTGAGGTTAAAAACAAACATGTAGGGGCAGTAATACACCTACAAGGTTATGTACACAATTTTTTTTTTATAAAAAACTTCTTAGCATGACGACTACTGGTACATCTACCTTACTAAATAAATTTTATCCCAAAAATAAGAACGCTTGCTGTTATTATTTGAAAGTAACTATTTTACACAAAGCACATGGAGACAGAACTTTTAATATTGTAACAGAATCAAAGCCATTTGGAACGGAATGAGCTTAAACGTGTGATACAGAGTTAGGAAGTAAACCACAGAATCATAATAATGACTCAGCCGCCAAAAACAAATTAAACAAATTTTGACAGTATATTCTCACCTTCTTATCCTCTTCTGTATACGTAACTTCAGCGTCCTTCAAAGCTACTTCATCGATATAGTCTTCGTCCTTGGCGGAACTGTCATCTTCCGCACCTCCGCTGTCTTCATCGAAACTGTCGTCTCTGGTGGGAGCGTCGCTGTTCAAATCTTTCGAGACGGGCGTGGTATTCGTGGCACCTGCCGGAACGTTCTCGGAGATGGCAAAATCAGAGATGTCTTTTGTAAGTTCATCGATTATTTCTTCATTTGATGGCAACTTTGATTTCTGCGTGCTGTCCTCCGCCATAGTTTCTGAAACAAAACAAAATTCAACTGGTCACACAACCGACAGGTCACCAAGACTGTGTCTCAAACTGCGGAGTGTTTCCTACTATTTTCCTCCTGTTTACGACAGAACTACGTCTCAGGACAGCATACTTTTTGTCAATCTCAATCTTTTGAAAGTGTAAAAGAGCGAGAGCACATGTTCACTTGCAATAGTTCTCTTGTGAAGCACAAGTTATGTACTTAGGCCTATTTGAATTCAAATTATTCAATTTAGGTTGATTTTGAAGAACCTATCACTAATGTTACAATGGTGCAACCTTTCTTTCTTTCTCTCTCTCTCTCTCTCTCTCTCTCTCTCTCTCTCTCTCTCTCTCTCTATACACACACACACATACATACATACATATACACATTAACATATCTTATATGGACACTTTAACCTCTGCAGTTTTGCAGAAATTATTTCCACTTAGGCTATAGACTTCCATGCTTACAGAGAAAGGAAAATTTCAGTCAAGTTCTGTAAAACATAAAATCAGATGACGAAAATAGAAATATGAAAGGTTTTTTTTTAGAAAAAATGGAAAATAATATAAACTCAATATGAAAAATATTACATCCATTTAGAGTTATTATACCTCCTTAAACTAGCACCAAAAACTTCAGTTTAAATTATTTTTAATAACACCAAACGTTACGGCAGTTGAGAAAAACGCCCGGAGAAAATAATTTTGTTAGAACCCTTCGCCATTACTTTATGCAAAATATTTCAAAACCAAATTAAAAAAAAAAAAAATTAAATACTAAACATTATCGAGGTAGTTACTGTAACTGATCTGTGTGTATCGCATAACTTTTTTATGTTTTACAATGGATTTATTAGCACTGGACTTGTAATCTTTGTTCTATGTCCCACCATCAGGGTAAACATACACTAAAAAAAAAAAAATACTTTGAAACCTAACCACTCCCATTTCCCCTCCCTGATATTAGTTCAAGAAGGAAAAAATAAGGGTTGAAGGTTGAATAAATTCATAACTCTCTAGTGTGTACAGTATAAAATACATTTAAAGTTATTTTTATACCTCCAAATAATATCTAATTCTTTTATATGAAACATTTTTTGATACGTCCAACCCTTATACAGCATCAACAAACAAAAAAACCATCACTCCCTCAGAAAATACATCGAGACCTTTCAGAATTGTTGTAATTCTTCCAAATATTACCAAAATATTTTGTGCACAGCTTTTTTTTATAAGCATAACAACAAATAAAGAGAAAAAGGTGGAGACTAAAATATGTCCAAAAAGAGGTAAGTCTGATATGTACAATTGTGTGTATGTTTGAAGAAGGTGTTTATCTAAGGAATAGGTGAATTAAGAAAGTTAATATGTTGGGCTAGCACTCATTCAGGTAATGAAAACGAAATAAATGTTGGTTCGGTTAGGTAAGCTACATTATAAATACTTAAATATATCGAGTGGATACAACAGTGAAACATGTGATAGAAGTCGGTTATGCTATTGGTATGTTACGTTATAATGGGATAAGCGGGGAAAATGTGGGTCGTGGCGAGAGAACTGCTGGTGCAGTATTTTTTTGTGTATTTCATTGCAGTATATTATGGGTTTAGGATGTTGTAATGAAAAATGAAAATGTACCCAGTGTAGTTTGGTTTTAAATTCTGGCATTTCTATATGTGAGGTAGAGAAATTTTGAGATAAATATTTCTCGGTATAGTGAAGAAGCCTACAGTTCCAACCAGTCTAGTCAACCAGTCTGCGATACCAGTATTTAATTTTATGAATGTGAGATGTTTAGAAATAATTTTTTCTTTGTATCGTGAAGTAGACTACAGTCCCACCCTGTCTAGTTTATTTTGCGATACCATTAATTAATTCCTCAAAATTTACGACTTTCCGCAGCACTTTTATATTTCAAAATAACGAACTTAAGTAACTAATAAATAGAGCATGGTATTATATTTCATATTTCATGATACCGCCTTAAGTTGTAACGACTACAGTGGGGAAGGGGGGAATTATTTTCTAGTTTACGATACCGAACTATGTGAAAAATAGTGTTTTATTTGTTACCCGCTCGAAAATGACGTAAGTAATGCCATGTTAGAGACATTAGACATCATTAATATTGTTATGGAATTGCAAACAAGACTACTCCCTATACCCTTCTGAGTTGCAACGCATCCCCATCAGAACACAATAATAAAAAATTTGAGAATGTTCCAGATGATTCTGAACTTCTGTTCCCAGTTTCTAGAAATTTTAGAATGTTCTATGACAGGAAGTTCTTTCAATGGTCCAGAACTATCTGGAACATTCTAGAACCAAAAGTTCCTTCGAAGGTCCAGAGGCTTCGGGAACATTCTGACCATTCTCAGCCACTCAATATTTAGTTGCTTCAGACTTCCCATAAGACTCTATTTTGCCATGCCAAACTGAAACCTTCTCATGTATGGGGGATAGCGTGTTACAATATAATATAAACCACTACCAGGCACAACCCCCCCCCCCCCCCCCCCCCCCCCCACCAAATTGGGCTAGGGGAGAGGGGATTACAGAGTTATAGTGGCAAGCGCAGACCAACCACACTTACAAATATTATATATACCTATTTTGGAATATATTTTCTTTTTCTTTTTGTAAAATACTAGGAAAGTCTGGAAAATGTGAGTAATTTCTCAAAAGTTCCAAAACTTTCTAGATGATCGTCATGTTCGTACATCTTTGCCACCCACCGGTACACTTCGCCCTGATTGTGGTCACCATCATATTTTCTTCTTGATACTAGTTATCCAAAGATCCTTAGCAATATAGCTTAGCCGGGGCAGTTTTCTAATTTGTTTTAATTTACCGGTACACTTCGCCCTGATTGTGGTCACCATCCTATTTTATTCTTGATACTAGTTATCCAAAGATCCTTAGCAATATAGCTTAGCCGGGGCAGTTTTCTAATTTGTTTTAATTTAAAGTGCAATCCGCTTTCATAGAATGATTAAGAAAACATGATAGGAAGTAATTAAAAATACATTTTGTAATTTTAAAAAAAGTTTGTGAAAAAGTAATAGTATTAAACGTTTAACTAGGGTTTCTGTACGAGAGAGAAAGAACGCATTGCCGTATTAATTTTTTCATACATTTACAGCGACAGTACCAATGAGTGCTCTCTTAAGTTTACTTCAAATTAAGAGTCTTAATCGAATTACCAAATTTAAATTATGCCGAGTATGATTATAAAAATCACTTATCAATAACAAGAATTACGCTTATCTAGTTGGCCGACAACTTACCAAATCTTAATTTTGTTCAGACCTATGCCTTTAACAACGCAAAAACATACACGAACAATTCAAAATATTGTGATTCATCACGTCAATTCATTTGTTCACGTCATAGAACAAAATAAAATAATTGATAACAAATACATTTACTTGTGAGGCAGGACACTAGTGTTCGAGTAGCTAGCCATTGCCTACACTTTTAACTAGGCGATCCACTTGGAACGGTTATCATTAGACCAGTTTATATATTTTAAGGCCAATAAAAGTCCCCAGAAAACTATGAAAAAATATTTTAAAAATAGGTTCTTGACATGCGTGACATAAACAAAGAAAAATAATGTAGTGTAAAAATCTTGCTTTATGCCAGGGCATCGTTTAGTTTGTTAGTGCTACCCAAGTGCTACCTTCAGTGTATTATTGAGCAACAGAGTGACACTGTATTTGACTTCATTGGTGAACTCTCAAACTATAAACATTAAGAGAAGTAGAGGGGTTGGATGTTCTGTAGCAAGTGTTAATGTTGATTAAATATTAGTTGGTGAGAGTAAATTCAGTTAATAGGCAGTGGGCAGGTTATCTGCAGAAATATGTATGAATTAGAAGAAGGTAAATTTTTGTTCGGTCTTAATTTTGCTGGTTTCTTTAATAGTCTAGATTTTTTCGATAGAGATCGGACTACACTTTTCTTTTTGTAGAACAACATAATAATATAATGCAAGTAAAAGTTGAGTTTTACCAGCAGTAGTTATTTATTTAATTATCATTTTGCAATTGGGCATTGCTTGGTGGTTGTAAAATTGTCCCATAAGGTGGTCGTAAGAGTTGGATTTTGTTAGAGTTCCATATCTAGCATTCAGCGACTACTAATTAGCCATACAATTAGTTTTAAAACCAACGATTTTCCCTGTAACTTGTTATAATAAAGGAGCTAGGGTGGGACACACTGCAAAGGAGAATGAAAGTAGAAAGAGTGGTGAAACTGTTGATGATTAATGGGGAGGCTGGGGAAAACAGGGAAATAGGTTGGATAGAATTGGGGGGGGGGGGGGTTTATAGAGGGAGGAGGGTTCATGAGATAAAGAGCCAGAGGGAGAGGAGATGAACGGAAAGAGGGAAGCAAGTATTCCTGTTGAGGACAGGACGAGAGTGGAATGGGTTTGTGGATAGATGCTAGCTGTGGACTTCAGGAAGCCCAATCGCAAGCGTATGCAAACAATAGAACGAGCCCGTAACACCTATGTGATCCCACTCTGTGATTCCCCACCCATCTCACAGTTCTAGCTTAATTGCTAATTGCAGATGTACCCAAAACTTGAAAGAAAAGCATGTCTTCTGTTATTTTTTATCATACCCAAAATCTTTTTTCAGTATGCTCTATGGTCCCTACTCTCCTAGCAAACCTGCCTTACAAGTTTTTATACAGCTTGCTCCAGATCCCTCAACCCTGAAGCAGAGCAGACAGCAATTCTATTCAGTTGTTTCATGTCCTCTGCTTTATTCTTTTTTCTTAAGGACTTATTTAATTTTGTTTGCTGTGGATCCCTCTTTAATGGTGGCAAACTTTTCTATGCATAAAATAAATTATAACAACTTTATAGTTGGAGATAATATAACAAGTATTACGCTTATCTAGATTTTACTTAGGAAGGATGTTGAGTCATTGGTTCGGGAAGTTAATGCAAATACTAAGTAAAATGTTGGTATTGTTTCAACATGCCAATAAAATTTATTTTGTTAATTAAACCAAATTAGTTCTAATAGGCTTCCTAAAAAGGTACCAACTGCTCCCTGATGATGGAGACTGAAATGTCGACCGAAACGTTGGTTAATTATTCGCCAAAGACACGGCTACAACCCAGAAGCCGAGCTACTTCAGACAATGGCCGTGAAAGCCTGCAAACATTATTGCCCTTACTTTTTCCTGTGTTTCCAAGGCCAAAATTTCCAATATCCCTGACCAATTTTTATTAAGTAATTTACCTGTTTTGCGACTTTGTGAAATAAATAATGAAAACACAGCCTCCAGCATTCCCATAGCTGGCTGAGAGTAATGTAACCAAAATGAAAATTCAAACAGTGTATGACTATGAAAAAAAAAACATCGGAAATATCTGGGCAATGGCTGAGCTGAGCATGAAGTTTTACCCTGAAAATTTCACCGGTGGTGAATTTCCTTGACTTTTCCAGGAGGTCAACTAAATTCCCTGACCCATTTCCTTCTTCCCTGACTTTTCCAGAGATTAGGGAAATATGCAGATGGAGCATAGGGTGTGATTCTTGGCAAGGAGGGTAAAGCCAATAAGGGAGGGGGGTTTCAGTCCACTTCACGTATCAATATGGCAGCCGTTTGTTAGCAAATGTATCATCTGCACCTGAATCGGAGAATAAATTGTATTCTCACGTCATTATGTCTGTATTACGAGGATTTGTTTTGGACTTTTAACATATCGAAACATATTTAACCAGTAATATTTTGATCTAATTTTCTTCCGAACGGCTTAACTACAGTCGTTAATAAAGGCAGGCTGGAACAGCTGATACAAATATGAACAAAGTTCTGTCATATTGGTATGTGAAAATCAGAAACAAATTGTGTTGGGGGGGGGGGGGGGGAAACAGCTGCACGTTGCTAATGCTGCATTTGTATCGTTTCCTGATCTCTGGACTTTTCCCTGACGTTCCGCTCGTTACTAGTTACCTTTGTTCGGAGTTGGCACCTGTGCTGTGCCGGTGGGCCCGCAGACCAGTTCGAGGAGGACGACGGGGAGGAGATCTCGAACGAGCTGTGGCAGGAGGCGTGCTGGATCGTCATCAACGCCTACTTCGACGAGAAGGGCCTGGTGCGGCAGCAGCTGGACTCCTTCGACGAGTTCATCCAGATGTCGGTGCAGCGCATCGTCGAGGACTCCCCGCAGATCGACCTGCAGGCGGAGGCCCAGCACACCTCGGGCGAGATCGAGAACCCCGTGAGTGTGGCGTCCGAGCCTAGTCGGGGGGGTATCAGCGCCAGTGATGACGCGTGGCACTCACTTTGGCTTCTAGCGCAAGACTGTGGACTGGTACGCAGTCTCCTCGTGGTGCGTAGGGCAATTATGATAGCCTTCATATGCTGGACAAGAATGAAAGTTAATATGTAATGCAAGTCCCTTGAAACTTTACTGTGTGTTTCATATCTAAAAATCACACTGAAAAACACGTGTTTTAGCACTTTTCTCTCTTCTAGAATAATATAATTTAAAACCGAAATGCCCTCAGCGTATATTTAAATGCTTTTTTTTTTAAACAGACACCACTTTGAAAACTTAAGCTTTTTTTTTTCAAATCGTGTGGTTTCTTATAAAACTCTGTCCAGGTAGACAAGTGTAAAAAAAAAATGATAAATATTAATCACCAATATAATATACAATTATTTTTACTAAATGGTACTTTTTTTGGGTACTATAAAAAAAGTTTGAAAATGAAACTTAAATCAGAAGGTAAATAATAAAGGTTGACAATGTAAGTTGAAATGAAGTAGGTACATAGGTAGGATGTTTTAGTTGTTGCAATGAAAAAGATGATTAAATAGTTGAATGTCCAAACAAAATACGAACATACCTTGTGCTTCCTCCTTTGAATGTGTTATAACTATGTCACTGGACCTGACAGTGCTCTGATTCCATTGGATATTGTTTCTTCATAACCGTGCATGCTGAGTAATGTTACCACAAGGGACGGGTGTATTTGTATTGAATGAAATAATAAATATGTACTTATACTTAAAAATAAAGACTATTTTATTTTAAGTGCAGATGTTTTTGAAGCAGGTGTAACTATATATGGAGGAGTGATTTTCATAGCACAATACACCACATGGGAATTTCTCCTAAACTTACGTGTGAGATGTAATTTGATAAAGGTGTCTTCAGATCCATGTAAATACAGGGAATTTGACTAAATGTTAGTTACCAAACTGGATTAGATATTTTCAATACTAATGTGTTCTTTTGAATTGTGGAAATCAGTCAGTATTTTAATCATAAATTGACAGCGTTGGATGCATAGGCATAGCATTGATGGAGAGAAGAAAAAAAAAAGCGAAAATTGTGTTTATTGCTGCCACATGCCTGTTAATTCCAATATTCCAAAAAAAATTTTGATTCATCTTAGATGTTAAAATAAATAGTTTTATTTGAAGTCATTTCATTTCTTATACATAACAAGTTGGATTGTGCGTGAAAAATACCAGTTTTTAAATATTTGACTATTGATGATACATGTATGTATCTTTAAATACAAATAATTGTGTTCATCTATTACACTCCAACAATTTTTTTTTTTGTGTTCTTACACTATAATATGCAAGTAAATATAGTAGATAGTAAAATTACTCCGACAGTTTAGTGCCCTTCCCCCTCCCCCAAATATCTCATCTGCTCCCTCTAGTTACGTCCCTGGGTATGTGTTGTTGAAATATGCTGATAATTACTTGTAGTTTAATATTTTCATGCTATCTTGCGAGATTCGTTAATGGTACAGGCGAGGAAAAAAAATATTTGGCTGGAAAGAAAAAAACAGGGAATAATCAGGGAAATTTCCTGATGTAAAATTGTGGGAAATTTTGATTCTTTACTATAGGCCCTGGCCGATACTTTTCCCAGAATCATTGTTCTGTGACTCTGTCTGTAGTGACAGCTGCTGACGAGACTTTTAGGCTCGACTTTGCCTGCCACGTTGAAGTCATTGCTACACCTCTTTCGACAAGTCTTTTTCGGAGCCGGCTCTGGTCGGCCACGAACCTGCCGCAGCTGCTGCAGCTCTGTGTGTGTTCCAGCCCCGCTACCTGCTGAAGTTCGAGCAGATCTACCTGTCGAAGCCGACCCACTGGGAGAAGGACGGCGCCCCGTCGCCCATGATGCCCAACGAGGCTCGCCTGCGCAACCTCACGTACTCCGCGCCGCTGTACGTCGACATCACCAAGACCATCATCAGGGACGGCGAGGAACCCATCGAGTCACAGCATCAGAAAACCTTCATAGGTGAGTGGCCTTCAGGCCTTTCCGAGAATTCAAAATGTCAAATACCAAAACCAATAATTGATTAAACACACCCCTCATTGAAAATGTCAAATATCAGAACCAATAGTTGATTAAACCCACCCCTAATTGAAAATGTTAAATATCAATACCAATAATTGATTAAACCCACCCCTAATTGAAAATGTCAAATATCAGAACCAATAGTTGATTAAACCCACCCCTAATTGAAAATGTTAAATATCAATACCAATAATTGATTAAACCCACCCCTGATTGAAAATGTCAAATATCAAAACTAGGTGATTAAACCCACCTCTCAAAGTAACTCCCTAACTCAAAATGTGAAATATCAAAACTAATAATTGATTAAACCCACCCCTCAAAGTAACTCCATAATTAAAATGATAATCAAAACAGCGTTTATCAAATACTTCTTTCTTTTTTTTCTTCATAAGAGAATACCCTAATCAAAATAATTTGTTTCTACACCAACCAAGATGGTTTTTTGACTACCACTTCAATTAAAGTACTGCTCCTGTTTAAATCAATTTATGGTATTAATTATGTCTCGAAATAGATTTTAAAATATGCATTGTCATGAACGTTAGAGTTTCAATTTGAGAATAAACATCCTAAAAAATCTAACGGACTGATTTGATTAAATAACAGGCCTTGGGCATAACATTTCCTTTCTAAGTAAGCGCTGGCAACATTTCTGGATTACAAATAATATTGTATGTATTTTATAAGGAAATCCTGTTTCACTATACAGTAAAATTAAAGAAACACAAACTTTCTGTTTTCTATTAACAAGAAAGATTGTTTAACCTTTTAGCTACTGTTGTTTACTAGAAACGTGTCTGTCATGAATTGCTACTAGCGCATTCTGGTAGGCGTGTGGTGAACATGCCATGGCAGTTTCTGGCTCGTTTCACCAGAGCTGCTGTGGACTTGATTGACATTGGCGGGACGCTCCGAGTTCTGAGATAGTTCTCCATAGTAAAAAATCATTAAACCATTTTCTATTGAGCTCAAGGAATTGGATAAAGAAGGAAAGGTAAGCTGTCTTTTTTTTATTCATCATATTATTAATTTGTTGCATTGTGTGTAATGTTACACACAAATACTGTTTTCGATTGTGCATGCTCGGGGAAAAAAAAAGATTCAAGTGGATGAAATAGAGCGCTGCTTTGAATAAAGATGCTTGCCCTGATTCATTAGCATTGTTACTTCATAACCGTGTATACTGAGCAGCGTTACCACAAGGGACGGGTGCATTCATATTTAATCAAACTTTCGAAAACATACTTATACGTTAAAATAAAGACATTTCATTGTATGTGCAGATGTTTTTGAAGCTGGTGTAAGTATTGATATTAAGGAGGAGGAGGTCTTACAACACAATATAAATGTCTACTTACACAGTTTCAGTTTTATTAATGGGCCTGATATAATAAGCATTACTACATTTCAACGTGTGAACAGCGGACAGCAGAAGGGTTGAAGTTTAGATAATGGGACAATCTCTGGAAATTTTCTTCATAAATGCAAAACAAAGTCTTATGTAGTTGTTTAGTTTTATAACATTTAATGTGAAAAATTATATATATTTCCATTGCATGGAAGTATGCACAAGTTTATGTTTAAACATTACTTTTGACCATTATAAAAAATGTTTTTAAACCTTTTCTCACTGTTGCTACTCAATTTTTATACTCGTAGTTAAGGATATTTTTGTGTTTGTATTCTAACTAAATGTGAACTGGAAAACAGATACTCACACAGGCCTATTTGCTGGTTGCATTACAATGGTGATATAAAAAACCTCTGGCATGAAAACAGGTTATGTAAAGTTTACCTTGGAAATTTTTTTTTTTAATTTTTTCATCTAATAGCCAGATTTTTTTGGTATATAGTCAATATTATGCATGATTTTAGCTGATAGAATATTTGATATTAAAAGTACATTAATTGTTTACCAGTACCTATGATGTATTAAAGTGTACGCTGTAACTTATATTTTTAACTTTTATTTAAGAATACTTTGCTTGTATTCAAATAACTTACCAGTATTAAGGCTGTGTTGTTTAGATTATTTATTTTTCCAAGCTATATGAATTACATAGGTTTGAAAAATTTTGTAATGCACAAAAACGGTGAGGTTTTATAAAATGATTTTTTTTTGTTTTCAGATGTCACAAACAGCAATTTGGTGGTACATATGTGTTGGTTCCCTAGGAAAGACCTACGTTTGTGAAAGTAGTTATAAACCATTTGAAAACAGTTGCAAACAAATATGTGGTTACTGTATTTTATGTACCATTTTACAAATTCCTCTTTTGTTTTGATCCCTGAAGGCAAGATCCCCATCATGTTGCGGTCCACGTATTGCCTGCTGAACGGCCTGACGGACCGAGATCTCACGGAGTTGAACGAGTGTCCGTTGGACCCGGGAGGGTACTTCATAATCAACGGCTCGGAGAAGGTAAAAGTTCTGCTGCCGATACGTGCTTGTCGTTTCCACTGTCAGGGAGCAAACCTGGATACCAGGGATTATGAAAGTTGTTTTCCTGGCTCTGCTGGGAAGGTGTAAGTTGTGTGATATATGAGACTAAAACTATTTTTTTTTTGAGTGTGTAAACTACACACTATATTTCAGGCCAAACGTCTTGCAAGCTGGGCTCCATAGATGGAAACACAATTCTCGGAATGGATCCGCAGAGCCAAATAGTAGGCAGAGTCCTACGGCACCAGAGACTATCGACTTGGCTTGGACCAGTTACACTTCAAACTGTTATAAAATCATCTTTCATCGTAATGACACTCATGCATGCATGCATGCATGCATGCATCTATGTATGTATCAGTTGCTGAGCACTGAATGGTCAACATGTTTTGAATGGTATGGCATTGAAGAAAAATGCTGTGCCAAGGATTTTTTTTTACCTCCCTCTACATAATACATGTTCCCTTTCCCTACTTTCCCTCCCGTTCTGCTTACCCTTCACTTCCTTCATTCCCACGTTGACAGCTCCAAGACGCCAGGTTATCAAGTGTGTATTTTGAAGTATGTAATACAACTGTATTTCTCAAAATTCCATGCTTTATATAGAATGTTGGTATGTAGGTATGACGTCAATAAACTCCGACACCGTTAGACAGATCGCAATGAAAGTTGGAACATCGAAGTGTTTTTTAATGGAGAAGGTTTTTATGCTATCCATTTTTTGTAACTCGCCGTTAAATGGCGCTGCTGTGTATTAACTTCTAAACCGTTCAACCATCCTCCATGAAATCTAAAAATATATTTTAAAAACCTAACCCAAAAACAAATCTTCTTATCGGCCCTCAACTATTTCTTAAGTGCTTTTTGTAAGCAGACCCCCTCAGATATAGTGAGTACTTTTAGAATTGCGTTGTTTTTCCTGAAGCTCCACACACCGTATGTGTGCCCGGATAGCTGGAGCTTTTAATAATTCATAGTAATTAAATGAAAATAAATCTCATTGTTTGTTTGTCCAAGCTTTAAGCCCCAAAATTTACTTGCATAGGAACGTTCCAGCATGCAGGTAATTGGTTGCATAAAAACATCTTGCACAGTGTTAGATTGAGCCAGGAATTGCCTAAATCAGCCAGTGGTGCCCAGATTCACTTCTGTTGAGGGCCAGATGTCATTTTTTACAACTCATCGGAGCACCGGACGCAAATGAATTAATATTATTTTAAAAGTAATATAATGCCTTGTCATTTCTGGAGAGCAACCAATAAATACGATATGTGACATATGATGAAGTGAAGAAAAACATTTCTCTTAGTAGTGTTTACAAAAATATAAAAAGATGTAAAATATTAGGACAATTAACGTAAAAAAAAAATAAAGGATACAGAATTATAAATTAAATTTTTTAATATTTCTGTGAGAATTTTGTGGCAAATGAACTGCGTCTGCTGACAAACTTATTCTATGTACGTTCAAACAAACAAAGACTGTGAATCACAACAGTTCGCCTGATATTTCTTTGTTGAAAGAAGGATGTGTTCACATCTGCATGATTACATGGTAATTGTGTGACATTGTTTTTTTTTTTTCCCTTCAGCGAATTGTTGCTCCAAATTGGTTAGGAGCCCAAAACATCAGCGACATGTGTTTTGCATTGAAAGCAGTTTTAAATTACTTTTTGAAGTGAAACTTCTTTTTCCAAGGAAGCTAAAATTTTCTGGCGTATGAAAATTCCGATCACATGAGGTAAATAGTTAGGTACATTGTGGGGGAACCGGTAGAGGTGGAGACACCACGGGAGAGCTATAAATAATGCAGCATTCTTGCACACTCACATTCCTGCACACTTGCATACTTTACACTTACATATTTGCATACTTGCGCAATAGCGTAATTTAGCAACCTCAGCAAAAGAGGATTGTGTTTATTATACCTAGCAATATAATAAGCAAGAAGTTTTACTTGTCATGCGTGGACTCCATTCACACTTATTTTTTTATAAATTTTTTTACATTTTTATAAATTTTTTATTTTGTACATTTTATTTTTAACGACATATATTCTGATTCATGCTTATTATCAGGCGTTACCGAGCTCCATTCTGGCGCTGATTTGAGCGGGACGACATGGCGGTAGTGAGGTTAAAAAGTGCCTTCGCCCGCATCGCAGCGTAACGTCTCCTGACAATTCCTAGCTCCGTGGTTTGAAAGATTCTTTTCAGCGGGCCGTTGCGGAACAGTGTTGTGAGTTGGCGATGACCTTGATGACCCTGCTCTCCCTCCCTGTGTGCAACGGCCGGACGTGCCGTGTCAGTGCCGAGGGCCTGAAGGGTACCGGCGCGCTGCCCGCAGGTGCTGATCGCGCAGGAGAAGATGGCCACAAACACCGTGTACGTGTTCAGCATGAAGGACGGCAAGTACGCCTACAAGGCGGAGATCCGCTCCTGCCTGGAGCACTCTTCGCGCCCCACCTCCACCCTCTGGGTCAACATGATGGCGAGGGGCGGCCAGGTAGGACTCCCCCTTCGCCCGCTAGCATGCCTACGAACAGCTCGGAAGTAGGGATGGAACGATTCCAAAATTTTCGATTCCGATACCCGATTAGGGATTCCTTAAAAAAATCCTTCGATTCTCAATACTCGATACCTACTCACCTAGTTAACTCAATATTAAATAATTCAAATTCTATTTGCAACATTTTTTTTTCAGCTTTCAATACATATAAAATGTATAAATTCATATTTATCAAATTTGAGTACACAACTAAATTATTTACATTAACTCATATAAATGTTTACATCATTAGAAGTTAATGGCTCATATGTCAAAGGGGTCAAACTAATCTAAAATTTGTTTTGTAATACATAGGGAAGGGAATTTTTCGCGGTCGCGAAATATTCGCGAATTCGCGCAAATTCATAGGCAAAATGCAAAATATGGCATAGTCACGAAAAATAGCAAAACTTGCACATTATTGTTAATAAAACAGTTTTAAACATACACTTAATTACAAACCGTGGTATTTGATGGCAAATGCAACAGGGTAATAAAATCACAATGTGAACGGTTTGGAAAAATTGAATTATCTACTGTGTAATTTTTTTGTTTATAATTTTTATTTAGTTTTATTTTTTTATTTTGCACTGAAGGGTTTATTAATATTATTCCATATAGTGGAACCATATTTTAATTTTAATATAGCCAAGAAAATATAAAGACATTATGTATTTGATCTATATTAGATGCATTGTAAGTAATATACATATTTATTAATGGCAAGTAAATTCGTAATATTGTGAGGGCAAAAAAACTATAATGTAAAGGGGACAGAATGTTGCACACATTTTTAGGGAGCTATTTTTGGCCTACCAAGGTAGGGGTTGTAGGCCTGTTATGCTAACAAAATCACTACTCGACTGCTAAATCAATTTGAACCTAACAATATAACATAACATAGTCTTGCAAATTTTAAGTTAGTAAATTACTTTTTACTGGCTATTTAGATGGAAGCTATAAAATATCTGACATAGTATCCAGTTTCTTTTACTTGTGCTCTATCACAAAAATCAAATTTGCATAAAATCATGGAAAATATTAAAATATTTGGAAGAAATGGGTGCGGCTGTCATATTTGTAAGATTTCTTTTTTGTTTGTTGTCACTATTCAAAGGTTGCTACCCTTGAACTCAAACATTCCTTTGCTCATTACAGTCTCACGCCAGCAATCGAAAATACATGAGAAATTAATAACATTAATTCAGTGAAAATTATATTCATAATATTGTAATGGCAAACAGTGTAAAACAAAAACTAGAATGTGAGAAATGCAAAATATTACAGCAAAAACACTTTTCGACCACTTCACATTCTTCAAGAGTAGAAGAAATTAAATTGAATTATGAAAAGGTCAAACCTTAAATTTGAAATACTTGGAAAGAAAGCATAGCATTTATACTAAACCATAAACAAAAGTATTCTTTTAATGTTTGAAATGCACGGAATGTCATTATTTTGGGCCTAAAGATTGTATCAAAAAGGCATCAAAAAATTATTTTGTTTTATTGTGCACATCTTATTTTAAACCACAAATGCTAGTCAATTTATTTTTATTGTTCTTAATGTATCTGTCTTAGACCAATTTATTACAAATTATTTTATAATAAAAATTCAGCATACAAATATGGTATTTTAGTGGAGTAATTTTTACAAAACAGTATTTATAAACATAAAAACGATTAAACAGAAATCTTCTGCTTAACGAAATTTTGACTAAAATTAAAACCATAAATTCTTGTCTCTAGTTATAAGTGAATTTGATAAGGGTATTAACATGTCTGCCGTACAGTTCAGTTGTAATATTTTCATACTGTTTATTTATTTCAGAGCATCAAGAAGTCTGCAATTGGCCAGCGCATCATCGCTATCATGCCCTACATCAAGCAGGAGATCCCGATCATGATTGTGTTCCGCGCACTTGGCTTTGTGGCCGACAGAGACATCCTTGAGCACATAATTTACGATTTTGACGACCAAGAAATGATGGAAATGGTGAGCCTCCTGACAGACAATGTGTTGCTTTCTTTAGTTTATGCTTTTCTTTCAATAAAAATATTTGTGCAGACTAGTACTTGTTGTGTTTCTCAATGTACTAACTAAAAAAAAGTGAATCTAAAGGTCACAACAATCGCAAAAAAACACAAAAATAAAACGAAATGAAACTGAAGAATGGTCACTCAGTCGCAAAATGTTCCAAAATAAACATTAACGGTGCGGGAAGACACAAAACTTTAGTTCCTTGCAACATTTTGCTAACTTACATATTTGTTTATAGATGTTTATAGATGTAAATAAAAGGTTACTGTCCACTTAAATCATTTGGACATTATCTTTGAAGAAATTTTAGTTTTATAACATAAAAATCAGCACGTACCTGCTAGTTGCAGATCATTTTTGTATCATTTTTGTGTTCAGTTTTGTTCATTATACATAAAACATTGCCCTGTTGCATATAAAAAAAAAGATTCAAGAAAATTTATTTAAATGCTTTGATGTAATAATTTTTCTTTGGTGTTCCCATTAAAACTGTATTACTGTTTTATAGATCTATGATCTTGCAAAATTCTTGATCCGGCAAGACCATGGTCTCAAACATGACGTATGAAAGACATTTCACTAAATCTAATTGGGTAATACTGTCACTGTGCAGCTGTTACCTGTATCCGTTATTTTAAGCACTTGTTGTCATTGCGAAGCTACAAGGTTGTAATCGGGTGTAAAATTTCTGAACAGGTGAAGCCGTCTCTCGACGAAGCGTTTGTGATCCAAGAGCAGAATGTGGCACTCAACTTCATTGGTGCGAGAGGAGCGCGACCCGGGGTTACGAAGGAGAAGAGGATAAAATACGCGAGGGAAATCCTGCAGAAGGAGATGTTGCCTCACGTCGGCGTGTCTGATTTCTGCGAGACGAAGAAGGCGTACTTCCTTGGGTAATTGAAAGTAAAACTATCGTCCATAATACGCTTTAAATGAAGAATTATTATTTAGAACATCTTGAATATTGAATTTTATATAATTATTGAGGAGCTGGATGTCGAAGTGAAAGATTCTTATCTGAGTGTTGTGCTGAGGGATCCTTTGTACGATATTATTGTTAAGATAATTATGAAAGTATTTTAAAAAATCCTTTAATGCTAATTTACTATTAGAATTTCTTAAAAAAAGTCCACAAATGGTTATTCCATTTTTTGTCATTTCTTCTACTTAACAGTACAGATGGGTCGGTTCTGAAAATTTTTTCGGTTCCGGTTCCATTTTGGTTCTTGGAATTCGGTTCGGTTCTTCTCCAGTTCCGGTTCCTGTCTCATTGGTTGTGAGGATAATCAATCTTTAATAAAAAAAAATTACACAATTATCGCATATAGCAAACTTCTCATCTGCATCAAGAACAAAATGTTCCCACACAGATGATATTACTGCTACGAAACAAACTCCTCATGCACAAAGCTGAAAATATTACTTCCTTTATTAATTTACGTGCCAATAACACAAATTATTTATCGCCTAAAGCATGTCCATGACCGTAGCCAAAACAAAACGTCGAAGTTCTGGCTGTGTACCAACCTCCCGGTATTGTTGGTCGCATGTGTTGAAAAATTACGGTAAAATAAGTATCATGTTGAATTAACATCTAAAAGGGTGTTAATTGTTTACTTCAATTTTTACATACATTTAAAACCATATGGTTTAATTCTGGAATGGTAAAATAACTTTTACAGTTTATAAGTTAAAACGTATTTTAAGTTCTGTAATCCATGGCAAGTTGTTCACTATGTTCACAAAAACATGGCAGTGCAGCAGCGGCATATTACCGTAAATAAATGAAAATAACAATATGACCAAGACGGAAATTTCGGAAAATTTTTCAATTATCTGTATTGTGCTACATTTACATACAGAATAAAGTTATCCCGGCACTAAATATAATATAGAACATAGTTATGGCTGTGATTGCATCCATTTTCTTAAGCGCATTGAGTCAGGCCTGAGGTATGTACGTACGGTAACGTCTGTCTGTTTTAGGTATGCGGAATGTTTTATTTACCTATTTATTATTTATACAATTATACGTAATGGAAAACACCATTAAATAAATCATTGTAACACGTCTTAACAATAATTATGCCGAACGGTTGTGCTTTAAATTTGAAGTCTAGTGAAAATACTGAAAATGAACCTTAACCCTGTAACTTCAAAAAACCTATCTTTTCAGTACCCGAAAACGATTCCGGTCCGGGGGCCTAGAACCGGGGAACCAAGGAACCGAAGAACCGACCCGACCCATCCCTACTAAACAGTTATTACTGCATCTTCATCACAACTGCTCTCTTGCATTTTATGTTTTGTCACAGATTTTGCTACCAGATTTTTTTCAGATGTTCTTTAAAAATTGCAACTAGTTGTTTTTGGTAATTCTAATCACTTCACAACATTTTACAAATAGCTAATATCTCGTGACAAAATTTGAAATGAAACAAAATTCAGCAGTCTGTCTATAAATAAGTAGAAAAAGCGAGGAAATGACATTTATGACAAACAAAAGTAAAAAGAACTGTGTGGTGTGTGAGGCTGGCTGAGAATGCGAAATGTTTCCCGGATTTCCAAATAAAATAAGAGTATTGGTTGTAGAATATAGTTGCCACTGTTTATCGTCGTTGCTCTGTGCTGTGTACGTAAGGAATGAATGGCTTGTAATCTCCCAGGTACATGGTGCACCGTCTCTTGCTGGCGTCCCTGGGTCGCCGGGAGCTGGACGACAGGGATCACTACGGCAACAAGCGCCTGGATCTCGCCGGGCCCTTGCTGGCGTTCCTCTTCAGAGGGTGAGCCCTTTGCCCTCTTTGCCTTGCGCACTTTCTCCACGTTCCCGGGCAGTTATGAGTTCCTTTGGGTTTGTTCACCTGCACGCAATCAGAGCTTGAGTTCGACTCACAATCATCTGTCTCATCCATCTGTTACCCGTCCGTCCGTCAATCACGTGACCTGCAGCCAATCAGATGGCCTGGAAAATTCCGTCCTTCCGTCGAAACCTTACCAAGCTTTAACTTTCGATGGATTGACGGATGAAATATCCTCCCAAAAAGTTAGAAAGATACCTATTGCCGGCAACCTTTACTGTCTTATAAGGTTTTATAAGTATATTTTTATTTGTTTAGTTGCTTCCATTAAATGTTTTTAACATACGTTTGAACATATTTTTAACAACAAAATATTTTAATAAATATCAGAGGGAAAAAAAATTGAATTGAATTGAATTTTTTTATTAAGGGCTTAACTTTCATGATAGTGAATATCATACATCTGTAAGAGATAAATTTTCACCAGTATTTAAGATTTTTGGTCTGTCGGCAGCAGTCAAATTTGATGGACGTACGGATGATTGAGAATCGCTCGGCTTGTTGACAGATGGATGTGACGGATCATTGTGAGTCCAGCTTTACTTAAAATGTCTCTGGATAGACATGTGTGAATTTCCTGGGTGATTCAGATTGAATTAGTTCCATTTCATGATTTCTTTTATATTATGCATGCTGTATTAACGATGTGTTGCCTTGTAATTCCAACAATTGTCGTCTGAATTATTACGGTGTATTGCCATGTAATTCTGTTTTCTTAATTATTACTGTTGGCCTGTAAAAGTATATATATAAAAAAAAAAGATATAGGGATATTTGTTTGGACTCAGTGGCCTTTGACCACAAGGTCATTAAAAAGTTGACACATGACCTTGACCAGTGATACTGTAAAGGAATCTGCCATGGCCTATATAGTGTGTCTCACACTTAGTTGCAGTGCAGAGCAAATTACACCCATGGTTGCCATTTTGACACCACTCGGCTTGTTAACATTTAAAATATTTGTTGTACACTGTCGTTAATTATTATAAGTTTTATTACTTTTTAAATTGTACTATTTTTTGATTCTTCCAAGACCATAAAATTGTATCTTTTGATAGTATTCGTTACAGCATATTAGGTACATTGTTAATGACAAAAAATTGTCAATTTTATTCACAAGTTATTAATTTACATAAACTATTTGTAGCAGTTGGTTGCTATTAATAAGAGGCTTTCCATTAATTACGCTCTACAGTCAAATAGAGCAAAAAAAATATTTAATATTAAAAGATTTATAAAAACATCAGATGATGCTCTTGATAAAATACAGCAAGAATATGTATTTTCAAAATCCTCGTTCCAAATTTTACTTTAGAAAATACAATCTTTCAGATACTTTTAAAAAAATTGTCATTACATTACAAAGTTGTGTCCAAAAACATTTTTGCTGCGTGGCATCAGAGCACACGGAAACAAAGACTGAGCTAGTGTCCGAAATTGTGCATTGATAGAGTGAGAGTAATTGCCTATTTAAATTCTTGCTGCTAACTAAGGATGAGATGCGCTATAGAAACCGGCCTGGAGTAATTTTCGGAAACCATAGGAAACCAACATTATGATAGGTCGACCAGGATTTGCTCAGGTCCTTAGGTTAGTGAGTTCAGTATTTCATACTTACACCATGTCACTTCATGACAATAATGATTTTGTTGAAAGGACTGAGAGTGATTTGTGTATATTTTGGAACATTGACTATTTTGTTAAAAAAAATATTGTGTTAAATGTGTGGTGTTGCTTAGGAAAATTTTTTGAAGTGAAACCTATTTAGGCGGGTTGGGTAAGTAGAAACGATGATACACCAGAGCTTAACGAAAAACAAAGGAGTACGACGCTCAGTAACGGGTTTCCTGTTGTTGGGGAGGGTGGTACGGGAATAATGAATAAAGTAGGTAGTTGGTCAACTGTATGACTCTTAGCAAGTTTTTTTGTTTGCCGTGTTTGTTAAATGTATTCCTTAAGTTAGCTATAAAATACATTCTTTTATCATTCAAGGGGGTTTATTAAAGTGCGAAGTTTAGCTTCTAACATGCAGTGTGGTCATGCACCCATTTGTTTATAGCAAAATTTTACCAGCAACCCAAGAAAAAAATACTGGATGAATAAAGTGTACATTTCTGGCAAAGTGTCTTGTGATTGAAATAGATTTTTGAACAGCTGAATCCTAACTCGCAGTCGTGCGTTTCCACCTACCATATTTAAAGCGAAACGTTCGGAAATATTTTAAAGATGTAAACGTCAGTGCATTGAAGGCTGTGATTTTCCTTTTATCACAAGTATAATGTTTTCACTTATTGTATATTGTTGCATAGTGAAAACAAATGGCATTATCAAACTATTAAAAGAATAGGTGTATGTTTTTGTGGAATGTCTGCTGTTCAAGACACTGATGAAGGAGGTGCTTTTTGTGTCGTGTTTGTTAAATTTATTCCTTAAGTTAGCTACAAAATATATTGTTTTATTATTCAAGGGGGTTTATTAAAGTGCGAAGTTTAGCTTCTAATGTGCAGTGTGGTCATGCACCCATTTGTTTATCGCAAAATTTTACCAGCAACCCAGGAAAAAAATACTGGTTGAATAAAGTGTACATTTCTGTCAAAGTGTTCTGTGATTATAATAGATTCGCAACTCGCAGTTGTGTGTGGGAAGCAGGGGCGTAGCCAGATGGGGGGGGGGGGGGGGGGGGTTTAGGGATTCCCCCCCCCCCCCCAGCACCAAATCTTTAATTAATTTCTTATTCGTCACTCAAACAAATTTCATATTAAAATTAATAAAAAAAATTTACCATTACAATATTTAAATTTAAGTATCGAAAACTGCTAAAATAGCACTATTTTACACCTAAAAATCCAAATTTTCCCGGGGTAGGACCCCTGGACCATCTGCTTTAATAGTGGGAGGGGGGGGGGGGGCGGCATGCTTCTTAACACCCCCCATACACCAATCCTGGCTATGCCACTGGTGGGAAGTGATGCCAGGGGTGGAATGTCGGCAGGCTGTTCAAGACGCTGATGAAGGAGGTGCGCATGTACGCCCAGAAGTTCATCGACCGCGGCAAGGACTTCAACCTGGAGCTGGCCATCAAGACCAAGATCATCACGGACGGGCTGCGCTACTCGCTGGCCACGGGCAACTGGGGCGACCAGAAGAAGGCCCACCAGGCGAGGGCCGGCGTGTCCCAGGTGAGACGGCCCTTGATCATGCCTCGGGAGCAGTCCCGATTCTCTCGGATCCGAATCCCGGATGGTACCCCTCGAACCCAAATATATGTGTCGAGGGTCAAAAATAAAATAATGTACAATAATAATAAAAAAAATTATGGTGTTGAAACTTCTACCCTTCAAATGGTTGTTTCTCAATTTAAGTTTCCGGAACCAATACATATTGTAATTTTATTTATTTTCATTTTAAAAGTACAATATCTTGGGATATGGTAACAGGACTGGTATGAACTTTAGAGGTTATCAGTTTAGAGGTTATCAGTGTTGAATTTTTTTTTTAATTTACTTTATTTCCTTTAGTATTTTCGTTCCTGCATAACCAAACGTTATACAATTAGCACTGACTTCGTTTTTATAAGCTGTATACATCTGAAAACATCTTTAAAAGAAAATTTACACATCAAGCAACTTCGTATTTTGATTAATTAAATAAGTAAGCTGTACTATCCAAATGAATATTAGTTTTCAACTAGAGCTGGGCCGATGCCGATCCCCGATCGTAATAATCGGCCGATTTTGTTAATTTTGCCGATCATAATGATCGGCAATACGTAGCCGATTATTTGAGCCGATCATTGGTATCCTACTGCAAACTTATAACATTGAATAATTACCTATATCTAACGAATTTCCATGTTTGTGTACGGTACTTTTCGGGAAGAAAATTCAATTATTCATCGAAAAATAATAGGATTTAATAATTTAAAACTAACCGCACACGAAAAAAATATACCAATTAAGTAAACAAATAGGGTATGTTTTATAAACATTGAACAGTTACATACCTAAGTATCAATTTCCACGTATATTTACGGTACTTTCGGTAAAATAATTTTCCATTATACTATTTGCAAAGTTATTTATCATTTACGAACCGAAAACTATGTATTTGTTTACCATTTACGGTTATGTGACGCCAGAGATTAGAGTGACGCGCGTCGCGCGACGGAAATCGTACAGATTAATAGCGCTAGTAGTCTTGTGGTTAGTCTACCTCTTCGGGAATTCATCTATTTAGTTTTTTCTCGCTAAATATGGCCTATTGAAAGTTTTGTTTAGCGAAATTAATATTCTTACCCTGTTTAGCGGGAAATAGAGCTTATTTTTCTTTTGTATAAAAACCTGGTTGATGAAGAGTTTTGTTCCCCATTTAGTGGTACAGTAGAACCTTGTTAATCCGTGACGCGCTAATTCGGGAATCGGATAATCCGGGACGATTTAAAAGTGCAGAAAAAAAAGAGAATCTAAAATTGTCAGAGCTTAAAATTTACGTCACGCGGGCCGGTGGCCGGCAAACACTGCAAGCCATCGCGTGGGCCGTCAAACTCTGCTACGCTGTTTGTACCGACCCTTTGTGTCGCCCCCCTTTCAGCTGTCACATTTGTCACTCTTTAAACTTGAGGGGATGTCCTGACTTCTGCTTCCCGTCTCCCGTTTGTTTGAATGTTGTTTCACGTGCTGCTGAGTTACTTTCCGCCCGCCAACGCACAGCAGGCGCCTGGCGAGTGACGTGTCTGGCTGGCATTCGGCTGGTCGAATGAAGGGAGGGGGGTGGGGGGCTACCCAATATTTATGTGTGCAAGGTCAGCACGATCTTATCTTTCTCTCTTCGGCTGTTGTAAATGACCGTGAACTAATGGCTAGGCAGTGCGGTGTTTTTTTAAGCCGAGACACTAATTCGAAGACGACCCTTACCGTGAACGGATTATCCGGGTTTATTATTAGTATTATTTTTTTTTACAGAATTTCAATTATCCGGGCATCGGCGGGTCCCAATTAACATGAATAATGGGGAGTTTACTATTTTTATCCATCTGCTGCCAAGGCGCAGTAAGCCTCGGGAGATGTTACATCACATGACCTTGGCCTTAACCCAGCTGCACGCTGGTGTCTAAGAAGCTTGAAAAGACCTTCCGGGCTTATAATCGCTAGTCCGTGAAATTCGGTAATCCGTGATTATCTTGGTCCCGACCATTACGAATTAACGAGGTTCTACTGTATTTCGTATTCAAAAATTAACTTACAATCGGGAATTATTGAAAGTTTGTTGGCGGCACTGGGGGGAATAAAATTATCATCGCTGACGTCTACCGGCACACACGGATTACAGAATGACGGAGTTGTGATTAGGTTTAAGATTTGGTTTGACCTTATTACATTTTAACGCAGTTAATTGTGTGTACGTGTGTGTGGTGATTTATAAGTAATCATGTCAATGAAAAGTAGTTTTGTCTGGGAATATTTCACCGTTTATAGTGATCCGTCAAAAGCAACGTGTAATCAGAGGTACTTGAAAGGCTCTAATCGGCTCAGAAGATCGGCAAGATCGGCAGCAGATGATCGGCATCGGCATGATCGGCAAAATAGGTGATCGGCCCAGCTCTATTTTCAACTTTGAAATACATTGTTTTATACAGGAAAACTACGTACACAAAGCGCTCGGAACCTAACAGGGTAACCAAAAACATCATGCAATGTTAATGAGAGATTTTTTTCTCTCCAAATTTTGACGCCCTAAAATAACGGTGCGATGATTATACGAAAAAACAAAATATTTAAAATAAAGCACGAACTCTTACTTGATTCAACATGTGCATATCATCGAAAACATACCATTTTAGCAGTTCAAACTCAAACTATTAATGGTTGTTTAAAAAATATTTGTCAGGCACAATCGTAAAACAAGCACTTTATTCAGCACATACCAATCAATCAAAGTTATTCCCGTGCTGTCTGGAAACAGTAGCGGAATGATTCTCGTCTTTCATTAAAAATACAAATTTTCGACATCTTAAACTGCTATTTGTTCGTTTTGTATGATGTACAAGTATCGGAAAAAAATAAACAAAATTGGCTTTGACCACGGACATCATCAAAAAAACATGGGAACAGTTGTGCTATGACAAAATGTGAACGCAGTAGTTAAAACTATGTTTAAATTGATAGTTGTGATAGATCTACCAACATGTTAATACAGTAGTAGCTTACTTGCTGCATTTATCTAGATGTTGCAAAATTTGATGTAAATATTTTTGAAATATTGCAGAATGTGTACTCGGCCATCATAAATAACCAAAACAAGTGAATAACTTCAATTAATATTATTAATTGAGCTAATTTCATCACTATTTCACAAATAAGGCTTTTTATTTTAATTTTGCCGTTATCCTAAAATTAAATATACATAGTTAGCCTTATTTATCGCGGTCCATGAATATGACCTGCCTCCAAGAATGAGTGATTTTTAATCATTAGTTTAGGGCCTACACAATAAAAAATACATTTTTCCTTTCAAATAGAATGGAATTGTTAAAAATATTTAACTTTAAATAATTCCCAATTTCGTTATGTTTCCCATGAGAAAGTATATTTTTTTTGTCAAAAATGTTTAACCAAAATTACATATTTTACCAAGTCATAATTTTAAAGGCATCTCCTTGTTGTACTCCTTGTTTTTACCCCCGTTCCTCGAATGCACTTCCTAGATACTTGAATGTTACCAGTGTTGCCCAGTGGCGTAGCCAGGATTTGTGTATGGGGTGTGTGTTAAGAAGCATGGTGCCCCCCCCTCCCCCCCAACCCACTGTATTAAAGCGGGGGGGGGGGGGGTCCGGGGGGGTCCTCCCACGGGAAAAAAATTTGGATTTTAAGGTGTAAAATAGTGCTATTTTTGGCAGTTTTCGGTAGGTACTTAAATTTAAATATTGTAATGGTAAAAATTTTATTAATTTTAATATGAAATTTGTTTGAGTGATGAATAAGAAATTAAAAATTAACTAAAGATTTGTTGCTAGGGGGGCGGGGGTTTGAACTCCTAATTTCCCCCCCACCCCCCTGGCTACACCCCTGGTGTTACCACCTGTTCCAACTCAACGAAGTGAGTGGTGGTGATTGGCGCTGCAGGTGCTGAACCGCCTGACGTTCGCCTCGACGCTGTCCCACCTGCGGCGGGTGAACTCCCCCATCGGGCGCGACGGCAAGCTGGCCAAGCCGCGGCAGCTGCACAACACTCTGTGGGGGATGATCTGCCCCGCGGAGACGCCCGAGGGGGCGGCCGTCGGCCTGGTGAAGAACCTCGCGCTCATGGCCTACATCTCGGTGGGCTCACAGCCCTCCCCCATCCTGGAGTTCCTGGAGGAGTGGAGCATGGAGAACCTGGAGGAGATCGCCCCGTCCGCCATCGCCGACGCCACCAAGATATTCGTCAACGGCTGCTGGGTCTGTCCGCCTGTCCTCCGCCCCACGCCGCCCCTTTAGCTCTACGTTTTCCAAGCCATTTGCGTGTGCGTTAGCATCGTTAAGGCTCAGTTTGAAGCTCTTTAGGAAAGAAATCAAAGCTTTACGTTTTCCAAGCCATTTGCGTATGCATTGCATCATTAAGGCTCAATCGAAGCTCTTTTTAATATTCAATTTGACTTCACCAGGATATTTGCCATTAGTTTTATTTGAAGCTTTGGTTGTGATGCAAAGCTTCGCGTATGATGTGAAGTTTTGCTTTGGTTGCAAAGCTTCAAAACATATTATTAAGCTTAAGATTCTCTCATGAAATTTTTTTTTTTGTTTTTATATATGTTTTGCTTGAATAAAGCCGGTTACTTTAAAAAATTCGAAAGGTTGCACTCGTGTTTGATTTAATAAATGCTCAATATTAATATAATGCATGGTTATTTTATAAATTTTTTTATTGAATGAAGTTATACATAGGGCCAATTTGTTAATCACTTAATAGTCCAAACATTACAAGCATTGAATGATTGTTTGTATTATTTCAATTCTGTATTTGATAAAATAAGAGTAATATAGCTTCACCAAGAACAATATTCGCAATTAATTTTGACTTCACAAATAATATAACATTTGAATTGATGTTTGCTTTGCATGAAAGAAATCGAATAGTCACACAGGCCTATTTGAATCGCAGGTTGTTTGTCTTTGATCTTGGTTGGTAGTTGTTTTACGAATTGACTCCTGGCAAGGCTTTGATGGTTCGTTATCGTAGGTGACTGCATATTCCATCCACAGTTTCCCTGCCCTGAGTGGTCGAGTTAATCCATCTCTTGTGAACATGCTGACGAAGAGACATTTAGCGTCAGTTGAAAGAATAGAAAAAACAATGTGTGTCTTATTGACAAATAGTGATCTTAGTTTTCTGGAAAAATATATTGGTATTTTCTGTAAAATTTGAGAGAGAAAAAAAAATAGTAAGTTACACTTTCGCAGAAACAACCAATTTCTTCAAAGTTTGTTTTGCAAACAGACCAATTAAAACATGCATCTTGAATCTGGTCTTCTTTACATTGTAATTGCTCACTTAAAATTTAAGAGTTAGGTAGGACCCATGCTAACCTCTACCAACTGATAGGAACAAAAAATTTGGTTTGAACAGAACCTACCAATATGCAGAGAAAAATTATTGTATAACATATATCAACCTATCTTTAATCATGTAAATGCTTGTTGGTAATGGGAAAAAAGGAGACTTTTCCTTCGAAATTTTTTCACTTACATCACTATTGACCAGTAATTTTTTTTCTTTGTGTTTTTAATAGTGGTGGATTGAAACCAAGTTTATTTTTAATTTGAATTTTTAAAAGAGTGCCTAAACTCTTGGTCTATAGTTCAAGATCAACTTATAAATACATTATACAAAGTAAATGAACAAATTACTAGTATGTATAAAATTAATAATTAAAAAAATATATATATAAATAATATATCAAACGTGATCTAATGTAGACTTTTAAAAACAAAAACAAAAAAAAAAACATGGCAGTATTACAAACAAGATATGCGAAGGGATTTTTTTAAATATGTACATCGGAGGTAAAAAACATCTTGTTAATTTTTTTATTTTACTTTATATAGCGAAATAAACATGTCCAGTTTCATGATTTGAATCTTGCTCTTCTGTAAAACTACAGATGTGTTAATATATTTTTGGAAAGTTTTTCCTTGCATTTTAAAACGTTTGAATGCTGAAAACACCCTGATGTTTGTAACTGGTCCTTCGCTAGTTTTTTTGCAACTCCAGCCTTACGGTGTACTGAACCACAGGTGGGCATCCACCGGGACCCGGAGCAGCTGATGACGACCCTGCGCAAGCTGCGTCGGCAGATGGACATCATCGTGAGCGAGGTGTCGATGATACGGGACATCAGGGACCGGGAGATACGCATCTACACGGACGCGGGGCGCATCTGCCGCCCGCTGCTCATCGTCGAGAACGGCAAGCTGCTGCTGAAGAAGAGGCACATAGACATGCTCAAGGACAAGGAGTACAACAACTATGGGTGCGTTCCTTTCGGTACAACTACGGTAGGTGCGTTCTTTTCAGTACAACTATGGGTGCGTTCTTTTCAGTACAACTATGGGTGCGTTCTTTCAGTACAACTTCTATGGGTACGTTCTTTTTAGTACAACGACTATGGGTGCGTCCTTTTCAATTCAACAACTATGGCTGCTTTCTTTGCAGTACAACTACTATGAGTAACGTCCTTTTCAATACAACTACTATGGGTGTGTTCTTTACAATACAACCATGACTGCATTCTTTTCTTTCTTCAATCAAAAGAAGGGATGGGTTGCATAAGATTTTCCTCAGATCCAAATACAAAGTAAATTTTTTAAAGAGTACAAAAACACAAAGATTGAAGTTGGGAAGAAAAATCAAGCTAATTTATTTAATTAAAAATAAAAGAAAGCTTATTTTCAGTAGTCTCCCCATAATGTGGACTAGTTGTGACCTGTTCCTGTCTGGATTAGACATAATTTGCTGTAAATTATTGCATGCTATACAAGTTTTAAATAGGTAAAATTATAAAAATTGATTTTTTTTTTTTCATGAATACAACTTTTCCTAAAGCTAATTTTTAGTTATAGTACTGTACTCTATATGTAGACCTAAGTTTTTAACCTACGAATAAGCTTTTAAGCTTTTTTTTTTTAATCCTGTCTGGATTGCTTTTTTTTTTAAAAAAAAAAATCCCGTACATATTAACCAGATGTCCAGACTAGCAGTTTCCGAATTAAGGGAACTCTACCATATACATAATTATGTACCGTGTTTTCTCGCATAATCTTCGCACATTTTATTCTAAAATCAAGTTTTAAACGTAGGGGTGCAACAAATATGCGGGAAAATTTTTTTAGTTGTGTTTCTAAGTCGGAGGGAAGCTGAAGACGGGTTGTTGTTCTCGCCCCAACAGTTGGCAGGTGCTGGTGGCGAGCGGCGTGGTGGAGTACATCGACACGCTGGAGGAGGAGACGGTGATGATCGCCATGATGACGGAGGACATGAAGCACGAGAAGGAGTACGCCTACTGCACCACGTACACCCACTGCGAGATCCACCCCGCGATGATCCTGGGGGTGTGCGCGTCCATCATCCCCTTCCCGGACCACAACCAGAGCCCCAGGAACACCTACCAGGTATCCTATCTTCCCTTTCCGCGAGCGCTCGACAAATATTCCACATTCGTGAATGATTTGATATTCTGTTCAACATTTTAAAATTTAATTTTTTTTCCCCCAAATTATTAGTAACAAACAGGTAGGCCTACACCATATTGGACACATACATACTAAACTTAAATATATATTTGCGAAATCTAAGGATTACCAAACACTTTGTCTTTGAAAGACAACTTTGAGTTTGTCATATATTTTATATTTTGAATGCAAGTATAACTTCATACCATATTTAATCGCATAATATCCGCCATCTCATAATGTCCGCACATTTCTTTTTAAATACTTGAAATGGAATTTTTTTAAATCCGCATAAAGTCCGCACCAGACAAAGCAACCTTGGCCACCCCTGAAAGGCACAGTAACGGGATAGGAAATTTACCGACACTGTCAACAATGCTTTGACCTTGAGTTGTTCATTTCTCCGGAGCTGTCGCTGAGAGGGTTTGTAGCGTGGTGAAACCGTCCGGACTCAGAAACTCGCACTCCACTGCGCAGCTGCCTGCGACTTCACGCGAGTTGCAAGGGGATGGGCTATATATAGCACAAGCCGCTGCAACTCACACGCGAGTGAGAGAAGAAAAAAAAAAGAGTGGTGTCTTCCACTTATCGCCGGCACCCAATTATCTCGACACCTGTCACATTTCTCACGTCCACTGCGGTGGGTCACCAGTCACCAGCGCTCTGCGAAGAAGTGTGCCGCCGTTAATATTTTTCAACTGGGCCGAGGGAAGGGCGCCAATTTTACGAAGCAGCGATTTTACTAATGCAACCGTGAGCATACGTAAAATCATTGTACTAGTAAACTAACTATGAGAGAACAATTTTTTTACTCTACACAAAACATGTAAAATTTTGGGGAAATATTTCTTTTTCGGACTTCACCTCATAATGTCCGCACCCCATTTTTTTTGTCAAAAATGTAGCCAAATTACTGCGGACATTATGCGAGTAAAATACGGTATTCTGTGATACTTGCGAGAAGAAGAAAAAGGCCTTTAACTCGGTATTGTACGTTAATGAATATTCCAAGGTTGGTTTCAGACGGGAAGGGGAGCTCAGACTGTGGAGACTACTCGGGAATGTGTGTCGTGTGCGCAGAGCGCCATGGGCAAGCAGGCGATGGGCGTGTACATCACCAACTACCACGTGCGGATGGACACGCTGGCGCACGTGCTCTACTACCCGCACAAGCCCTTGGTGACGACGCGCTCCATGGAGTACCTGCGGTTCCGGGAGCTGCCCGCGGGAATCAACTCCGTGGTCGCCATCCTGTGCTACACCGGCTACAACCAGGAGGACAGCGTCATCATGAACGCCTCCGCCGTGGAGCGCGGCTTCTTCAGGCGAGTGCGGCCGTCCGTTAGTCACTCGTGGACGATTTTGACCATTTTTATCCCCCCTCCCCCTCCCCCTCCCCGTGTAAGGACACATAAGATTTCTCGGACCCACGTCCCTTTCTTACATACGTAATATTTTACCTAGAGTTTCCCTAATAAGCTGTAAATATTTAAATGCCATTAGAAAAGGTCCACTTATACTAAAAAAAATGTTATTATTCTACCTAAATCAGAGATTTGTATTTTAAAAAATAAAGAATATATTATTCTTTCGAAAATGTGTAATAAGGGCCAGTGCATCGCGCCTCTTTGTTTCTATGTGCTAGGCTCAAAACTTGTGTGCTGTTTTCACTTCGGTAACGTGACTTTCTGGGAGCAACTTGATTTTGCTTAAAAAAAGTACTCTTGTAATGGAATGAACATTTATTGTGTTTTGGTGTTGGGATAATATTTTAGGTTTGGTTCAGTTAAATGAAATTATAATATGTGTTGATGTGTGCATGAAAAAAATCAACAAAAATATTAAGGTGTTATTTAAAATTTTATCTTTTATTTGGTTTTTATCGTGTTTGCAAATACAACTGTGTTCAAAAACAACCCTACTTCTGTCCTGGAGGTGTCACCATCACAGTGCATTTTGACCGTGTTGGTGCAGTTGATGTGGACAGTCATGGATTTATCCCTGGATTGGCATTTGAATGGACCTGTGTACGTGTGTTTTGCAGATCCGTGTTCTTCCGGTCGTACAAGGATGCTGAGTCGAAGCGGATTGGGGACCAGGAAGAGCAGTTCGAGAAACCCACGCGGCAGACCTGTCAGGTAAAGTAAATGGCTGTGTTTCTAGTACGAATAATATGCAATTAGAATACTACATATACAAATTTTTTAAAATCAAATTTCTAATCAAATACCACAATTGTTGTGAATATCAAATATTTTTCTAATCAAATTTTAACATACAGTGAATTTTATTTCTCACATTTCACACAGGAGTTTAAGAATAATTTATCTCAAAATACAATAAAATAAAAAAAGTGAGTAATACACATGAAACCATAACAAAGAGGTGTAAAATGTAGGAAAATTAATTACTTTTGTTTTATTGCATAATCGTGAAACATTTTATACTAAATCAACTTTGAAAAGTAGAGGTGTGATTTTTATGTAGAAAAAGGCATTTTTTTGTTGGGTAAAGTTATTCATAAAACAAAACCTATTCATGGAAAGTACGTTTATTAAAAAAGTAGAGTTAATTAAAGCACGCCAAAAATTTTAAATTAATAAGTCATTCAACAGAAACATCTTGTTTAACTTTTAATAGAAAAACAAAACTGTGACCCGAAGGTGAGTCGGAAGTAATGTATAACTATCGTCATAATACACTCTTACCATGAAGTATTGCTGGCTATCAAATGTAGTTAACTCGGCACTAGACAGCACGCGCGTTGCATGCAATCGATGAGCTGTCTGTATATATATTCGTCTACGTGTGCACGCTCTATACGGGAATCAACACAACATAACATGAATTATGCCAACTAGCGCTGACATTTTTATAAGCGGTATACAGCGGCGACAAAGATGATTAGATAAAGGTTATAACTAGAGCCAAGATTTTATGGTGTTATGAAAAAGGACTTTTCGTCATTAAGAATTATGTATTTCGTCTTTATCGTCATAAAAAATTAAAACACATGTAATAACATGTACACACCAAGCAGAGCTGCCTTGATCAAATGCTTCAATAATTCGTGGTTAGAGACTTAAAATATGCACATTAAACAATACTATATTGAGAGTACATAAAAAATTAGCAACTAAAATATTCAGTATTCTTATGCAGGTACTGTTCCTGAGTTCAGGAGAGAGTCTAAATTAATTAAAATAGAAACTACAGTTAAACTTTTGTTCTATAAATGCAATATAATTAAGCTCAGGAAAAGCCACCATTGTCAGCAGTCCAGCATTCTCTGGTTTTAGAGATCTTCTTCTGTCACTTACAACTACAGAATACTTAGAAAAAGATCTTTCTGAGTCCACATTCGTTGCAGGTATCCATATTAACTTTAAAGCAGCAGCTGCAAATTCAGGATAATCCGCTTTCATTTTACATAGTATGTCCACCATGTCTATGTAGTTCACATGCGGTTTCTTCTGCTCTTGGGAAACCAGGTTTTGGAGTGTTATGTAGCCTGTCGCTACAGAGGTCTTCTGCACCTTGCAAAGGAAAGGTAGGTTTTTAATATGTTTCTGGAATTCTTTTTCCTCCACACGAATGTTTCCTACATTTTGAGGATTCATTAGAGCGCTGATTCCCAGAAATAGTTGACGAGATGGATCAGTGTTCACCAGATCAATCAGTTTTATAAGACTGAGATTAGCTGTGTTCTTGAACTGCTCTTTAAGGGCTGCAGAGTTGACAGTTTTCATTTCAGCCAAAATGTCTTCAACATTTTCAGGAAATATTCCCTTAGCAAGACATCAAGAGTAGTTTGCAGTTTACTCAATTTTGTGCACAACTGATGAGCAGTAGGATACTTTGTTCCTTCAAGAAAATTAATTAGCTCTACAAAGGTGTTACAGTTTTGAGCCACAAATGTAAGAGTGGCCTCAAGACATTGTAACTCTTCCTTCTGGAGTCCCTTGATATATGTATTTAACACCAGAGTTATCTTCGCTAAGCTGCTCAAAGAATTCCACAATGTCGTGCAGATGGAGTGCGAGGTATGATACAGATTCAAACCATGTGTTCCAACGTGTAACAACTGGCATGGGGAATAACTTGACCAGAGCCTTGTTTTCTCCATGTTTCTGGAGAAGAAATTGAAGGTATGCATGCCTCCTCTTTCTGGTGTTAAGAAAGGCCATCTTTACCTTACAAACGAAGAGGTTCAGTTCTTCCAAGTTGTTTTGCCAGATCTGCCCAACAATGTTTACTTCATGGGCCCAACATTGTATGTGGTACATGTGGTCACCAAATACACCTTCAAGGGTGCCAGCAGATTTTGTCATGTACCTGGCACTATCTGTAACATACGCAATTATGTTTTCTTCCTTGACTTCATATTTGGAGCATACATCAATCACTGCCCGAGAACAACAAACAGCATTTGCTGCATCAAGGACACAAGAAGCCCCTAAGATAACATCTTGTTCAGCACCTGGTTTCAGAATTTTAAACAAGATGTTGAAAACACAATTATTACTCTTGTCAGTGGTTTCATCTGCGAGTATGACCACATCTTGCCCCAAGAGCTGCTGCTTGATTTCCACTTCTTTTTTCTCTCTAATTAGGGGAATGTACTTTTTCCTCATCCAATCCGCTGTTGGAAGATCACCAGCACCACTTACATGCTTCTGCATCCATGCAGTCAGCTTGCTGTTGTCAAGTTTCTCAAGAGGAATACCTGCAGCTACAAAGGCTTCAACAGTTTCGAGAACAAAATCTTCCTTTTGTTTTTTTGCCCATATTTGCGCCACTCCTGCTTCTGGGATAGAAAGCTGTCGTTTCAAAGTGCATGGGGATCGTTTAGCTTTTACATGTTTGTCGCTAATTATGTGCTTGTTTACCGTATCCTTACGTTCATGCTCCAAACGGCAATTACAATATTTACAGAAAAGTATTTTTCCGTCACTGACGTATAATACCTCATTCTTAAACTCGTCAGCATGTGATGCCACAGTAGCTTTATTTTTCGGCATGATTAAGAAATTTAGCTTTCATTTATGCACGTCATTTGTAAACAAAGCCCGGAGGTACCATAAACTAGTATTTACTGAAGTTGTAGCGAAAAAATAAACCGCGGGAAGCCTACTTTTTACAGGCGAGAGAGCCATATACTCAACCCGAAGTAAAAGGTTAGGTTATAGGTTATGTCAGGTCAGTGAAATACCTAAATGTTTTTATTTATTTTCCGGGAGGGTTGGGTAGGTAAGCGTTATTTAAAATATTAAATGACCGTAAAATAAATAAATCCTTGCAATATGGTGCTTTTTCATTAGTGATCGGAAAACTTCGATTATGTTACGATTTTGGCTCTCTCGCCTGTGAAGTGTGAAATGAAAATGAAGGCTTCACGGTAAACTGCTTATTCAACAAGCACACAAAATTGCGTTACAGTGAAATTCCATTAAATATCAAGTGATCATTAAATATCAATGTTAGCTTTTATTTTATTTTCATACGTATTTATTTAATGAATGCAGTTATTGTTCACGTGTATTTTTCAAAGGATACAGCAAACAAGGCGCTGAGATTTTTCACGTTGTGTTTGTTAACTTGTTAATTTTAGTTTACGATCGTCAGTTGTTAATATTGCGTGATCTCTAGTGGCTCTAGTAGAGATGCATTTAAAAACCCTAACGTAACTCTGATAACGAGCTTTTTTTTTTGTTCGTGAAATCGTCAATTTTTGTAATATCTTGTAATTTTTTGGATGACGACCATTTATTCTGCAAACAGATATGGAATTTTTGTCAATCAACCAATAGTCGGTAGTTAACGATTTAAATTTAAATCAAAATTGAGGTGTATTTCGGGTTAGAAAACATTTCACATTTTTCGTGGTTTTGGATGAATTTCAAGTGAAAAATTCGCGATTTCGCATAAAACCATATAATCTTGGCTCTAGTTATAACGTTTGAACAGGCTTTAAAAGAAAATTTTCACATCAGACAACTTCGTATTTCTGTTAATTAAATAAGTTTGCGTTAATATCCAAATGAATATTAGATTTCAACTTTAACATACATAGTTATATATGGAAAAACTCTTGGAATAAAAAAACCAGCGGGACCAAAAACATTATGCAATGTTTATGCAAGAATTATTTTTCTCCAAATTTTGACGTCATAAAATAATGGTGCGATTATGATGCGCGTTCAACGATTATGCATTAAAACACATTGTAAACCTGGCATACAGTAAAATTTAAAGTTTGAAAATATTTTTGTTTATATAACTGATTATGTACATAAAATAGAGTAACTATTATTTTTAATTTTCAATGATAGTGTGATGCATCGGAGCGAATTTCGACTGGTAGTTAAATATTATGTAAGAATGGCTTTTTGAACCCTCCTCCCCTCCTTCCATATACTGTTACATAAATAATGAATGTATTTATCAAATATTGATAAATAAAAATAAAATTTTGTTTTTTACATCTCCCGATTCATGGTTGTCCGATGTTATGTCAATATAGTCTTATTTTTACAGCTGTTTGTTTAGTCATGCCACATTATGTCACTTTTTTGTACATACGTTCCTTAAACCGGCAATGTTGATAATTTGCAGTTATCAGCCTTGTCCTGGTGACATTTTGTCTGGTTTAGTAGCATCTGCCTGTATTTCTTCAACTTGTTTTTTTAATTTTGTGTTGATAGATGGTTTTTTTTTTTTTTTTCAGAAACGTAAGTTTTGTATGTGTTTAGAAGTTATAGACCTCTAAACAAAGTTCCACTGATGCAGGAAAACTCAAACTGCGTATTCAAAAACTTAGTTATTATTTGTTAATGTTTCCAGGGGATGAGGAACGCACTTTACGACAAACTGGACGACGACGGTATCATATCACCCGGGATTCGTGTGTCTGGTGATGATGTGGTCATTGGCAAGACCATCACCTTGCCAGACAATGAGGACGAGGTATGGCACACATGTTGTACGTTTGTTCCTGCTCTGTGCTTTAGATGTATCAGCCTATGTGTGCCATTGGAAAAGAAATACTAGTCAGTGGTAAATAAAATGGTATAGCTTGTTCTTTGTATGGACTATGGTATGTCAGCAATTCTGTACTTTTGAGAGATGGTTTTCTGAAATTTTCTTTCTTAGATAGTATTCAGTTCCCATGAAGTAAACAATTTTTTCTAACATGTTAAATCATGCACTAAACATAGTTGCAAGACTTCGAAACAAGAATTCATACAAAACTGTTGTGCAGGGAATAAGTTTGTGTGATGATTTGTTTTCTATCTAATCATCTGATAGATGAAAGTTTAATTAATTGATTGATGTTGTGTTTAAGTTTTAAAGTTTGCCAATGTCAATTACTAAATGTAACTAAAAAAACTTTCCACTTCGTATATTATTCAATTACATACAAATCTTGAATTCATTTCTTAAAGATTGCATCTGTTCAGAATCGAAATGCAGTAGAACCTTGTTTTTACATGTTTCAAGGGACCAGGGCAAAAACAAATAAAATAATGCTGGTGTCAAACACAAAATTGCTTTGATAGTTATTTTTTAAAATAAAATAATGCAGGCCTTGTTAACTAGAGGTCTTGGTTATGAATTACTTTATTTTCCTTGAACAACTAATATTTGTTGGTATTTGGGATATTGACTGGCACTTTGCTAATTTTTTTTCTCCGTATGTGTCCGGGTTGGCTGTAACGTGTGTTCGCACGTGATGAGTGAAGTGTCATGAGAGGGCACCGGTGTGTGGTCCCTGCTTGTCGCCAGCTGGAAGGCACCACCAAGCGCTTCACCAAGCGGGACGCCAGCACGTTCCTGCGCAACAGCGAGACGGGCATCGTGGACCAGGTGATGCTCACGCTCAACGCCGAGGGCTACAAGTTCTGCAAGATCCGCGTGCGCTCCGTCAGGATCCCGCAGATCGGGGACAAGTTTGCGTCCCGCCACGGCCAGAAGGGCACGTGCGGCATCCAGTACCGGCAGGAGGTGGGTGGCGCAGGCGCAACGCGGTGATTCCCGGCGTTTTCTGCCAAACACGTAAAAGAATGTCCCAGTTTCAGTGCTACCGTATCTACCGTATTTACTCGCATAATGTCCGCAGTAATTTGGCTACATTTTTGACAAAAAAAATGGGGTGCGGACATTATGAGGTGAAGTCCGAAAAAAAAATTTTTTCCCTCAAAATTTTACATGATTTGTGTAGAGCAAAAAAATTGTTCTCTCATTATTAGTTTACTAGTACCCTGATTTTACCTATGCTCACGGTTCCGCGGATTGCATTAGTAAAATCGTTGCTTCGTAAAATTGGCACCCTTCCCTCGGCCCGTTTGAAAAATATTAACGGCGGCACACTACTTCGCAGAGCGCTGGTGACTGGCGACCCTCCGCAGCGGACTTGAGAAATGTGACAGGTGTCAGGGGTGGCCAAGTTTGCTTTGTCTGGTGCGGACTTTATGCGGATTTAAAAAAATTCCATTTCAAGTATTTAAAAAGAAATGTGCGAACATTATGCGATGGCGGACATTATGCGATGAAATACGGTACTCGTAGAAGAGTCGCCCTTGCGCATGGGTCGCAGCTATAATTTGGGTCATAAAAATACAACTTTTTCACTGTAAGGGTCTCCCTCAAGTATGAGTCGCCTCTTATATCTGTCTACATTAAAGTACAAGAGTATTGGTGCATAAGAAATACTGCACTGGTGTTAACCCTTGATCCTTTTTTTGTCTGCTTTCTGTGCTAATTTATTACTGTGTAGAAGGGAGTGAGGCCTGTCCACTTTTCTCCGCCTCTCCCCTTCTGCTTTACGACCCCTCCTGATAATGAAAGACAGCTGTGTATCCCTTTTCAGCTAGTATTGTAATTTTTTTAACCAGTTCTCTGCCAGAATACATTTTGGTACAAAATTCATGCTAAATAAGTTACAATCATTGAATCTACGATATATAAGTTTTTATGTTTTTTGTGATTGGAGTTAAGTTTTGATTAAAAAAATCTGCATAATTTAATGATTCAAGTTGTGTTTCAGTGCTTTATGGTGTGTGTATTAACTTGCAGTTCGATGTTATATGTAGTGATGGGAGCAGTGACAAATTTTGTTCCTGTGACACGCCGTGACCAGTGACATGAAAGTCACAGGGTCAAGTCTCCGTGACATTGTCACTGTTAGTGACCTTGTTGCTAAAATGTAAAACCGGAGTTTTTTATTAATAAATATAGTGTAACATAATCTCCCTAATAATTGTATATTTTTATATATGTGACATACAACATGTAATCATTGATAAACCAAATTAGTTCATAGTTTATTGGAATTATTAAGTATGCATTTTTACAAATGAAATAAATATCTTCTATATTATTTATAAATATTTTTAAATAAAATATTTTTAAATAAAATACTTTTATTAAAATATAACATTAATCATCACATTTTTTAATAATACTCAAAACACGAAAACTGGGCAATATCCTACTTCACCGAATTAACAGTGTTTGTTTGGCTTTTTTTTTTTTTCAATTTGGACAATAACATTTAGTTCAGATTCACAAATGATTTTGAACAGAGTAACTGGACACACCAGTGTCGCATACATCGCCGAGAAAGTACTCGTGTGTCACGTGTCGCTGCTGCGGCAAGTCACCATTAATTTCCCGGCGCCGTTACTCTTAGGGACCTGCGACTCGCACCGCAGTGACACGCTCTGCAGCGACACGTGACCCGTGACACGCTCTGCAGCGACACGTGACCCATGACACGCATCGCAGCGACAAGCGCGAAGAGACGTGACATTGTCCCTGTTACTTATAGCTAAAGTCACCACCGTGACACGTGACATTGCAGTCGCCGTGACAAAATCACCGTGACAGTAAATATTCCCCATCCCTAGTTATATGGTGTACATATTAACATGCTTTCCAGTTTTATTGCAGTCGACCATATAATCGTGTCTGTACTGAAGTAGTGTGGCTCTTGAGCAGTTCGCTGGCCGTGCGTGCCGCAACATATTGCTCTCGTTCGGAGATTGATTCAGTGACCGCTCCTCTGAAAAGACTACACACCAGAGTACAGTGTCATTACACGAGTGGTTCTAGAGACCACAGTTTTAATGTCTGTGGTCTCATGCATTGTGGCCAAAATTATGCCATGTAGTATCTTATCTGTAACTCACATTTAATTTCCTTTCTGTAAAATGTCTTACTTTATGTACTTATTATCTCCCACACAACATCTTCATCTTTACCTCCAAGAAAAGAACAACAATTTTTTTTTTGTTGAAAATCAAAATGATGACAAAATCAAATTCTTGTGGAAATTTAGTTATCTGGAATAATATAAATAATATTGTTTGATTTTTTTGGTGTAAATAAATGCATGATAGATAATGCTGACCATGGTTTGAATGCGAAATTTTTTTTTTTAACTTTAAATAATTAATTGCCTTTCTGTTACAGGACATGCCTTTCACATGCGAAGGTCTCACCCCAGACATCATCATCAACCCTCACGCTATCCCGTCACGTATGACGATTGGTCACTTGATCGAGTGCCTGCAAGGCAAGGTAATGTCGCTTTTTAGTATTATTATGCTTGTAATTTTTTTTGTATTATACTTGAGACCATCAGATACACCATTGTGTTAAGTCAAATAATTAGAAATTTTTAAGTTTCTATGTTCGTGATACAGAAAAGTGAATATCTTGGTGTTTTGTTTCTTAAAGGAGTTAATTTGTGTATGTTTTAATTTTATATATGAGAAAATTATTATTTTTTAAATATTTTTAAACAGCTTTAATACTAAATTGCATATAAGTGGCTGAATATAATTATAAGTGAAAGACTATGATAATTTAATAAGAATCTATGGTTGTAAAATTCTGTGAATCCTATTGCTAACTTACATTCCAGTTCAAACTATTATTTTCATCATCATGTTACCGAAATGGTACCTTAGTGGCAGTGGTGTGATCAATATCACTTCACGCTCGGTTCCAATACCAACACCTCGGTATGCAGTTAGTATTAAAGTGGTTTGAAGACTAATTTAATTTAGAGGTCCCATCTCTATTTGTCTCTGTGCATTGCCATGTGACACGATCCCCTATCAGGCTATTAAATATCAGACACGTAACCTATCAGCACATCAGAAATAACTAGGTGGAAATTTAGACAAAGTATGTTATTGTTCCTTGTAAATGTTTTTGTTAGTAGTTAAATGGATTGCCACTGATTATTGCATTTAAAACAGTTATTTTGTACAAAATCGGGGTATCTCTAACAAATGCACAAATGCTACATATTATTTAGTGGAGCTAAAGGAGTTTTATTCTTTGCCTGTTTATAAATAATTGACATAATCAACAAACATTTTTACTTCATTATTTTTAAATTTTACATTTTCACTTTTAAGTTCTTTGCAATTATTTTCTGCATTTCCTCTACAAGTTTTATAATCAAGATTTTTTTTTTTATGAAACACAATTATAATTTCAGAAAACCTTTTGAAATGAAATGAAATTACTATATTTTTTTAATAAAGGAGCAGGAGCATAACTCCAAAAATGCCCAACTCAGTGTATGAATCAATCGACAGAGAATTAAAATACCACTATCCCGACCTAGCCTCAATAACCAAAATTTAGTTTGTAAAATATTGATGAAGTTAAGTTATTAAGTTTTGCCACCTTATGACTTGTTCACTATCGGCAGTATACCGACGAAATTTAAAAAGGTTCATATAAGTGTGTTTATCGTACCTTAGTATTATTAATATTCTCAGTGAAAAGTAAAGCTAATGAGTAAGAGGTAGTATGTACCTAGTTACCACTAATAGCACAGATGGGATATCAAATTCTTGTTTTCCTCTCTGCTGTAAAATTTGCATTCAGGGAGTTAAAAGGTTTGCTAATCGCACCGACTATGTTAGAAAAGTCTGTAACTCACATTTGATTTCCTTTCTGTAGAATGCCTTACTTTATGTACTAATTATCTCCCACACAACATCTTCATCTTTACCTCCAAGAAAAGAACAACAATTTAAATTTGTTCATGTTCATGTTCATGTTAGTAAACCGTTTCCCACTCAGCAAAGTAACTTGATTTAACTCGGGACGAGCGCGCTCCCGAGAGAGATACACGTTTTTCCGGCAGGTGTCATCCAACAAGGGGGAGATCGGCGACGCGACGCCGTTCAACGACGCGGTGAACGTGCAGAAGATCTCGGCGCTGCTGCAGGAGTACGGCTACCAGCTGCGCGGCAACGAGGTGATGTACAACGGCCACACGGGCCGCAAGATCAACGCCCAGATCTTCCTGGGGCCCACCTACTACCAGCGCCTCAAGCACATGGTGGACGACAAGATCCACAGCCGCGCGCGCGGGCCGGTGCAGATCCTCGTGCGGCAGCCCATGGAGGGCAGGGCGCGGTGAGAACCGTCCGTCCGGTTCACTAACTACAGACTGTAGGCAGGGGCGCAACAACAGGGGGGGGGGGGGGCAAGGGTATTTTGCCACCCCCCCCTCCCCTCTGAAACCTTGAAGTGGGGGCAAATGGGGGCAAAGAAAGTGCTGTGTAATAAATTTTTAGATAATAAAACTGCTCTTAAATAGCACCATTTTCCACCTTGAAATACAAATTTTTCCCGGGGGAGGACCCCCCCCCCCCCCCTTCACGTTCCAATAAGGGGGATCGATGATTCTTTATAAAAAGGTATATTATTGCCCCCCTTTTGGAAATTTAGTTGTTGCGCCCCTGACTATAGGTGTCCACATTCTGGAAATTTACTTGAAACACTGTAAATGACACGGATAGAGCCAAGGCTTTTATGGTGTTATATATAAAAAAAAGCTATATTTCGTCATTAAAAATGGTGGATTCAATCTTTATTGTCATTAAAAAATTAAAATCCTTATAATAAAGTACATATCAAGCACAATTACATACATTGATCAACTGCTTCTACAATTTGTGGTAAGACACTTCAAATGTGTACATTAAACAATCCTACTACATACATTGATGAGAGTAAGTTAAACAAAATTCTGTAGCCAAAACATTCAATAATAAAAATATATATATGCAATGTAAAATCCCAAAATCATTATACATGTACATTTTCTTGTAATGTTTCTTTATATTATAGGCCTTTACCCATTACTGTTTGGTGTCAGTTAGAGACTGCTTTTATTTACTTTACTTTGTAAAACCATAAATAGAAACTAAATGATGTTTTTTTTTACTCATGCATAACATTTTAGGTTTTTAAATAAAAACCTAAACTAAAGATTTATGAAATTAATTATTTTAATATCTATAATGAGTTGAATTTCGGTGTTATGCGGTGTTATTGACTTCCATTTCGGTGTTTGGCGGTGTATTGACTTAATTTCGCAGTTATTTCAGTTTTATCGCTATTCACCGTATAATATTGCCTCTTAGTCATGTAAATTCCCCAGTGATAGTAATGTGAGGGCAACAGTCTCCTGCTCTAGTCTGCTGTACTCCAGACCCCTCACAGTTGGGAGGAAAAAGCTTAAGATATTTATAGTTTATGAGGAAAAATGACAAAAGTCAGATCAAATGGTTCAATATCACGTTATCAAACAAAAAAAAATCCATATAAAATAAGCGACCCACACGCGGGTGAATGTGGGATGTTCAGCGTCCGCATTATGTAGGCAGACCCCAGTAGTCTGGCGCTTACAAAAAGTCAAATCAAATGGGTTAATATCATGTTATGAAACATAAAAAAAATCCACATAAAAAGAGTGACCCGTATGCGGGTAAATGTGGGATGTTTAGTGTACCGTTGGTAGGCCCCAGTCAAAGAGTATATAAAGGATAAGAGTTGTAACTCAATGTTATTACGAGCGAACCTTATCTAGCTCATACCCGAAGTACGGACCCCAATTGTGCCAACTGCTAAACACACTAAATAAATAAAATTTGATTTGTCATCGCTGCTACCATCATGATAAAATTATTTATTAAATTATATTAAAATACAGTAATTAAACAAGTTGTACACGTTTTAATTAATATCGCAACATTTGCTTACTTTCTGTAGTACATACATTTTTATTAAAATAATGGTCATTTTTTTTTATATTACAACGTTTGCAGCATGTTAGACCGAATCCTCGGAATTATTCGGTAAGGGAATTCGTTGCCCTATTCGAGTTGGAGGGGCCTGGCCCCGGTAGGGCGAGGGGCTCACGCCGCGTGGTGGCCGGTGACGCAGGGACGGCGGCCTGCGCTTCGGGGAGATGGAGCGGGACTGCCAGATCGCCCACGGCGCGGCCCAGTTCCTGCGCGAGCGCCTCTTCGAGGTGTCCGACCCCTACAGGATCCACGTCTGCAACTTCTGCGGGCTGATAGCCATCGCCAACCTGCGCAACAACACCTTCGAGTGCAAGGGCTGCAAGAACAAGACCCAGGTACGGCGATCCTTCACTGTCGGTTACTAATTTAAAAAAAAAAAAAATTTTCAAAGCATGATTTAGAGCTTAATGTTTTGATAACTGCAACTGTAGAAGGCACATATATAATCTATATAAATAATTATACATAATATATATAATGCAGGGGCTTTTAGGGGTTCAAACTCCCCCCCCTCCCCCCCTCCTTAGCACCAAATCTTTAATTAATTTCTTATTCATCACTCAAACAAATTTCATATTAAAATTTAAAAAAAATTTTTACCATTACAATATTTAAATTCAAAAAACCGAAAACTGCTAAAATAGCACTATTTTACACCTTAAAATCCAAATTTTCCCGGGGGGAGGACCCCCGGACCCCCCGCTTTAATACGGGGGGGGGGGGGGGGGGGGGCATGCTTCTTCACCCCCTCCCATACACAAATCCTGGTTACGCCACTGATATAATGGAATTATGCCTTTAAACCAAAAAAGAATCAAAGAGAAAGTAGTGAATGTTATACAGAATCAAACAATTTGGAAAAGGAAATTCCTTCTTGCATACCCCTCAGGGTTTTTTTATCAAGAGGTTAAAAAGATAAAATAAATGCCTATAAAGAAAAGTATTAGTGTTGTGTAGAAAGCACATGCCCGGTGCAATGGAAACAGATCCCTTGCATGCTGTGTTCCTTCTTGCCGTTAAAATAGTTTACATTTATATAAACCTCCAAGGGCTTTGAAAAAAAAAAGTTACTGCTACGTTAACTGGAGCCCATTATTGCTTGACTCTTGCACATTTTGTTGAATGCATAGTTCTGATAGTGACACTTTAAATCCGAGATTAAAAAAAATAATCCCTCACAGCTGGGAAGGAAAAGGTTAAGATATGTCTAGTTTATGAGGAATAATTACAAAAGTCAGATCAAATTGGTAAATACCCTGATATAAGGAGTTCGAACGTTGGTAAAAATCTGCAGATTCTGATCTCTTCCTCATGCATCAGGCACGACCCTGCTTGTCTTCAGATCAATGACAGCCTACTGGTGGCTCACGGTTGAATCCGGCCCACAATGTAGTTTAACACGGTTCTCACCGAGAATGTTTCAACAAAGAAATATTATCTTGTACATATAGTGTCATTTATTAGAATTATTTTTTTGCATGTGTAGAGTAAGTTGTCAGCAGACACTGATGTGAATCCTTGGTATTTTCACTGAACTAGTGAAACATCTCAATTATATTTTTGTGTTATGTATGTATCTTTTTATAGCTATTTTTCTTACTTTAAATTCATTTATATTAAAAATTTTTTTGAAATACAGTTGCTAAGATTATTATTATTAGTTTCTTTATCACTTGCCACATGTTGATTAATTTTTAAACAATAGAATAATAGCCTGTGACTTTAAAAAAATTGCTGTAATAAATTTAAAGTTATATAAATCTGGCCCACAGATTAGTCGGGATAGTTATCAGAAATGATATCTGGCCCTTGACTTAGTTTAAAAAATGATATCTGGATCTTGAGTTATTATCAAAATATATGGTCCTCTGTTATCTGGTCCTTGGGATAATTTCAAAACAAGATATATAGTTTTTAGGTTAGTTTCAAAATGATATCTGGCCCTCGGCTTAGTTTCTATAATGTTATCTGACCCTTGATTTAGTTTCAAAATGATAGCTGTCGTTAGAGTTAGTTAGTTAATGATATCTGGTCCTCAGGTATCTGGCCCTTAAGAGTTAGTTTCAGAATATCTGGCCCTTGGGTTAGTTTCCAAAAATTGTGTGTGGCCATTCGGTTGGTTTAAAAATTTCTAGCCCTCATTTTGGTTTTAAAAATGATAATTGGCCCTCGAAGAAAGTGAATGTGGTCATCCCTGCTCCAGGTGGTTTTTTTACGACGGTGTGTGGCAGGCGCCTGACGTGATGTGTCGGTTGCAGATCTCGCAGGTGCGGCTGCCGTACGCCGCCAAGCTTCTCTTCCAGGAGCTCATGGCGATGAACATCGCCCCCCGCCTCATGGTCTTGTGAGCGCTGCCGCGTCGCCTCGGCGGTTCCTGCCCCCTTGCACGCTCCTGCACGCTCCTGCACGGACGTTTCACGCCGTGCCACCTGCCCCCGCCCCAACACCTGTGCCGGAGAAAGACTGTATTTGTTATCTTTGTAATGTTGTACAGTGTCAATAAATGTCCATTTTGAGTATTCGAAATTTCATTCAATTGTGTTGTGACAAGTTTCATGCAGATTGTTCACAAAACTAAATTGAAACTAATAGTTTAGCTGCATGACGCCCAGCATTGCGGAGAAACAGTAAAAGACTGAGGAAAACTATTTACAGATGGCACTGCTGAACACGATGGCCGCCACAGTGGCGCACTCAGGATCGATGGCGCCAAATTCAAATATCCAAACCACCACACATTCTAGCACTATGCCCAAACACAGATGCAATGAAATTTCATTGCATTGTACCTGTAAAAACCCCTTAGTTTTGGTACTTATTATTTAAAGTACTTCATAATGAACTTTAAACTAACGTAAAGCATCTTTTAGGGACTCGAAATATTTTACTTGAAATTGAAAAATCCTTTAAAGTGAGGTACTTTTGTAATGAGGTTTCACTGTGTGTCTCTTTCAGGTAAAAGCAGAAGCTTGTGGTTTAGAAACTAAAATTGTGCAAGGATAAAGATTAGAACATTGTAATGACAAGGCTGTAGTAGGTTAATTTTTTATTGTTTGTTGATCTGAAAATTATATAAGAAAAATCCATGTTGAATCACTGAAAGAGTATTTCTTACCCTGCACATCATTCTATTCTTCTTCCAATGACGTAATCTCTCTGCACCTCACACTTCTTGGTATTTCACCACATCAAGGTTGAAAGAATGTGATTACACTTGGGTATTACTCCGAGTTAAGTTAGTAGCTTATAATGCAAAGTACTGTATTCACCAAAAAAATAATGTGACTCTGAATGTAACACCAACACAAACTTCTTGATTATGAGTTTACGATAAAGACTTTATGGATTCGAAATCACAAGTCAAGTAAATACGTAGCACTTGGATATTATTTAAATTATTACATCCATTCCATATTCACTAGAACCATTTGTGGCACTTTTTCATCAGTAAATTGATTTACATGCTCTATCTTGGAACAACAAGCTGCATTTTATATTTTAAAAAAATCATGTTTTATGACAGTAGTTGAAAAACGGCAGCTGTTCAGAAAGCAGAGAATGTGGCGATATAGGGTGGTCTGGTCCCCAGCAGCCACAGAGAAGAGAAGCAGAGAGAACCCAGTGCTCCCTCTCCTCCCCCCTGCATCTCTCATCCTCACGCCTGAGCAGAGGTGCAGGAAGCCACGGACTAAAGTGGCACAAGTGACGCAGTTCACAGGCAGAGCGTGCAGTTCTTCAACTCAGCTGTTCCCAGTGGCGAGATACAAGTTTGCGATTATAACAGGACCCCCCACTTCTAGTTTCTGCAGTTTTGGTAAAAATCAGAGCATTATATTCAGGTAAGTACGGTAGTTCCTTAATGTAGTTTTCTGGCTGATATATTGGTGTACTTTTGCTTACATCCATTAAAAGCAAGGTTTGAAAAAAAATTTTTTTTTTTTAAATCGAACACAGTATTTTGGTTTGAACCAGGTTTTTTTTTAATTACGTTAGTTATTTTGGTTCACAGCGTGTTAAAATTTCACTAGCCTGAAAATACAATAAAAACTGATTACAAAACTCCACTCCCGCGGGAAAAGAACCATCCCAGCACTTGCTTGCAAGAAAAACTGATTCAGAATGTATGGACCAGACTTAAGCCCGGGAACTCGTTAAGTGCCTGATGTTTTATGGTTGCAACACCTCTGTGGGTGAGCTGCCTTCATCAGATCTCTTCAATAAACATTTACAGACTACATTGACATGAAAACATTGCAACTACAATTTTTCAATGTGTAACATCTTGGCTCTCGGTAGACTGCATTTGGTAGGAATGATTTAGTACATGGAACAGAAGTGTGTAACCATGGTGCTGCCATCTGTGGCGGATGGCACCAACCAAAGTTCACAAAGCCAAAGGGAAACTTTAAAAGTTTAGCTGTTAATGAATTTTATTAAGATGGTTAGTATTTTAATAAAATTCCTTGTAAAAAAAACAGGACCATTTTCAGGGTTCCCCCCCCTCCCCCCTTTACTCGTCTTTTTCACTTGTATCGGAGCCGTTTCATTATGTAGTTTAACACTTAGCTCTGCAAACTGAATGTTTCGATAATCGCCATAGGTGCTTCAGCTGTGAATTCTATTGGCAAGTGTAGAAACTACGGAGAGAACAAATGAATTTGCTCAATACCGAGGTTAGATGTTACATCACTGGTGCGTACAGTCAAACTTTTTTTTTTTTTTTTTTTTTTTTTTTTTTTTTTTTTTTTTTTTTTTTTTTTAAATATCTGAAAGGTGTTTAACCCAGGAATCTATGGTTTGGCACGTTCTGCTAATAGGGCACCAAACAAGCCGCTCCGGTTAAGATTTTATGGGTTAATTGTGTCAACCTTTGTTGCCAGGTTGCTCACTGTGCTATCCTGCATTTTTCGTTCGCACAGCGTTCATCGTTACTGTCAGTTTTAATTTCAGTACAGTGTTTCCTGTTTTCTGTGAAAGATTTGGTAGACATATACCGGTTGTTTGACAACTCACCCCAAATATTTTGGGAGGTGATTTCTTGTAGAAATTGGAATAGAGTTTTCATATTCCACTTAACAGCCTAGCTCAGTTCCTAAGAATGATATTCACGCTTAAAAAATTCAGGTGAGAAAGAAACAGTATTTGTGCGAAATATAGAAAACTATTTGAAATTAAACATCATTTCTAGAAACTGTGTTTTATGGTGTAGAATTCTTCACTGTATTACCTGACTTCATAAAATAATAAGAGGGTGGTACTTAGGCCTGTGTGAATGCTAGTTTATTGATGTATAGCGAATATCAAATCGAAAATGTTTAAATATTTGCAAAGTCAAATCAAATTGCAAATTTTGTTCTCGGCGATGCTGTACTAAACTTAATTTATAAAAAAACAGGATTGAAGAAAAAAAATTATTTAACATTTGTTATGTTTGAATTGATTAAGTGATTAAACAATTGGGCCATATACATATATAAAATTTAATAAAAAATTAAAAATAACCATGCATATTATTAATATTGAGCATATAAAAAGCAAATGGAGTGCCCCTTTCGATTTCTACAAGTAACGAATCTTATTCAAGCACAGTATATACAACAACAACAACAACAACCAAAACAACAACAACAACAAAAAACTAAATATTTTCATGAGCGAATGTCAGGCGTCCAGTATTTTAAAGCTTTGCAGAAAATGCAAAGTTTCACAAGCTTTGCATCACAACCAAAATTCAAATAAAACAAATAGCAAATTTCTTTGCGAAGTCAAACTGAATGTTAAAAAGAGCTTCAACTGATTAGCATAGTCGAAGTACCCTTGTTTTTTCGTAACTTTTTTTTGCCCGACAATGTTATAGAATCTTGATGCAGTTTTATAGAGGTTTGTGACTCGACCTTCATAGCAGTCGGTCACACACGTACTGTCAATGTGAGGGGTTATGGGTTTGAGTCTCAGGTAAGGCAGGTGTAAAATTTGTACCCTAGAAGATATTCTTGATATAAAGATAGTGGTGAAATGAAAAGTAAAAAATGTTGTCTGATTGTTGGGTGAAAGCTGTAAGACTATTAATTTATTAATTATTTAAAAAAAAAAAAACTTTTGTGACCTAATTTGCAACTCATAGGATGCACACTTCGTGCGTATCAGGCATGAAAAAGTTCTCTGTGCACGCAGAGGTAAAGAATGGTATTTGGTGTGGGGAAACACACTGATTGTCACCAGGAAATATTTTTTTATTCTTGTAGATCGATAAGACAGGGCAATGATAAAAAAACTTTTACCTAATTCTTATAGTTCTGGGTGTGCTGAGACAAAAAAAAAGTATAATCTACCAGTGAGTCTCATTTTAATATTCAAAATACGAAAAGTTAATTTTTTACATATAATATTTGTGCATTTTATTACATTTATACACACAAATAAAATGTTATTAGGTTGGCAGATCTGAAAAATGAGACAGCTGTTTTCAGTGTTTGGCCCATGTGCTCTTAAGTGTGGCTAACAGGGGGTATAAAAATTGTCCAAACACTTTTCGTTTGTTGTATATGTGGTGAGTTGGTAGTTCAAAAGCATCAAGGGAAAAGAAAAAAGAAAAAAAAGAAAAAAAAGAAAAAAAAAGCTTATTTGGGCGTAAAAATCGGTTATCAAGAAAAATGTTGGGCTCCTCGCATGGTATAGTAATGTTTGTGTCCAGGATTTTAGCAAATAGAAAGCTTTTCGATTAGCATTACCCATTGTATGGAGAAAGCAAAATAATAATTCAAATGATTTGTTATTTTTGCAGAGTTGATATTTCTGGGTACAACTACAAAAATAAGAATGTAATTGTCTATGCAACCTTCCTTCAGCTGATCGGCTAGTAGAACATGGACCGGGACTTACTGTCCCTGAGCCAACTCATTATGTTGATGGTTTATATTTTTTTGTTTTGCCTTTTTGGGGTGATGCCGATTGAGGTGTCTGTCTCTCGCCCCTCACCATGGAGATTCGGGTTTGATTCCCGGCAGCGTAGAACCGGGGTTTTTCGCTTGGTGGACGTTGCCACGAGCCGGAGGGTTTTCTCTGAGTGTTCCCATTTTATCCACTCATTCATTCCATCAATACCCCACATAAATTCACCCCTCATTATACATTAATGACCACAGTGTCAGTTGGACATAATGCCTTTAAGTGACTCGCCAAGATAGGTGTGTATCTGTGTTGGTGAGGCGGGATGATAAGTGCGACACTTACTGGTGCTTTTAAGTGCGGTATCACCTCTAAGCCCAAGGCGTAGTCGTATCGTAGTGCATAGGGTAACTGTGAGGTTTGAGAGGTAACTGTAACATTATATGGCAGGTAAATGAAGATAAAGATGTCATGCAAGACCCTTGAGTGTTTTCAAGAATCTACCTGGCATTCCGTGTCTACAAATTGTTCTGAAACAGACCCCGCTTGCATATCGTGAACTGTTTTGAAATCGCTTGATTTCTTCTGAAGATCTGTACACTGTATGTATGTGTACCCATTAGGCAGGAGCCTTAATAATATTCATTCATTACTCAGTTGTTTATTAGAAGAGAAGAAACTTCATGATCTACAAATCAAGGCTCTAGTTTGGTTAACATAGAAATGTACAGTTAATACCGAAAAATTCTGTTTACGCTCCTGCCCAAATGTTAATGTTAAACTAAATTTGCAACATCAATGTGCAAACTAGTATTTTGTGTTAAATTAAAATGAACAGCTTGCAATTGAGAAGTTCCTTTCACTGTCGTTGCCCTCTCTACTCCCACCCGGTTATCACCAAAAATTGGTAATTTTCCCCTTTCTGTTCTCTACAACCCTTTTTATCTTCCACTTGTGATCTCTTCTCCCTTTGTACAGGGGCGTACAAAAATTTAACCAAGGTTTAACTTGTTCAAAAAGTTAAAAAAATAAATTTGGACAAATTGGATAATGTGCATAGTAAGGAAGTTACTACATTTTTTTTTAACCCCTGTTTTTTTTTTTTGTTTCTCTCATCAATAATTGTTCTAGCAAAAAGTTTTGGATAACATTTCTTAAAATAATTATAACATAATTGATACTAATCCTACTAAAGGTGTTACATCTTTTATTTTTTTTTTGGTCCTTCGACCTATTATTTCCACCCCTTACAGAAATGATTGGTTGTATCAAAATTGACTTTAAACAAAACTTTAGATAGTATTTACAATGTTCCCCAGATTTCCCCAGCCACCCCACTCTCACAGCAGGGGTGACTTGAGTCGGGCAAACACCCCACACCCAGCGACTAGCGAGGCCCAGCGCTATCTGTTTCCATTTTCATTTTCCTCGTTTGTCTAGTTTTCTGATAAAAATTACTTGATTGACAGTAAAGGCAGAATTTAATTGTTACTAGCACGTAATTTAAAGTGCTAGTCAATACTTTACGATTACAATTGAGTTTTCATGCAAAATGAAATATCCCAGGGCCCCGCCAAGTCTAGGGCCGCCCGTATCGAACAGTCTTAACCAGGCTTCCTACCCACCTGTCCTGTATCAATCCCTACACCAGATTACCACATCTCTCAGTTATTCAACTATTCAACTACATATGCAACACTCAACATTCCACAAACTAAATTGAGCTTGGCTAGAACTACGGGGTGCTAATGTTTCAAACACACCCTCTACCTTTAAGTTTATATACACAAATACACGTATAAATAGGAAAAATATTACTTCTGAACATAAATATTTATTGTCAAAATGAATTATAATTAAAAAGTTTCAAAGTTAAAAAAAAAAAAACAATAAATTTCTCTTAAAACTTAAAGAACCATTCCATTTACTGATGGTCATGGGCGTACATCCCGCAGGGGGAGGGGGCAGGGGGCCTAGCCTCCCCCCTCCGGGAATTAAGAAGCCCACTTGTGCTTGCAAAATCGTGACTGTGAAATGGGGTTGATAAACGTAAACGTTTAAAACTATGTTTCATGGAAAACTTTCTGTATATTTTAAAGTTTTCTGCTTATTGCATGCATATAGGCCGGCGTACGACTTGTTTCGATTAGAACCCATGGCGTGCAAAACTCTTGGGGCTACAGACCCCCTCCTGCAAATTTCTCCCCCCCCCCCTCCTTTCAAAATCCTACAGATTTGTGCCCTTGCCAATGATACTTCCTAATGCTTAAAATGTTGGTTCCCCTACTTTGAAAATCCCCGTTAGCCACTGCCTTCCATTGCAAATGCAGGTAAAAGGATTCAAATGTCGTCGGTCGAATAATTTTTTTTTCCAAATCCAAATTATCCCCCCTCCTCTACCACTTCTTCAATAATGGTTGTGGAGTGTTCACTGCACCATTCTATGATTTCTGTGCTGCGTGAGACTATTAGCAAGAAACCCAATGCTTAGAATCAAGATTAAAATCAGTAAGTTAACAAAACTCTTGTTAATGAAAAAAACAAACATAAAGAAAATTTTAATGTTTCATTTGAATGAGATTTTTTTACAGCAAAAATCTGCTAAGACTTGTGGTGACCAAATGCCAGCGCGGGTAACATAGCACGACTGTTGTGTGGTATAGGATGTAAAAGAAAAGCGGGGGGAAAAGGTGGCGTGAAGGCAAAGTAATATTTGAGAAAAATTAGCAAAATTTAGAACTGATGCAGAGTTGAAATTTCCTGGGGAGATGGGTTCGGTGTTGGGGGTGGGGGGGGGGGGGGGGGGGGTGGGGGGGTTTTGCAGAGGCCTGATAGCTAAAAAAAAATTTTAAAAAATAAAATTATATTTTTTAGGAAAACGGGAGAAAACAGTTTCTGAACATGATCTTCTGATGCCAGTGTGTACGCCATTTGTATATTGTACTTCGTTCAGTACTTGATCTTATAATTTCCACTTGCAATTAGACTTCCATCCGATGGCAAGGTGTCGTCCTCAATACTTCACTCTCCCTTTTACCTTAGACTCTTGCAGTGGCGTAGCCAGGTTTTGTGTATGGGGGGTGTTAAGAAGCATAGCCCCCCCCCCCCCCCCCCCCCCCTCGTATTAAAGCGGGGGATCCGAGGGTCCTCCCCCGGGAAAATTTGAATTTAAAGGTGTAAAATAGTGCTATTTTAGCTGTTTTCAGTTCTTAAATTTAAATATTGTAAGGGTAAAAATTTTATTTATCTTAATATGAAATTTGTTTGAGTGATGAATAAGAAATTAATTAAAGATTTGGTGCTAGGGGGGGGGGTTTGAATACCTAACCCCCCCCCCCCCCTCCCGGGCTCTTGACATCTTTCACTTCCAATATTTCTCCCTAATGCCCATTCCACTCCCTCCCTGTCCTCATAAGGAATGAGCGCCTCCCTCTTTGCGTTCCCCTCCACTCCCTACGGAGCTTCCACTCTTTATTCCTTCTTCCACTATGCACCTTAGTATGCTTTCCCCAGCCTCCCTCCTCCCTTTATCTTCTTGCACATACTTACCAACCTTTACACCCTCCTCCTCTCCTGTAATACTTCCAGTGCTGCCAACTTACAGGCACATCTATTAGGAATCACATTTATGCAAACAATTCAAAACTTGCAAAACAAACGGTGTGAAGAGTTTACGCCAGATACTAGACTCTACAAAGTAATCAACAACACTTCTATACAGTAACAAGATAATACCTACATCTGCCATAATAAGCCAAAATAGCTTTCAGGTTTCATATTTATGTTAACTATTTTACAAGAGCTACATGACCGATATTTACTGTACAAAATGCTGATTTTTTGAGATATCCTTAAGTTTATCTATTTTCTTAATAAAGATATGCCACTCCTTAACTCCATAACTGGACGTCTAAATCTGTAATGACTACTGAAAATCCGTGATACATGGCAGTACTGCACTTCCTACCCCAGTTCCCTGCTTTTTTCTGATTGTCCATGCATCTCCCCCTCTTGCCTCTCCCTACTCCACCAGATACCCGTGACCCGACACGCTGCTCTGCGCTGCAATTTCTCCAGCTCCCTTATCTCCGTCACCGGGCGTGGGTCCCAAACCACTGTCGCCAGCTCCATCATTAGCCTGACTAAGCCACACCCAGAACATGTGTTCCTCCCTATAATTTACTACTTTCAGCACCGTAGAGTTTCCCTACAGAAGCATGTGACAGTAGCCCTTTAGGCAGGGGCGGCTCCAAGGCAGGGCAAGCGGGCAACTTGCCGGAGTCCCGCATCGACCTCTGTCACTACTGATAACCCGGGGCCCCGTTCACTGCACTGAGGGGAGGTGAGAAAGAACGTGTTTTGGAGGTGGAAATAGAGGGGAGCACCTTAGCCCACGGAAACGCCTGCCACGTTCCACCAGCGGGTGGCAAGGTCGCGACATGAACAAGGGTAGGGCGACGTACTCAAAAACAACTGCAAGACTTGATGGGGTTATTTAATTGGCTGCGGACGTTCATTCCTCACATTACCACCCCGCATGTCAGTAGCAGCTCTGGTGAGAAAAGCCAGAAGCTTTCGAAGCTGGTTTACTTCTCCCCCTCCCCCTCCCTCCCTCGACGGGCTGGCGAAGCCCGGTCTTACCCCACGATCAGACCCCCGTAGCGTGTTTGCACCCCTAGCGCTGGCAACGGGTCCACATTTGTTTTACTCATGTTTTATTGTAGGCATAAATGTGATTACTCTGGAAATTGATGAGAAAAAGAACAATTAAATTGTAACTACCATGCAATTTAAAGTGCAGGTCAATAACTTCCGATTTCAATTGGGTTTTCAGAATTGCATATAAGAAAATAATACTTTCAAACATTGTATTGCCTTATGTAATTACGTGATTTTTTGGCATTTTTTAAACCTAATCAGAGTTTAATTTATCAGGAAAAGAATTTGTAAATTTTTTAGTTTAATTTTAAATTTTTCCTTTGTGGAGCCCCGAATGCCCTTTTCTCTGGGAGCTATTTCTTCCCCCTTCCCAGGCCCCCAGTAATGTCCCTCCTGGCAGTGGCGTAGCCAGGATGTGTGTATGGGGGTGGTTAAGAAGCAAGCCCCCCCCCCCGTATTAAAGCGGGGGGTCCGGGGGTCCTCCCCCGGGGAAATTGGGATTTTAAGGTGTAAAATAGTGCTATTTTAGCAGTTATCGGTTCTTATATTTAAATATTGTAATGGTAAAAATTTTATTAATTTTAATATGAAATTTGTTTTGAGTGATGAATAAGAAATTAGTTAGTAAAGATTTGGTGATAGGGGGGGGGGGGGGAGTTTAAAACCCCTAACCCCCCCCCCCCTGGCTATGCCCCTGCCTCCTGGTAAGATATCAGGACCTCTTAAAAGTAAATGGCCCAGGGCCCCGCAAAGTTTAGGGCTGCCGTATCCTTTAGGGCTCCATAGTATGTCTAGGTTCTCACCTAAATTCACTGTCTGCATACATCACGACACGAGGACAACTTCAGAATCACCTTCTTGAGCGAACTTGAGATGTGTTGTGGTTTCTCTCATTGTGATGTTGGTTGGCTGGGGTTTACATGCTAATAATTGGGTGGAATTATTCATAGATAGATCAATACCTGATACACATTTGTTCAGGTGCTGGTCCAAAAAAAAAGAGAGTGGGGAGGTGCGGTTGAGGGGGGGGGGGGGGGATAGCCTCTTAAAAGCCCAAATTTTGTGTATTTTTTATTTTGAAAGGTATATTTATGTTTATCTAATTAGTACCGGTACTTAGTGTTACAGTTTTCTTTTATCAAAAGTTTTATTGAAGTACACAAAGAATTTGAGACCGAAAATTTTTAAATCTCGGCCAATCTCTGGATTATTTAATGTCATGGTTTGAAACTGCATCCTCCTTTGCAAGATAGCCCTATTATTACATCTGCTATTATTATAATCATACATATGCCTATACATAAAAATTATTTGCACACACATACAGAATTTTTTTAAATCTAACATTTAAAAAAAATAAGATTGTAAGCTTTATTTTATTTTTTTAGTTCTTCAGTGTTTCTGCTATACAGAACTTTATGAGAGTAAAAACGGCTCTGGGTATGAATCATCAATGAGGGGGTGGTAATGAGAAGTGAACAGGAGGGGGGGTGAGAATTAAAAAGCAGGGCGTGGCTCCCGGAGGGTGGCGCGGCTGTCTGTTGTAAATGAGGACAAAAAATTATTCTGGGGTCACCCATTTTTATTAAGTGTAAAGGAATATGGTAGCAGCCAATGAACATTGAGCAAGTTCGTGCAAATAGTCCTAGCCCACAAAAAAGAAAAGGAAAAAAAAAAGTGAGACCATATAAATACTTTAATAATTAGTAAAATATTACTGTGATATTTTCTTTTCATAGAATATTTCTCATTAGGTCTTGTTTGCACTACTTCAGTCTACTTGCAGTAAACTTAATTAAAAAATAAAAGGCTGAGAATGTATTAAAACATTAACAAAATTATATTTTTTTTTTTCAATACAGAACGAAATCATTTATTCTAAAGTAGATACAAAAAAACCACAAACATCAGCTGTGTGTCTAGTTTGAAAATTTAGAACCTTTTTTTGTGCATACCTTCTTTGATACATTCTTTCATGAGTTAAAATTCCACTTAAGCAACAAATACTGTCTGATATACTTCTTCGCGAATTAAACAAGTTACCTTAAGCAAAATTGAAAAGTTTAAAATTAACAGAAAGCCACTATTTATAGTAACTGAAAACGCGGGAAAGAACGGCTTGTGTCGGCTCATGCGCCCAAAGGTTTATGTTTGTGCATGTGCACAGTAGTGTGTGTGTGAGGTCGGTGGAATCTAACAAGCTGTCTAATGATTAGGCAAAGTTGTTTTATGATTGGGACTGTTGTTGATTACGCATCATTGACGTAAGTAATATTAATATTAGAATATTATTACAATGGTTATACTCACCACAGTAAAAAACTCAACAACTGCAACATAAAACAGTTGTGTAGATGCGAAAAAAAAATTAACACCTTCTGCTAGAATCTGAAAATTGTTTATTAATTTCGTTTTATTTTGTTATTTAATGCACCAGTGGGGTATGTATTGTTAACTTTTAAGAATTCTCCTATTTTAAGTATTTTTTAGGGCTTAATTTCCTTGAGATTTGAGTGTAAACGATTGAGATAGTGTTCATGCTTGAAAAATGATTGTGCCAGGCATGAGGAAGCACAATGAAAGCAAGTAGGTTCCGGAGAAATTGTGTTTTCTATATGTTTGTTCATAATATTCTGAATAATGATGGTACATCACCGCATAAAAACATTACAATCCTCTAATATGTATATATTTTCTTTTTCTTTGCAGGTGTGATTAAAAGTAACATGTAGGTGTTCATGAGTGTTTTTTTCGAATTTGAAACATGAGTGGTGAAATTGTTGATGCTGATTGTATAGGATTTAAATCCTCATTAATGATGAACTCTGATTCGGAATTGACAGACACTATAAAATTGGATTTGTGTGATGATTCCAATGATGAATTAGAACTCCAACCAGATGGCCTGATCGAAGATAACCTCAAAAAAGAGTATGACGAAACAGAAGTTATGGGAGTGTATGCGAGTGATATAACAACAGAATCAAAGTCTTCACCACTTTCAAAAAGCCGTTACGGGCGAATTCACAAACCAAAGATAGATGAGGACTTCTTTTCGACCGATAAGAAAGTTGGTGCAATACTTGGGCTGAGCATTTTCTGCACGCCGCAGAAAACCAGTGGCACCTCTAGCAAGACTTCTACACCCAGGAAGAACTTGCAGTCGCCCAGTGGATTGGCCAGTGACATCGCGACCACGGATCTGGACACGAGCGCGGAAAACCTATCCAGAACCTACAGGGAGCTATGCAACATCATATTCAGTCCTCAGACGGAGAACTTCAAAGGCTTCAGCAGGGACGTGAGTGGCGCCATTCTGTCGAGTTTTAACGACATGCCGGAGTGCAAGTGGATGCCGGGAGATCTGGCGTGGGCACGGGTGGGCAGTCACCCTTACTGGCCCTGCATTGTCACCGTGGACCCTGCGGTGCAGACATTCAAGAAGATAGGTTTGCGAGGTAAGTACCTATTGTACTCGCAGCACCATGACCTAAGTTTACATCTTGTGTTATGTGTGTGCCCAATCAAAGAAGGTTATATTATATTTAGTTTGTGTGTTTATCCAAAATCCATGATCTACCATGTACCTATACATAACTGTTTTATTACAGTGTGTTTCTACGTGATCTACTGCATCACATACAGTACCTACCATGAGTAAATAGTACATACCCATAGTAAAATGTCACATTACGAACTCAAATGTACTGCACACAATATTTATAATGTTGCATTCACGTCAATTTAGTGACATAAACTTTTCTTACCTCAAATTCCAACCATCTACAATTTGATTGTCTGTGGATTAGTTGCTGTTTTTTGGGAGACAAGAATTTATGAAAAGTTAAACAACTTGTCCAAAGCTGATCAGTTTTGTTATGTTTGCAAATCAATTTAAGGTATTGTTTGCTTGTCTAAGGCTAATGTAGATACTCCATTGTAACCATTTATATCAAAATTAGTGTATTTATAATATAGTCTGATAAACCTAAGTACCATACCTACGATTTTATGGAGTGGCACACTCATTTTTATAGTTGACTTAAATATAGCTTACCTTTGGTATTGATGACAATATTTCAAACATGATTAACCTTTTTTATGTTGGAATTGTTGGTGTAGGCACAATAAATAAAACAAAAAATAACTATAGAGAATGCAAAATTTCAAGAGAAAATGCAATAACAATGGACTAACTTATAACTTATTTGCTATTTATTTAACGTTTAGGTATTTTAATGGATGACTTTGTTTGACCTACTTGTTATCCTAGAAGTGGGATTAAAGAAATATGACAATGTGTTACAGTAGTGTGTCGACTAACCGAGCTTTTATCATCCACACCGACCTAAAGTGTCAATACCAGCAAATGACTTGAAACATTTGCTTTAGGACCTAGACAGTGAGTGCTCTGACTTGCTGAAAATTCAAAGAAAATTAACCTCAAAGATACCATTTACTTGTTAGGCAAATCATGGAGTTACTTATAGAATCTACAATGAAGAAAATCTGAGAAAATGTCACCTTGAAAACTGAGACCATTGTGCTAGTTGAAAAATCAAAATGATTTTCTTATTTTATCTGGGTCATCCAAGATTTTGCTTATTTTTTTACTGCAGTACACCTTAACTTTGTTAATCAAGGCACTACTGTAATAGCATACAACCTAGGATTCACAGCCTGGCTGTGACACAGTTGCTACAAACCCAAATAAATTATCTTGTTTATACTTAAACATAGACCCTAATCTAAACCTAACCTTTAATTTCATAATTAATCATTGTTATTGAATATGAATCAAAGAGATTGTATTAGATGGTTACCTACCTTGTTAACATTTTATTTTTGTTATTAACATTTGTTAATGATTTAAAACCATACAAACTCTTTTATTTTAAAATTCAATTTAAATTGTATTTAGTAAATTGTAATAGAATATAGGACTGTTTGATTGTTAGTTCTTAAAATTTAATATTTGTTAAATTCTTTGATCTTTAGTTGAATTGAAACATTTTTACATCTAAGTGAAGTGAATATTTTTTTTTTGCATTAATAGTAAGGTTATTCAATAATTTATTAAAATTAGCCAACCATGTGGTTACCTTTGTTCACATTCTGGAGAGACTGTGAAAAGTCAGAGAAGTCAAAATTGGTCAGGGAAAGTCAATGATTTTATTTTAAACCCTGGAAAAGTCATGAAAATTCCTTAGTGATAGTAATTTGAGGGGGAAATTGTCATGCTCTAGTTTGCCATCACCCATACTGTGAAATAATTTATTTTTAGATGGTGTTGTAGTGCATGGTCATACATAATATAAAATTGCATTTTCAAGGTGACTACCATATGTTTGGTTCACTGAAGTATGCATAAGGGGGGAAATATTTGAAGATGACGCTATGGCCGAACAGTTCATGCATAGTTGGCTACTGGGTTAACCATCTTTTTTTCATGATGGGATTTGAAAGCTTCCTATCCGATGGAGGAAATGTATTTCTGATTAAGGAAACTATGTAGAAAGATAAGGTATTTCATTTGTATTTTCGTATATCTTTATAAAAATATTCCTGTAAATATTTTAATGACAATCTATGTTACCTTGCAAGATTGATAATTGAGACTGGGGAAAAAGCCTGTATGGACAGGGGAAACTGAAAAATAAAGGAAGTTGTCTAGGGTAAGAGAGTGGGAATCCTGCTAACTTTAGTAAAACATACAAAATGACACAGTGAGCTGAAGCTTTGAATATATATACTGTATAGAAGTCGCCAGCCCAGGTTAAAATTTCTAATACGGTTTTGAGGTAGTTGGTTAATTCACCGCCGCAATCGCCACCATCTCTAGGGCATCGACTTGTGGTGGTCCCTAGCGGGCAAGTGTCGAACTCTTCAAACACCCCTTCCCCCTCCCGTTGAACGAACTCAAGCTGCAGTGAATGATAGGTGGGGGGTGCGGGGAATGACAGCGGGCGACAGTGCTGCGCTCTAACGTGTAAATAACAACTAAGACGATACAGGGCGTTACGGCAGCGCATTGCAGCGGTGAAGTTCCCAAGCTGCTCATCATACGCTTCTGAAAAACGTAGAGTAAATCCTATCCACTCGCGACTTCTATACAGTATATATATTCAAAGGCTGAAGTGAGTGAGGAAGATTGAAAGGAGGGTTGGCTTGGTCATGAAAAAAAAAAATGTGAGAAAGTCCTTCAGTCACCAGAAATGTGTAACTTCGAACCTTGGTAATGAGCAAATTCATGTCATCTCATGTTGCAGATACACTTGTGATACGAAAACTCTGACACAAAACTTACATATAATTCTCTAAAATAATGCCAAACATGATAACTGTGTGCAAATTGTGTTTCAACTAGATTTCTGAACGTGAATCACACACAGTTTTGGCACCCACCACCAGAATTCACTGCTGGAGCAGCTACGTCGACTACTGAGTCATTTCATTAGCATTAGCAGAGCGAAATTTTAAACTATATATATGAAAATGGCTCCCATAGAAGTGAATAAGACTAAACCCAGGCCTTGGGTCTTATTTTTTGACGAGCAGTTTTATTTAAATACTGCTTATCTTGTTAAAATTCACTGAATAGTAAATGCTACAAAATTTCCCTTGTCTTTGCGAACTTTGGTTCAAGTCATCTGCCACAGATGGCAGCACTGTAGTTTCTGTTCCATGCGACATTCAAAAACATTCCATTATCTATAGCACTGCAGTAAAATAATACTTTCGTAAGTTTGGTAAATTATGATTAGGAATTAGGAGAAAATACGAAAAATTATTCAAGGTTCATGATTCAAGGTTTGCCCTTGCCGCTATGCCCCCCGTTTTTTGTTTGTGTATCCACCAGTGCATTAAACCCGCAAATATTACTCCAGCCCATTGTTATAGGTTCACAAAATGACTTCCACCAAGTACCACATGCAGAGAGCTAAGATGAACCTGTGATGCTCCGGCAAGGCATGGCTCCTGCTCAGCAGTGCTACAGACGCCACATTTGTGCTGGGTTCTATGCGAGTCACGTGTCCGTTTGTTTGAGGAGGCGTGCTTGCCTCGTTCAGGACCGACTCAGCACGGCATCCTCTTTACAGGGTTTCCAGCGGGTCACAGAAACAAAAGTCCGGAAATAATTACATCAACTGTGTTAAAAGTTGCAAAAATATTCAAGTTGCCAGCAGCCTTTTTTCTAGCTGTCATTTTGTTTTGGACATCTTACTTACTACATTATGGTCACACGCGTAAAAATGGATGTTGGTAAATATGGCGTTAACTCCGACACTGTTTGACCGATCACCGTGAAAGTTGGCACGTCAAAAGTGTTTTTTTAATGAGAAGGTTTTTATGCTATATAGGTTTTTTGTAACCCTCCACTAGATGGTGCTGCAGCTCATCAGCTTATATACCGTTCAACCAATCGCCATGGGTAAATTAATTTTTTTATATCAGGAAATCATAGGTCATAGATATACAAAAAGAGTGATTGTGTGTCATTTCTCTATGTCCGCCACATGGTCGTATAGTAAGGTCTGGCAACTTCCTATCCTTCTCATTGGCGAGACCAGTCCCTCAGTGAAGCTCGCGGCAGCTAGCGAACTAAATGCGATAATAACAGTTTAGTTTTGAACTTCGTCAATAAATGGCCCGGGTACAATAGCTAGTTAAGTATAGATATTCAAAGACGCTTCTCTTTAATCATGTGAAAATTGCCCCTAAAACGTTTTGACTTTCTATCATGAAAAAAAAGTATGTTCCAAGGAATCTTAGATCTAATTTAATTTCATTTTGCTTCTGATATGCAAACACACTCTTGTTATATGGAGAGAGGAAAAAAGAAAGATGCGGAAAATGTCTTGAAATCAGTAAAAGGCACCGTAGTGGTGGAAAGCAGCCCTGATACTTTGCAGCTTGTTGGTCAGAGGGAGGGAATGCCACTCCTGCTACTGCTAGGTCTCGTAAATATCTCAAGAAAACATGCAACGCATCACACGCATGCATACTGAGATTGCAGCGCGGAAGGCTGCACCCTTCCTTTGCTGCAGTGTCGACCGTGTGTACCCCAGGGACACGCACGAGCACAGGGCGACGACAACACACGGATCTACATTTTCTCAGCCCCCTCTCAATTTTATCTTTTATTAGAGGAACGGGATGTCAACATTATCTGGAAAAAAATTCACAAAAAAAAAAAGTAATGAAATGAATGGTAGTGTTGGTGGAAATTATGGAAGTTTTAATTTTTAAGAAGCCATCCATCGTCATGTCGTCATCCTCAACTGCTTCCAGCCTGCGACCAGGTCGGCGAAGTAAAATGCCTCTTAACTCCCGGTCACTCCCACCATTCCTCCTACTTCTCTCAGTTCCATTTTTCTCCTCTCTCCTGCACTCCTGTAACTATCTGCTCTTCCCACCTCCTGGGTCTGCCTTGGTGTCTTCTTCCATCATTTTACTTGATTTATGTATTTATTTATGTTTTGTTACATACTTACCATCGGCTTATAGCCTTAGGTGGTAGACGCTGTTGCAACACAGGCCTCCCAGCTAGCTCGAAATTGGTCTGAATTGTACATACATCAAAAAACTTAAATTTGTTGAGTTTGTAAATACTATTTACATTTCGTAAAAATGTTGCTCTAGGTGATCATGATGAAAATAGTCTGTAGCGAACAAAGATGGATTTTTACTGCTTTTTATTATCCTTTACACAAAATTCACATCACAAAGGCCGTCATTTTCCGACCACAACACTGTTCCAGATCATTCACAAAACATAGTAAAAACAAAAACAAAAGTTAGTTGCTTCCAGAAAGACAATTTATGTTATAATGGAACCGAAATATCCAGTGAAAAGATTATTTAGTGCTGCTATTAAAGCTCGTGATTTCACACGAACTCATGGTACAATCCAAAGCACTTGCATACTTGGACAAGGACAAAACGTATCACGTTTGGCTCATTAAGGCCCTGCTACAATTGCCATGTCCCTTGGTCCCTTGGTCCATCATGGCAGTTTGGCCCATGCTCTCATGAAAATGTGCTGCCACAACAGTTATGTCCCAAGTTGTCCAAATGTAAACATTTCAAATACCACCACTAGAGTGCAGTAGTTTTGGGAGACATTTTAACGTTACTTTTTTATATTTCTGAAGTGTTGTGGCCGTTTATTATTTGAGAGGCCACAAAATCCCGAAAGAAATTAATGTTTTGTAAACAACGAGCATAATTATAGTTTTTAAAGTTTCTGTCTTTGATGTTGAACAATTCCGGGCGTAATTGAACAGCAATTATTAATATCTCGTCCACCTCGTCCTTAGTTACTTCCATTTTAGCTTCACAGTAGTCAATTCACAAACAATTCACTAAAATTACTTTGTTTATTTTTGTATACTACACCACTACTATTTTCCTGCACGCTTATGTATTTACATTTTTTTTTTTTTCATTTCATCGATATTTGTTTACTTCTTGTTCGCATGTTTTTAAAGTTCTTCCAGCATGGGACACATCAATAAGGGACAAAATTATGAAAGTTCGCCATCTGCATGGGATACGGTGGGATAGGGACGAAGGGACAAGAGACATGACATCACAGGGTCACGTGGACCAATCGGCGAGTAGTGTCCAACGGACATTTGCATGGGACAAGTCAATTGTAGCAGGGCCTTTACGGGCTTAACACAGATGACTGCAGTCAACTAATTCTAGATAAAAAGTCCAAAAATGTTTATCATTCGGCACCGCTCGGACAGCAGCCGCGAAATTTACTTTTCAACTACATAATTACATTTTTTTTTTTTTTGAGCCATAGCCTTTACTCGGCCATTCGGCACCATGATCACACCATGACTAACTAGTAGCTATCGACCTGACTACCTCCGTCCACGAAGGAGGGAAATGGTCACGTGTCACCCACAACCAATCACATTCAAGCCGTAAGACCCAATTTCAGACAATCAGCCAATCAAAGCACAAGTTACAAGAAATGAAACAACTCTGCATACACATATCCAGGGTCTTTCCCTTTTCTGTCTCTTTCCAGTTTTGATGGTACATTTGTCCCGGAACCACAGTTTCTGTCTCTCTTACACTTCAGGGTATATCTGCCTCACTCTTTCCCTCTCTAGCACTGGTTGGTGTAATTTTACAGTCACATTGCATCATCGTGCTTTCAAACAAAGGTAATAAAAAAACAAGTAACGGAAAATATATGACTACAATTAACCGATAAGCCAAATAGGTGATAACAAATTTTTGTGGCATTTAAAATAAGTAAATTTACATACTTAAAAACATGAACTAATGAGAAATAGAGCACTTTGCTAACATATGACTACCTCTGAAACATATAATCGGCTGTTATTTACACTGTTTAAACCGAGAACCTAACCAATTATTGAAAAATGATACAAAAATCATAATAAAATTATTTATGCCAAAGTTTTATATCTAGTGAAGGTAAGGGCTTTGTATGCGACATCACAATACAAATAGCATTAATACATAAAGAAAAAGAAAACAAAAACTAACAGACAATAAAAAAATATACCACTACAGAAAAAAAAAACATTGACACTAAACCAGTTAGTAGACAACAAAGAAAAAACCACATATATTGGACATTTGATAAAACTGAAAAATAACTATGGGATAGTAAGATTTTTTTTACATTTATTCTGTTATCTTATAAAGGGAAGTCCCTTCCATACCTATTGAAATTTGTGAAGTTTCTGTATAAAATTTCATTATTTCTGGTTAGTGAACGTATTAAAGTTTGACTTTTGAATGTAGGTACTCTAATTCCAGTATTATCATAATCTTGGTTATTTTTATTTTTGTAGCAATTATGTACAAATCGTGCATGTAATATTTCTCTTCTTAATGATGAAGACTGAAGTAGGGAGTGTAAATCTACATTTTCATTTAAATTCCTATTTAAATGTATAATTTTGATTAGTTTGTTTCGTACTTTATCTATTTTGTCACTGTCAGTTTTGAATAATGTTGTTTATTTAACCAAGAAAATGTGTAATTTTTGGTGCCCGCTTCACTGGGCCGGGGACGCACCACAACGCCGAATTACCACAATGCCGAAATACACTAACGCCGACAAATATCATTGCAGGACTGCCACAAAGGTTAGGTTATGTTAGACTAGGTTAAGTTAGACTAGGTTCGGTTAGGCTAGGATAGACTAGGTTAAGTTAGGTTATATTACGCTAGGTTAGGTTAGGTTAGGTAAGGTTAGGTTTGATTGTGGTATTTCGGCGTTAAGGTACATTTAAGAAACACACACAATTTCATTCAGTTGTTATTTCGGCGTTGTGGTACACAGCAGTTTTCTAGCTGTCGGTGTTGTGGTCAATTTTGACATTCAGCGTTATGGTATTTCGGCGTTGTGGTAACGACCCCACTGGGCCTCTAGTGTCCTATACCTGGCTGGTGGGGCCGGCACCTGTAGAAGGCACTTTTAAATTGCAGCGTGCTGATGTTGTTGCAAACTATTCGATTGAGCACCTTCGTACGAATCGCACTGCCAATATGGTTGCCATTCCTGTCGTACACTGAATCGACTCCACAGCGAGGAAGGTTATTGAATGACCAGAGACAATTAACACACAATGTAGTTTTTCAAGAAGTTATTCATTAATAACAATTCTTTTGTCAAATATTTTTTACCATTTTGCATAGTTATAAAATTTTTAATAAATATTTCATTTATATTAAAGTGTTTTTTATATTTATCATTTTTCAACGGGCGCCGTGGGGATCTTACAACTACCTAACTAGTAAATAAAATAATGGTCGTGGTTTCCAGCTGGCCCGGTAGTATAATTTTTAGGGGTGATGTTTTTCCAGCTTTTACATTTAATGTAAATTCCTAAACATCATTCCATGATTTGTACAATCGGTAGATGGCATCTTCAAGGTTAATTTTCACTAGGCTTTCAACAGCGGTTAGATCATTATCTAGGTCCTTAAGCAAATTATTCAATAGTGTTTACTGGTAATTTAACTTTAGGTTGGCATGATGAAACATTGGTTAATGGAAGTTCAGTTAATCGAGACACTACTGTTTTTTGTAACGAAAACTTATCAAGAGATCTTGAAATAATATTCGCAGGCTTTCACGGCCATTGTCTGAAGTAGCTTGGCTTCTGGGTTGTAGCCGTGTCCTTGGCGAATAATTCACCGACGTTTCGGTCGACATTGCAGTCGCCATCATCAGGGAGCAGTTACCTACAGTTACCATTACGTAACTGCTCCCTGGTAATGGCGACTGCAATGTCGGCCGAAACGTCGGTGAATTATTCGCCAAGGACACGGCTACAACCCAGAAGCCAAGCTACTTCAGGTCTTGAAATAGTCGTGAAATTGGTGAAGCAAAAAAAAAAACACTGTTTTGTTACGTTGGCCTGTAGTGACAAAGTGAGTGAATCAATAAATATTTCCAGGGTTGAGATGTCGCCTGCTGATCCACGTTCAGTTCTACGGCGACAAAGGTCGCCGGAGCTGGCTGTCGTCCAGCGCCATGCGTGCGTACGAAGGCCTCGACGCTTTCAACAAGCTCTGCGACGAGATGATCCACAAGGTTTGTCCCACTCACCTCGTCTTGGAACTCCCTACTGATATTATAAATGCGAGAGTGTGTTTGTCTTGTTTCTTTCACGCAGCAACTGAGCAACGGATCAACGTGATTTTTTTGAAGTTGTTTATGGTCTGGAGTGTGACATAGACTACATCTAATTATGAAATCCCTTTCCTAACGGAGTGTAAAAAGAGGTAAATTCAGTTTTATAATAGAAAATCATAGGAGGTAGGTCATAAGAGACACAAACAGTGAGTTTGTGTCATTTCTCTGTGTCCGCCACACGGTCGTATGGTAAGGTCTGGCAACTTCGTGTCCTTCTCCTTGGCGAAACCCATCCGCTTAGTGAAGCTTGCTGCTGCTAGCCAACCAAAGGCACTAATAACAGAACTTTGTCCTGCCTTTAATTTGTAACGTGCTATCGTTTGGTGCGTCCATCACGTCTTGTCCAGGGGTTACCTGCTTTCCCACAAAATGAAGCTGAAGATTGGTGTCCTGGTTTTGCTGACCGCATAGCCTTGATGCACTGAAATTGTGCAATCAATGGGACTTTAAATTCAAAATTTCCCTTTTTCAAATGTATGTATGTCCTACAGACTTAAAACTTGGTAGTGATGTTCCTTATATTATTGATGTGATTAGCCTGAGCAACGCCAGGTACTTCAGCTAGTATTGTATATAGCCTAAGTTATGAAAGGTACCTTACATGTATTTATCTACTAGCTGAGCTCGCTACTTCATTTGCTTGGAATTTGGGAATTTGGTTAAATGGGTGCAAAAACAAAGGTTTGCATCCTTTAACTCGTCGGGATCAGTGGCGGTAGTAACGGCGATCTCCCCCCCCCCCCCCCCAACCCTCTTCCATAACTCCTTTAACTAAAAATAAGTGGAGGTATGTAGAAACAATGACTTTTTAGCATGTCAGAAATATGTTTAAATGGCCTAAGTGGCTATTAATTTTCAAATATCCAACCCTCCATTTTACCACCCCAAACGTTTCGGTCATTCTCTTAACCACCCCCCCCCCCCTCCCCCCCTCCCCCCCTCCACCCTTCCTTTGCATTTCACTGCCCAAATTGTCTCTCCCAAAACTTGAACCTTGGTCTGTCCCCAATCTGAATTAAAATTATTGTAAATGGTACTCCATAGCATTTATTTATCTCTTCGTAAAAAAATTTTTCTCCCTCTTTCGTTTTCTATCTACTCTCGCCCACAAATTATTTTTGTCTCCCCGTACTGCCAATCGGTCTACGCTCGCTATGGCTACTGTGTACATGCATGAACGTAATGATAAACAAAAAAATTTCAGGTAAAGCATAATATATGTGTGAATGTAATAATTTGTGTGTGTGTGTGTTCTAGTTCAAATGCAAGTACCGGAAGCTGCGTGACCCTTACATAGTCAGGCCGTCGTCAAAACCAAAGTGGGACACTGCAGTGTGTGAGTCGGAAGCTGTGCACTCATTAACACGGTAAGAAATGTTCAAGGCGTGAGAAGTGTGATTAGATAATATAATTTTGTGTCACTCCGGATTTGTCTTTAACGGGGAAGGTCTGCCCATGTCACATGAATGTTACTTCTTAGTTTTAGAAGTATGCAGGTTGCAGGGTGAGCCTGAATTTGACTGTAAAAAAAACTTCATAAAGTACAAATTAAAATTGAAAAACTTGAAAAAAGTGCAAATGAAACTATCAAAATCGTAAATCAAAAATTTTTTTTTAAAAATGTAGATTTCCACTCCCTTCTTGGCTATTTGTCATCAAAAAGAGACATGTTTGATAAATATTATAAATGTAGTTATTTTCTAGAAAACACAGTCATAATGAACCAATGTTATATACTTAAAAAAATACATGTATATAATATAAACTTCAATAAATATAATAGCTTAATTCCCTCAATTAACAATAAATCTAATACAAAGAAAATATTAATAATACTTAAATTCTCTACTCTATATCATTTATCTCTAATCTATGATCAAATCAATGAGTCTTTACTTCATGTATTGTCCAGTTTTGTTTTTAGTGTTGTCTATTTTTGTGTACTTTATTATTATTATTATTATTATTATTATTATTATTTCATGTCTTTAAACCTGTGTGTTTTTGTAGTTTTGTGGATGGTATTTAAGGATTTGTTTTGTGCCTTTCATCTAAGGCATTCTTGCCTTTCGTAGGCATTTTAAAACTACAAAGAAACCAATAAATTAAAATAAATTTTGGCTGCATGCATGTTATTTATTTATTTTTAATTTGTCACAAGCCCACCACCAGTCGCTAGGGACTTTGGTGTTGGGCATGACTAAAAGATAAAACACATGACCACTTTAGTCAGTCCAAGAATGTGACCGCTGCCAGCCATTATGCACCAGACAGGCTGGCAATACCTGGAGGGGGGGAGGAACCCATCGCATAGGCACTACAGTAACTGGACAACTGGGCAACTGGGTACTTTCTTACAGGGACTGGTACCAGGGTTGGTTGATTTAAACCACAGTTTAAACCAAGTGAGTTTTATTTAAAAAAAAAAATTAAATTAAGTATTTTTAAATAGAATATCCTAATTTTTTTTTAATGAAAGGTATGATTCCATTCTAATAACAACAAAAGTTTGCTCATTTTTATTTCTTGTGATTTACAGGAACAAAAAAAAACTATGTACGAATCTAGATCTTATCGTTTAAATTGTCTGATTAAGATGTAAATTTTACCCAGCTAAATACTACTTTAAAATTAAATAAATTTATTATTTTTTTAAAAAAATATCCTCCTTTGTGAGAAATCCCCGACTGTACTGTAAATCCTTATTCAGTGGGAAACATTCATTCTATGGAGACTCCTCATCCTGTGGGGAAATACCTTTTCTGTGGTTTAGTCCCAGTCAGACGTGCAGATTTGCTGGACTTCTGTTCTTTGATGTTATAACTTTTCTGGTGCTCAACATGAGTGGCAGAAAGCAGGATGTTGTATGGCTTTCATCTGAACATGCTGAGAACTAAAATAAATAATGTAATAAAAAAAGCTGATTTAAATTTTAAAAAAAGATTTGTTTGGTTTTTTATTTAAAAAAAGGTGTTTTTTTTACCATGACTATTACAGGTACACACACGAAAACAAAAATACAATGAAAGGACAGAAAAATACTCACAACAAATGAAAAAAATAGAATAGTGACTTAACATTAACATAGCAGCAAAAAATATAGATAGTTGAGCACAAGCTAAGTATAAGTATTTTGATTCTAATAAAGACAATGGACAAGCAAAAACAACAGTTAAATATCACAACAACTAATAACAAATTAAGGATAAATAAAGTAATAGGGTTTGTAAAGCTAATCAGAAGGTTACAGGAATTATAGGTTTTGTTTTAACTAACGAAATTTCAAATCAACTTTGAGTTTGAAATTAATCTGTAGATACTATCATTATTATTGTGGACTGTACACAAGGAAACGACTAAGCAGCTGTTGAATTGGGGCACTCTAAGGCCAGGATTATCTAAAATATAGTTACATTTGATTCTAGTATTATAACAGTTAAAAGCAAAAAGTGTATCTTAATTCGCTCTACAATCTGAAACAGAAGTTAAAGAAGGTTGAGGAAGAAATATTTAGGGTTAAAAATTTGATAATTTTTTTTGAACATCTTTAATTTTATTATTATCGGATCTGTTAATGCTGTTTCAAATTAAAGGGCATTCTAATTTAATTCTAATTAACATAAAGTTAAAGAATGTAAGTGGAATTAGTAGCATGAAATGTGATGTATGTAATTAAGGCAAGTGTTCTTCAGGAACTATAAATTAAATATTCAACATGTTGGTGAAAGTATAATTTTGAGTCTGAAGTGATGCTAAGGGCTTTTATCAATGATGTTTTGGAAATAGAATCTTTGTCTAATTTGTAGTCATAAATAAGAGGTTTTATATTTCCTTTTAAAATAAATAATTTTGGTTTTTTTTTTTTTATTGTTAAGAGTAACTAAATTCCATTTGCATCACAAAAAAATTTAATTTATATCGTTTTGAATTCGTTGACGGTCTTGGAGTGTTGTGATTGTTCTATAAATTTTTAGATCATCAGTGGAAAGACAACTGTGGTGTGGTTTAAAACTCGGGAAATATCAAAATAAATATGTTACAAAGTAGAGGTGACAATGTATCTCCCTGAGGGACTCCTGAGCTCGCTTCAGACTGGGAGGAAATTTTGTTGTTAATTTGATACATAAAAAGGATCTGTTATTTAAATAGCTGGAGAACCATTTGACTTATTTTTTCACTAGTACCCAAGTGTGATAACTTTCCAAGAAAACTTGAATGATCGACTGTGTCAAAAGCTTTAGCAAGATCAAAATAGCATTAGGATTAAGGAAACAATTAAGTTGGTGGAAGTAGTCATTCCTGGTTTGAATCTATGTTGATTAGTGGACAATTTATTATTTACTTAAAAATTTGATTTTTTTTTTTTTTGTTTTGTGATTTTAGTGTATCCACTTAGTAAGGATATGGTTCGGTAATTGGAGACATTTAATTTAGAGCCGTTTTTATGAATAGGTTACTTTGGGTATTTTCCATTTATTTGGGGGGAAAAACTTAGGAATTTAAACTGGAATGAAATAAATGATTCAAAAGAGCTACTAGTATGTTAGAGTGAATTTTAAAATGAAATTGGGCGTGCCATCAGGATCTGTTGACCTTGAAGATTTGAGGTCCTAGGTACCCAGAGAACAAGGCTTTCTGAAATGAATGATTGATATATAGTGATAGTTATCTTTGGTGAAGGATACAGGGGGATTTTGCATAAACACTGGAAAAATACTGAGCGAAAATATTGTATATATTTATAATCAGTTTTAATGATAATATTTTTGTAAGTTAATTAGAAGTGATTTTATTCCTCTTTGCTTTACAACTTCAAGCCTCATTGCAGTTTTAAAAAAACAGCCTGTTTATAGTTTTGTTGTTGATAAAGGTTGAATCAAACCTTTCTTCCCTGCACTTTTGGTGTGTGGGTTAAAATTTCGGGTCTTGGTTGTTCATGGTGGTTCAGTTCTTGTATTGGTTTGTGTGTTCTTCGCTGTGCCAATCAGCATGGTTGTCAGTTGGCTATGGGCCTGAGTTTTTGAAGCAGTGAGGTAGATAACTCTCTACCCCCGCTCAGTGAATATGCCAGCATGTACTCATTTCATAGTAAATGCTTCAGCTTTTTTTTGAAATTACTAACTCTATAAAACAAGAACCTGTAGATTTATATTGGAACTGAGTAGCTTTAATTTTGTCTATTATTATTATTATTATTATTATTATTATTATTATTATTATAAGCTAGAATTATTCATTTGTTCTTTGATTTGAAATTGGTGTGAAACCATTTAATATTCTGCTTTGCTTTTCTAAAGGACTTAAATGTGTGTAGATGCTAAGTGATCACATTTTTGCATGCATGTTTTAGTTTCATGAATTTATTCTCCAACTTAATGTTTTAATATGGTGCACATATAACTCAGTCAAGATAATTTAAAAGAAAATTATTATTATTTTTTTGTGCAACAGTAGGATACTTGTTAGTGTGTTCCTGCGTGTAACACTGTTATATTATTTAAAAACCCAAAATTGTCCATAGTAGAAAGGCAAGAAAATTTTCCTATGTGAAACATTTTATTATTCTATGTTTTCATTATATTTGTAATGTGCACTTGTGCTTGTACTTAACACTATTTTTTTTAAATTGGTGACATATTACTAGAGACAAGATTTTATAGTTTTATTATCAAACCAATTTCGTTTTTAAAACAATAGTTTTAGATGGTGGTGTTTTTGTATTTTATGAACTCTTGTTCATTCATAAAGATAGAATTTTCAACAATTACGTTGCTTAATTGTTCAATGATTCTCACTTCACAAAAAAGGTGTCATTTTGACTGATACATAATGCACTTTAAGAATATAATAATTTGTAATAAGCATTTCTAACTACTAGGAACAATAAAAATAAATCAGCACATATATATATATGTACATTAGTCAAATGTTCTAATGTCATAATGTAAAAATAAGTTACTAATAATTGTAGCAATATAAAAAAAAATTTCCATCTATTTAGTACATCCATTTTGGTAAGTAGGTAATTATAGTATGTATGGGGACACCGGTGGGTGGTGGGGGAGCCGGGGAGCCACGGCGGCCATCTTGGTTTACGTCACTTCCGGCGACCATCTTGGATTACGTCATTTCCGGGGGCCATCTTGGATTACGTCATTTCCGGCGGCCATCTTGGATTACATCACTTCCTGCAGCCATCTTGGATTTGACCTTGACCTTTGAACCCGGAGGCCATTTTGTTTTTCTAGAACTTTCCTCCATTTTGTTTTCTAGATCATTCCGCCATTTTGAGTTTCGTCCGCCATCTTGAAAATCTTTATTTATTATCCGATTTTAATGAAAAAAATTTAAAATAATTAAATAATCAAAATTTTAAAATAAAATTAAAAACATTATTTAATAAAATTTTAATTAAAAACCTACGCATCGAACACCCCACTCCTCTAAATTACAAATACATCATCTAGCACCCCCACCCCTCTGTTACAATGACATCGTCATCGAACACCCCACTCATTCCTGTTACAATTTTTCGTTACATCCACCATCTTGGAAAATCATAATTATTGACTTAGAAAATCAGGAAAAAAAATATACCATCGTTGTCTGCTGGAGGCAGCCATCTTATTTAGTGGAGACTACCATCTTGATTTCATCTGGTGGGTGTCGTCATCGGTTGTAGGTTTCTAAAGTATGTTAGTGTATGTAAGGTCGAGTTACAATTCTCTACCAACATTGTTATGAACCTTATAGACCAAAATCCACAGAATCCACAAGATCCACAAAATCCACAGTCACTTTGTTGTTGTAACCGACATTTTTTCTTAAAGTCTTATCACTTATAGGTTTTAACTAAAATATATGTTATCAATACTGTCGTTGTGGATGCGTTAGTTAAAGTAATGATAATTTAAAAAACATTTATTACTCCATCTTAGCTGACCAGAAATTTTTCATAGTCCTATCATACATGTAAACATACTAAATAAATTAATGTTTGTGTATTCGTGTTTAAAACTGCATGGAAGCAGATATTTAGGTGTTTGTGTATAATATCATTTCTTAGTGTTCGTGTTTGCGTTCCTGTGTTTAAAAGCTGCATGGAAACAGATATTTTAGGTGTTTGTGTCTAATTACATGATCATTTTACGATATCAAATTAAGTATAAGTACCTTGAGGAATATAGGGCATTAATTAAAAAAAATAATAAGCGATATGTAGGTAAAATTATATTTACTGAATCAAAGAAATATATTGTACAAAACAAAACCCTCAAGGAGAGAAAAATATACTTGTCAAACAAAGCTATAAAAAAACAGAAACTATATACAAAAACGAAAACTGTTTACAACAAAAAGACTGGAACTATACAACAGATAATTCATCTCCAACATAGCCGTGGGGAACCGTATGGATGCCATCCTCACATATTTGGCGCTTATCATCCTCCCATGTTATGGCCAGCTTATTTGTGCTCTCGCTATAGAGCACCTGCTGCCTCGAGCGTATGGCCCTAACTGCTACTCGTCGTGTGTGGTGATCGTGCAGGGCATCCAGGTAGTCACTGAATGTTATGCGGTTTTTGACCACACACCGCTGGATACCCTTGGCCTTCTTCTCAACTTTGTCACCACACTTGTATGCATACAGTTTGGCCCGCAGACCGACAAACTCACTCATCACTTTCCCCCCACACTCATCCTTAAACTTTCCGACAACCTTTTTGTTGATGGGGGAGAAGCAAGGGTGGTCGGAAGGGTAGCAGCTGGTGTCGAACTTCTCCATGAGTGTAGGATCGGCTTTGAGGTCATGGTAGAAATCATCGGTTTGTATCTCGTATACGAAACTATCGGTGTCCATGTATGCCAGATGAATGTTTTCTGCATATCTGGGTTTCATTGTGCTGTAATGGAAGTCGTACATGAGTGTTTTTGAGAGATCAAGTACTGCGAGTCCGGCATAGATTGGCTTATCGAAAATTATGGTCTCATGGTTCAGATGGACTAGAGTCAAGTTCGGTTCATACATTGTGCGGTCCTTGAAGGATGGACGACACACCAGTTTCTTGAACCGCTTCTCGGAACATACCAACTCAATTTTGAGCCTCCGCCTCTTGTTCTCCATCAGTTTCCCGAAAGTACTGTTTACAACGAGCTTAAAGAACTCCTTCTCGAATTCGTTGGCTGCAGCCTTGCGCTTATTGGTGTTGAGCTTAATGTATGGCTCCAACCACGCCGACTGCTCAAACTGGAGGACTCTGTGTACCTTAGTAACTATCAACCCATGTGATACTGCTTGCTGGAGGTTTCTGTAGTGTACAATGTAATGTTCCTTAATTTCTAGTGTTGTCATGAGCTTTGATTGTTTGGAGCCGGGCGGACATTGATTGATGGGGAGAAACGGAAGGTCTTTGTGACTTTCGTGGAGTTCAGTAGGGTACTCCACGTCACATTCGATAATGTACCCGATAGGAGAATTTTCTGGAATAGTCATGACATCAATAGATGTGTCTGACCATTTGAAATGTCGAATCGGAAGCGACAGCGACATCGCCCACCCGTACAAATTATTTGCATCAATGTACTGTAGATATGTGGATGGCTTGGACACATCATGTGTCTCAGGAACGTATTTGTTGTTACCCACACAATGACGTTTGATGCTTTGCGCTACACCCCCACGAATACCTGCTTCCACAAACATATACATATCGTAATCTGTCAGAAGCTCGAGTTGTACTCCTGTGGTGCGAAGCATCGCATCGAAAGCGAACCCAGGACAGGAAATGTAGTGTGACGGGTCTAGACTGTACGTCTCCAAGCAAAGACTGCGAAAATTCTCGAATACGTCCGCCAAAATCAGGACATCCGTCTTTAGGTACAAGTCAGCGTACTCCCCCAAAGTAGCACACTGAAACTTGTCCCAGACATTTTGTGCGTGAGAGTAATCCGCCTCGGAAATACCAGAATCAGTCAGAATATTAAAGAACTCATCGATAGATGGAAGACTAGTATCGTCTAGTCGAGCAAAAGAATCAACGAAGTCGTAGGGGAAGACTCCCTTGCGAGTAACCAACTCCAACTCATCAGGAGCGAAAAACTCAGCAGTACTGACAAACTTGTCTGCAGGCAAGAACTCTGCGAGCGAAGCAAGACCCCGACTCATGAAACGGAACGTATCGACAAACTGAATGCTGAACTTATCATGCAACTTCTTGGAAAAAGTTATCAACTTCTCTTCCGAATTAGGAATGATGAAGATGTCTTTAGTGTCGTACCCCAACTTCCTGATAATGAAGTTCTGGTCGTACGCCAGGTTGTGGAAGAACACAATCATCTTTTTTGGTCTGCGCCTGAGAAGGTTGCAGTCATTACATGCAGGTCCAATAAATTCGCCGGTGAAGTGATTATGATCACGAACTTTCTTTACGACCCCTCCAAACTTTCCTCCACAGTAGCAACAACACCTTGCTTGCAGAAAAGCAGTGTTTTGTGCATGTGTGAGCGGAGTCATAGGAACAGACATAGAAAATATTTTCTGCACGTCATGTCCAATCTCCACAATGCGGGATATGAATTTATCTTCTGCGTCACAACCGCGATACACTTCAGGCTGTGAAGGAAGTGAAGAAGTGAGGTGTACTGGAATCACGGAGTTATCTGCTTTCACGTAAATGCAGTAGCTGTACGCTTTATGCTTTTGATACTGCAGTGTGTATGCTTCATCAGGATTCGGGTGACATGTATGGATTTTCTCCAGAATAGCTTCAAAGTCGCAATATACCACGATGGGAATTTTATCACTGTGATGGAAGTTTTTGAACTTCAAAACAGGAGGCAAACCATTTTCATCAACCTGGGGCATTTCCATCCTAACAGCAGCATGCTGTTTACAGAGCTCACTGTGTTTTTCCAAACACTGAAGACCAGTAAGCCCGCTAACCCTATCCTGATCATCATAATGCTTGAAGCATCTTTTTCAAACATGAATAGCCTCAGTGTGTGTAGTGATTTGGGACCGAACCAGAGCAGAAAAATTATTGATGTAGGCGAAATGGGACGAATTGTCATTGACCAAGAGCAGAAGATCGAAATGATGTTCTTTTTCTTCAGGAGCGACTCGTGCAGGAACAACATTCAGATTCTCGTCGATACTGTAAATGTTGATGGAGACTCCGGGGTTCTATTTTTCAAACAGCGGTATTTGCTTGATTGGAGTAGGGGAGTCAATGTTGTTGAAGTTGAACTTCCCCTCCAAGTCATGGTAGCGCTGGTTGACACGTTCAGGATGCTCACCTTCCACGTACTTAACAAGAATTGACCACTTGAAGCACATGTGGTCTTCGAGGTTTTGCGGATTGATCACAGCGTATTTGTCTTTGATGGAAGTAGGTAATTCAATGTAGGAGCTGGCACGGAGTGGATCAAGCTTGTTTATTCGGAGTTGAAGTCGCTTAACGGCCGACAAAGTCCATCCGGACCCCTTACCCATGTAATCTTCCTCCTCCTTGCAGATCTTGGAGATGGACTCGGTAACTGCCTCCTCCACCTCATGAACTGCGTAGAGGGGAACATTCATGGTTTTGAAGGCCCTCTTGTCTTCACAGGCATCTACTGGTTTTTCGTAGTCGCACTCAAGAACGACATTAAACTTCAGCAGTCCATTCTCTTCAATCTCCTCCTCAAGTTGGCTTATTATTTTTGCCTTGATGGAGTCCAGGTACGTACAAATGTCCTTGGCAGAACTTGACGTATTTACAGCAGCATAAGTCTTCAAGTTACCCTTGAATCCCACTTCGGCGGTGATGAAGCCATGGGTATTGGCCAAACCCGCGCCGGTCACCACCTTTGTTCGGCTGGTCGATGGTTTAGGCAGTACTGCTGGCTTAACTGCTGCCATTCTCTGCTTCTTTGTTGGAGGCGGAGCAGGCCCCTTGCACACCTTAATGTGGTTGCGAAGAGTGTCAGCCCTGACGAACTCTTTAGCACAGTTCGTGCAGGAATGTGCTATGCGGTTAGGGTTAAGACCGCAAGCCGACTTCTCATGTAGTCTGGCGACATCAGCACGGGCGAAGGCCTTATAGCAGAAGCTACACCGGGTGCCTGATGTCGTGGCGACAGCACCAGTACATGTTGACAGGTGCTGCTGCATCTTGTCGCTGCGTGCGACCATCTTGCCACATAGGTGGCACTGCTGGTAGTCACGATGCTGGTTCTCGGCACACTGTCGCTCGTGCCGGTAGCGGTTCTTAGCTGCCGTGAAGGTAGCAGAGCAGAAACGGCATTTCTGCGCGGTAAATGCCATCTCGACAATCGGTAGACTGGTCTCAACGTACGGAACACGCGAAGGAAGCTCGACGTACGGAGAACTATAACATAAGAATAAAGAAAACAATGTAGCTAGATGTTACATGAAAACAAACATATCCTCAAAACTCTAGCCTCAAGCTTTCTAACCTAAACTACTAGCAATGTTACTAAATAAAAAAGTTGCAAACATAACCTCAAAACTCTAGCCCTCAAGCTTTCTAACCTAACTTGATAGCAATGTAATAAATAAAAAAGTTACAAACATAACCTCAAAACTCTAGCCATCAAGCTTAATAACCTAACTTGATAGCAATGTTACTAAATAAAAAAAGTTGCAAACATAACCTTAAAACTCTAGCCCTCAAGCTTACTAACCTAAACTGTTAGCAATGTTACTAAATAAAAAAAAGTTACAAACATAACCTCAAAGCTACTCCTTCATTCATGTACAATCCTAAAAATGGTAGAATATTTAAAGTACTGATAAAAGTCAAAGCTGAAAAATATTCAATGTTAACTAAAAATGATTGATTACATAACCTCAAAACTACTCTAATGCACAACCCAAAAATGCTAGAATTTTAAAGTACTGTTAAAAGTTTAAGCTAAACAATTCCTGGTTACCCACACATAAGTGTACAGAGAAAAAAACTAGTTAGCTGATAACCTACGAAAAAGCTGAGAAACATTCAATGTTAACGAAACATGTAGCATACCTCAGAAAAAGATGAAGTGGAGCTGTAGAACACAAAGTAGCGTTGGCGGTAGAAATCGTGGTAGCAGCTAAACTCACACACGAACTAGCTCACTCAAACTCCAAGATTACAATGAAGCTCCGACAGCTAATCCCGGCCTTTTATAGCCGCGGACCTGCTTGTTCTTGGAAAAACCATTAGGAACATAGTATTTTTACCGAACCTACCAATAGGAACATAGTATGTGGAGGGGAAGTACCATTGTCTTCGGAAAAACCCAGCATGACTCATGCGCAGGTCGTAGCAGGTCTGTGAGGGGTGGGAGGTAGAAATGTAGGTAATAACTTAACATAGGAAACCACTCTCGGGTAAAACCACTAATGACCTAGGTGATGAGAGATTAGGTCGCGAGGCACTTCATGCATCGTGACTCATCACTCAGAAATGTCGTCTCGCAGTGCCGAGGGGACCCGAACAATAGACTTGACCGTGCATGTCACAACAGATCCATTAGTCGCCCGACTTTGTGGCGCCATGAGGCGCTCAGGTAGCAGTCATGGTCTACGGCAACAGACTCGTTAAAGTGTCATTACGAAGCACTCAAGCTGAGTTCGAGGAAAATACAGCTAAATATTCATTATAGATATGTAAGGAAATAAATAAAAAATAAATCGGGTAAGTTTAATACATTTGTTAAAAGTAAGAACACATTACAAAACTACAACATTAAAAATTTAACCTACATTTATTATGACCAACATTCGTTTAAAATTTTTTAGCATTTCATTGCGAACAATCAGTTGAACATCCACAGAATGACACATTTTGCTGATGTTCCAGGAACAAACCCTTTTCACAACCATTTAAGGAGACTTTCCTTAAGCTCTCTTTTCATTGGTCAAATAAAACATCTCCCTCTCTTCCCCTCATACAATGATGCTGCTTCACCATCACGCTAAAATTCTGTAAGACCAAACAAAATATACTTCCCTTAAACCTTATGGTAGAAATTTCATCCTAGGATGCTGTTACTGCATCTAGAAATTAAAAATTATATTATCTCATACAGGTTTTATTTACATGTTAGACTTAACCATCATACCACACACTGGCTCACACTTACACACACATGCGTGCGCATGCGTGCACTGAGATTAAATACATACTTGCCCACATAATGTACTTTTATTTACAAAGGCAACATATTAAAACACATAATATTTAAATTTTGTGTAGATTGGATGGTACCAGGAAACCATACTGCAAAACGAGCGGACAACACTTGAGTCTTTACTATGATTGGGCTGACGGATTGCCTCTGAACGCCCTTACCTTCAACGACTTAGAATTAATACTTTTATCCATCAAAAAACAAAACAGTTTTACTAAGCAAACATACACCCCACACCCCTCAAAAAATTGTTATTACACAGGGCATTATTTACATGGCAGGAGACCGCACATACGAAGTGCGCAGCTTCAGGTTAGAAATATTGATTAAAATAACTGCTAAAGATGATAATTTGTTTATGAAAAAACTGCACATGAAATACAGACACTTGGTTATTTACACACACATACATACATACATACATACATACATACATACATACATACATACATACACCCTGCATCGCTTCAGATGGAAGTACGATATTTTGAAAACCACTCAAGACTTACATCTGTTTATGAAAAGGAGCTAAAAATTAAAAATTTTCAAAGTTAATTTTAGAGATGAAACATCATGTGCAAGTCCTTGCATGCGAGAACATTTTATTACGCAATTATCTTCATTTTTCCCAAACCATAGGTCTGATGTCTGGATACCACACAAATCTCATACTTAACATATGCACTACGAGATGACTGCGCGCCAGTCCAAGCCCCCTGCGCTTAGAGACGAAACTGCACTAGAAGCATTAGCAAGCATTGCAATTATCTCGCTTCAGTAATGCAGATTCACCTCTGACTAGGTGGACCTCCTGAAACACTAAACATAGGACAGTGAAACACATTAAAATAATGCATTTCAAAATAATTGAATAATATAAAACACTGCATATTTCTCTAGAATCACCACGCAACTGACAGCCCTTTCAATCACAATTCTGCGAATGCTATCACAGAATGCTATATTAAGAAAGAAAGGATCATTCATTCCTTCATTATGGAACACAGTAATACATCACATGAAGAGAAACAAAAAAGGAACACACTTCGTTCTTAGACTCGTGCCGCCTCCTTGACAGAGAGAAAAGTTTTTACACATAAAATAGTATATATTTCTTTTCCAGCGATGAAGCTGTACTAATATCACCTTGACAAGCTTAGATGATCTAGGGAGAGACAAAGTAAATTAATTAACAATAAAAAAGTCGACTAAAATCATTTACAAACAATATACTTAATATTTCTTCGATTACATATTTTTCTCAATTTAATAAATGTGTGAAGACAAAAATTTCCTTAAATCACTATTTATCAATTTTTAACTCTCATGTACATCAGGAAAAAATATATAGTTTCAGGCATTATTAGTTGTAATGTAAAAAATTCAAAACAGTTTCTTTGTGGGATGTGGAATGCTCACTCACGATCGAAAAAAGGAGGTGCTTCGCTGTAACACAAGGGGAGGGGGAAACCATCTTTAAAGTTGTCGTTGCTCATATATTTGGATATATAGTAATCAAGCAAGTAATAACATTTGGTGGTATAATCTCCGGCTGATTAAAGTTTATTTGCTAACATGAATTCACAAATTAAACGAATCTCTAAGTACATTTGCTTATCTTTTATAGAAAAAAAATGCACAGATTGATTTTTTATCATAAATAACCAGGAGCACACTAAAAAAACCAACGAAATTCTCGCCAATAATAACCAACAGCACGCGAACAATAGAAAAAAAAACATTTTCTCAGTAATCATATACAGCATGCGGAGAAAATCACCAAAATATTGTCAAGAATATCCATTAATACATGTAGAATACCAATAAAGTCTTGACATAAAAAAGGCTGAAGTGCACAGACAAAAATCATCAAATTCTTGTCAGGTAAAAAAAGCAGAAGCACATGAAAAAAAAAACCCAACAAAATTCTAACACAGTAAAGTTGAAGCACACGTAGAAATCTATCGAAATTTCATGTGAAAAAATAGGAGCACTCAGAGAAAACCATCAGGGAGAAGATGTTTAAAAACATCATAAATTATCAATTGTTTAAGCAAAGAGTTCACAAGCTGACTTGTGCTAGAACTCTCATGTTACTTAAGCAAAGAGTTCACAAGCTGACTTGTGCTAGAACTCTCATGTTGCTTAAGCAAAGAGTTCACAAGCTGACTTGTGCTAGAACTCTCATGTAGCTTAAGCAATGAGTTCACAAGCTGACTTGTGCTAGAACTCTCATGTTGCTTAAGCAAAGAGATCTGGCACAAGTCAGCTTGTGAACTCTTTGCTTAAACAATTGATAATTTATGATGTTTTTAAACATCTTCTCCCTGATGGTTTTCTCTGAGTGCTCCTATTTTTTCACATGAAATTTCGATAGATTTCTACGTGTGCTTCAACTTTACTGTGTTAGAATTTTGTTGGGTTTTTTTTTTCATGTGCTTCTGCTTTTTTTACCTGACAAGAATTTGATGATTTTTGTCTGTGCACTTCAGCCTTTTTTATGTCAAGACTTTATTGGTATTCTACATGTATTAATGGATATTCTTGACAATATTTTGGTGATTTTCTCCGCATGCTGTATATGATTACTGAGAAAATGTTTTTTTTTCTATTGTTCGCGTGCTGTTGGTTATTATTGGCGAGAATTTCGTTGGTTTTTTTAGTGTGCTCCTGGTTATTTATGATAAAAAATCAATCTGTGCATTTTTTTTCTATAAAAGATAAGCAAATGTACTTAGAGATTCGTTTAATTTGTGAATTCATGTTAGCAAATAAACTTTAATCAGCCGGAGATTATACCACCAAATGTTATTACTTGCTTGATTACTATATATCCAAATATATGAGCAACGACAACTTTAAAGATGGTTTCCCCCTCCCCTTGTGTTACAGCGAAGCACCTCCTTTTTTCGATCGTGAGTGAGCATTCCACATCCCACAAAGAAACTGTTTTGAATTTTTTACATTACAACTAATAATGCCTGAAACTATATATTTTTTCCTGATGTACATGAGAGTTAAAAATTGATAAATAGTGATTTAAGGAAATTTTTGTCTTCACACATTTATTAAATTGAGAAAAATATGTAATCGAAGAAATATTAAGTATATTGTTTGTAAATGATTTTAGTCGACTTTTTTATTGTTAATTAATTTACTTTGTCTCTCCCTAGATCATCTAAGCTTGTCAAGGTGATATTAGTACAGCTTCATCGCTGGAAAAGAAATATATACTATTTTATGTGTAAAAACTTTTCTCTCTGTCAAGGAGGCGGCACGAGTCTAAGAACGAAGTGTGTTCCTTTTTTGTTTCTCTTCATGTGATGTATTACTGTGTTCCATAATGAAGGAATGAATGATCCTTTCTTTCTTAATATAGCATTCTGTGATAGCATTCGCAGAATTGTGATTGAAAGGGCTGTCAGTTGCGTGGTGATTCTAGAGAAATATGCAGTGTTTTATATTATTCAATTATTTTGAAATGCATTATTTTAATGTGTTTCACTGTCCTATGTTTAGTGTTTCAGGAGGTCCACCTAGTCAGAGGTGAATCTGCATTACTGAAGCGAGATAATTGCAATGCTTGCTAATGCTTCTAGTGCAGTTTCGTCTCTAAGCGCAGGGGGCTTGGACTGGCGCGCAGTCATCTCGTAGTGCATATGTTAAGTATGAGATTTGTGTGGTATCCAGACATCAGACCTATGGTTTGGGAAAAATGAAGATAATTGCGTAATAAAATGTTCTCGCATGCAAGGACTTGCACATGATGTTTCATCTCTAAAATTAACTTTGAAAATTTTTAATTTTTAGCTCCTTTTCATAAACAGATGTAAGTCTTGAGTGGTTTTCAAAATATCGTACTTCCATCTGAAGCGATGCAGGGTGTATGTATGTATGTATGTATGTATGTATGTATGTATGTATGTATGTATGTATGTGTGTGTAAATAACCAAGTGTCTGTATTTCATGTGCAGTTTTTTCATAAACAAATTATCATCTTTAGCAGTTATTTTAATCAATATTTCTAACCTGAAGCTGCGCACTTCGTATGTGCGGTCTCCTGCCATGTAAATAATGCCCTGTGTAATAACAATTTTTTGAGGGGTGTGGGGTGTATGTTTGCTTAGTAAAACTGTTTTGTTTTTTGATGGATAAAAGTATTAATTCTAAGTCGTTGAAGGTAAGGGCGTTCAGAGGCAATCCGTCAGCCCAATCATAGTAAAGACTCAAGTGTTGTCCGCTCGTTTTGCAGTATGGTTTCCTGGTACCATCCAATCTACACAAAATTTAAATATTATGTGTTTTAATATGTTGCCTTTGTAAATAAAAGTACATTATGTGGGCAAGTATGTATTTAATCTCAGTGCACGCATGCGCACGCATGTGTGTGTAAGTGTGAGCCAGTGTGTGGTATGATGGTTAAGTCTAACATGTAAATAAAACCTGTATGAGATAATATAATTTTTAATTTCTAGATGCAGTAACAGCATCCTAGGATGAAATTTCTACCATAAGGTTTAAGGGAAGTATATTTTGTTTGGTCTTACAGAATTTTAGCGTGATGGTGAAGCAGCATCATTGTATGAGGGGAAGAGAGGGAGATGTTTTATTTGACCAATGAAAAGAGAGCTTAAGGAAAGTCTCCTTAAATGGTTGTGAAAAGGGTTTGTTCCTGGAACATCAGCAAAATGTGTCATTCTGTGGATGTTCAACTGATTGTTCGCAATGAAATGCTAAAAAATTTTAAACGAATGTTGGTCATAATAAATGTAGGTTAAATTTTTAATGTTGTAGTTTTGTAATGTGTTCTTACTTTTAACAAATGTATTAAACTTACCCGATTTATTTTTTATTTATTTCCTTACATATCTATAATGAATATTTAGCTGTATTTTCCTCGAACTCAGCTTGAGTGCTTCGTAATGACACTTTAACGAGTCTGTTGCCGTAGACCATGACTGCTACCTGAGCGCCTCATGGCGCCACAAAGTCGGGCGACTAATGGATCTGTTGTGACATGCACGGTCAAGTCTATTGTTCGGGTCCCCTCGGCACTGCGAGACGACATTTCTGAGTGATGAGTCACGATGCATGAAGTGCCTCGCGACCTAATCTCTCATCACCTAGGTCATTAGTGGTTTTACCCGAGAGTGGTTTCCTATGTTAAGTTATTACCTACATTTCTACCTCCCACCCCTCACAGACCTGCTACGACCTGCGCATGAGTCATGCTGGGTTTTTCCGAAGACAATGGTACTTCCCCTCCACATACTATGTTCCTATTGGTAGGTTCGGTAAAAATACTATGTTCCTAATGGTTTTTCCAAGAACAAGCAGGTCCGCGGCTATAAAAGGCCGGGATTAGCTGTCGGAGCTTCATTGTAATCTTGGAGTTTGAGTGAGCTAGTTCGTGTGTGAGTTTAGCTGCTACCACGATTTCTACCGCCAACGCTACTTTGTGTTCTACAGCTCCACTTCATCTTTTTCTGAGGTATGCTACATGTTTCGTTAACATTGAATGTTTCTCAGCTTTTTCGTAGGTTATCAGCTAACTAGTTTTTTTCTCTGTACACTTATGTGTGGGTAACCAGGAATTGTTTAGCTTAAACTTTTAACAGTACTTTAAAATTCTAGCATTTTTGGGTTGTGCATTAGAGTAGTTTTGAGGTTATGTAATCAATCATTTTTAGTTAACATTGAATATTTTTCAGCTTTGACTTTTATCAGTACTTTAAATATTCTACCATTTTTAGGATTGTACATGAATGAAGGAGTAGCTTTGAGGTTATGTTTGTAACTTTTTTTTATTTAGTAACATTGCTAACAGTTTAGGTTAGTAAGCTTGAGGGCTAGAGTTTTAAGGTTATGTTTGCAACTTTTTTTATTTAGTAACATTGCTATCAAGTTAGGTTATTAAGCTTGATGGCTAGAGTTTTGAGGTTATGTTTGTAACTTTTTTATTTATTACATTGCTATCAAGTTAGGTTAGAAAGCTTGAGGGCTAGAGTTTTGAGGTTATGTTTGCAACTTTTTTATTTAGTAACATTGCTAGTAGTTTAGGTTAGAAAGCTTGAGGCTAGAGTTTTGAGGATATGTTTGTTTTCATGTAACATCTAGCTACATTGTTTTCTTTATTCTTATGTTATAGTTCTCCGTACGTCGAGCTTCCTTCGCGTGTTCCGTACGTTGAGACCAGTCTACCGATTGTCGAGATGGCATTTACCGCGCAGAAATGCCGTTTCTGCTCTGCTACCTTCACGGCAGCTAAGAACCGCTACCGGCACGAGCGACAGTGTGCCGAGAACCAGCATCGTGACTACCAGCAGTGCCACCTATGTGGCAAGATGGTCGCACGCAGCGACAAGATGCAGCAGCACCTGTCAACATGTACTGGTGCTGTCGCCACGACATCAGGCACCCGGTGTAGCTTCTGCTATAAGGCCTTCGCCCGTGCTGATGTCGCCAGACTACATGAGAAGTCGGCTTGCGGTCTTAACCCTAACCGCATAGCACATTCCTGCACGAACTGTGCTAAAGAGTTCGTCAGGGCTGACACTCTTCGCAACCACATTAAGGTGTGCAAGGGGCCTGCTCCGCCTCCAACAAAGAAGCAGAGAATGGCAGCAGTTAAGCCAGCAGTACTGCCTAAACCATCGACCAGCCGAACAAAGGTGGTGACCGGCGCGGGTTTGGCCAATACCCATGGCTTCATCACCGCCGAAGTGGGATTCAAGGGCAACTTGAAGACTTATGCTGCTGTAAATACATCAAGTTCTGCCAAGGACATTTGTACGTACCTGGACTCCATCAAGGCAAAAATAATAAGCCAACTTGAGGAGGAGATTGAAGAGAATGGACTGCTGAAGTTTAATGTCGTTCTTGAGTGCGACTACGAAAAACCAGTAGATGCCTGTGAAGACAAGAGGGCCTTCAAAACCATGAATGTTCCCCTCTACGCAGTTCATGAGGTGGAGGAGGCAGTTACCGAGTCCATCTCCAAGATCTGCAAGGAGGAGGAAGATTACATGGGTAAGGGGTCCGGATGGACTTTGTCGGCCGTTAAGCGACTTCAACTCCGAATAAACAAGCTTGATCCACTCCGTGCCAGCTCCTACATTGAATTACCTACTTCCATCAAAGACAAATACGCTGTGATCAATCCGCAAAACCTCGAAGACCACATGTGCTTCAAGTGGTCAATTCTTGTTAAGTACGTGGAAGGTGAGCATCCTGAACGTGTCAACCAGCGCTACCATGACTTGGAGGGGAAGTTCAACTTCAACAACATTGACTCCCCTACTCCAATCAAGCAAATACCGCTGTTTGAAAAATAGAACCCCGGAGTCTCCATCAACATTTACAGTATCGACGAGAATCTGAATGTTGTTCCTGCACGAGTCGCTCCTGAAGAAAAAGAACATCATTTCGATCTTCTGCTCTTGGTCAATGACAATTCGTCCCATTTCGCCTACATCAATAATTTTTCTGCTCTGGTTCGGTCCCAAATCACTACACACACTGAGGCTATTCATGTTTGCAAAAGATGCTTCAAGCATTATGATGATCAGGATAGGGTTAGCGGGCTTACTGGTCTTCAGTGTTTGGAAAAACACAGTGAGCTCTGTAAACAGCATGCTGCTGTTAGGATGGAAATGCCCCAGGTTGATGAAAATGGTTTGCCTCCTGTTTTGAAGTTCAAAAACTTCCATCACAGTGATAAAATTCCCATCGTGGTATATTGCGACTTTGAAGCTATTCTGGAGAAAATCCATACATGTCACCCGAATCCTGATGAAGCATACACACTGCAGTATCAAAAGCATAAAGCGTACAGCTACTGCATTTACGTGAAAGCAGATAACTCCGTGATTCCAGTACACCTCACTTCTTCACTTCCTTCACAGCCTGAAGTGTATCGCGGTTGTGACGCAGAAGATAAATTCATATCCCGCATTGTGGAGATTGGACATGACGTGCAGAAAATATTTTCTATGTCTGTTCCTATGACTCCGCTCACACATGCACAAAACACTGCTTTTCTGCAAGCAAGGTGTTGTTGCTACTGTGGAGGAAAGTTTGGAGGGGTCGTAAAGAAAGTTCGTGATCATAATCACTTCACCGGCGAATTTATTGGACCTGCATGTAATGACTGCAACCTTCTCAGGCGCAGACCAAAAAAGATGATTGTGTTCTTCCACAACCTGGCGTACGACCAGAACTTCATTATCAGGAAGTTGGGGTACGACACTAAAGACATCTTCATCATTCCTAATTCGGAAGAGAAGTTGATAACTTTTTCCAAGAAGTTGCATGATAAGTTCAGCATTCAGTTTGTCGATACGTTCCGTTTCATGAGTCGGGGTCTTGCTTCGCTCGCAGAGTTCTTGCCTGCAGACAAGTTTGTCAGTACTGCTGAGTTTTTCGCTCCTGATGAGTTGGAGTTGGTTACTCGCAAGGGAGTCTTCCCCTACGACTTCGTTGATTCTTTTGCTCGACTAGACGATACTAGTCTTCCATCTATCGATGAGTTCTTTAATATTCTGACTGATTCTGGTATTTCCGAGGCGGATTACTCTCACGCACAAAATGTCTGGGACAAGTTTCAGTGTGCTACTTTGGGGGAGTACGCTGACTTGTACCTAAAGACGGATGTCCTGATTTTGGCGGACGTATTCGAGAATTTTCGCAGTCTTTGCTTGGAGACGTACAGTCTAGACCCGTCACACTACATTTCCTGTCCTGGGTTCGCTTTCGATGCGATGCTTCGCACCACAGGAGTACAACTCGAGCTTCTGACAGATTACGATATGTATATGTTTGTGGAAGCAGGTATTCGTGGGGGTGTAGCGCAAAGCATCAAACGTCATTGTGTGGGTAACAACAAATACGTTCCTGAGACACATGATGTGTCCAAGCCATCCACATATCTACAGTACATTGATGCAAATAATTTGTACGGGTGGGCGATGTCGCTGTCGCTTCCGATTCGACATTTCAAATGGTCAGACACATCTATTGATGTCATGACTATTCCAGAAAATTCTCCTATCGGGTACATTATCGAATGTGACGTGGAGTACCCTACTGAACTCCACGAAAGTCACAAAGACCTTCCGTTTCTCCCCATCAATCAATGTCCGCCCGGCTCCAAACAATCAAAGCTCATGACAACACTAGAAATTAAGGAACATTACATTGTACACTACAGAAACCTCCAGCAAGCAGTATCACATGGGTTGATAGTTACTAAGGTACACAGAGTCCTCCAGTTTGAGCAGTCGGCGTGGTTGGAGCCATACATTAAGCTCAACACCAATAAGCGCAAGGCTGCAGCCAACGAATTCGAGAAGGAGTTCTTTAAGCTCGTTGTAAACAGTACTTTCGGGAAACTGATGGAGAACAAGAGGCGGAGGCTCAAAATTGAGTTGGTATGTTCCGAGAAGCGGTTCAAGAAACTGGTGTGTCGTCCATCCTTCAAGGACCGCACAATGTATGAACCGAACTTGACTCTAGTCCATCTGAACCATGAGACCATAATTTTCGATAAGCCAATCTATGCCGGACTCGCAGTACTTGATCTCTCAAAAACACTCATGTACGACTTCCATTACAGCACAATGAAACCCAGATATGCAGAAAACATTCATCTGGCATACATGGACACCGATAGTTTCGTATACGAGATACAAACCGATGATTTCTACCATGACCTCAAAGCCGATCCTACACTCATGGAGAAGTTCGACACCAGCTGCTACCCTTCCGACCACCCTTGCTTCTCCCCCATCAACAAAAAGGTTGTCGGAAAGTTTAAGGATGAGTGTGGGGGGAAAGTGATGAGTGAGATTGTCGGTCTGCGGGCCAAACTGTATGCATACAAGTGTGGTGACAAAGTTGAGAAGAAGGCCAAGGGTATCCAGCGGTGTGTGGTCAAAAACCGCATAACATTCAGTGACTACCTGGATGCCCTGCACGATCACCACACACGACGAGTAGCAGTTAGGGCCATACGCTCGAGGCAGCAGGTGCTCTATAGCGAGAGCACAAATAAGCTGGCCATAACATGGGAGGATGATAAGCGCCAAATATGTGAGGATGGCATCCATACGGTTCCCCACGGCTATGTTGGAGATGAATTATCTGTTGTATAGTTCCAGTCTTTTTGTTGTAAACAGTTTTCGTTTTTGTATATAGTTTCTGTTTTTTTTATAGCTTCGTTTGACAAGTATATTTTTCTCTCCTTGAGGGTTTTGTTTTGTACAATATATTTCTTTGATTCAGTAAATATAATTTTACCTACATATCGCTTATTATTTTTTTTAATTAATGCCCTATATTCCTCAAGGTACTTATACTTAATTTGATATCGTAAAATGATCATGTAATTAGACACAAACACCTAAAATATCTGTTTCCATGCAGCTTTTAAACACAGGAACGCAAACACGAACACTAAGAAATGATATTATACACAAACACCTAAATATCTGCTTCCATGCAGTTTTAAACACGAATACACAAACATTAATTTATTTAGTATGTTTACATGTATGATAGGACTATGAAAAATTTCTGGTCAGCTAAGATGGAGTAATAAATGTTTTTTAAATTATCATTACTTTAACTAACGCATCCACAACGACAGTATTGATAACATATATTTTAGTTAAAACCTATAAGTGATAAGACTTTAAGAAAAAATGTCGGTTACAACAACAAAGTGACTGTGGATTTTGTGGATCTTGTGGATTCTGTGGATTTTGGTCTATAAGGTTCATAACAATGTTGGTAGAGAATTGTAACTCGACCTTACATACACTAACATACTTTAGAAACCTACAACCGATGACGACACCCACCAGATGAAATCAAGATGGTAGTCTCCACTAAATAAGATGGCTGCCTCCAGCAGACAACGATGGTATATTTTTTTTCCTGATTTTCTAAGTCAATAATTATGATTTTCCAAGATGGTGGATGTAACGAAAAATTGTAACAGGAATGAGTGGGGTGTTCGATGACGATGTCATTGTAACAGAGGGGTGGGGGTGCTAGATGATGTATTTGTAATTTAGAGGAGTGGGGTGTTCGATGCGTAGGTTTTTAATTAAAATTTTATTAAATAATGTTTTTAATTTTATTTTAAAATTTTGATTATTTAATTATTTTAAATTTTTTTCATTAAAATCGGATAATAAATAAAGATTTTCAAGATGGCGGACGAAACTCAAAATGGCGGAATGATCTAGAAAACAAAATGGAGGAAAGTTCTAGAAAAACAAAATGGCCTCCGGGTTCAAAGGTCAAGGTCAAATCCAAGATGGCTGCAGGAAGTGATGTAATCCAAGATGGCCGCCGGAAATGACGTAATCCAAGATGGCCCCCGGAAATGACGTAATCCAAGATGGTCGCCGGAAGTGACGTAAACCAAGATGGCCGCCGTGGCTCCCCGGCTCCCCCACCACCCACCGGTGTCCCCATACATACTATAATTACCTACTTTGGTACTAACTCCATGTTAAATAATTTACATTCATTGAATTGAAGACATTAAAAGATTACATTTCTGTAATCTGAGATGAGTTTTGATAAAATATGCTGATTAATTTAATGATTTTTTGTTGCATTTCGGTGCTTTATAATGTGTTATCTTCCATTTTGGTTTTATAATGGTGTGTGGTCATGTATTTCAGTGTTATTTTGGCTTGATTGTAATTCACTATATAATCTTGTCCCCTAAATATGATCCAGATTTTGCAGATACCGAATGCATCACATATTAAAAAGGCAGAATTTCATTAACTCCTGTTCTAAAGAATTATTTGTAATTGCTCCTTGTCTTGTAAGATTTAATAAATATCATTTTAGTGCTCTGATAAGAGATTGTATTTTCAGGGAAATGAGACTGCTGGACTTCATTTCGAGGTACCCCAAAGTCCAAGGAGACGAGGTTATTGTACTCAGTCCGGAGCAGGAAAGAAACGTTCAAGTGAAACGTAAAGCAGTTGTTTCGCCTGGGTTTCCTGTCTGGAAGAAGGTAATGATGAGCCAGTTCAATTATTTTTTTTTAAAATGTCATATTTAAATTGTTGAAAATGTTTTAAACATGTTTACCTGATTCCGTTTAGACTTGTCATAATTACATTGTGCTGTTAAGTACGTGAAGGTGGATAGACTTCAGAGTTTGTAATGATTCTGGATATTTTTTTTTTTTTTTTTTTAGTAATTCTGTCCTGCTCCTTAATTAGCTTTACAGTTGTTTCTACTTTAGCTGAAAACAACAACTGTGCATCATATTTTTTTAAATATTTGTGTCACTTGTCATGGAAATTTTGTGCACGGTTTCAAAATTTATGTATGAAAGTGGGTCATTGAAAGCCAGCCATTTTAAAGCAACTAGGGTTTGGACATCTCGATTAAAGTCATTAAATTCCTGCGATTTTTTAGCTTTTGTTTGCAACGTTTACTTACCATGTTCTGTAATTTGGATTTAACTTAAGGAGTTTCAGTGCTAAGTTCCAGTCCAATGCTCCTGATTTTAATAATCCACAGTTTTCCAAAGTTACTTCAAGCAAATACCAGGTTGGTTCAGAACCAAAGATTATGGCCAAATTGTTATTACCCCTTTTTTTTTCAGTTGTGTAGTATGTCTGCATTTGATGGTCTCGCTGTTAATGTAATGTTAAACCACATAACATGTATACATCAAGGGGTGGCAGAAGGTGTTCATCATTAGAAAGTAAAATTTTAAAAATATAAATTTTTTTGTATATTTTATGTTTGTTTTAAATTAAAAATATAAAAGAACATACAACAAGTTCAACCTAACCTGTTAACATTGCCATACACAAAATTTGCATCGTATATATACATTAAATTTTTTTTAACAAGGAAACTGATACTGTTTATATACAGAAGTCAGTTCATATTAAGTCTTGAAACACTGTTGCAGATTGCGGTTTGGTTTTCCCCCTGACGATCTGACTCTTAAAGTGCTAGATTATTAGAGGGTTTATGACTCCCTCTGACCCACTGGTCCTGCCATCCCTGGATGAATCAATAAATCAACCAGTTTTATCACATGTTGTATTCGTCTAGGCACGAACTGCCCGAGAGAGCGAAGGAGGTCGCTCCGTGCTGGTGAAGAAGAAGCTGTCGCTCTCCGACGACGCTGCCTCTCCGGAGAAGAAGAACAGGGTGCAGTCGTCCCGCGAGGACGTGAAGCCGCCGTCGTCTCCCGAGGTGCGGACCGTGTCGTCGTCGGAGTCCCCACCGGGGAGGAAGAAAGTCCAAGCCACTCTCGACCAGTTCTTCTCCGTCTCCCGGCCGGCCGCCGCCGACAGAAAGACCGACGATCCTCCCAGGAATGAGGCGCCGCCAACCGAAGAAACGCAGTCGGAGGATGAGACGGTGCCCGGGGCTGAACCCTCGGGACAGGACGAACTTCCGCAGACCAGCATCGCTCTGCCTGGCGTCGAGGAGGTACCGAGGCGAGAAGAAGATGTGCTTGTGGTCGAGGAAACATCCAAAGGAGAAACGGACGAACAGCTGGTGAAGGAAGTACCGAAGCATGAACCGGACGACGTGGCACCCAGGGGCGACGTTCCCGACGGGCTGACTCCGAAAACCAGAAAATCCCGCAGGCTCAATTTGAATTCGTCCGTGGGTGACGAAATCCGTGTGAAGACCGAAGCTCTTCCCGTGGACGATAGCTCGGCCGTCCCCAGCTCGCCGGCGGAGGCGTCCCGGAGGTCCGGGGACGACTCGGACGACGACGAGTGGCAGCCGAGCAGGCTCCGGGAGCGGGCGGGGCCCGGCGAGAAGCCCCAGGCCCCCGCGTCGCAGGGGGGGGAGGAGGCGTTCTACCAGTTCAGCCTGGTGCACACGCAGATCGTGCTGGACGACAACCCGGGCTGGGGGCGGGACAAGGTGGACTCGTACGTGCGCATGCTGTGGAACAACCTGGACGACGGGGACAAGACCAAGTAAGCACCGTGCAGTCTGGTTGTGTGTAGCGTAGTGGCCGTAGTGGTAGGACACCTGACTCGCGTTTCAGATCCCCTGCCCGGCAGACGGCATTCAAGTTTTTCCGTGGTCTCGTGAATGAAACTGCAGGATGTCCATATTCTGGGAAGTCAGACAATAGTCAGGGAAGTTGAAATTTATTATGGTATTGATTTTAAAATCTGGAAAAGCCACAATTTAAATTTGAGGGGTAAATGTCATGCTCCAGTTTGCCATCACCCAGATATTGCATACATTTTTTTTTTTTTTTTTTTTGATGGTGGTTTTAGTGCATAGTCATAGTTCTGTGTGAACTAGTAAAATTATATGGATGGTGGAAGCTGGGTTATCTTTATGTCTTTCAGAAAATTGCAAAATAGCTAAATTATTTTTTAGAAAATCATTAGTTAAATTTGTAATTTAGGTCATGGAAAAGTCAGGGATATTTTTCTACTGATTTGTGTGGACACACTGAAACCAATATTTTAAAAGGGGGAAAGTTTTTGTTCTGACAGTTATTTCCAGAATTGATTAATTGAACAATTATGCTTTCACCAGGCTAGATTTTTTTCTCTGACTGCTTACCCTTAATTCACTTTGGTAGTGTTAACATAATGAGTCCACTCCTCTCACAACAACAATATTGTGAAGATGTTGATCTCGCAGCTTTGACAAGAAAAATATTCAAATGTCTTTTTACGCAGTTGAATTTTGAGCCCCACACTGTTCACCGCGTGAACCTGCTGTGTTTTAAGTAGTCGGATCACACGCCTCCCACCGAAGCGATCTGGACTCAAGTTCCAGCTGGGCTGAACTCGAATGTTTCACGAGTGGGTAACATAACGCATGTTTATGTGAACCGTGGGCTTTCACGAGGTACTCCTGTTTGCCCCATGTGTTCATTCCGCCAATCCTCCATTCTAATCTAATTCAACACCATCTCAATTAAGCCATTCAAGATCGCCAACAACACATGCCAGCAACACCACCTTCCGAACTTGGCAACTGTCTGCCACATCGTCCGACAACTCACTACCGTTACCTACCTCTCAAACGTATGAAATGTGTTCAGGAGGGGCGAGAGAGAGATAGAGTGATTGGGGGGATCAGAGAGGGGGTAGGTTTAGGTATTTGGGGGAGGGGAAAAAGATTGAAGTCACCTTCTAGATACAAACATTCAATTTAAACTGAGTATTTGATTTTAAAAATTAATAAGTTATTATAAAATGTTTTGCCCAAGGGGGGTAAGAGGGAAAGCAAATGTTACTTCCTGTGTTAGGGGAGAGGAGGGAGAGCAATGGAAAAAAATGGAGGGTTGGAGCAGAACCACCTTCTTTCCCATACTTATCTACAGTTGTTTTGCCCTATACTTTCCCAGTGTTCATGCACCACTGATTCTAATAACCAGCTCACTTCAGGACCAAATACTGTGTCTGATAAAATTCAATTTCACTTCATGTCATAGGATGGTACTTTTGGGGCATTAAATATCTAAAATCCACAACGTCAACTGGGCCAGATGGAGTAGCTAACACATATCTTGGAAGGGATGTTCGCAACAACTCGTGCCTTTGCTGCAACATATACTTAACAATAGCATCAAAACTTAAGTTTTCCTTGCCAATTTGGTAAATGGCTAACGTTAAGTCTTGATTCATTCATTTTGTCCTACGTATTACTGATTTAAATTTTTACTCTGGGTGGCAATTATGTTTGCGTATGAGTGTTAGTTTTCATGTTTCTCCTGTTGTTGAAGGTACGGGAAGAGGACGGACGCGGAGAACAAGAAGAGCGAAGGCGTGAGGGCGGAGAAGCCGCCGAAGCGGCCGCACGCGCGGAAGAAGAAGGAGGTGGAGGCGAGCGATGACGAGAGCAGCTCGTCCGCGAGCAGCGAGGACCAGGACTTCGCCAAGGGGGACGCCCCGAGCGCGCTGGCGTTCCGCGAGCGCAAGCCGGCCAGCCTGTTCCGCGGCATGAAGAAGGAGAAGGTGTGCCAGGTGTGCGAGGTGGCCGGGGGCACGGTGAGGTGCAAGGGGCCGTGCCTGGGCGTGTACCACGCGGCGTGCCTGCCGGGGGCGGGCGTGGTCGCCGAGGCGGCCGTGTCCAGCGACAGCGGCGTGGAGGAGAGTGACTCCGACTCGGGGCCGTCCAGGGGCGACGCCGGGGCCAGCTCTGTCGCGGGGGCAGGGTCCCTGGGGAGGTCTTCGCACAGGGCGAGTCGAGAAGCCCCGCTCCTGGCCGCCGACGGCGAGTGGGTCAAGAGACCTGTCAAGAAGAAGTCGAGGGACGAGGACTCGGAAGAGGACAAGTCCGGTCTGAACTTCTTGTGTCCTAAATGCGCGCAGGGCGTAACGCCACCTTGCTTCGCGTGCGGCAGGGAAGTCAGCGAATCGGGAGAGGAGAAGAAGCAGCGCTGTATCATAGGTAAAGGCAATCATGTTTTAAAAAATTATGTTTTGGCCTTAATGAAGAACGTAGTAATTTTTTCGAGCGTGACAACCATTCAGTTAATTTGTACCTATCGTTTTATTGGTTTTAAGCCAATCTGTATGTACGTAGGCATAATTTTCACTTGTATAATGTTGATAGCTTTTATTCCTGACAAAATATTTTAATAAGGTTCCGTTAGGCTAAAAAAAAATTTTTTCCTTGATTCCAGACAATCAACATCTTTGGCATCTGAAATGTTTTTTGCTGCTAGCGTAATATAGGAAAAGATGATAACCCATCTTAGGATTTCTGGGTTAAGTAAGCACCGATTGGACGGGGCGTTAGAATATGAAAACCTAATGGTAGGAATGTTTTTTGCTTCAATTTGTATTTCTTTTTGTGGCTTAGGACACTTTGGAAGAGATAATTAGTGGCACATGTGAATTAATCCATTGTGAAATAATCCATCAGTGCAAGTGGTGTGTGTCATCTAGAATTAATTATTAATTTGGAAGAAAGCTATAGATTATGTTATACCTGCTCTGACATGCCAAAAATCCTGCAAAAATTATGCATGAAGTATAAAATTCTAAGATGGCAAATTCTTTGCTTTGGACATCAGCCACTAATGTACTGCTTAAGTGGAGGTCTCCAAAGTCATGCTTACCATAAATATTATTTTTAAAAAATAATTTAACCCTTAATTTTTACACTTAATGGACGAATTTAAATTGGACGGAGCCAAGCCGTTCAAGTAACGGCCGGTTGAAGCGTCACTGGCAACTGTGGAATACAAAATGTAAAGAAACAGTCACTGTTAGTGGAATAGGCTATATTGAAATAGTTGTCGTCAATATCACTATTAATTTGAATTCTTTCGAAGTTTATTTAAGGATTTAGCGTTTTCTATGATTTGGGAAGCAAGAGGTTTTAACGTAGAGCATAGTTTTCATGTTTCCAAGTATTAAAACTATCTGAATGGCGAAAGGCTGTCAGGACTTGTTTGGGAAGTAATGTAGTTATCCACATCATAGAAAATAAAAAGGCCGAATTTATTTATTTTTGTGGAGAGGAAAAAGCCAATGGTATGGAAATGCCTACCTTCATCCCGTCTTTACCTACGTATGGGTCACACATTTTATGCCGATTTTTAGTTTAAAAAAAAATGTAGTGAGATTTATGAGAATTTATAACTTTTGATATTATATATGTATGTATATATACAGGGCTAGATTTTAAGGAATATTTTAACCTGCCCAACGGACAGGTGTAATCGAAATTTTGCCTGTCCGCCATCCAATTTGCCTGTCCGCTGTTTTACCCAAATAAAAAAAAATTCAAAGTCGCTGAAAAAGTGAGAAAAAAGGATTTTTGCTATATTTTGCACCTATTTTTATCACACACTTAACATTCTTATTTAATAATCATTTTCAGACGAGTCACTGTCTGAGTCACTGCACGAATTACTTGGCTGATTCTGTATTGAACATCTTCGATAAGGAGGCTGAAAGGGTCGACGTTTTCTCTGAACATTATGATACCAGAGATTTATTGCTGGTGCTGGATCAAACTCACTTTCAGAAGGTGACTGTATTTGAACACGCATGAGGGCAGACAGTGTATCATCATTTAGACAGTTTCGCCAGTCTGTCTTTATAGACTTCATGAGCGAGAACCCTCGCTCACAATCTGCAGTGTGAGCTGGCAGTGATAGCACAAGATCGATGAGAGAGAGTACATTTTCATACTCAGTGTGGTATTTGAGATTGATATCACTCCAATTTGCTTTGGTTACTGGATTATACAGCTGGTAAACTGTGGTCTTTAGACTATTCCATTCCAACTCAATCATTTCACACTTTACTCCATTATTCACAAGGGAGGGAGAAAAAAAGTGTATCAACCTAACGATGCAAGTGTCACCAAACTCTGGCTGAATGCTTGTAGGCCACGTTTTAAAACTACACACATTTGTAGCAGTCAGTAATTCACAGAGTCCAGTTTTCTTATCTCCAAGGCGAGATTCTAAATTTTCAACAATTGCATTTATAACAGCTGTTTTCTTGGGTGTCTGCAAAGGAGCTCCTTTCAACTGCTTAGCTTCATCTTCAATTAATTTGTTGCATGCACGGAGATGAAAGCCATCTTTGTCACAGAGCTTCTGCAACATGGTGATAGTATCACACAGTGACTTTTGTGTTTCTGCTACAGTCAAATAAGGATGTTGCAAAAGTTGTGAAAAGTAACTCAAAATGGAGGTTACATCGCAAAAGAAGTGAATATACTGAAAAAATTCCAAATTGTTCAGTGCATCTTCAATAAATTTGCATGAACCAGCAGTTGATGCATTACACGTTGATTCCTGGCGTAAATTTTCTGCAGTGAGGATAAGTGCAGGAACAATCTTGAGCACATTTGTCAAGGCTCGTTTGGTGTGAGAAACCCAACGAGTGCCTCCAACTCTGGTAGGTACGCAGAACTTGATTCTCAGAGTTTCACAATATTTTTTCAAGATCGCTCGGTGCACTGGACTGTGGTGGAAGAATGCATATAATTTCTTCAAGAAATTTTCCACTTTGAGATTCAATGGTATTTCAGAAAGTGCAGCCTTCAATGCGAGTTCAAGACGGTGTGCTAGACAATGTATAGCAACCAAATTGGGCTGAATTGATTGTTTCAATTTGGTACTAACTCCATTATGCAATCCTCGCATCACTGCTGCACCATCACTTGCAAAGCCTACCAAATGCAGCTTTAAATCTGAAATGGTGAACCCACAATACTCATTTAAAACACACAATATGCAGTCATAAATCAGGGCTGCATTAGGCCTTTCTACATGTTTAACACCTACAAACTTACAATGTATTACCCCTTTAACAGCAAACCTTACATAAACAATGACCTGTTCTTGTACAGCACTGTCTGTAGACTCATCACACATTACTGAAATATATGGTGCACTTCTTAAGTTACTTTCCAATTCCTGGCGTTCTATTTCTGCAATGGAACCCAGAAATTCTTTGCACTTCTTGTCAGTGCGGTAAGTATTACCAACATCCAGGCCTTTCTTTGTGTCAAGTATACACTGCCAAACAAAGTCTGTGAAAGGTCGCCCATGTTTAGCCAGGGCATGAGACGTACGAAACAATATTTCCAGTTTAGTGAAAACATCCTTTTGAATACTTTGTAAGGTCATCTCTGCTTTGGATTGTCCAGGTTTTGTCAGTATTGCATCTTCCATATCTTGAGACTTGTTGTGGGCACTGCTTGTAGCATGCGACGTTAGGTTTTCCTTGCGAAAACTTGAGCAGCCCGTAACAAAAACTGATCCAGATGATTTTGAATGCGTTTCGCAGACTTTGCAAAACATTTGTTTTGTTTCTGTGTCGTAACGAAGCCAAAGAAACTCGGAACACCAAGACGTTAAAAAGGTACGGGACCGGGCGATTTTGTCATATTTAACATTATATTCTGACTTGTCCTCGTCCGTTTTTCTTTTCTTTTCTGGTGGTTTTGAAGCACCAGTAATGAATTTCCACATTGTGTAACGCAGTTAATTAAATACTTAAACAATCGCCGTGACAAGATAAACTGTAAAAGATTACCGTGTCCTCTGTAAACAAGTAATGTTTTTTTTTGATGCAACAGTTGACAGGCGAATTTTCAAGCAGTCGTAGTCACTGCGGCCACTGTCAGCTGCATCTGGAGTACGCCGTGAAATGTTAACCACGCGAAAACGCTTTTCTGTTAACAAACTATGTTAAAGTAGAGCAAGGAATTAGTAAAGTCGCGATTTATAAAGACAATAAATTTAAAAAATTATATTTTGAAAGTATACAACGGTAAATTACGTAATTGTTGGCTTAACTGCAACGAAATTAATATTAAAACATGGCAACAAAAACAAACATCATTGGTGTGAGACGTTTTGCATCTCTAGCATACGAATACGACTATGTTACGTGAATCATGACGTGAACGTAAGATTTTAAGAATTATGATTCAGAAGATTTCATCACGGTTTGTACATAACCTACTTTTTTTTTTTTTTTTTTTCCCGCGGTGTACAATAGCCAGAGTCGTCCGTCACAAAAGAGCAGCCATTGTTTATTTATAGATATTGTCAAAGACGTTTTATTTGCGGTCGCGGTCGCATAAATGTTATTAATCACCTCTGCTGCATTAGTGCGTGCGAATAACCTCGGCGTCACAAGTTGCACCTGTCCACCGGACAGTTGCCTTTTTTATTTTGCCTGCCCGGACGAGATTTTGCCTGTCCCGGGCAGGCGGACAGGCGCTAAAATCGAGCCCTGTATATATATATATATATATATATATATATAAAATTGTGGTGTCTCTTGAGTAAATAGCTCTCCTATGTTGGTTTTTAATAGTATGTTACGAGTAAGTATAAATTGTTTAGTTAAAATATTGGAACAGTTCATGAAGAGTACTATGCATGGTGCCATGTGCTTGTCTGATTCGGCTGGAGGAGTGGAATCTAACAATAAACCAGTTAGTTTGTGGTGTGTTTTTCATTTTGGGTGTGTTTTTGTTTTTTGTGTGTTTTTCATTTTGTGTTTTTTTTTTATTTGTGTGTGCATGTGGGGGGGGGGGGGGGGAAGCATGTAATGGTCTTGACAGTTTTCCCTCCCTCCCTTGTAGTTGTAAATTTCCGTGAACTGGCACAATCGCCACATGTATATTTCGACAGGTTTTTTAAGGATGCGACTGTGACCCAACATAATTGTTTTCTTGCGTGAGATACCTCAGCTTTAAAATGGAACATTCCGTGAGCCATCGTTGGTGCTTTGAAAGCCGCACTTCAAAGTACTAGCTTTTTACATTATTTAGCACCCTCATGAATTTTTTGAACTTTTAATTGACCTGCGCGCTAGTTTTCATAAAAGAAAATGACAAGAAAAGGTAGCTTGCTGCTTTTTTTTTATTATTGTTTACATGCGTTTTTTGACGTGACAACGTCTAATAAATCAATGAACGCCGGCTGCACGACGAAAAAGTTTCCTACTACGGATGCGTGGCATCTCTCTTCATGCTCATTGTACGCATGCGTGGCATCTCTCTTCCACTCGATTGGAACAACCATAGATTTGACTTTTCAATCATATTTTCGTCGTTTGAATTATTAATTTTTTACGTAATTTAACGATCGTCCACCGATTTTTAGCACAATCGGTAAGGTTATTTAACAGTAATGTTGAATATTCAAATACGTTTTGAACCAACAATGGTGTTTTACAGTTACACATAATAATTCAAATTACACCCGGGATCTTTTGCACAATGTTTTAAAAAATATTGTAACACATTATAAATAAGTTTGGTGTATTTGGGATGCGTATTTGTTATGAAATTGTGTTATAAAACGAAATAATATTATTCCCCTACCGTGAACAAATTTTTTTTTACTAGTATATACCATCTAAAACTATCAATTTTCAAGATTGGCCTCGTGGTCATGCGGTTAGCGTGGCTAATTTCTAATCCGAAGGTTGTCAGCTACGAAATTTTTTTTTGTTCTTGTAAAAATAAATACGACGTACGCAACATTTCAAAAGTAGTAAATATATTTGAATTAATGAATGCAAATAAAAGTAAATTTATTAATTAAATTTTACATTTCATTTCACTCCTTCTTTGTATCCATACAAAATAGTGATAATTCAATAAAAATGATTCGATTTTTTTCGTAAATATATGCAGAGGTAGATTTTATCATTCAAAAGATAGAAAAATTAAAAAAAAAATTTTCCTCAAACAATATAACATTTTTAATGCCTAAATGGTTTGGTTGAAAAACCTATTACGGCTCAGTGTCAGGCCGAATATGATATTTCCTTTTCTTCTGGATCAATCATTTCATCAATGTTTTGTTATGACGTTGTCAAGTTAAACTATCGTCCGTAAACCTACTTTACATACAACCATTTTTTTTTTTTTAAAGGGAATTGGAAACTCGAATATCGTGAGTGTTTTGTTGTTATATACTACCAAAGGACACAGATTGGGAACAAAAATTTTAGGTTGACTAATGTATTCCTACTAGGGAGCTTCAGACCATCACCCACACAATGCATGACGTCAGAGGGTCACGTGAACCAATCAGTGATAAGTGCCCGTCTGACACAGTTTACGACATTGCAGTTGTAGACAGGCATATAATGGCTTGAAGAAATTTCATCCACATAGGTAATTTGAATGTAATTTTAATTAGCATATCTTGGACATAGGTATTTCCTTCTTCACTTCTATAGCGTAAAATTCTGGTAACTCAAAAACGTTGCCTGTTCTAATTTTTTTTTTACTGAGAAGCACTTGTTACTACAAAATACATATTTCTTTTACCCTCTGTTCATTAGGAATTTCCAGGTATTCACATAATTTGATAATGTAATTCAGGAGTGTCACAATTTTTCGATGGAAAAAAATGCAAAAAAAAGGGGGGGGGGGATGATTTTTTATGTAATTCTAATGTTTTTTTTTTTTATTTTCCCCCAACTAATGGCATTACTACTGGATTCTGAAATACTTGATTGTGTGGAGGGCAATAAATTCCAGGGAAATGGTTAGATAAAAACTTTAAAATCTAGGAAAATATTGAAAAGAATATAATAATTGTAATCGTAAACAGTGAACCCAGAAATACCATTTTATGACTTTTATCATTTTTGCGGAAAAGCCGCTGCCCTCGATAATTACCACTTCTAGGCCCTGCTGCAGGTCTTGACGTGTACAGTTTTCACCTTTTAGCTGTGTTTTTAAATGTTGTCTGCACTGATAATTATAGGCTAGGAAAATGAATACGTGCAAACTTTGCAAACTTATTTTCTACACTTGTTTTGTCTATTACCCAGTTGTGTTATATCTAATATAGTAGTCACAGACACAACTGCGCGAATGTGGCAGGCTCTTTATGCTGTCCGTATAAACGCATGGTTTTAATCTTACTTGTAGTGTTTGATTTTCAGTGATCTAAACATTTGACCTGGAAACAAAGTTTTCTGCGTGGTGAATGGGAATTTAAAATACTGGGAACGGTATACTTCTTTAAAAATTTAACGGCGCAAACAACGTTTCTGTAGTCTGCAGCAACGAAGTGATTAGAGCACACATGCATGTGCGCGGAGAATTGTACTTGAGTGATCGCCCCTGCAAACTTTTATTTTCATTGTTAAAAATATTGTTTTTTTTTTTTAAGGTGTGAAAAGCTAATTTTAGGCTTAAAACATGAACTTTATAATGAGGGTGCGAAACAATACTGTACCATTATTTAAACGCGTGAACAGAAAAATATTAAATGTTTCTTTGCGGCCATACACAGCATTAGGGAGCTAAGTGACTGCTTTGTTTCCCGCAAATTTTTCCCTCTCCTAGTGTGTCATGTGACAGTGTGACGTTAGAGGCGGGTACCTCGAGTTGTCCATTGCATTTTATCCACATAGTGGTATTTCATTAATGCTAAAGTAATACAATATTTGTTTGAATCTAAGAACTATTGATTCTAAGTTGCATAACATTGTTGATCTTTAGTTTCTCTATTAATGGAGATAGATTGCCAAAAAAAAATTTACACACTTTAGCTAAAGTAACATATTTATTCGTCAAAAATAATTGATAATACTGGTGCATTAATTTTTTTTTAAATAGTGAACTAAACCCTTAGTACTGCGCAACAGGTTTTTTTGCACTGGCTGTATTGGTTCGGCTGTTTACTGAACTAATTGTTTCAGTTTTAAATGAGAAAGGGTTCTTCCTTAACATGTAAATTGCTAGTGTCTTTCTCATCATCAAAATTTTATCCGAGTGTGACGGTTGATTAGCCACTGCTGTTTCTTGTTCCATGTCCTGAATTACCATCCCACTAAATGACCTGCCGTGTTTATTATCCCACAAATGCTAATGAGTTTGCTTATAAAATGTTTCAACGTGCACCTCATTTGAAGATATAAAAAAAAATTCAATGATTAGTTGCATCTTATAAATAAAATAATTTCGTTGAATTCCTCAGTGATGGTAATTTTTAGGGGGAAATGTCATGCTGCTACAATATGCCATCCCAAGCTGAACACATTATTTTTTTTTTCTTTCCAGATAGTATTTTAGTGTATGGTCATGCAAACTGTAAAATGGAGTTTTGCAATGTTTTGTTTGAGTTAGTACAGATGTAGTGATGTTGGAGACTGGAGTGTCCTTATTTCTTTCAGAAAATTCTGGATTATTATGTACACCACCATAGTGCGAGATAAATATCGATGGTTCATGTAGCTCACGTAGTGAGAAGGTTAACATTTTGAAAATTACTTTCAATAAATAAAATTCCTGAAACTTTTTTAGCTATAAAAAAATGTAGTTTTTTCGAAACATGTGTAATTTTTAATTTATTTATTGGATACTTGTAATTTGGGTTACGGAATGCGCCGTGGAAACGTCAGGGAAATGTTTCCACAGACATGTGTGGACACTGGTAGAGCCTGAGTGCGGGAGGTTGGGGTTTGGTTCTGGCCCACAGCGCAGTGCGGCAAGTTCTACCACCCGGGCTGCCTGAACCTGTGGCCCCAGGCCTTCAACAGCTGCATCTCCCGCAGCGGGCGGCCGGACGACACCAACCTCACCTGCCCGCAGCACACCTGCCACACCTGCGCCTCCGACGATCCCCGCAACTTCAACTCCCGCTTCACCAACGAGCGGCTGGTGCGCTGCGTCCGCTGCCCCACCGCCTACCACTTCGGTGAGTCCTTTCCCCCGATTGAGCGATGCTAGTCATCACCGGTTCCAGACATATTCATTCATCACCCGAACAGAGAAGCATGACTCTTTTATCCACTGCCCCACTGCCTACCACTTGGTGAGTCCTTTCCCCGCGTTCTGTCATCACCGGTTCCAGATGTATTTATTTATCACCCGAACAGAGAAGCATGACACTTCTATCCGCTGCCCCACCGCCTACCACTTCGGTGAGTCCTCTTCCCCCCACGTACGCGATGCCAGTCATTTTTAACATGTTGCCATCCGGGGCAGTGAGCGTGGGCGAGGCCAGAAACCGAAGTTTCTATAACTCGCCAAGTGCATTGTAATTCAGGTGCACCCCCGCACTGGTGGAGAATCATTTGAACCGACAGCCGGGGTGGCGTGTTTTGTGGGATAGATTTGGCACACGGGTGCTGGTCATTACCGGTTCCAGACACATTCCTTCATCACCCGAACAGAGAAGCATGACATGTCTGGATAATTGTGTACACCGCCATAGTGCAAGATAAATATCAATGGTTCGTGTAGCTTACGTAGTGATAACGTTAACATTTTGAAAATTACTTTTAATACCTAAATACAATTCCTGAAACTTATTTCAGCTATAAAAAGAAATGTAGTTGTTGCCAAACATGTGTGATTTTTTAATTTATTTATTGGATAATCTTTATTTACTTTTTTTTTTTTTATTATCTCGCTTTGGGAAATTTCTGTTCGGGTGGATTTTTGTAATTAAATTTTAATTGAGTTCCTGGTGAGTTTTAGGCTGGAGATTTTGAACATAGCTTAGGTTTGAATGAAAATGCAAGAACATGAAGAGAAAGAAAACATGGAGACCATAAATATAAATTAAAATGAAAAACATAACCTAAATCATTAATGAAAGCATGGAGTGAATGATTGGTAAACTTGAATACGGTGGTAGCATGAAGGATGGCAGATGTGACGTAATTGAAGTCACCATTTTTACCCCGCCATCGCCGTATTGTTTCGCCCAAGGATTATCCATTCTGCCGAAAACGTTGTGGAAATGGTGCTTTGTGACGTCTGATGATGGCTGTAAGTATGAATTAGTAACTCAGTTGTAAAAACAGTCTCTGTCATCAGAAAATATCTTTTAAAACTGTTAACACAATGCAAACAGCAAACACTACACTTCAGGCCAATGTTCGGTACAGATTTTATAATCGATTTGAAAGTAACTTCTTGATGAGCGAGAGACTTGAATACCGCTTACTTCTTGTTGACAGATAAACATAAGAAAGCAAATTTTTTTTATCTAGTTCGTTTTATTTTTCTTATTACATGTAATAAATACATTTTAAAAAAAATTATAAATTTTTCTCAAAAAGTTCTAAAATTGGTTTACCAGTCGTTTGTTGACACCTTGATATGTGGAGAGGGTTGTCGAGCAAAGAATTTTAATTGGGATTAGGATGGGGATTTCTTAAATTTAACTACCTATTAGCTATTAGTACAGTAGATTCCCGCTAACACAGACCAGATAGGACCATACCCTTTCCAAATCACCGAAAGCTTGTATTGAATATAATTTTTGCCTTCAAAATGTATGTAGTACATGTTTTCGATAAGTGAAACTGTAAAAAAAATATCTCATAATTAGCACTTTTCCAACAGCTTAATTTTAGTACTGCATTATATGAAGAAATAAGACATTAACCTACAAAATTTGTCAATTTACCTTTTTTTAAATCCAATCCAGATTAACAGGATGAGCAGGGTCCCGATTAGCGAGACACTATTTAGACAAATTTTTTCGCTCACAGTATCATTCAAGAACTATATTCTTAACTAAAGCAATGTCACCCTTGCAATTCCGGAATTTTACTGACTATTCTACAAAAGCTTGCTATTTTTAACTTCTCTTAACTCTTAAGCTATTTATTTCTTATTATTAAAATATTCAAATCATGTTCAATTTTTAATGAATTCATTTTTCAAGAAGATCATTTGTCATCGTTAAAAGTGTCACAAAAACTGCCATCTTTTTGCATGTGGTATTAAATAGTGGTGCACCGATATGACTTTACCGATTACCGATTATGAGAGCAATAATCGGCAGATACCGATTCAGTTACCGATTATAATGAAGAAATTTTTTTAAGTGTAATAATGCACACAAAAATTTTTATTCCCATGTGAATTTAATAACAAGAATAGGTAAAGTCGAGAATACAGTTATAGGTAATAACAGTATAAAAATATATAAAATACACTATTAAGTCATTGCAAAGTGTAAATTAAATTAACTTCTATTTATATTTGTTATTGTAAACAACATGAACTACAGTCTAATAATTGTAATTTACAATGGGTAAGTTTTTGTTGCGGAAAACTAGCATTATTATTGACTATCACATAAGGTTGCATCAAGAAATTACCGTTTAACAATGTAAACATGCTGCTTTATTTTGTTCACTTGAGTTTATAGAAAAATGTTTCCACACTTCACTTTTTTTCTCCCTACTCGCCATCTCACTATAATTACATAAAAATGACTAAAAACCAATACTAGCACATGTGATTTTATTAATGTTGACTGAATATATAAAATTATAAATACTTTTTCACTTATCATGTTGCAGCGTGGGGGTATCCAGTTAAGCATACCACCAGGGTGCATCCATGCGCCACCAAACACTCCTACTGATTATCCTACTCATGCAAGCGAAGTGTATGGGGGCACAAGAAAATCGTGTGTGGGGTCTTTGCTAGAAAAGACAGTTAAGCAGAAAGTGATAAATCATAAATACAAATAAAGAACATGAGTCGCACTCAACAACGTTATAATTTCGCAAACTTAACACATATACATACACTGTCAACGGATTCGATGCCAGCTAGAGGCATGTGCGTAGCAAATACAAATTAGCATACATTTACTGAAGTTTATTCCCTTCACAATGATTTTCACTCCTTATGTCTTTACTGAGTCCTTACTTATGGAAAAAACTAGGGTGAACCTTGTGCCCAATGTACTCTGATTCAACAAACAAACTACTACTGCGTATCTCTTACAGTCGTACGAAACAACAAGCAACAAGCAACAAGTTAATATTCTTTCTCTCTCTCCGTTACAAGTTGAATTTCCTAGGCATGCCCTGGATCATGCAGTATAAAACAGTCGCCTCTGACAATGGGGATAGACATTTGCTCAATTTCTGTGCGAAATTATGACTCAGTTACCACACACTATAAGAGAGGAGAGAAACCAATATTCAAGTATACGTGCGTACGCATTACGTTACGGCCCGGAGGCGAGCGAAGACCAAAATCATAGTGAACATTATGTCATTACACACGTGATTCACAAGACGTACGTTGCTGTTAACAACTTTAGGAACTGACTCAATATACATACAGACTATACGAGCGGTCCAAACACGTGTAGGGGCAAGGAATTATGTACTACAAAATAAACCAACACCTAATATAACGTTAATTGTGCACTCCTCGAAAAAAACATATTAAATATCTATTACTCATAGAGAGCGTAGTCCCGCGGACAGAAATGCAAGCCCAAGAGAGAAGCGAGGGATCGGTTACATGGTTTGTTACAGCTACAATTTTCAGTGGGTCTCGTCATGATGACATTCACTGCCAAGCCTAGGTAAGCGTAATACAGAGAAGTGCTCAAACAAAATATGCTAGATCACGGGGGGTATGCCTTAACCAAATGGCTCCGGTCGGGGGTACAGCTGGGAGGAAAAGAAAGAGGGCAAAATCGAGGCAAAACGATGCGTAAAATTACGTCATACGGAGCTGAAAGCTCTTATGAAAAAAAAATACAAGGGCGGCATCGGGCACTTAACGTGCTTACTTCTAAACCAAAAGCAATCAAAGCGTGGTCTGGATGCCGTTGAAATAAGTTAAGAGTCCACTGCCGACAATGCAAGTCGCGCAGCAACTAAAATCAAAACCACATGCAGGAGGGAGTAAGCAAATGCTTCCAGCAGAAAGAAGAAACAAAAGAAAATATTACACAGAAAATAAATTAAGTGAAGGTCAAAGTCAAAAGGGATGGCTACATGAAAATCAAGGCTGGCAAGCATATTTAATATTTACGTTACTCGCACGGCCATCGTGTGCACACACTAACTCCATCTCCTGAAGAATTTTACCTAGACGAGCTGCCCCTCGACCGGGCCAGAGACGACCTGCTTCCACCAAGAGAGACCCACGAAAATGGACAATTAAAAGTTATACGCGCTCATTTATACTATTCGCTAGATGGCGTTGCAGTCGCTACAATTGAGGAGAGGCTAGGGGGAAAGAAAGGGAAGGGGAAATTGGCACCTTGAGGCGGAGAGGGGTTAAGAGGGGAGAAGGAAAGGAAGGCTGCGGCACGGAGATGACGTCACAGAAGCGCGGCGGGCGCTTCAACGTCATACAAATAACAAACGGATAATGTTACCAAAGACGCCCATAACGAGTTTGTAAAACGCAGTGATAAAAACTAGAAGGCATCGGGACCACGATTTTGAACCGCTACTACGACTCGAAAAGATCGATTGTCATAGAATCCACTGCAACTGTATGTGGTATTTTGATTGCGTGCCATATATTTTACGTCTCTGGCTATAGGTAATGTACAAGGCCACTAAACAAAAGACGAAACGTAAATAAACGTGTAGGAAAAATGTCTTTTTTATTGTTCGAGGCAATGAGATTTATTAAACTTAACGAAATATCTGTAATTATATGACGGGGTTAGATGAATTTTGTAATATATACAAATATTACCGTATTTCATCCTAAAATGTGTAACAAAATATTACACAGTAAAAACCTACTTAATTACGCCGGGACGTAAATAATCGGCAAAGTAATCGTTAAGATAATCGCCGATTACGATTAATCGGTAAGTACCCATAATCGCCGATTACGATTCATCGGTATCCGCATCGTTGCACCACTAGTATTAAATGTACGTGCTGTTTCCAGTTAAAAATTTACTATTTATCAAGTTCTAAAATTTCTTGAATGAAATTTTTCAGTTTTATTTTATAAATACTTAGTACTGTGTATGTCAAATTAAATCAAATAAAAAAAATTAAAAAAAAAAATGTTTTTTAATATAATGTGTTTACTAAAATATTTCTGATAATTGAGTAGTGTGTGAATATCTATTTCATTACATATTTACAGTTTTCATTTAATTCAGTCTTCAAAGACAATCCTCACATATTTTTTAAGCTTTAATTCACTCCGTTGAATGCAATGGATTGCATTTAATAAATGTTATAATGATTGGTCAAATCCTAATCTTCCCAAATCAAAATCTCAGATTTGGATCAACAAAAAGGACATCTAATATAGCTCTCGAATCCTAATCTGGGTTTCAAGGTTAAATAAAATCATGCACGAAAATAAAAAAAAAAACAAAATGTTTATAATGGTACGTTACTGAAATATTCAACGCTTACAATTTTTGTTTTGCATTTAGTAGTATTCCCAGACCTGCCAACTCTCATGATTTTGGTGTGAGGCTCACGATTTTAAGGTCCATCTCATGCCCTCACACCAAAATAGTGTTTCCTCACGATTTTTCGGGGCCCCGAGATTTTGTTTGTAAAAGTTACAAAAAAAGTTTTACGTAAGCTTACAGTAACGAGTTTCCATCAATACTCGAGTCACGTAAAGGAAGAAATTTTGCGTTTTGTAGCGTGTGCCATGCTGATTTTTCTATCTCGAATAGTGGAAGAGGAGACATTGTGAAACATGTCGCTAAAAAAAAAATCCAACTAACACGTGAAGTGTATTGCTTCCAATAAAAAATTTAATTTTGCTGTGAACAGTGATAATAGTGTTACACTAGCAGAATGTTATTTTACATCTTTTTTAGTTGTGGCCTTGCATGATCATTACACGACAGCTCTAAATTATGTTCAACTAAATTAAATCTGCAACTTATAATTTGTTGAAATAAATTTTGAAGCAGAGACCATGTAAATTTATGTACAGGTATGTCACTTAAATTTAAAGATTCTCATTTGTTGTTTTTTATATCTAACATGTATTTATGGGCCAGAAAATTTTTATCGAGGACCTCATGATTTTTTAAATTTGATGTTGGCAGGTCTGTATTCCAAATCAATAAACATAGTAGTTTTATACATATGTATTTAATTACATACTAAAAGTACAATATCATGAGGAACGATAGTAGGATATGTACAGGGAAAAATACAATTAAAGCTAGTAATTTTCAGAGTTGACAGTGTGGAATTTTTTTTAAAATTTACTATATTACGTCTAATATTTTTTTAATATTTTGCCCTCAAATCTCAAATAACCTGTAGATCCAAGGGTGTTAGATTCAACTGCTCGTTCCTAATAAATATTTTCTTGTGTGTGAAGTGTATGTCTCCCAGCCAGGGATGTAATAAATGCGTTGGTGTCTTGCAGGCAACCACTGCGTGCCGGCCGGCTCCATCGTCCTCAACATGACGCAGATCATCTGCTCGCGACACTGCAACCCGCAGCGCAAGGGCAGCCACCACGTCAACGCCGCCTGGTGCTTCATCTGCGCCATGGGTAGGTCCGGTCGAGGCGAACGCTTGCCTTGGCTTCTTGACCTGTGGCTACGCTTCCCCCTCCTCCGTTCATCTCCGGGTGCGCCCTCCCTCCCTCCGTGTTGTAGAACAGTGTTCGCACATTCCATTTCTCATACGGGTTTATGTCTCGTGTTACTGAATTCGGTACTCTGTTTAGAAGATACGCCGCAGTATTAACTGCTTCTGCCCATAAGTACTGTGGGATATCTTTTGAGTAGAGCATTGACCTTGCACTCTCCATAACAGTGCGGTTTTCTCTCTCTCTGCTCGCCCGTTTTGTTCGGGCGAGTATGGTGAAGTTGTTTCCATCACTATTCCTTGTGAACACTGGTATTCTTTGAACTGGTTATTAACAAACTCACTTCCATTGTCAACTCTCAATCTCTGTAGAATTTGCCAAATTTAGTCTTGCAGAAGTGTTTTTTTGGTCAGGGGACACCGGGAGCTTTTTTCCTGAAATCCCAGAAAAGCCTTGGAATTCTGTAGTGATATTATTTTAAGGGGAAAAATTTCTTGCTTCAGTCCGTTTTCACTGTGAAAGCATTTTTTCCCAGTGGTTTACAGTTTTTTTTATTTATTTATTTATAGACGTTAATATGGTGTTTGCAAGGTTCTGATTGAACTAGGTCAGCTATATGAATGGTAGATGCTGTATTTTCTTTTTATTTCTTTTAGAAATTTGCAAAATAGTTAAAAAAAAAAAATTTATAAATTTCAGATCGAGTCTTTCGGTACTTGCCAGTGATGTGTAACATCTAAACTCCTGAACTGTTACATTCATATATAAATTTATCACAAAATATTGTGTCTAATATTTGCCTGTTGACAATTTAGTTCCCTCTGCATACAACAATTTGCTGTTTAAGTGTCTCGGGAAGTCACAAAAAAAAAGTAACAAAAATAACTAAAAATGTCTTTAAATAAATCTTAATGTGCTGGATTTCGTGGAACTTAAAATCGAGCAGCCTTTTGCTATCTTGCATGTTGTTTTTTTTTGACACCTCACCTCAATTAATTACATTACTGAAAAAGTTTTAGCTTTTTTGACATAAAAAATTGGCACGTACCTTCAAATGGTAGATTTGTTTTTGTGTTGTATTTATTATTTAAAAAAAAAATTAAAAACCATGTTATAAAGTAAAATAAAGTCATAAGAAATTTTTTTTAAAGATATTGAAGTCCTGTAATTGGTTCATCATGTGTGTGTGGTCTTTGTGGCAGGCGGGTCCCTGATCTGCTGTGACCTGTGTCCCACTTCCTTCCACGCGGAGTGCCTCAACATCTCGCCCCCGGAGGGAGGCTACATCTGCGAGGACTGTGGCACAGGCAGGTTCCCGCTGTACGGGGAGATCATCTGGGCCAAGCTCGGCAACTACAGGTCAGTGCGCCCTTCCGTGTCGTGCGTGCACTTATCAGCCAAGGAGCACAATCAAGCATAACATAAAGTATCTGATGAGTAGAGGCAATACTAGATGATGATATTATTAGGACTAGTGGTGCACCGATATGACTTTACCGATTACCGATTCGATTACCGATTATGAGAGCAATAATCGGCAGATACCGATTCAGTTACCGATTATAATGAACAATTTTTTTCAAGTGTAATAATGCACACAAAATTTTTTATTCCCATGTGAATTTAATAACAAAGTTAGGTAAAATCGAGAATACAGTTATAATAGCAGTATAAAAATATATAAAATACACTATTAAGTCATTGCAAAGTGTAAATTAAATTAACTTCTATTTATATTTGTTATTGTAAACAACTTGAACTACAGTCTAATAATTGTAATTTACAGTGGGTAAGTTTTTGTTGCGGAAAACTAGCATTATTATTGACTATCACATAAGGTTGCATCGAGAAATTACCGTTTAACAATGTAAACATGTTGCTATATTTTGTTCACTTGAGTTTATAGAAAAATGTTTCCACACTTCACTTTTTTTCTCCCTAGTCGCCATCTCACTATTATTATATAAAAATGACTCAAAACCAATTGTAGCACATGTGATTTTATTAATGTTGACTGAATGTATAAAATTATAAATACTTTTTCATTTTTCACGTCACATACAAATAACACAACAACGGATAATGTTACCAAAGACGACGAAGACAAAGAAGACGACCATAACGAGTTTGTAAAACGCAGTGATAAACTCTGAAAGGTATCGGGACCACGATTATGAACCGCTACTATCGACTCGAAAAGATCGATTCTCATAGAATGCACTGCAACTGCTTGTGGTATTTTGATTGCGTGCCATCTATTTTACATCTCTGGCTATAGGTAATGTACAAGGCCACTAAACAAAAGACAGAACAAAAGACGAAACGTAAATAAACGTGTGGGAAAATTGCATTTTTTATTGTTCGAGGCAATGAGATTTATTAAACTTAACGAAATATCTCTAATCTTGATATGACGGAGTTAGATGAATTTTGTAATATATACAAATATTACCGTATTTCGTCCTAAAATGTGTGACAAAATATTACACGGTAAAAACCTACTTAATTACGCCGGGACGTAGATAATCGGCAAAGTAATCGTTAAGATAATCGCCGATTACGATTAATCGGTAAGTACCCATAATCGCTGATTACGATTCATCGGTATCCGCATCGGTGCACCACTAATTAGGACAGTTTAACTTTAAATGAAGGTTTTTTTTTTAATTTTTTGACGTGACGTCTAATAAATCGACGAACGCCGGCTGCACACACGGAAAAGTGTCCCGTTACACACATTGTCACGTTACGCTGTGTCCCGTTACGCTCATTTTACGCTTGCGCCGCATCTATCTCTCTTCCACTCGATGGGAACAACCATCGATTTGACTTTTTCGAGGCACATTAAACTGGAAACACTCCCATTCTTTTCCTACTTTTCCTATCATCGTCCTATCCTTAACAGAATAACACAGATTGGAAGAAGTTAAATAGCAAACATGTATAAAAGTTATAGTTAAAATAATCTCTTCGTTAAAGTAATAAACGTATTTGAATTAATGAGTGCAAATAAAAGTAAATTCATCAGTTAAATTGTATATTTAATTTCACTCCTTCTTTGTATCCATACAAAATAGTGATAATTCAATAAAAATGATTCAATTTTATTCATAAAAGTATGCAATCATCTCATCAATATTTTGTTATGACGTCACGTTAAACTATCGTCCGCAAACCGACTTTACAGACAACCAATTTTTTTTATGTATAAAAAAAGTGGAGGTATGATAAATTACTCATTTTAAATTTTTACAAAATATCATTTGTAATAAATAAGCTTCTCTGAGAAAAATTTGTGCCAAAAAAAAACAAACTATATGAGCGAGTCTTTCAGTTCTCCCCATAGATATGTTACATCTAACCTTGTTAACAAGCAAATTTGAAAATACGATATAATAAGAAACTTGGCCACAAACTTAACGTGTCCATAGTGTCTGGAAAGCGTAGGAAAATTCAGGGAAGTCAGGCCACGTGGCAGGGTAGACTGTTCTCCCTCCCTCTCATTGTTGTAATGCCCCGTGTACTGGCAACGTGTCTACCTCGACAGGTGGATGCATGGCACAACTCTCCCCAAACATTGTTGTTTTCGCGAGAGATTTCCCCATGCTTGCATCTGAACACTCCGTGATAAAAAAACTGCAGCCATCGTTGGTGTTTAAAAGTGCACCTTATGTATTCCTCCAGCCCCGCTTAAGTTTGCAGGTAACGTGAGTGCTAGTTTTTATAGAAGGAACCGCTAAAGAGTAGCTTGCCACCAAAAACCAGGCACACTATATAATATCAAAATGCACACTATACAACAAAGCAAAGCAAAGCAAAGGAAAAAAAAGAACATATTTTTTAAGATCTTATCTTTGAAATCAAACTTTCATAGTAAGGACAGTTTGATTCCACATTTATTCTTTGATTCCACATTTATTCTTATCCAATTTTGATTACACAATGTTCCTTGATTCCAGGTTCAATTCAGATTCTAATTTACAATTATTCCTAATAAAATTAAAATAAACTTCCGGGAAGCAAGGGTATAAAAAAAATAGCTTATCCTTTGTCTTTCTGTTAGGTAGTGCGGGAACTGGAAGGGTTAATATTTAAGTGGAGGGGGAGGGGAGTGGGTCGTCGCACACCCACCCGTAGTAAGCTGAGACGCACAACACAAAGACTCTCCACTTGTATCCGTGGAACTTTAGTGAAGACTGAGATATGGTACGACCATTATTCGAGGGCAACCCTTACAGACAGACAGAGAGAGTGATTGAGAGAGAGAGAGAGAGAGAGAGAGAGAGAGTGAGCGTAAGAGAGAGAGAGAGTGCGAGAGAGCGGATAGAAGTTCGAGAGAGCGGATAGAAGTGCGAGAGAGAGAGAGAGAGAGAGAGCGGATAGAGAGTGAGAGAGAGAGAGAGAGAGAGAGCGGATAGAGAGTGCGAGAGAGAGAGAAAGAGCGAGAGAGAGCAAGAGAGAGCAAGAGTGTGTGTGTGTGTGGTTTTTTTTTAATCAGATGCATCAGGGGTTTACCTTCTGTGGGTAGAGATGGTCTTGTGAACACCCGCGGAGACGTGTCGTGGGACTGGGAGGCAGGTGTAGAGACCGACCGCGCCGTGTGCCGTGCGCAGGTGGTGGCCGGCGCAGATCGTGTTCCCGGACCAGGTGCCGGAGAACATCGACAACCTGCAGCACAGCGAGGGGGAGTTCGTGGTGCGCTTCTTCGGCTCGCACGACTACAACTGGGTCAACCGGAGCCGGGTGTTCCTCTACCAGGAGGGGGTGAGTCCCGGCGCCTCCCACCGTCGGGGTATCTGCGGGCATGTTGCGGAGCCAGGGGGGGGGGGGGGGTATTAGGGGTTCAACCCCCCCCCCCCCCCTGCCCCTTAGCACCAAATCTGTAATTAATCTCTTATTCATCACTCAAACAAATTTCATATTAAAATTATCAAAATTTTTATCCATTACAATATTTAAATTTAAGTACCGAAAACTGCTAAAATAGCACTATTTTTAGAGGCACTGGAAAATAGCGTTTATAATGGCTGTTCGTAGCATTTATATTTTGCCATATAGCATTTATATCGCTTTAATTTTAATGCTTCTCCCAGTTTAAGCGGATGTTGCAAGCTTTGCACATAAGTATGTTAGTGTCACTAACATAGAAATGGTGCGACTTGTATTCTCTGCACGTGAATGCACTGTAACACATTTTGTTTGTCTCATAATGGTAAAAAAAAAAAAAAATAAGTATAGTTCTAACTGCATTGCACGCGAACGCGATACAGAAAACCGACTTTAATAACATTAATTTTATTGTGAATAGCAGCGCAATATTTTAGTTTCACAGATTACCGTTTGTTTTTCGGGTTAGGAAATTAGGAAAACGCTAGGTACGTTCAACAAATGAGCGAAAAAAGCATAGTTCTACATTGTTGCCATCTTTTTTTTTCCCCCCGTTAAAGTGCTAACGATTTTGACTGAAGTAGATTTTCGTAAAAATATTTTTGTAGTTGCCAAATATAAGCTGTGTGTGTTGTAAACTTAAATAATGCATTTTTATATTTTAGTTGTTGTTATTGAACAGTAAATAATTTGATTGCTTGTGTTAATATCACGCACGCACACGTTGGCAAACATGGCCGCTTCAATGTTTTCACTTTCTCATGCGCGTAAATAAAGGTCTTTTTTTTAATCGTTTACATTTGTTTGGGTCGTACGTTACGTTTGCCGTTAACCAAGTTTCCTTGCGAGCCTATGCGTATTTAAGTTGGGTTTCGTGTTATTTACAAGATTCATAGATCGTGTTGATTGTTTACATGGCTCGCCATCGTCACCGTTTATTAGGTAATCTTCAAACACGGTAAGAAGATGCATAAAATAAAGAATGTTCTTTATTGTATGAGGTTAGGCCGTTAATAATAAGAAATGGTTTGTTTAAAAATATTAGGTAAACCTAAAATTTACTGGAAATTTTAATATTACTTGAAATTTTAATAATTACTTCTAAAAACAGGATTGTAGCGTTTATTCGTCGGTAAACCATTTTGTCGCTTTTATTCGCGCCTATATCGTTTTTACGATTTTCCAGTGCCTCTAACTATTTTACACCTTAAAATCCAAAATTTTCCCAGGGGATGACCCCCGGACCCCCCGCATTTTAATACGGGGGAAGGGATGACTGTAGAGGGCACATTGAATTAAAGAAACATGCGGAACATTTTATAGTCATTACGAGTAATAATTCCATATCGTAGTTTTTTCGCTACATCTGAAGAAACGAAAGTAAAGAATGCAGAGTTATTCTTTACAAGTTCTTTTATTTGTCTTCTGTTTGTTTATAAGACAGTTCTTATCCGACCAGGATAAAAGAAGCAAATAAAAAGACAATTGTTCAAAAGTATAACTTTGAATACTTTGAATTGAAGGTTGAAAATTTCCTGTAAAGTTATTGAAATTTCTGACATATTCAGATGATTGTATTGTTCAAATATAGTTTTTTTTTTTTAATTCATTAATTTTTATTGTATTAATATACATAGGCCTACATTTTTCATTTTTTTTTGCATATTATTGTCCTTGTTTTATCTTGTGTGTGTCATAATTCCTCAGGAAAAATTTATCGTGCATGATTTACACGTACTTTTTTCATATAATTGTCATTACTGATGGGTGTGATTTGAGGTTGGCAGCTCTGCCTACAATGTGTCTCCTGACCATAGACAAAGCATCAGCAGAGAGTATGTGAACAGGTTCTTCAAGCGGCTATAGACTAATGACTGAGATACTGAACCTTAGTACACTTAAGGTGTTTCATGTGTTTATCGGTATACATATTTATAATAGTGATGGGTCGATTCCGATTCCGGAATCGGTCGGTTCCACCGATTCCAGTATAATCGTGGGATTCAGAATACAATGGTTTTGGAATCGACCATGACCGATTCCTGCATTGTTTTTAAGTTTGCAAAATACATCTCCTACGCAACGTAAGAAAATATTAAAATGCATGCAAATATAATTTTTAAACTACATAATACAATCTTTTTTTACGGAACTGATTTACGAATTACGGTGATTAATGTATTTATTTACTTGCACCGCTATTTTCCCAACAGTACAAATCTACAAATGCAGTATCTACTTTCCCGCTTTAAGCGAAAGCATTTTTCGGAAATTACGTTGTAACAGCACTGCATTTAATAGTAAACCTTCAAAAATAATTAGACAAAACCATAAATGTTTAAAGAAAATTATGTAAATGTAAACGGCAAGTAAAATAATGTAAACGTTAACTATTTGATCATGGCAACTACATTTGCCATTGTAAACAACCTGATTTTTTGTTTGTGCTACCTGCCATGGTAAACCATACGGCCATTAACCAAATCTTTGGTGACGTGAACGTGAAAATTAAGTTGTTTCACATCTCCGCACTTTAAACTTTAAATAATTAAAATTAAATAATTTTTTAATGAGATTTTACCCAAACTCACAGTGAATTACTGCGACCATATTAAAAAAAGTTTAAAACAACATAACCAAATTGCTGTACATCGGCGTTCTTGTGCGTGTTCAGCGATGCTCGTTTTACATTAGATATATTTTGGAAAGGCAGTTGGCTAATCTGAATTTCCAAACATTGCTGCTGAAACGTTCGTAAATTTTTATTACCAAACATAAACAATCTTTTGAAAGTAGTTGTGTTAATTTAACAGAATTGTTTCCGATAAATTTCTAAAATGAATTAAATTTTAACACGCGATTATTTGAAGAGTTTAAATATTTTGTGTAAGAAAATCTCACCATAAAATGTGGAAATTTTGAGATGCTAAAACATGCACAGAACTTTCTTACTCAAGAACCAAAATTTATTTTCTCTTTACGGTTGTGAAGAACTGCAAGACTGGATGGATTTATTTTCACCAAGTGAGATAATTAAGTTCTAGGTAATATATTAAAACGTAAGCATCTCTGACATTTTATTTTTTAGTGTGATGCATATTTGTTTCTTGTAATTTCCATCATAATGAGATAATAAAGTTTTATTTTTACATTTACCTCTTATTATTTTTTTTCGCCCTGGTCCCTTTAAATAGGTATGTATAAACGAGGTTACATTGTCATTTTATTTGGATCATTATTTAGTTGTGCTTGAAAATAAAATTCTTAACCTAACCGTACAAACCTCTTTTTTTTTCTTTTTTTTTTTTTTTCAATTAATTAATTGAGTTGATAATGTAAGGTATTTAAAGTTGGTTAAGTTATAACATTATTTACAATTTACGTCATAAGACATCTTTGATTATTGGCAGTGTTTGAACACGTGTTTTGTCTAACTATATGCAAGGTTAAAAGGCCAAATTGTGCTAGAAATTCAAGGTAGCATAACTTGATGGTAATGAACTATGAACATACTTTTTAACATTATATAAGCTGTATATAATGTTAATTTATGCACAGAAAATGAAACACAACACAATTACATTTTTAAAATCATAAACAACCTTTTTTTTCTGAGTATATTACTCTTTTGAACATTGTCAGATAAAAATTAAGGAATCGGAATCGGAATCGGATTCAATGAATCGACCCTTTAATTTAAGAATCGAAAATGGAATCGGAATCGGTATATTTTAGGAATCGGCCCAACACTAATTTATAACAATGCTTATGTTTCAGTATAAAGAACTTCAGTGTAACAAACTCAACTATTTTTTGGTCCTTTCATGTTCTTTATAGTGAAGCTTTCCTGTACTATAGTGAATACTTTTTGTGTCTGTTTATTGTATGAACAGCAGTAATGATACAGTTTGTTCCTGCCATACTTCTTTGCTCTGGATTCAAAAAAAAATCTCTTGTTAATAGTTAATATTTTTGAGTACAGGTATTTTGCAGTGGAAACTGTTAAGGTGACAAAATACTCAAGAAACTATGTAAAAACCTGTTTTTTTTTTTTTTTTCCATGAAAAAATTGGACTTAATTACTTTATTAGAATGCAGTATGGTATGCCTGTGCCAGTGGTTTTGTCCTTGTTATTTAGAGCTGGGCCGATCACCTATTTTGCCGATCATGCCGATGCCGATCATCTGCTGCCGATCTTGCAGATCTTCTGAGCCGATTAGAGCTATGATAATTTTATTGCCCTTCGTTCCCCCAGTGCCGCCAACAAACTTTCAATAATTCCCGATTGTAAGTTAATTTGTGAATACGAAATACAGTAGAACCTCGTTAATTCGTGATGGTCGGGACCCCGAGATAATCACGGATTACTGAATTTCACGGACTAGCGATTATAAGCCCAGAAGGTCTTGTCAAGCTTCTCAGGCACCGGCGTGCAGCTGGGTTAAGGCCAAGGTCATGTGACGTAACATCTCCTGAGGCTTACTGCGCCTTGGCAGCAGATGGATAAAAATAGTACACTCCCCATTATTCGTGTTAATTGGAACCCGCCAATGCCCGGATAATTGAAATTCTGTATAAAAAAAACGGATAATCCGTTAACGGTAAGGGCCACCTTCGAATTAGTGTCTCTGCTTAAAAAAATATGGCACTGCCTAGCCATTAGTTCACTGTCATTTTTACAACAGCCGAAGAGAGAAAGATAAGATCGTGCTGACCTTTCACACATAAATTTTGTGTGTGCCCCCAGGACTCGGCGTACAAGAAGACGGGCAGGACGTCGGTGGACACGGTCTTCCAGCGCGCCGTGCTGGAGGCGCAGGACGCTCACAGGGAGCTGAACCTGGCCAAGGCCACCCGCGAGGCGGAGCCCCGCCAGGCCCTGGTGAGTCCCGCCCGTCTTCTCGCTTCAGTTCTTGGCTCTTGGGGGTCGTCCATTAATCACGTGATGTTTTTTTTATTTAGCAAATTTTTAACACACACACCCCCCTCCCGCTTAGTGATTTGTGGTGAGGTTTCACAGTCATAAACACCCCCCCCCCCCCCCCCCCCCCCCCCCCCCCCCCCCCCCCCCAATAAATCACATGTAGTTATTTTTTGGTACAAAATATTTTTCAAAAATTCAGAATATTTATCTTTAAATATAGGTATAATATAATTTAATTCTGGAAAATTAAGCACGGTGATAAAAATGTCCAGACACACATTAAGGTGTTGCAGGTTCATTCTCACTGGCATAAATATAATAAAGGAAAGGCTTGTATGTGATTCACGCATGCATTCGGCGCCAAAATCGCAGTCTTAAACTGGCGACTGGCAAGCCAGGCCGGGCGGCTCATGTTGCGGCGGGCGGGGATAGATATTGTTGCCTGGCTACGGCGAGTCAAGGTCACGCGTCGCTTTTCGGTTTAGTAGAAATCGCGCGAAAAAATAAATACACGTGATATCTCTCTACACCCCCACTCCCCCATTGTGATATTTCGTGATTTTCCCGACACCCCCCCCCCCCCTCCCCCCTTTCGAGCCTCACGTGATTAATGGACGATCCCTTGTCTGATGGCTGTCCATACCAGTTTTGCATTCTTTGTTCTTGCCGTAAGAGTGCTGTTAAAATGTCGCAACCTGAGTAAAAGACTATCGTAACTCAAAGATCAGTACTTTACTATCAAAACTCAAGGTGCCATAGTCTTGCACATATTCTTATATAATTTTTTTCCAGAGTGCAACACTACATTATTTGCCATAAGTCCCATAAAAGTAAATATAATATTGCGATAGTCTTGCAGTGCCTAGATAATGATATTTTCCTGCTTATGGTAAAAATATCTCATAAACTCAATTTTTTGAGTTACGATAGTCTTGTACTCAGGGTGCGATGTTTCAATGCATCCATGAAAACTCTTTATGTAAATACTAGACCTGTGCAATTATTTGAATTTTGGAATGTGAATACGAATTAATAAACTACTGTATTTACCCGCATACAGGCAGTACATTTTACGCTGATTTTTAGTTAAAAAAAAAAAAAAAAAAAAAAAATAGTGTGATTCTCAAGCGTATTTATAACTTTAGGTAAAAAATAAAATTAATTGCAGTGTATCTTTGAGTATGTGTGTTAATAAAAATACCTACTGTGTGGGTTTTTTAATAAGTTTGTTACAAGTAAGTATAAATTGATGAGTTAAAACACCAGAGCAGTGCATGAGAAGCACCATTGTGTTTGTCTGCCCCGCCGCCGTGAGAGTCGCCCAGCCGACGCCAGCAAGTGACGAAACTTGCTGGGCTGCCATTCAGTCGGAGGAAGGGAAATGTTAAAAATCCCTCCCTCACACTTGTAAGCTCCACGTGTCTATTTCGACAGGTTTTTAAAATGCAGCTGTGACCCAACATTATTGTTTTTTTGTGGGAGATTTCTCAGCTTTCAAATGCAATAATTCATGACAAAACTGCAGCCATCGTTGTGCTTTGAAAGCTTCACTTCTAATCTTTGTTTTATACTTTCCTTCAGCTTGCACGAAAATTTCTGGCACAAATTTCTCCCTAACTGTAACATGCGTGCCAGTTTTTATAAAAGAAACTGAGGAATGAAGGATAGCCTGCTGCCTTTTTTTCTCTATTCTGAAGAGGACTCGATAAAAAAAGAAGGGATACTGGAGTGTCTTTTTGGCACCAATAAGCTGAGACGCGGCACAAAGTCTTCACTTATATCCTTCTGTGACTCACATTCAAAGGCGACCCTTGGCGAAAAATTTAGATTTAAATATTGCTTAACCAGAAAGAAGCCAGTGTTGAATTGTTCACTATCGCTGTCTTTTGATAACTACACTTAACGTTGATAAATAATGATTTTTCGGTACGTTAAGTATTAAATGCAGTAAAGACAAGACAATTAAGAAATATAATTTCTATGAAGTTATTTATATGCAGTAGATGATGATTTCATTTATTTTATAATTCTGATTAAACAAAAGCCCACATAAAATAAAATAAACTTTTCTTTTTGTTGTGAATGTTGTAAACAATAACAATGCTTTTAAGGAAAAATAACCTTCCCCTTTTCAGGTTTTATAATAAGTAAGGAATTTAATTTTTTTTTATTTTGTGCATGTTAATAAATAAATGATCATCTACCACTTATGTTTTGTTTTCGGATATTACCTGGTAAGTTTTCATATTTAGTTCTTGAGATTGCTCTTTGTTAATGGGTGTTCATTTTCTTCTTATATTTGTACTGTTCTGAACTTAAGGTAACAAACTATTCTGCGCTTTTGAACATATTTAATAAAATTTACATTAATGAGCACGTAAATGTGTCATAAAAATTCTAAAAGCAACATGCGGAAATGTTACGTCGTCAGCCAGTCAGTAAATGCGAGCAGTTCGCACCTCGTGCTTGTGAGGAGACTGGGGCAGTGGTTTAGATCACATCGCAAGTGCAAGGCAGGTATTTCTGGCTGCCGTCTGCCCTCCGCTCCAATCTTCTCAAGTATTCATCTATTCACAGCATTCCACGTCTCGCCCGCTTGTGTGAGCGATGAACAAGCGATGTTACTGCGCTTGATATTCTTGACCTCTCTGGCGTGGTGCGTAGTTACGACCCACATCTAGGAAATTTACATTTTAATGAAAATTCCTTTCATTTTCCTTATGGCAACAATGTCGAATAGACTTGGCACTCGTCTTGTAAATTTTGTGCCAGAGACAGCTGAACATGACTTGGTACAAAAATGGCATATTTTGTGTACAGGTGTTAGGGGAGGGTTAATAATAGGTCCAAAATATGTTTTTACCCCTCCTCCTCCTCCCCCTTTTTCTTCCAATCTATTATGACTATTACCATTTTTTCAAATCATAACATGAACTTGTTGTTTTGTTGTAGTGATAATAAAAGAACATTTAAAATTTGTAAATTTTTTTAAGAAGATTAATTATATGGATATGTTTGAGTTTTTTTTTTATTAGAATACTACATAGCACAATTTTAAATTTTATTTTATGCATAGATGGATTCTACTTAATTAATACACTTAACATATTTACACAATTATACTACTACAAGAAAATCGTAAATTTGAGCCTTAAAATTGTTTTGTATCTTTTTTTCTGGGATTGATATTTTGATTCAAATGGCCTTTTTATGAAGTTGGAAGCAGAGTTAAACAGGATGATCTAATTAGAATCACATTATCCAACCCATTTGTGGAGACAAGATTTTTATGGTGAATTGCATCAAAACAGAATAAACTAAATCATGAAATAAAATAAAAAATTTTAACAAAATTTTATTAGTCAGCATTGTTAGCGTTCAAAACTCGATGAAAGCAATCATGCCGATAATCTGAGACGTGGAAAACACAAACTTCATGTGCATCTATGGGACTCTACTGCGGTGCACCCCATGTTCGAGGATAATCTTTATGGTGAAAATGTTGAGTTTTTAATGGCTAAAATTGTAGGTGCACCTTGTATGGAGGGGGCAAGTAGTCACGGTGTGATCTTTGCGATGCTCGGGGTTTGCAGAAGCCGCCCCAGTACGTGAAGATCAAGAGCAACAAGCCCGTGGGCGGCGTGCGTGTGATGGAGTGCGACCCGTCCAGCCTCGTGCCGTGCTACTGCGACCCTGACAAGGAAAGTCCCTGCGGTCCGGACAGCGACTGCCTCAACAGGTGGGCCTTCCGCCTTCCCCCTCTTCAGCCCGGCCCAGCATCTTTGGGTCATGGCACCCTTAACCGTGAAATGCTAATGTTTGGTGCTTAGTGTGAACTCTTGTACATAGAACTGTGTTGTGAAGTTAACTTTGTGGCTCTTGTACCGGGCCAAGTGATAGACACATTTTAAATCACCCCGCGCCACAACTTTCTACAGTTGGCACCATGTTGGAACACTGCAAGTGTTGGCGTCCATAAACCGTGAGAGTGGCATCCCTGCAGTGAGAAACAAAAGACAAGTCTTCGTTTGGTTCGGCATGAAGGCGGTACGTCGCAATGGTGCGGGCGATTGCCATCGTGTAATTTATGTGGCATCGTCGGTTAAAAATTTTTCGATACAGTCCACATATGTTTATCAACATTAACTGCTAAAATAGGTTGACACTTCCTTTTTAACGCACAGCAATGCTGCCAAGTATTACAGCTTTCCCGTGATCATCACCGACTTAGAAGTCCACCTACGGACTTAACGTCATGTTATTAATTTTTTTAACGAAAACAGAATACTGGACGATGTGTGAAATTAAGTGTGTATCAGTGTTAAGTACGATAAATAGGCTTATACAAATACATTTTTTTTTCCATTTGAATCAAATTTTGAATCGAATATCAAGTTATTCAAGAATAACGAATATTTTTTTAAATAGAGAATGCAAAAATTCAGTTAAATCTTCTCAGGAGTCCAAGAAAAAATTAATGCCAAACACAATAAAAAGAAAGATTGATAAATATGTACTGAAATAATTAAAACACACTCTTAGGCCTAATTTTTGTATAGGAAAACACAATAAAAGTAAATTCTGTTGTAACTAATCTTGCCCATAGCACAGGCTTGTAAAAAGACAACAAATTCATTATATTTTATGTGGGCCGAATGAGCTAATTTTTATTTGAATAGGTCGTAAAATTTCTTAAATATAAATATTACTGATGGAATTAACATAAATAAATTATAATTTCAGGTTAAATTAAAGTGTACGTACTAACCTATTGGTGTTTTTAGTTTCTGTGAACAATACAAACATTTTGGATAACCGTCCCCTTCGTAATATTCTAAAACAAACTGCACTTTCTCTAATATTTTTTTAATTTGGTCATAATGATAACTTTAGGTCATGTATTTAAAAACTCTTTTGACAATGAAACGAACATTTTCAAACATGCATGACGATGCCATATTCAAAGGATTTGGTATGTTAGTTTAAAACTTCTTTTAACAGTGCATAGTATTCCACAGTTTATTTATGTAAAAAAGATATATATATATATATATATATATATATATATATATATACATATACACACACACACACACACAATATACAACTTTATTTTAATGCATTATCTTGAGGCATTGCTTGGGAAACCACAGTCCTGCCCCTTGGAACATAGTCATTTCTCTTGAGTTGTGTGCTATTAGCATTCTCTGATTACTGATAGTGAAAACAATACACTGCAGATAACTGTTGCATCTGCTAACTGTCTCCTACCTTAGATAAATATCTAAGCAGTCTCACATGTAGTTTTTGCATTGGCTGCTAGAATTTGCTGCCAGAGCAGCTAAAATATTGACTAATGAATCATTTGATTAGCAGATCGAAATTTTGAACTATGGAATGGCTCCAATAAAAGCGAAAAGATTTGAAAAAATACCAAACCCAGCTTTGAATATGATTTTCAACAAGAAATTTTAATAAAATACGGGCCATCTTGATAAAATTTGTTCAACAGTTCGTACTATAGTTTTCCTTTGGCTTTATGAACTTCGGTTTGCGCCATCCACCAGAGATGGCAGCACCGTGGTTACACATTTCCGTTCCATTCACTCAAGTGCTCCTACCAAATTCAGTAGACAGAGAGCTGAGATGTTACGTATCAAAAATCCATGTTGGAGTCACTTTGTTGTCAGGGCACGAAGTTGATGATAGTAACCAAATAAAAATGACGATGTTGGAAGTCATGAAACCTAATCATCAGCAGCTTTTCGTAAGCTTAAATTTAGTGTATTGATGCCTCATTTTAATGTTTTGTTACACATTTAATATAAATTGTTGGAGACAGTCCACTCGTGGAAATTATTTCTAAAAAAAATTGTTTTGGACGCGATGTGAATGGGAATTGTGAGGAAATATTATTTAAAGGTTCTGAAATAATCAGTCACTGGTGTACATCCTGCCTGGTGGTGTGTTCGAACCCCAGGATCCTGATGGTGGAGTGCAGCCCGTCCGTGTGCCGTGCCGGGGACAAGTGCAGGAACCAGCGCTTCGAGAAGCGCGAGTACCCGCCCCTGGTCCCCTACAAGACCGACGGCCGCGGCTGGGGCCTCAAGACGCTCGCCGACATCAAGAAAGGTACTAGCTGGCAGCTCGCAGTCTCCACGCAACTGAAACTTACTGTCTAGGCTTCTGCGGATACTTTAATTCAAATATCTAATATTTTTGTATTCAAATTTCGACATAGTGTTTGTGGTGGCTTTTTTTTTTCCCCCCAAAGAAGAAATTGATTGAAAATACTGTAAAATAAAAAAAAGAGGGATGTACATGAAACCATAACAAAGAGGTTTGTAATGTAGTGAAAATAAATAAAAAAATCTGGCACAAGTTAAATTTTAAGTTTGAAAATAGTTTCCTTCATATAACTCATTACCTATTTGTTAAATTATCACAAAGTGTGAATAATGTTACATAAAAACAAATATAATTTTCTAAATAAATTATCGTAGCCTCATACATATTATTATTATTTTCTTTCTTTCTTTGAATGAATCCCATGTGGTGTAAGGATATCGAATAGTAACAAATAATTAAAAAAATATATAGATATATGCAATTTGAAATGTCACATCGAATACCAATTTATTCAGAAATATAGAATATTTTTGAAATACTAATACACCTCTGCTAACCTCTTAGCAACACATTTTGGTACTATCACTGCGTTATGTATGTCGATTTAAGTTTGCAGCAGTTCAGGAGAAGTAGTTCCATGCAATGACATCTCTTAGAACTTGTATTTTTTTAAAGTCAAAGCCCAATAAAGTGTTTTTTTTTTTTAAATTGTATATTATACAGTAATATTTCTTTCATTTAGCATGTTTGAGACCACTGCTATGCTGAATTAGAGATTTTGCTGTTTTAATGAATGTCATATATTCAGTTAAATAGTGATGGGTGATCTGATAGGGATTAAAACCAAACCAGATCCAATTACCGGTAAATTTCTTTAACAGATCATAAAACTACCTTAATCCTTTTAGTTAACTGTCACAGTGCAAGTCTCGCGAAGTTCAGTACTTTTAAGTAATAAATCAGGACCTTAATATAATTATATATATATTATACGGATTTTCGGTAAATAAAATTTGTGCATAGCATAAAATACACATTATGGTTTTGACTAATTAACAAAACATAACATTCTAGTTTTTTTTTCCAACCCTGGTATGTACAAAGTTCTAGGTATAAATCTGAATAATTACAGTCAAAATTTGGCATATTATAAATTCTTGTTTCGAATATTCGCACACCCCTACCCCTAACCTATTCAGTCACAAAAAAATGTTCGGTGAAAAGAGTATTGAGTAAATTCTCTTAAATGAAATTTTGTTTGAAATATTATAGAATAGAATTGTATGTTATTGAGTGCAACTCAGAATAGCAACCTCACATCACTTGCCAGTGCTAATGTGTTTCGTGATTTTGTTTCACAGGTGACTTTGTCATAGAATATGTTGGTGAGATGATAGACGAAACGGAATACAAGCGCCGTTTGGAGAGGAAGCACTTGGAGAAGGATGAGAACTACTATTTCCTCACAATCGACAAGGATCGTATGCTAGATGCCGGGCCCAAAGGCAATGTATCCAGGTGTGTTACTTTGTATTTTTAGAATTGTTTGTAATGCGCCAGGTTAAATAGTATTGCCATTATTGAATGCCCCCGTTAGTGGTGAGTAGGATTCCGGGCTTTTAAACCTAATACAAATATTTGACTAATTTAAATGAAATACTTTCTGGTCTCCATTTGGAAAGGCCAAAATTTTCTTCCCTCTTAATATTTCTCTTCCTATTACCTATTACAGTAAAACCATATTAAGAATATCTCACTAAAAAAAAAAAATTCTGGTTCATGCAATAAATAATTTTACCTTTTTAATCCAATTTTCTTGTTAATAAGTCTAAATTTTCAAGTTCCTTTAGAAACTTCATAACAGGGATTTGTGTCAAATTGTGATAAATTCAAAATAAAACCAAAATGGTTAATACTCCCAAAAAAAAATTCAGAATGCAAGTAATCGTTGCATAGTGCCGAATTGCAACTCAAATCATTAAATGAATCTGAAATTTAACAGAACATTCCTCACATTTATTAGTTAATGTAGTATCTGAAAACCTAATATTTGGGATTAATGAAGTATTTTATTTCTTGACACCTGGACTGATGTGGTGTTTGATGTTACTTTACAAGTTTTTCTCCATTTCCTTCCACATTCAGAAATGACTTGAAAAACAGCATGTCCATAAAATGATGTCCCAGTTTCAATTATATATTATAACAGTTTAATGAAGACTAGTTATAACAAATCATACATCAAATTGAAGGTAAACTAACCTAGTTTTTTTTACAAATGTTCAATATATGCACCATTAGTAGGGCCACGATTATATGGTGAATCGCGAAATCGCGAAATTTTCCACGAATTGATATGAAAAATGCGAAAAAAGCGATTTTTAAGAAAAACCGCTAAGTAACACCGAAATTACACAATACAAGTCTCTTATAATTTAAAGTGAAAAGCTTGATAGTCAAGACTTGCCTGGGTCCTGGTTGATATGCTGGAAGAATGTCCTGCCTTGCATTTCTACATGCTTCCTCTAATCAGCTTTAGGGCGCCGTCTGGTCAGCGTGTGTGTTAGTGAAGCGGGATGATAAGAGCGACGCTCAATGGTAGTTCTAGCGCGGTAAAACCTCTAAGTGCAAGGCTCTGAACTGGCGTGCAGTCATCTCGTTCCCGTCAGATAACTGTGAAATTTGAGGGGTGACCGTAACATTATATGGCGGAAAAATAAAGATAAAGGTGTAATGCATTTCCCTCTGATACTTTCAATAAATTTGTAACAGGTTTTTTACACCTAAAACTTCGAAAACATGCCTTTTAGCCATTTTATCTCAATAGAACCAGTTAGGCATTAACAAATTCTTAAATGCTTTTCGTAAACAGACTCCAGTCGGATATCTAGTGTAGTTTGGAAATCGCGTAGGTATTTTCGTGGCTGTGCGCGGCACACGACCGTAGTTGCCATGCGTCACGCGCCGAGAATGTTTTCCGGCAGGAAGGGCGAGTATAGTTAATTAGCGGTAAAAATGAATACTTTTACGGCCCTGCTAAATTTTTCCATTAAAGAAATTTTGTTCAGTGATTTTCCAGCAGAAATAATGTGTAACTAACAAATTGTATCAAAATAATTAACGGTTAATGGCTGTCGCGGGAGCCCTTAAAATTTTTTCATTTTACCAGAAATGGACTATACAAACCTGGCTTTCGTCGCACGCAGTTTGGAGAAGGGGAGGAAGGATGTTAACAGTTTCACATGCCAAAGGACGTTCGTGGTGAGGAGGGGGAGAGAGACAGGATTGTTTGTTTGCCTGGGAGGGATGAACCTTGAAGTCTTGACAAGGGAAGGAGAGGTAAGCCGTATGACGTCATGCATAGAGTAAATAAAGTACTAGTACAGAGTGGACACTCAATGCTATTGCAGTTCTACGTTTTTTTTATTCAGAAATGCGCTAGTTGCTATACAAAAACGCAAACTTGACAAACATTAAAACGAAGTTGCAATAGCTTAAAACCGAGATAAAGTACCTTCTGGAGTAAGACTTACGTTTCAAATTATAAGTAAATTTTAATTTAAATACAACATTGATCCTAGAAAGTACAATTTGCAGTTAATATGCTTAAAACACTAATTTGAATAGTAGGGAAATTTGCAGCTTCAACTGAATGTTGGCAAGCTTGTGACTTGTTTCGTGCATGCATTAATATTTATAAAAATATTGATTTTATTTTTTTTTTTCCTTATAAGCAAATCATTTAACTAAATATCGGTAAACGTAACATATAATGATTTAGGAGAGCAATATTTTTAAAACAATAAGTAAATTTCTTACCTTCGGGACAGTGTTTGACTTAACCTCATTTCGGTTAAAAATGTTTTCTTTACGTAGCATAACATTTGTTAAAATGCATAACATGTAACATATTTTCGGATTATAATAAATTGCTGCCTTTTTTTATGTCCAAGAAATAATTTCTGTTCTAGTAGAATCACGTTGATTGAAGTTAAGGTTAGGATTTTCGTAGGTACCTACCGAATTGCATTACAAATCGCAAACAAAATGCATAAAAAAACGTGCAGAAGTATATAATCAGTAACACAGACAATGTGTATTTCTGGCAAATTTAACTGCCTATGATGTACAATTTTTCCACAAAAACTGAAATGAAGCTGTTACCAATGGCATCTAATTCTTTATGGATTAGGTGAAAGTACAAATCTTTATCGTATCTTCACTTCTTGAAGACACGTGTGTAGCAATAAATTAAGAAAAAAAAACCTTGTTTTCAACATAAAAATTTAAGACACTTCATTTTTTCGCAACCCTCACCTCGGTAATTGTTCCGTATCACGTATCCAAGTTTATTCCTTGATCCTGTTGGCATGATCATGTATGATTTATCCGGTGGCACATGATGCTTGCTGTTTTAATTAATGTTAAAACAGCAAGCATCATTACCACAGGATCAATGTATTCAGGATCATGCCATTTATTAGTATCAAGGGATAGACTTGGATACGCAATACAAAATTTTTACCCACACCTCCCTCTCGACCTAAAAATAAAATTCATACAAAACATTTAGACTAATTAAAGTACATAAGCAGCAAGTTTGAGCAGAATTTGAGACTCATTGACATTTAGAACAGTACCTAAGTATTTATGTATTGTGTGCTTGTCCTCAATGTGCGACTACACACTACCTAAAAAGAGGAAATTCTGTAGGGCATGAAAACAAAATGCTCATCACTATTTTAATTACACAAAACTTTTATTTTGTTTCGTTTTAATAATTTACACATATGTACCTAGTTTCGTCAAGCGGAAACTTAAAGTAAAGTTAATTATTATTATCTCTTCTCTTGTTGTAGCAGTAGTTAACACAACACGTAGCCGAATCAGGCATGTTTCATAACAGTGATTTATAAAGCAGTTCATGAAATCATTGATATTATTTAACGAGATTACTATTTCAACATGATTGAAACAAAATTTCCTTAGAAATTTTTTATTAACCTAATATCACTTAATTCAACGCCGACGCCATTAATTATGGTGTTGGATAAACAAGTGGTTCAACGTGCCAACGAAAACTCGTTTATTTTCTTTTACGTAAATATATTATTTTCATTTCAACAATATCAATTTATGCCATAAATTTGATAAAATGTTAAAACAAATGTAATAATTATTTAATCAACGTGGTATTTTGATTATAATTTTTGTGCTCAGATGTTCGATAAAGCTGTATAGCAACTAGAAAAATGTGTTTGCTATACACTATGAAGTGTCCCCCCTGACGTCATGCATCCGCCGCCTGTGCTGCCGCCAGCCTGTCTAGACGATATTCCCGCGCTCCCACTTACGTTGCACAAGCTACTGCTGCCGTATTTTTAAGCAGAATGTCCAATTTTTTTTTCTCTTCTTATACGAACATTAGTACGATTATTATAAACCCACACAAAATATGTGCTGCGTGTTAAATAATGGCTTTTTATAAGCTTTTATTGTGAGTTTTACAATTTTTTCCCCAATTATTTTTTTTTTGCCAAAATATCAGATTTTTTTGAAGGTTCCTGAGAATGTATGGTACTTTTTAGGAGAAAATGTTTAACCATAACCATAACATTAAAATGTTGATTACATGTGATTCTAAACAACGCAATAGGCCCAACTGCTATTTTTTATGTCACAATCATGAAATATATTGTGTAAGTACCACGAATAGCTTAAAAAAGTCATATTTTTTTAAAAGACGAAATAACGACGAAATGTGTGATTTTAAATGACGAAATCAGGTTCAAAATAAAACTATATAATCTTGGCTCTAACCATTAGTTATACAGCACACATCCAACCTAAAGTCCAATTCTTCCCACACTTTGGCTTACAAGTCTGGAGTAATGGAAGCAATAGCTTCTTCAATTCTGTCTCAATTCTTACAAATCATTAGGTAGCGGCGGAATATAGACACGTATCTTTTATAAAGCTCGAAAGGAAAAAAGCACAATGTGTTACCCTCTTTTATCGCATAATCGTCACACTTGCATAATCGCGCACCAATATTTTAGGCCGTCAAAATTGGGATAAAAAAAATTCTCGCGTAAACTCGCTGATGTTTTTGGTTCCACTAGTAGATGGCTTTGCTTTGCTAAGGTATATTTTCCGTATAAATCAATGTATTTTAAAGTATAAATCTAATATTTATTTGGTCATTACCACTTACTTATTTTATTAATGGAAATACGAAGTTGTCTGACGTGTAAATTTTATTTTAAAGACATTTTTAAACATTTCCTTTATATGATCTTCTGCGTCCCCGCGGTGTACCGCTTATAAAAATGTAGCCAGCGGCCCAGCGCATCATTCATGGTTGGTTATGTTGCTTCCCGCATAGAGCGCGCGCACGTAGTCGAATATCGATATCTCGCCGATTGCATACAACGCGCGCTCTCTGTCAGGTGCCGAGTTAACTACATTTGATGGCCCGCATTCTTTCGTGGCAAGTGTGTACTTCGACACGTTAGTTCACGTCAGATTCAAGTGGCGTTAGAGTTTTGGTTATTCTATTTAAAGTTAAAGAAAGGTTTTTGTTTAATGAATTATTAATACAAATTGTTTGGCGTGCTCTTGTATACTCCACCTTTTTTTTTTTAAATACAGTAGAATCCCGCTGATGCAACCTCTCACGGTTCCCGGATAAACGGACTTATAAACGGAATGGTCGCAACAGAGAATTCGGGCCAATTTCCCCCCCCCCCCCCCCCCCCACCAAAAAAAAAATGATTTCGCGTCACGCGAGTTTGGCTATGCTAGCCGGCTGGTTGTTATTTTCATTCAAAACGTGGCGAAGGATCTTGTGTGGATCAGGTAGAAAACATTCGGCTATAAACGAAAGATATAAGAACAATGCTATCCTGAAATGCTGTGACATGTTTTTGGAGTAGATAATCACAGCGACCGACCGACAGGATGCGCTCCCGCCCTGCTGTCAGTGATGTTTATTTTGACAGCTCAAGCAATTATCTTTTCCACGTCCCTTCGCAGCGTAAAAAAAAAAGAAAAGAAAAAAACACGCTGACAGTTTCTCACGCAGAAGGTTGAAATAAGGGAGGGAATGTGTTGAAATGTTAGTTGGAAAAGGAGGGGGGGGGGGGGGGGGGTTGTTTTTACATGGTTTGTGGCTCTGGGAGGGATGAGCCTTGAAGAATTAGCAAGGGATGGGAGAGGCAAGCGTCACGTCACGTATGACGTCAAGCCGCCGGGCGGGTAAGATAACATGACAGCTGAGACGGCTTTTCGTGCGATAGTGGAAGCGCCGAGCTCGGCTAGACACTGCCGCGTGGACAGTCTAGAGGGGTGGTATCTATTTTTAGCCGTCTTTTGTATGCCTGCCTTCTTACAGTACATCTCCCGCCAAGATAAACGTGAACACATAGCGCCCAACAAAGTGTAACAGACTTGTTTTTCAGCCGATTTTACTCAAATATTAGACTTTCTCTGCTTAAATTTTTCACGGTTTCTCAAAAAAAGGTTGTATAAACGGAATGGACGCATCAGAGGGGGGTCGCATCGGCGGGATTCTACTGTAAATGTACTTTCTATGAACGGGTTTTGTTTTTATGAATAATTTTACCTAACAAAATTTTTTTTTCCGCATAATCGTTGCAACCATACTTTTCAAACTTCATTTTAGAATAAAATGTGCGACGATTATGCGAGAAAACACGGTATGTCAGGTGAACGTGGAAACCAGCGGAAAAGAGCTCTTGTCGTCTCGAATCGGCCATCGGCAGAGGTTTTTTTGCCACGTGGGGGATCACAATTAGCTTACTGTGATGCGTGGCGGGCCCGCAGGTTCATGAACCACTCGTGCCGCCCCAACTGCGAGACCCAGAAGTGGACGGTGAACGGGGACACCCGCGTGGGGCTGTTTGCGCTGGAGGACATCCCGGCCAACACGGAGGTCACCTTCAACTACAACCTGCAGTGCGCCAGCACGGACAAGAAGCAGTGCATGTGCGGCGCGCCCAACTGCAGCGGCTTCATCGGCTCCAAGGCCAGCAAGGTAGCCCCCCTCCTCCTCTTTCTATTTATTTATTTGTCTTTTGTTTGGCACGGTTAAGGCTTGTACACCTTCTCTTACACTAAACCCATGAGACATAAACTACATATAATAAGTTATAGCTAGGAATCATACCTGAAAATCACAAAATACAACATTACAGCAGTTACTGATGAATCATATACCAATTTAACATCCAATTTAAAATACTAACATAAACCGTATGAAATGAATGTATTAAAAATATACATATATATTAAAATGTAATGAAAAACTAACCTAAAACTTATTAAATATGGTTTTAAATAGAAAAACATTAAAATATAATTATGTAATTCTCCAACACACACACACACACACACACACACACAAAATTCTGTATTCCTTTGGTTATGTGTTTATGAATTCAGAGAGCCAGGTGTCTAGCATCCTGGTTGACCACAGATGCAACATACCCTCTGTTATCGCATAATCTTCGCACCCATATTTTAGGGCGTCAAAATTTTGATTAAAAAAATCCTCTCGCTTAAACGTCATATGATGTTTTTGGTCCCGCTATTAGAATCCGAGCGCTTTGTGTGGGTATTTTTTCCGTATAGAACGATGTATTTTAAAATAGAAATCTAATATTTATTCATAAATTACCTCTTACTTATTTAATTAACGGAAATACGAAGTTGTCTGATGTGTAAATTTTCCTTTAAAGACTTTTTCAACGTTATAACCTCCATCTATTCGTCTGCGTCGCCGCGGTGTACCGCTTACAAAATTTTAGCCAGCGCTCGTTTCAATTATTAATGTTTGGTTATGTTTCTTTCCATATAGAGCGCGCACATGTAGCCGAATATCAATATCTCGCCAAGTGCATGCAGCGCGCGCTCTCTGTCTAGTGCCGAGTTAACTACATCTGATGGCCTGCTCCCTTTCATGAGTGTGTTTTTACTGCGGCGATTGTTACGTGTTCGTTCGGCTTGCGTTTGGATCACAGATTTTGTTTTTCTATTTAAAGTTGAAAGGTTTATGTTGCACAACTTATTAATTTAAATTGTTTGGCGTGCTCTTTTATACTTCACGTTAAAAAAAAATTTCCGCATAATCGTTGCACCCCTTCTTTTCAAACTTGGTTTTAGAATAAAATGTGCGACGATTATGTGAGAAAACACAGTAATCTCGGAGATGTACTTTGAATGATTTTTGCAATGGAAAAGATTGATTTGAAACATTTTGTAAAGTTCAATATCTTTTACTCAATAGTTTCAGGAGAATCGTTACTAATGTGTAATTTTGTATTATGTTGCAGAAGACAAATTCAATTTTTCTCAGTACTAGTTACATTTTTTTAAAAAAATTTTATTGATTATAAGTAGAGACATGCAGTTTTGGGGTTTATTTTATAGCAAAATTCGTTGTTATTTACCCTTAAAAGTGGTGTTATCATACATCAAAAGCGGTGTTATTTTTTAAATAGTTTTAGCACTATAAATTAAAAAAATTAAGCTAAGCATACCTTGAAATTTTGGACACATTCTTGCATTGTACAGTTGCACTAGCAGCAGTAATTTACAATCGAATTTACACATCACTTTTTACATACAGTAATTGAAAATATTTTAGTACCTAAACCAGCAAGAATAAATATGAAGTCTCTAAAATAGTGACATAAACACATGGAACAAAATCCTCAAACTTTAGCTCTCGAAAGCAAAAGTAGCCATGATACACAAATTAGCCTCACTTAAATTTGTCCTGCGGTCTGTTAAGACTGTGTTATATGAGGACAAAAATCGTTCACAGTCAACGTTTGCAGAAGGCATCCAGATGGCTTCAAGGCAGCTGGAAGCAAACAATGGCTGTGACAGCTTTACTACATTCAATGACTTCACTACGTCCACTGAATTGTCTGTTTCCATTTGTTTTGTAACAATGTCCTGAAGCTGACCAAAACCAGCTGTTAATTCTTCAGTGCTTATGGAGTAGAGACTATGGACAGTTTTCAGTTTCTGCACCATTTCTGGGTTTAATTTAGCAAGCAACAAACTTTCCTGACTAAAAATTTGAATTGCTTCAAATCTCTTTCTACTTGGGTCAGTTGTCATGAGAGAGTTCAGTTTGGAAAGGGCTTGTGTTGCTGTTCTTGTGATGGACACTTTAGCTTCAGCAGCTTTAGCGGGGGGCATGTTAGACAAAGCTCTACTGGTTGCCTCAAAATAAATGCCACGAGTGATGTTTTCAAATTTTTTTTTTATACCTTGCAAGTCCCCATATAGTGAATGGGCAGTTGGATACAAAGAACCTTCAAGTTTCTGTATTAGCTCTACAAGGCTCTTGGCATGCTCTTTCACAAAGACAGCTTGACAAAGAATGAGAGAAATGTCATTTTCTGTGAGTGAACACAGAAACTCAACCCCTGAATTTTGTGTTGCCTTTAGTTCATCTGTTTTGCAGAAATCAACAATGTCATGTATGTAGTCTGCTACATAAAAAACGCTGTTGAACCAGGAATTCCATCTAGTAACAACAGGAAGTGGGAACAATGGACGTTTCTCTCCATGCTTTTCTTCAAGAAAGCTAGCATACAGGTGCCTTCTTTTCCTGGTGTTGTTGAACACATTTTTTATTTTGCTCATAGCATTGTTCAACTCAGGCAACTCTTTCACCCAGACATTGCCAACTAGATTTAACTTATGTGCCCAGCACTGGACATGCGTTAACTGGTCTCCAAGGATTACTTCGAGAGTACTAACAGCCTTGGTCATATAACGAGCAGCATCGGTTACTACTGAGAGCACATCACCATACTGTACATTGTACATTTTGAGTGAATCTAAAATTGCCCTCACACAGTTTGTGGCATTAGCAGCTTCAAGAAAGTGAACTCCTGCAACAAATATTTCTGGTTTATCCTGTTGAAGATTCAGAATTCTAAATAAAACAACAAATACACACCTACCCATTTTATCTGTTGTTTCGTCGCACAGTATGTCAATTTTTTTGTCCTTTAATGCAGTTTTGGCATCTTCAATTCTGCATTTGGCTATGTCCCCTACATATTTCTCACGGACTGTTCTCGCAAGTGGCATGTCTCCAGCACCTTCGATGTATTTGTTCAGCCATGCCCTGATATTAGGATCATCAAGCTTTTCAAGGGGTATATTTGCCTTTATAAAGGTCTCTGCTGTTTCCTTTATAAATTCCAACTTTTTGTCTTTTTGGACATTATTTTTTGCTGTCTGAAACGCTGAAGATATTGACGACTGGCGTTCAGACGCACTAGATGAGCCTTGCAATGAAGAGAGACGCTTCTTGTGTTTTTCACTGCCTACATGTTTTTCACATGAGTCTTTCCTATCCCAAGAGACGGTGACATTACAGTGACGACAAAAAAGTGTGGTTGAATCACTAGCATAAAGTCCGTGTTGAGAAAATTCAGAGGCTCGCTGTTTTGCAGTTACCGGCACTTTAGGCATTTTAATAGGCCTAATGTTTTAGCCGACCTTTAAATTGTACACCTTTAATTTATTTCACAGACGTTGAAAACTATCTGTAACAAAATTCGACCCGTTAAACTTTAACTTGCGCACAACAGAATGTTACGAATCGTCACCGTGTTTGCATTTTAAATTTGGTATTTGGTTAATAAAAATGGACGCAATGGACAAACAACGCTAAAGACTATATAAGAGAACAACGCTTCGAGAAACAACCTGCTGTAAACACCGTGATAATCGACTGTCCAGGCGAGCCGAATATCAAAATACAGCAAAACCCCTTATTTGCACTTTTCATGGGGACAAAGTAAAAAAGTGTAAAAAGCGGGAAAGTGTAAATAAAGGGAAAAGTAAGAAATACGTTAAAGTTAATTAAAATACAGTCGCATCCTGCCGCGTTCAGAACGGGCTACATTACACAGTAAAAATAAATAAAAAAGGGGCGCAAATTGATGAAAATTTACCGTCAATTGCGCGCCTTGCGCGGAGAAAGGTCATTGTACTCGATCATCTGTTGTTACAGTGCGGCCCAGTGCGGCGTCTGTTCTCTGAGCTGCGCATGCGCAGTATAACTCATTCAATGCTCCGCCCAGACTCGTGACCTTCCATCAGCAGCCAGCCAATAGAAGCGAGCCTAGCGGAAAAAAATATAAGCTCCACCTCCCGTGTACCAGTTTTGTCCAGTTCTAATACCAGTTTATTGGTATACGCACCCGCTTACTCGCTGCCGTGACATGTTCAAGTTTACGTTCATCTTGATGTCTTGATACCAATAATTAATAATTTACGATCCCCACAAATAAATGGTTAGTTTAAAAAATATGCGTCAACAGTATAATACTTCCGAAATTATATAATACGTATAAAACAGTTACCAAGATTCCACTCATTTTATCTTGTGAAGTTCATGTCTCGTACCAGTATTTCGGCTAAGTTGTGACATAAATACAGTATCAGCACTTACAATGTTACGATCAGCCACGTAATATTTCCGACATTTCCGTTACGTTTCTATATTCGTGAGTTTACGTTTTTCCCTAGTACATTAGTACATTAGATTGTCTCCTGCTGTAATTACTCGGACTTTTACACGCCTAGGCTTAAATTGTTACATGTTTAGAAATAAAAGCAACTTTTCATGTTATAAAATACACTGTGTGGGTAGTTATCTTTGGTTTTTTGTTGTTTCACGTTTGTTACTGTATTTACAAATTGAATTGCCGTGTTCGAATGAGGAAAATGTTCTGACTGTTCGCCGAAAATTCAAGGATTTCGCGTTATTATCCAAAATGTGAGAAATTCGCGTTATTCTTAAAAATGTACTCAAATTCGCGTAAAAATTCGTTTTATCGCAATCGCGAAATATGCATGTCTCTAATTATAAGTCCCACTATCTGTATCCATCATCAAAGAATAAATAAATAAATAAATAAATCTTATTTGAAATATTGAATTGATTGCAAAATGGTTGAGAGTGTAGTACTCAGGACAGGGAAAGTATGTAACGGGACTCGCCCGGCCGGTGCTCGAAGGTCGTGGGCGAGGAGAGGAAGCCGCGCGCGCCCCCCAAGGGCAGGAAGAAGGTCCGGAACAGCGCGGCCAAGCAGAGCGGGGAGTGCTTCCGGTGCGGGGAGAGCGGGCAGGTGATTGCCTGCGACAACAAGACCTGCCCCAAGAAGTACCACCGCAAGTGTGTGGCCCTGTCCGAGCCTCCCGGAGGTGAGACCACCTCGCCTCGCCGGGTCCTGTCGGCGCTGTATAGAGCAGCGCGGCTTGCCTAGCTTTAGGCCCCTTTTATGCACGCGTTTTGTGTCGCGCGACAGGCGACGGCAAAGGCCGCAAGATTGGTATATACGGCGTTTCGTGTCGCGCGTTCATCCGACGGCAGGTTTGCGCAAAGTGGTTGTAATCAATGCTGCCACTAACAGCCATTCGCGAGTGAAAGATGGATCCGTGTGTAATATATTTAGCGTATAAACATATTGTAAAGAAAAGACGTAAGAGAAGATGGGCTGTCCATTCTATCAACGCTCCGTATTGAACCCCATTATACTACTGAACTAACACGTCACTCATGCACAACTGTGAACTGAATGTTTATGTCAGAGCGATAGGCAGCAATTCCTAGATCGCAGTCGGCAACAATGTTGCGCGTCTGCATAAACACATCTACTGGGAGCAATACATTTAGAACTCGTCAGGCATTTTGCCAGCAGCTTTTTGCGGCGGCGTTCTCTAGATCACGACGGCATGTTTTTCAGAACGCGACCGCACAAATGCGGTCGTCAAAACGTGCGACACTGTATAAACAGGCCCATTATCTCCCATGCAGTTACAAGACGCGCGACATAAAACGCGTGCATAAAAGGGGCCTTACACTGCAACTCCCGTATCCCTGCAGACAAGATTCTGTGGTTTTTATTGTTAGTCTGATTTAGTTTTTAAAACAAAAGATTTTGTTGTTTTTGTTTTTATATAAGCTGTTTTGTAATACTTACTCCACCAAAATAATTGTAAAATTAATATGCTGCATTTTTACAACAAAATAATTTGTAAAAAATTGGTTCTAAACAGATATTCAGAACAATAAATTTAAATTTGCGAGCACTGATTTACAGTTTTGGATATGTGTCACAGTGAGTCTACAATAAAATAAAATGCTTGAAAATATAATAACTTCCTCAAAAAATTTTAGTTTTAACCTTCATAAAAAAAAGGCCTATCTAGCTCTGGCAGAAGTAAGAAATTGGGTATACTGCTTGACAAAAATGGTACAATCAACTCACATAATGCATGCCATCGGACTAGCACGAAGCAACACTGCCCCTGGACCTGATCTCATACTAGCAGAAGTTCTGAGGCTTATTGAAGAAGATCAAATAATGATGTTAGTTGACTTGTAAAACTCAGTATACATAACTGGTGTCATTCCTAATGAATGGTTACAATCCATCCTTATTACAATACCCAAGAAGGCAAGTGCACTTACGTAACTGCAGTGACCACAGATCGATCAACCTGATAAACCATACGCTCAAAACATTTCTAAAGATCATCCACCTCCGGGTCTTCAGGAAGCTTGAAAAAAAGACATTGGTGAATCAAAGTTCGATCTTTGGTTTGCTTTAGGGACGAGAGAATATTTGTTTCCTGTCAATGTGTCACACAGATGTTTGGATGTCTACCAACCTCTTGAAAAATTGTTTAATTTTATGCTGGTATTTATTTTTTGTGTAATTCAAACAAAATATTATACTTTCGACTTCAAAAATTTTCTAACAAGGTGAAAATGGTTTTGTCTTCACGTTTTATGGCTTTAAAATAAGACCTAACTGCTGGGATTGTATGACTGCGCTACGTTAATTTTAAGATGACACCTGCCTCTGCAGTTAAAATGAAAATATTGCTAACGTTAAAATTTTTCCTATGCTAACCAGCCAAACCTTGTTCTTGATTGAGAAATATGTTGTCTGTAATTGGCATTTAAAGTGAAGTTAAAAATACCTCTCGATAACAAACCCATAATGAATATAGGTCTTGAAAGTCACCAAAAAGTAATGGAACTAAGCACAAAAATCAAAAAAATTTCCAAAATAAACAGAAGTGCTGGAAGTAGCCTTTGGTAACTTTTTGATGCCTCACTTCAGTGTATAGTGGTATATAAATATTAATATTTGAAGACTATCCAATGTGGAAGTAATCTCTGAAAAGGTTTCAGCTATACATATAAAATTAACACATTCTTACGAATAGTTTGTATTGTGTTTAATTTAACTCATATATATATATATATATATATATAAAAAACAATATTGTATGATACATCGTCACTTAAGAGAGACCACCACCAATGTGACAAAATGCAATAACTTTATGTGCCATGCTGGAACTGAATGATAGCCTGTGTTAGAAAAAAGACCATAGCAGCGCATTCTGTAGGATTTTCGGTGAATTGACTTGGTGAGAAGATGCTAAATGCTTAAGTTTCCATTGGGAATTTTTAAAAAAAATGTCACTTAGGTGGCGTTGTTCCTTAAATGATGATGATATGAAAAGTTGTGAGAAAATTTTTTTCTAGTGGTCCTGAATATAAATTGTATGACCCCGTGTTTTGGTTGCTGTGGTTGAGCCGCGCTTGTGCGTGTGTGCACACAGGCAAGTGGACGTGCCCCTGGCACCAGTGTAGCGTGTGCAAGAAGCATCGCACGAGCAAGCGCTGCTCGCTGTGCCCCAACGCGTACTGCGCACAGCACGAGGAGGGGAACATCCGGTCGACAGCCAAGGGGGCGTACTGCAAGGAGCACCAACAGGTACGCTGGGGATTCCCTCGGACGTCGCCTACCTGCCGCAAAGCAGGGGTGCCTCCAGCCATGTGTTAACGGACTCCGCTCTTCGTCCTCTTCCCGTGTGTCTGTCCGTTAGCATGTGCCGTGTTTCATCACGTAATCGTCGCACCGTCATTTTAGAGCATCAAAATCTAGCTTCGTGTTTTGGGTCCTGCTGTTACATTCCGAGCACTGTATCTGGATAGTAAACATGACACGATAAAGCGCCATGGCATAGCATTTTGAACGGCATTCGGTTTTCAAGTTGCAGTCAGGCAGTTTGGTAGTTATAGTGGGTAAAATACAGTACAGTACAACCCTGTTATAACATTCTCCAAGGGACCAAATTAAAAAAATGTTATAAGCAGGAAAATGTTATAAGCAGGAAATCATAAAATTACATTTTCACTTAGTATAAATTACGCGTGGATTGATTAAATTAAAGAGTATAGGTAAAACAACACAAAGTACAGGAGTAATGCACTAAGTATAGCAATAGAGTGGAAAATTGGTTAATTTTATTTATAGATAATACCTAATAATATGCTAAAGAAAAAAATGTTTTGTACGATACAGTTCAGAGTCGAAACAGAAATATTTAACTCTTTTGTAATCGCAACACGCGTTTTGTTGGGGTTCCTGTCCACTTGGTTAATAAACTGAATTTTTTCAGCTACAAAATATGATTTTCGCGTATATTTATCGGCCATCATAGGCGTACAATAACCTGAATAAAATTTCAATACGGCGTATTTTAATTAAATACGACCGTGACTACAATAAGTAAGTGAAAAAAAATTACGGTTAAGGTTAACCACAAACAAAAGCCGTGAATATATCCATAGAACATTTAACCATCTCAAGGTGTTAAACTTTAAAACAAAAAACCAGCACTATAGAGTACAGTAGCACTGTTTCCGACCATGTATCAGTGCACAAAATGCGCATCATAAGTATAACGGAACAAGTCATAGGCTAACGAGCGCGAACAGGACGCCATATTGATAGTGGATCCGGTGCAAGTTGTGGAGTGCGTGTGTATCACGTCTATGGTGAACTACACAAATGTAAACATCTGATGTTTGTATATGCGTGCTGTATTTTCTAGCTATGGTTTCGCTCTAAATTATGACTTTGAAGGAGGGATACTAAAAATTGTGGCCGTTATCAAAGCAAATTTGAACGTTAAAGGCGGGAATGTAGAAATTTTAATATTGTTACAGGCGGGAAATTAAAGCATTGTGATAAATGGAGAAATGACGGGACCATGAAATTGTGGTATTATAGGCGGGAAAATGTTAAAAACGGGAATGTTATAACCGGGTTGTACTGTATTACAATTTAAGTAAAACTTTTTTTATTATGTACCCACAGAATACAATTTCCCATCCAATATGGCCAATTGTTTTAGTCCCACCATTTTCTCAATAAGATAGTATATATTGCACCCAGTACATGTTTAGTCGTTTCTGGCACGAAACTGACAAGTTTTAAAAATTAAATATAAATTTATATAAATAGCAGACGTCTTCCGAAAAGAAAAAAACAATTTGGACCACCTATCAAAATGAGCATAAACATGGTGCAATATGCGGCACAAACTTATCTTTTAATGAACGCTAAGTCCACGTGACACTCATTTCATAACGAAAATTTTGATTTATTAGATGCGGGCTGCAATTGTATTCCATGCCAGAGAGGTCAAGAAGGTTAAACACCGTGACATCGCTCGAATGAGCTGGCTTTTTTTGTTGCCTACTTACAACTGGTGACGTCGATGGCGGCGTGCCTACGAACTGCGTCACTAATGCCTGTTTACTTGCTGCCCCAGGATTATTTAGCGTTTGCCATTTTTTCAGCCGGAGTGTGTGGACTTTAGTACCGTCCTTACCGGAGGTTGTGTAGGGCGAGATGCAGCGGAGAAGGGACGAAGGGCTTCAGCGACGGTCGGTGCACTTCGGGTAGACTCTGCTTCCCTTCTCTCCCAGGGCTTCGGAAAGGTGACATCACCCGATTGCGTAGCGGGTTGCCAGCCTCCAGGCACCGGCAAGGTCTCGTGCGCACGTGGGGCATTACAGTTTGATAGTGGTGCAGACGTGCGACAAGTTTTGACATTTCTAATATCCAGAATTCAATACATTTTCAATTTAGCAGCCACATCTGTAGCTTTTTTAAGTCATATTTTTCGGCAAATCTTCCAGAAAATGCATTTATTTACAAAATTAGTAGAATCAAACTGTGTTTGTGTTCGCGCAGGCAGCGTCAGCAGACGTAGGCTCGCCGCACTGCACGTCAAGAATGTCTGCGGAAGGATCCGAGGGCAGGAGCAAGCACAGGACGCCCGCGGAACAGAAGGCGGCGGCGGGCGTGGGGAGAGCCCCGCCCTTCGGCCGGACGAGCGAGACCCCGAGCCGGCGCAGCAAGGAGGTGGTCATCATAACCGAACTGAGAAGTGACGGGAGAAGCCCCGGCGCCGTCAGGAAGTCCGCGAGGAAGTCTCTGTCTTTGCACCAGGGTCCGTTCCAGGCAGAGCTCCTGAAGAGAGGAATGAGTCGTGCAGACGCTGTTGCCGACGGGAAGGACAGCGGCGAGAGCGAGCGGGCATCGTCCTCCGGCCCGGACGAGTTCCCCGACGAAGCGACGTACGCGTTGTCGTCGGACGCTTGCCTCGCGTTCCCGTCCGACGACGAAGCGTCCGGCCAGGGCGCCGTGGCCAGGGACGAGTTCTGCGAGTTCCAGGAATCTCGGAGGAAAGATTTGATCGAGATGCGCAGGGCCCAGTACAAGAGAATCGGCCAGAATGCCCCCGGATTGTGTCACGCCGCAAGTCCGGGGACAGACACGAAAAGCCTGGATGTCGCTTTAAGTCCAGTGCTTAGTTAATTGTTTGTTATTTGATCTTTGTACCAAACTATAATATATTTCGCTGCATATTTTTGTGTGATTTGTATATATTTGGTAGCTGTTGCGCTATTGTTGTTTTACCTCTCCCGTGAATTGATCGTTTGAAATATCAAATAGTAGTTGTAACTTATTTTGCGCTCTCATGCAATCGTGAATATCCATTAGATTGATCAATTACATGTGTTGAGGAAAAACAAGATCAAATTAATCTACTCAATTATACATTATGTATATTTCCATAAATTTAATTAAATAAGTTCATTTGGATAGAGAGCCAGTACCAAGATAGGGATTTACAGGATTGAATATTATTTGGTGCAATTTCTCTGTTTTTTTACACAATCACTTCCAAACAGAAACAGCACTGCATTGCAAAGAGAACATGAAATAAAAACAAAATATTAAAAGCTTTACTTGGTTTGTTTTTCTACCAATATTTGTATTTTTCTTTTCTCTTGTTCTTTTATTTCTTCTCTTTGTAAAGCACAATGCTGTTTAGGTTTGAAAGTGATATTGTTAATAAAATGTGTCGTGCCTTATAATAGTTCACCCTGTGAAAGCTATCCCAGTGTATGGCTGAGTCTAGGTATACAACACAGGTTTTCTTCATTTTACGCATGAGAGACTACATTAAAATTTTAGACAAAACCAATCAACGTAAATCAACAGTAGCCCCCCTACCCCCTACCCCCCCATGGATAATATTTCACCAGTGATGATAATGAAACACATTCTGTATATTTGTATGGCTTTAGCCTGATTAGTTTGTAATTGACTTTATGCAATTATGTTTTTATTGCAAAGAACACTATCACAATACTTTCTGTATGTGTAATTTATTGCGGATTTTTTCTTCTTCATTGAATCAGAATGTGATTAAACATTGATTACATTTAGGCATAAATGTGAAAAATTATAAATTATTTGTGATGGGTTTTGTGCTATGTTTATAAAAGTAAAAGATTTTTAAGTTTAAATAAAGTTTTTACTCTTATCATCTGGACTTACAGTGAAGCATCTATTTGTACTCTTAAGGACCAGGAAGTTACATTGCCAAAAAAAAAAGGAAAAGGAAATTAATGATGCTGTTACATTTTTTCAAGCCACAGAAAACTGTTGTATAGAATGTTCAATTCTGAGGGTGAAAGGTGTTCCACTGTATAAGATTTTTTTTTTAAGTGCACTTTCTTAAAAAACTTGCACTGGTTTTACTTTTTATACATTATTGTACTGGAACTTGCAACATATACTGCCAAGATTTTTTTTTTTTCCATATAATATATATGTGTTGCAATTATTGTAGGGTTATAGTTATTAGAGAACTGAAGTCTAAGTAAGTAGTACAGATATTTTCTCATAGTGTGATTTTAGGAAGTTTTTTATTGTGTTCATTTGGAATTTTTACATGAAACATGTAAACATGATAAGTGGAATTCTGTCTTTTTTTTCCTCCTAAATTGGCAAATTTAAAATTAGATTTTTTTAGAAAAAACTACGAGTGTGCTATTTAATTTCTTTATGTACAGTTATTATAAAATACATATATATAAAAGTTGGATTCTGCATCATGGTTACGTTCAGATATAAATCAGCCATTTTGAAGTGCCGTTAATGAACAGTAAGGTTAGGGTATTTCTAAACATTATCAATTCAGTTTTATACTTTTGTAATCAATTAGTTCTTAACTAATTATTTAGCACATGGTTTTTGTGTAGCGTATATGTGTGTTACGACATCAAGAGTAATCTTGTGTACCATGAGAGCTGTCGTCTAATTGAACAGAGGGTTATTCCTGCGATAACTGATAAATGTGTAGTATGCCATAGTTGTATCTGTAGGGCCCCCCCTCCCAAATGCACAATTTTGTTTTCATATAAATTCAGTGCAGTTTCCATACAAGGAAAATGTATTATTTTATTCGAGGCACGCCTTGGGGCTCTCTCTACTATGGAGTAGGGTGTGTTTGAATGTCTGAAGGATGATAAATTTGTGATAAATATTGTCTGGTAGCCTGAAATACAAAGAGTCTTTCATTCTCCACATGAGGTTAAATGTGTACACGCAGTAGATTTGTCATAGATGTGACATTTTTATCTGTGTAGTAAATTGAGGATGTGTAGGACGGTGTCACTAATGATGATGGTTTGTTGGTGACTAGGACTTGGGATTAATTTATAAATTACAGGCTTTAGGTGACTAGAAGCCCTGTGCGGAATGCATCTTGACGTCAGGCTTCCATAAAACAGTGTGGATGTTACCAAGCCAACTAAGGATGAGTTGGTTCAATCAGAGTTCACTTTTGCCAAGTTATTGTTTAGAATATCTGATGGACTAAGCCCCAAAATAAATTTATTTGCAGCTGTGTTACACTTTGTTCAAAAGCTTTTAAGTTCAGCTAAATTGTTTAAGTTATCACGTTTCATATCTACTGAGTGGCCTTAACTGAGACGAAAGCACTCAAAAGATAGTCTTCTGTTGCCAAACCACAGTAAGAGAAACAAGACTGTTGTTTTTTTTTCCAGAGAAATAATATTTATAGGTATAAATTTTAGAATCTATGATGGCCTGAGAAATAGTTGGTTTAGGAAAATTCAAAATTTAATATTAGATTGTTTCAAGGATCCTGTTGGATCTAGGTAATGATTTTGTCTTTCTATTTTACAAGGTTTAGAATACATAAAAATGGCAAAATATTTTTTAATTAAAAAAAAAATATCACTAAGGAGCATCAAAATATTAACTCATTAGACTGCTATAAAGTGTGCTTGTGCTAGCGATTCTTCCCTTGTAATTGGTGGCCGTCTGCAAGAGGGCAAGATCTGGCTGTAATTGAGAACTTCACATTAATGTTGCTTTGCTTGCGAAACTACTGGTGACGTGTGAGGGCATAATGAAGAATGCTAAGTACATGACTGAATCGACTATGATTTCAATGGCTTGAAGGGAATTTAGGATTTGATTTTTTTTGCTTAATTTTTCAATAAGTTTTAAGAAATTGTAATAACCCTATTGTACAAAGTCTCCAATAATTGAAAATAAGTTACAGTATGTAGTTGTAACTTTTACAAAATAATGTTTGCTTAAAACCCACGTCTAGGATTTGATTTTCCCAGTGATGAGCGGAGACTGGGCTAGACTTCTTAGGGTTGGCAATAGTTATTGGGAAACTATTGAAGGACATTTGAAGTGCAGTTAAAACGTTTGTTTACATGAGACTTGAGTTCGTATGCTTTATTCTGTCAACACCTGTATATGCCAGGTACTAATTATATTTAGCTAGTATTCAACATGCTAATTTACCTGTGTCATAGCAATTAGTGATGTACCAATGTAACTTTTAGTTTCAACATCAGCAGATATGCTGAATTTTTTTATTTCCTATATGATTGTTTCCAAACGATACTTAAAAAATTGATACACATGAAAAAAGTACATATTCATCCATTCAGAAGTCATCCATTTTTTTTCTGTTTACCTGCTAATAGTTTGGTAGGCATATTTTTCTACTATATTTCTGTAATATAATACTATATTTTAATGTTGTGTTTGTTAGTCACAGGCATAATGTGTATTGCACTATGCACTAATTATATGTGGTTAAGTATTTTTTTATCTACCAAAAATCATTTTAATAAAGAATTATGTTCAAGTACTACCATGTTACTTACAAATCTTGAATTTCTGGAAACTTGGCAAAGTGATTATTTACTATAAAAGTACTGAACTGTGTTGGTTATTGGATCTGTATCAGTTTTTATCTGTATCGTCGATCACTAATAGCAACTGCATCTGTTATTTTGACACACATTACACTCCTACGTTACGTTAATTTTAATTGGTACACATCTACACATACTAATATTTTTATGGGGTTCCTATGTTAATTGAAAAATGCATATTTGTATGCCTTAGTACCTAGAAACAACTGTTTGCTGGAATGTAAATTGAGTAAGAATATAAGCTAGGAATGTTGGATACTGAATGAACTTTTGGGTGTAACTTTTGAAATCTTGTTCAATAGAGAAAAATAATTATGGAGCATAATGCAAATACATGTGAAACCATTGTCCATTAGTTATATAAAAAATTATTAATGTGAAAATGAAACTGTACAGTATTAGTGAATAATATGCTTTTGGGATGTAGTAGAGCATTTATTGTAAATCCTGATTGTGATTTTTAATGAATTTTTTTTCTCTATAAAATAAAAGTTTGTAATTTGTACATACTGCAAAGTATAATATTTGTAAGAGCATGAATTTAAAAAAAAAAATTTAAAAAAAAAAGATATAGGAAAACGTGTACTACTTCAAATGGTGGAACAAATTATTTTTACACTGACTTGATGTTCAGCTTTCGAAACAAGTAACGGTATTACGTAGTTCACAAACTGTTGTTTGATTGGCTGTGTTCGTCACTTGTGATCCTAGCAGCCATACAGTGTACTGCAAGGAGGCGGGTAGTTTTGAACTCTCGACTCAGCAATACAACCATGGGAAATGTGCTTCTAAAGATGGGACGAAAGCGTACTAGTGTTTAATTTGAGGCAGAGATAGCTAAGAACCACGGGTAACCAACTACTGTTGTCCTATTGAAGACACGGGTTAAGCCAGTAAAATATTGAAAGAGCACATCCACTAAACAGTACTAATATTTCCCGTCTTGTGTGCGTGCAGTTTCAAGTCGAAAAACGTACCTACTGTTTTCCGTATCTTTTTTTAACTTGTGTCGTCGATAGCTTGTGGCCGGTTTTGTGACTTCTCTTTTGTCAGTTTGAGTAATGCCTTCAAACCCTTTGCATGGGCATTTTAAGGGTCAAAGTGGAGAGATGCTTAGTTGGATCAATGAAAGTAAATAGTTCATTAACTTCACACTATTATTTGGTTGTGTGATATATTTAGGTGAAAAGAAAATGCATGGGATACCACAGTGTAGTTTGTGTTAGTTTTTTTTTTTTTTTTTTTTTTTTAGAAATGGGCAATGATTATGTACAAGCTTCAAGCAATTTTGTGCAATTGACCTTGTGAGCATCCAGATTGATTTCAGAATAAATGTAACAAAGGCATCTGATGACAAGTGAACCGTTTCAGTTATTGACTGTGGCCCTAATTTCCTGTAATAAAAGAAAGTTGATTGTTTTTTCATAAATGAAAATTCTGTGATCTTAACTTGTTATTGCAATGATGCATTAAAAATTTTGTATAGAAACTGTGAAACTGATTGCTTGTGCAAGCAGTATAACATGATTGTGGTTAATTTATAAGCTCAAATAATGGGATAATCTTGAATGGCGAATTAAAAAGAAATTGGGAGACTGCCTGGTGAAGTTATTTCGAGAACAGTTATAGAAGCTTGTAAAATGATAGTACACGCAAGAATTTTGCCAGCACTGACTTGTGAAAAAGTGATACAATGCTATATTACTATTCTGATTTTGTTACCATGAACACCAATAAAATGAATTTTGTCCAAGTATTTAAGTACAATGTATTGAATTAGTGTTACTTTTCTTTTACAGAGTGATGTGATTTTACCTTGACGACCTTAACTTATACTGACTGTACTGTAGACACAAGATCTTATGGTATGTTTCATACCACATATTTTGACCAAAAAAATTGTGTTGTCAACCATTAGAAATTACACATTTGTATTTTCAAATAAAATATACATGTTAGGATGTATTTTTATATTACATTCAACAAAACAAGTAAGTTTGCATTTTATGAAAGTACCATCATGTTCGAGTAAAATAAAAATGAATTATTCAGCAGTGCGTGATATCCATGATACCTAGGGACAAGATTTTATGGTTTTACTTTTAGGTCAGTTTTTAAAACAAGATTTTGGTGTTACTGTTTTTTCATACATAGTATTTGTTAAAAAAAAAAAAAAAAAAAAACACATTATTCAACTAACGTGAAACTCTATTATTTCTTAGTGTGAACTTATTTAATCAAAATAGTCTCATTTTGACTGACTTATCCCATCAAATCATTAGTAAAAACTAAGTATGTATAGAAGAGAATAAAATCTTTGTGATTGAAAAATGTGCCAATGTCAGGAATGCACGATCAAACGCTGCAGTATTAATTTTTTTCCAATCTATTTAGTTCATATATTTTTTAAGAAAAAATAATGTTTAATAATAAATTATATTCATTGTATTTACAATATTAAGAGGTAAAATTTTTGAAATTTGAGTTGCGGTGTGCAGGAAAGGAAATTGAGCTTCAGGAAAAATTAAGGAGGTAAAATCAGATTTCACTCGGGGAATCGGGAAAATACATAGTTATAGAGCGTGAGAGCAAACTTATAATTTTTTAATGTTTAAAAAACATTAAGTTCTAAAAAAAAATACCGCACTGGTGAGTTAAAAATTTCATGAACTGAACCTCAAGAAACTAAACAATATACATCATCTTTCAAGGAAATGTTTCTGAGCAGAAGTTAGCACTATCCGACTGCTCGGGACAACAGCCTAAGTCATTCCACACAAATACAGCAATTTCCAACCAAGTTTCAATATTTTTACATGAGAATGAGCAGTTATAGAACATTAGAGAAGTTACATGGTGACCTTCATACGTGTGTTTACTATCAATAAAAATTAAATTTAGAGTGTAAACCATTGTACAGCTTGCACTAGGGCCTCTGAAAGCCTCCAAAGAGTTGTTTTCATGGAGTATAGCCCAAAAATTTTTTCCCGCCCTCTTTGACCATTGGTACCGATATAGTTGATACATAAGGTTTTGTACAGAGGAGATATGCTCTAGTGTTAAGACCTATCTGCTAAATGTATCTCTTGTGGCACAGAACAACAAATCACACCTTTATTATGTATATTATTTATTTTTGGTTTATAGATATTTACATTTTTCTCAAGCACCTTTTTACTGTGCATAAATTAAATATCCACCTACAGAAAAAAAGCTAATACACATAACTAGATATTGTCATGCTGCAGTATTTATGTACTGTGCTCCTGTAGCCAATGAGATGAAAGAACCTGTGCTACCTTCGTACTAGGTGACTTGTTTGTAGTCGGATCACGATAAATTGAGTGCTGATACATAATTTTGAACAAATAAAGATGCCATATATCAGGACTAAACTATATCTTTGGTGTGGCAGGAAATTGAGTGGACCACTAAGAACTAAGAAGGGGGGCGGAGGGGGGGGGGGGGGGGGAAGTAGAGCCAAAACATCACTACTTTAAATAATATTTTACTCACAAACTCCTGGAGGTGATATGATGTTTTCATGCTCTTCATCATTGGTTTCCATCAGAGTGGCAAATGTTTTCAAATGAAAAGTTTTGAAAACAATGCTTACACAGCAAGATGTTCAAAATACAAAAATAGTTTTCAATTTTAAAAAAAATATTTTGCTCTCAACCTGGTGGCGTGCAGTCTCTTATGCCGTCCTGAAGTATCTGTAAGGAAAAACAGTATTTGTTACAAGAAGGAAAACAGGCAGCCAAGCAACTAATTTAAAAAGGAAAAATCTGCAGGAACACGATGCAAACAAAGTAACCAAACATACATTTTATTTGTGCCTGGGTGTTTGCACCAACTTACGAGTACTTGGGTTCTCTGTGTTTCTCCAAAAATAAAAGTTCTCAGTTTTTCCCTCCAAGAACGCACGCACAGTACGACAAACAGGAACTAAATCTGTAGGGGAAAATCGACCCTCCAATTTCCAAACACACTTTGGGGCAAAGTGTAAAATAAAAAAATTTGAGTAAGATTACCGCACCACTGCACAGTTGTCGACTGGGTGATGAAAGAAGTCCAGTGATATAACAAGCCCTGCAAGAGACGTGGGAAACATTTTGCTTCATTGAACATGAATATAATTTTTTTTTTGGACAGTGAACGGTGGCATCTTCCGAGTGATTTTTGGGAAAGCTCGGAAAACCAAAACTAAGATGACCTGACCGAGACATGAACCAGGGACCTCTAGAGCAGCTATAGCCAATAGGTGGCCTGCATCATTACTTCGTACAACGCACTTAACCCATTGCTCAACAAAGAAATATCAGGTACACTGTCACGTATTATCTGCCTTTGGTTTCATTTGCAGAATACGTTGTTAGCAGAAACACTTAAGAGGCCATCATATTCTCACACAAATTTGTGTGTATGAACTTGCATATCGGCTTTGAATATATATACTGTATAGAAGTCGCGAGTGGATAGAATTTACTCTACGTTTTTCAGGAGCGTATGATGAGCAGCTTGGGAACTTCACCGCTGCAGTGCGCTGCCGTAACGCCCTGTATCATCTTAGGTTGTTATTTACACATTAGAGCGCAGCGCTGTCACCTGCTGTCATTCCCCGCACCCCCCACCTATCATTCACTGCAGCTCAAGGTCGTTCAACGGGAGGGGGAAGGGGTGTTTGAAGAGTTCGGCACTTGTCCGCTAGGGACCACCACAAGTCGATGCCCTAGAGATGGTGGCGATTGCGGTGGTGAATTAACCAACTACCTCAAAACCGTATTAGAAATTTTAACCTGGGCTGGCGACTTCTATACAGTATATATATATTCAAAGATATCGGTGTTACCTCATGTTATTTCGGTTTTATCACAATTCACCATGCAATCTTGTCCCAAGTTACAACATAGAGAATAAAATGACTAGGTATATAATATATTATATTATTTATATAATGTAATAAATGTCTTTTTTAATGGTTATTCTTATTTAAGTTTTTTTTATGAGAATAATTTTATTTTTATTTTTTATTTCACAGACCATATAGTTCTCACACTCCAGACTAGCTCAAAACTTATCTGAATTGCACCTACATAAAGCCACCATTTTCAGAATAGAACACTTTTCCCATCTGCTACACAGAACCAAGTTATTAAATTCTCAAACTGCCTCTCAGCCTTGACTTAACGGGTTGCCATCCGACCACAACCTTTCAGCCCTACGACCACATGACTAACCTGAGGAAAGAGCAGAGATGCTCATATTATATGATTTCTGACCAATCACAATTTAGACAGAAAAAATATCCAATATTGGCGCATGGCAACAGCATTTCAACCACATCACGAGTCTTTCCCACGCTTGCCAATCTCTTGTCTGTTTTAACTCTTACATGACGCAAACTCAGACCTCAGACAAAAACCACAGCAAAAAATATTTAAAGAAAATTATGTGAACACACAAATTTAACCAAGAAAAAATTAGGTAAAAATACCTCCTAAAACTTTTTCACAATAAAGAAAAACAAATAATCAAAACATTTTTAAAAAAAATTTAATATATGTAAACTAAGTTCATAAAAATTATGCAAATATACTACTCTTAAAAGAACAATGCACTATTATTTAAATAATGATATTAAACCTAAATATTATTTCTGATTATAAAAACATTATAAACTTTTAGTAAACTCATCTACATAGTGGGAAGGGCAGTGACCTGAAGTGCCATTACTAGGGACCCTTTTATTTCGCGAATGGTTTATTCACGAAATTTTTATACAAGCATATAGGGTCAACATACCAACAATTTATGTTATTTTTATTGTGTTACAAACCGTTTATGCGTCGCGAAATTCCGCGAAATTTCACGAAATTTGCCATTTTTCTCGCTTTGCGCGAAATAGGGTTAAATTCCTCTATTTCACGAAATTTCGCACGAAATAGTCCATTTAAAATCACTATTTTTAAGATTTGCGCAAGAATATGTTTACAAGTCAAAGATAAAACTCCACACTACACGAAAATATTTTACAGAACGACGCCTAGGCAAATAATTTTTTCACTTTATAATTTAATAATATAAGTAACTTCATATTTTAACGCCCTCGGGTTCAAGAAACGGGTTTAATACGTTTATTAACCTAACAATAACACAACTGTTTTGTTTTCTTTCGTTGGCCAACGGGTTTCCTAACGGCCATAACAAGCCATAGAAAACAAATTACATAAACACTTTATCATTGCGACGCCATGTTGAATTTTTTAATTTTTCGCTGTGAATCTATACTTTTTTCTTTCAAACCCCATTTATACGGAAAAAAGTCTTAATTTTCTAGAACATTCACAATATATCTGAAGTCAAAACCGAATTACGGTAATTTACAAAAAAAAAAAAAAAAAAAAAAAAACAATAATTTTACCAACATGGCGTCCTTCCATACAAAATGACGTCCTTGATGTATTGTGAAGAAAACTTACACACTTTATCTCGTCTTCTCTGAGACGTTCGGAGAAACATTTATCTTTGGCTCAGAAACTCCGGGCTTTGTTTTGATGCTGCTTATTATTGAATACACACTTTTTATATATTTTTTTAGATTGAAAAGTGGATTTAAGTGTTACTCTTGAATTTACATATTCATACATTTATCTGAAACAGTAATTTAGCTAGTACTTTGCCCTCGAATGAAGCATGTAATTTAAACAACAGTTATACAATTGCAATTCGCCATATCTAAACGTGTTACAAGCGTTTAAATCATGCCGAAAATTGTATCAATTTGCAACTGACGGATTTTATGTATTTGATGCAAATAATCAAATATTGATGTGCAAATTTTGCAACTTCCCAACAAGGGTTTATATTAATATTACAATTTTAAATGTGTAAATGTTCAAGTGTTTAAAATAGCAAGATGTTTTCAATATTATCTCATAATGAAAGTTAAAATTTAACAGTTAAGTTATTTTCACTTTTCCTGTATTCTCTCCCCCCCCCCCCCCCTTACATTAATGTACTACGTGTTAAGCGAAACAAATTTTATTTACCGCTTTATTAAAAATTTTGACTTTTTACACCGCTTCTACTGGTTTTTTTATACCGCTCTTACCAGGGGTTTTTACACCGCTTTCACTAGTTTTTTTGCACCGCTATTGGTAGTTTTTATTTACCATTTTTCAGGGTCCCTAGCCATTACTAGTTTTCTGAAGCAAAGTGAATATCAAATCAAATTTTTTTAAATATTTGCAAAGTCAAATCGAATTGCAGATATTGTTCTGAATATAGCTTTATTACACTTATATTATAAAATACATTTTTTTTAGTACAGTAACCAACTTTATTGAAATAAATACACATAACAAAAAAACTAAATATTTTCATACGCGAATCTTACGCGCCTAGTGTTTTAAAGCTTTGCAATACATGTGAAATGTGACACAACTGAAGCTTCAAATAAACCAAAAAGCAAATTTCCTGGCGAAGTCAAAACAAATTTTAAATAGAGCTTCAATTAATTTGATAGTTTAAGCTTCGCACAGGCCTAGTTGCTGCATAGTGTCTTTTAGTTTACGCTAAAAAATAATAGGACATTAAAACGTTGTATTATTTTGTATTCATAATAATGTGTATAGCCCTAGGATTTACTTCAAAAATGTTATCTGATTCCTGAAAAGTTTAAGTTGACCATCACTGCTCTAGAGTGAGAGTTTACTTTTATCACTATGCACCTTCGCGCTACATTGTCAAGTTGTCTACAAATACCTGGTGGACAAAATTCATAATAAATTTTGAAGCCCCAGGGTAATTTAACATGTTATAAACAGAATTAAACAAAAAAAAGAAAAAAAAACAAGCAACGCACACAGAATCAGATGCGGCGCGACGCCACAAAACTGTTGCGCCAGGCATGGAGCAACAACATCGAGTGACTGCTCCAACTTTTGTCGTGAGCAGACCCTCTCTAATGTTCTGTGCATGCGCGAGTGTACAGAATTCGTTAACAAAGGCATGCCGTAGTGTGTTTATAGCTGAGTAGTCAAAGACTATTTTTTATTGTTACTTTAATTTGAGTAAGTATGCACTTGTGAAGTATTTAGTTGATTTTCCCTCAGCATGGAGCTGGATGCAGATGATGTTTGTAACATATTTGATTGTGTGTGCGGTGAGTAAGAAGTTTATACGAGTGTGAAGAATTTATTTCCGGCATGTTGGTAGTGAGTCAGAAACAGTAACAATGGCTCCGTAAGCATGCGTGTGCGGGATGAGAGTTCTGAATACTGGGTCGCAAGTGGGCATGGTCCTCCGAAGAAATGACGGTATCTAATTCTAAGAAATGGCGAGACAAGACAGGGGTAAGATAACGACTGGAAACAACAGGAAAGACCTAATTTATACAATCCATGTTATGGAGTATCAGAAAAACAGCAATTTGATTCCAAGAACGTAGTGATGTGGCCGGTAGGTATCGTTAGCGGATAGATAGAATTAACAGTCGCCAGAGTGCACGACCCGGTAGGCGGTAGGGACTCGACTCGGGGTCGTGACGTCACCCGTGTTGAGGTCCTCTGGACCCAGCCCGCTCTCAGCGTCGGGCGTGCTATGCCGACCGCAGCACTTGGGCTCTTACTGCGTCCCACGTGCCGATGGGCACTCTCAAAACACTCGTCACGTGAACGAGGCGCAAACACGAGATAGGTGAAATAAGAGATTTATTGCACGGCGCTATATACACATCACTTGTACAACGCTTATAATATGAAAGTTAAAACTGTAAAAAAAAAGCTTGAGGATGGTTCGAACCACCTCACGGCTAAACGATAGAATCGCGTTGGTGACAGAAAAGTCCATCGAGCAGTTACAAAGCAGTCGTGCCACCGAGGTAAGATGGCTCGACGGCGCCCTCTTGCGGTTGTTCGGGCACACTCGCACATCGCTTGCGGGGAGTTCCAATGCCATAAGGTGCGGTCTAGGGAGGGTGGCGACATATCGGGCTCTGTGAGAAGAAATAATTGAACAAGAACGAGGTGTCAAGTCGTCGCAAGGCACCGTGTGGTGTCGTGTCACGCCCAGCCTCGCTGTGAGAGGGAGGGTGGCGACGTGGCACAGTGTGGTGTCGTGTCACGAGAGAGGGGGGGAGGGGGCGGAGTCACCTGGAAGGCGGCGGAGACGCGCGGCCCCGCGACGCCCTTGAGCAGCACGGCGGCGTGCCGGCCCCCGGGAGGTCGTCCCAGCAGGAGGCGCTGGTTGACGCGGTGCGCGAAGCTCTCCCCCTGCGCGGGTACCAGCCGGCTGTCTCTGCCCGGCACCACGCGCGTGTTCAGCTGGTTCGTCACCACCACCTGAGCACGGCCAGCCGCCACGCCGTGCCTGGGGGCTCCGCTCCACCCGTCTCCAGCAAGCCCACTGTGCTCGCCCATGTCATCACCCACATGCTGTTCAGCTTACCTACGTACAGGGATAGATTTTAAGGATTTAACTGGACTGTCCAACGGACAGGTATAATTGGACACTTACCTGTCCGTAACTAATTCCACCTGTCCAGCTTACGTTAAAAAAATTACTGGTTATTAACTTGATATATGCTTAAGAACATCACTGTACTCAAAACAAGTCAGTTTTACACTATTTTAAGATTAATAATGAAGTTTTAAATATTGATTTAAGTGTTTTGCACTAAATCACTGGTTTAATGTGTCTGAACTACTATCAGATGAACTGTCATCAGATGCATCTTCCTCATCTTGCTGCAGCCTAGCTAAGCACTTTCTGTATGGGGGCTGAAATGGTCTGCACTTTCTCTTACCACGATTAAACCAAAGTTCAATAGCCGGGTGGGTAGGATCAAAATCACAGACACTACTTCATTTCATCTGGATATGCATCAGTGATGATAATGTATCTTCAAGTTTTTTGCGCCAGTCCGTTTTGGTAGACTTCATCAAAGAAAATTCTCTTTCACAATCTGTGGTATGAGCAGGCAGAGACAACACAAGATCCACGAGTGAAAGAATATTAACAAATTTGTTCTTGTGTCTTGTGTTTATTTCCCTCCAACTGGCTTTGTACACAGGAGTACAATCCTGGTGAACAACAATTTTCAGAGCTATCCATTCTGGCTCCACCATTTCACACTGAACATTATTGTTCACAAGGGATCTTGAAAAATTCTAATAAATCGATGAACGCCGGCTGCACGCACGAAAAAGGATGACTCATTGTGCCGTTATGCTTTGTCCCATTACGCTCATTATACGCTTGCGCCGCATCTATCTCTCTTCCACTCGATTGGAACAACCATCGATTTGACTTTTTCGAGGCACATTAAACTTGAAACACTCCCATTCGTTTCTACTTTACCTATCATCGTCCTATCCTTAACAGAATAACACAGATTGGAAGAAGTTAAATAGCAAACATGTATAAAAGTCATAGTTAAAATAATATCTTCGTTAAAGTAATAAACATATTTGAATTAATGAGTGCAAATAAAAGTAAATTTATCAATTAAATTGAAGATTTTATTTCACTCCTTCTTTGTATCCATACAAAATAGTGATAATTCAATAAAAATGATTCAATTTTATTCATAAAAGTATGCAATCATTTCATCAATGTTTTGCTATGACGTTGTCACGTTAAAATATCGTCCGTAAACCGACTTTACAGACAACCAATTTTTTTTTTCGGCGGCTTTGAAGCGCCACTTGCATATCGCCACATTGCTGCACAAAAAACTCTAATGTATAATATTAAAATATTGAGCGCCTTTGCGTCATAAACACCTGTCAAGATAGACACGTTAATTGTTTAGGGTGCCAGTTACCACGTGAAACGAATGAGAAGGAAGGAATGTGAAGAATTTGTGTCGGGGGAGAATGTAGAAGGGGGGAGGGAGGGAAAACCGGTTATCACTGTCATATGGCCGCGCACGCACACAAACACACTCTCCCCTCTCTGGCTGGTTTATTTTTAGATTTCCCCATCACTCCCTTCTACAACAGCCTTGCTAGCGCCGGGCCGGTGGAAGTCGTTGAAGAGAAAGGGAGGGGTCAAGAACGCGGAGTAGAATAACTGCGCTGTAAAAAACTCCCGGAAGGGTCGCACCATATTTTATTACTCAATAAATCGGCATAAAATGTGCGATACTTGACCCTTATGCGGGTAAATACGGTACTCCTGACGGACTTGTGTGGACTACTGAATGTTACGTTGAAATTTAATAGTAACCTGTCCCCCCGGACAGGCACGTTTCGTTATATACCTGTCCGAACGGAAATTTGCCTGTCTCGGACAGGCGTTAAAGTCGAACCCTGCCTACGTATGTATGTTCCGGTAACTTTTCTTTATCTATAAATCAGGTTTACTAGGTTAGAAGTTTATAAATATAAAGACCTATTATAGCTAAGATGGTGAATAATCAAGATGTGAAACCCAATCGAAAAACTTATATCTGTACATATATATATAACAAGAGCGAACTATCAGGCTGCAGCGAAAGCAAACACATAGATGTCCTCGAAAGTGCGATGCCTGTTATTTTTTTGTTCTACTATTAATTTTCAACGCTGGGTTCACATGTGCGTCGCTGGGTTGTCATCGTGGTTTCCACGTTATCTGATTGTCATCATTGTTGGGTTCATCTGTATCTCACTGTGTTGTCCGAGGTTAGCATCGGAAGCTCCTGTTTTTAAAAGAACGAAAGTGACCTGAAAATAAAACCATAAAATCTATAACTTACAGTGAAAACGCATCAGGGTACTAACAGCACGCCAAAACCGAGGATTATCTACAAGACTCCGTTATCCGACGTCTTTCAGTTCTCACCATAACACGTGAGGTGTGTTGGTAGAATTTTAGCATTTGTATCATTACTTAATCTTATACACGTTTACATTTGTTTGCTTATGTCAATTGTTGATCGCTTTGAAATTTAATTTTATCCAACCAATTTCATAAATATTTAAATTGTAAAGAATGGCTAGAAGAATTATTTATTTGATATACTCTACAGTCCAGTGTTATGAGTTAAATGCTAAGAGCTAGTTTGATCATTAATTTGTTTTAATGAAAAGATATTGATTATCATTTCATTGTGATTGCTTGAACTGATACAAAACTTGACGTAAAACTATAACATTGTTGATTTCAAGAAAATATTAATTACTTTTTATCATGTTTGATAGTTTATAGAATCAGGTAATAATTTATATTTTACTCATATGTTGTACTTTTCCTGGTTGTGACTTATTGTCATTCTGAAGAATGTATACTTGTATGCAATTAAGTATGGCATCCTAAGGGTTTATATTTATTATATGGATATCCAAGTGAGCAAAAATAGATTAAATTTAAAATGCAGAATGAAATATCTGATGACTAGTGAAATTTTATTGTTTGAATTACGATAGACACTAGGCCTGTGCGAATACTAGTTTTTTTTTTATCCAAAGCGAATATCAAATTGAATGTTTAAAACATTCACAAAGACTATTCGAATTGCGAATACTGTTCTCAGCGAAGCTATATTACACTTATTTTATAAAATACAGGATTGAAGTAAAAAAAAAATAATCCTTAAATATTTGTAATGTTTGAGCTGATTAAGATAATAACCAATTGGGCTATATATATAACATCAATAAAATTACAAAATAACCATGCATAATATCAAATTAAGCATTCATAAAAGCAAATGGAGTGCCTTCTTTTATTTTAAGTAACCAACTTTATTCAAGCAATACATATAGAACACAAAAATAAGAACTATAAATATTTTTACGAGTAAATGTTGTTGAGCTTTGCATCACAACCAAATCTTCATATAAAACGAATAGCAAATTTCCTGGTGAAGTCAAATCAAATATTAAAAAGTGTTTTGATTGATTTGCTTAGTCAAAGCTTCGCACAGGCCTAGTGAACACGTTCAATCAACCAACCTTCACACAACTGTAATATTGATTACCTATATAAATGTTTACGAAAAAATGACTTAATATTAAAATCGCGTCTCAAAATCACGTTAAGTAATTAGTTTTGTGCCGGAAATTAGGCATTTCGTCACCTTTTTTAATTTTTTCTATAATTTTAAAATTTTTTGGGGTTTCTTATTTTTTTAATTTATCTGGTTGTTAATGGGGGTGTTTACTTTTTGTTAGGCTGGTGTACGCCACGGATTTAAACTTTGTGCCAGTGGACCGAAGCCCCTTCCCAGGGGGCCAATCTGATATTTTGCTGTCTAATGTGGACATGGTCAGCCCGGTTGAAATTTCTCTCGCTTGCAGTCACGTCCCGAGTTTGTAATTTTAATTCCCTGCATGACCAAAACTGCATAGAGCATCTCCTGGGCTGCAAGCTGCTACCTTGTAGAGACCTGCTGAGAATAGCATGTCTCGTCACGCATGGGGATCCAGTGGTGCTGTGTTCCCAGCGGAGTGGTGTTTTCTGTAACCCCCCCCCCCCCCCTACACTCTCCACATCACTTTAGTTCTGAGAAATCAAGCTAGGAGCAGTGACCGGACGGGACGATGGCCTAGTTCAAAAACCTTCTCCCTGGTCCGACAGACACATCCCCGACATCTAGCGGAGGAAAATGTAACCGCGGGCCTGGTCGCCAGCGTGCAGAGCTTACCCTCATGACACCTGGTGGCAAGTCAGCTCACCACCTCAAGTAGTTCACCCTTACGCCGCTAGAAAGCAGCGTCGCGGCGCCATAAGGCACTATGCTTTCTTCTCGCGGCCTGTAGAAGTCGATTGTTCGTTGCCTTCGTTTCTGTCCGGTAGAGAGCGCGCATGTCGTGTTCTTGTCACGCCCGCCTCGGACTCCTTCGGAAATTTTCGGCTTAGAACCGAACCTTCCCCCCTCCTCCCTAGGGCTTTAGCGCCTGTTTTAATTAGGAGTTTTATCCGCCATCGGGGCACTCAGTCCTGATCGCGGCTACTGACCACGTCTTCTCGACGTCCTCTGCGCTAGGAGGTTTTTCGCGGGAATTTCGAATTCGGGTGCAGAAGAGATGTAGTCAGTTGCTCTATGGGATGTGATCCCATTTGTTCAGTAGTCGGTCAGTAGTAGTAATTAGTTCAAGTCATGTCTCTAATTTTTAAGTTTTAGTATTTTTTTTATTTTTTTTTCTAAATTTTCGACTTTGTTCGCGCATCCGCGTCTTCTCGGTCCGCGGCATCCTGATGTCGGCGCGAGACACCTAGTGAGCTCCGAACTCTACACCCTGTTTGGTGAGTAATCTGGCCTTTTCCCCCACATTCCCGTTTGTTGGCCTTTTGCGCCGACGGTGTATGACTGTCTGGAAGCAGGTCTAATTCGTTTTGAATTTGGCTTGGTTTTCAGACAGGGTCGAAGTGCTGGAGAGACAAATTGCTCCCAGCTCGTGGTCCTGCACCTCCACTGCGGGTAGGCATGTGCGAAGCTTCGATAGTACAAACGAATTTGAAGTTTTTTTAATATTCTATAATACTTCGAAACAATATGAACTATTCGCATTAAACGAAGCTTCGTATCATTCAAGTCTTAACGTCGCACGTACGATTTATTTTCTGTTAACTTTGGAAGATCGACCTCTCGCACAAGTGTGACTTCATAATCGATTAATCTAAAGAGTTACATAACCTATTGCAGCACTGTGTCGCCTACTGGGCTTATTAATTTCGTCTAACGAAATTATAAATGGATAAAGGCGCAGAGGGATGATCACAATCTAGAGAAATACCGTCAAAAGGAAAAAACCTAGTGCAATATGGAATTCTTTTCACATATGTTGGAGATTGTTCCGCACAATTCGATAAATGCAAACAATTGTTCAAATGCCCGCGTGGTAGGTTATGTTACAATGATAATTGTATTGTTTTTATAAATTTGTGGGTTGTACACAGCGATATAAAATATTATATGCGTGGTAATAACTGTTCTCCGATTGTAATGCAATATCCAGCGGTAAAAAAGACAAAGTAAAACGCAATTATGTCACGTTGCAACCACTCTTGAAATGTATTTTTTTATTAGTTTTCTTATGCCTTCAACCTAATAACTTTTCATGTTGACTACTTTTAGACAAGATTTTCGTCGTAACGTTCATAATAACGGTTTTGCGGGGACGTTTGAAGCCATGATGAAGTAATTTGCTATAAAAAAGTGTTTGTGTAATAGATTGATATTGTTTAGATAGCGAATTTGGAAATTTTACTATCTTTCTACAATATGAATTTTCCCTAAAACACGTATCACAATTATCGCTAGTTTTTCTTTTTTCGTGTAGTTTTTCGATGTGGATGAAAAAATAGCAAATATTATTAGACTTTAGTGATCTGTGAAATTACTAATTATTCTAATTTTGGTGTTTTTCTAATACGGTTAGAGCTAATCCAAAAAGTTAAAAAATACAGAAAATGGTATTTTTGAGTAGACTACTACTTGTCTTGAAAACCACAAATAAGTATTTTTAATGTTGCTAACCTAATCTAACAATCAATAGATGCCAACTGGCAGTATTTTAATTTGTAGTTAAGCTTACCTAACCAATGGTTCAAGCATTTAAACAATAGGGCCTATTTTATATGTAGTTAACACCCTAACCACCCATTTAAATGATTTAGAATAACTTAAATGTAGCTAAGCTAGCCTAGCCTAACCTAACCTAATAAACTGTTAAAACTGCAAACGATTGATTAACAACTTGAAATACTGCAATGCAGTTGACCATAGTCATCAACTGAAATGAGAGAAACTCAAAAATAAAATTTCTATAATGTTGTTTTTCAGAAGAATAACTATTTTAGAGTATTGCACTATTTTTAATTGCCATATGAGGGCAGTTTCATTATTACAGATAATTTCCATTTAAAACGTGAGAACTGTTGAATGCCCCGTGTTTAAATATTTAAAATATCACTTTATTTTTTAAAAACACATCTAGTACATTTTATGTTATACTGATTGTACAAAATAAATAATTTTCTCAAGAAAATGAGTAAGACATACAAAAAAAATATTTCTTGCAGGCACTACAACGACACTCCAGAACCATTTGGGGGCCAAACACACTTTCAGAAACTTCTGCAAATAAAAACCACAATTTCTACAGTCTACTTTATCGACTATGTTCAGAAGTACACAGAAGATGTCACCAACCGATCCTAAAGCACAAAGTATTACAAAACAAAATGCCAAAATGTTGGCAACAGAACTTTTGCCTTATGAGTTTGCAGAAGGGCGTGGGTTTCAAGATTTAATGGGACACAAAAATGTTGCACCTACATGTACAGTACCATGCAAAACTACTTTCTCTGAACATTACATCGCAGCACTTTATGAGAAAAAAAACCTCAAGGAAATGCTTGTACAAGATTTACATCTGATAGCTGGACTTCATGTTCATCGTACAGTTACATCAGACTTACCTGCAATTATCTCCGACACCCGACTTTACTTCTGTGTCATTTACAATGATCAAAACTGTTGTAAATGAATCCCATACAAGTGTTCATGGGGCTGCTACCCTACAAAATGTTCTCATTGACTGGGGAATCGACCCAGCAGTGTCGCCTATACCATTATTCTGTATCACTGACGATGCTCATAATTCCAGACAGGCTTCAGCATAATTATTTAAAGATGGATCAAGATCATATTTAGCTCATACCCTTCAAATTCCAATTGAAAACAGCAAGAATGATTGCCCAGGTACAAACACACTTCTTAGTAAGGCCAGGAGTATAGTTGGTCATTACCGAAGAAGCACTCGTGCTAGGAAAAAAACTAAACACACTCCAGGAGCAGTTGAACATGCCTAAACTAGAGGTAATTCAGCATGTTGATACACGTTGGTGCTCAGAGTACCAAATGCTGAAGAGACTGCTGGAAATGAAACCTGCTCTTGTTCCCGACAACGTGAACTCTGGTGATACAAACATGCTGATCGCAGTGGAATGGAAACTTGCTGAGAACTTTGTTCAAGTTTTACCACCACTTGCAGAGGCCACAGAAGAAATGAGTGGTAACACTTACCCAACATTGTCTATGATCATTCCAGTACTTCACTGTCTTCTTTGTAACCTCGAATCGCACATCGCTACCAAAAAAGATGGAGTGACACTTGCAAGAGCGTTGCATAAAAACGTAAGTCGAGGTTTCCAAACTACATGCAAGAGCCCCTACAGCGTGCTGCAATGTTGGTAGATCCCAGATTTAAAGGTGTTCTTCTATCAACAATGGAATCACAAGCCATTGTTGTGTCGGAAATTAAAAGTATAAAAACGAATTCCATTCATGCAGTTAAAGAAGTTAAATCTAACATTTTTAACTCTGCACCAACGTCTTCTTTATGGGCTATCTTGGACAGTATTCCAACGCAAGACAATAAAGATTATGATGAAGGAGAAGAAGAGGTACGACAGTACTTAAAAGAACCCCACATCAGCAGACATTGGATTCCATTGTAATGGTGGCAAAATGAAGGCACAAAGTACCGATATTTATCCTAAGTAGCGCTAAAGTATCTGGAGGTTCCTGCCACACAAGTAAATTCAGAGCGTCTCTTTTCAGCAGCTGGGAATGCTGTTTCAGCACGAAGAGAAAACTTGCTTCCTCAGCATGTAGAGCAATTGGTGTTTTTACATGCCAACTTAAAATAAAAGCTAAACTGCTGAGATGCTATAACTATAAATTGTGTTTAAATATTTTATTTACTAAAAGATTTAAATGGGGTTTTGTGTGTATATTTTTAAATAGTTTTAGTTTTTTCTTTTTTGTTCTTGCCCCAAATGGACATGGGAGTTCAATAATTTTCCCCGGTTTAGAAAAAGTTCATTATACTTAACAATGGACATTTTTTGAAGGCTCAAAAGAACAGTAGTTCAATTTATGTTGTGTTTATAAAACTATAATTAAATTTTACATATAAGAATTTTTTTTCAAAATAAATGGTTTCATGTTTTTAAATAAAACAGATTAAAACTGCAATTTTTTTTATGTGGGAAACTTTATTAATGGGTTTGGGAAGTTGAGATAAAAAAAAATGCAACTATTCGCATTCGATTCGACTTCGCACAAATAGTTACTATTTGCTTCGCAATTCGATTCGCAACGAAAATTTAACATTCGCACATGCCTAACTGCGGGTCACGTTAGAAGAGATGTTTCCGCGACCCGACGTTATCTTTTGAAGACCCGGGTGGTAATGTAAAATCAACATCCCCCCTTTCTAGCTACGAACTACATTAATCGAATGAATAGCCTACCAGCGAACAGTGCTTTCCTCAAGAATATGTAGAATCAATAAAACTAATCATCGATGGAATAATTGGACAAATCAAATTTTGGTGTGATACTTATAAATTTTTTGTTTATGTAATTGTTTGTTGTTAAAGTTGAGTATGTGTTGTTATACTAATATAGGGCCGGCCCGTTCTCGAAAAACTTAAGTATATAATTAATATATTAATTGGGAAACTTATAAATGCCAAATCAAATGAAAACAGAATTCATTATTTACATTTTTAAATAAAACAGGGAACCTATAGACCAAGCTACTTGTGTACTGTTAATTTATTTATGATATACCTTCTTCCCTTAAACGATCCACCAGCTCCCCAGTTGCTTGTGTCAGGGAGTTCCAAATTGTCTTGTTCTCCACCTCGTGCCACCTCTGGTCAATAAACTTATTTTTCTTATTATTCTTACCCAGCAAGTTTCCAAGGCTCTTTTTAATTAATTTAAAATAATTTAATTTTGAGGCACGAGAGGCGTTACAGTTTAAAGTTCGTTTTTATACGCATGCCAGACTTTCTTTTTGTAAGTTTTATATTTTGCACATAATGTACTGTCTTCAGCTTCAAAATCTATGCATCTCTCACCAACCTCAACGTTATGAAACACCTGGTAATAATGCACAGCGTAAAATCCCACATCATAATCGTCCTACCCAGTTAATAATACAATTAGACGATGACCTTGCCACAACTCATATCCTAATAATTCTAACTGACACGGTGCGCTCACCGCTATCTTGTGGGCGGAGGCCATGGCGTGCAACTTGTCCATCGCAACGCTGAGCAGCCGCGTCTTGCCCAGCGAGTTGGCGGCACTGTACTGGAAGGGGAACGTCAGGCTGTCCACCACCAGCAGCTTCACCTGCGGAGCACCACGCTCGCGTTCAGCCACAGTTCAACCGTTCCAGCATTCCCGACGCCCAGCATTCCCGACTGGAAGTCAGTGGGCCACTTACAGGGTTCCCAATCTCTGACTTCACGCAATTTCTCCGAGTTTTTCATGTTTTCCCATAAAATATTATCCCTATTCCATCCATCTGGCAAAAGAACAGATTTATCATAATACAAATCATTATCAAAACACATTTAAAAAAAAAACATAATCAGCAGAATAAACTATAAAATGTTTTCCTGTACAATTCAGTCTACACTTTTTTTTTTATTTCCATCAACACAACATAACAAACAGCTAGTATGAAACAGTAATATTTATTTATTTATTTAGTCGAATTTTGAAAAAAAATATATTTTTGATTGCCATCAGTCAAAATACTATTGATATAATAATTTGATAGTACTTCAAATAAAGACCTAATGGTTTCCATCCCTTAAGTTAGTTGGTAAATATCAGATAAGAATTATTAACAGCATAAACACACGACAGTTTTAAGACATACCTACCTCAAATCATGCACTCTGAGTGCACCAGGATGTGTTAAGGGGGAGAGGCACTCTTGGTTTAATATTGACTATTTGGCTTCCTAAAGGCATAGAATATAATTAAGTTGAATGTCTGAAGTTCATAGTGACTGGTTGCTACAAATAGTTTTCTTATGACATCACTGGTGTTAAGTATTGTTTATCCAATTTTTTTTGCAACACTAATAAAACTATTAATATACCTCATATTGTGGGCTTAGTGGAAAAAGTTGGTAAGTCCACTTTTTTTTGTGAAAAAGAGTTAACTTCACAGATGAAGTTGTAAGGGCAATATCTTTGCCAAGAAAACGTTTGGAAGTCCAAATAATGAATGATTGTGGACGTTTTCTTCTAGCTTTATTTCGGAAAGTCCATTACAACGCTATTCTAGGCAAGCAAAACTTGGTAAGTGAATTAACAGTCTTTTTTCCAGAAATTGGACTTACCGACTTTTTCCACTAAGCCCACAATATGCTGAAGTGCGATAAAACCGAAATAACACTGCAAAGCATGTAACAGGTAACTCTGAATTGCAAGTTAATGCACCATTCAGCACCAAAATGTAACTAAAAACATGAAATCAATAAGTAATATGACAAAATTTAACTCAAACCACAAATGTGTTATCTTTTATTATCTTAAATTCATGGAATGTAAGTATTTAGCTTGACTTTTGTACCAAAATGTATGAAGTAAATGAATTAGAATAAAATTTAAATCATGTCTGATCTTAAACCTCTTATTAGTTACAAACTTTACATTATTCACATTGGCACATTTTTCAAAAAACTCAATAATATGTTAATTTAATTTTAATTTTCTGAGTAGTTCTTTTCGATAGGTACATGCTTATTGCTTATTACAAATTGTTTTACTGTATAAGTGCATCACACGTCAGTTAAAATGAGACTGTTTTGGTGAAATAAGTATTTAGAAAAGTTTAAGTTTAATATTTGTTAAATAATACACTATTATTATGAAAATGTATAAAAATATATTAAAAACAATAACACCGAAATCTCCAGTTTTAAAATAGAAATTGACATAAAAATAAAACCACAAAATCTTGTCCCTAGTAATGTTAGCTGTTAACTAGTTAAGTGATTGTAATTGCCTATAAACCGTTGGAACAAAGGTGACATTGTTCTGTTCCTGTCACTTTCTCTTGGGTCTCTCTCTCTCTCTCTCGTGCTGGCAATGAAAGCGAAATGAAATTATTACTTCCTCAGTTTTAAGATGTATCAGGTTCAGGCTTCTGCATCTTGCAATTTCAAGTATATTGATACCACTTGCAATAAAGCTCCAGTACTTACTAATAGTTGTGGTCGCCAATGTGAAATAATATATTATTTACTTCCAGCGCTTACAGACTAGAGGCTGTTAGTAAATATGTGGTCGCAACAAGGTACAGAAGGTCTGGGAGGTATAGGTAATTTATGCCTCGACATGCCAAAAACTGAGATAAACACAGTAGACTCTCGATTATCCGAGGTAATGACTGGCAAAGGGGCCATGGATAACCAAAAACACATACACATACACACACACATTCCTTGAACTGTGTTTTTGCCAGTCATTACCTCGGATAATCGAGAGTCTACTGTATTTATCTCAGTTTTTGGCATGTCGAGGCATAAATTATACCTCCCAGACCTTTTGTACCTTGTTGCGACCACATATTTACTAACAGCATCTAGTCTGTAAGCGCTGGAAGTAAATAACATATTATTTCACATTGGCGACCACAACTATCAGTATTTTTTTTTTCTTCAAAATAATTTGTTCTCCAAATAGGTAGGTAGGTGCGTGTGATTGCTGGCTATCATTTTAATCAAGACGCTACTCCCGTTAAAATTCATTTACAGTACTAATATGTACCTGGATACATTTGAAATACATTTAAATAAACGTTGAATAACATTCAGAGCAAAAAGATGGAAAAATCCAAGATGGCTGGACCTACGCTCCCTTATGGGCCATATGGCTGTCTTTGATGCGACAACACTGTGCAGTGGGCTGGAATCTAGGCGTGGAGCTCACGAGGGAGCTTCTGCAAGCAGGAATGCGCCGGAACATGTTCCACACACGAGACGGCAGTGCATGCAAGCAATGTTGCGTCGAGCCAACCGGGGAAGAACCTCATTCCACCCAACAACTTCATCCCAAGGGATTGTCGTCCCAAAAAAGACAACTTGATGTCATTCATGTGAAACTTGAAAGGAAGTGGTCATTATCTATTTTTTATATGATGGTTTGCTTTAGAGACTGTAATACGCAAATGTAATACAAACGACTAAATGAAAATACTACATATAATGCAGAATATAAATAAATGCATATTAAATGTTTTTGTGGAATTTTCAAATTTTGAAATATCAAAATGAATTATTAATTTTTTGTTTTACATTTGATTTCAAATATTTATAGACTTCAAAATAATGAATAAAATTATTTTTTAAAGTGTTAGTCACTGTTGTATAATATTAATATGTACATAAACAGTCCAATTTAGTAATGGTGATAGGTCTAATACAACTAACACTTAGAGTTTATATCATCAGGGCCTGATAAACAGTAGACAGGGAGGATACAATGTAATCCAGAAATTATTTTTTACGTTAAAAACAAGGTAAGCAAACAATAAGCTGTTTGCAGCACTACAAAAAAAAATAGCTGAGAATTCTAAAGTATCTTATCTTATAGTAGATTTTTTAAGTATTTATAACCATTAACTTGAAAAACTACATGTAAGTATGTTAAATTATTACTTTAAAAATATCATAAAGTTGGATGGAAAGAATTTTTCCAATCGTTATTCAATTCAAATTCGTTTTTAAGATTATATTTGTATTTGAATAAAATATTAACTGAAAAAAAATATTTGGACAGGCCTAACATTAACATATCAGAATAGACAGGCCGGAGACTGCGGGCTTTACAGGAAGAAGATACTACCTGAGTACTACTGCTGAAACCTGCCGTTCAGAAAGGTGAAAGTGTACGATTTTATTTTTTTAATTTCTTGTTGATGATAAGGTCATTCCAATGAGTAAACAAATGAACGAACTCAGTATTCACATTCAGGTGATCACAGCTGACGAGAAGTGGTGAGACGATAGTGGACCATTTGAAGGAATGCTAGGACAGGGGAGAGGGGAAGGTGGATCGGAAGCACCCAGAGAGAACCCACCGACTCTCGCTGCAATGTCTTGTCACATCTACATGGTCACGATGAAACCCCTGTCAGACTCGCGTTGAGTCAGGGGCATTGGGGTGGACTTGCCCACGGCACATTGTAAGAAACCATTCAAAGCACGATGGTCGGACTGGGAAACAAACTCGGATCCTTACACAGGGTAAATCGGACATTTTCGAACCACAAACAAAATGTAATAAACGCTTCAATTATTCTAAATGTATTAAAATTGTATTCGAAAATTTAATTTGGCCCTCCCCTGACCCTTACTGATCTGCCCTTGCGGTTGCAGCGTTCTCCGCTGCAGTTAAATCCCGCGCATGTTCCGATTTCCCCCCCCCCCCCCAACTCTCCTTTGTCTGTCCCTCCTTACCCCTCCTTTCGCTTGCTGTCTTCCCCTCACTTTCCCTCACCCGCCGTGCGCTTGAGCACTGTCTGTCTGCGATGCCTTAAACTTGCGGAGGACCTGGTTTGACCCGGCTTCTCTGTCCACCGCTTGTCTGACGTAATATAACAGGAAGCACCGTAGCACTTTAGGTGGTTCATTTGCGAAGAAAAAACTATGCACTTTACGTCTAATAACCGTCTTCACAAAATCATCACAAGTTTTTATAACAGGATACTCACGTTTCCTTTTCTTCCCGGAAGATGTTAATGTCCCGGTGTCCTGTAATTCTTTCCTTGCACGAAGCACACTGCTCTTCGAAACACCCATAAATTCCGCAGTTAAACTCGCGATATCGTGCAAACAACAATCCGGATATTTGTCTGAAAATGTTTTAACATTCAACACAATAGTTTTCTGTGCACTTTTCAAAGGCTTTCCCGTTCTATGTTTTACAAAACTCGGTCCGACGTCAGCCATAACAAACCGTGCGCGCGCGAATCCGAAATGCAACTGTTGCGCCGGGCATCAACTGTACACTGTACGGTACCTTTTGTCTATGCCACCGTACACACGGCGTCTGCTAACATAATTGTAAGTAAATACTTGCTAACACATTAAACTGTATTGGAAATTAATGGTGAAACGCTATAATGCTATATATCAACAATTGTTATAAAAAAGTCAGTGTAAAAATACTTACAAATGGTACGTAACCAAGGGACTATTTCTTGCGCACGATTAATGTGCGTGGCGCCCGGCAGCCAATGAGAATGTTTGTTTACAAGAGGCTTTGTTTATTCCAAAACTGAGGTAAGAGTGAACGGAGAATAGTGTTTGGTAGCTTCGGCTTGGGCTGATATATGTAGCGAGTGGACTGCCATTGGGTGCAACGAGAGTTCCGACATGGCCTGAGTGAGTTTGATTTGCATTGGTTCTGTTGAGCGCATGGCAGCTGCGCCGTAACGTAGATTTAGTCAGTGTCCTTCATTTTGTATTCTGTTTCGGCTCGCTGTCTCTAAATTTAGTTTATTTTATTATGTTCGTATTGCTTGAAGGTCACTGCGAGAATGTGTGATCCACCCCCGGCCATGTCGGCTTCCAGTATCTCGGATCCCTAAATTGTTTTGTAAATTTCAAAAAAAAAATTTTTTTTTTGGGTAAGTTGTTTTCGCCTTTGTGCAATTTACTTTCTTGGCGCGGTTAGCGTCTTGCGCGATCTATACTGTGACTGTTTATGATGAAACCTGTTTGAGCCGTTTTCTTGTTAATTGGTGATTTGAGTCACTTCTTACTGTTACTTTCCTATTAGATTAGGGTTCGCGTGACGTTTCTGCCCTCGTTTTCTTGCTTTGTGCAGACTATTGGACAAACTAACGCTTCCTGTAACATAACTTTGTACATTTCGAACCTATGTTAATCATGTTCTATGAAGCTTTTTCTATGGAAACGTGTGTAATGGAATACACTTATGCCCTTTTTAATTTTTTTTTTTTTTTAGCTTTGGCACCACTGTGCCCTGTTCCAAATTTGACAGTAATTTGGACGGATGATTCAAAACTTTAAAACACGACAGATGGCAGCACCTGCGGATCGTCGCGGAGACGGCGATGGGCCAGGTGCAGGGCGGCCATCAGCTGCGTCACGTCGTGCGTGGCGACGTAGGAGACACCACGTAGCAGCTCGTCCACGGTCACCTCCCGCGAGTACGCCGCGCGGCAGTGCTCCGCCCACGCCGTCGCCATGTCTGCGCCACACACCACCACCGGGGACACTACATGGCCGGTGCAAGGTAAATTGGCGCCCTAGGTGAAAAATATTAATGCCCGCCCCCCCCCCCCCCCCCTCGCCAAGGACACCCCCAAAAAAATTTTCCTTGCCTCAAAATACATCACGTAAGCCTAATATTCTGTCGACAATCGAATGTAAACAGGCTTTTTTTTTTTACTTTTTTTACTTATTACAAATCATAAACAGGTCACCGTGGACTTTAAATAATTACTTACACCAATCAATATAAGCATTCCAAACTGTTACAAATATTCCATTTTCATCTAGTTTCGATAATCGTCAAACGTGTTGTATCAGCTGTTGTGTGTGGTGCTGCGCCGCCCCCAGCTACTTGGCGCCCTAGGCGGATGCCTAGTTCGCCTGTGTGGACGTGCCGGCCCTGCCTACGTGGTAGATCATGAGAAAACAGGTATTCATTCATGACTTGATGTAAGCTTTTGGACATACGCCACTGCTTAGCACAATTTCTTCCACAGACACGCATGTGCTAAGCAATGGCGTGTGTCCAAAAGCTTACATCAAGTCATGCACTCCCATTGCACAAATCTTTCAAAGACAATAGGTATTTATTTATTTATTTGTTTAATATTTGTCGCATGCCTACCTACAGCTTATGGCCTTGGGGTGGCAGGCACGATACAAACAAACCCAGATACATGCATGCAGACAGAACAAAACAATACATAAATACAAGACAACAAAACAAAAAAAACAATACACACAACATGCAACATTAAAAAAATTAGTAAATAATTTCTTTACAAATGTACAATGTAGGAAATAAGAATAACAAAAAAATAAATAAATAACACCGGAAAGCATGTCATGACACCGAAATGCGCGTTAAAACACCACAAAGCACTGCAATGCAAGCTATTATCATGGAATTAAGTTGAATTCAAGCAAAAATTAATTCAAATCATAAGAAAAAAAAAAAAAAATGAATCTTTTAAATTTTTGAAATTCAAGGACCGTCGTTATTTCCGGACAAAAAAGCTGTACCAAAGTGCATGGATCAGAAAAGTTATTCAATTTGTTGTATTGTGCATCTATAATAATTGTATTAATTTTAAACTATAAATGCTCGCTAATTTATTTTTATTGTTCTGAATGTATCTGTTTTAAACAAATTTACTCAAAAAAATATTTTTTTTTGCCATAACAATACAATATATAAATTTTACCACTATTATGGTAAGTATTACACAACAGCTTCAATAAAAATAAAAACAATAACACCAAAATCCTCTATTAAAAAAAAAAAATTGGACTACAAATCAAATCATTAAATCTTGTCTCTCATCACTACTTGTTCCTTGCGGCAGGGACAGATGGTGTGTCACACTCACGTGGCGAGTCGTGGGTTCAATTCCAACATGATTCCCTGAGTGCGGTTCAACGCCCTCTGCGATCTCGGGAACTCCCGTCGCGCTTCTCGCGCTGTATCCCTGAGAGCTAGGCTGCCTTCTCGTCGCGCATGGGGCGACTATGATATCTGAGCGGTAATTGTAACGTTATTTGGGGAGAAATGAAGATTAAGGTGTAATGCAAGTCCCTTATGTGCTTTCATGAAACTGTACCAAGCCTTTCAGTTATAAAAGTTACTCTGAAAAATATTCTTTTTAGCCATTTTCACTCTTCTAAAAATGTAGTTTACAACAAAATACGGTAACAGAACAACTCATTCGCCCACAGCGGAATTCTAAAATTCGTTTCGTGAACAGGTCCCACTCAGATATCTTGTGTTGTTTCATCGGAAGCTCCGCACACACACGTGCTCTTAGAGAGGATACCGGACTAGAAGCACCCGCGAGCGTAGCACTTATCGCCCCGCCTTGCTAACAAAGGTACACCCTTAATTAGGTGTGCCCCTTTAAGGGGGAGGGAGAGTTATCAAAAGACAACATTTTGGTTTCAAAATTTTCACATAATAATAATTTTTTATAATGTATGTAATTTTAAAAAATTTGGCTTCATTGAAGCACAGTACATAATTTGGTTCTTTTGTCACCAAGAACCATGAGAACATGAGATACAAAATTTATGGAAAACTACAATAAAAATAGCTTGATTTTTAATTATCTTCTTGACAACACTAGGATTAAAGTACCTTCTTTCAACAGTCATCAGAAAACTTCAATATATACCTTAACCAAGATAAATTATATTTTGTACAGAATCATCACAAGTTTCAACCATTATGAAAATGATGATTCGCATTCAGCTGATTCAGTCTTGTTAAATTTTATTTCCTATTTTGTTGGTTTAATCTCGAACGTGTCACTTTTATGAAAATTTTTAATTAAGTTAACTTTATTTGTATTGATCAAGGAACGAACGAAACACCATTATCGTTTGAATCAATCAGTAAATTAAGAAGTGATTTTTTGATGAATTTTGAAATTTTTTTCCTGTAGGTACTTCCAGTTTAATAATTACAGAATTTCAAGATGGTTGCCAAAACGGGCTAAAATATGGTGGCCAAAATGGCCGACAAAATAGTGTTTTTTAATGTAATAAAACATACTGCACTCTACAGGCTAAAAATGAAACTAACATGACGGCAACACACTCTAATAGGTGATGCTTTACTACCTTCAAATTAAAAAAATTACAAATACGAATATGTGTGTTCTTTTTTAATACCTTTTTAATTCTCGGTCTGGTAAATGTCTTCATGGCCATGCGATCAAAGGCGTACATATGTTTTCCAACCCAGAGGTCCAAATTAATTCGGTTACAATGTATTTTATATAAAAAAATTAATTTTAATATGTCAATAAGTACCACAATAATATTAACACGTAATGGAACATCGACCTTACGTGCATGACAGTGTCATACTGGTGCTCTCTAAGAAAAAACAGAAACAAAATGTCGGTATCGAAGATGGCGGCTTCCAGCAGAACAGAAAAACCAATATGGTGCCCGTGATGTCATCCAAGATAGCTGCCTCTAGCAGACAACAAGATGGCGCCTGTGTCGCCAGAATCAAAAAATGTGGCTGTGATGTGAGATCCAAGATGGTGGGTGTGATATTAGAATTCAATATTCTGGCCGTAGCGAAAAGTGCAATGTTAGGGGATTGGGGCTCTCGATGCCAATATGGTGACCATACCAAAAATTGCAACGTAACTGGGAGTGGGTTGTTCGATTTGAAGATGGCCGAACTCAAGATGGCGACTGAGGTCAGGGTCAAGGTCCAAGGTTAAGGTAAAGATTATCCAAGATGGCTGCCATGACATCAGGGCGGTAAGTCATTAAACCCATCCACATCATCCACAACCTGGAACCTGTTTCCGGATAAACATTTATAAACTACTTTTAAGCAACAATTCTTTCTTACGACGCTTCACCGAAAGTCATATTTTCCATAGCGTATAATCAGTATTTGGCAGTGTGATAGGCTCATTAGTCCTACTATTACTACTAAACGATGCTGATACTTCCTTATTGCTAAGATAAGTATGACGTATTTCGGAAACATTCAGACAACTTCTAATTTATGACCTTTGGGAAAGTTAAGTTTGTGTGTGGCATCGTCACATTCAGTAATCTTGGCTGTTTCTTGATTTTCAAAGTTTTCCTTTGAACTAGTATTGTGCATATTCCGAACTGCAAAAAAGTTCAAACAGTTCTTCAGTATATTTTTGAATTTTCTGTATTAAAATGATCAGCACATATTACATAATGTATTAATGAACAAATTGAAAGTTCTGAAAGCTTATCGTTTCCACTCCTCAAAATCAATTTGAGACATCTAAAATGAGAACACATTTTTCTTAAATTTTAATCTGTTTGTGCCACATACAATTTTCCATTTTAATTTTTATACACAAAGGACAGTGTTGCCTTGCAACATGTTTTGGTAATAAAATTAAATATAAACTTTATTACCAAAAATTTTAGAATACTGCATTGTAAACATATTTGTTTATACTAATGTATTTTATAAGTAAAAAAAAATCATTTTATTATAAGGTACTCTTTTTTGAACATTAGCTATTGTAAAATATTCCATTGTAAAACTTAAACAAACAACTGATACACATGCATTCACTGACATGTAGAGAGGTTTACAAATCAGTGACTCGTTCAAAAATTTAAGTGTTGTTTTAGCATGTGTGAAATGTGTAAAAATATGATCGTGTAAAACACAAAAAAATAATCTAACGTCAAATGTTAGGACTAAATTAATTTACCAGAAACATTTATTGAAAGCTTTCAAACTAACAATAGTTATAAGGAAGGAAGTGTTTAGTACCTACTGTTTAGAATCTCAAAATAAGTTTTAAGTCTTCCGTTTTAATTTTTTTTAGATTAATAGTTTAATATTTTTGAATATAAATAAATATTGTTTATGAATAGAGGTAAACAAAAACAGTATTCAATGAATTTTAAACTGTTAAATCTACTTTAATTATTTACAAAAATTAATACTTACTGTGATGGTTTTTTTAGGCTAGTCTATCCACTAGATTTTTATTTTTTTATTTTTGTACAAGACAAAATTTTGAACTTGTTTGTCTTACACTGATGCACTAACAAAGTATGTTCTCTGTTTGGTAAATAAATTCACTCTATTTCACATAAATGTTTCTGACAGTGACTCATAGCTATTGACATCTTAATATTGTAAAAATACTCATTTAGCTCCATTATAGATAATCAAAAATCATTCATTATTTAGTAGATTTCTTAAGCACATTTAATGGTAGAATTCTAGATTTTTGTTGAAACACTTACCAATGAAATATAACTTATGTGAAACATATAAAGTGGGTAATAATTATTAAAATTTTAAAATTTAACTTTTAAATTATTAAAATTTACAATAAAAATTAACTAGTGTTCACACAGTTACTCGGTTGTAGTCAAAACGAAGAAATTTAAATTATGTGATTGTTGTAATCTAATTAAATGATATTTTAAAGTAAAATGTGGAGATATTTAATAAAAAAAACTAAAGGATTACATACATTGATAATTTACATTAAATAGTTTAGGACTTACATCGCATACTCGCGTCAATTTTTTTTTACACTGCATCTATCCGATAAATAATGTAAAACGAAAATACGCAAGTAATAATCCACAACCTAATTGACCTTGTTTCTACCTTACAAAAAAAATGGAATATTGATGTGCCTTGTGAACTGTTCCTCACATTCAGACAAAACATCTATGGACATTTATTATCCTATATAATGTATAAAACTATCAATGTGAATTAAAGTTTTAAATAAGAAAGTATGTATATTTAACTTTTCATAGTAAAACCATAACTTAGAGCAAGATTGACTGTAGGCCCGATACAAAGTTTGTAGGAGCTAATTTTCACGTTAAAAGTAAACGTTAAAAAGGGTACAAAATCCCAGCCGAAGATCTCAGTGGCTGGCTTCCCTTGGGGTTTCATCGTTCTCAAGGCAGAGGTAAGGAAAGCTTCTCTTCAAGGTCGCCTAACGGTGCTGATAGCAGCTGCTGAGATATTAGAACCAGCAAGACTTGGGATAGGGGAGGAGGGTGGTGGCATGACTGGGCTGGTTAACCTAGTACGGCTTAAGACCGCTAGGGGTGCGCACTGCCGATACCCAGCGATTGAAGCAATCGCTGCGACGGAGCTTGCTACTACAACAATTCTTCTTCGAAACAGGCCAGAAAATCTAACCTGGACTCACGTCTTCTATACATCATATATATTCAATGACAGTAGTGACTGGCCGCTACAAGTATTTTTCTCCTAGAAGTCACTGGCATTTAGTATGGAATTCCTTTTTAAGACTGACTACAACTTTAATAATACTGTGAAATATACACTGTGTTATGGCCTTCGAAAATCCCTTGTTTTGTGATCTCGGCCTTGAAAGATGAAAAATTTTAAGTATCAAATGTTAATAACATTTTAATGGGACAAAAATTGTTGAAACCAATATGGTGTCTTTCGAATCCTCTCCTCCCCTCCCCCCCCCCCCCCCCCCACCACCCTTCCAACCCAAGCCTCTGTGCACTGTGCCAAACCATACAACATAAAAACATATAAACTCCAAATATGTTGCAGGTATTTGCCCAAATATAATGAATGAAGCAATGTATCAATAAATGTATCAATGAACTAGCTGCCTGACCCGGCTTCGCACGGCTATACTAATGGAAAAAAATTAAGCCACATCACCCATTTACAGTAATGGTAAATTAAAAAAAATTCAGTGAAAATTTATTACAATGCTGTATAATGTACAGGAGAGAAAATGAATAGCACCGATGGTTTCCCGACTCGTGCACGCAACGTACAACTGATGTACCCGTACTTCGCTACGGCAGTCTACAGGCAGATCACTCTTGCACCGCTCATTATACATGCCCCTCCTTGTGGGCACGCCACTGCCGCGCGATGCCCGTTGCCATGGAGACGCAGAAGGCATGAACAATGCAAAATCCTGTTCTCATGCAGACAAAGTACCCACTGTTGCCTGGTTTTAACCATCCATGGGATCCCATTTTCGGAAAATGTCATCCTGCGTAACATAAGGTACATTACTGTGAAGTTTCAAGTCTGTAAAATATATATACATGAAAAAAAGGGAAATTTTTGATATTTAAAGTACCCGCAAAATTTCAACGATGATGAGGACTGCACTAACAAAGCCGTTGCCATAGTGATTTCCTACCAAAAACTGGAAATTTTGATATATTACGCCCCCGAAACTCCCCTTGGGATCGGATTTCCGCAGAATCCGTTCTTAGTGAGCGTCTACATCACAAAATGAGTAACTATGCTAAATTTCAAGTCAATCGGGTGTATAGTTTTAGAGATCTCGTGATGAGTGAGTCAGTGAGTGGTATTTCGCTTATATATATATATATATATATATATATATATATATATATATATATATATATATATATATATATATATATATATATATATATATATACATATATAAGACTTCTAGTGCCTGCGGCATTGTCAACACACACTTCGTACGTGTACTGCATGTTGTATCTAACCCCCTCCAACACATTTGATTCTAAATTGGACTTTTAGTAAGGATCCATAATGTTATTGATAATATAATATAGCCTATAGCCTTCCTCGATAAATGTACTATCTTTGAATATATATACTGTATAGAAGTCGCCAGCCCAGGTTAAAATTTCTAATACGGTTTTGAGGTAGTTGGTTAATTCACCGCCGCAATCGCCACCATCTCTAGGGCATCGACTTGTGGTGGTCCCTAGCGGACAAGTGTCAAACTCTTCAAACACCCCTTCCCCCTCTTGTTGAACGACATTGAGCTACAGTGAATGATAGGAGGGGGTGCGGGGAATGACAGCGGGCAACAGTGCTGCTCTCTAACGTGTAAATAACAACTAAGACGATACAGGGCGTTACGGCAGCGCACTGCAGCGGTGAAGTTCCCAAGCTGCTCATCATACGCTTCTGAAAAACGTAGAGTAAATCCTATCCACTCGCGACTTCTATACAGTATATATATTCAAAGGTACTATCCAACACTGAAAGAATTTTTCAAATCGGACCAGTGGTTCCTGAGATTAGCGCGTTCAAACAAACAAACAAACAAACAAACAAACAAACAAACAAACTCTTCAGCTTTATAATATTAGTATAGATAAATCAATGAATGAATCAATGTATCAATGAATAAATCATAAATCAATGAATGAATAAGAGCTCAAAATCTCGCCGACAGCGAGGTCACTGGAGAAGACGAGGAGGGAAACAGGAGCAGTGATCCCAACTTCCACGCACACCCATCAGTAATTGCATTCATGTACACAATATAAAACAAAAGCAACCAAAAATGACACAATTAAATAACACTCATTAATATACTGTAATGAGCAAATCAGTCCATTAATTTATTTGAAAATCGGTTGTTTGCAAAAAAAAAAAGCTAAGCTAGGTTTCAGAATTTATATTCATGTTTAGTTCAACTTTATGCTGTATGGGCTACATAGGTTTCTCTGTTCCCGTTAAAAATAAATAACGCTACGTAATTTCATAACTGGACTTCTAGTTCGTAAATAACTACGGAAAATCAGTGATGCTTGGCAGCACAGCATTCGTGAAATGCATGGAAGGAGGAAACGGAAATACCCCGAGGAAACTCTGTGGCTCGCGGAAACCACTGCCAAGTTTCTTGCTTGCGAAACAGGAGACGACATTGACAACTGTGGCCTTGGAACAGTAACCGAACTCACGTTGTTTAGAAGACAAGTACCGTATTTACTCGCACATAGGTCGCCATCGCACATAGGTCGCCATCGCATATAAGTCGCACCCATAATTTGAGGTCTTGAATTTGGTATTTAAGATTCCCCCCATATAGATCGCACCGGTAATTTAATGACGCGAACGGCCGGCGCGCCGTGCACGAAAGAGTTAACGGGTACTGTAAAACTCCGCTACTACGAGAGCTGATAATGGCGTGATAAATTGTTGTAACAAGTACTCGTAATAACCGAATATAGAAAATTGAAGTCAAGTTAGATTCCTGACTTCTTAAAATGTCTTAATTGCAGACTATAACTCGAAAACAGTGCTTTGTATTGAAAAAATGCACAGAATAAAAGATGTAGTAAATTTAATTACGAATAAAACAGGCCTGTCATGATTTTTTATATCTACAGCGGTTTTCGTTTTAAAAGTGAGATTGGTCTGACGCGTGAGGAAGTTCCCGACATAGATAAGATAGTGGCTGGGGAAACCATTGCTTCTCCCCTTCCCTTTTTCTACTTGTTTGCCATCCAGGTGCAACATCGCCCTTCGTTTACCATTTTTTTTGTGTGTTTGATTTCTTGATATGAAAATTCGCTTGGTTAATTAACTATGCGTACATTGTAAATAAATTTGCCTATACAGTACACTCCCTATTTAACGCGGTTGTCGGGGGACATAACTTTTACCCGCGTTGTTGCATAACCGCGATGTTTCGATGTGACCAAGGTCAAAAGGCATAAAACACCGCCTGTGTTCTAATAGGTCGGCAAGCACGCACAGTATAGATAGACGGCCCACCGTTGTGCGGACTTTGCATCCGCAGTTTTCACTAAACGCGGGTGAAAAAATAAAAATAATAAATTTTAAAGATAAATATTAAATGTTGAATTGTTTTTATTTTTCCGCGTGCCGCGCACAGTTTGTCGCACGGCCTACGAGCGCGCCACACGCCGCCATACACACGTGCGGCACACAAGCTGCTGCCATTCTCGTGGTGTCAGCCACAGTATCTGCTTCGTCAGTGTCCGTAACAAAGTAAGTGCAGTGTGTGCGGTTACACACGATTCTGTGGTCGAAGTCTTCTAAAAAGAAAGGCCGTAGTGATACTTCAAACCGAATATGAATCGCAAAGTACCGAGTTTGATTGACAAAATAAAAATTCTATATTTACTTACAGATAGCTTGTCTTTTGCAGAAGTAGGCCGCAGATACAGGAAAAAACTATTCTAGCATTCGTACAATAAAAAATAAAGAATCGTCTATCGTGTCAAGTGGTTAAACTTTATTATCCATGCTTACAGTAAATTATAAATGGTCACGTGTGGGAAACAAAAATTGCGCCAATTTAATTTTAGCGCAATCAGTGACGCCGTATTAAAAACCGTGTTAAACCATGTCTTTACTTATTTCACCAAACACTGTGTCGAGTTGCTGAGTGTGTGTTGCTCGGATCGGCAAGTATTATATTCCCCAGCCTCTGGTTAAAGGTCGGGAGACCGCTACACATAAACATTTCCGGGAATTGTTTACTACCTCACGGCAAACGTGGTACAGTATGGTTCACGTAAGTATTGGACCACTGGGAATTCCTGGGCAAAGATTAAAAATACGCTAGCTGATTTACTTTACCATTTAATGTTAAAACATTATACCAAAGTAAAAAGATGAACGTGTATAATACAATGAATTACCCAATAATATAACGTCTGTAGGTTTAAGTTGTAACAAAACATTTATATACAGATGTACCAATTATGATTCTGGAGTGGAATTTTAAACACCGGACTACCTGATTTTGCCTTGTACGCAGGGACGCTGCTCAGTCAAGTGACTCATGCTCTGCCTGTGTGCTGCGTGAACACATTCCCTCCCCCACTCCCCCTCGACCTGTTTCTGCCCGCTCTAATCTCTACCTCTCTCCATATTCTCGGCTCGCCTCTCCCTACCCAGCGCTTGCCGACAACCAAGCCTATCCAACATCAATCCCCAGCCTAGTCACGCTGGATAATGTTGCTGAACGGTGGGCTTTATCAGATCCCCTGCTTCATTTGTGAGATAAAGCGACGTTAAGAACTAGTCTTTCAGAAAATATCACTGGGCTGGATTGGACCATAATTTGAAAACACTACAAGATAGAGGAATAATGTACGGAGATATCTTGTTTAGAATTTCACTGCGGACATTTTCTACGCCTAGGCTTTTTTCTGCCCGATGCTTAGTTTGTTAGTTACAATGCAAAATTATCCTAATCGGCTATCAACCATTTATTCCATTATTATTCATTTCTGACTGGGGGACATGGTTTGACCCGCGATATACCCGATTCCGCGATCAATCGGGGCGCGATATACCGGGAGTTTACTGTATCTATATACTGTAAACTTCTTTTTCGCATTTTAAAGCAAAATATTGCAAAAAAAAATTCCTCAAAAATTTAAAAAAAATTTTCTTCACATATGGGTCGCACTTCATTTTCCCCCCATAAAATCTGGTAAAATTGCCGCGACCTATATGCGAGTAAATACGGTAATGAAATCACTGCAAGTCTCGACAACCAGCATGCAAAAGGCGGCGAGGTCTGTCGTGTTGGCGAGGTGGCTCACCCGCGAGCCTGGACGGCGTGAAGCCACTCTTTGTGTCGATGTACATTGCTGTGCCCTCCACGCCGCCGCAGCAGCGCGGGATCTGCACGTCCACACACAGCTGCAGGCTGGAATCATTTCAACACACAGCTGCAGGCTGGAATCATTTCAACACACAGCTGCAGGCTGGAATCATTTCAACACACAGCTGCAGGCTGGAATCATTTCAACACACAGCTGCAGGCTGGAATCATTTCAACACACAGCTGCAGGCTGGAATCATTTCAACACACAGCTGCAGGCTGGAATCATTTCAACACACAGCTGCAGGCTGGAATCATTTCAACACACAGCTGCAGGCTGGAATCATTTCAAACTTCGTATTTCATTCGCATCAAGTCACAGCTCTATCAACAAACTTTTCTCAAGTGTTACATACATTGTATGTGGCGATCATAATAATGTGAGGCACATTTACAAATAAGTTTCAACTGGTTTCCTAATTTGTAAGTTTTCACTGCCAGTGTAGTAAATCTTTCTAGAATATAATTTAAAAATATAGGTATGAAAGAATGAAAATATTATGATTATTATCACTACAATCATCACAAAAATTACCATGCAGGGCCAACACAAAAAATTGTTCTTAAAAATCATAATTATTATCTAAAAAATCAGTTAACAATGCTTGGCTTTATAATTTTTACAGTATTCCAAGTCTTTAATAATTAAAAAAACCAAAGAATTACCAATCCTGTTAAAATTAAATAATTAATAGTAAAAATATTTGTCAAAGAATTTTTATCTTACTTTCTCATTAAATGTTGACACCATTCTTGTTTCCATATTTGTAAGATTGCAAGCTGATGTTCATACAGTCAAACCTATATAACAAAAACCTGAAGGGACCATAATTTATCACTTTGCAATAACGAGATTTCAATGATTACAAAATTTTATCATAATTTTTATATTATTTCTAAATCAAATTAAAACAAAGGTAGATTTTTTTTTCCATCTATTACACAGATAACACAACTTAAAAAAAATTGAATAGGCCTATGCTTAAAAAAAATTGCGCACAGTTTTATACAGCACCAAATGTCATTTTTTTTTTTTTTTTTTTTTGTATTGTAAAATACAATTTCAGGATGGCTACACCTGCGAGCTACACCTGTAACTCAAAAACATATTGTCCTTGGCAACTTTTAGAGGATTTGTGACAGAAAAATAAAGAAAAGGTTTATAAACTGACCTACCAAAAATCATACTATAATTTTGGAAAAATATGTAATTTCCAAATTTCTTTCCCTAACCTACACTGAACTAAACAATGGTATCAATATTATTCAAGTTAAAACTTCACATTGTTTCCTTAAATTATCCTGGGATATTTGTATTAACCATCCTTTACTACATTAATTGTTTACCTTTAGAAGAAAAACTATTTTGAAATAAATAATAACATACTTTTGTATTAAAAAATTAATTTGCACTGTAACTCCTATGTAATTTCTAGGGACTGTGAAAAATACATTGTATTAATGATGATAATTTTGTATCAACATGGTTTTTATTAATGATGTTTCACTGTACCTACAGGCAGTGTTATGAACGCATGTGTAATCCGCAGCTCATTCTGTTGCTTTCCGATCACACTGACGGTAACACTCCTTTCTTTACTGTGAATCACTGTTGATTTCTGTACGCTTACCGCTTGGCTACATCGCTCACCAAGCTCTAAGGTGTCGACATACCTCATTGGTCACGCCCCAATGATACACATTCCCTTCCCCTACTTGTCATCCGTCTCGCCTACCCCTCTCACTGACAGATCACAAGATGTCTAGCCAGCACTACGAACAAGGTATTTACATCCAGCATTGCTTTTCATGCGACTATAGACCATAAACACGTTCAAGAAAGAACAAGCGGAGCTGGACTTCAGAACCAGAGCCAGGGACAGTGTCCAAGAGTTCATGACATCCCCCATCCCCCACACTTTTTTTTTTCCCCTTTTTCGCCCAAATCCTAACTCAGCATTACATAGACTACTATTTAATTAATGTGATCGAATAATTTTTTTTGCAAGTTGCATGTTTTGACAAGGTCAGAATTTATTTTATTTTTGCTTCATAAAGTCACAGCTTTTAAATACAAAAAATCTTCGGTTTTGGAACTTTGTAATCCACTCTAGCTTCTTACCTACTATTTTGTTTTTCCGGGTGGATTGGGACTTCAGCCAATCTCCAACACCAGCTAATACTGTCGTGTATATTTTTTTCTTGCCATAGAGTAGCTTGTTACAACTTGTTCTAAATACCACTTTAAAACTATGCTGACATTCAATCCGGCACGACAGTTCGCCGCCTGAGTATTGGAGTGTTCTTTGTCCACTTTTTAGGTTTTTTATGCTATGGACACTAAATTAATATTAGTATTCATTTTTACTATATCCACACACGTCTACGCACATAAAAATGTTTGTTCTCAATTTAAGGACCAATATTATTTTGCTCAATGTCACGCTATTCATAGTTATTTGAACTATCAAATGCTTATATCTTAGTTCCTACTCCGATTCTCAGGCGACGGAGTCGTCCCGAAGCTCACCACATCTGGGTCTTGCCCGAGCCGGGCGCCCCGCACAGCTCCGTGACGCTCTGCAGGGGGACTCCGCCCCCCAGGGCGTCGTCCAGCTCCTTGCAGAAGGTCACGACGCTCCCCAGGGAGCACTCCTCCTGCGGACCCAGCGGACACACCTCTTCCTCCAGGGCAGACGCGCTCACCACAGAATACATGAGTGATTAGTAGGGACCGGAAAAATATCGCGGATTCAATGACCTCTAGGATAGCCTCCATTATCCTCTGCACTTCTCAAGTATGGGTTCGTCCATTTAATCACGTGAGGCTCGAAAGGGGGGGGGGTCGGAAAAAATCACGAAATATCAAAATGGTGGAGGGGGGGGGGGGGGGGGTGTAGAGAGATATCACGTGTATTTATTTTTTCGCCCGATTCCTACTAAACCGAAAAGCGACGCGTGACCTTGACTCGCCGTAGCCAGGCAACAATATCCCCGCCCGCAGCAACATGAACCACCCGGCTCGGCTTGCCAGTCGCTAGTAAGACTGTGATTTTGGCGCCGAATACATGTGTAAATCACATATAAGGCTTTCCTTTATTATTTTTATGCCAGTGAGAATAAACCTGCAACCTTAATGTGTGTCTGGACATTTTTATCACTGTGCTTAATTTTCCAGAATTAAATTAAATTATACCTATATTTAAAAATATTTTGTACCAAAAAAATACACGTGATTTATTAGGGGGGGGGGGGGGGGGGGTAGTCTAAAACTTCACCACAAATCACTAGGGGGGAGGGGGGGGGGGGTAAAAATTTGCTTAAAAAACATCACGTGATTAATGGACGACCCCTAAACACGCGTGTTCATTGGTTACTAAATTGTGAGTCATCTCTACTGGGTAGCTTGTGATTCGAGACGTTTCTTTGTTCGATAGTCTCTCATTGGCCCAGAGAGCTCCAGTTAAACCGCAAGCCAATAGCAGAACCAGCAGAATTGTACACATGTTTGAATTTCAGCCTATCACGAAATGAATCCGCGAATTTTTCCGGTCTCTAGTGATTAGGAGCAGCGACAAAATGAACGGACGAAAACACCCTGCGAAAATCCAACAGTTCACGGCAACTTCTGCCAAGTTTCCCAATAGCACAAAATCATGGTCTGACCACCACAGTAAATCGAAACTTGGATTGACTTGGTGGGCCGTGAGTGATCTTACCGCTCAATCGCCATGGCTCCAAATAAACAATATTGATGATGATCTATATGTACTTGTTGCTCGATTCTGTGCATTGTGACCCAATGTCCCTGTGTGGTGGTTTTGTCAATGCCTTCTGCAATACAGGGATAGATTTCATCTACTTTACCGGTGTGTCCACACAAACCTGTAAAAAAATTTTCCCTGACTTTTCCATCACTTTCCATTATCAAAATTACAAATTCCCCTAACAAAGTTGTAAAAATAATTTACCTATTTTGCAATTTTCTGAAGGAAATAAAGATACTCAAGCCTCCACCATCCTATATTTGTACACCATATTTATTTCTGAAAACTGTGTTTTAATTATAAAACTTAAGAAATATATCAATTGTATTTCATTTGTTAGCCTACATTGCTGCTGTGATGTCATGCCCAATCTGAAATCTGAGAGGAGAGGAAATATAAAAACCCGAACTTACCCGAGTGACTTAACGATTACCTACTTAGAATACACTTGACTCGCTTTAGATATTTTCTATCATTAGAAACCCTATCGAGGCAATTCGATGTTGCGATGATTCAATAGATATAACAATATACATACAATAAGCACCTTGAGCATGAATAGAGTACTAAGTCTATTCCTTACACTTAAAATATATTATACAGGTACATATTATATTTAGTTAACAGTAAAAAAAATGTTACCTACAAATCAACAAAATTGGCGTGAACGTTGATAAAAAGTTTTATAATATATTACAGTCTTCTTACTAAATAATACAAGATTACCTATGTAATAAAATAGGGAATGTGTAATTATTTTAATTTTTTATATTAAAAAGAAAGAAGTATGTATTTTAACATTTTTTTGCCAAATATCCTTTAATGATTAGAGCAAAAACAATTTGCTGTATTTAACCCCTTCATTGATCGTTTCTCTTAAGATTTTATTGATGACGAGAACAGATGGGTTTTCAACTATATGTGAGTTTGTGATCAAAATATCGAACTTTTTAAGAGAGTACAAAACCACAATATGATTTAAAAATTACAAATACAGTTTGATTTAAAAATATTTGTCAATTTCGCTGTGTTTTCGCAGGTTTTGAAATCATCTTTAGAATTCCTCAAGTTTTCAACGATTCCCAGATTTTTTCCTTTCTTCAGGAATCCTGCACTTGTTTTAAGTTCCCAGGGCCTTTCGAGCCCGCGACGGGAGCCGCAACTTGCCTGCCAGATGTCCAGAGCCGAGCGCGTGACGACTGACGATGCCTGCAGCTTCATCTGCTCGCACGCGTCCGAGCCCCACGGCCTCAGCAGCTCGTTGGCATCTCGCGTACTCGCTGCGCTTGACAGAAAAAAGGGTGTGCGTGGAGTCCACGTGCGACTGAAGTGAAACTTCTTGCTTATTGTATTATTAGGTACAGGAAACATAATGCTCTTTGGCTGAGGTCGCAGATCAAAAAAATATATATATGTAATGTATGTGCGCGCTAAATTATGCTATTGGGCAAGTCTATTCAAGTGTTCAAGTATGCAAGTATACAAGTGAGCAAGTATGCAATTGTGCAAGTATGCTTAGTCATTTCTACCTTTTCCCTTCCATTTCTTCCTCTACCATTTCCATTATTCCTCTCAAGCGATCAGAATTCTTCGTAACGCTCGACAATTGTAACCTCCTTAGCAAAGAAGTTTCACTTTAAAAAAAAAGCATCACAACAATGCATTCCCAGCGGGATCTAAACCCGGATAGTTCGTAGTCGAGGGAAATACGGCAAAGTTTCCAAGGGCCTGTGGGTTTTCGCAGGGTACCTACTGCTGTTACCTCTGTTCCTCCCCCAAATTTCATTCCATCGCTACTCCACACCCACCTCATCTCACATCATGCATTCTTCAGCCCGGCCGTAACGACCGGTCTGTCCCTGGGATACGAGTCACCGGCTCCTGTGAGTGTCAGCCCCATTCCAGGCATGTGGACCCTGGTTCAGGTGGGAAACTACATGTCAATTTTCATTTTTATCACCTCTGTGGCTGGAAATGATGCCGCTCTGTAGGAATAATTACCTTTCCACCTAATAGTTCTCAGGTGAATCCTCAACCCTGAAGATGCCTACTGCAATGCAAAGCGAAACGTGTATTCTATCTGCAACTTTGATGCATCTCAGCCTGGAAATCCAAGATAGTTAATTGTTTGTCCCCATGGCTTATAATAAAATTAATAATGAAATAAAGGCGAATCATTTTGTAATTTCAACCAACATTGTCCTTGAGAGAAGTTTTAAATATAAATTAGAAAATGTAATTAATAGTATTTTTAAAGAGATAAAAATATTGGCTCGAGGTCGGATGGCATAGAGAATTATGTCAATCCAGTCTAGGAACAAAAGATAATACCCCACATTTACCATCAGTCGTTCTTTCCTGTACAGCGTCTCTCAAATTTAGGCTGCATTCAAAACAATGTTTTGAAGGGTAAAAAGACTTAAAATAAGGTAACACATTTAATTTAACGTAGGTACTATAATCAACTACAAATATAATAATGCTACTGTTCAATAAAAACGTTTTACCTTCGTTACACCAAAGATCTTCACAGTACAAAAATCCTATTTCCAGTAATTTAGACAGAGCAAAACCTGGAAAAGGCAAAGTTTGTATAGGCTGGAACATTTTAATATTAAATCACAAAATATACTAACGCAGCTAAGTAAAACAATGCACAAAAACCGACCAACGACTGAACCGACATTCCAATGTGTATTTATTTATAAACAACTACACAGTACACATTCAAATTAGAACAAAAAAATTTAAATCGACTTCACGTCCAAAGATTTAGGTATAGAAATAAATTAATTTATAGAGTGATTAAGTCGCAACAAAAATATTTCCGTTTCAAGACACTTAAGACATTACTAATAATATGAAAACTAAATGAAAATACTAATCGTACTAATAGTAAAGATCAATTAAAACAAACATGGGCTAAATATTAAAAATATTTTTTTCTCATCAAAACAATTTTTTTTATAATTAACTAAATATATTGACTATCTAATTGACCAAAGAAATATATTATTATTTTTAGGTGGGAACCTAAATGTGTTAAAGCAAATATTGTAATAGGTAAAACTGATAAGCTCATAAAAAAAATAAAAGGAATAATAATTATTCAGTGTATTCTAGCAGCAGCGCCTGATCGTACAGAGTAATCTCATTTGTCATAAATTTATTTTAACTATTTTAAATGTCCTTTTTTCCAAGTGTTTTTGCAGTTGTAGTTATTTAATATGACTAGCGGGGACACTTACATCCAAAACTTGGGGTCCGGTTCATCATCAGGCTACTATTTTTGGAATGTTCATATCAGACGAGCTCCTATTCCAGGAAAATAACTATTTTATCATACCTTAAAAACTGTTTTCGAAACAATTTTTCATCAAAAATTAATATCAAGGACAAGAATATCACAAACCACTTACTGTTCTTCATTTTAATTAAAAATTTATTTTACAAAAATAACTTTATTTTCATGTTGAAACCAAGATGGACACTATGTGTACCAGGAGTTACAAAGCAATTACTTTTACTACTTCTAGTTGTTTATTATTGTTTTGAATGGGGATGTCAATAGGAAATATTTGTGAAGTACAGGATAATGTCCGAACATGTGCCTACTGGAAACCCGTACGATATTGATGGTCAACATTTTAACCCTGATATGTACATGCAGAAGCTTCTCAAGGTAAATGCAGTATATTTACAATTATTGTCATACGCGTTTTGAATAGTGGAAATCAATTTTATATTTCTGAAGTAATTCGTGTAAAAGCTGTTACAATTTAACATAAAAAGGGGCAATCCCTAAGGAAAGTTACTTTTCTGAATAAAACTTCAACAATTTTTTCCTTCTTGACATGTTTAACAGTTATTTTCTAAAAAGGGCAGTGTGATACTTCAAATACTTAACCAATTGTTTACGTTTTCAATGAGTAGTGAGGTTAATTTACCTATTACCAAAATACTGCGATATTGTGAGAACATTGATTAGGTTAGAGGCTGCTTACATGAAAAATACTTATTAATTGTGTGGGCTGTTGGTTAGGTTAAAATAGTGACCTTTTAATACTTAGAAATAGTGGGCAGATGGTAATGTCAGGTTAGGTACATTAAAAACACTATAAAATCGTTTGAACAAATGGTTAGGGATTACCAATATACTTAAAATTTAACTAACGTAACATCCTCACATTTTATGCCATGTTACCTAACCAACCATACACTTCTTAATTATTTTAAATGTCACTTAGAAAACCTAACCTATCATTGTCACAATTTTACGTTATTTTTAATGGACCTAAGCTATCAACTCTGTGAAATGGTATATTACTGGTTAACTTCACAGTATCAAAATTCCCTCTCAGTTAATGATTGGAAAACATATCAAGAAGTAAAATATTTTTGGGGTTATGATTATTATTATTATTATTATTTTATTTCGTATAGAAAAGTGGCATTTCTTCAGAATTACCTAAACAAATTTATTTGTTGATACACCAAGCTGAGTTAGTCAAAAGAACCTTGAAATATTTTCATGATTAGTTACTTAATGCAGCCTTGACATTTAAGATTATGATCACTAAAGTTAAGGCTACTTCTAATGAATGATTAATCATAATAGCACTTGAAAATGGATCCACCGACATGATATTTGTGTTTCACAATCCATCTGCCACTTCCACAATGCATGAAAATGTAACAAATCGCAACCAATGAGATTAAGTTACTTGATTATAAAATTAATATAACTAAACAAAATTTATATACAAGAGAAAAACACAGTCAGGATTTACACATACGAGGTGTGTGTTCAATAAAAGAAACTGAACTTTTGCTGTAACAACTTTATTGCTCATTGTGAAACATGTTAAGCACTGTACCCCTCAAAGTAGCCCCCTCCACTTTCAATGCGCCGTTCTCAATGTTTCTTCCATTTTTGAGAAGCCTCCTTGTATGCACTTTCTGGGATGGCACGCATGTGGTCACACGCACACGCACACATTCTAAAAGCTCTTTCATTGTCTCTTTGGCACTAATCCGATGAACGACGTGTGTATGTGCTCACTTCAGCGGCTGTAGCTCGCCAACGAACGATCTTGTAGCGGAGCGTAGCAAATAGCACTTTGTGACTAAACCTGCCACTAGATAAGCTCAGTAGCTGCAGCATGATTCCTCTCCCGGTTGGTGCGCTATTGTAAAAGTTTGGTTTTATTCTGTACACACCTCAAATAATTAAAATAAACCACAAAGAATGATAAAACAACAAGGTATTCTTGTACTTAAAAAACAATTTGTAACATTTTTAACACCTGAACAAACATGGCTGGATACTCTACTTCTGTCGGTCACGTGGAGAAACGTAAACTGTAAAGCTGGTATTTGCCAAGCTTATTCGTTCGGTTTCTTGCCTGCGTGCTTGCCATTGTAGATTCTCTGTTCTTTGAGCTCTGTCTCCATATCGGTGTTATTGTAGAGTAAGCCTTTCACAATTACCACTTCGTATTTTTCAATGTGGGCTGTATTATAATTAAATGTTTTCTGTTTTTTTTTATTATTGTTCTCATTTGCAGGAATTTCCCCTGAAGCAGATAATGGACAAGGAGAATGAAATTGTACGTGAAACCCAGGCACTACATTCTGACATGCAGACATTGGTTTATGAGAACTACAATAAGTTCATTGCAGGAACTGATACTATACGAAAGGTATGTTTTCCTTTTTCTTTTCCTGTTGATTTTCTTATGCCATGCTGGTTTGCCAGATTCAATTTGGGTCCAGTCACCTCTAACATTGTCAAAATCTTGAAGAAAAAAAATGGACTTAATTTCAAGAAAGATTAATAAAAGAAATCGAGGGCTGGCTTATTCAAGGGTTTATTTGTGTTAAGCGGGATAAGTGCGGCGCTCTCTGTTGCTTCTAGCACGGTATCACCTCCCAGCATAAGGCTATGAACTACTAAATTTGAGCGGTAACCATATCATTATATGGCAGAGAAATTAAGATAAATGTGTACTGTAAGTCTGCATTACTCTCAAGAATCAGAACCGGGAGTTTCATTCCTAAAATTTACTATGAAAACAAATTTTTTTATACATTTTCACTTTTATGAAAATACAGTTTAAAAATAAAATGTGTACCTACCTAAATGTAATCCTCTTTCAGTGTATTAAATGCTTTTTGTAAACTAACACTACTTGGTTGTCTTGACCAGTTTTTAAATTCTGTTTTTTTTTTTTTTTTCTGAAGCTTTGCACACATTATCTTGAGTTCAGGTAGGCGGCCCCTTATTTACGTCATACAGATTTAATGAAATTAAATATGAATTTTAATTTCCATAAGAAAAGAAGGTGTAATTGAAGTACTATTTACAATATTAAAATTGTATTTACTAAGTTAAATGCTTAGTGAATGATAAACAATGAACGTTCGCCTTTAAAAAAGTTGTCTCCAGCAAAATCTAAAGATACTCTTGCCAGATAAAAGAATCTAAACTGTATAAAGTTCATCAAAACTGCCAAAATAAGATATTACAGAGTACAAATTATTATTATTTTTTATCCATATATCTAATTAGTTTAGTATTAAATGCCAGGATTCCAGTTATCTCATTAAATGATTATGATAGAGCCAGAATTTAAGAAGGAGTAATTTATCTGGCTGGTTATGGAGAAATGTTTAAAGAAACTTATAAACACTTGAGGTGTTACAAGAAAGATTATGAGTAATTTTGGTACCACATTATTGTGATGTAGTTTATTCCCCAGCATTAACTGAATTTACTTAAATGGTCAAATCAGAAGAAGAAAAAACGTTCAAACATGTTTATAACTGGACCAGATGTAGAGCAAAAAAAAGAGAGAGCCGTGGCGGTCGAGTGGTTAGAACACTCGCCTCCCACGAGGGTGATCGGGGTTCAGTGCTTGGCGAGTTCTAACCCGGATTTTCGCAAGTGGGAAAACGTGGCGGACATTGCAGTGGCCTGCGGGATTTTTCTCGGGGTCCTACTCCTGTTTCCCCCAGCAGTTCATTTGTCGCTGCTCCATCTCCCATCTCACCTCAACTCACTCATTCTCCAGGTCTGTCCCTCGGGTAGGGCAGCCGGCTACTGTGAGTGTCAGCCCCGTTCCATCCATGTCGATTCCTGCCCCCGGCGGGAAACTGAATGTCGGTTTTCATTTCATGTAGAGGATAAAGTCTGTACTATAGTGATAGGTCTTCAACCCAGCATTCTGTGGTGAATATCCTGCAATCCGGCACTAATTGAGCTACTCTATTTCAGTTTATTTTGCGCGGATTCCAGCCTCTGATCTTGACCGCCAGGTCAATCACTGCTCTGGCATCGTTAAGTCTATTCTGGGTGGTGTCAAAGATGCTCACCCTTTTTATCCTTTCTAATTATTCTCCTCTTCCCCTTCAGCCACCTAGCTGCACTCGACTGTACCTATTCGCAGAACTTAATGTTGTTATTAGTTAGTCAAAATTAGTATCAGGGAGAACAGAAAAAACCTGGATTAGTTTGGGAATATTGAATTTCTGGAAAAGTGAGGGGAAACAATAGAAATATGTCATGCCAGGGAATTTAAATTAAATGGTTAGACCAATTCTAATCTACTATCATTAACCCATTAACTGTGTCATTCACATAGTATTTTGGGTTCTGGCTTTGATTCTATGTGGTGTGCCACCAAGTAAAATTGGACAGGGTTGTAGTTTTTGGCACATGAAGTCGAGTTCCGTGTGCGTTTGTGCTTCAGAGTGTGATGTGAGAAACATTAATTTGTGCATAGTGTCTTGTTTTTTCCCTGTTTTTACTATAAACATATTACATGTTTTAGTTAAAAAAAAGTTATAAAAGACCCAAAAGTCAGTTGGAATTCTGTTCGTGGGTTGTTTTTTTTTTATGACACCATATATTTAATGTACATTCTTGCTATTTCAGATGAAAAACGACTTCAAGAAGATGGAAGATGAGATGGATCTGCTTGCCAAAAACATGGAGTCAATAACATCTTTTTCGGATCAAATATCTTCCACTCTCCAGGTGAAGTAGTGCTTGGTTGTCCGCAAACGTGCGCGGATTCCTGGTGAAGGTTCATACTTTGGTCCATTTTTTATGACATATATTTGACACCATGCCCATGATGTACATTTTTTTTAACTCTGTGCATTGGTATAGAGCACTCATACCATTATGTTTGAATTGCAATTTTTACATACAAAGGCCTACAGCACCATTCCCCAAAAGTAATATTTTTTTTATCACAACATGAAATTATTATTTTGAAATATAATTTTTCTCTAATGAAACAGTTTAAGGATAATGTGTTAAATTTTTAGAAAGCAAATTTCTTTATGGTGAAGAAATCTTAAAATAATACCAGTTGAAACAAATGGAGAACTTGGTCTCCTTAAAAGTTACCAGTGTGTGACATGATGTCCTTTTACCTCCAGGGTATGGATACCATATTTACCTGAATATAATGCTATGAGTTTTACCAACGCTGTGGAAGCTGAAAGTGAGGATCACATCACTCGTGTCACTTTTGTTTTGGGGCATCCTGCACCTCTGCACAGGCATGAGGATGAGAGATGCTCCGTGGCTGCTGGGGACCAGACCACCCTATATCGCCACAGTCTCTGCTTTCTGAACAGCTGCCGTTTTTGAACTAGTCGTAAAACACGATTTTTCTTTCCGACTGCAGCTTGGTGTTTGAAAAGTGACATATTGTAAACCACTTTAACTGACGAAAGTGGGCACCAGAAAGGGTCAAGTACATAGGGAACAAATTCAATAATTTAAATAAAATTTTCAAGTGCTGTGTACTTTGATTACGATTTCCAATCCATATAAAAAGTCTTTTTCCACAAACTCACCATCAAAAATAATTTTGGGGTGGCGTTATTTTCGGGCGAACGCAGTTGTGTGTGTTTGCGCGAGCGTGTGTTGAGAGCAAACTAAAGGGAGAGAGTGGTCGGCGAACAGGACACGAGGCAGAAGATCACGAAGCTGTCGGGCGTGCACTCGCTGCTCAAGCGGCTGCAGTTCCTCTTCAAGCTGCCGGGCAACCTGAAGGAGCGGATCCAAGAGGGCCAGTACACACAGGTGAGGCGCGCCGCCCCCCCCGCGGGCCACGGCGGGGAGTCTGGGGAAGTAACCTCCGTTCCGTTCCGTTCCGTCGCCGGCGAGGTCGCGGGTACTGCATCCACCCATGTATGACGGGGTTGCACTTTTCATGCCAAATTTTTTTTGTTTGATAAAATGTACTGCGGTCCATATTTATTTATTTATTTAATATTTTTCGCATGCCTACCTACAGCTTATGGCCTTGGGGTGGTAGGCACGATACAAACAACACAGATACATAAACTTGAAACAATATGATTATTAACCACAAAAATGAAAGAAAAATATGTTAGGAATAGTTATATTTTTTTAAATTTTATTTTGCTATCTAATTCAGGAAATAACCTTGCATATTTATTGTAATTTTTAGTTATTCTGTTTAATAGATAATTTGTTTTACTTAAAGTACAAATTAAAGATTGATTACGACTATTGAAAGTAGGTATGCTAATTCCAGTATTGTGAAGAAAATAGTTACAATTAATGCAATTTTTTTTTGTTACAAAAAATATGCGTAAATAACTAGTCTGTGTTAGTTTTTAATAAATATGTTACGAGTAAGTATAAATGTTTTTAATAAAAATATCTTAGCAGTGTGTGTAAAGCATCGTGAACTGCGCCATTAGACTACTTCTGTCAGGCCGCTACAAATATAATGATGCTACTGTTAAATAAAAACGTTTTACCTTCGCTGCACCAAAGATCTTCACAGTACAAAAATCCTATTCCCAGTAATTTAGACAGAGCAAAACCTGGAAAAGGCAAAGTTTGTATAGGCTGGAACATTTTCATATTAAATCACAAAATATACCTACTAACGCAAGCGACGTGGCTGTCTGCCGCTGGGCTGGTGGCGCGGCGCTCGGAGAGAGGGGAGGATCTAAAAAGAAACCGGCCGAAGAGTGAAGTAGGAGGGGGAAGGAAGGTGTGTGTGTGTGGGTGGCCACGCTGCATTGTTTATGGTTCTCCCTCCCTCTCTCATTGTTTTAAATGTCCGTGAACTTGACACCGTACACAATCATCACAGCTGTCTTGACAGGTTCTTGTGACGCAACTGTTTCCAAACGTGGTTTTGGCATGAGATTCCCCATGCCTTTTTACTGCAACATTTCATTCATGAAAAAAGAAACAAACAAAAAACAACAGCAATTATTTGCTTAATTTGTGTTTATTGTCATTTGTTTTTTGTTGTTTTCTTCTACAGACATACATGAGCATAGCAATGGCATATGTCCAAAAGCCTGCATCAAGTCAAACAAAAAACAATCACAAAACAAACACAAACAAACAAAAACAAATTATAATACACATTTAATTTATTTTAAGAAGTATGTTATTTAAAATTTTTATTTAAAATCAAATATATCTATTAAAAATTTTATTTAAAATATCCTAAGTACTTAGCAACTAATTGAAACCAAGTTATCTATTATTTATTGTTTTCCACAACCTTGTACTCATGTTATTGTGTATAACAGTTCTGGCACTGGCTTTGTTGAAATCGATGAATGTACTGCTCGGTGAGTTTTCCTCAATTCCATGTAATGTTTTTTTTATACACTAGAGATCCGCTAATCCAGACCCTGCTCAACTGGGCATCTGTTTAATGCGGACAAAATAGATGTTATTTTTTTTTTAAATCCTACATGAGTTAGTAGGTTGAAAACTTAAATCTGTAGTAGTATTAGAACTAAAATTAAGTTGTAGGAAAGGTTGTAATCATGAAAAAAGAAGGAAAAAACTGTGTTTGTTATTGTTGTTTCCATCTAAAAAAAAAATTTTAATGCGTGCATTTTAAGGCAAATTCCATTTAATCTGGACTTGTGGTGATCCGGACAGGACCAGGTACCATCCAGTCCAGATTAGCGAGACTCGATTTTGGTGTGTGCTGTTTCAGTATAATTTATTTGATAAATGAGTGATCTTTTTTTTTAACACTACAATAATTTTTTATTGAAAACTATCCTTCGTTAAGGAAGAGATGTCTTTCCTTCTAGTACATTTGATTACATGTTAAGAGATTTTCAAAGATAATTACAGAGTGTCTGTCAGTAGTATTATTACTGTATTACCAAAAGAATGAATCCAAAACTAAATGGCAATGACTGACAGGAAACACTATTTGTAGCTACCAGTCTCTGTTGACTTCAGGCTTGCCACTAAATTATGTTATGTCTGTGTGTAGGTACTATGTTCAGCAAAGCAAATTTTGAATTATATAAATAAAAATCTAAATGTTCGTTCAAAATCTTAAAATTCCCGAAAGTTTTTCATAGTTTGCTTTGAAATTTTGACGCAACGTTGCATTCGAATATGTGCATGTTTTTATATACCTGTGTATGTTCACACCTGTGACAGGTAAAAAAAAAAAAAGATAAAAATAAAGATAGGTGAAAGTATATATAAATTAATGTTTGTGTGTTCAACATCTGTTATACAAAGATAAAGATAGGAATATATAGATAGATGTATAGAGAGATATATAGATGTATTATATAGAGAGCTATAGGGAACGTGATGTACAGGAACATAAAGAGATATAATCAGGGATATAATATATAGATATCTAGAGATGTAGAGATATAGGCTGTATCCGAATACTGGCCTAATAGCCACTAAAAGTGCATCGTAGTGGATGCGGCCATCTTTGTGTTGAATCCGAATTATCACAAGGGATGCCGATGCATCCCTTCACGCATCCACTAATTCGAGATTTCTAGGGATGCGACACTCGCATCCACTAACGCGTCCCTACATCCATTAACTTCGTAATCGGGTTTTATTTTGTTTGTGTATAATATTACTTCAGATTTTCAGCATAAGATTTGTTTAAAACATTATAAGTGAAAGTGATAACTTAAGCAGAAACAAATGAAGACGTTAATAAATATAATAAAAATACGAATTTAAACTTAAAGGATAATTCAAAACTCATAAGTATTTTTAAAGTTTACAATTTATAAAATGTATATTATTTGGATCGCTAACATGTATAACATACACGTTACGTTATTTTTTAATTGGTAGGTATTTATTATTTATGTTTTTCTAGAATATTCGTAGATATCCCTACACAAAATGGCAGCGTGAACATTAGTACGACCGACAGTCCACAGGTGGTGCTAGCAGTAAAAGTATTCGGGTACTATCCATCCATTAGAAATGCGTCCTCTACGTTGTGGCCGCATTTGCTAAGGGATGTAGGGATGTGTGTGCTAAGGACACATCGCTATGTATTCGGATACAGCCATAGATTAGGGAGCTATAGATGGATTTATATATATATACAGAGTAATATAACCAGTATGGCATCATTGTTCTCCTAACTCGGTCGTTGAACTAGGATATTCGTGCAGTGCTGGCGGGACGGAGATGCGAGGCGGGGACGGGTGTTGCAGGCAGTGCAGGACTACATGCACGCGCAGCGGGTGCTGCGCAGGTACAGCGACATGCCGTCCTTCCAGGGCATCCAGCAGGACTGCGAGGCCATCGTGGCGGAGCTCAAGGCCCGGCTGTACCGCCAGTTCCAGGGCGAGGAGGTGCGTGCGTCGTCGTCCCCCCTCCCACTCCCCGGGCGAGACGCCGTCACCGGTAGCGGATCCAGAGGGCACGGGGGGCTAAGGGTCTCAAGGGCCCCCTCCGAAAGCATCTGGGTCCAGGGGCGTAGCCCGGAGGGGGGGGGGGGGGGGGGGATAGGTGTTCAACCCCCCCCCCCCCCCCCCCTAGCATCAAATCTTTAATTAATTTCTTATTCATCACTCAAATAAAATTTCATATTAAAATTAATAAAATTTTTACCATTACAATATTTAAGTTTAAGTACCGAAAACTGCTAAAATAGAACTAATTTACACCTTAAAATCTAAATTTTTACTGGGGGAGGATGCCCGGACCCCCCTACCCTCTTTAATACGGGGAAAAGGGGGGGGGGGAACTTGCTTCTTAACACCCCCCATACACAAATCCTGGCTACGCCACTGTCTGGGTCCACTATTGTTTTAGTGTTTGCCTTGATAAAGCCTAGCCTCAGCTGGGTCAAGGCCCCTCCTCCCGAACCAAAATCATGGATCCGCCACCGTCCGTCACCGGACGTTCCATGTTTATTTTCTGCATTTAAAAAATTATTTAAGGACACGAGAGAAACACCTAACACGGCAAGGGCTGTCAGTGAATCGGGTGAGTCGATCCTGAAAAAGTTGAACCACGGGCTCTGAGGTAATGTTAAGTGTTTCTCTCGTGTCCTTAAATAATTTTTTAAATGCAGAAAATAAACATCCAAACGTCTGGTGACCGAATGCACGCGGTCACAGTGTTTTGTCAGTATCGCACAGAAAAGATATTTAACAATCTCGGGAGGATGTTACGGTATTGACCTAAATGTAATGCTATGGTTTCTATCAAAACTGTGGAAACTAGAAATGGGGTCCTGTTATAATCGCAAACTTGTATCTTGCCACTGGTAATAGCTGAGTTGAAGAACTACCCGCTCTGCCTGTGAACTGCGTTACTTGTGCCACTTTAGTCCGGGGCTTCCTGCACCTCTGCACAGGCGTGAGGATGAGAGATGCAGGGGGGAGGAGAGGGAGCACTGGGTTCTCTCTGCTCTTCTCTGTGGCTGCTGGGGACCAGACCACCCTATATCGCCACAGTCTCTGCTTTCTGAACAGCTGCCGTTTTTGAACTAATGTCATAAAAAAACTTTTATTTCTAACTGCAGCTAGGTGTTCAAAAGAGACTTTACTGATGAAAGTAGCACCAGAAAGGGTCTAGGAAATACCAAATTCAATAATTTAAGTAACTTTCATGTGCTATGTACTTGAATTGCAATTTCCAATCCATAGTCTTTTTTATAAACTCATAATCAAAATGTTTGGCGTCTCGTTATATTCAGAGTCGCATTATTTTCTTGTTGATATGGCATTTACCTCCAGCCTGCCGATTCAAATATTTGGATAAATAATTTAAAATTTGAGTTTTAGCGAAGTAAATTGAACACTCAAGGTTGATAAGACTAATCACCGTCTGATGCTAAATCATTAGCAGCCAATGGTTGCTTGGGAGCCATATTTGTTTTTTCGCACTGGAAGGAAATAACTGCATGACGGCTAAATAAATTAGAATCAAAGTTTCATTTTGCAAATCATACTTTTCAACTTGATTAGATGTGAACTCTGATTATGTGGTTGATTGCGATGGAACTGAAATAACACCGCGAAGCACGATATCAATACACAATATAACACAGAAATGCAAGTTAATAGACAGTAACAAAAAAAAATTTGAAATCAGTCAGCAGTTTGACAAAACGTAACTCAAATTGCAAGAATTTTATCTTTTGTGATGCTAAATACATTGCATGTACATAATTTATTCAGCGTGATTTTCGTACGAAAGTGTATGAGCTAAATGGATTGGAAAAAATATTAATATTACATTGTTTGATCTTACATCTGTTATTATTTTCACATTAATGACATTGGCACATTTATCAAACACACACAAAATTTGTTGATTTATTTTTTATTTTACTGGGTGGTTCCATTCTAGATATGCAAGTGTGCAAATAATGCTGCGTCATTTCTACCTCTCCCCTGTTGTTTCTTCCTCTACCCTTTCCCCACCATGTACCTAACTATTCCCTCCTCTCTCGGTTCCCCCACCACGTACCTAACTATTCCCCTCATGCGATCGGAATTTTCGTAAAGCTCGAAAATTGTGGCCCCCCCCCCTCAGCAAAGAAGTTTCTTTTTTAAAAAAAAAAATTCAGGCAGAAAGATTTTTTTTAAATTTGTAGTCGTAGTGGTAGTCAGGCCATGGGCGTCGCAAGGATATATTTGTTGGGGGGGACTGTAATTGATTTAGTTGTAAAAAAAAAATGGGGGGTCCAGGGGTCCTCCCCCGGGAAAATTTGGGGTTTGAAGTTGCAAAAAGGTGGTTTTTAGGCATTTTTCTAGGCATTTTTCTTTCCTAAATATTCTAATTATAGTTGGTTGCAATATATGATTTATTTTTCAATAAAAAATATTTTCAGAGAACAAATTTGTAAAAACACAGTGCCCACACATTACCACGATTGGACTAAATGCACCATGCGCAACATATGGGTTATATCACATAAATCATATTTTTAATATAACTACGAAATTAAATATATTATTGGAGGGGACGAAATGGTTAGACTCTTATTATTTGGGGGGGGGGGGTATGCCCCCCCCCCTCCTTGGTTGCGACGCCCGTGGTCGCGGGCTGAGAGAGGGGGAATGGTGTGTTTGCAGGCGACGCCCGCGGAACTGGCCCAGGCGGTGGACCTCTTGCTGCAGCTGCGGGAGCCTGCGCCCGAGCTGTGCTCCCGGTTCCTGCTGCACGCCGACGGCCGCCTCGCGGGGCAGCTGTCCCTGCTGGGCGCGGCCGAGGACCAGGTGGGTTGGCCCTCATGAGCAGGGGCGTAGCCAGGGGGTTAGGTGTTCAACCCCCACCCCCCACCCGCTAGCACCAAATCATTAATTAATTTCTTATTAATCACTCAAACAAATTTCATATTAAAAAATTAATAAAAAAATTTACCATTACAATATTTTAATTTAAGTACCGAAAACTGCTAAAATAGCACTATTTTACACCTTAAAATCCAAATTTTCCCGGGGGGAGGGGGGGGGACCCCTAGACCCCGCCACCGCTTCAATACGGGGTGGGGGGGGGACCATGCTTCTTAACACACACCCCCATACACAAATCCTGGCTACACCACTGCTCATGAGTACCTCGAATGTACAGATTAGGTCTCCCTAGGGTCAACGAAACAATGCACAAGGAACAAACGATATCAAAGTATGGCGTGGAAACGTTTAAAACTTAAAATGTTTGTTTCACAAGCCCAGTTTCTTGAATCAGTACGTACTTTTACGGTTTTTTACTTAGGTAATTTGTACGGAAAATAATCTACATTTCGGTTGTACGGAAATTCTGAATATCTTACGGTTTTCAGGCTCACAATTTATTTCGGCCCTTTTAAGAGACGAGAATGAAAGGGTGAGGGAAATGGGAGTACTCCGAGGAAACGCACAGAATCGCTGCGACATCCGCCACGTTTCCCGCTTGCAAAACTGATCCGGGGAATCGAACCCGGGATTCTCCGCGTCAGGAGGCGAGTGGTGTGGCCGCTCAGCCACCAGTCCTACGTCTGTAGTTGATGTAGTCTGAACAGCGGGGCGGAATTATTTTCTCCGGACCGACCGACGTTTCGTGTCGCCCGTTGCGTTGGCTGCTCGCAGGACATCATGGAGTTTGTGGACCGGGGCAGCAACGGCTTCCTCAGCGACCTGTGCCTGGTCGTGGCCTCCTACACGGACATGTTCGTGAACCGCCCTCGCGACGGGGACTCGGAGGAAAGGTCAGAGCACGCATGAAAAAAAAAACTACAGGCTGTTTACATGCCACAGTTTCACGTCACACGATCATCCACCGAGATTTAAGTAGCATGGAGACAGGAACCGAAGGATGTATTGGCTTTGACTTTGTGTAATTTTGATTTTCAAAAATTTGGCTCCGTTAATTCATAATGTGTTGGAATGCTGAAATTTAATAGTGACTTGACTGCTACAAACGGTTTCCTCCAGTGAAGTTATCGGCGTTTTTTAATCGCATTCATTCCTTTGGAATCGCTCCAACTGTAACTGAATAAACATTATTAATTTAGCTAAATCTCTTTTTTATTAAATATCTCGGTGTCGTTCTAGACTCCAAATTATTTTTTTTCAAGGACAAGGTTCTGTCAGTAAACTTAACATTTTAAACAAGACAATAAAATATTTGCATATTGTAACATGCATGCAGAATGGGGAAAGAAAAAAAAATGGGGAGGGGAGGGGTAGGAAAGAAATAATTTAATAATACAGTATCCTGTGTGACTGTGTGTGTGTTTGCGCCCCTCCGGCAGCGACGAGGCAGCGTCGGCCGCCGTCTCGCAGCTGGGCCCGTTCGTGCTGGCCAACATGGAGCGGTACCTGGAGCTGGTGCAGGCGCGGGTCGACGGGGAGCCAGAGGGGGGGGACACGGCCGTGCTGGTCCGCGCCCTCGACCGCTTCCACCGCCGCCTGCAGGCCATGAGCACCCTGTTCTCCGACGCCGACTTCGCCAGGTGCGCGATCGGGGGCCCGTGTCGGGTCGGCGCTGCTCAGTTCCTTGGGGCTCCCTCTGCCTTCTGTTTGACTGTGCTGGTCCATCCAAAAAAAAAAAAAAAAAAAGTCTTCCAGCTTTCCGAGTTGTTCGAACAACATTTTTATCATTCCCGGTTTATTTGATGTAAGCTTTTGGACATACGCCATTGCTAGTTCTTAGCAATGGCGTATGTCCAAAAGCTTACATCAAGTCATGCACTCCCATTTCACAAATCTATCAAAGATAATATTCCTGGTTTATGAGAGAAGTGATTTATTTTTTTCCATCGATGTTTAGTTCCGCGAACGTCCGTGTCAGTCGAGGACGGGCGGTAGGTGGTTGGTCGATGCCTCGGTGTGCAGGACGGGGACGGAAGTGGTGCTCCGCGCGGGCCGGCGCCAGTGCCGCGGCCGCCTGCAGGCGCTGAAGCTGCACTTCGCCGGGACCCTGGCGCGGGCGAGGCAGGCGCTGGCCGCCCCCCGCCCCCCCGCCACCCAAGCCGGCCGGGAGGGCGACGGCTCCGGGGGCGGCCAGCTGCTGCCGGAGCTGCTCGCCTCGCTGGTGCTGTCCACCGTCGAGAAGGTCAAGGGCGTGCTGCAGGACCTGCTGGTGAGCGCTCGCTCCTTCCCCTCTCTCTCGATCTCTCTCTCCCGCTGTCTGTCTCTGCGTCTTGTTCTCTCTCCCGCTGTCTATCTCAGCACTCGCTCCTTCCTCTCTCCCTTCTCTTTCTCTTGTTCTCTCTCTCCCACTCTCTGTCTCAGTGCTCGCTCCTTCCTCTCTCTCTCTCCCACTGTCTGTCTCTGTGTCTTGTCCTCTCTCTCCCGCTGTCTGTCTCAGCACTCGCTCCTTCCTCTCTCCCTTCTCTTTCTCTTGTTCTCTCTCTCCCACTCTCTGTCTCAGTGCTCGCTCCTTCCTCTCTCTCTCTCCCACTGTCTGTCTCTGTGTCTTGTCCTCTCTCTCCCGCTGTCTATCTCAGCACTCGCTCCTTCCTCTCTCCCTTCTCTTTCTCTTGTTCTCTCTCTCCCACTCTCTGTCTCAGTGCTCGCTCCTTCCTCTCTCTCTCTCCCACTGTCTGTCTCTGTGTCTTGTCCTCTCTCTCCCGCTGTCTATCTCAGCACTCGCTCCTTCCTCTCTCCCTTCTCTTTCTCTTGTTCTCTCTCTCCCACTCTCTGTCTCAGTGCTCGCTCCTTCCTCTCTCTCTCTCCCACTGTCTGTCTCTGTGTCTTGTCCTCTCTCTCCCGCTGTCTATCTCAGCACTCGCTCCTTCCTCTCTCCCTTCTCTTTCTCTTGTTCTCTCTCTCCCACTCTCTGTCTCAGTGCTCGCTCCTTCCTCTCTCTCTCTCCCACTGTCTGTCTCTGTGTCTTGTCCTCTCTCTCCCGCTGTCTGTCTCAGCACTCGCTCCTTCCTCTCTCCCTTCTCTTTCTCTCTCTCTCCCACTCTCTGTCTCAGTGCTCGCTCCTTCCTCTCTCTCTCTCCCACTGTCTGTCTCTGTGTCTTGTCCTCTCTCTCCCGCTGTCTGTCTCAGCACTCGCTCCTTCCTCTCTCCCTTCTCTTTCTCTTGTTCTCTCTCTCCCACTCTCTGTCTCAGTGCTCGCTCCTTCCTCTCTCTCTCTCCCACTGTCTGTCTCTGTGTCTTGTCCTCTCTCTCCCGCTGTCTGTCTCAGCACTCGCTCCTTCCTCTCTCCCTTCTCTTTCTCTTGTTCTCTCTCTCCCACTCTCTGTCTCAGCACTCGCTCCTTCCTCTCTCTCGTTCTCTCTCTCCCGCTGTCTGTCTCTGCGTCTTGTTCACTCTCCCAAGGTCTATCTCTGTTTCTCATGTTCGTCCAGTCTCTCTCATTCTCTAGTTCTCTCTCTTTCTCTCAATATCTTTCTTTTCTCTCCCTGGTAGGCTTCTGCAAAATCTGTTTTTTTTTTTTTTTTAATTTAAATTTTATTTAAAATTAAATATCAAATTATTCACGAATAGCTAATATTTTACGAATCAAATTAAAAAAAAAAACAGCTTAACAATTCTTTACGCTTTACGGACGCATAATATAGTACGATAATATATATGTGTGTGTGTCTGTAACCACAATGTGGTGCAAAATGAGGAATGGGAAAAAAAAAAGGGTATGTGTTCGTATGTACGCACATTCATACTTATACACTCTTGGAATAATAAAAAAATAACTTTAATTTTACATGTAAATAATTAATGTAATTAAGATAATAAAATCACTGTAGTGATAGTATAAATATGATAAAGTATTAATTCAGCAAATTAAAAGTTTTCAGTATTAATATTGTGGTATAACTTGTTTTATAAAATGCAATATTGAAGAAAAAAAAAATTGTTTAATGTTTGTAATGTTTGAACTTATTAAGTAATTAACTGATTGGGCCCTATGTATAACATATATCAGTAAGAATTTTAAAATAACTATGCATAAAATTAATACTGAGCATTTATAAAAGCACACAAAATGCCTTCTACTGATAATGTCAAGTAAAAAACTTTGTTCAAATAACACACAACACAAACAAGAATTTAAAATATTTTAATGATCGATCCTTAGATTTCCAATGTTTTAAAGATTTGCAACAAACGCAAAGCTTCACATCAGATGTAAAGCTTTGCAACACATCCAAAGGTTCAAATAAAACAAATATAATAATTTTGTGGTGAAGTCAAATCAAATATTAAAAAAAGAGATTCATTCAATTCACTTAGTCGAAGCTTTGCACAGGTCTTCTTAAGAATCATCCAACAGCTTAAAAATGTGTTTTAAAATATTATATTTTTAAAAAAAATTATTCTGGGAGAGGATTTTTGGACCCCTTGTGTTCCTTCGGGTTGTTCGTTTCACCCTGTACACCCTAGAAGCATGCCTATCCGAAGTACAGTCAAACCTCTCTGAAACGACCCCTCACGGTTCCCAGGAATAGGGTCGGAATAGAGGGGGGGTCGTAATAGATGTTTTCCGAAATTTTCAGTTGATTTCAACCCCCCCCCCCCCCCCCCCAACCCCTTTTCCCAAACCGCTACTCGCTAAGAAACCAGCCATACAATGGCAGGATGCTGTCACTCACAATGCTAGACGGCTGTGCTTTAAACCTTCATGACAAGTCCGTCGCCCTACAGGCCACCTCTAAAGAAAATATGTCAATAGACAGTTTATTTTTACTGGTTAGATTACATGTACGATTTCTTGCTTGCCGTAGTTAAATACACTAGAACCCCGATGTCACGAACCCCGGATTTAACGAAGCAGTGATTTTACGAATACATTCTCGAGAACCGTCAAAAAATTGGACATTTTGACCAAAATGTGAAAATCAGAAGAAAAAAAATTTAAAACAAAACAAAATGAAAGATTATTAAAATCTGTTAACTTTAACACACAGCGTATTTTTTGTGTCGGCTTTAATATTTCCAATAATGTTCATGTGAGAATAACAAAAAAATAATGGGACATTTCCTTTAAAAATACGGCAGCAGTAGCTTGTGCAACGTAAGTGGGAGCGCGGGAATATCGTCTAGACAGGCTGGCGGCAGCACAGGCGGCGGATGCATGACGTCATACGGCTTACCTCTCCTTCCCTTGTCTAGACTTCAAGGTTCATCCCTCCCAGGCATACAAACCATCGTGTCTCTCTCCCCCTCCTACTTCAACGTCCTTTGGCATGTGAAACTGTCAACATCCTTCCTCACCTTCACCAAACTGTGTGCGACTAAAGCCAGGTTTGTATAGTCCAGTTCTGGTAAAATGAAAAATTTTTAAGGGCCCCCGCGACAGCCATTTACCGTTAATTGTTTTGATACAAATTGTTTGTTAGTTACACAACATTATTTCTGAAGGAAAATCACTGAAACTTCAAAATTTATTTAATGGAAAAATTTAGCAGGGCCGTAAAAGTATTCATTTTTGCCGCAAATGAACTTTACTCGCCCTTCCTGCCGGACAACATTCTCGGCGCGTGACGCATGGCAACTACAGTCGTGTGCCGCGCACAGCCACGAAAAACCTACGCAATTTCCAAACTATACTATATATCCGACTGGAGTCTGTTTACGAAAAGCATTTAAGAATTTGTTAATGGTTCTTTTGAGATAAAATGGCTAAAAGACATGTTTTCGAAGTTTTAGGTGTAAAAAACCCGTTACAAATTTCTTGAAAGTATCATAGGGAAATGCATTACACCTTTATCTTTATTTTTCCGCCATATAATGTTATGGTCACCGCTCAAATTTCACTGTTATCTGACGGGAACGAGATGACTGCGCGCCAGTTCAGAAGCCTTGCACTTAGAGGTTTTACCGCGCTAGAACTACCATTGAGCGTTGATCTTATCATCCCGCTTCACTAACACACACGCTGACCAGACGGCGCCCTAAAGCTGATTAGAGGAAGCATGTAGAAATGCAAGGCAGGAAATTTTTCCAGCTTATCAACCAGGACCCGGGCAAGTCTTGACTATTAAGCTTTTCACATTAAAATATAAGAGACTTGTATTGTGTAATTTCGGTGTTATTTAGCGGTTTTTCTTAAAAATCGCTTTTTTCGCATTTTCCATATAAATTCGCGGAAAATTTCGCGATTTCGCGATTCACCATATAATCGTGGCCCTAGTTATTGCTCGCGCGAGAGGAGAACGTGGAATGTTAGAAGAAAGATAAATGCGGGGTAGACAGACGGCAGCCAGTGTGTTTCCTGCGCGGGGAATAAGTGGCGTAGCCTTTTTTTTTATGCTGGGTGAAGCGACCTTTTTCTATCAACCCACGGGAAAAATTAATTGCTTGAGCTGTCAAAATAAACATCGCTGCGGCAGTTAAAACAAGTCGAGGCGGGCGTGCATCCAGTCGGTCGCTGTGTATTGTCAACCGATAGTAATCAAAATCAAGAGAAATCCAGCAGGTAGCTTTGCCTTAACTGCGTACCACACTAGACACTCGCAATAAGCTAAACGTAAACACGTTGCCACAAAAACCTTTATCTGCACCCTGCCGACAAAGGGACGTGGAATGGGGGTTGTTAAGCGCTGACAGCGGTCGACAGGAAGCACTCGGCAAGAGAAACGCAACAACACGTTACTCACCACAAGAAACTTATTTTCTGTCTGTTTATCTTCGGATTTTCGGCAATTTTTTCACGGTTCCTCGAAATCGGGTTGTAATAGAGAGGTGGTCGCAATAAATGGGGTCGCAACAAAAAGGTTTTACTGTATATTCTGAAAGTAGTTCCCTTCAACCCAACATCTTTCACAAATCCTGGCTATGTCAAAGACGCCAAGCCCTAATGTGTTCATTCACTATTGCTAGAGACCTGAAAAATTCGCTGGTTCATTTCGTGTTATGCTAAAATTCAAATAATTATACCTTAGTGCTGCTTCTGTCATTGGTTCACTGTTAATCTGGAGGACTGAGTGCCAATTAGAGACCCCTCACTCATAGAAGTGTCGAATCACAGGCCGCCCAGTCGAGACGACTCACAAGTCAGCAGCCGACGAACAGTTGGTATTTGCCCGAGTGGTGTAGAGGATATTGGAGTCTGTCCTGGAGGTCACTGAACCCCGCAAATTTTTCTGGTCTCTAACTACTGGTTGTCGGGGTGCGCAGCTGTTTGCGCAGCCAGACCTGACGTTCGGGCTGAAGCCGCACTTCCGGGAGAGGTTCTGCGTGGAGCACGTGCGGGAGGAGCTGGTGGTGGGGTTCCTGCACCACCTGACGGCGACGGCCCGGGGCTTCTGTGGCGCGGGCGACAGCAAGGTGCCGCCCATCCTGCTGCTGCTGCTGTCCAAGGTGTGCCTCGAGCTGCAGGCCTCCAGCGTCCAGTACCTGGTGAGTCCTCCGGCTGTCAGTACCTGACGAGTCTTGCACCCTGTTCCTGGTGAGTTCTTGAGAGATGTTGTCTTCGACATCCAGTACCTGGTGAGACCTCCAGCAGTACAAGTCTTGCACTCTGTTCCTGGTGAGTTCTTGAGAGATGTTGCCTTCAACATCCAGTACCTGGTGAGTCCTCCAGCATCGAAGGACAAGTCTTTCAAAATATTGCATACACATCCAGCACCTGGTGATTCCTTTGACATAGTTTCTCAAGTGTTCTTTAGCAGATTATTTATAATAAGGAGTGTTCAATTTTTTCCTCTTGATACCTTCAGAATTAATTAATTGGTGATTCCTCTAGCATTGTTCATCCAGCATCCAACAACTGATGAGTCTGTCACCACTTGGTGAGTTTTTGTATTCCAATGCATTATCATACTTCTGCTAACTTCCCTATCCAGCAGTTCGTGAATCGTCAAGCGCAGTACTTCCATTATCCAGTACCTGATGCCAGCAGGATTGCATTTTAATTTGCCTTGCTTGTGCTGATGATCAGAGACTTAAAAATAATAATAATTTTTAAAATTAACAGCACATTTCTCACTTTTGAAAAGTCCAGTTTTACCCCATCAAGAAATGGGACCTGGATCATTATGGTAGGAGGTGAGATCTGACTACTTGGACATTGTGGTCATCCGCATTACATTAAAGATCCAGAGCTCTTCCTACGTAGGCACACACACGGTGTGCGGTGTTTCAGAAAAACCATGCAACTTGAAAATTGCTCATGATATCTGAGTGGTATCTGTTTACGAAAACCATGTAAACATACCCTGAGGGGGATGGGTAGTTCTGTTTCCGTATTTCACTTTTACTTCAGAAGAGTGAAAATGGCTAAGAAATGTTTTTTCAGGATAATATTTAGGCATGAAACACCTGTTACAGATTCTCGAAAGCACTCAAGGGATTTGCATTACATCTTGACTTGATCTTCATTTCTCTGTCATATAATGTAATGGTTACCATTCAGATCTCAATAGTCCACAGCCTTGCGCCTGGAGGCGATACTGCGTTAAAAGCACCAGCGAGCATTGCACTTATCATCCACCTCGCTAAACGTTCGTGTCGTGATATTCATACAAGAAAATTTCTCCAGATGTTAAACTGTTCAAGCATTGTATTTTGTAATTTTGTGTTCCGTAGAAATTTTTTTCCCGCCATGCTAATTTTTACTTGTTTTTAAAAAAGTTACGAAAATTTTTGTAATCACAATTTCTGCCTAGCTACGTATATCACAGCCACACGAGTTCGTGTTCGGTGGATTCCTGCAGCATTTTCGAAATATTTCTTCACGTGCAGTGAAGGGGTGGGGGGGGGAGGGTGTTTGTTCACCAACAATATGGCGCGCATAATTCCAAACACCACCAATGATTGCACTCTTTTACTCGGATTGCACTGCAACGACATGACAAACTTTTTTTTACTAACATTAGGTATAACAACGACAAAACGACTGATTTTAGATAGAAAACACGTCACTTCCGGGGCGCCAGGTGGACCACCTGTTAAAAACCGAAAAGTCCCCAACTTTCGGGCAGGCTGGCCAATGTGACAGTTTTGTTTATTTCTTCAGGCACTGCACTGTTTGCACTGAACAGGGGTGGGGGGTGATGAGCCTCGGCGAGTGAGCGCGCGGTGCCGGTGTGTTTGGCGCAGCTGCGGCAGACGGACGAGTGGTTCGGCATTGAGGACCAGCACGGCACGGGCGTGCTGACCGGAGAGGAGGAGATCTGCGCCGGCATGCGCGCCGCCGCGCAGGAGCTGCTCAACTGCTACGTCCGGACGCAGGGACTCGGCGTGTCCCAGGTGAGGGCCCCACTTTCCCCGCCCGTGCCAGCACTTTCGAAATTCGCCCTTGGGGAAATAAATCGATGCTCACGAATTGGGACCGAAATAACTTTTTCGCACTCTGGTTTAAAACCCGTTTAGGTTATCAGCTTAATTAAAGTCAAGTTCAGTATTGTCGCTCTTCTCCTTGATGGTTGGGCCTGAAGCTGAAAATACCTGTGTGCACTCAACATGTGTCCCGGCTGAATCAATTATTAAAAGTAATAATTAGCGTCTTTCACGTGTGAGGGGGGGATGAGAAGAAAGTAAACATTAAAAATAAATTGAATAAAATCAAGTGTAGTGTATAAGTGTGTTGATTGCTGCCAAACACGAAAGGCTATGTGTTATTATGATTTATCAATTTAAACTGTTTGACAGGCCTGAAATAAAGACACAACTTAATGCTCATTGAATTATTTGTTTCGTTAACTAAGGCCCTTTGACTGTTGCCAAATTTTCTTCATAAAGTTACTTATATTTAAGCACACTGACTGGTGTATCTTTATTGTAATTTTACTCTTGCATTAGGACATCAGATATAGGATCTGATTGTAGCAACACCAGATTCAATGTGTACGATCCTGTGTTGGATAATACACCAAACTATAATAATGTGAAATCAATATGATGATTCACTACACTAGGTTGGAATTTCAGACTCTCAGGTAATCGGCAAGGTAGGAATTCAGTGGCTCAGGACCTCCAGGTTGTAAGCACAGTCTGGTGCTGGCTGAAAAGACACCATTCGGAAGCTACGATGGTAGCTATCGTATGTGTTGATTCATCTGCTTTTGTTAGTCCTCGGGAGCTGTAAAGTTTTAAGACTTTAATGCTCTCACCAAAGATGACAAAATCGGCATCAGCAACTGAAGAATATTGGCACCTCGACCAATTATGCGGGCTATACGAACGAATCTCGCGTGACGCGGAAGCTTAGTCACTGCACGGTGTTCAGGCCTGTGTCTAGCAAGAGAAATATTGCCAACATCCTGAAAAAAAGATTCTTTCAGATGACAAAACTACCACTTGTGGTCATCATGGAAGTCTTCCTCTGATCCATGCAGGTTTCCAGGGACCCAGAATTGCCCCACATGCAGATGACGCCATCAAGGATGAATTTGCTGCTCATCATTCTCATACTCCCTAATGCTTCCCTTTAAATTTCGTTCCAACACCAAAGAGCAAGCATGCCGAGACAAATACCGGATGACGTGCAAACCAACTGTAGTAGATATTATATTCCTATATGTATCAAGGAAAAATAGATTATGTGTATTAACGTAGGTTAATATAAAAATTTAATCATAAGAATAAATATATGAAATAACTGTGCATAAGGAAATCAATAGAAGAGCAAAAATTAAATGAACTAACTGTGATGTGATGTATTGTTACTCCTGATCTGACTGTCCCAATATACCGTATTGGCCCGAATATAAGGCGACCCCGAATATAAGGCGACCCCGAATATAAGGCGACCCCGAATATAAGGCGACCCCGAATATAAGGCGACCTGCAGTTTCAGGAGGCCAAACAAATGTAAAAGTAATTTTTGGTAGAAATTAATGTGAAAATTCATTAGACATACATTTTGTGTTGATAAATCGTTTTTGAATTTATGTATAACAATTAATTTATATTTATCACATTACTTATTTAAAATAAGTTTGAATGGCCTACCCTAAAAGTCAAAAGAAAACAATTAGAAAATATTTACATTTTTAAGTATTACACTATAAATTTTTTCGTATGTTTACTCTAATGAAGCTGCATAATTGTCATCTTCAGAGCTGTTTATTTGTCTAGACCTCGTTCCCCGCCATTCCACTGATGTGTGATTGTTCATTTTTCACAGTTTACTGTATCTACGAATTTAAAATTTTTACAATGGCTATTAATCACTCTTAAAATACAGCAATTAACTTTCCGTTTGACTTAAGCTACGTATTACCACAGAACAAGGCGTATTACTATTTTGTAGTGTGTTAAACGTAAAAAAAGCAAACAAAGAATGCATCTTGCCGGAACAAAACAAGTGGCTAGCTGACATGATGAAGCATACGGCCAAGAATAACTTCGGTTACGTGACCGCGTATATTTGTCCATATTACTCTCTGACAGAGAGAGTCTGTTCTATGAATTTGAAAGAATAATCTATTATAATTATGAAAGGTTTTTACATAAATAAGGAGTGGATTATTAAAATAGCTTTTGAAGCAACGTACCAAATTCCTGTTAATATGGCGTCTTCGTGCGTGTTCGGCAATGTTCGTTTTACAACAAAGAAATATTGTGGAAAGACAGTTGGCAGCCGTGAATTTCCAAACATTACATCCGAAATGTTTGTAAACGTAAACAATCGTTCTGAAAATAACTGTGATATTTTAGTACAAATATTTCCGTTAAAAATCTGAAGATAAATTACCGTAAATATTAACACGCGGTTGTACACAAAGTACAAATATGAATTGTGAAATAAAAGGTTGCCATTTTGAGATGCTTCAACTTCAAACAATTGTGAATTACTGCAATATTAGGTGGATTTATCGTTTTTCTCCGTGTGAGGTAACAAAGTTTTAGTTAATATAAAAAATCGTGAACGTTTTGTTAAACAATGTTTCTACTGTAGCTTTCAGCTTGGAACTAATGTTTGCGGTTCTGGCGTCTTGGGTGCGAAAATAAGGCGACTTCCAATTTTTGCATCTCTCGTTTATGTAAAAATGGTCGCCTTATATTCGGACCAATACGGTATCTGATTTTACATAATTTTCTCAATAAAACAATCGATACATTTTTAACTTTAAACAAATACAAACAAGTACAGCATGTAGGGTAGATACCACTTTATGGGGAGTTGTGATAGCACCGGACTGTGTGTCAGTAACCAGTGGCGTAGCCAGGGGGGGAGGGGGGGGTTAGGGGTTCAAACCCCCCCTTTCCCCCCTTAGCACCAAATCTTTAATTAATTTCTTATTCATCACTCAAACAAATTTCATATTAAAAAATTAATAAAAATTTTACCATTGCAATATTTAAATTGAAGTACCGAAAACTGCTAAAATAGCCCTTTTCTACACCTTAAAATCCAAATTTTCCCGGGGGAAAACCCCTCAGACCCTCCCGCTTTAATGCCGTGGGGGGGGGGGGGAGGGGGAGGCCGGCCATGCTTCTTAACACCCCCCATACACAAATCTTGGTTACACCACTGTCAGTAACCCATACATAACTGGCACGTCAGTAAAGGAAACGTAATCGTGTGAGTGCGTGAGCGTGTGTGCGGGGGCCCAGATGCTCCGCAAGTCGGTGGAGACGCGGGACTGGCTGCACAGCATCGAGCCGCGCACGGTGCGCGCGGTGATGAAGCGGGTGGTGGAGGACGTGGCGGCCCTCGACGGCCAGGTGGGGGCGCTGTACGAGGAGGGGCAGCGCACCGAGCACAGCTCCGACTCAAGCCGGCGCACGCACAGGTACGCACCGGTCCCTCGGGCGTTAGCGACCTTCCGGGAGTTTCTTGGCTTCTCGCCAGGGCCGGCGCGTCCACACAGACGAACTGGGCAACCGCCTAGGGGCGCCAAGTAGCTGGGGGCGGCGCAGCACGACACATAAAACAGCTGATACAATATGTTTAACAATTATTGAAACTACGTAGATGAAAATGGATTTTTGTAACAGTTTGGAATGTTCATATTGATATAAGTAATTATTTAAAGTCCACGCTGACCTGTTTATGATTTGTAATAAGTAAAAAAGTAACAAAATAAAATCACAAGCCTGCTTTACATTTGATTGTTAACAAAATCTTAGGCTTACGTGATGTATTTTGAGGCAGGGAAATTATTTTTTTTGGGAGTCCGGGGGGGAGGGGGGGGGGGAATTAAGGTTTTTCGCCTAGGGCGCCAATTTACCTTGCACCGGCCCTGGCTTTTCGTTATAGGTCTTGCGACGTTCCGGCAGTCATTGCAGCTGCCATCATCGGGCAACGACTGCCGGAACGTCGCAAGACAATTAGCTGACGCGGCCTGCGCCCAGAAGTCAAGAAAATGCAGACAATGACCGTGAAAGCCTGCCAATCCTTCCGAGAGTTTGCGGCGCCTCTCTCTGTCTCGTCTGGAGGATTCTGGGAACTCCCGGAGGCCTGACTGGGTGAAGCGGCATGACTTGGACATCATTGTTATCGCAGCTTCACGTTAAGTGGGGGATTCTGATTACCAGAGCCATCAATATAAACCAAGGATCGGAAAAATACCTTTTTTTTTAATGTACAATTTTTGAAACCCTACAATAAAAAAAACTAAAGACTGAAACATAACCATAGCCATTAATTAAACAATAATTTTTTTAACTACAATCATGTATTTTACAAGTGTATTTCAGCTTTGCTGAGAACAATATTCACAATTTGATTCGACTTCCCGAATATCTTAAAAATCTGGTTGTCATATTCGCTTTTGTTCAAAAAAACTGGTATTCCCACAGGCCTACCACTGCACACTCGAATAATTTACCAGGTGATAACATACCACACAAAGAATTTTTAGACGTCATGTTGATTTGCAAGATTGAGCTACTTCCATTCTGAACAGTGATAATAGTGTTACATGAGTAGAATGTTATTTTACATCTTTTTTAGTTGCGGCCCTGCATGATCACTACACGACAGCACTAAATTATGTTCAACTGAAATCTGCAACCTATAATTTGTTGAAATAAATTTTGAAGCAGAGACCATGTAACATATGTACAGGTATGTCACTTAAATTTAAAGATTCTCATTGGTTGTTTTTTTTATCTAACCTGTATTTATGGGCCTGAAAATTTTTATCGAGGACCTTATGATTTTTTAAATTTGAATGTTGGCAGGTCTGGATGTGTATTTTGTAATTTCCGTCAGTTGAACTGTGTCACCTGTCTTGCGTGCCGCGCCCTGTCGCGTGATTGGAACCTCGGTGACCCTCGCAGCGTGAGTGCGTCGCGCCACGCCTACCGCTCCAACTGGTCGTCGTACACGCCCAACCAGCTCAACGCCAGCCTGGCCACCAACATCCAGCGGCTGTTCTCCGAGCGCATCGAGATCTTCTCCGCCGTCGACTTCTCCAAGGTGTCCATCCTCACAGGCATCATCAAGATCAGTCTCAAGGCGAGTTTCTGTTCGTCTCTGTTCCAGGTCTTCATAGACGGATGCACCTTGCGAGAAAGTGTCATGAAGCTGGAGGACTGGTCAGGAAACAAACGGAAAAATTCCCGGGAAAAAAAAACAAAACAGTTACAGTTCTGGAAGTGACGAAACATCAATTCCCGGCAGCCATCTGCAAAAATTGCATTATTTTCTTGGCGCCTCACCTAAGTTCATAGTTACACATTAAATTTAAATATTTGGAGATTGTCTCCGTAATAAGTCATGTGTAAATTATGTCTTACAATGTTTAGGTTTCTACTTTCTAACATGAAAATCGGAAGATTCCTTTGAATGATAGATCTGTTTTGTACTAATCTATGATTTTTGTGCTCTCTTTCTCTCTCTCTCTCGCTCTTCTCTCTCTCTCTTCTCACTCCTCTCTCTTCTCTCTCCTCTCTCTTCTCTCTCCTCTCTCTTCTCTCTCCTCTCTCTTCTCTCTCCTCTCTCTATCCTCTCTCTCTCTCTCTCTCTGTGTGTGTGTGTGTATATATATATATATATATATATATACACTCCCACATATTCACCAACACACACACACACACAGCATTACATTATGTGCAGCCCACTACGTAGTTGAAAATAAATAGATTTTTTTTTTATCCTTCTGTAAAGTTACATGTTAATTAAGGCAGTATTGTTAGCTAAGCAGCAACGAAATCTTGCTTGTTGATCGAGAATGAGCGACAGTTGTCACGTTGCAGCACGCTGTTATGTTCTAGTTACCACCCAGGGTTCTCGTGGTTTACTTAACCTGAATGCAGAGTAATTGTCCCGCGTTGCGGTGGGAGTGTGTACCGAGTCTGGCTGTTGCAGGGGGGAGTCAACTCATGATTGGACAGCTGCCTTCGTACAGACTTCACATTGCGAGCTTAAGCGATGGTATCACTAGAGTCTGCGTTATTTTCACGCTAGTGTTTACCATGAAGTTTTCTATCCAGTAATATATTTAAAAAATAATGCAACATCAATACAGAACTTCTGTTTTATTTTTGTAGTCTCTTAAAATTGAAGTAGCAGTTGTGTTTAGCATTCAAAGTTGATATAGAAGTACTAGCTAGTATAGAACATATTTAATACTGACGTGTGTGGAAATAAATAAGAAAATAATGAGTAATTACTTTATTCCATTTCTATTTTACTGTCACAATACATATGTTGTTTTTTTCAAGTAATTAAGTTTTTTATTCTATAAGTGTGCAAACAAAAACTTTAATATTTCAAACCACAATTTTCTAAGCAAACACAAAGAAAATCATCTTGAAAACTTTCTGAATATGTAAAGTAGTTTTCGTATTCATCCATAATTAAAACCAAAAAAAATGGACTATATTCATAAAAAATTGACAGTTTAAGTAGTGTGTGGTGTGTGGCACTTAAATAGCATCTTGTGGGTGTACCTTTCAGTAATTTTTCCTATTTGCAGACTGTCTACTGACCACGAAAGTCATGGAACCGTTCCGAAATAAAAAGTAACAGTGCTGGAAATCATGAAACTAAAATTTGTAGCAACCTTTTGCTAACTTGCATTTTTTTTTTTTTTTTAAATTCCTTACTTCAGCTTATAGTTAATCACTAAATATAAATAGTTGGAAGACACAATGGCGGCGGCTTCAGGATGACTTTTCGTGAGGGGCTATATCGCACAAAGAAAGGTCGTAGTTGCAAAAAATGAAAGTGGTCAGATATTGGCCTTGGAATATTATAAACAAATTACAGGTTTACCTTAGTAGCTCCATGCAACTTTCAATGAGATAAAAGTTTAACATATGAAATTAAATATTTAAGTAAACATAAATATACACTAATCAATAAAATTGGTCTCGGGAGGGGCTATCGCCCCCCCCCCCCCCCCCCCCCCCTCTGGAGCCGCGCTGGGGAAGACATTACACTTTGTCAAATGTAAATTTGCTCTGCAAATAGTAGATCTATTTGGTATTATGTTTAATTGTGCTTGTGATATATAATAGTTTTGAAAAATTACTGAAATTGGTTCACCAGACACACTGATATAATCTTGCGTAACGAACGATACCAACCATTGCTGTGCCTAGCCGTTACAACGTAAGTAAAGCCTTCAGGCCTGAACGTGTGCCCTGCAGACATTCCTGGAGTGCGTGCGGCTGCGCACGTTCAGCAGGTACGGTCTGCAGCAGATACAAGTGGACACCCACTACCTGCAGCTCTACCTGTGGAGGTTCGTGGAGGATGAGAAGTGAGTACAGGGACGTTGCCCCTCCTTCTGCGGCCTCCATGCTTACTAGGAATGTTCTTGTTCTGATGCGGGAGGAGGGGGGGGGGGGAATTATTGTCTGGATATGCATTCTGAATATACCATATTCACCTGAAAATAAGACGAGAGTTTTTCATCGAAAGACCACCCAAAGTATCGGGGGGTCATCTTATAACTGGAGCAAACTACGTTTAAAAAAAATTTGTTTAATTGCAAAAATTGTTTTTGCTTTTTTTAATTTGCATTGAATAGAAGCATTACTAATGACGTTAAATATTTTTAATCCTCACAGAGATTCGGACAAGATTATAAAAAAAAAATTTTTGGACTAATTTTTTTCTCGGAGATTTAGTGCAGCGACGTGCTACTGAGGAAGGAAAGGAAAAAGGTAGGTACGTTAATAATTTTTCTTGGAACCTTCACTTGCATAATTGGGGGTCGATTACATTCAGGGTAGACTTATTTTCGGGTGAATACAGTACATTATTCGACATTCAGCCTGTTATCTCAACTAACAAATAGAAATTAAATAAAATTACGTTACTCAAAAAAAACTATTTCTCAAAAATTTAAGATTTTTTTTAAAATTTAATACGTTTAAGTATTACCAACTATTAGTAGCATTTTTTTACATTGTTAATTTTATCTGTGATGCTTATTTTGTGAGTGATAATTTCTTAACCCTGATTAAAATTTGTGTGTATTCAGATCAGTACATCACAAGTGTACGGCTTGATTTTTATTTTATTTTAAAAATCAAAGTAGAAGTGTAAAGAAGTCAGCAGAAAAGAGTTAAGCCTGCATTATGATGAAAACACTGTTATAGCGGCTTGGGAACGCAGTAAACAGACGAGGCGCGTGGACCCAAGCTGGTGGCTGCAGGGAAGCGGGAGCGGGATCTACACATAACTTAGAAACACACAACTTGGAACACTCGTATCTTAGAATTCTCTAAAAAAAAAAAAAATCCACGTAACTTAGAACTGTCATAAGTTATAACGATCATAACTCAGAAAAATACAACTTAGAATTTTTGTAACTTAGAAAATGATAACTTAGAACATACACAACTTAGAAATAACTTAGAAACATGCAATGCCAAACCACATAGCTTAGAAAACATACTTTAGAACTATAATAACTTAAAAACACAAAACTTAGATGCATACAATGCCAAACCACATAACTTAGAAAACACACTTTAGAACTATAATAACTTAAAAAAACAAAACTCAGAAACATACAATGCCAAACCACATAACTTAGAAAACACGATTTAGAACTACAATAACTTAAAAAAACACAAAACTTAGATACATACAATGCCAAACCACATGACTTAGAAAACACATCTTACAACTATCGCAACTTGGAAACGTGCATGACTTGGAAGACTGCATGCTGTGTGTTTGCGAGTTACGCCGGCAAGAGGGATGGAGGAATGGGGCGGCCTGACCTGGTGGCCGTGGTTGGTTCGCAGCCTGGTGCACTTCCTGCTGGACGAGATCCTGGGCAGCGCGGTGCACCGCTGCCTGGACCCCGTGCTCATGGAGCCCGGCGTCGTCGAGATCATCTGCGAGCGCGGCTGAGCCTCTCTCTCAATAAACACCTGTTTGAGAATACACGCTCGTCTGTCTTCTGTTCATTTCACTTCGCCCCGCTTCTAGTGGTTGTAGCACGTGCATGGTCGGGAGGGATTTGTCGGGACGTTCAGTAAAGCCAGTTGCAGTGTCGTTGCGAGAGAATAAGCAGAGAAGTATTCAGAGGGGGCAGACAGGGCTTATGGCCCAGGTGCCACACTGGGGGGGGGGGGGGGGGGGGGGCAAAACTGGCAGAGCAGAGGAATGTTTATGTACATATATATTTACTTTAATTTTGTATTGTTAGAACACACACAAAAAAGTTGGAGGGCAGATGAACTCAATTATTTGTATTGAAAGCTACATACATGTATGTATATCTTAAAAATATTTTAAAACTGGTATTTTTTGCGTACTATTTAACTTGCGATGTATTAAAAATTAAATAAATGGAAATAAGTTCAATAAAATTTACAACCCATGCATAACATTGATATTGAGCATTCTTGAAAACAAACCTGAGTGGCATTGATTTTTTTTTTTTTTTTTAACCAAACACTTTATTTTAGCAGAACATACAACACAAAAAAAAAATACGTATTTCATGAGTTACTCTTAGGCTTTATTGTTTTAAAGCTTCATAACAAACGCCTAGCTTCACATCAGATGCAAAGCTTTGCAATACAACCGAAGCTTCGAATTAAACGAATTGCAAATTTCATGGTGAAGTCAAATCAAATATTAAAAAGAGCTTCAATAGATTTTCTTAGTAGATGCTTTGCACAGGCTGGAGGCCCCAATGTCTTGAGCAACTATGCATAAGTGTGCATAAGTTCTTCCCTCCAATCCTTTTCTGGTGTTAAGCCTTTCGGAATAATATTTTTAATTTAGTGCTGGGATAGCTTCGGGAGAAGTATTAAAGATCAAACAAAGTACTTCAATTGGATTGCTGATATATTACGAACACTGCTGTTTCTTGGTTTTTTAAAATAAAAAGAAGGTTAAGTCTTGTCAGTTACTTGGGAAAGGAAGCCATATGGAACGTAGTGAAGCCCCTCCCAACTCCCCCCTGTGAAACTTAATCAGCATCTCAAGGGTCAAAAATAAAATAATGTACAAGAAATAAATGATGTTAACTGTGGTAATGAAACATTTAAACACTTAAAATGTTCACTTCATGAACTAAGTATCCCGAATCAATACAGTAATGGATCTTTTAGAGTTTCGAATGTTGAATTTTCTACGTTTATTCCTGGTAATTATCGTCGAATCTTTTTTTCCTCGTTCCAACTATTAAAGATTTGATGGTGTTGCAGGATTTGAGAATATTATTGAGCCAATAATAAACTTTTTTTTTCCCCTTCTTTTTTTAAGAAGCTCAGGAGAGTGCTATGCTGCATCGCCATGACGGGGGGTCATGCTGTGACCTTGTGTGTTGGTCGGCCTCAGTTAGAGAGGAGCTGTGTGGCGGTGCAGAAGCTGCAAACAGGATCCGACAGATGCCAGGGTCCCTGCCCGAGAGCCTTCCGCCGCCGCCGTCGTCGTTGACACACTTGTGGGGCACAATGGGCGACATGTGGCCGAGTGTGTTCGGAAGGAAACGTGGCGGAAAAACAGCGGCATTGTCGCCCCCGTGTGTTGTCCTCCCCCCTTCCCTCTGTCGGCGCCGTTCACTTGCGGAGGCACGTAGCAGATACCGCCTGCGTGCAGAGGCAGCAGCAAGTTTTGATCACGCAGGAGGAAAAAAAAAATTTTTTTGCAGAGATATTTTTGCATTCTCAGGGGGGGATTATTTATGCCGTGACTTGCCAACAATTGGGATAGATAGTTAAAGATTAGAATTATATCAAAAATATGGACCTAACCATGATGGCAGAGCCTAATCCCCAATGCATTGAAAAGTGATATATTTTAATTTTTTGATCATTAATTAATTTAGTAAAAATTTTCTACTACTGAATATATCTATCTCTTGAATAATGTAACATTATAAGAGCAGATTACTTTACTCCTGTAACACATTGAAATCTATACCTTGGAGTCATATGAGTCTAAGTCCAATTTTGGAAAAATATTTTGTTTTTATTGTAAGTTTTGTCTTGAAAACTCATTATTATCAAGCATATAATTGTAACTCAAAAATTTTTATAAATCATTTTGCAAGCGTTATAGTAAGACCCTAAGTCTTAGCCAAATTAACGTAAGTCCAGTTACAGTGGTATGCACATATGGCTGTTTAAGGAAGTACCCAATTCTGAAGAAAGTAATCTTAAGTACGTACCTTCTTGCCAACCATATGCATATGGTGGTTGATGGTAAAAACAGAATCATTGAAAGAGTAGTTTTTTTTAATAAACATTCTGGTAAGTCAATTGTGACATAGACTTAGTTTTCTCTAAATGATGTAACAAGGTATAATATCCTGCTGAAATTTCTAGGAACATTATTTCTCGATAGTGGTGCAAGACTTTGGTTGGTTAATAACACACAACAAAATTGGTTATAACATGATCTTTAGCTGACGTTCATTGGAACAATGCATAAAAATGAACTGTCCCTAAAATCTCAAACCTTGAAATTATATCAAACAAATATAAGTCCATTCTACCCAACTAAAAAATTGTCCAAACTATAATGAGCATAATTTTTAATATTTTCACATGTCATGAACTTATTAGTTTTATCTGAACTCTTGTATAATTAAAAAAAAAAGTATGTATATAAAATAACTTTAAAATACCGTGTTTACCTAGCTATAAAGCTATGATTTTGACCCGAAACTGTGGGAACTGTAGGGGTCGCATTGTGATCGCAAACTTGTATCTTGCCACTGGGAACAGCTGAGTTGAAGAACTACCCGCTCTGCCTGTGAACTGCGTCACTTGTGCCACTTTAGTCCGTGGCTTCCTGCACCTCCGCACAGGCGTGAGGATGAGAGATGCAGGGGGGAGGAGAGGGAGCACTGGGTTCTCTCTGCTCTTCTCTGTGGCTGCTGGGGACCAGACCACCCTATATCGCCACAGTCTCTGCTTTCTGAACAGCTGCCGTTTTTCAACTACTGTCATAAAACACTTTTTTTTCTAACTGCAGCTTGGTGTTTCAAAAGAGACTTTGCTGATGAAAGTGTCACCAGAAACGATCTAGTAAATATGGAATAAATTCAGTAATTCAAATAATTTTCAAATGCTACGTATGTACTTCAATTGCAATTTCCAGTCTATAGAGTCTTCTTCATAAACTCAATCAAAAAGTTTGGGGTCGCATTATTTTTAGATTCACTTTATTTTTTTGGGTAAATACGGTAATTCTTGATCAGAAATAAATAGAGCAGTGATGAAGAAAGCATGGATTGTATAGCTTGTTGCTATTAAAAAAAAAAACATTATTCTTGTAGTAAGAATTGATCATGTAGAATAAGCTTTAAACTTTTAATTTTACCATACAGAAGACATCAATTCTATCGCAGCTAAAATATCTGTGCAGAAGTTTCAGCGAAAATATTTTCCTGCTGGTTATAAATTACGTAAATGTCATTAATGGGCTTGGTATTTTTTGTTTTTATTTTTACGTTGGCTGGCTAGCTTGCTTACGTTCCGCACGTTTAAACTTGCCAACTTTTGAGTGGCTGTTCATTCACGAAATGAAAAAAATAAATTCAGTATGACCTAATTTATCCGTGACCCGATTAACTGGGCATTCGGTTAACTGGGTTCTCAATTAAAATTAAACACATTTCTTTGGAGGGTTATTCATTAAACTGCACGTACCTATGCATATCAAATTGTAAATAAAATTCATATTTTTCATTGAAACTTGTCTTTTAGGTCATGACAAATAATTTCATTCATACATATTTTTAAAAGTTAATAATTAATGTCCGTATTGTGTGTACATTTGTTTTGTATAAATTACTTATGAAATTTTTCTGCAATGTATAACCTAAATAAATTTTAATTCAATTATTGTTGATTTTTGCTTATCCGTGCTGACCTTCCCCCCATTATTCTGGTTAATCAAGGTTCTACCATATATGTATTGCATACTTTTTGCATAATTTATTAGCTGCCAAAGTTGCATTTTTTACATTTTTGTGCATTATTGATAAGGAGAATGAAATGAAATAGGAAACTGGAACATTTTTAGGTTTAATGTAAATTTTACTATCTACTATGTGATATAATTTAATTTATTGCATAAACAATATTTCACTTTAGCTAACTTTTTAAAATCCTCAGACTTTTTATGACTTATAAATTTAAATAATAATAGTAAAAAATTTATTAAAGAAATTTGAAACATACCACTCAGTAGCCACCGCTATTGCCTTTAAAACCAAAATTTTCAGTTTTTTTATTCCATTTGTTTTTCATTATCCATACTGCACAAAAATGTTAAAAATTAAACTATACCAGCTAATAATGTAAAAAGTATGTACTGCATATATATATTTTTTTGTTCAAATTCTGCCACTAATTCTGTCTACAAGTTTAACAATGTTAAATGTAAAAAAAATAATTGGAATGTGGATGTACCTCCCTTAAAGATCACAAACTATGAACTTTTTTTCAATTAGACTAATTTAAAGTATTCAGGCATATCACTAGTTCTTTAAATATATTTGACACAAGCAGTTTTTTCCTATATTTTACTGCTTGAATAACGTTAATTCAGACACACACACACACACACACACACATGAAAATATTTTCTATTATTTCAAAAAAATTGTGACAGTGTTGTAAAATAGAAATTTTTCCACTTTAATTGTGTTAGAAATTTGTGTATGATGTGCTTCTAAACCCTTCTTTGGTGGAACTGTGATGATAAAACTATGATGTATTCACACTCCAAAAATAACATATTTGTATCAGTAATACACGTGTACATTGTCGGTACACAAATTAGAGGATTTGCATTTCAAGCAGCTGTCATTTCTGTTTAGAAGTGGTTTTTAACAACCTTCTAGTTCTTGTGAAACAGCTTGTCACTCTTACGTTGTCATGACTTCAGATTGTAGAATTTACTTATTCCAAGGTTAGTGATGAGGGTGGGGAGGGGTGTGTGTGTGTGACGTAAATCGTGACTAATGACCCACACAAGTAGAATCCTAGCGATGGGTTGAATTCTCTTTTTCTCATATCCAAAATTCAAATGAGATTCTTACAAGTGGCCCCTGTTTCTCAATCAAGCTCTCAATAGTCAGCGCAATAATATGTGAGCTAATGTTCTAAACTAATATTCTTCCCACTCAGAATTATTTTATTAAAGAAATAATTCATATTGACATGTTCAGGACACAAAATATTTCTTTTCTTTGAGTCAAATATGTTCCCTGAAGAGCTTAACAAACATTCCCAGAGCATTGTAGCTGGTGGCACATACAAACATTTCTCTGATAGCTTCTGTAGGGATAAATATGTAGTCATCATCAACTACGCAGGTGTTAGTGTTGTGAAAACACAAATTTTCATTTCCTCAAACATTTTTCTTCAAATCTTTTCCCTCAAAAATAAAATTTTTCAAATACTTAATATTTGATGGTACTCATTTGAGGATTTGGCTGACCCACTTGTACAAAATACCACTCCATCTTTCTGGTCGACGTGACAGTGCTGCTACTAGCCTACATAGTATTTATTTACATAATTATATACATATAATTTTTAGGGACAATACACAATATAACACCAAAATACAACTAAAATCATATTAATCAGCATTTTTAATCAAAATGTAACTAAAATGACAAAAACCTATCTTATAGAATAATATATTATAATAATTTAATTTATTTATCAGAAAATTTGTACCAAAATGTATGTAGTAAATAGATTGGAATATTTTTTTCTCTTGCAACTGTTTTTGGAAATTAATTTTTACATTATGGCAGCGATACATTTTCAAAAACACAAATACTTGCAAATTTAATTTTATACAATAGCCGAAATTTTGTGTCATAGTTGTTTAGTAATATGCTACATTTGCAAATCAACAGAATTTTGAAAAAAATAATAAATATAGTAGCATGTAAATCTCCTGTTTTAAAAATAAAATTAGCATGGTAACAATAAAACCACATAATCTTGTCCCTAATTATTTGTGATCACCTTTATCCAGGGATGTCGCAAGGATTAGGAAAGACGAGCAACCGAACGGGCCCCTTTTATGTAAATATAATTTCTTTTAATTACATGAGAATATATTGAAGAGATTATTTTTCAAATATTCCAGGAGCTATTCCATACCCCTTCCTACCCAGCCCCCTCCCCCCCCCCCTTCCACCCACTGTAAGTACCTTCTTCGAAATATTAGTGCTCCGCAAAAGTAAATGGCCCATGGCCATTGAAATTGTAGGGCCGCCACACTGCCTTCACTGGATATAGATTGGTAGATGAATGAATATCATATCTAAGATGTATGTAATCAATAGACACAAGATTTTTATGGTTTTATTTTCAGACCAGTTTTGTTTTTAAAACAAAGAGATTTCAGTGTTACTGTTTTTTTTTTTTTCTGTTTATAGATAAGGAAAAAAGAACCATTTCCAACAAATACAGCACTTAATTGTTCAATGATACTTGCTTACTTCACCAAAACAGTGTCATTTTGACTGCTGCGTGAGGCACTTTTGCCACTATGATAATTTGTAATACTACTGGGAACAATAAAAATAAAACAGCAAGTATGTGCATTTGAAAAATGAACTAATGTAGTAATGTAAAAATTAATTACTAATAACAGTTGCAAAATAAAAAAAAAAGTAAAGATTTTTCTAACCTATTTAGCACATACATGCTAAACAATTTACATTAATTTAATTGAATGTATTAAAAGGTTAGGTTTTTGTAATTTCAGATGAGTTTTGATTAAATATACTGATTAATTACATTTTTTTTTTTTGTTTAATTCCTGTACTTTATGTAGGGTAGGCCAAAAGTCTCGAAGGGGTTAAAATTGTGAATAACATTTCTATTTATCATTATTTTCCATTGATTAACACTAATTGTATTCTACACAAACGTGTAGTAATCAGTCTGCCATTCTTGGTCTTTTAAGTCATTGAAAAATCAAGGGAAACTAATATTAAATTTAAAAAAAGTTACTTAATTGGCCCACCATGTCGGGTATTAAGTTGCATTTCGTTGTTACATGGTGTACTGACATGCTATTCGAAGTTATTTCTGCTTAATCGCAATTCACCATATGTAATCTCGTCCCTAGTAATGAACCATCTGTAACCCACTGTGATGGCACGGTGGGAGGGGGGACTCCTCTGATGAAAGCTTGCTGCAGGCAGTGTGCAGGCACCTGCGGCCGCGGCGTGGCAAGGTGGGGAGGGGGGGCGGGGCAGGTGCAGGCAGTCACCGCCTGCGAAGATAACAAACGAGGAGGTGAGGTAGGGAGGGAGGGAACTGGCGAGCGGACATGTGGCACTGTGCGCGAAGGCAGCGAGGACGTTGCAAGCTACCTGAGGAGCACCTGGGCCGCCGCCCCCCCCTTCGTCACGGTAACGACCCTGCTGTGGCCATGTTCACAGCTCGGTCCAGTAAAACCACCATCAGAGCATTGTATTTTTAATTTACGGCATGTGGTCAGGAGCATAAAGCAGAATTTCATTTCTGGTTGGAATTGAACCTCTTTGCCTGCTGTTTGCTTTCAGGTTCTTTCCTCGTGTTGGTTGGGAGATGATAGATTTTTTTTATTTTTAAAAAAAGGATATCGGGGCAGGGAGGGATATATGCCCCTGCACGTGGTTTACGACTGGTGCGTAATAATTCACGCGGAAAACAAGTACCGCAAACTTCCTTCTTGACTTTAAAGACTTAGTCACGCTTGATTGTTCATTTAGTTTCCTTTTGATCACTAACGTAAATTCAACGCTGTAGCTCTCTTGCGTTCGTCGTTCGGTTCGCAAATTTTCGCCGCCAGATGATTTGTTGGTCCGCGTCTGCACGCCGTAAAATATTTTCACAAGAGAGATTGTAATTATTAACACTTGCACAATATTTTTTACAGCTGTTGGCTATCAGTTGGTAAACATCTGGTGACAAAATTTGTGAGAGAAACATAAAATGCAAGAGGCCTATCGTTTGGTGTTTTCAGGAAACTTACTTATGTAATGGTAACGTTGAAAACTAAACAACCAACGTACGTAGCGTATGAAACTTGAGTCTTTGGTAACAATTGAAAGCCTTTTCTTTTATCTTACTCCATAAACATTAATAGCTTTCAGCCACTTGCTATCTCCTGTTTTTGCCTCGGTAGGTAGTGCTTCAGCATTTATGTACTAATTTCCTTTTCATTTCAAAACAGTAAGTTATTTTTTATCATCTTATTTTTCTATTTTATTTTCTGTTTCATTATTTTAAAAAAAATCTTCACCCTTTAAGACTTTAAAACTGGATAGTTATTACACAAGTTTAGCATTTGTTGGTTTTATTCATGATTTGTAGGAGTTATTTGCAATTTTTTTTTTGTAAAGAGAGTAAGTATCTGAGCTAATCCCTTAAATATGCTACAGCTCCTATCAAATTGCATGTCACTATTTGTACTACTTACAGAAGTAACTAGTTCAAAGGTTTAGCAACTAAACATTGTGCAAACACAAATAGATAGGTACTTTTATTTGTGCTATAGTAATAAGGTACAGAAAAAAAAACTTTCAAAGTAACAAATGGTCAGGTTACTAAGATAATTTATTGCTGGCAGCAGCAGTAGGGTATCTTCGGAAGAAAAAAAATTTGTAGTTTATATTATTAAATTCCAAAACAAAACTAGAGTAGAAGAATATTAGTAAGAGTAATTTTAATGAACTGGATATTGGTGAGACTGAAAACAAGTATACAGTTTTAATATGTTTTTAGAATTTTTGGGAAACTGTAATTGAGTTCTATTAAAATTGCTTTAATAAATTGGTGGAAAACTGTAAAATAAATGAATTTGAATATTGACTCATGTAAATAAGATAAACAGTTACCTACTTTCCATTGCTGGTATTAAAAAAAATTAAATTAAAATTCTCTCAGGAGTTAAGAAGAAATATTGCGCTTGCAAGTCATTTGGAGTTTGGCTGAATCTAAGTAAGTTTAACATTTACAGTAATACTGTGCGAGACTGTAAGGCAATTATTTTATCCAATTGCATCAATGAAGGGAAGAGAAACGGGGGAGGCATTCAGGTTGTGTGCCACATACATTAGATTTGGCCTGATTATCGAGCATCAGTTTATTATTGTTGAAGGAAATACCGAAGAATAATTAATATAAGGTGAAATTATATTTAATCAATGGCAAAATGAAAATGAGTATTATTGAAGGGGGGGAAAAAAAGCCTGTGATATTATGGTCAACAAGGCCGAAAAATATTTTCATTTATGGGGGCAGCTCAATCAGTAGTGGATTACAGAATAAGCCAAAACAAAGAGTGCCGACTGAACTATAAAATAATTAAGCGGAAGGTTTACACTTTGGTGAGTCCTTTCCCTGGGTGAAATTCGAAAAAGATCCAGGTCTAGCATTAATATGAAAAAAAAAATTACAACCCAAGTTTGATGAGTTTCACTATTTTGTACTTAGTACCTAGCATAAATTCACAAGCCAGGATAAAGAGGGTGACAAATTTTGTATGTTTTACATATGTTTTAGATATGATTCTTTACTCAAAAGAATTTTGCTATTCATAAATTCAGAATCATATTTTGGACTTCCATTTGAACCTTAATGTTGATTAACGGAATATGCCGATTGCAGAACTTATTTTTAAATGTTCAGTTCTTCAGTTTCAAAATATTTTTTTTTCTAGGTGATGATCTACCCAATGCACCTCCCTTTAATCTTTGCCTAATTAAAGAGTTCAAAAATGGTTTTTAGATGCAGAGATCGTAGCACGAAAATTCAACATTTAGGGCACTGCTTTGTGTGTGGTCACATTTTGAAAAAAAAAATACCTTTCTGTTTCATGTAGTTGAGAAATAAGTACTATATGCAGAGATTAAGGGCGCTGTCTTCCCAAACACAGATATAGTAAGCATTTAAAAAAAACAATGCAATTTCAAAACTACTCAAAATATCTGAGTAAGGTCTGTTTACGAAAAGCGTTTAAGAATTCGCTGAGGGCCAAAAAGTACTTTTGATTTCCGATTAAGTTTTCAATTTAAATGTGTTTTCAGAAGAATGAAAATGGCTAAAAGGCGTGTTTTTGGAGTAATTTTTTAGGTGTAAAACAACCGGTACAGATTCTTGAAAACACCTTTATCTTAATTTCTCCTCCATATAAAATTACGGTCACTGCTCAAGTTTCACAGTTTTCCTGTGACGACGAGAAGACTGCGCGCCGGTCCAGAGCCTTGCGCTTAAAGGCGATACCACGCTAGAAGCACCAGCGAGCGTCGCTCTTATCATCCCGACTCACTGACACACATACACCCCTGACGAGGCGGGCTCCTTAACAGTTTCCATAACGTCAATGAAATGTCTTAATTTATAATTTGTAAATTTAATTATAAGTAAGAATCAGAAATGAAAATTAATAGAAAAAAATATTACACATGACTGAATGACTTGTGATTCAAAATTTAACGTGGCTTGATTCAAAATATAAGTAGTTAATTTATAAAAAAAATTTCTTCTTAAAACATTTTTGTTCATAGCTTGTAAATTTCAGAGCAGGTTTACAAGAGATGTAATAAAGGAATGTTTACTAAACTTTTCACTAGTTTTTCGAGCACTGCATTGTATTTTAGTGTGGCTAAAGAGAAAAATGCATAAATTTTTTATTTGGATTTAGTCTTTCTCGTTTGGCGAATTTTGTTAAAATTACTCATCAAAATTTGCTTCATATAAAGTACTCTAATTCACAGAATCAGCATTTTTATTGGTCAAGTCCATTGGCTTCAGACTAATGATATTGCCCAACATCTTTTCATGTAGATTGTCTATTATTCTGACAAAGTCGCTGCTTTCGTAGGTCAATTTGTGAGTGTTGAATCAGCAATGATTGCAATGCTGCGTCAGCTTGTAAAATATTGCTGCTGAGATATCATTAATAGTTATAGAGATATTCTATCTACGAGTTACAGTCAAAGTGTATCAGCACTTTTCCTGTGCCTTTTAATGATTTATTTCATTCTAATTCCTCATAATGCACTCATATTAAAAAAAAATTAATCAAGGTAGGGCCTAAAGATTTTTAACAACTTATTGGAGTCACTGCACTTACATTTGGTATAAATTTTACATTCTCCTTCTAGATGTGATGATTTTAACAAGGAAACTTCTACTTACTATTCCGAATATGGCAGAGATTCCAGAAGTCATATAAATAATTTTAAAAAAAACTGGATTATACGAAAGTTGTATTTTGGAAGTTTTTATTTTTAAACCATTTTATATTTTAACTCTTTTCACTCACACTTTGTCAGTTTGTACGATGAACATTTATTAAAATAACTTTATCATAACTAAACTATATTTTGGTTGGCATTTTTTGTTTGGTGATAACGTACACTATAATATTAATGTATAATTAAGTATGGTAATACTAATAAAAGTAAAATAATGTTTTTATCATTCAAGGTTTGATAAACTCCATGTATCATTGAGGTATAAATTGGCTACATTTCATCAGGAGCATACCTATGCAGGGGAGGATATGAGGGGGTGGATGGCAATATCACCCTCTGAAATCCTAAAAAAAAAAAACTGTCATTCACATTAACAAATGGAAACATATTGAAAGAAAACAGCAGGAAAAGTGGTTCTATCCACCCCACCCATCCTCCAACGAAATGAAATTCTGCATTTTATGTTCAAAATTTAAGACATGGCAAATTGATTAAAATACTTAAAAACCCATAGGGTCAATTAGTATCTTCTACCAGTTTCACAGTATTCGTCGCCCCTTCCACTATTTTATTTTAATTTTAGTTTTTAATACATCAATTTAGAAATTTTAATAAAACATCAACTTAAACCATGTATTATATTCAATGTGATCATAATATTTCAATTTTATTTAAAATCTTTAAAATAAAGTTTTTTAAGTCTCTTGATGCATGTGCATGACTAATCACTCGCTCATCCTCCTAGGCTGAGCTAACACTTTCGCACAAATACCTGTGAGTAATTATTTTAATTAAAATTCTGCCTGACTGCTTCATGCTAGTATCTAATATTAGTTGCCTCATATTAGCGTGGCTGGCAATGTGTTGTGCGAAACTGTCATGCAGTGTAACTGCACTCATGATTGAGATACTTCCACATGTGTGGTGGGAATGTATTAGATGGTGGGACATGTACCTTTTCCCCTCCCTTCCCCACTATATGTATAATATATAATATTATATATATAATATATTATATATATAACACCCACAGCCAGTGTAATCAGGGCATTTATTTCTTCAAAAATTAAGTAAAATGCTAAAAGTTGTAATTTAAAGCTAACTTTCGTTAGTAAATTGTAAAATTGTACCTAACAGTGAGGGATAAATATTTCTGAAGTGTAATTTAACATTGTTATTGAGTTGGGCACGTTTCTTGGTTGAGTCAAGGTTTGTGAGAGAGAGACCAAGGAAAAATAGTTTGATAAATTTTTTTGGATGCTGTATTTTGAACATACTGTGTTCTTTTAATGTGCAAATCATCATTTTATTTTTACTAAACCTGATGCTAAAATAAGTTCAATACAGTTTCTGTTCAGAGTTACTTATGCTTTAGTCAGGGATGAAGTTGACCGCAAGGAACTTGCGACAACGCCGACACGAAGAGGACCAACGGAAGGACAGACGACAGGAGGGATTTCACTTTGTGACCGTTCTGATGGGCATGTTTGCAACACTCTCGTGGTCGACACTTGAAATTGCTCATTGTGACGTTCACATTTTGAACACCCTTGAGTTACAACAGGCTGCAGTGATGTCCTCGTCAGGAATCTGCCTGCTGCTTTCAACACTGTGCTTACTGTTAACTGGTTTGTAAGTTTGTTTTTTTAATTTGTGTTTCACTTTGGTTGCACTGATGAACATTAGCTGTTAAGGTGGGTTACGGAACAAAGCGACACGAAATGAAAAATTAATTTGATTGTAAAAAAAAAAAATTCTCTCTGATACAAAACCACTTGTTATGTCTTAAGTTCAACTAGCAAAAAAAAAAAAAAATTAAAATATATACTTATCTAAATGTGTAGTACTCAGGTGTACTTTTATGTCAGACTGAATTTTTTTTTTGTATTTGTCAAAGGCATGTTAATTTAAAATTAACAGTAGTTTTTTTTCTAGCGTTTAAATTCTATGTTTGAAAACAGCTTAACTGTTTAAAATTTTATGAACATCACGAGCACTCTCTCTCTTACTGCAGTGAAGGTCAGATATAACAATAAGGTTATAACTCGTTCTTGTATTTACGTCTCTGTTTGAATAAGGTTCATGTAAAGGCTAGTTGATTTCATGTATGGCACAGCGATCAACATAGCGAACATGACAAGGCAGAACCGTACTATAGTACCTAATAATTTATTTATTTATTTATTTTCTGAGCACCCAATAGACTCAGTTGACGAGCTGTGGCTCTCTGAATATAGGGCTTGTCAACATGGTTAAAATTTTTTTGAAATACATGTATATGATTACATACACTATTTCTAATATATGTACAATATACACATTAGCTAGCGTAAAAGTTATATTAAAAATTTATAATAATGGATATTATGTTAAACAATTGAAACTATTGATGTGTAACATCTTAGCTCTTGGTATACGACATTTTAGTAGGAATAATTTCATGAATGGAACGGGAAGTCGAATGAACAGAAATGTGTAACAAATTGCCTAAGTAATCAAGATGGCTGACTCACGTGTAGCTTCATAAACCTGTATAGAGTCACTTTTGTAAAAAAATTAGGGGACATACCAAACGTTGGTGTGCCAAATGAAACTTTATGATAGTGAAACTACCTTGAAATATATTTGGTAAACTAAAATAGCCATAGTAAATAGTAATTATAAGTTTTAAAATACATAAAAAAAACTGGCATTACAATGATTATAATACATATTCTCCCTGCAAAATTCCAATAGGTTCAGTAGCACAGTGATAGAGTACGCACTTGTAAAGCTCAAAGATGAATTATTTGCATGTTTGAAACCTCTTCACTGGAAAAAATTTTTACTTGTTTTAATAACTTAATAAGAAAATTATACGTAATAATAATGATGGATCAGCTCAAGGTTTGGTTTTATGAAGTATTTACAGACTGATTTCAGTCATTTAAGCAAAAACAACTAAATAAAAGTATACTTAGTGTAATTATATGTGTTTTAAAATGTTTCAGGTTAATATTTTAGTAATGCCATAGAAGTATAAATTTTTTTACGTTTGCAGAAACTTTATAGTATTAACTGTTTAGTGAAATTTAACAAGATGGGTAGTATTTTACTAAAATTCCTTGTCAAAAATCAGGTCAAAATCCATGGTTTAGGAATTTTTCAAGTCTTTTTTAACTTTTATCAGAGCAGTTTCTAAAAGTTTACAATTTCCGTCTGTTTCGTGCTGCCATCTGCGCGAGACGGTGGCAAGCAACGTTTACGATTCAGGCAGCGAATTCTAGCGGCGAGCGCAGAAAGTATGTGCGTGGTTAGCATCCAGAAATGTTGGTATTTGAAAAGACAATATATTTTATTTATCAGTATATTTATAATGCTAAAAATTATTTTTTTAAAAAAAATTCTACATTAAATTTTGATTCAGAATTGCGTATTATAAGTTGTTTTGCAACACGAAAAACATGAGAACACGTGAAGTTGTTTGTTACTGATGTTTAAACATCACTGGCAAATACTGAAAGACTCACAATTTTTTTTTTCTTTCACAGACTCTTGGTGAGGAAGAAAGTTAGCATCTAAACACTGCTCACTCCTTCACCCAGGGTCTAAAACAGAAGGGGACAGATCAAGGTGGAAAGAATCGGGAAAGGGGGGGGGGAGGAGGCCCAAATCTTTGGGGGCCTGGTTGAGTTTGATTACTTTTAGGTAAATAACTTCGAAGAAATACTACCCATTGTAGCCATTACCGTGGTGTGACTTCCGGAAAAAATTTATATAGTTTTTTTCGTTTCGTGGTCCCTAGAACCCCAAAACCATCGTCAACTCAAAAAAAACTCCAAAATTTATCCATAGGCTATATGTAAATGAAATTCAGACAAAAAAAATTCATTACTCAGACGATTCTATACTACCTAAATCTGAGAATCACTGCCCCGCTAGATGATTCCCTTTATCTTTGAGGTATAGCGAAGCCCTCCTTCTCTTGCCACTGTGAGTGAGCATCCTGCATCCCGCATAGAAAATAAATAATATTTACTTCAACACAGCACGTGGCGATATCTGTTGGTAAAAAAATGCAGAATTACTTGGCCATGAATCTTTCAAAATAAAAAAATTAGTTAGGAGAATTCACAATATTTAAATCAGAGCTAAATGCAGTTGTAGCCAAAAGCTGTCGTAGTCAAATTTGCAACAGTTATCGTGTCCACAATAAAGTTCTTTTGACGTGACAACATCTAATAAATCGATGAACGCCGGCTGCACGCACGAAAAAGTGTCCCGGTACGCTAATTGTCCCGTTACGCTAATTGTCCCGTTACGCTCGTTTTACGCTTGCGCCGCATCTATCATTTTATCAGTGTTTTGTTATGATGTTGTCACGTTGAACTATCGTCCGTAAACCGACTTTACAGACAAACAATTTATATATATATATATATATATATATATATATATATATATATATATATATATATATATATATATATATATACACACACATATATATATGTGTGTGTGTGTGTTTTTGTGTGTGTGTGTGTGTGTGTGTGTGTGTGTGTGTGTGTGTGTGTGTGTGTGTGTATAAAATCTAGTAGTGGAAACATGTGGAATGCCTTACCTCAATGAAGGGCGTGTGACGTCAACGGGCGCGTGACGTCAGTGGCCGTGCAGGGCTGCCAACCCGCTCCGGATATTGCGCGCGTCGCGGTCTTATCTCCTGCGTGTTCGCAACAATATGAAATTAGTTCCAAGCTATTCAATGCTGGATCCCACTGAGTTGTGAACATTCAAAACATTTTCGCTGCATGGAATATGAGAAATTTCTAGGGACAGGAAAAATTCGCGGGTTCAATGACCTCTAGGATGAACTCTATAGTTCTACGTACACTCGGTCAAATGTCACCCTCTCATTGGCTGCTGTCTTGTGAAGGTGTCCCCAATGTAGCAGCCTGTGATTCGATACAGCTTCGGTTGAGTGTTTCTCACTGGCCCAGAGTCATCCAGGTGAGTTGTGAGCCAATAGCAGAGGCAGCACTGAGGTATAACTATGTGAATTTTAAGCTGTCGTGAAATGAATGCGCGAATTTTTCCGGTCACTAGAAATTGTTTTATCAATAATTTTGGAACATTGGATAACACGTGGGATGTCACGTACATTAAGTTCTTAAATTGTTCCTGAAGTTTATAGAAGTTCCCAGAACGTTTTCAGAAGAAATAGGTACTTCGAATATACCTACCTACCTACCTACACCTGTAGGTTTTGCCAAAAGGGATAATTTTTTTTTTATGTTTGAGTTTACCCTGATAGTAGGAGAAAAATTTCAAGTCTATTTCCCGTAGAATTAATCTGATACATTACAAGTCATGCGATATGTGCAGACCACGAATACAGTTGCGGCCATTGTAACGTTTTAAAGTCTTAAGATATTTTTTTTTAAAAGCTTGAAGGTTTGGAAAATTATACATTTAGGTTTGGTCTCACACTCAGTGTTTTTTTCCTTCCCCCAGCCCTTACCATTGTATTGTCATTACTGCTATTTAAGGTCACTTTCTGAATTCTAAAACAATACCTCACTTGCATTTGTTGTTCTGCCACAAATATTTTCAACTGATATTTACAAAGTATAATTTAATGGTTGCGAAAAATCGTGCAAGTGACGATAATTACGAATACTTGCAAATATTTTTACACCCATTGTATTACACTAACGAATATCTGCAGAATATATTAGTGACAGAACAAAAAAAAAAAAGGGTGGTCTCGTGTAAAATTTCAGCAATAGCTAGCAGGGGCGTAACTAGAAAAAAAAAGGGGGGGCAGACGGGACTTTAGCTCCGGGCACCGCATTTGTAAGTGTGGTGGGGGGGGGGGGGAGGATAGGCCCTAAACTGGCAGAGTAATTTTTACTATAGATATTTACTTGAATATCGTAGTGTTAGAACACAAAAAAAATGTTAGAAGGCAGATGAACTTAATTATGTCTATTGAAAGATACATACACGTATATTGTCAAATATTTAACAGCCGTAATTTTTTTTTCACGAATACTATCCGCTATTGTTGTCAGGTATTTAAAAACTAAATGACTGCAAATAAAATATATTTATATCCATCTAAGTAGAATCACAAATACGTTTATAATAGTATAGTGGAACTAATGTGTGGTGTCATTATGAGGTATTGCGGGAATGGTTTTGGTTTGGTTGGTTTGAGAGGGGGAAAAATGGGTGGGGGGGCGGTGAGATGAGTTTTTGCCCCGGGGTGGGGGGGGGGGTGGGGGGGGAATAGTCTAGTTACGTCTCTGATAGCTAGCCCTTTGATAATAGTAATGTCGGAAAACTTAAAATTAAAATAAAAAATTGGTTGTCTGTAAAGTCGGTTTACGGACGATAATTTAACGTGACAACGTAATAACAAAACATTGATGAAATGATTGCATACTTTTATGAATAAAATCGAATAATTTTTATTGAATTATCACTATTTGGTATGGATACAAGAAGGAGTGAAATGAAATCTACAATTTAATATATAAATTTACTTTTATTTGCACTCATTATTTCAAATAGGTTTATTACTTTAACGAAGAGATTATTTTAACTATAACTTTTATACAAATTTGCTATTTAACTTCTTCCAAAATCTGTGTTATTCTGTTAAGGATAGGACGATGATAGGAAAAGTAGGAAACGAATGGGAGTGTTTCAAGTTTAATGTGCCTCGAAAAAGTCAAATCGATGGTTGTTCCAATCGAGTGGAAGAGAGATAGATGCGGGGCAAGCGTACAATGAGCGTAACGGGGCACTTTTTCGTGCGTGCAGCCGGCGTTCATCGATTTATTAGACGTTGTCACGTCAAAAATAAAAATCCACATGCCATTAGACCGAGCATCAAGTTGCTGTTCCAATGTCGAGCTCGATGGACAGTTTACCGTCGACATCGGGAACCGTGACATCAACACCGTCTACGACGACAACCGCGAAGAACTCGACGGAATGTGTACCATCGTCACCGATAACTAGAGACCTGCAAAATTCGCGGATCCATTGACCTCTAGGATAGACTCCGCAGTCCTTTAAATACTCGCGGAAATGACGCCTGTCCATTGGCTACTGACGCGTGAGACGTCTCAACTAGGCTGTCCGTAATTCGGCCACTTTCTTGGTTTAGTGTTTCCCATTGGCTCACAGTTACGCGGATAAAATGTGGGCCAATCGCAGAAGCGGTACGAAGGTATAGTTGTTTTGATGCTAGCCTATCGCGAAATGAATACGCGAATTTTGCATGTCTCTACCGATAACATTAAAGGAGACTTCAACAGGCACCAGAAGAAGAGATTTTATTTTTTTTAAATTCCTGCAATACTGGCTGCGGAGGAAACCTCGATGGATGAATGAATGACGTTTCGCCGTCGATGGAGATGTCAATGGCTGCAGTAGTACCAATATAGCATCAACGATGTCCCCGGACCCTTTAAGTCGTGCCCTCACCCTAGGTGCAGACTACTAGCTCTCTGTAGGAAAGGTTTTGATGGAGATTAAAAACTGACGAAAACTAGCTTCTACCTTTGAATATATATACTGTATAGAAGTCACGAGTGGATAGGATTTACTCTACGTTTTTCAGAAGCGTATGATGAGCAGCTTGGGAACTTCACCGCTGCAGTGCGCTGCCGTAACGCCCTGTATTGTCTTAGTTATTTACACGTTAGAGCGCAGCGCTGTCGCCCGCTGTCATTCCCCGGGGGGGGGGGGGGGGGGGGGGGGGCTGAAATGTATCCAATCGGAATGGTTACCATTCCGTAAATTATACATCCTCATGTGCCCAGAGCAATCCGGAATGGTTACCATTCAGGATTTACTGGCAAATATCGTATAATTGCAAATCCTGAAAAGTATCCACTGTATGAATGGTTACCATTCCGGCTTTTACTGCAAACGTGCTGCTAGAAAAAATCCGGAAAAGTGTCCGCAGTGTGAATGGTTACCATTCCGGATTGGATAGTTTTCCGTGTTCGTCTGCAAAATACGGAAAAGTATCCGCTGTCAGAATGGTAACCATTCCAGTTTTGTGTGCGCAGATATAAAAGTAGCTCCTAAAATCCTGAATGGTTACCATTCCGGTTTTCCTTGCCAATGCACTTAATTTAAAAATACTGAAAAGTTCCCGCAGTGTGAATGGTTACCATTCCGGGTTTATTTGACAATGCACTTACTTTAAAAATCCTGAAAAATGCCCGCAGCCTGAATGGTTACCATTCCCGTTTTCGCCGCTGTTGCACATCTCATAATAATCCTGAAAACTATCCATTAGGAAAAGTATCCGCTAAGGGCGTGCAGTCGACTCATTTACCTGTTGCTAGATGGCAGCAGTGTTATCTGTACACGAGATATGGCGTGCACAAAACATTTGTATATGTATTTATGATAAATTATAATATATTTTCTTTTAGAAAGATTTACTACCTACCCATATCTGTGTTGCGAATAACTTGATAATATCAACTGAAAAATATTTAGTGTGAACAATATGTTTTGTAAAATATCTCTAAAAATGTATTTTGATTTACGGGACTGGATTTGTCTTTATCCTAAAAACACGCAATTAAAAACATTGTACGTATTTTAAATTTAATTTTTTTATATTTCAGAAATAATATGCCTACTGCCAAATTATACTTGAGTGTTCATGAATACAAAAATATCTACACTAATGGAGTTCTTAAAAAAATTTTTGTTTGGGCAAAGGCAGAATGTTAGTGATAATATTTCTGTCATCGATCAAGGTCTATATAACCAGGTAATTTCATCCCGCTATTTTGTTGTTATTGGTTAATCCTGTATGACGTACATGCCAGACCACATTACCACGGGAATTCAAAATTTACATGTGACTAAAAGGCCCGTGCTCAAATGTTCGTACTTCTTGTATAATGTTGTCAGACATGATGTATGTGCGCCCTGCTTTTCTTGTAATACCTACTTTTAACAGCACTGCGTAATTTAATGCTAATCTGTTAATTTTTTTAATTGCCTTCGAAATAAATAATTAACATTGCTGAAAAATCATATTCAGTGTTATATTTTTACCACAAATGCTACAGTGTCAATAAGCAATAACCATTTGTAGTAAGTAGTAAACAAAGCTGCTCTGTGTATCAATGAGATTTTTTTAGCATAGCAGTTTGTATGATAGCAATTATTCTTGAAGATTAGTTGAGCAATAATTGGCTCTGTAAATCTTAAATATCATGTTTCTGTGCGGCAAAATTATCACACTTTTGGCTCGACTTCAGTATAAGCATTAGCTTTTTTTTTCAAATATGCACATTTCCTTTAGCCGAGTATCTTGTTTATTGCGTTTTTAAAGTGAAAATGTACCTAATTTGATATATCTAATCCCAAATACACCAAACTTATTTATAATTTGTTACAATATCTTTTAAAACATTGTGCAAAAGATCCCGGATGTAATTTGAATTACTATGTGTAACTGTAAAACACCATTGTTCGTTAAAAATGTATTTGAATATTTAACATTACTTTTAAATAACCGTACTTACCGATTGTGCTGAAAATCGGTGGACGATCGTTAAATTACATAATATTAATAATTCAAACGACGAAAACTTGATCAAATCGATGGTTGTTCCCATGGGCGTAGATCCCGGGGGGGCCAGGGGGGCCCGGGCCCCCCTGGAATTAATGGGCCCCTCCTTGGGGGGGCCCACTTCGTGATTTTAAAGTTAATGGTGTACACATCATATATATCAGATTATTATTTACAACGATGACAGACACTTTGACATGCTTTACATTCCTACCTTCGAGTTCCGTAGTTATTTTCCCCTACCCCTTCTGCGAAAGCCATGGTATGGAGTTTTCCAGTGAGAACTTTGAAACCCTTAATTCCTAGAAACCGTTCATTCCAAAGGACGAAGCTAGGGTAGGGTTCCGTTAGCATTTCCTCCCCATTGTTACCCACACTACCTTGTCCTCTGAAACGACAGTATTATAGGTTTCAGGTAGTCTGTTTTTAAAGTGGTTTTGCTCTCGTGTGCGCCAGTCTTCTGCTTTCTTGGCAAACATCAACATGGATAATTTCGTGACGCGGAAGAAACGGAAAACAGAATCTGATTCTCACCTGGTAAGCTTGATTGTTTTATAAGTAGTGACTATTATTTAGGTAATATATTTTATTTAAGTGATTATGTAACGTTATTTTTTCCAGTAAATAAACAACTTAATACTTTAACAGTAATTATAGCAGAATTTAGTTTATTTACGAACTTAAACTTATATACCATTTTCTGGAATTTTTTTAGCTCATCTCCATTCTGTAAGGCTAGCTGCTCTGTACGTTACATGTGAATATACAGGGAATAATTTTTTTCCTCGTCAATATGGAATTTAAAATCACTCCCCTTTTATTATCAAACGATAATTTTCACAATTCATGGCCGATAATCACTTTATAACATTTGTTATTTGATAACTGTAACACTGCACGAGTAAACAGAAGTAAGATTGAGAAAGAAGTATTTAAACGTTACACATCCGTAGTTAAGTTAATAAGGAAGCAAACGCGTCTCTTTAATAACTAATCAAGCGGTATATTTTAACTAAATAATATTCACTGCCAAAATACTGATTATACTAAAAATAAGCCGAGAAATGTATGTGGTTCAATTAGCTGTAGGATAAATTTCATAGTTCTATCACCGAGATTTTTCATTTGTGTCATTAAGTTTTTTTCTTTTTTACCTGGTTGATGCCTTTACTAAATAAAATAGTCTTTAAGTGTTTTAATATGATTCGTTCATTTGATGTTTATCCGTTTATTAGCTTTGGAGCTTTGGGTTTTTAGGGCGCATCAAAAACTGTGAACAAAGAATTTCACGAACAGCATTTGAATCGCAGTAATTATGTGATGCGAATCAAACTCGCGCACAAAGGGTTCTGTACCATTATCTATAAAAACGGCAAAAAAAAATCATGTCTGTTGTATGGGATTGGTAGCCCCACTTAAATATTTATTTTATTCTGTTTTAGAATTTCTTGTTATAGCGGCAACAGAAATACATCATTTGTGAAATTTTATTCTGTTTTCACGTTTGTTGTATTTTAATTTAATCATTTATTTTAAAGTGAATATATAACTAAATATTCTGTGAATATTTCAAGCGTCTACCTGTTGCCGTTTTCAATATCGAGCAAAAACGAACAAAAAAATCACGTTGGTTGCATGGGAACCTCCTTAAATATTTATTTTACTATGTTTTTAGTATTTGTGTCTAACTATCGCGGTTCATGAGATACAGCCTGGTGGCAGACGGACATACAGACGGAAGGACAGCGTTATATTCACGTATATTATTTTAATAGATTTTTTCATGGATATTTTATGTATTTAGGTTAGCAAATTATTCAAACATGTTTGAGAGATCATTTCTTATAGTCATTAATTAATAATTACTAAAACATATGTTGCTCTGCTTTATTGTTAATATCACTTACGTAAAAATTAAGTGTATAACATACGAGCTTATCATCCAGAGAAGACTTGTTTCGGTTGACCTCTAGCGCAAAATTTTTAAACCACAGAATTCACGGGCCCCCCCTGGAAATCCTACAGATTTGCGCCCATGGTTGTTCCAATCGAGTGGAAGAGAGATGCCACGAATGCGTACAATGAGCATAACAGGACACATCCGTAGTGGGACATCCGTAGTGGGACAATGTGCGTTACGGGACACTTTTTCGTGCGTGCAGCCGGCGTTTATCGATTTATTAGACGTTGTCACGTCAAAAAGAGTGATTAAATGACGCCACGTGTGTTTCAAGATAATTCCCGCTGGGAATATAATAGTTTGGCGGACTATTATTAAGTGATTTTACTACGAATTATACGTTTTTTCCGAAGGGAAAAATGTGAGTTACCACAACTATTGAAGGCAAGTTGCGGTACGCATTTTACCGTGAGTTACGACGGTAATATAACTGGCAACTTTCTACTATCAACCAGGTATGGCTGTCGTGGTTAATCACTAGGGACGCCAACGTATTTTTGCAATAATCGTAATGCCGAGACAGTAAACTTTGACTATCCGACGGTAAATAAGTGATGTGCATTGAGTAAACATTAAATTTAATAATTTTTTTTTCTACAACACAAACAATCTTAATCACACATGTCCAGAGGTCCTGAGTGCTAGGAGCTTGAGCTAACCGGAAAATTTATAATTAACAATCAGACGCTGACATATTTAAATAAATTAAACAATTAATTTAATTTTTTTTGTTGGTTTTCTGAAATATCTGGACTTTCTACAAACTGTTCTATAGATTGTGATCAACATTAGTTAGTTAATATTTGAGTTTAATTTTTCCTATTTATTAACTGGAGACTGATTGTACTTTTGATTTGTTTAATCAATAAAATAAACCTTTCATATTTATTAGTGAATTAACATTTGTTGTATGTCATTTCTATTGTTTTCTCAGCTCAGTATTATATTTGAACAAGCGACCACGGTATTTAATTACTTGTTTATGTTCAGTCCTTTTAATTTTCTTTTTTTAAGTACGTTTGTGTACAGAAATGTGTACGAAATACACGTTTTCTTTACGAGACCATTCTACCTATTGTCAACAACTTGTGTACTTCAGACGAGAACGAGTATGTAGACCTACTTTCAAGACATCACGCTTATTATAAATAAAGTTTTGGAGTCCTCAAACAGTCAAAAACTGTGTTCAGACAGCCATATTTCAAAATATAACAATATTGTCTTGCATTGAACTTTTATACATATTACGAGAAGGCTATGCCTTAACATCGCCATTCCAAAGACAAATAAATATTTTATTATTTGGTTGCTACTGAAAGTCACATATTAGGCAAGAACAACACATCGAAAAAACACTAAGTTCAGAGCCTTGCGTGTTGAGGCGAAGGTACACTTGGTGCGTATAACCGTGTCGCCTTATCGCTCCCTCGTCCCAATACCTCGCACGCAAAAAATAACCACATTAACCTCAATTGTGCCGTTTTTCCTCAAATTAAATAATTTACATTCAGCATTTCTTACACATTACTATCATTAACAGTGGGTCTATAATAATGATACTATAATTAGGCGCTTAGAATTACTTAATTTTGAAACACAAACGGTCATACCGTTCACTTTATTGCAAAAAAAAAAAACTGGAGTGCGATTAACTTTTGGGTCACTCCCGACTTTCCTTTTTAGCAAAAGTAGTATAGGCTGCTGTTAACTAGTGTATAGATTCGGTTCTTCCATTCCGCCATCTCTTCATTACTACATCAGGTGTGACGATACTGATGTGGCCGTAAATGCCACGTAGATGAGCATACATGTTAAAATACGAAACACGTGGCGTAGCCCGACTCGTTCTTAGGCGTTTTCTACAATGACACAGACACGTAAAAGCTCCGACACGGAACACGTAAGCGGAGCAAACTAGACGGCTAGGACAAAAAATTGTTTTCTACAACACAAAATTAATGAATGGCAACCTTTGAAAAACCAAAGATAATTGTTTTGAAAACAACCAAAATCCTACGTTTTATAAAATATTCAACGTGCTTCTGATATTTGTTTATTGTTTTATAATTATAAATAATATTTAAATAAATGTTAATGCTTTTACGGTTACAAAATACATCAAAAACCATGCATATTACTTTATGTTTTTAATGTATCTATCAAATACTATAACTCTTTGTTTACCTTATTAATATTTTAAAAAAAAGATAAAGTGCCGAAAACCTATTTTGTTCAGTTGTTTATCTCCACCGTTTTCTTCTACACCAAAATGGTGCCGAAACACTTGCTTCCTATTGGCTATATACGTATTCACGGGCACGCAATAGTTGGGAGTTGACGAGCTTTCTTCCGCGAATACGTATTTTTCCGTGACCGGATACCTCCCACTGTGGAATGAACACAGACTACTTAACGTTTCGGCTTACGTGATCCGTGTTCCGCATCCGTGGAATTGTAGAACGGGCCTTGCAGAGACCGAGATAAGATAACGGCAGCCATAACAAAGAAGTCACCCTAACAGATAATTAAAAATGTACAATAAACCATTATATTATTAACTTAGCCATTTCTAAGCTATAAGCTAATCATTTTAAATCGATATAATACTATTACATACACAGTTACTTCACGTGTTAAGTAATTCACATTGTGATTTATTGAAGTTTTATGTTATTGTGATGTTGGTATACGAGGATGTGTTAATGCTAAATATGAACATTGTAGATTGAGTCCTAGCAGCTGGTTTGCAAACACTAAACAGTCATTTTGTGCTAGCCAGCAAGTTCACCCCACTTTGTTTTCACTCCCCCCTCCCAATCCCCTTATTCGCCAACACTTTAAACACGAGGCTGGCAGCGAATTAGTGCAACAATTACGTGACTCATCCCCATTCAGGTATCTCCGAAATGCAAACAATGTTCGTGTGAAATCACAGGTCTGTGTGAGATGCTGACTTCTTGTTTATCTAAGACCCATTGGGGAGGGGGTTTGAGGTAGGGAGAGAAAAAGTCATGCAACGGTTTTGATACTTCAATGGATTATGGATCTCTAAAAGCAAATAAATTACATTTGATTATAAATTCATATGCAACTGACTTGTGCAAGCGATCTCTCGTGTACAGTTAACACTGCTGCCATCTAGCGACGGGTAAATGAGTCAACTGCACGCCATCACAGGATAGTTTTCAGGATTATTAAGAGATGTGCACCAGCGGCGAAAACGGGAATTTGTTCACCCCACATAATTTTTTTTTTAAAAAAATGGGCTTGTTGTATCTTCAAAGAACTTGTATGGTTAAAAGAACAACAAGCCCCTATAACAAGGCGCAACAGCTTAATCTGAACATTAAATGTAATCTTTAATTCCATTGATCGGAATAAGTGCGAAACCGATGATATTTCGGCATTTTGCAAGTGGAAATGCCATTGAATAAGAAGAGTTGGTTGGTGGTTGAGGTTGCTGCTGAGGGGTGCGACTGGCCTTCGGTTGGCTGCTACAAATAACTGAGGCGTGGTTTAAATTCGTATGGTCGAACGTCGCTGGCAACTCCTTCCAACAGCCGGAAATGACAATTCGCAAGGTGGGGTCTAGGCAACTAGTCGCACTGTAGAAACTGGCAATATAGTAAGGATGGTAGAAGTAACTAACAGCGACGTTGCCATAATCCCTGGGTGGACATATTGACGAAAGGAAACATGTCTCATCTAACCACAAGTTACAGATTTATTTCAGGTCATTTTAAATTTCCAAATGTTTTTAAGGGAACGACACTAACGAACTGTCTATATTAATTTACCATACGCCTAAAATATTATGAACTAGCGGAAGTCAAGCCAGTTTTCAAAACGCGTTCATATTTTTATCGTTTTCGTGGCATTATTATATTCAACTTTCGTGAAAGAATTTTAACTGTTCCGTTGTGTGCCACAAACTTTGAACTCTTTTCAGAAACTTACCGGTAAACAAAAAAAATCAAGCAAGTGGATTGATTGTGAAAACACGCTGAAATATAGTAATAACGAAATTAGAAGACATCCGCCAAAGGTTTGAGAATATTTTATTAAACGTTAAGAAATTAGTGTTATAAGATAAAACAAAGATTAAAAAAAAACCACTGATATTAATCTATATTGTTTATTTTCACATTACTTCTTGAAAATGAAATTTAGACAAAGATCTAATTGCCATATTAAACTGTTTATTATGTTTATTATGACAAGTAACCATTCCCCACATTCACCTATTAAAGCAAACGTAAGTTAAGTGAAACGTCAGTTAAGTTACCAATTTCATTGTGATCATTTGTAGAAGTATTTAATTTTTTTTTTAATTTTAATGAAATAAGTAATTGATCATACTAATAAGATGGTACATTTTAAAAGTTTGCAAAGGAATACATACACAAGAAGGATAAAAAAAGTAATATTATATTGATGTAGTTTTCCGAAAACATATTTACGAAAATAAACACCAGAGGAGGTGAAAGTTGGGCGCGGGTGTATCGAAAATTAAAACAATAATAATTTTTTTAACTAATCCTGAAGACTTGTTTGACCTACCAATATCAGGCAATAAGTATTAGTAATTAAGGCTACTTTCCAAGATTGTACACACAGAAATCTGATGACAGTTAATTTGGAAGCAGTGCTAACGTCAAAAGCACATTAAAATATGTAGTGCTATTGAATTTTTTTCATTACGCAACGTGAAAATATAAACTAAAAAAGAATAACTACGTCCAGCGATATATTTGTTAGATTTGCTGTTAAAGTTCTTTTTGTTTTTTAAACTATAATTTATTTCTTGATTACAGGTATCCTATGTCATTTTCTGCACCTCTGACAACGTGTAAGATAAATTGATGTTTATCGGTTGAGTAGTTAAAGCGTAAAAGCATAACAAACAAACAAACTCACATTTGCATTTATAGTATTAGTGGGCTAGTAGGATTCTCAGTGTTAATGGCAAGCTTTAAACCCAGATTCCACAGCACAGACAACCTTGGTGACAAGACTGCCGATTAACTCATTCCAGACCCAGGTTCAGACCGGTTCGAAGTGTTACAATGTAGGAAGTAATGGTTTTAACGAAAAAAAATTGGTTGTCTGTAAAGTCGATTTACGGACGATAGTTAAACGTGACAACGTCATAACAAAACATTAATGAAATGATTGCATACTTTTATGAATAAAATTGAATTATCACTATTTTGTATGGATACAAAGAAGGAATGAAATGAAATCTACAATTTAATTGATAAATTTACTTTTATGTGCACTCATTTATTCAAATATGTTATTACTTTAACGAACAGATTATTTTAACTATAACTTTTATACATATTTGCTATTTAACTTCTTCCAATCTGTGTTATTCAGTTAAGGATAGGACGATGATAGGAATAGTAGGAAACAAATGGGAGTGTTTCAAGTTTAATGTGCCTCGAAAAAGTCAAATCGATGGTTGTTCCAATCGAGTGGAAGAGAGATAGATGCGGTGCAAGCGTACAATGAAAGTAACGGGACAATGTGCGTAACGGGACAATGAGTCATACTTTTACATGCGTGCAGCCGGCGTTCATCGATTTTTAAGACGTTGTCACGTCAAAAATATATTAATGTTGATGAGCAAGTTTTTATTGAATTCTTTCTGTTACCTAGCCTTCAAATGAAATTTTAAAAAATTCGTTGTTAAGTAAACAATAGTTTACATGCTCAGATTTGTGTGTGCTAGCACTGTTATTACATTGATGACCGAAATATTGGCTGTATCCGAATACCTAGGGATGCGTACATTAAGTTCACGTCCCTACATCCCTAAACAAATGCACCCACAATTTAAAGGTACATTCTAAAGTATGTACGATATCCGAATAGTTATACAGCTAGCACTGCCTGTTGGTTTGTCATTGTACTAATGTGGATTGGCCTTTTATATTCATGACATCTAAAGGTGGGCAAGTAAAACGTAAATTAACATTCAAATTTCTAAACAATTTCAGATGATTTAAATTATTGTTGGGAATTAAAATATAGAATAAAATTTGAATCGGGCACTTGTTATTCCTACAAATAAAATTAATTTACTGTTTATGTGAATTATGTAACATATACTTATAGTATAAGTATTTATAAGTACCATAGTTGCATTTTGTGTGATTATCTTCAAGTTCAAGATCCATTTTTATTAAATATCTCGTATCACACTCTCGTTTTCAAAGGGTTATAGTCACAATAACAAAGCTAAGGGATGTATGGCCATATCAGTGGATGTGAGAGTCGCGTCCCTTTAAAATCTCGAACTAGTGGACGCATGAGAGAATGCATCGACATCCCTTGTGAGAATTCGGATACAACTCAAAGATGGCCACGTCCATTACGATGCACTATCTATGGATCCCTTAGCTAAAGGATCCATTAGGCCACTATTAGGATACAGCTATTATCACTTATGTACTTTCTGCCTTTGCCCAACAAAATTGATTTTAAGAACTCCATTAGTGTGGATATTTTTGTATTCATCAACAATCAAGTATAATTTGACAGTAGGCATATTATTTCTGAAGTATAAAAAATTAAATTTAAAATACGTACAATGTTTTTAATTGCGTGTTTTTAGGATAAAGACAAGTCCAGTACCGTAAATCAAAAGAGATTTTCAGAGATATTTTAAAAACATATTGTTCACACTAAATATTTATTTTCAGTTGACATTATCAAGTTATTCGCAACACAGATATGGGTAGTAAATCTTTCTAAAAGAAAATATATTATATTTGATCATAAATTCATATACAAATGTTTTGTGCACGCCATATCTCGTGTACAGATAACACTGCTGCCATCTAGCAACGGGTAAATGAGTCAACTGCACGCCCTTAGCGGATACTTTTCCGAATGGATAGTTTTCAGGATTATTATGAGATGTGCAACAGCGGCGAAAACGGGAATGGTAACCATTCAGGCTGCGGGCATTTTTCAGGATTTTTAAAGTAAGTGCATTGTCAAATAAACCCGGAATGGTAACCATTCACACTGCGGGAACTTTTCAGTATTTTTAAATTAAGTGCATTGGTAAGGAAAACCGGAATGGTAACCATTCAGGATTTTAGGAGCTACTTTTATATCTGCGCACACATAACTGGAATGGTTACCATTCCGACAACGGATACTTTTCCATATTTTGCAGACGAACACGGAAAACTATCCAATCCGGAATGGTAACCATTCACACTGCGGACACTTTTCCGGATTTTTTCTAGCAGCACGTTTGCAGTAAAAGCCGGAATGGTAACCATTCATACAGTGGATACTTTTCAGGATTTGCAATTATACGATATTTGCCAGTAAATCCTGAATGGTAACCTTTCCGGATTGCTCTGAGCACATGAGGATGTATAATTTACGGAATGGTAACCATTCCGATTGGATACTTTTCAGTCGCCCCCTTTTATATCTGCGCACACAAAACTGGAATGGTTACCATTCCGACAGCGGATACTTTTCCGTATTTTGCAGACGAACACGGAAAACTATCCAATCCGGAATGGTAACCATTCACACTGCGGACACTTTTCCGGATTTTTTCTAGCAGCACGTTTGCAGTAAAAGCCGGAATGGTAACCATTCATACAGTGGATACTTTTCAGGATTTGCAATTATACGATATTTGGCAGTAAATCCTGAATGGTAACCATTCCGGTTTGCTCTGGGCACATGAGGATGTATAATTTACGGAATGGTAACCATTCCGATTGGATACTTTTCAGTCGCCCCATTCCCCGCACCCCTCATCTATCATTCACTGCAGCTCAACGTCGTTCATCTGGAGGGGGAAGGGGTGTTTGAAGAGTTCGACACTTGTCCGCTAGGGACCACCCACAAGTCGATGCCCTAGAGATGGTGGCGATTGCGGTGGTGAATTAACCAACTACCTCAAAACCGTATTAGAAATTTTAACCTGGGCTGGCGACTTCTATACAGTATATATAGCTATTCAAAGCTTCTACTGCGCAGCTTAGGTTCCCCCCTCCCTTCTTTTTGCGACAGAGAATTTCCATCACTCCCCTCTCTGTCGCAAAGAAGGGAGGGGGGAACCTAAGCTGCGCAGTAGAAGCTAGTTTTCGTCAGTTTTTAATCTCCGTCAAAACCTTTCCTACAGCGAGACATTAGTACCTGTCTGGCTCAGGCCTACTCCACAGCGATACGGGAACAGAGAGGCAGTTCACGAAAAAAAGAGTGTCCACAACAGAGCACACAGAGAGACGGACCCCGCACGCATTAGCTCAACAATGCTGAGGCTCTTGCGTTTACGTCGCTCCGTGCGACCAATAGAAGCCGAGTATTTATCTAAATGCGCTAAAAAATTGTTTTTAAGTGCAAGAATATCTAGTGTTCTGTTATTACTATTTTTTTGTTTATTTCCATTATTTAATGTAAATTCTGACCGTGCTATGATTTCGAAGCATTTTATATGTATAATGTGTGTGTGTGTGTATGTGTGTGTAGTAAATATTACTCTGTCAGTTTAGCCCCCGTTTGCCGCACCCCCCCCCCCCCCCCCCCCCCACAACACCCCGCATTTTTTTCCTTTAGTTCCGTCCTTGACGCGAAGAGTTGACTTGCGTTATGCTTCAGAAGCAGGCAGGGAGTGGTCTCATCTGCAGGATTACATTTAGACGGGTAAAATGCCCCCCCCCCCTTTTTTTATTTTTTTTTTTATTTTGGTCTCCTCTATGTTGGTTAGACGTCCGAAAGAAAGAAAAATTGGCTGAAGTGTAGTGTTTGCGTTGCGGGAAAAATGTTTTTTAAATGACTGTGTTTGACGAAGGAGGTTAGAAATCCCTAGAGACATGCAAAATTCGCGGATTCATTTCGCGATAGGCTAGCATCAAAACAACTATACCTTCGTACCGCTTCTGCGATTGGCCCACATTTTATCCGGGGGAACTGTGAGCCAATGGGAAACAACTAAACCAAGAAAGTGGCCTAATTACGGACAGCCTAGTTGAGACGTCTCACGCGACAGTAGCCAATGAACAAGGTGTCATTTCCGCGAGTATTTTTAGGTTACTGTGGAGTCTATCCTAGAGGTCAATGAATCCGCGAATTTTGCAGGTCTCTAGAAATCCCTATATAAGTTGAATTAAAATTTCTGTAACCTTGAAATGCTTGACGTGTTCCCGCACAAATGGTGGAAAATGGTGGAAGCAGCAGAAGCGACGGGAGAAATGTCGTCCCGGGAGGTTGCAGCTCGGAGCGCTAGTGTAATCGCTCCTCCGGGCATTGTTCCCTCCCCTGGGAGCGCTGAGGGGGGTGGAGGGGGGCCCGTGTCAACACGGCAGGAGAATGTTGTTGCGAGATAACGGCAAGACTGGCGGTCGGCACGGCGACCTCCGGAGCAAAGTCCTGGGTTCTTTCTGCCCTCCCTTTATGGAGGGGGGGGGGGGGAGGGTAGGGGTTTCCCACATGCAAGCGAAGCAGGGACGTAATACCGGCTCGCTGTAGGAAAGGTTTCGATGGAGATTAAAAACTGACGAAAACTCTAGCTTCAACTGCGCAGCTCAGGGTTCCCCCCTCCCTTCTTTGCGACAGAGAATTTCCGTCACTCCCCTCTCTGACGCAAAGAAGGAAGGGGGGGAACCTAAGCTGCTCTGGTAAAAAAAAAAAAAAAAAAAATTGGTTGTCTGTAAAGTCGGTTTACGGACGATAGTTTAACGTGACAACGTCATAACAAAACATTGATGAAATGATTGCTTTTATGAATAAAATTGAATAATTTTTATTGAATTATCACTATTTTGTATGGATACAAAGAAGGAGTGAAATTAAATCTACAATTTAATTGATAAATTTACTTTTATTTGCACTCATTAATTCAAATAAGTTTATTACTTTAACGAACAGATTATTTTAACTATAACTTTTATACATGTTTGCTATTTAACTTCTTCCAATCTGTATCATTCTGTTAAGGATAGGACGATGATAGGAAAAGTAGGAAACGAATGGGAGTGTTTCAAGTTTAATGTGCCTCGAAAAAGTCAAATCGATGGTTGTTCCAATCGAGTGGAAGAGAGATAGATGCGGCGCAAGCGTACAATGAGCGTAACGGGACACAGCGTAACGGGACAATATGCGTAACGGGACACTTTTTTGTGCTTGCAGCCGGCGTTCATCGATTTATTAGACGTTGTCACGTCAAAAGTGACTTGAAATACTTCTGACAGTTCCTAACTCCATGTTCAGAAGCCTCTGTGTGTGAGCCTATTGAATTCAGTTGTGCGTGGAGTATGGCGGGCAGCTGTGGTGAAGACATTACAAGGGAGTCTACATAATACCCAATGAACCCAATTCACGACTTTTTCATCACATTTAAATAAAGTTTTCTTACAACTCCTCCCATATCACTAGGCCTATTTATATATAATAATAGAATGAAAGAGAGAGAGAAAAAAACAATACGAAACAGGTCTACCATTCGCAGGAAAGCTAAAACATTATCAGAAATAATAGCCATCGTATTTGTGTTAGCGAGGCGAGATGATAGGGGCGACGCTCGGTGGTGCTTCCAGCGCGGTGTCGCCTCTAAGGTCGTTCCTGCAGTGGCACGGAAACGTAACAAATGGCAACCAATGATATTGCATTTCAAGGTTACGAAATAATTTTAATTTAAAAAATATATAATGCTTCTATATAATAGCAAGGGCTAAATTTACATACGTAATAAAATTAAACCACAAAGTAATTATTAGAGACCTGCAAAATTCGCGGGTTCAGTGCCCTCCAGGATAGACTCTACTACACTCTACACACTCGGGCAAATGCCACCTGTTCATTGGCTGCTGACTTGTGAGTCGTCTCGACTGAGTGTCTGTGATTCGACACTTCTATGAGTGAGGGTCTCTAATTGGCCCTCATTAATCCAGATTAACAGTGAACCAGTGGCAGAAGCAGCGCTAAGGTATGATTATTTGAGTTGTAGCATATCACGAAATGAATCCGCGAATTTTGCAGGTCTCTAGTAATTATAGAACACTAAATGCTATTGTACTTGAAACTATTTCTAACGTATTTGGAACATAAACATAGCTACCGTCGCAGCCAAGCACTCGGCTTCTATTGGTCGCACAGAAGAGCTCACAGTATTGTCTTCGTCATAAGGGGGCCCGCCTGGTCAGGGGTATGTGTGTTTCTCGTCGTGCCGTAGGACAACTATGAAAAATGATCGGTGACCGTAACATTAAATGGCGGAGAAATAAAGATAAAGGTGTAAAGAAATGTTCCCTAAAGGCTTCGAAGACTCTGTACCAGCTGTTTTGTGCCCACAAATTACATACTCTGAAACCGCGCCTTTCAGCCATTTTCACTCTTCTAAAAATACAGTTTAAAAACTTAATCCGAAAAACAAACTACTTATCGGCCCTCGGCGAATTCTTAAATGCTTTTCGTAAACAGACCCCGGCTCGGATATCTCAAGTAGTTTTGGAATCGCGTTGTTTTTTTCCTGAAGCTCTGCGCACCGTGTGCGTGCCCGGGCAGACGGGGGCATTGTCGGTCTCTTCTACTAACGATGCAAAACTTCCATCTTCTTCGCGCTGAAGTTGGGCTTTTAAACAAGTGCAAAAACATGGAAACAGAAAAAAAATAATAATTCGCGGGTTCGTGGGGCCCGCCTCGTCAGGGGTGTGTGTGTGTCAGTGAGGCGGGATGATAAGCGCGACGCTCGCTGGTGCTTCTAGCGCGGTGTCTCCTCTGGACCGGCGCGCAGTCTTCTCGTCGTCACAGGACAACTGTGAAATTTTAGCGGTGACCGTAACATTATATTGCGGAGAAATGAAGATAAAGGGGTAATGCAAGTCCCTTTAGTGCTTTCAAGGGTCTGTGTGGGTTGTTTCATGCCTAAAAATTACTCTGAAAACATGGGTTGTAGCCATTTTAACTCTTCTAAAAATACAGTTTAAAACTTAAATCCGAAATCAAAAGTACTTTTCGGTCCTCGGCGAACTCTTAAATGCTTTTCGTAAGCAGACTCCACCCGGATATCTCGAGTAGTTTTGAAATCGCGTTGTTTTACACGAAGCTCTGCACACTGTGTGTGTGCCCGGGTAGGCGGAGCCCTTAAGGCGGGAAACAAAATACTCTCCTCGGCTAGCGATGCGCATCTATCGCGATGTCGACTCCACGACTGGAAGCATCTCCGGAAGGTCTTCAGCTGCTCTGTGGAGTCCTTCTCTGTGTCGGGAATGGCGTCAGAACATTTTCCTTTCAGCTCTACCCATTTTTCTGGTTTCGCAAACTAAACTTAACGTTAACGTGTTGTTCCAAATCTATGATTAGACACACGGTAATTTCGCTCATGTTTAGGGGCAGGCATTTTTCGCGAAAAGATCTGAACACTTATTAGACTGCAACAAGGTATACCCTCACCTATGGTTTCTTCCTTGTGATTGGAAGAGACAGGAAAAATTCGCTGATTCATTTCACGACAGCTTAAAATTCATATAGTTATACCTCAGTGCGGCCTCTGCTATTGGCTCACAACTCACCTGGATGACTCTGGGCCAGTGAGAAACACTCAACCAAAGCTGTATCGAATCACAGGCTGCTACATTGGGACACCTTCACAAGACAGCAGCCAATGAGAGGGTGATATTTGACCGAGTGTACGTAGAACTATAGAGTTCATCCTAGAAGTCATTGAACCCGCGAATTTTTCCTGTCCCTAATGATTAGACACACGGAAATTTCGCTCATGTTTCATTTAGTCGCAAGCTAGAATGAAAACCTTCACTCTCTCGCCATGATTGGACCGCAGTTGTTTGGATACGCCCCACTACGACCGTGAGCCAACGATGCTCAGCTAGGAGAGAAGTGAGCGAATCAGGCGGTGACAATTAACAACGATGAAAACATTCTCATAAAAAAATTCAACCAATGGGAAAGGAAACATGGGTTGAGCACACCTATGACTTAGAATTAAACTCCGAGGCCAGACGAATCCGCGGAATGTCCGGGTCTCCATCCATGACGCGCGACAGACACGGTAAACACGACCTCACTCTTCCGGCTCTGGAAGCCGACTGACAAGTCACGACTTGTTCAAACTTGACACTGACTGTCTCAACTGGATCAGGCTGTCGGGATTATTACTTCAAATAGGTGAAGAGTCAGCAGTTGTTGCTATACAAATTCAGTCACCGTATTTTTTTCATCACAGAACCGTGTGTGATTGGCCTTTCAACTATTCTCGGCTCGACATTGAGTTCTGGAAATTTCCCGGAAATTTCGCGGATTCCTCTGGCCTCAGGATAGAATTAAAAGTTATAGGTGTGCTCGACCCATGTTTACTTTCCCATTGGTTGATTTCTTAGCGAGAACATTTTTATCCTTGTTATTTGGCACTACCTGATTCGCTTACTTCTCTTCTAGCTGGACATCGTTGGCTCACGGTCGTAGAGGGGCGTGTTCAGATAACTGCGGTCCAATCATGAACACAGTGCGACAGTGTGGAGGTTTGCATTCTAACTTGCGACTAAATGAATCCGCGAAATTTCCGTGGCTCTATCTATATGTACTTGTCTCAGATAGTGAAATCAGGAGATCTGGCCAAACTGAAAATGATTACTAAGTAAACGAATCTTTGTATTTCTTACGTACTCCCACTTAAGGCCTGTTCCACAATGACACGGAAACGGAACAGATGGAAACGGAGACGAAAACGGAGTATTGTTCCGTTCCGTCCGTATTTTTCTCGTTCTACAATACACGGACCCGTAAGAAATCTTGGCCAATAAGAAAGAGCGAGCGTGACGTAACTGAAAACTACGAGTATCAAGTGAACTACCTGTTAAATCGAAATGTATGGTTGTTAACTTGGTAATGTAGTAAGTCGATTTGTTATTTTTTTTTTTTTTGCATTGTGGCGGTGGTAAAGTAGTCCTTCTCCGTCTTGTCATATATAGCAGGTATATCTTTAACCATGAAAATTAAAAGTTCATCAAAATTCGTCATGATGAAACCCACGTGCACAATTCAAATTTCAAAACAAATCTTGTTTTGTTGTTCACGCATAAAAAAATTAGTCGAGAAATACGGAAACCAACATTAGTCAAAACTAATATCTTAATTAACATGAACGCGCAACTGTAGCTTGACAACTGCAGTGAATAAATAACGTGCTCCTATTGGTCTAACGGAGTAACGTAAACGGAAGACTTCAGCACTGCTGAGCAGGTCCATACGGGTCCGTCTCCGTTTGCGTGCTATTGTAGAGGCTCTGTTCCGTGAAATCCGTCTTATTTTCCGTGTTCCGTCTTCGTTTCCGTGTCATTGTGGAATGGGCCTTAAAGAAACGTCGCCATATTGAAAAAAAATGTTTTGCATGTTATATTTGACAAAACATTCCTGAAAACTCATTTAAGGACGGACATAAAATGTGCCTAGTTCATAAAGGGCCTGCCACATTCGCGCAGTCGCGCGACAGAGCTGATGACGCGGGTGCGGAATTGGTATTTGATTGGTTCACGCGACCTGTGACGTCAGGTGCCGATGGTACAGTCGCGTTAGAGCGGACACGTCTGACCAGAACTGGCATCTGACGTCATCAACAATAATCGCCAATGAGAATCATGACGAGTATAAACAAACTGTAAAATCGTGTGAAAATAATACTTTACAAAACGAAAGTTTTAAGTCTATGTTTATATAATTTCGTCTTGGGCACCAATTTGTTTATCGTTCAGTCGCTATGTAACAGGAAAACGAAGTACCCGAAAAAAGTAAATCAAATGAAAGCGTTTGTATGCATGAAAATAACAGGTTTGGTCCAAATATAGGCTATATTAAACAGTTAGTTAAATTTTTTAAAATAATTCGAAATTTCGTTCATACATATTTACATTAATCTCTCTTCTGTATAAAGCTCTCGAGTAAAGTCAAAACAAATATCTACAGCGTTCTACCGTGCTGCCCTCTATGTATGATCAAGTGAATGTGGCACGTTGCTACAGAAAATTCATCTGACAGCATGGTCGGACAATTTGGGCAGTCAGGACGGGCAGGCCGATGCGGGAATGTTGCAGGGCCTTAAAAACAATTAAATAAACCCTTCTTTAGTAAAAATAATTATTTTTATAAATAATCCAGTGTTTTTATATAATTTATTTAAAAATAATGTGCAAAAACACGAAATTTTAAAGGGAAAACAATTTAGAGAACTGCCCCTTGAGTGCAGGACAAGAGGAAGCTTTGGAACAAAGTTTGGGCTGGCATAAAAGTTTCCACCACAAAGAAAAAACATTTTTTTGTACTTTTACAAACGATTCCTTTGCCGTGAAACAGTTTTTTAACGCTACAAGAAATATATCTTAATTTTGTACAACATGTGGCTATAGTTAATTTTTGCATATATGAAATACGTTTTTTTTTCTCGAGATAACACTGAGTATTTTTAGGAAAGAATTTGCGCATAATTTTATATTTTCAATCATTTTTTTAAAAAACCACGAAGAAGGTAATCGAATATTCAACAATTGGACTTTATTTTGTTGCATCGTGCTTATTACGTGCATAGTTAATACTGGAAAGTTATTCAGGGAACAGTTGAAGGTACTGGGGATAACACAACACAAAAATCCCCGAGTAAGAATCCAAACATAGTGCTACCGCGAACGCTATTTTATAGTGATAAAGTTGTTTTCACGTAAATGTACAAATTTCTGCAAATTTTCATGAATATTTCTGTTACATTCACAAAAAAAACTAACTTGCATGCATGGGTCGGGTGTTTGGATTTGAACGCCAGCATTGAACTTTTGGACGGACCAGGTTTTGGTATTCAGTATCACGTGGCGTTTTAGGGCGCGGTTACACGGGAGTCTGAACTACTTCAGGTGAACATGTTCAGCTGTTGAGTGCGGTTACACACAGTCTGAACATGTTTCGTTCGAGGCCATTTCCCATTTAACTTAAACAGGTTGGCAAAGTAGTTCAGATCGACATATCTTCTACATTAGCCTCTGATTGGCTGTTTAGAATATAAACAGTCTCTTGCAGAAATTCGAGATGGAAAGTGTTTCTGGCACAAGTTCGAGTAATATTTTACCGAATGCAACAAAAAAAAATCAACAGAATATTATATATATATATATTTAATTGATCCTGACCTTAATTTTCTTAAAAATGAGATAGGTACTCTCGCTCAAAAATAATAATAAATAAGTTTAAAAATTTTACTGTGCATGTTGTTTGAATTCCCGATTTGTAAAAAAAAATATTGAGCAATATGAAAACACATTCCATTTCTGCTGATAATGCTGTATAAACAAGTGAGAAAATCCCGCGTTTTCTGGATACAATTACAAAATAGAGATCAACAACACAGTCATTCGTTGACAGTAGACAGTCGGTTTTAGAGCTAAACACACTTTTCAGCAACGACCGTGTAACCGTACACTTTCGCGTTTGTAAACGTTTTTACTTAAACATGTTCACCTGAAGTAGTTCAGGGTCCCGTGTAACCGCGCCCTAAGTCATCCTTCCCGTCCCCCCCCCCCCCCTAACCCTGCGGGCAGTCAGCTCCTGGAACTCTGGCAACCGCGGAACAGTCCGGCAACACCGCAGCTACGTGTCGCGAACCTACTGGCTGCGCGCCGGTGCGGAAAAACTTGACAATCGCGCCGCTATCAGCGCTCTTCGTGTGCGGTTGCGCGACAACGTGAAGTAACGTTCGTCCGCTGGAATCCTTCCGCGGATATAGTGCGTGTGCAGAGACCTGAAAAAAATATTAGCGTTATTTGCTGTTATGTGCTAGTTTGTAGTCCGCACAGGGCCGGATTTAGAGGTCTGGAGGCCTCGGGGCAACAGAGGAGCGGAGGCCCCCTGGCCCCAAATTATTTTCCAAATAAAATGAACAATTTTTTTCAGTCGAGTTTTCCAATAAATAATTTATTGTGAAATCAAGTAGATTCTCTTAGTATTTAAAAAAAAACATACATAAATATAATCGGAGACAAGAATTATATGAAATTAAATTTTAGTATTAATGAATATTTCTGTTAATACTTAACAATAATATAATTATGTATGTACAAAGTACTGTAGGTAAAGGTAAAACAGCGTAAAAAGAATATCAAAGGATTTGTGGGGACCCTCCGTTTGTGGAGGCCCCGGGGCTTTCGCCCCTGTTGCCCTCCCCTAAATCCGGCCCTGACTTCGCTAGCATTTACAGTCACTTCTGCGCCGTTTATTCATTGGTTGTCTGTGCCTTCTGTCACAGTGCCAGTAGTAGCCCCTGCGGCACCTTAATATTTCGGAGAGCGGTCTTATTTGGGGGGCCTGGGGGTACAGAATTACCCCTCCCCACCCAAACCAGAGAATAATGGTATTAGTAGAGACCTGCAAATTTCGCGGATTCATTCGGTGATATGCTAGAATTCAAACACATTTACCTCTTAGATAATTTTACTATTGGCTTGCTGTTCATCTGGAAGAATCTCAACCAGTTATAAACCCTCAACCAAAGAAGGATCGAATCACAGACAAACCAGCTGAGACGACTCACAAGTCGGCAGCCAATGAACTTGCGTTATTTGCCCGAGTTTACAAGGGTATGTGAAGTCTATCCTGAAGGCCATCGAAACCGCGAATTTTGCAGGTCTCTAGGTATTAGGAGTACCGCCCCCGGAAGATAGGAAAAAATAAACTCTTAAAAGAAAGATTTTTTTTAAAAACAACCTGGAACTTAAATTTCGACAATGATTTCGCTTAATATTTTTTTTTATATTCTTTCCTGATAAATAATTAATATTTTTTTTTTATAAATACTAATGGTCAAAATCTGTGAAATTGCATCATTATATGAGGCAGTCAAATCTTTAAAAGTTTTTTTTATATATAATTCGAAACCACGGAAACTTAATTGAAATCGAAATTATCGAACATTACTTTGAATTGCATAGTAATTAACAGTTTAATACTTCCTATTCCAATTAATGTCAATATTTTTTTTCACATATGAGCTAGAGAAACAAGGAAAACAAAAACAAACAAAAAAAACTGAAAATGGGTTGAGAGGTGCCGGATCAGACCACGGATAAACACGACAGAATTTATGTCCACGTTTCCCATAAATTGAGCATGTGATCAAGTTATTATTAGTCATTGGTTTCCTATATTGTGGGGCGTGCCAAATATCGTACCAACAAATCATGGGTGTCAGACAAATGCAAAGGATTAAACAATCTAGCCCGTTGCCAAAAAAAAAGTCAATTTTAATTATTAGAAAATTCCAAAACACGCGTTATTTTCTTGTGTCAGGCTAGAACACACACCTGTCCATAGTCAAGTCGATGCCATGTATTCGCTGGATGATGCCACATCTCACATTCTCACCTGGTTGCACGTGATTACGAGGCGTGATAAAAAAAACGGTGAATAATTTGATTACGAAGAAAGTAATAAGCTTACATCAGATTTGAATTAATATTTTTCAAAATACTCTCCTTGGCTAGCGATACGCACTTTTAACATGACTGGAAGCATCTCCGGAAGGCCTTCAGCTGCTCCATGGAGACCCTGTCTGTGTCGGGGATGGCGTCAGAAAGTTTTCCTTTCATCTCGACCCATTTTTCTGGTTTTACGTTTCGCAAACTAAACTTAATGTTAACGCGTTGTTCGTAATCTATGATTAGACACACGGCAATTTCGCTCATATTTAGTTGCAAGTTAGAATGCAAACCTTCATACTCTCACTCACACTGTGCTCATGATTAGAGACCTGTAAAATTCGCGGATTCATTTCGCGATAGGATAGAATCCAAATACTTTTGACATTATTTTGCTTCAGTGATTGGTAGAGACCGGAAACCAATCAGCATATGTAATTTGCACGAGTGCGTAGAGGATCATGGAGTCTATCCTTTAGGGATTTGAAATCGCGAATTTTACAGGTCTCTACTCATGATTGGCCCGCAGTTATTTGGACACGCCCCTCTACGACCGAGAGCCAACAATGCACAGCTAGAAGAGAAGAAGTGAATCATGTAGTGCCAATTAACAAGGATAAAAATATGCTCGCTAAGAAATCAACCAACGGGAAAGCGAACATGGGTTGAGCACACCTAAGACTTTGAACTCTACCCTGAGGCCAGACGAATCCGCGGAATGTCCGGGTCTCCATCCATGACGCGCGACAGACACGGCTGTGGAAGCCGACTGACATGTCACGACTTGTTCCGACATGTCACGACTTGTTCCAACATGTCACTGTCTATCTCAACGGATCAGGCTATCGGGCTTGTTACTTAAAATAGATGTAGCATCAGCAGTTGCTGCTATAAAAATTCAGTCGCCGTATTTTTTTTATTACACTTATGTTCTCCTACACTGTGAATTTTTTTTTCCATTGTAAATGGAACAGAAATATTCATATAAAATTACAGAAATTTATAAATTTTTGTACTTACATGAAAACCACTGCATCATTTTCAAATAGTGTTCGCAGTAATACTGGGTTTGTATTCTTACCCGGTCATGTATGCTTTGTGTTGTCCCAGTACCTCCAATTGTTAAAGTTATCTGTATACAGTTCGCCTGAATAGCTTTCCAGTATTACCTGCGCATATAATAAGCATGATTCGACGAATAAAGTAAAATTGCTGAATATTAGAAATATTTTCCATGGTTTAAAATAATTACGCTTGAATGGAACATTGATTAAAATATAATATATTGCGCCAATTTTCGTACGAAATACTCATTATTATCTCGAAAAACGTATTTCATATATGCAAAAATTACCATAGCCACATGATGTACAATGTTGCAATACATTTCTAGTAGTATTACAAACTATTTCTTGGCAACTGGTTTTCAAAGAAATCTTTTGCGAAAGTACGTGATTTTTTTCACCTTCTGATTTTAAGGTTTACATTGATTCTAGCCCGTCAGGGCGTGTCTAAATGATGGGTAGAGATAGGAAAAATTCGTGGTTTAATTTCGTGATATGCTAGAATCCAAATGTGTTTAACCTTTAGCTGCTTCAGTGATTGGACCACAGGTTGTCTGAAGGAATCAGAGCCAATGAATAATCCTCAACAAAAGAAGTATCGAATCAAAAGCATTCTAGTTAATAGTTGTCACGAGTCAGTAGCCAATGAGCAGATGTAATTTGTCCGAGTGCATAGAGGATCTTGGATTCTATCCCGTAGGTCATTGAATTTGCGAATTTTTCCGGTCCCTAATGATGGGCAATCCAATGAGTGGAATGAACAGTGGTGTCATTCAAGCAATCTACATTGTGGCCAAATAACAATGCTCATTTTACGGGTCTGTCTTAATGAGGATTTATTTCATTACATTTTCTCAAAAAAAAAGAATAATTATACCTTTTGTACTTCTTTTGATATTGGATTACAGTTGATATGTAGGACTCTAGGGCCAGCTAAGGCACCCTCAGTCAAAGAAGCATTTGTATATTATTCATGTCATATACTGCAAGAAGAGACGATGAATTAGCGTCTGGAATTGCAGCTGTGTGTAAGTGTAGTGTTTATTTATTTATTTACTCTATTATCATAATATCAGGGGCAGGTATTTTCCGCGAATAAATCTAAATGCCTATTAGACTGCAACAAGGTATACCAGCACCAGATGTTTCACCCTTGTGATTGGCGGCCGTCTGCGAGAGAAGTCGAAGCCTTGTTTGACCGAGCCACTCATAGACGCGCTCACTTTCGCAATGAATTACCGTGATTGGTGTTGTAGCAATCGACATGTGCCTGAAAGTAATTCACCCAATCACGAAACACAGACGATGCTACCGTGTTTTAACTTATAACTAGTCTCGGAATCTTTTCGCAAAATATGCATGGCCCTAGTTATTGTTAGAGACTTGAAAAATTCGCGGGTTCATTTCGTGTTATGCTGAAATTCAAATAATTATACCTCAGTGCTGCTTCTGTCATTGGTTCACTGTTAATCTGGAGGACTGAGGGCCAATTAGAGACCCCTCACTCATAGAGTGTCGAATCACAGGCCACCCAGTCGAGACGAATCACAAGTCAGCAGCCAATAAACAGTTGGCATTTGCCCGAGTGTGTAGAGGATATTGGAGTTTATCTTGAAGGTCACTGAAACCGAGAATTTTTCCGGTCCCTAGTTATTGTGTATTTCTCGGCTTATGCCATCTGTACTCTCTTTCCGCTAAATAAAACAGTTTATAAAACCAAGCCAATCAAGCCTTCACAAGCCAGCGGCCAATGACCATGTGGAATTTCGCCCGAGTGGATGCATAAGAGGCTTGTGGGAGTCGTTGTAACAGCAAAAAAATTTTTTCCCCGGTTCTTTTTTTTTTCCCTTGACGTGTGACAGACCGCCAGCCGTGGCGCAGGTGGATTGTCGTCGACGACTTCCCGCCGCGATAAGCAGCTATCGCCCGCCGACACTCGGCGCTATCGCCCCGCTTCTTCCGCGTTGGGGCGGGGACGCACCACAACGCCGAACGTACAATAACGTCGAAAACCATAACGCCGAATGCCAAATTGACTACAACGCCGACAGCTAGAAAACTGCTGTGTACCACAACGCCGAAATACATTAACTCCGAAAAATGTCATTGCTAGAGACCTGCAAAATTCGCGGATTCATTTCGTGACATGCTAAAATTCAAATAATTATACCTTAGTGCTGCTTCTGCAATTGGTTCACTGTTAATCTGGAGGACTGAGGGCCAATTAGAGACCCTCACTCAATATAAGTGTCGAATCACAGACACTCGGTCGAGACGACTCACAAGTCAGCAGCCAATGAACAGGTGGCATTTGCCAGAGTGTGTAGAGTGTAGTAGAGTATATCGTATATCCTGGAGGTCATTGAATCCGCGAATTTTGCAGGTCTCTAGTCATTGCAGAACTGCCACAAAGGTTAGGTTAGGTAAGGTTAGCACACAAATTTATTCAGTTGTTTTTCATTTTGCTCCTGTGGTCCCCCCACCCCGCAGCAACATTTTTCGGCGTTACTGTATTTTGGCGTTGTGGTACACAGCAGTTTTCTAGCTGTCGGCGTTGCGGTCAATTTGGCATTCGGCGTTATGGTATTCGGCGTTATTGTACGTTCGGCGTTGTGGTAAACGACCCCGTAGAGGCCGTAGAGGCGGAAGGAAGGAGGGTGTTTAAGGGGGTGCCTCCCATTTCAGGTCAAGATATTATATTTACAGTAATTACAGATAAACTTTTAGAATTTTTCGATGGTTTAACTTTCACGAAATGAAAAATATATCCAGCGCATACTTTTTGCATTATTAGTAGAGACCGGAAAAATTTGCGGGTTCAATGACCTCCAGGATAGACTCCAATATCCTCTACACACTCGGGCAAATGCCAACTGTTCATTGGCTGCTGACTTGTGAGTCGTCTCGACTGGGTGGCCTGTGATTCGACACTTCTATGGGCAAGGGTCTCTAATTGGCCCTCAGTCCTCCAGATTAACAGTGAACCAACGACAGAAGCAGCACTAAGGTATAATTATTTGAATTTTAGCATAACACGAAATGAACCCACGAATTTTTCAGGTCTCTAGATATTATATTTACAGTAATTAATTACAGATAAACTTGTAGACATTTTCAATTGTTCAACTTTCACGAAATGAAAAATACAAACAGCGCATACTTTTTTTGCATTATTAGCTACCAAAGTTACATTTTTAACGTTTTTTGGGTTGTACAAATAATGATAATTTAATTTATTGAAGAACTGAATTTTTTTTAAGGTTTAACTGCAATGCCACTGGCTACTTCGTGATGTCGTTTGCATTTATATTACAAAAGCTCATTTCATGTTTCTTGGCTGTCAAAATCGTAACAAAATTTGAGAATTTTTAAATGCCAGGTAAAATTAATTAATATTTTCTGAAAGAAATTCAAACATCGATGAGTCCAACTCATCAGTCGGACCTGAACAGTCGGAACTGTCACGTGTGCGCAAGGACGGTGGACTTGTGGGTCGGAACTGATGGACTGACGAACGGAACATCAAATAGGACTAGTCACTAGTGGGCTCGAGAGCCCTGAGTCCAAACTGCCGTGTGTGGAATCAGCGTCTTGTAGTAACAAACTGTCAGTCCATCAGCTGAGTGTCGGGGTAGACATCTTTTGTTTATACTCTTTGCTAAGTACATTTTTTTTTTGACGTGACAACGTCTAATAAATCGATGAACGCCGGCTGCACGCACGAAAAAGGGTCCCGTTACGCACATTGTTCCGTTACGCTGTGTCCCGTTACGCACATTGTTCCGTTACTCTGTGTCCCGATACTCTGTGTCCCGTTACGCTCATTGTACGCTTGCGCCGCATCTATCTCTCTTCCACTCGTCTGTCTATAAAGTGAAGTGAAAAGTTAATATGGTTTTCATTGCTTATTACAACAATATCGACAATAAAGGTTAATTATACTTGGATTTAAATAAATCTGATTACTAGTATAATTTCAAGTATTTATTATTTTATTATTAAAATAAAAATGATTCAATTTTATTCATAAAAGTATGCAATCATTTCATCAATGTTTTGTTATGACGTTGTCACGTTAAACTATCGTCCGTAAACCGACTTTACAGACAACCAATTTTTTTTCTTTTACTTGTTCTGACTAAAAGTGCAACTGCAACATCCAAAGAGTTTCTTCCATTTTCCACGTTGAAACGATACACCCAACAGTAACAGCAACCACAAGACTGATCACTGTGTGTGTGTGTGTGTTAGGGGGGGGGGGGGGCCTTAAAAGCGCGGGGGAAGCTAAGGGCGACACTGGCTGGCGCATCACACGCCCCTTCGCCTCTACGCGCCCCTTGTAGGCCTGTTTGAGAATTATTTTTATTTATTTTATTTTTTTAATTTTGAGTTTACTCTGTTAGTAAGACGAAAATCGCGCATATCACGTTTACAGTTATAGCCACAGTAAGGTTTTAATTCCTTAGCTTGTTGATACGTAACATATTAAATCTCGGTGTACGGCATTTGCTAGGAGTAATTTCATGGATGGAACGGATGTCGCATGGAACGGAAACGTGTAACCACGGTGCTGCCTTCTATGGCGGATGGCGCAAAAAAAAAGTTTACAAAGCCGAAGATAAACACTATAGCATTTACTTTTTAATGAATTTTAACAAGATGTGCATTTACTTTTTAATGAATTTTAACAAGATGTGCAGTATGTTAATAAAATTTCTTGTGAAAAATCAGGTTCAAAGCCGGGGTATTTTTTAAAAATATTTTTTCAAGTCTGTTTCGCTTTTATCGGAGCCTTTTCATTATATTGTTAAAAATTTCGCTCTTCAAATGGAATGATTCGGATAATCGACGTCACTGCTCGAGCAGCGAATTCTGGCGGCGGGTGCGGTAACTACGCATGTTTCGCGTTCAGAAATGTAGTTGAAAACACAATAAGTGTATATTTATCATGCTCGGCAATATTTTTTAAGAATCCTACGTACAATTCAGTGTCCGAGTTTCGTATTACAAGTGTATATGAACGCTCGAATTCGCTCGTTACCGAGGTTAAATGTTTACACGTCACTGGATAGTACTAAAAGACTCGCTAACATTGTTGCTTTTTTTTGACGTGACGTCTAATAAATAGATGAACGCCGACTGCACGCACGAAAGTGTTTCGTTACGCTGTGTCCCGTTACGCTGTCGGCGAGTGCAGTAATAATAGGTTATGTTACAATTGACTAAAAAATTATGGTGATTCATATAATTGATGATATATATTTGATTACAGTTCATTTATATGAAAACTTGTTCATAATTTTATTTAAACTTTATAGCTAAACGCCAGTTTTTAAAATTAATTACAAGTCATCAACACGTGAACTGTTTTGTCGACTATTTATAAAGTGAAGTGAAAAGCTAATGTGGTTTTCATTGCTTATTACAACAACAATTTCTGCAATAAAGGTTAATTATTCTTGCATTTTAAAAATCTGATTACTAGTATAATTTCAAGTATTTATTCTTTTATTATTAAAATAAAAATGATTAAATTTTATTCATAAAAGTATGCAATCAATTCATCAACGTTTTGTTATGACGTCACGTTAAACTATCGTCCGTAAACCGACTTTACAGACAACCAATTTTTTTTTCTTCACGTTTCTAAAGGCAAATGCGAGAGGCGCCAAGCTAGAGCCGAGCATTTTTATCACACTCGGCCAGACGCGTGATACACTTTCGTATCGTGACGTCATCGAGTTCCAGTCACGATACCAAGAACAGCGATTAAGACTGACTACTTTGTCAGGGAGGTTTAGTCAGGAAGTAGAGACACGACAATTTCGCTCATATTTAGTCGCAAGTCAGAATGCAAACCTTCATACTCCCGCACTGGCTCATGATTAGACCGCAGTTATTCGGACACGCCCCTCTACGACCGAGAGCCAACGATGCTCAGCTAGGGAGAGAAGTGAGCGAATCAGGTAGTGCCAATTAAGAAGGATTAAAATTTTCTCGCTAAGAAATCAACCAATGGGAAAGCGAACATGGGTTGAGCACACCTAAGACTTTGAACTCTACCCTGAGGCCAGACGAATCCGCGAAATGTCCGGGTCTCTAGTCAGGAAGGAATCCGTACACTTGATTTTTTTTTTTTAATGGAACAGAAATATTCACGCAAAATTACATATTTTTGTAAATTTGTACATTTACATGAAAACAACGGTATCACTAATAAATAGAGACCTGAAAAATTCGCGGGTTCATTTCGTGTTATGCTAAAATTCAAATAATTATACCTCAGTGCTGCTTCTGTCATTGGTTCACAGTTAATCTGGAGGACTGAGGGCCAATTAGAGACCCTTGCCCATAGAAGTGTCGAATCACAGGCCACCCAGTCGAGACGACTCACAAGTCAGCAGCAGCCAATGAACAGTTGGCATTTGCCCGAGTGTGTAGAGGATATTGGAGTCTATCCTGGAGGTCATTGAACCCGCGAATTTTTCCGGTCTCAACTAATAAATAGAGTTCGCAGTAATACTGGGTTCGGATTCTTACCAGGGAATTTATGCTTTGTGTTGTCCCAGTAGTCTATCTCCAAAAGTTAAAATTATTTGTAAACCGTTCCACGAAAAGCTTAACAGTATCAACTGCGCACATATTAAGCATAATAAAACAACATAATGTCCTATTCTTGTTCGTTTGGTTTGTAGGAAAACAAAACAAAATTTGTAAGCGAGTGTTTCAGTACTCACCAGAGATGTGTAACATCTAACCTGAGTAACGAGCAAATTCATGTGTTCCCGTGTTGCAAATACAATTTTAATACAAAACTCATGACACAAAACTAAACAATGCCGAGCGTGATATTTCGCTTTTTTCCAGATAAATTACTTTACATGTGACATTCGTAACAACATTATATTACCTAATGACCTTTATATTATCCAACATATATCTAGCCATTTTAAAGATTTGTCTGGACGACTGGAAACGCAAGCCACTACCGTTTTCGCTTGGCAAGGTCCTGAGTGGCTGATTTCCGTCAAAAATCTATCACGTTTTAGAACCAGTTCCGTGAAAGAAAATTTTTGACGGAAATTTGGGGTCATCCAACTTGCCAAACAAACATGGCTACGGTAGTGAAATTTTTCAGCCACGTCAAAACTCTCCAACGTAACTCGACCAACTTTATTGGAAGGTGTTGGTTGCGACAGTTGGACAGCGTGATACGGGCCTTAAACAAAGCGTGTTGAAGCCAAAGGCCGGGTTTGTGAACCACGCGCGGGTCACAAAGTCGCGACAACGCATCACACAAACAATGCTAATAAATCACGAACCAGAAGCTTTACGTTTTAAAATTTTAAGGGATTTAATCCCCGGCGAACAAAATTAGGCCTCTCTGAGGAAAATTACGCTTTCGGGTTTTTTTTTAAATAAAAATATGTCAAATCTCCCCTCAAAAAGAGAATTTTCCCCTCTAAACAGGGAAATTTTTTAGTCATTTTGAGAATTATTTGGGTGGGGGGGAGGGAATGGGAATTTTTGCCACCGAAATGGCTGCCATGACGTCACAATCCAAATTGGCGGCAGGCATCTCGGCTCCTCAGTGTGAAGGCTTTCCTCGGATCGGACAAAACATACAAAACATATGACGACAGTCAATGTTCAGCGCCACTTCAATGCTCAGCGCCACTTCAATGCTTTGAGCGTAAGGCGATACCGAGGCGGCATTAAAATTGCGTTTACGTAGGGGCCTTAACCCAGCACCGCCTGAAGTGTTTTGTACATAGGGTAGACCCCGGTTGAGGGGGGGGGGGGGGTAAATAACAGGCTAACTTAGGCTACACTTCACGGTTTCTGCACAATCGCGAAGACCTTTTTCCGGAGTCTCATTTATGCTGTACTCACCGGAGCTTATCAGCGTGAACTCTTATCCAGCTCATTTCCGCTACCTTTTTTTTTTTTAATGGAAGGTAGAATAGGTTGTAACGGGTTACCTGTACCGTTGCAGAGACAGGAAATTTCGTGAATTCATTTGACTTCAGGCTAAAAGTAAAAGGCTTATGTTCGCTCCGCCAACGTTTGCTTTTCAGTTAGCTCATTTCTAGAGACCGGCAAAATTCGCGGGTTCAATGACCTCCATGATAGACTCCAATATCCTCTACACACTCGGGCAAATGCCAACTGTTCATTGGCTGCTGACTTGTGAGTCGTCTCGACTGGGTGGCCTGTGATTCGACACTTCTATGAGTGAGGGTCTCTAATTGGCCCTCAGTATTCCAGATTAACAGTGAACCAATGACAGAAGCAGCACTAAGGTATAATTATTTGAATTTTAGCATAACACGAAGTGAACCCGCAAATTTTTCAGGTCTATACTCATTTATAACAGAGAACGTTTTTTTGTTCTCATTAATTGTCATTAAATTATCTGGTATCAAACTATTAACTTATTATTTACGACGTTTGAAGCACCGGAGGTTTTTTCTCTCATACACTTGTATAATTTTTAAATAACATTTCCAAGAGATAAGAAAGTTATTTTTGTTGTTATAATGTTGGTTGTACCGATTCACAAAAGTTTGCCGATTTGCCGATTCAACTGTTGTCATTTCACCGTTTTCGGACCCATACGGTGGGGAAATACATTTTGGTTGAAAAAAAAATTAAAAATTAATTAAATTTACTCATTCTACACTAATTTAAAAAGCCATACACTGGCTCACTACAGATAAAAAAATTAAGCTAAACTATCACCAATTACAGAATTCTTAGATTTTTATTAAGAAAACAATTGTAATTTTTCCGAAGAATGTCTTTTGATGCCATATAAATTTTACAAGTGCTGAAAGGTCTCTCAGATGTAACACTAGTAGCAGGTAGCTATACACAGGTACTTTGCAGCAAATAATACATACTAATTTCTACTTAACAGAAATTACTTATTTAATTGTATTAACTACTCTCAAGCTGATACCCGCAACTGCATAATTAATTGTGTTTAGTCTATTCACAAAACAAACATTCTCCGTTTTCAGTTTATAAACGGAAAATGACGCCTCTTTTTTTTTTAACACGCTTTTATTAGCTTCATACGTATGTATGTTAGTATGTAACGGAAACTTTGAACATGATTTTGACCCCCTTCAAAACGTCGGATTAACTCGAAATTTGGCATATGCAGCCTACTTATCAAGGACCGATGACAATTCAATATTTTAAACAGTTAGACCCGTTATACTAACTAGGATAATCAGGATTAGCGATTTTTTGTTTTACTAAACTGGCAGTGTCTCTGCGCCAAGACCAAGAAGGGAAACTACCAGACAAGCCGATCACCTATTTCTCGGATAAGTTACCGACTTAGAATGAACATAAATGACTTCCCGATTTTATTGAAAATCATTGATTTTCATAGTAGGATATTGAAAATATTGTGTATTATAGTTCTTCAACACGCTATATCGAATATATGTTTTAAAAGCAGACAATATATAGTCAAAATCACTTTAATAGTAAATTGGTGTAATAAATAAACAATAGTTTTAAAAAACTAAAAAAACGCGCTTTTATTAAATCCAACTAAAAAATGAAAAATAAATAATAGTTTTCAAAAACTACAAAACACGCTTTTATAGAAAATCCAACTAAAAAATAGAAAATAAATTTTAATAAATTTGAAATAAGAATAGTGTAAAATTTTTTAATAAATATAAATTAGGAATAGTGTAAATAAGAAAAAAGTATTTTATTGTAAAAAAAAAGCGTAGGGTGCTTTTAAAGATATTATCAAAATGATAATACTAGGGCCTACTCATATCTGTCCATTAAATATTTATTACTATTGAGACCAAGCACCCCACGCTTTTTTTTACAATAAAATACTTTTTTTTCTTATTTACACCATTCTTAATTTATATTTATCAAAAAAATTTACTCTATTCTTAATTCAAATTTATTAAAATTTATTTTCTATTTTTGAGTTGGATTTTCTATGAAAGCGTGTTTTGTAGTTTTTTAAAACTATTATTTATTTAACTCGTATTTTAGGCTTGTTTTCATTTGTTTGTTGCCGACCCGTTAGTTGCTTAGTTAAAAATGAAGTTACAAATGGAGGCTGGAAAGCTAATTTCCGAAACTTTGTACATTATTACAATTATTCAAGAACGGGAATATTAATACCAAACTAACGCGTGCACTGCACGCGTTAATTGTGCAGTGGCGGCGAACATTTACGGTACCTACCAAACATTTATACGGAAATGCGTTTCATGTGGTCACTTTGCACGGGAAACAGTAAACTAAAGTTATGTTATGTGAAGCCTTATAATATTCCGTTATTTTTTAAAAACAAATTTTAAAAACTGACTTAAGTTAATTTAAAAAATGTCTTTGTCACTTTATTACGAACATTTATTTGCAGACAAGCTATTCATTGGCCAACTGGTTTCCAAAGGATTATTTTGTAAAAGTGCAGATTATATATATACACACACACACACTGACACACACACACACACACACACACACAAACTTCGGCCAATGTTTTGGGTGTCTAGCCAACATGGAGGAGATCACAAGCAAAAAAAAATGGGGTTGCGGCTGTGTCATGGACACGGCCGTGTGTTGTACGTGAATACGTGTACGTAACAGGTAGTATTTTCTATACAAAATATAAAATACGCTATTTTATGTATGTTATAATCAAGTCTGAACACTAAGAAGTCGCGTATAGGCCGACAATATATAATTTTGATTATGTATTTTTATTTTATTTTAACACCATATACTTATAAACACTGTAACTATTTTAAATTAATGTTTTATGTACGCAATCGATAGATTTTGACAAGAGCTGACGATTGAAACCCAAAACGAACGTCGTAGCTTCTCCGAGTCAAAAGTTATGCTAAATGGAAATCTCTAGTCGCAGTAAAAATGACCTCAAAATGGCGGCGCTTCCCCCTCCACCGCGCGCGATGCGTAACAGTCCTCACTTAGCGTAACGAATTCTTTGATCCTCTAGCTATCCAGGGGTGTAATTGATTTTGGACGGAGATGAAAGATGTGTCGCTGCAACACGAAACTGTATCCCCCGATTTTGTTATCATTGTTTTTTTTTAATTGCCTCCCACCGTGGAATCAATATTTTAAAAACGTATTCACGACAAGGCAGACGTGAACATGCTCGAAACTATACCGAGTTAAATGACGTCATCCGACGAGCAGTCCGTGAGCCACGAGCACAACATATGGGAAGCCTTCTTTTCACAGACGAGAGAGCCAAACGTCCGATCGTGCATCTTCGGTTTTTTTTTTTTTTTGGGTTCATTGTAACTCATGATAACTAATGGTCAATTAGGTTAGGTTAGCTACATTATAAATACTTTAAAACATTGTGGACGGTTGATTTGGTTAGGATAGCTACATTAAAGATACTGTGAAATCATGTTAACGGTTTCCTAGCCCTCTATAGCTACATATTAAAAAGTTATTTTCTAAGCAACCATAAAATGATTTTACAGTATTTTTTAATGTAGCTATACTTACCTAATATAACCAACCATCCACAATGTTTTAAAGTATTTATAATGCAGCTAACCTATCCTAATCGACCGCAAAATTTAATGCCACACCGGTTTATACAATGAGATAGAACGAGGGGGAAAAAAGCGAGCATGAACTTCGGGGAACTTCGGGTGTGGCTCTCTCGTCTGTGAAATGAAGGCTTCCCGCAACCTATGGCCGCGACAACCGGAATTATTTGCTCTCCATTGTTTACGCCGAGGGGGAGCTGTTTGTCTGCCCCCGGGGGCGGTCGGCAAACAAAAACAAGATGCTTCCGAAATGATAGTCTCCCCCCCCCCTTCCCACCAGAGGAGCTGTCGACATCCGACGCGACGAACGGCGAAGTCGTCCGTCCAGGCCCGGCCCGAGAATACGCGCGGGACCCGTTCACTCAGGTACAGGGAGACGGATCTCCCAGGAACCGTTCCACCGTAAAAATTCAATCACGAAATTATTTTACTTAACATGGCTTCATATATATGTAATCTAACAATTTATTGTGTTTCTACAGTATAGCGACCACTGCGCTATCTCTACATGTCAATGTTGACTAAGTATTTCAAAATTATAATAAGTATTTTTTAAAGTTGTCACCCATTCTTTTTCTGACTATAAATTATATCAAAGTTTTAAAATATGGTTGTACTATTATAAAGTTAGTTTGGCACACCAATACGCTTAATACATTTCCCGATTTTCGCAAATTTAATATATATGTACGGATGAATCAGGTCCAAAGATGGGGTTTTATCGTAGCCGTTTCTAATATTTTAAATTTTTATGGTTTGTTTTGAGCTGATTGGTACTTACGATAACCGGCATGATTGTTTTATTTTTCGTAGATCAAATTTCTTACTAAGAGTGAGACCTCTCGACTGTATGTCCATTGCATGTCTGGTGACTGACCACTGCGTGCATTGCGTGACCATTGTGTGTCCAGTGTGTCCATTTTGTGTACAGAGTGTGCACTGAGTGTTCTTTTCTTTTGCTGATTGTGTGTCGTTTCGTTTAAAAATTTTCGTATTCAAGTCTGCAATAAGTACTGAATATTTACTGGTTCAAAACCACTTGGTCTTGATAAAACATTTTTTTCAGGGATTCTTTTAGTAAGTGAAAAGTTTTCTTCGTTAGTCTATTTGCTTGTAATTAATTTTGTCGATACTGTAGGCCTGACAGTTCAGACACTATGTCTTATCTGCTTGAAATATGTTATACTAGCTGCAGTACCCAGCGTTTCCCGGGCTGAACACAGGGTGAAGGGGAACTGTTTATAGATCAGATGTAGTTAGTAATTGTCTTCTTAATTTGAATGTCAAGTGTGCAAAATAATTTATATCACTTTCAGATCCCGACAGACGTTGTTCTGCCAGTTTATAGTTATTTACCTGGTCTGTATGTAATCTAGACTCTATAAAGCAATATAAAAAAAAATTAAAATATGAGGGATTACTAATATTGAAAAGATTCCATTATCTTGCTAATGCTCGGCATGCATTGCAATGCCTCATTCAGTTTTGTTTTGTAATATGTTTGAAGTAGTTACACATATACAAATAATATATCCATGTCTCTAAATATATATTTATCTCTATCTACATCTATAGTCCTATATATCTATGTACCTCTCTATCTGTATTTATCTCTTTATATCTACATATATACCTCACACTATCTCTATGTATTCTATATGAGGGTACTGATTGCTTCGTTGTTAATATCACACTGGTGTTTTTTACTTGTATGGGAAAATTAAGAATGATAAGGCATCTAGTGCGTGGCAACTTCTAGCGCCTGCGGCATTGTCAACACACATACCGTACGTGTACTGCATGTTGTATCTAACCCCCTCCAACGCATTTGATTCTAAATTGGACTTTTAGTAAGGATCCCTAATGTTATTTATAATATAATATAGCCTATAGCCTTCCTCGATAAATGTACTATCCAACACTGAAAGAATTTTTAAAATCGGACCAGTGGTTCCTGAGATTAGCGCGTTCAAACAAACAAACAAACAAACTCTTCAGCTTTATAATATTAGTATATATTTGCTAGATATACATAAGGTATCTTGGTCCGAACACTCTTGGAGCTTAGGCCTTGTAATCAGCCTACATGTTTGTTGTTGGAATTATATTTAAAACAGTTCACAGAAGACAGTCTCCATTGCACGCGTAGTGAATTCGAGTAACATATTTATTCAGCCAATATGAGTGCTTGCTTGCTGTGAGGATGATTAATTAAATAAATATTTAAGAGTATAAATTATCTTTTGAAACGACCAAGGATAGAACCAAGCCATGAATAGATCGAATCAATAAGTACATTAATAAGTGATTCTTTTTATAAATTTCAGAACTTTTCCCGAATTTCTGGCTAAATAATTACCAATTTCCAAGATGGTGGCTCAGATGGCCGACAATATATCGGGCACCTTGGCAATAAATACTACTGCACTCTATCGGGTAAAAATTAAACCAATATAATGGCAGTGGACTCTGGCTGACGACGTGTGTGCTATGTGAAACTAGCACTCCTTGTATCGAGTACTGAAAATAAGATGGCGGCTACGCTCTCTAGCAAGCGACGTGTGTACTACTTGACAATAGAACTCCTGGAATCAAGTACTAAAAATAAATATGGCAGCCTCCAGCAGACAAAAACAAGATGGTGGATCCAAGATGGCAGACGCGACTTCATACTGGCTGGTGATATATCTACCTTGGCATGGTGGGAGGTCAGTCTGTCGATGACTTCCATGGAGGGAGAATCCATCGCCATATTTTTTTATTTTTTTTCTCTAGCTGAGTTCGAACGAGGACTGCATGACATAAGTTTCACTATCATAAAGTTTCATTTGGCAACACCAATACGTTTGTTAAGCACATTACACATTTACCAAAGCGACGATTTACGTGCGTGCGTACGCCATCTTTTCGATGTTTCGCAGACGCAGCACCGTTGTCTCTCATTTCCGTTCCATTTTCATGAAATATACTCCTACCAAATGCCGTGTGGCGAGAGCTAAGATGCTTATAAAAAATTGGTTGTCTGTAAAGTCGGTTTACGGACGATAGTTTAACGTGACAACGTCATAACAAAACATTGATGAAATCATTGCATACTTTTATGAATAAAATTGAATCATTTTAATCGAATTATCACTATTTTGTATGGATACAAAGAAGGAATGAAATTTAATCTACAATTTAATTGATAAATTCACTTTTATTTGCACTGAATAATTCAAATATGTTTATTAATTTAACGAAGAGATTATTTTAACTATAACTTTTATACATGTTTGCTATTTAACTTCTTCCAATCTGTGTTATTCTGTTAAGGATAGGACGATGATAGGAAAAGTAGGAAACTAATGGGAGTGTTTCAAGTTTAATGTGCCTCGAAAAAGTCAAATCGATGGTTGTTCCAATCGAGTGGAAGAGAGATAGATGCGGCGCAAGCGTACAATGAGCGTAACGGGACAAGGCGTAACGGGACAATGTGCGTAACGGGACAATGTGCGTAACGGGACACTTTTTCGTGCGTGCAGCCGGCGTTCATCGATTTATTAGACGTTGTCACGTCAAAAACATATGAATAGTTTGTTTCTGTTTTTCGTGCAACAAAATATTTCACGTTCACGGTAATTCAATATTTGCTGTCGCGTCGCGTTCGTCGCGTCGCGTTGATGTGCCTCATCCAATCCGATGACAAATCGGAGCTGATGGTGCAGATACGGAAATGGCATTCGACAGATTCACGTGACCAGTGACGTCAGATGCATTCGCGGGTAGATAATTGAGTCAGACTGCGCCGTTGCGTATTGTGTCGTTGCGTTCGTTGCGTAGTATACGTATGAACCCGGACTAAGGACTACGATTGAGAATGAATTAGGGAGCGAAGGAAACGAAAAAAAGGTGGGGGGGGGGGTGAAGCATGTACTCCTGCCCTTAGGGCCGTGTCCGAATTCAAGTACGCAACTGCGTACTTGCGACCTTGCGTACTCCACTTGTGTACTTGACACTAATCGGGACGGGATTAATGTTTGGCCTCTTCAAACGGTTTTAGCCAGCCGAAAAGGTTGCTTACTTTATTTTTTTTCAACAAATAAATTTTGTTGCAAAAAAAATGTTTAACTAAAAAGAAAAATTTCTTGGTTTTTTTTTAAACATATCATTCAAATTCACGCATATTTCACAAAAAAATTTCGATCACTGAATGAGTTTCCTTGCAGCCATGTTGTCTTCTACGTATCATAAATTTACAAGTGCAACAAGCTGCGAAAGTAGCTATATGAAAGTTACATTTCTCATGTTTAAAAGGAATAAAAATTTGAGATTTTTATGAAGTCGAAAATAAAATTCCCAGTGTCTTAAATTTGAGCAGAATACGATGGTTTGGAAAATTTAATTTATTTTTCCAATGTTCAATTTAGCGTTGAGCTGTTAAGGGAAACTGACACACTGTAAAAATTTGTAAATGGAACTGAAATAATCATGTAAAATTTACAGATATTTATGAACTTGTACATTTAGACGAGAGCAAACGCATCGCTGCGAAGAAATATTCGCAGTACAGCTGGGTTTCGGATTCTTTGCATTGTCGCAGTACCCACACTAGCTAAAAGATGGGTACATTTGTGAACCGTTCACCTGAATAGCTTTCCAGTGTTAACTGTGCACATTTTATATAGCCCAACTGTTGAATATATTCGATTACATTTCCAAGGTTAAAAAAAATATATCCTTGAACGAAACATCAATTAAAATATAAAATAATGCGCCAATTCCCAAATAAATATTTAGTATTAACTCGTATAGACATGTTTTTGTACAAAATTTACAATATCTTTCTTGTAGTATTACAAACTATTTCTAGAAAGGTTGGTTTCCAAAAAAAATTAAAAAAAAATTATGGTGTGTGTAAGTTGTCGAGTTATTTTTTTTTTTCCCCCGTTTGGAATCTGCAGCCGAGAGTTGGTCGGTGGAATTCGGACCTACGCTGTGTACACTGTTGGCGAAGGGGGGGTTGCGTGTCGCAACACGAGCAGGGGGTGTAGTGGTGTAGAGAGGGGGGATAAGCAAGGAGGGAGACTCGTGTGTGTGTGTGCTCAGTGATATCGGCTGTGACTCAGGGAGAGACAGAGAGAGAGAGAGAGGTTGGTGACTTTCTTCCACGGGAGATCCGAGCGGACGCGCGGCAGTCCTCGCTGGAAGGAGATCGCGCGAGAGTTGGGTCCCTAGGGCGCTAAGTAGTAGTGCCGTAGGTAGTAGGGTGTCGACTACCTGCGCACGCCTGCTTACCGCCCTGGGTAGCTCCCCCCGGCTCGCCCGCATACCGCACACCGCATCCAGACACCGTCCTCGAGTGCAGAGTGGAAACGGTGCAGTATCCAGCATGTGATCACGTAGTGAATATTGCTACAGAAACGTAACACCAACACATCTGCAAGAAATTAAAGGTAAACTTCATTATAACCAAAAAATGATTTGCTATACAGACACTAAAAAAAAAAAAAAAAAAGATTATAGGACGGGGACGCAGGGCCGGATTTAGGGGAGGGCAACCGGGGCGAAAGCCCCGGGGCCCCCACAAACTGACTCATACAAAAAGGACTATGGAAAAGACCAATCTCCGGAACTATTTTACTGCCAAATTCTCGCAGATCAAAATTTCAGAGCTACATCTCCAAACCTTGAAATTGCATTGAGAATGTATTTGGTTTTGATGGTTTCAAATTGCACTGGAGAGCGCTCATTTTCAAAAATTAAAATTATAAAAAATAGGCTCCGAACGACGATGGGACAAAGCCGTTTATCGAAGCTTTCTCTCCTGAGCATTGAAAGCGGTTTACTCCGGGAATTGGATTTCAGCGAAATCATCAACGATTTTTCGGCGAAAAAGCTCGGAAGGTTCCGTTCATTAACACTAAAATTTAATTTCATATAATTCTTGTCTCCGATTATATTTATGTATGTTTTTTAAATATTAAGAGAATCTACTTGATTTCACAATAAATTATTTATTGGAAAACTCTACTGTTAAAAATTGTTCATTTTGTTTGTAAAATAATTTGGGGCCAGCGGGCCTCCGCTCCTCTGTTGCCCCGAAGCCTCCAGACCTCTGAATCCGGCCCTGTGGGGACGCATCAGTGGATGAGATTGTCGCATCCCTCCCTAAAATCCTTGCTTTTAATTGACGGATTAAGAGATCCATCGGCATCCCTTGTGAGGATTCGGAAGCAACGCAACGATGGCCGCTTCTACTACGATGCACTTTTAGTGGATCCCTTAGCTCAGCTATTTCCAATTTTTTTTCCGGCCAGTGAACCCTATGATTAGAGACCCGGAAAATTCACGGATTCCTCTGGCCTCAGGATAGAATTCAAAGTTATAGGTGTGCTCGACCCATGTTTACTTTCCTATTGGTTGATTTCTTAGCGAGAACATTTTTATCCTTGTTATTTGGCACTACCTGATTCGCTTACTTCTCTCCTAGCTGGGCATCATTGGCTCACGGTCGTAGAGGGGCGTGTCCAAACAACTGCGGTCCAATAATGAACACAGTGCGACAGTGTGAAAGTTTGCATTATAGCTTACGACTAAATGAATCCGCGAAATTTCCGGGTATCTCTACCTATGATAGATTTTTCTTTTGGCGGAACCCCAACTACTTCAAAGGAAGTTATTTGATAATGATTTTTGCCTGCTTTAGATAACATTCGTCCTTACTCACGTAACACCTCTTGGGAGCCGCTGCCTTAGCTAAGGGATCCATTAGGCTAGTATTCGGATACAGCTTGTATCACCACACAATATTCTTACCCGTGCATTCATGCTTTGTGTTCTCCCATGACCTCCAACTGTTAAAGTCTATTTGTGCCTGATGTCGGGAACAGATGCCAGTTTTCGAAACTGTTTCTTTTTGTTGTTGTTTTTTTCCATAGGAAAACTACTGTGTTCGTCTGTGTTACGTCGTTGTAGTGCTCATAATATCTGTTTATCTTCATCGTTATGTTCGTATATTTTCTGCATTGTCCAGGTTTTGCTGTCTCTCCGCATTTATTGTTATTGTTGAAACTGTCTCGTCGTTGTGTTCATATGTGCTGTTCGATCTTAAATACTTTCTCTATTATTTACGATATAAATGTTGTTCAGCTCCAACTTCAACGACACGTACCAGTCTTTGAAAAACACTTTATACCAAAATAAGTGGTAATACGTAGAGACCTGTAAAATTCGCGATTTCAAATCCCTAAAGAATAGACTCCATGATCCTCTATGCACTCGTGCAAATTACATCTGCTGATTGGTTACCGACTCGTAACACCTGTTGACTGGAATGATCGTGATACGCTAATTCTTCTGTTATAAAGATTTTTCATTGGCCCAGAGTCCTTCAGATAAACTGTGGCCCAATCACTGAAGCAAAATAATGTCAAAAGTATTTGGACTCTATCCTATCGCGAAATGAATCCGCGAATTTTACAGGTCTCTAGTAATACGTTTTCAACTTGTATTTTCGTGATGAAACTGTAACAGAAATTTGTCGGTCTAATTCAGACTCATCCCGTATGTTAGGTATTTTTAAGCTGTAAAGGGCCAACACACAATTATTAGAGACCGGGAAAAAAAAATCGCGGATACATTACGTGAAAGGCTAAAAATTAAATAATTATAACTGCGTGATGCTTCCGCTATTGGTTCACTGTTCAACCTGAAAGGACAGTAAGCCAATTAGAGACACTCGATCAAAGAAGTATCGAGATCACCCAGTTTAGACGCCTCACAAGTTAGCAACCAATGAACAGGCGACGTTTGCCCGAGTATGCAGATCGTGGAGTCTATCCTGAAGGTCAATGCCAACAGATGGGGACTGGAGAAATTCGCGGGTTCAGTGACCTCCAGGATGAACTCCACGATCCTCTGCACAATCGGGAGAAAATCACCTGTGCATTTGCTGCTGACTTGCGAGGCGTCTCTACTGGTTGATTCGATACTTCTTTGATTGAGGGTCTCTGATTGGGCCACAATCCTCCATTGTATTAGTAAACCAATAATTAGGGACCGGAAAAAATCGCGAATTCAATGACCCACAGGATAGACTCAAAGATCCTCTATGCACTCGGACAAATTACATCCGCTCATTGGCCACTGACTCGTTAAAACTATTAACTAGGATGCTTTTGATTCGATACTCCTTTAGTTGAGGATTATTCATTGGCTCAAGAGTCCTTCAGACAACCTGTGGTCCAATCACTGAAGCAGAAAAAGGTTAATCACATTTGGATTCTAACATATCGCGAAATGAAACCGCTAATTTTTCCGGTCTCTACCAATAATGGAATCAGCACAAGATATATTTATTTGAATTTCGGCATATCACAAAATGAATCCGCGAACTTTTCCGGTCTAAACCCATTTAAACATCATCCAGTGGCTTTTAAAATTATTTTTTTTTTTTTCCAAGATTAAAATTAGCTAATAACAAATCGGAAAACATGTTAGCTGCAGTTTTCTGAAGCAATCACAGTCGCTTAAAAGCACCGGGAGTCGCCACGTAAAAGCAGTGCTAAGTGGACGTCCGTTGGAGCTGTCCCAGAGCTGAGAGCTAGCTGTACCAGATCTGCGAGGGAGCTGTCACAAAGCTGAGAGGAAGCTGACCCAGAGCTACGATGTAGCTGTCACAGAGCTGCGAGGGAGCTGCCCAGAGCTACAAGGAGCTGTCCCAGAACTGCGAGAGTTGCGAGCGAGCTGCGAGGGAGCTATAGCGTGAGAGCTGACACATTTTTGCGGGACAGATGTCCCCGACCTGTGAATGAGCTTTCCCAAAGCTGAGTGGTAGCTGTACCAGAGCTGCGAGGTAGCTATACCAGAGCTGCGAGGTAGCTGTATCAGAGTAGCGAAGTAACTGTACCAGATCTACAAGGTAAATGTTCCAGAGCTGCGAGGTAGCTGTCCCAGTATTGCGAAGGAGCTGTTCCTGAATTGCTATATAGCTGTCCCAGAGCTGAGAGGTAGCTGTACCAGAGCTGCGAGGTAGCTGTCCCAATATTGCGAAGGAGCTGTCCCTGAATTGCGATGTAGCTGTCCTAGAGCTGAGAGGTAATTATCCTAGAGTTTCGAGGAGCTGTCCCAGATCGGCGAGGTGCTGTCCCAGATCTGCGAGGTGCTGTTCCAGATCTGCGAGAGAGCTGTCCCACATCTGCGAGGGAGCTGTCCCAGAGCTGAGAGGTAGCTGTCCCTGAGTTGCGAGGTAGCTGTCCCAGAGCTGCAAGGGAGCTGTCCCAGAGTTGAGAGGGAGCTGCCTAGAGCTACAAGGAGCTGTCCCACAGCTGCGAGGGAGCTGTCCCAGCACGTTTTAGCACTACCCTTATCAGAAGCGAACACGAATATTCCGGTGCTACTTTGTGCACAGGGAAAGTATCAGTAATCTGTTTGACGAAACAGCTATTATTATTTATTTTACTTAAAAGACCATGAAAAGCTTCAAGTTTATTTATTCATCACGTTGAAAAATCAGTAAAGCATTATAATTTAATCTCTGAACCTATTTTTATGTTATTTACATTTTCGGTCTGTATCTGAATTTTGTAGAACATCAAATATAGCAACAGAAAGTTTTGTGTTACGGTTTTAATGTAAAATATTGTAAAGTTTTTTTAAAACCCTGAGAATAGAAGCCACAAAGTAATGGAAAAAAACCAAATATTTATTCCCAAAGTTCATAAAATAATAGCACCTATTATGGTCATACATACATATCAAACAATAAAATATTAAAAAATATTTAACTTTAATAGTAAAATATCAGACATTTTTAAAAAAAAATTGAAAAGTCTTGTGTAAATAATTATAAATCTGACAAACAAAGAAAAAACAGAATGTTATTTTTTTTTATTTCCTGTTGAAGTTTTGGGTTTTTCTATAAATGTTGTGTCCTTTTAAGATAAAAAATAAAACAATACTGCAGGGTTTTAAGAAAACAATACATCATCTTACTTCGTTATATTGAAGTACCTGAAGTCAAAACATCTGATTAAAAAATCTCATAAGAAAAAAAAAGAGTTTATTTGTACGTTTAACTGAACAGCCATTGTAGGGAAAACTAAGAGCTAGTCATGCCCCTTAAAGGAATATTTTCTTAAATTATTTTGCATCTACAATTTGGTGCTGTTTTTTTCTTAAGATTTTAAAAAATAAAATAACCATTTAAATAGTTTAAATGTTTTCTATAAATATATAATGTGTTTATTTAATGTTTTGGATAAGCTTAAAGATCAATACATATTTTAATACTGTCATTAATGAAGAGCGTGAAATCGTGTGATTTATAGTTTACAATTGTGTGCTGGTAAGTAGTTATTTATTTTTAGTATATCATCCGTGACTCAATAGAAATTTTATTTTACAAAAAACCTATAAATGATCTCATTTCTAGGATTTTGGTTTAAAATTATCAATTAAAATTAAAGTGTTTTGCTGTGAATCTTACATGCAATAGATAATTCTAAGCAAAGCAATACACAACACGATTACATGCCTATAAAGTCCATGGAAGGATTGATCTATAAATTGTTCTTAACATTTCTCAAAACTATGAACAAATCTTTTTGAATGGATATAACCTTTTTTATAATTAACTATTGTTAGGGACCGGAAAAATTCGCGGGTCCAATGACCTCTAGGAAGAACTTCATAGTTCTACGTACACTCGGTCGAATGTCACCCTCTCATTGGCTGTTGTCTTGTGAAGGTGTCCCAATGTAGCGGCCTGTGATTCGGTTGAGTGTTTCTCACTGGCCCAGAGTCATCCGGGTGAGTTGTGAGCCAATAGCAGAGGCAGCGCTGAGGTATAACTATATGAACTTTAGGCTGTCGTGAAAAGAATCCGCGAATTTTTCCGGTCTCTAACTATTGCTATGTTTGAATTTCTATAAAATCAATAAAAATACAAAATTACTGAAGCAGAATAATTTAGGAGACCGATCCTTTAAGAGGCCGCTTTATCTGCAGTTGTTTGTTATGCCCGTTATGCAATGGTACGGTAACAAGACGGATCACGTAAACTGATACGGATTTCCCTATCGCGTCTGCTGCTTCCACAATGCACGGAAACATTACAAATGGAAACCAGTGAGATTGCATTTAAAGGTTAAAAAATATTAATTTAATCTATATATATTATTTCTCAAATTGTGTTTTTGTCAATACGCCATATCTTCCTATAGTTGAAGATAACGTTCACCGCTAATAACGAAAAAACTAAAACTAATTTGAATTTTTTCGTTTAAGAAAAATTATTCTTCAAACGCCATATTTATCTTTATTTTCATCAAATTTATTTATGCTAATGACAAAAAATAAACAAATGGTTGGAAGTCAATGTTTTCGTTTAAAAAACTATTTCAAAAATATTTTTACAAATACCCCTTTATTTGTCATAAATGCAGCGCCATTTGCAGAGGGCGCCATCTACTGACAAACTATTTTTTTAACTAACATGCACGACAGGTGTTGGATTTGTTTTTAGATTCTTTACGAAAGCGCAAATAAACCGAATTTAATCAACGTTTCTTATCTCAAGTAAGTACCACATACTTTTATAACTTAATTTGTACCTTAATTTATTTAACTTTATTTGTCATCAACTTACAGCGTTTTCGACGTTACGTTATATTTATCCTAACCTCAATAACTTTGATATGCCGTTTTATATTTTTCCTAAAAATTTGTGAGATCTGAGTCACTAAATAGATGCTTTCGAAAAATGCTAAAATTATGTTAATTAGAAATATTAATGCTAATCTGGCGCAAGATTAGTGGTAACTCATTTTGGCGAGTACATCATCACTCTAAATTCATTCACTCTGATAGAACTGTGATTACACCCCGCATTATCTTCACACCTGCTGATCCAACCATGTCTTTCCAAATGATGAGAAAACAATTCCCAAAAAAAAAGGTAGTCTTCGCTACGACCATTAACAAAGCACAAGGTCGGACTCTTCAAATGGCAGAATTATATTTATCAGAACCTGGTTTTTTCTCTCACATGGACGGTTATACGTGGCTTTTTCACGAATTCGTAGATTCAGTGACATTTACGTTTCTGTTAAACACGCGTACAGCCAAAAAGTAAAGGATGATCACATTATAACTTCTAACATTAAAAAAAAAAGTTTTGTATAAAGTAACAAATATTAAAATGAATATCTAATAAACCCAATATCTATTTTTTATTGATTTATCATACCCTTTAATTAAAAATTATTTGCAATTACTTATTTCCCCATTATTATAATACCATTCGGTGACTGATAAAGATAAAATGTCAATTATTATTCGCACGGGTCAACTAGTTATAAAATATGTTAGGCTTCGATATCATAACACGGGCAGAATTTACTTGTATAACACAAACTACAAAGTTATAAAATAACACATGATATTCTTGCCTTTGAAAAAAAATTTAAACGTATTTAGAACATAAACAAACATGGCTACCACCGCAGCCAAGTACTCGGGTTTCTATTGGTCGCACGGAGCAACGTAAACGGAAGAGGCCAGCATTGCCGAGCTAATACGTACGGGTCCGTCTGCGTGTTATTGTAGACAGACACCCTGTTCCATGAGATGTCTCCGTTTACGTGATCCGTCTACGTTTGCGTGTTATTGTACACACCCTGTTCCATGAGATCTGTCTCCGTTTACGTGATCCGTCTCCGTCTGCGTGTTATTGTAGACACCCTGTTCCATGAGATCTGTCTCCGTTTACGTGATCCGACTCCGTTTGCGTGTTCGACCACATCAGAAGAGGTGAAAAGGCGGTCAGCTTCGTTTTATTATAAAAGTGTAAGAGTAAACGCTGGCATATTCTTATTGAGAATGAAACTGGGGCATGGTTCTCAATTTTGTTTTTAATCGGCTACCTCATAATATGGGAAGACGTTAAGTGTGATTTCGCAAGGTAAAACACATTCGAATACACTAAAAAATTAAAGAGGTTTTGTGCATTACCTCTTTATAAAATATCATTCTTAAATGTTTTGTTATGAATTAAATCTTATACATCCTGATTATTTATTGTCTGCTTCTTTAGTAAACACGTTTGGAATTAATCACAATGTTATTGCATACAATGGTTAAATATCTACAGTACGTACCCTGGAATTGAGTGAGCGAACTCATGCGGGTTATTAGCTAAGTTTACAATAAACTCATGTCCAACTTCAAAGGTGTTATACCAGGCTATAATTCGTAATTATATGTTTTCATTTATATTTTTCGTGAAAGATCTGCAGCTCAGATTGTCAGACTCATACTGGTGTATAAGTGCGCTTGTACTTACAATTTTGGTAGATATATCTTCCATCAGAGGAAGTTTTGAAAGTGACTCAGTGTTTTGGTGTTTCAGTGCCTTATCTGCTGCAGTGTTTGGAAGGCGTCTTCAGTCTACAGTACATCGATCCCTGAAAGGAACAATGCCACATCTCCGATACGAAAACTATACTTCGGTCAACGAGATAAGTATTTGTTTGCCTCAACGAAATATTTGCTTGTACGGGTCAGAAGTAAGAAGTCCAGAAATGAATATTTCAATGGAGGGATGATTTAAACACAAAAATTGGGTTTCATCGAATGTATAAACAATTTTTTTCTCATAATTTTTTTTATTTATTTTAGCCACTAATATATCCTGAATATATTTCGTAATATACGATCCTAATTGACTCAAACAAACCTTCTTCACTACGATACATAAATTTATTTCAACTTTTCATCTCGCTGGCTCAACAAACGTGTCCACACACACACACACACCTATACACACACATATACACAAACACGTTTAATTATGTTTCACACTCACCACAGATACGCCCTTGTCTTTAAGGACCTCTCACAGGGTCAAAATTTCGCTTCCAACACCTTCCAATATGTTGTCTCAATTAAAGTTGGAGGATTATGACGTCACCGAAAACATCACTAACGCAGCCATGTTTGTTTGACAAACTTGGATGACTTGAGTTTCCGTAAAACATTTTGCGTATAGGGCAGGTTTCTAAAATATGTTGTATGTTGGATGCAATTAGACAATAATAAAAGCTTGTCCTAGAGAAAACGGAAATGACATCCGTTTCCGTCTCAACGGATCTTTGAAAATGGCGAAGAACGATTGAGTAAGGGTAATATTTTACTACAGGTTGGTTAGATCAATGTTCAAAGTTTGGCACACTAAATCTAATAGCTTTAAGAATTATATATATATGTATAACAAAAACTAAAACTAAATAAAAATACTATTAATAAGATATATTATCTGTAGAATATTTTAAGGCGTGCACTCCCGGCCCCTGCAAAGCGTACACATAGTGAAACACGTGTCTTATGTTATATATATATATATATATATATATATACACATATACATAAGTATATATAGTCTGTATTTTTTTTTTTGTTTTTTTGGTTTTAGGTGCTGCCTGGAGCCAGAGTGCCTAGTGTATCCACTCACCAGCAGGGGCGCTTGCGTCCCTGGACACATCATAAATCCAGTCCTGGATGAAAATATAAAGCGGACCACGAGTCCAAGCTCCCATCCCTCCTCACGATAGACTCTTTTCTACTCTGTCCAACACTTCATCCACATCATCATCCTCCTTGTCTCCTGTATTCTCCCCACACACCGGTGCATGCAAACTTGCACCCCGCATGACAGACAGTCCCCCTGTGTCTGCGCAGGTTTCACCTGGGCCCAAACCTATCTCTAGGGATATATAGCCTATGAGTTAAGAGTGAGGGACATAAATCGCTGTCATGGCTGGCCAATCCCCTCCTAGCACACAGGCCCCTCACACCATTCGGGGTGCCCCGTTTCTAGAAGTCATTATGCCCTTTTATAACAGAGATAAAAAAAATGTTTTTTCCTTTATGTACATTGTTTTAGTTGTATATATTTTTTAACCTTTTCACAATTATTTTAAGAACACATTAAAACTAGTTTTAAGTCAGTGTTTCGATTGTCAACGTAAATTTATTTTGAATAATGGCAAATAAATGAGTGTAAGTGTTCTGCACTGTCAACACGGTGTCACGTCAATTGGTGGTGGTTTTGTTACTCACAGTTGTAGATTCAAGACACGTTCTGTACGCACAGCATATTCCGAATAATATTACAATGGTGTGTAATATTTCATCGGTAACTAAATTTAGGCCTTACTGTTTAATTGTTTTCTATGATTTATTTAAAATTGTCTACTTTTTTTTTGTTTTTGACCCACGGGCCCCGTTGCCATAGCAAGGTAGCACCGGCCCTGCTAGCACACCATGCACCACGGCGATCCTCTCCAGGGGCGTAGCCAGGGGGGGGGGGGGTTTAGGGGTTCAAACCCCCCCCCCTTAGCACCAAATCTTTAATTAATTTCTTATTCATCACTCAAACAAATTTCATATTAAAATTAATAAAAATTTTACCATTAAAATATTTAAATTTAAGTACCGAAAACTGCTAAAATAGCACTATTTTACACCTTAAAATCCAAATTTTCCCGGGGGAGGACCCCCCCACCCCCCGCTTTAATACGGGGGGGGGGAGGGGGGGCATGCTTCTTAACACCCCCCATACACAAATCCTGGCTACGCCACTGATCCTCTCCCTGCGTGGCTGATCCCAGCATGACCAGGCATGCGGGATTCATGCGGCTGTTTTCGTGGGACTTCACGGCTCTACAACTCAATTCGCTGCCACAACACAAACAAAAAAAAAAAGTAATGCCGAACAAAATCACACGGCCCAATCGCAACACGTCCTCAACCTGCGTGCTCGCAATCTACCATTGCACAGCTCCGTGCTTTTTTTTTTTCAATAATCAATTAACTAAAATAATTTTGATCTGTTTTATCAGTAGAGCTCTACTAATGACTACCGTATTTTTTTTTTAAACACGTGTTTTTACCCCCATAAGTTGCCTTTATTTTTAAAGACGTCATGGTGAATATGTGAATAAAATATTTTGATTTTATCTCGGTTTTTTTATTATCGTCTTATAATTCCACGTAGATACAGATTGTTCCGACCTACTGCCGGCATTCTCACGGTCCCATCCAACATGTGCGCCCTATCAGGGTAGGGTGGGAGTAACATTCCAGTTCGTTTATACATTCCAGAGCTATATAAATTCAAAAAAACACTGCTAGGGATCGCTCCCTGTTTGATCGGGAAGGTGTTAGGGCTTCGGCAATGACCAGCGACTAGGGTCCACGAAGATACAGAGAAAATACATGTTGCGGCTCTCTCAAAAAAAATTATTTGGAGATTCTGTCTACTTAATATTGAACTTTTCTCGTTTGAAAGTCCGCCGACCCCTGGTCTAGGAGGCCCGCCCACCAGGAAAATAATATTTCGTACCAACTTAGGCGAGAAAAAAAGTACTAGATTTAAAAAAAAAAGTACTAGATTATTATTTGTTATGGTTTTAACAATTTAGGAAGTTATTATGACATTGCAATGCTCTAACTTAAATATATCACACCAAGCACACACATACCTACATTCCATAGTTTTTAAAAATAATTACGCTTAATAATAAAACATATTGGAGTTACTGTAATAATATTATATTAAAGAAAAAAGTACTAGATCTGTACTTGACCACTAAAAAACTTATAAAAGTACTAGATCTAGTACGAAAGTACTAACTGTGGACACCCTGCCGCCCACTTGGGAAAGTCGGCCTCCGTAGCGGTAGTCAGCATCGCACCCTTGTCCCGGTGCGGGGGCCTTGGGTTCGAATCCCGGGTGACACATGGACGTCATTTGTGTCGTCCTCATTGTCCCTGAGGCGCTCACCCATACACCACAGCAACTACAAGAACAACTACACAAACGACTAGGGGGTTTCCTGAATAAATACAACACCAATGGAATTGATTTGGCCACACTGGGGACTGTCAAACTTGCCAGTATGCCACCCATCTTAAAAAAAAAAAAAATAAATAAAATACTTGGTCTAGTGACAGCCGACGTCCGTAGCGTAGTCGGGCGCGCACCGGCCCACGCTTGCGAGGGGCCCTTGGGTTCGAGTCCTGGTTAACGCATGGGGTGTTAATTTGTAAACGTTTAAATTTGTCATCGATTTGTCAAAGTCGATCAAACTGCCACACTAAACTGGTGAACTATAAAATAAATAATAAGTAGATAAAGTGGTGATGATTGGCTAGTTGCTGACGAATATCACCAGCCAGCCAAACATTTTATATTATATAAATTAAAAATAAAATTTAAAAAATATATATATAAAAAAAGTGACTAGTGTGTCAGAACGGAGGGTCAAGGGATCCTGGTTCGATTCCCGGACAGGGAACGGATTTTTACGACCTCCTCGCTGGGTTAAGGCCTGAGGGGGAGGGGGGGTTTATATGTCCCTTCATCCCGCAGAAGGCAACGGCAAACCACCGCAGGAGTCACCCTGCCTCGGCAAGCATAGTGACGTCACCACCGTCACTCACGACACACCAGCAATGGGTCAAACGACTCATTAATCATCTAAATCTTTTTTTATATGTCGGGGCCATTTAAAAACCTGCAAATAATTGTTTAAGACGCACCATATACAAATTCTCTAAAAAAAAAAAAAAGGGGGGGTGGGGGTGTTTGTCTGTAAAGTCGGTTTACGGACGATAATTTTACGTGATAACTAGAGACCTGAAAAATTCGCGGGTTCATTTCGTGTTATGCTAAAATTCAAATAATCATACCTTAGTGATGCTTCTGTCATTGGTTCACTGTTAATCTGGAGTAATGAGGGCCAATTAGAGACCCTCACTCATAGAAGTGTCGAATCACAGGCCACCCAGTCGAGACGACTCACAAGTCAGCAGCCAATGAACAGTTGGCATTTGCCAGAGTGTGTAGAGGATATTGGAGTATATCCTGGAGGTTATTGAACCCGCGAATTTTTCCGGTCTCTAGTGATAACGTCATAAGAAAACATTGATGAAAAATTGCATACTTTTTAATTTTCAAATATTATTTACAGTTTTTTACAAATTTAATTTAAATAATTTGTTTAAATATAATCACGAACAATTAGTTAAAAAGCCCTACCTTAACCTGTTTGATATTATAGAAGATATTTTCTCGCACGGTGTTTCGGCCGGTTCTTGCACGCTCGGCTCAGGCGGAACGTGACAAATAAGTCATGCCTTTTTCGTGCGTGCAGCCGGCGTTCATCGATTTATTCGACGTTATCACGTCAAAAAAAATTGGTTGTCTGTAAATTTGGTTTACGGACGATAGTTTAACGTGACAAAGTCATAACAAAACATTGATGAAATGGTTGCATACTTTTATGAATAAAATTGAATCATTTTTATTTTAATAATAAAATTATAAATACTTGAAATTATACTAGTAATCAGATTTTTAAAATGCAAGAATAATTAACCTTTATTGCCGAAATTGTTGTAATAAGCAATGAAAACCACATTAACTTTTCACTTCACTTTATAAACAGTCGACAAAACAGTTCACGTGTAGATGATTTGTGATTAATTTTAAAAACTGGCGTTTAGCTATAAAGTTTAAATATATATTTATGAACAAGTTTTCATATAAATAAACTGTAATCAAATCTCTATCATCAATTACCTATATGAATCACAATAATTTTTTAGTCAATTGTAACGTAACCTATTATTACACTCACCGACAGCGTAATGGAACAATGAGCGTAACGGGACACAGCGTAACGGAACAATGTGCGTAACGGGACACATTTTCGTGCGTGCAGCCAGCGTTCATCGATTTATTAGACGTTGTCACGTCAAAAAAGCTTAGTTACATAACGTAAAAATCAACGACAGCACCGTACTGAACTAAATCACTATGTCTATTTAGAGCAAAAACCTGCAGTCATTCAAATAACAGGTAATAATGATGTGTTAGCAAAAAGAGCGGTTTAACCGTAATGAAATGGTGTGACGGAGTAACTCATGGCCCACACATTCGATTACGGGCCCCTGGACCCAGGATCGGAGACAGACAAACCCCCCCCCCCCCCCCCCAATTTACAGTCACGTGCTACATTATAATTGCATGTTTATTTCTTCCTTACACTCTTTTTAGAATGTTATTTAACCTAAAAATACAGGGTATAATTATGGTTACTAGTTTATAGGTAGAGACCGGAAAAATTCGCTGTTTCATTTCGCGGTAGGCTAGAATCCAAATGTGTTTAACTTTTTGCTGCTTCAGTGATTGGACCACATCAGGTTGTCTGAAAGAATCAGAGCCAACGGAATAATCCTCAACGAAAGAAGTGTCGAATCAAAAAAAAGCATTCTAGTTAATAGGTGTCACGAGTCAGTAGCCAATGAGCAGAATGTAATTTGTCCGAGTGCATAGAGTATCTTGTATTCTATCCTGTAGGTCATTGAATTCGCGAATTTTTCCGGTCCCTATTTATAGGTACAAATTAAGATTTATCCATAAAATTATTTTTCTTTAAAATAACCACAGCGGGTATGTACCTGTATTTATTTCACAAACTGAGATAAGTCCCGGGACCCAGGGGTCTACCCAGCCCCACCCTTGTGAGGGCCATGGAGTACGTAATTATCTTTATTCATTTATTATCTGGACACGTATTTCTAGGGACCGGAAAAATTAGCTGTTTCAATGGCCTTCAGGATAGACTGCACATTCTCCTGTACACTCGGGCAAATAACGCGCAAGTTCATTGGCTGCTGACTTGTAAGTCGTCTCAGCTGATGGTTTGTCCGTGATTCGATCCGTCTTTGATTGAGGGTTTAATAACTGGTTGAGATTCGTCCAGATGAACAGTTAAGCCAATAGCAAAATCATATAAAGGGTATATTATGTGTTTGAATTCTAGGCTATCGCCGAATGAATCTGCGAATTTTTCCGGTCTATAAGTATTTCTCATGATCACCACATGCAGGTAGTGGTCACGACTTCATGGTTACACGGTGACCCAGTTTTTTTTTCTTTCTTTCTTCAGCTCATGGTCTGCGCGATGTTCGCTAGACGCCCGAAAATAATTGGCTGAAGTGTGGTGTTCGCATTATGAAAACAGTTTCAGTAGGATTTTTATTTCATGAAAGGGGCTGTTCAACGACGGGAATTCTAGTTCACAACTTATCAACCACCATAATGCGTCGTCAAGCACTATTTTTGTAATGTTTTGAGCGTTTTTGATACGGCGATGGCAGGACCGTGCGCTAAATTTTGTTCCTCTCAAAGAACACAAATAATGTTGAAAAAAAAAGTAGTTTCATAGTTAGTGAAACAATAGCATAAGTAGCAAAGAGGCATAACTATCTGAATTTCAGCATATCACGAAATGAATCAGAGAATATTTTTCGGTTATTACCTTTAACCGTTATTAGAAGTAACTACAGCAAAACGGTAAGGTGCTTGAAAATTTATACTTATTAACCAATAAAACATATTTAAAATGGTAAAGTTCCATGTATTTATATCTGAAGTGTTAGATTTTTTAAAACTTACCGTGCAATAAAACTTCCTTAGTAGGAACTTCTTAACTGAGATTTTCTTTAATTATCTTCTTTCTCTTTTTTTTTTTACGAATTATTGTTATAATGGGTATGTCTCAATATGATTAAGCAATAAATAAAATCCTAAGAAATTCTGCATACCAGGATGAATTCCATATTTGTAATAATTTATTTTAGGGACTGGAAAGATTCGCGGGTTCATTGACCTCCAGGTTAGACTCCACGATTCTCTGCTACTCGGGCAAACGTCACTTGTTCACTGGCTGCCGACCTTTTTGCTGCGTGGGAATTTAAGATTTGCTAGGGCTCGATCAGCCCTTGGTGCAGTCTTAGTTGCTTATTAATAATAATAATAATAAAAAATACTGTAATTCACCTGTAGTAATATAAAGTATTAATTCCCATAGATATCTTAGAACATATGTATTTTGTATGCAAATTTAATAGCAAAATTCTTTGTGTTAATTTTTTTAGAAGTATTTTTTATTTTGTCTGTATTCACTTTTCAGTGTCTTGTGTATGATTGCTTGAATATCCGCGTCTGCACTACACTTTCGTTTTTTTTTCTCCCCTTATTTATTTCCTATATTTATGTTTATTCTGTTTTTTTTACTTGTATATTGCCAGCCTGTTTTGGATTATTTTCTGTTGGCCGGCGCTTGGTAGATGTATTAATAAAATGAAATAAACTTCGGCGTTTGTGGTCCTGCTACGGCCCTGGGCGCAGCTAGGAGAGAAGAGTGACTTCAAATTGGTCACAGCATGCAGTGACCATGCTTGGGATCCTTCCATGGAGATACCAAGTGTCAGGAGACGGGATGCTGCGACGCAGTTAACAATATTGTCTCGCCAGAAACAGACTGTCTGCATAGGGAGTTCTCCCCTTTTGGTTTGTTAACCCAGCCCTCTTGGCATAAGCGCTACCGGCCTGGGGCCCCATACGGGCGTGGATACGGAATACGCCGTATACGCGAGACAGGAGAGGTGTTGGAGACCCAGCTATGTCCAGAGGCTGAGGCTACCCATCCCAGTTTAGACACCACCTTCAACCCCTGATAACGTCCAAGAGTTTAGGACGCAGTCAACTGTCTGGTCAGCTGAGTCAGGCGGGGGGTTGAAGGTGGTGTCTAAACTGGGATGGGTAGCCTCAGCCTCTGGACATAGCTGGGTCTCCAACACCTCTCCTGTCTCCTAGAATGCTTTTGATTCGATACTTCTTTCGTTGAGGATTATTCATTGGCTCTGATTCATTCAGACAACCTGTGGTCCAATCAATGAAGCAGCAAAAGGTTAATCACATTTGGATTCTAGCATATCGCGAAATGAAACCGCGAATTTTTCCGGTCTCTGCGCATCGGGCTAGAGAACCCTTTGGAGAAGGGCCGGTGCAAGGTAAATTGGCGCCCTAGGCGAAAAACCTTAATTGCCCCCCCCCCCCCCCAACCTGACACCCCAAAAAAAAAAATTTCCTTGCCTCAAAATACATCACGTAAGCCTAAGATTTTGTCAACAATCAAATGTAAGCTGGCTTGTGTTTTTTTTTTCTTATTACAAATCATAAACAGGTGACCGTGGACTTTAAATAATTACTTATATCAATATAAACATTCCAAACTGTTACATAAATCCATTTTCATCTAGTTTCAATAATCGTTAAACATATTATATGAGCTGTTATGTGTCGTGCTGCGCCGCCCCCGGCTATTTGGCGCCCCTAGGCGGTCGCCTAGTTCGCCCATATGGACGCGCCGGCCCTGCTTTGGAGTTTGCTCCAAGCGATCGGAGCACCACTACCAAGTACGAGTCCTACCCAATCTGAATCCTGGGCCATGGAGAAAACCATCTTCCCGCCCGAAACAGGGCGTAAATGTGATAACGTCTGATGATTGTTAGTAAACGTGTATTAGACTCTTTTCGTCGTTAAACAAACGTCACCTTCAGTACTCGCCAGAGATGAGTTAACATCCACACCTCGGTAACGAGCGAATTCACGTGTTCTCCCGTCACAAATACACTTAACAATACGAAACTCGGACATTAAATTTAACGTAGAATTCTTTAAAATAATACCGAGCTTGACAAATATACGCAAATTATTATTTTTTTTCCAACAACATTTCTGGACGCGAATCACGCGTAGTTCCCACACCCAACCGCTAGAATTCGTTGCCGGAGCAGCTACGTCGACTATCGAATCATTCCGTTCGCGGAACGAAATTTCAAACCATGTAATAATGAAACAGTTCCGTTTAAAGCTGAAAAAAAAAACCTTGAAAAAAATACTGAAACCCGACTTCGGACCTGATTTAAGAAGAAAAAAAGTAATTTTATTAAAATACCGCCAATCTTGTTCAAATTCATTTAAATTAATACTAGAGACCCGGACATTTCGCGGATTCGTCTGGCCTCAGGGTAGAGTTCAAAGTCTTAGGTGTGCTCGACCCATGTTCGCTTTCCCATGGGTTGATTTCTTAGCGAGAAAATTGTTATCCTTGTTAATTGGGCGTCGTTGGCTCACGGTCGTAGAGGGGCGTGTCCAAAATAACTGCGGTCCAATCACGAGCACAGTGCGAGAGTGTGGAGGTTTGCATTCTAACTTGCGACTACATACGAACGAAATTTCCGTGTGTCTAATTAATACTTAAAAGTTTCCCTTCAGCTTTCTGAACTTTGGTTCGCGCCATCTCCTGCAGACAGCGGCACCGTCTGTTTCACATTTCCGTTACTTGGCTTCCGTCGCATTCACGAAATCAACCCCCCACCAAATGCCGAGCACCGAGAGCACAACATGGGCGTCGCAACCGGTGGGGGGGGGGGGGGGGGACGACGACGACGACGGGAGGGACACGTCCTCCCCAATAATAAAAGTCTTCAATTTCGTCCCCTCCAATAATATCTTTAGTTTCGTAGTTATATTAAAAATATGATTTGTGTGATACAACCCATATGTTGCGCATGGTGCATTTAGTCCGATCGTGGTAATTGTGAGCACTTTTTAATTCGATCTTCGTGTAAAAATCAAAATCAGGTCCGATATCGAAGCGCGCCGATAGCAGAAAGCCGAGACGAGTCGAGCCGATCTGATCAAATAAATTATGTATTGAAACTGACTATAATTAGAATATTTAGGAAAGAAAAATGCCTAAAAACCACCTTTTTGCACCGTCAAACCCCAAATTTTCCCGGGGGAGGACCCTCGGACCCCCCCCCCCCCCCCCCCCCCCCGATTTTTTTTTTTTCCCCCAGGGGATGGATATTCTTCAACAACTTAATCAATTGAAGTCGTCCCCCCGCAAAAAATATATATATATATATATATATCCTTGCGACGCCCATGAGCACAAGATGCTGCACAGAGGCTTCACCCAGTCGTCACGTGATCGCCCAGGACGCTGCCACCGGGCTGTATCCTCCCAGGTCCGAGCGAGACGTCACGTGATGCGCCGCCGAGAGAGGGTGGGAGAGGGAAGGGGGGGCAATTACCCTCCTCGGGACACGTGGGACGGCATCATCATCGCCGCCGCTGCCGTCGTCGCCTGGGAGGAGAGTGAGAGGGGGGGGAAGGGTCGAGGGGCGAACACCTACACTGCCCGGAGGTACAGTCCCTGGGCCGCGGAGGAGACCTCGTGCTCGTCCTCGGAAGGAGAAGCCGGGGACCCGGTGTTTGCTTGGGCGGCGGACTGTACGGGAAGCGCGGACTTGAGACACTTGTCGGGTCGGAGGCGCACCACGTGCAGTTTCCGTGGGGCGGGGCCAACGGCCTTCGCTTGGAACTGCCCCGAATAATACCAGCAAGCTAGACTTAAAACATGTATGTGTACATCCTCCAAGAGCTAAACATGTACACATCCTCCAAGAGCTACACATGTATACTTCCTCCAAGAGCTGAACAGGTACCTATTCATCCTTTACGAGATAAACATGTATACACCCTCCAAGAGCTAAAAATGTAGGCCTATACATCCTTCACGAGCTAAACATGTATACATCCTTCACGAGCTAAACATGTACAGCTACATCCTCCAAGAGCTACACACTTACACATCCTCCAAGAGCTACACACTTACACATCCTCCAAGAGCTAAACACGTTTACACCCTCCAAGAGCTAAACATGTACACATCCTCCAAGAGCTAAACATGTAGGCATCCTCCAAGAGCTAAACATGTATACATCCTCCAAGAGCTAAACATGTAGGCATCCTCCAAGAGCTACACATGTATACATCCTCCAAGAGTGTATGTAGAATTTATCAGGAAAAAAAGGGGGGGGGGGGAAGAGAGAAGAACCACTTTTCTGCTGTTTTTCACTTAAAATTATTATTTTTTATTATTTTTTAGAGAATTAGGGCGGGAAGGGAGGGAGGAGACGTAAGTCCCTGAAATCATCTTCACGTTGATGACTGTTGCTAGTTGTAAATAGGTAGAAATCGGGAAATTCGCGGATTAATTTTGGAATAGGCCTGAAATCAAATACACGCATCTTTAAGCTGCTTTTGCCATTGGCTCACTGTTAATCTGGGCTAATTTGAGACAGTAAGAAACCCTCAAACAAAGAAGTATCGAATCATTGGTAAACCTTCACAATATATTTCTCGCAGCATTACAAACTATTTTTTGGCAACTATTTTTTCCAAAGGAATCTTCTTTAAAAGTACAATTTTTTTTCTGTGTACAAGTGTTTGTATACATATTAATATGGCGGCCTATATGACATCAGCATCTTACTAAAGGCTGGTAGATTCTGAATTTAAGCCTCTTTTAGGTTATTTCATAATCTGTTTTAGCAAAAATAAGTATTTTTAACCTAAAATTATTTCATCGTACAGGGATTCTAACCAAGGAGTTAAATTGAAAAAAAAAATCAATCGGTATATCAAAGAACAATTTTTTGATGAATTTTGGAAATTTTTCCAAATTTTAAATTAATATTTACAGAATTTAAAGATGGCGGCCAAGACAGCCTACAAGCTGGCGGATGCTACGCCAGTCTGGTAATAAATACTACTGCACTCTAACGGGTAAAAAATAATCTAATATGGCGGTAGTGCCCCTAAAAGATGTGTCTAGCACTCCTGGTATCGAGTATCGAAAACAAGATGGCGGCAGCTCCCTCTAGCAGATGATGTGTGCACTACGTGCAAGTACTGAAAATAAAGATGATGGCAATGTCCTGTTGCAGGTGCTGCTATTATTCCTTCAAATTAAAAAAAATAACAAGTCCGAATATGTGTGTGTTATTTTTTATGCTTTATTTAATTATTGGTATAGTGACTTGGTCTAGCCGTTGGTCCAAGGCGTATGTTTTCCAACCCAGGGATCCGATCTTCCAATGTATTTTGCATAAAATAGAATATTATATTTCGATAAGGGTCACAACAACACTGTCAGGTAATGGAACATTGACCTTATGTGCATGAGACAGAGCGATGTTGGCACACTCTAGGAAAATATAGCAGAAACAAGGATGGCGGTATCCAAGATGGCGGTCTCTAATAGAAATAAATGATGGTTTAAAAAAACTAAAAAAAACACGCTTTATATAGAAAACCAAACTAAAAAATAGAAAATAAATTTCAATCAATTTTAATTAAGAATAGCGTAAAAAAATTATAAATATAAATTAATAATAGTGTAAATAAGAAAATAATGTATTTTATTATAAAAAAAAGCGTGGGGTGCATGGTGTCAATACATATAAATATTTTATTGACAGATATGAGTAGAAGGATTATCATTTCAATAATATCTTAAAAAGCACCCCACACCTTTTTTAAATAAAATACATTATTTTCTTATTTACACTATTATTAATTTATATTTATAAATTTTTTTACACTATTCTTAATTCAAATTTATTAAAATTTATTTTCTATTTTTTAGTTTGGTTTTCTATATAAACCTTTTTTTTAGTTTTTTAAACTTTTATTTATTTTCTACTTTTTAGTTTGGTTTATTTATAAAAGTTTTTTTCCCCTCAATTTCTTCCAGGTAAAAATCCTTAAACTATAAGTTTTTCTCTCTATCCAAATATGTTTTTTGATATATCATCTGTCAAACTTATCCATATTTTCCGTGTTTGATGTCTTTTATTTAATTATTTACTGACGGCATAGTTTGGAGTATTTGTAACTGCTTGGTGTAGATTTGCAGGTTGGTGATCGATTGGAATTTCAAAATTCTGCTTATCAGGTGTAGCTATTGAGGTTATGCATATGGTGTTTGATTTCCCATCTGCTGTTGGTTTCACAGCAAAATCAAACCTCAATTTTTCCATGTTTCGTGAAATATTTGCATAAAATGTTGTTTTATAAAAATGTTTCACTCTTGGTTAATTGGTAAAATGAAACAAAGACGTAATTGTGTTTCTCTATTTAACGAAAGAAACAACATTTAAAGCCCTTATTTTAGGTTGTTTTTTTTTTCATATTTTTACAAATTTAGATAATATTCTCTTCAAGAAAGTATATATTGTTCACAATAATCATAACCACTCTCACTTTTCATTTAATTAAATGTCACAATATTTAGTAGGCTTTGTTTATATCGCGCCAAAGACAAACTGAAAGAAAAGAGTTCGCACATGAGCGAAATGGTTTTCTTAACATATATGTCTTTGTTTCATTTTACCAATTATATAAATTGACAAAAATCTTATTTTGCAAATTGATTAATGGAATAATCTTATCAAATTAGTGTATTGTCATCGGTCCTCGATAAATCTACAAAGTTTCAATGAAATCTGGCCGTTTAAAGTGGGTCAAAATCGCTCCCAAAGGAGTCGGTTACAAACATACAAACAAACATACAAACAAACATACAGGTGAAGCTAATATAAAGCGTGTAAAAATCAAGATAGCGGATGTGACATCATCAAATATGGCGGCCTCCTGCAGACTAAAACAATATGATGGCTGTGATGTCATCCAATATGGCGGCCTGCAGAAGGCGAAAACAAGACGGTGGTCGAGACATAATGAAATAAACGATTGTGATAAGATGGCGGAAACCAAGATGGCTACTGAGGTCAGGTAAAAGGTCAAAGGCAAAGGTAAATGTCAAGGCCAACATCAAGGTCAAAGTTCGAGATCTGTTATCAATGTCAAGGTTAAAGGTCATCCAAGATGGCCGCCGTGTCATCACAATCCAAGATGGCGGACACCGGCAACTGCACATCACTCCGACTCCAGTTTCCGGAAATACTTTTATATAATACTAACATTATCCCTTATAAATTAACTTTCGTAACATCGGGAGATGTACGAAGCATATTGGTGTGTAAAGTAAACATTATGGTAGTGAAATTATTCTGGAATACATTTTGCAAACTTAAATAGTCATAACACGATATATTCGCAAATGTAAGAATATCTCTAATTATTAGACAGGAAAATTGTTTTGGAACATGGCTTTAAAATGATTTAACATTTTGTTGGTAAATCAGGGGCGCAACAACAGGGGGGGGGGGGCAAGAGTATTTTGCCCCCCCTCTGAAACCTTGAAGTGGGGGCAAACGGGGGCAAAGAAAGTGCTGTGTAATCAATTTTTAGATTATAAAACTGCTTAAATAGCACCATTTTCCACCTTGAAATACAAATTTTCCCGGACCCCCCGCTTCAATAGGGGGGATCGATCATTCTTTATAAAAAGGTATATTGCCCCCCCTTTGGAAATTTTGTTGTTGCGACCCTGGTTAGGAATAACCATTGCGGCAAGGGGTTCTACTATACTGCTGCTAAACTTCTTCGGTGTGTTCTTACTGCTAGTGCCAGTACCATTAATAGTACTCGTTTATTTATATATAGACCCTTTTGTTGTGTGTGTGTTGTCGGGACGATATACACTGGCTGTCACTATTTTTCAAAATATATATATACATATATATATATGTGTCAATGGTACTGTTATGCTCTTGTACTCTGACCATTAGAAACATGCAAAAAAAATGTTATTTATCATAAAACCCACACTCTTGGACACAGGCAGCTAGGTAACATGTATCAACACATAGGGATAGAATTCAGGTTTTTATTGATAATAAAAAAATTGCTATTCATCAGGGACAACTAACCTAGGTGTAGAGATAAAAATCAATATTGATATAATTAGATAAAAATCACAGAAAAACAATCCTAACGATACTGAACATGACTCGTGGATATGCGCTTATATAAATTAAACATCAGGAAAATACGTAGCACACATGAATCGTTCACAAAAGTTCGTTAGTGTAAGTTCAGAAAATCAATCAAATGATATTTTTACGGACGCATTCTTACATAACAGAAAAATGTTTGAAATCATAGCACAATTAATTTGTATGATTACTATTTATGTTTATATTTGGGTTCGTATTTGCCTTGGCTTAACTCAGTTTATATGGTAGAGACACGAAACTTGTACTCCCATTTCACCTCTGGGTATCACAAAATAAAATAATAATTTAAATCTTGGAAATAACAATTCATGACGTAGTTCAGGATAATTGACACCTTTTACGTGAAAACTAATCAGTTTGTAGTCAAATCGAAGTGATTCACGAAGAAATTACATACAGCAGGGTATGTCTATGGGCGATACAAAATGCAAGATCTTTACTTACAGATTTTCACTCCTAATAACATATCCGTCAGAATATGCCCTTATAAACTTACATATTATTTATTTATACGTCGTTTAAGCTCATCCTGAGTGTCGGATGGCATAATCTAGCTAGCTATATTTCAAATTTAAAATAGGCCTCGCGCCTTTGCGTCGGCATCAGACGCCTTCATACAACCATTCTTATTAATTAAGACGTTCTAGACGCCTCACATCTAAAACACGGCCTCTCATTGGCCGAAACCAAAATCGGTTAGCGTAATTTACAATATAAATACCGTAAATAACACTCATTAATACAATTAAAAACACAAAAATGCGGTAAATTTAAAACGAAAATTTCCAACAATGAAAATTTCTTTAAGTAATACCCCGAATAAAATCATCGTTCATTCGTTAAGTTCATTAGTCCTTAGAGGGGTATACTCAATTGACTGTCCATATAAGTCCATTTCAGGTCATAGAGCATAGCTCTCGTAGATATACATAATTAATAAAAATATATTTAAATAACTTTTGCGGGCGAACAATACACAAATTAAATAATAAAATTTCATAATAATAATAATAACAATCAAAATAATAAGACTTTATAAATAATAGTATCATTAAAATAAGTCATAACTTTCTGTGCATTATGAAAATAGTAACAGCACAGGGTTTTAAAAAATGGGATGGAAATTTAAAAAAAAAAAAAACCTTATAAAGTCAGTACCTATTACACAATTAAATCCATTCATTTTTATTGTAAAACCTAAAAATATTATCTACAACTTTCGTCCGAAATTATTTTTTATATGACCAACTATTAATGCAAGGGGTGGAAAATAACAGGGGTTGAAGATAAAAAATCATAACTCCTTTAATATTCACAATATTAAATCCGTTAGAGTTGTTTGTAAAGCTTATAAATATTATCTAAAACTTTCTGCTAAAATACGTTTCCATACGACCAACCATAACTGGAAGGGGCGGAAAAAACAAGTGTTGGGAGTCAAAAAAATATATAACTCCCTTAGTAAGGACACAATCGAGTCCGTTCAAATTGTTTGTTAATCTTATATTTTTTATCTAATACTTTTGTCTGAAACAATTGTTGATGGTACAAACCATTATTGCAAGTGGTTGAAAAAACCTGGGGTTGGAATGAAAAAATTAATGAAAGTTCTCTACCCGGTACACTATCGAATCCATTCTTATTTTTGTTTAACTGTTTAAATTATTGACTAATACTATTCTTGAATGAGATTTTGTTAACCCAGCCATTACTGCAAGGGGTGGAAATAAGGTTTTAAAGTAAAAAATAATAAACATAACTTTTTAAAATAGATATACTATCATATCCGTCATAATTTAATGTATCAGTCCTAAACTTAATCTAAAGCTTTGGCTGAAACAGTATTTGATGAAACGAATTATTACTAGAGACATGCAAAATTCGCGGATTCATTTCGCGATAGGCTCGCATCAAAACAACTATACCTTCGTACCGCTTCTGCGATTGGCCCACATTTTATCCGGGGAACTGTGAGCCAATGGTAAACACTAAACCAAGAAAGTGGCCGAATTACGGACAGCCTAGTTGAGACGTCTCACGCGTCAGTAGCCAATGAACAGGTGTCATTTCCGCGAGTATTTAAAGGACTGTGGAGTCTATCCTAGAGGTCAATCAATCCGCGAATTTTGCAGGTCTCTAATTATTACTGCTCAGTAGGTAACTGTTCCCTGATGATGGCGACTGTAATGTCGACCGAAACGTCGGTGAATTATTTGCCAAGGACACGGCTACAACCCAGAAGCCAAGCTACTTTATATCACGAAATATCCCCGTATTTCCGGTCTCTAGCTATAGCTTTTAAGAATAGTTTGTGTTATAAGTAGAGCCATGCAAATTTCGCGAAAAGATTCCGTTCCGAGGCAAGCTGAAAGTTAAAACACTGTAGCATCGTCTGTGTTTCGTGATTGGGCGAGTTTCTTTCATGTACATGACATGTTAAAACACCAATCACAGTAATTCGTTGCGGAAGCAAATGCGTCCTGAGTGGCTCAGCCGAACAAGGCAGCCACTCACTTCTCTCTCAGACGGCCGCCAATCACAAGGAAGAAACCGCTGGTGCGCGGATACCTCGTTGCGGTCTAACAGGCGTTCAGCTTTATTCGCGAAAAATGACTGCCCCTAGTTATAAGTAGAGACCGGAAAAATTCGCGATTTCAATGACCTGTAGGATAGACTCCATGATCCTCTATGCACGCGGGAAAATTACTTTTGCTCATTGGCTACTGACTCGCGACACATGTTAACTGGGACGCTCGTGATTTGATACTTCTTTTGTTGGAAGTTTTTCATTGGCCGAGTGTCATTCAGATAAACTATGACCCAATCACTGATGCAGTAAAAAGGCAAACGTATTAGGATTCTAGTATATCACGAAATGAATCCGCGAATTTTTCAGGTCTCTAGTTATAAGCCAAATTTCAATTAACTAAACGCAAATTTTATGTCTGAATTAATTAAACAAAAAATTAATGTGTTTCTAGCAATAATCATATTATTATTTTTATTATAATCTTAAGTTTTTGTTATATATATTTATTTTTTATTTTGACCAAGATTTCTGTTTGTTTTACCGTGAACCTTGAATCCATCGCACCACGCCACAGAGGTTACTGAGGTTACGGCTTCCAGGCGGGAATGTGCCGCAGCCAGTTGCGACCAGCGACCTCTCCAGCGACAGTTCCTCCGAGGTTCGGAATTGCTCGTCACAAAAGAAACAAAAACCGACAACAAGTGTGTCTCCCCTCGTAATTCGCCTATTTAAGAGTCTTTCTCCTCCCCTCCCACCTCAACCAACTTTCTCGCTCTCTCTCTCTCACCGCCCCTCCTCGGCCACTGTTGAAAGCTTCCTTCCCCTTCCAATTCAGGTCGTCAGATTTGTCATTTCCTCTTTAAATGCGACTTCAAAGATGACGCTTCGGTCTCCCCTCCGCTGCGGGCGCGACGGGCGGCCATTTTGCAAATGGCGACACTCTGTGGCCTTCCCCCCCCCCCCCCCCCCGGCGGACGAGCCATCAGTAGAGACCTGCAAAATTCGCGGATTCATTGACCTCTAGGATAGACTCCACAGTCCTTTAAATACTCGCGGAAATGACACCTTGTTCATTGGATACTGACGCGTGAGACGTCTCAACTAGGCTGTCCTTAATTCGGCACTTTATTGGTTTACTGTTTCCCATTGGCTCACAGTTCCCCGGATAAAATGTGGGCCAATCGCAGAAGCGGTACGAAGGTATAGTTGAATTGATGCTAGCCTATCGCGAAATGAATCCGCGAATTTTACATGTCTCTAGCCATCAGCAGGTGCACAAGGGGGGGGGGGGGAGGATACTGATAGCTAGGGGCATGCATATTTCGCGAAAAGATTCCGATACTAGCTGAAAGTCAAAACAATGTAGCACCGTCTGTGATACCGTGATTGGATGAGTTTCTTTCAGGTACATGTCGAGTGTTGCAGCACCAATCACATCAAGTCAGTGCGGAATCAAACGCGTCCTGAGTGGCTCCGTTGAACAAGGCGACGACTTCTCTCGCAGAAGGCCGCCAATCGCAAGGAAGAAACCGCTGGATGCGGGTATACCTTGTTGCATTCTAGTAGGCGTTCATATCTTTTCGCGAAAAACGCATGCCCGTACTGATAGCATCGTGCTGCGTCTGCTATCGGCTCACAGTTTGCGCAGAGTACTGTGAGAAACCCTTGCCCAGAGAAGTGTCGAATCAGAGTCCAACCAGTGGTGACGTCTCAGAAGTGACATTTGTGGGAGGTCATTGAACCCGCTAATTTTTGCACTCCCAAATGTACTAAGAAAAAAAAAATGAAATCATGTGGCAGCCTATATAGTTTTGGATTAACGATTCGTATGTATGTAGCCTTCCTTTTTCAAATTAATTGTGTTTAGCATATCAATAATTAAAGAATTAAAATTAGGTTTCCCGAAAACCACAGAAACCTGAGTAAGCATAAATGCCAGGGAAAGAATCCGAACCCAGTATTACTGCGAACACTATTTTGAAGTAATGCCGTTGTTTTCACGTAAATGTACAAATCTACAGACATCTGTAATTTTACATGAATAATTCTGTCCCATTTACAAAAAAAAATAATTAAAGTGCAGTGTGCGATGTAATACAAAGTGACAAACATTATTGTAAAACACAAAAACCAAGAAAGAAAGAAGATTCCGGTGTAATTACATATGAATAGAATGTGTAAAATTGTAGAATAAAGTTTTTGAAATGAAGTTTGAATTAGATATTTCATATTTTCAAAATGCTTTCTTTTTTTATTTACGTCTCTTCTTTGAGATCATTATAATCGTACATACTTCACACAAGCCTGGGAAATCAGGGTGGGGGGGGGGGGGATGCGGTCATAACCTACAGGAACCATTCCAGCATTTGCCTGGAGCATCGGGTTACATCCCCCCCCCCCAAATGATTATAGCGCATTCCTTCCATCCCTTAAACCAAAAACACCCCACAACCCCCCACCACCACCAGTTACCTGGAACTTTGAGTTTGATAGTTCCAAACAAGCGGTCTATAGATCGTAACACAAAACATGTTTTTGAAAATTAGTTCGTAAAAATAGTTTTTAATGCAAATATAACACTAAAATATTAAGTGAAATATTGCACTTACGGTTAATTATTGTCAAATAATAAGAAAAAAAAATTTGGTGAATTTATTTATTGTTTCTTAACCCTCCATTTCCCAAATGTTGAAATTCCACTCCCACCACAATAATAAATTTCTCAATGTCGCAACTCGCACCATACACTTTCTCTCTCTCTCTCTCTCTCTCTCTCTCTTTCTCTCTCTCTCTCTCTCTCTTGTGGGCAGACCTGGTCTGGAGTGATTACGGGAAGACATGGATTACCGAGATCAGGATGGATGATCCGGGATTCGAAGGACTGTATTCGGAGCGCGGGTACATCGTTCAACCATCGCACCAACTCGCACTGATCCACAATATCAAATACTAGCTAATACCCAGAATACGTTGAAATACCTCATTCAATTTTGTTTGTAATTTGTTTGAAGTAGGTAGGCTACACATCTACAAATCATCTGCATATATATTTATATATATATATATATATATATATCCATCCCTCTCTCTCTAATTCTATACATCTATACGTATATCTTCATATCTCTTTCTACTTATAGCTCTCTAACTCTCTTTATCACTCTGTGTATCTACATCTCCTTAGTATGTAGTATGATTTTGAGACTTCTGGCGCAATGTTGTTCTCGTGGGCCTGTGGCTTGATGGCTTACTCAAGTTGTCGTTTGGCAATCGTGAGGAATCGGCCATGTTCGGGCGTATCCGCCACTCGTCGACTATGTGATCAGGACCTCGGCGGCCATTTTTGACGACTCCACAACCACCATCTTTGAATACACAATTTTTAAAATAAAAAAAAATTGTAATTATTTAGCTAGAAATTCGAAATAAATTCCAAAAATCATCAAAAAAATTAGCTTATTAAAATAATTATTTATTCGACTGATTTCTGTCCTTGGTTCGATCCTTTCTCGATGCAAAAATTGTAATTTCGAGTTAAAATAAATAGGGTATACATTTCTCATCAACCAGCATCCATTTAATAAGATCGAGTCTTCTCCTTGGTTCGATCCTTGCTTTATACAAAAAAATCATTTAATGTAAACAAAACACATATTTAAAAAAATCTGGAAAAATCCTAAAATAGGTTAAATTCGTCAACCATAAACCGCCAGTAAACTGACGATGCCATCTTGAAAATTCGTAAATATTAAACTATAAATTCGGGAAAAATTCATGTATTCGTTTGAAAATACGTTGTTTGTTAAAATAATGATTGATTAGATCGATTCCTGCCCTTGGTTTGGTCCTTGCACGATGAAAAAAAAATACATAAAATAAGGCAAAAATAATCAATTAATTTTAATTTGACATTTAAGTGTCAGGTTCGAATAAATAAAACAAAAAAAATACAAATAAAAAATTATGTAATTTCTACAAGAACAACATAAAAACAAGCAAATTACTACCGTTTTTCGATTCATGCAATCTTCTAATAGTACGAAGCAAGTTCTTTGCATGCCTTGACATGTGTTTTCAAGGCAGATAGATCTACATGGCAGTCGATTTAACAGGCACGTCCAATCAGTGGCCAGCATCATCCAGCTGCTTGTCTGAAACGTCACCCAGGTTTGAGAGAAACATCAGTCGGTTGATCAGGCCCAGTAGCGGATCCAGTGATTCAGCGAAAGGTTAAACACATTATTTGGATTCAAGCATATCGCGAAATGAAACCGCGAATTTTTCCGGTCTCTAACCATAAGTAGGGCCACGCATATTTCACTTAAAAAGATTCCGAGATTATTCACAAGTTAAAACACGGTAGCATCGTCTGTTTTTCGTGATTGGGCGAGTTTCTTTCAGGTACGTGTCGATTGCTACAAGACCAATCACAGCAATTCATTGCGAAAGTAGGCGCGTCTATGAGTGGCTCGGTCAAACAAGGCTTCGACTTCTCTCGCAGACGGCCGCCAATGACAAGGAGTTAAAACCTCTGGTGTGTGGTATACCTCGTTGCAGTCTTAATAGGCATTCATATTTATTCGCGAAAAATGCCTGCCCCTAACCAGAAGTCTTTTTTTACATGTACATATTTTTTTGTCTCGATGAGAAGGGACAGGAAAAATTGGCGGGTTCAATGACCTCTATAGGATGAACTCTATAGTTCTACGTACACTCGGTCAAATGCCACCCTCTCATTGGCTGCTGTCTTGTGAAGGTGTCCCAATGTAGCGGCCTGTGCTCCGATACAACTTCGGTTGAGTGTTTCACACTGGCCCAGAGTAATCCAGGTGAGTTGTGAGCCAATAGCTAGAGACCCGGAAATTTCGCGGATTCATTTAGTCGCAAGCTAGACTGCAAACCTTCACACTCTCATTCTGTGTTCATGATTGGACCGCAGTTGTTTGGACACGCCCCTATACGACCGTCAGCCAACGACGCCCAGCTAGGAGAGAAGTAAGCGAATCAGGTAGTGCCATATTAACAAGGAAAAAAACGTTCTCGCTAAGAAATCAACCAATGGGAAAGTAAACATGGGTCGAGGACACCTATAACTTGGAAGTCTATCCTGAGGCCAGAAGAATCCGCGAAATTTCCGGGTCTCTACCAATAGCAGAGGCAGCACTGAGGTATAAATATATGGATTTTAAGCTGTCGTGAAATGAATCCGCGAATTTTTCCGGTCTCTAGCGATGAGTAGAGACCCGTGTATTTCGCAGAATCAATGACCTCCAGGATAGACTCCAATTTCTTCTACACGCTCGGGCAAATGCCAACTGTTCATTGGCTGCTGACTTGTGAGTCGTCTCGACTGTGTGGGCCTGTGATTCGACACTTCTATGAGTGAGGGTCCTCTAATTGGCCCTCAGTCCTCCAGATTAACAGTGAAACCAATGACAGAAGCAACACTAAGGTATAATTGTTTGAATTTTAGCATAACACGAAATGAACCCCGCGAATTTTTCCGGGTCTCTAGCGATGAGGCTGGAGCCGCAGCTTGTCGGCGGCAGCACCGGGACACACGGGTTTTGGGGGGGAGGGGAGAGAGGGAGGGAGGGAGAGAAGGGGGAGTGGGGGAAGAGCAGTCGGGATCGTCAATGAGGCCCGCGCGCGATTGGTCGCGTCCGGTGCTATATGAGGCCAATCGGCGGCGGCGGCCGGCCGCAGTGGTGCCGTCTCCGCGCGCGCCGACAGGGGCGTCGTCTCGCGACGGAGAGAGAGAGGGATTCGTCCGTGGCTTCCCGCCGCCTTCCGCGCTCCGACCCCGCAGCCGGGCGGACCCTCAGGTAAGAGACCCCGCGCGGACGAACCCCGGAAGAAACAACGGCGGTAGGGACCGGAAAAAAATTTCGCGGTTTCGATGGCCTTCAGGACATGACTGCGCACTCGGGAAAAAATAACGCAATTTCATTGGCTGCCGACTTGTAAGTCGTCTCAGCTGGTTCGTCTGTGATTCGATACATCTTCGGTTGAGGGTTTATAACTAAGAGACCTGAAAAATTCGCGGGTTCATTTCGTGTGATGCTAAAATTCAATTAATTATACCTCAGTGCTGCTTCTGTCATTGGTTCACAGTTAATCTGGAGGACTGAGGGGCAATTAGAGACCCTCGCTCATAGAAGTGTCGAATCACAGGCCACCCAGTGGACACGACTCACGAGTCAGCAGCCAATGAACAGTTGGCATTTGCCCGAGTGTGTAGAGGATATTGGAGTCTATCCTGGAGGTCATTGAACCCGCGAATTTTTACGGTTTCTATTTATAACTGGTTGAGATTCGCCCAGATGAGCAGTAAGCCAATAGCAAAAATCATATAAAAGGTATACGTATTTGAATTCTAGCCTATCGCCGAATGAATACGCGAATTTTTCCGGTCTCTACAAGGAGGTTATCTCCAGAGGCACGGGGAATACGGTCGCAAGCTAGATGCGAACCTTCACACTCTCGCAACTGTGTTACCCGTGATTGGTCCGCAGCAGGGACCGGAAAAATTCGCGAATTCATAGAGACCCGGACATTTCGCGGATTCGTCTGGCCTCAGGGTAGAGTTCAAAGTCTTCGGTGTGCTCGACCCATGTTCGCTTTCCCATTGGTTGATTTCTTAGCGAGAAAATTTTTATTCTTGTTAATATGGCACTACCTGATTCACTTATTCTCCCCTATCTGTGCATCGTTGGCTCTCGGTCTTGGAGGGGCGTGTCCGAATAAATGCGGTCCAATCATGAGCACCAGTGCGGGAGTATGAAGGTTTGCATTCTGACTTGCGACTAAATATGAGCGAAATTTCCGTGTCTCTACGAATTCAATTACCTACAGGATAGACTCCCAGATCCTCTATGCACTCGGACAAATTACATTCTGCTCATTGGCTACTGACTCGTGACACCTATTAACGAGAATACTCTTTTTGATTCGATACTTCTTTCGTTGGCTCTGATTCCTTCAGACAACCTGTGGTCCAATCACTGAAGCATCAGAAGGTTAAACACATTTGGATTCTAGCATATCGCGAAATGAAACCGCGAATTTTTCCGGTCTCTAGTCGGCAGCTATCTGTACACGCCCCAACGTGACCGTGAGCTACACTGTTAAAAAAAAATTCTTCAGCCTTAAATTTACGAAGAAATCTGGTTACAAATTATGAATATTTCGCGAAAAAAAATTCCGAGTCTAGCTGAAAGTTAAAACCCTATAGCATCGTCTGTGTTTAGTGATCGGGCAAGTTTCCTTCCGGTAAACGTGGAGTGTTACAACATCAATCAAAATTATTCAGTGCGGAAGGAAGTTCATCCTGAGTGACCCCGGTCGAATAAGGCAATGGCTTCTATCGCAGTTAGCAACTAATCACAAATCACAAGGAAGAAACCACTGGTTTGCGTATACCTCGTTGCAGTCTAATAGGCGTTCAGATTTTGTTTTCGCGAAAAATACCTGCCCCTAATTATTAGGAACTGGAAAATTCCGCGGTTTCATTACCTCTTGTATAATACCTATGTATAGAGATCTGAAAAATTCGCGGGTTCATTTCGTGTTATGCTAAAATTCAAACAATTATACCTTAGTGTTGCTTCTGTCATTGGTTCACTGTTAATCTGGATGACTGAGGGCCAATTAGAGACCCTCACTCATAGAAGTGTCGAATCACAGGCCACACAGTCGAGACGACTCACAAGTCAGCAGCCAATGAACAGTTGGCATTTGCCCGAGTGTGTAGAGGATATTGGAGTCTATCCTGGAGGTCAATGAACCCGCAAATTTTTCCGGTCTCTACCTATGTAGTGCACAGTCCTGTGGATACTCGAGCAAATGCCTCCTGCCTATTGGCTGCTGACTTGTAACACGTCTCCACTTGGGTTCCTGTGATTCGACACTCCTTTGGCTGGGGATCTCTCGTTGGCCCGGACTTCTCCAGATGAACCCAGAGCCAATGGTAGAAGGACCACAAAGATGTGTTGTTTTTTTCCGGTCCTTACAAATTATCCAGGGATCTTCGTTAATTTAAGGACTAAGTTTACTTACTTTTGACATGGATCCAAAAGAATATTCTTGGTATATATTAACAAAACATTCAAAAACTTGTTGAGTTGTTAAGTATACATAGAGACCAGAAAAATTCGCGAGTTCATTTCGCGATAGGCTAAAATACAAATAGTTATACCTCAGTGCTGCCTCTTCTATTGGCTCACAACTCACCTGAATGACTCTGAGCCAATGAGAAACACCCAACCAAAGCTGTATCGAATCACAGGCTGCTACGTTGGGACGTCTCACAAGACAGCAACCAATGAGTGGGTGACATTTGACAGGGTGTACGTAGAACTACGGAGTTCATCCTACAGGTCATTGAACCCGCGAATTTTTCCGGTCCCTAAGTATACAGCAAGAACACTCTTCTTTTGTCCACGTGTGTGTCTGCCATTCTTCAGAGCGAAACATACAACTCGGGAGTCCGAATACGACGTGGTTCTTAAGAAGATTCAGTTATTTAAAATTACAAAGACCTCTTCGTTTATTAGAGGTTAATTCTTCGTTTGAAATTCCGTAAAATTTACTGTAATATAACAGCGTAGGAAGGAAGTAAGCGAATCAGGTAGTGTTAATTAACAAGTACAAGAAGATTCTCGCTGAGAAAATCAGCCAATGTAGAAGCAAACGTTGGTAGAGCAAACATATGGCTTTGAATTTTAGCCTGACGCCAAATGAACTAGAGAAAATTTCTGGAGAATCTAGTTATTTCGAAACAGGCTGAAAAAACAAACAGTTGGCGTATTTATGCTTCTTCTGATATCGGCTGTTTATTTACATGTAGAGACCGGAAAAATTCGCGGATTCATTTCGTGATAGGCTGAAATTCAAACATGTGTATAATTCTGCTGGTTCTGCTTTTGGCTCGCGGTTCAACTGGAGCTCTCTGAGCCAATGAGAGACTATCGACCAAAGAAGCGTCGAATAACAAGCTACCCAGTGGAGACGACTCGCAATTTAATAACCAATTAACACGCGTGTTTACTTGAGAAGTGCAGAGGATAATGGAGGCTATCTTAGAGGTCATTGAATCCGCGAATTTTTCCGGTCCCTATTTATATGGCGACCTCTGAGCTAGAGAAATGCTGAATTCAAGTTATTTTCTGGCGCAAGGCTAGAATCCATGAACGTGTGCATAATCAAGACAGTATTAGTAGGAACAGAAAAAATTCGCGGGTTGAATGACCAGCAGGGTCGTAACCAAAAAGGGGGGGGGGGGGTCCCTAGGGTCCGGACCCCTCCCTTCCAGGTTTAAAAAAAACCGTAGACAGAGTAAGACAATTTTAGCAACCTAGATATGCTACATAAAGTTACAGATATAGTATTTCGGAAGGATTAATTACAGTAATCCTTCGAGGGCTACAGTAATATCTTTCCTCCCAGTTATATCTCGATTCGCCGCATACGCAAAAGCGTCAGGTATCGTTTTTCCAAGTAGTCTACGTCCAAAGCCGGTTTGCATGCGTGTTTTTGCAAGCCTGTCTTTCATTAAAAAAAATGGCATGTGCAGAGACCGGAAAAATTCGCGGATTCATTTCGTGATAGGCTAGAATCAAAAAACGTTTGCATTTTTACTGCATCGGTAGAGACCTGCAAAATTCGCGGATTCATTTCGTGATATGCTACAATTCAAATAATTATACATTAGCGCTGCTTCTACCACTGGTTCACTGTTAATCTGGAGGACTGAGGGCCAATTAGAGACCCTCACTCATAGAAGTGTCGAATCACAGGCCACCCAGTCGAGACGACTCACAAGTCAGCAGCCAATGAACAGGTGGCATTTGCCCGAGTGTGTAGAGTGTAGTAGAGTCTATCCTGCAGGTCATTGAATCCGCGAATTTTGCAGGTCTCTATGCATCAGTGATTGGGCCACAGTTTAGCTGAATGATACTCGGCCAATGAGAAAAACTTTAACAAAAGAAGTATCGAATCACTAGCGTCCCAGTTAACAGGTGTTACGAGTCAGTAGCCAATGAACAAATTTAATTTTCCCGCGTGCATAGAGGATCATTAGTATATCCTACAGGTCATTGAAATAGCGAATTTTTCCGGTCTTTAGGCATGTGTGTTTCGTGTATTTAATAACACCATGTAACTTATTCATGAAGTGTTTTAACGAAATTACATAAAAATTTACTTAAGAACAGAGTATTAGAAACAATTAAGCAAAAAATTAAAATTTTAAAAATACTCTTTTTTTTCCCCCCAAGCCAAATCATAACACAAAGTTATGTGTTTAAACCGGTGGCGTTCTAAAAGTCCACTGTTCCATGAAAATTTAATGTAACCATTAAATTTCTTTTAAATAAAATCAAATATAAAAATAACTTACTCATAAAAAATAATATAATGGTTATACCTACGGAAAGGAAACATTCGCGGGTTCAATGACCTCTAGGATGAACTCTATAGTTCTACGTACACTCGGTCAAATGTCACCCTCTCATTGGCTGCTGTCTTGCGAAGGTGTCCCAATGTAGCGGCCTGTGATTCGATAGCTTCGGTTGAGTGTTTCTCACTGGTCCAGAGTCATCCAGGTGAGTTGTGAGCCAATAGCAGAGGCAGCATTGAGGTATAACTATATGAATTTTAAGCTGTCGTGAAATGAATCCACGATTTTTTCATGTCTCTAATAATATGATAATAGGAACATAATGTGTTGCAATCTGGACAAAGGTAATACGTGGCTGTAGCCAATAAACAACAGTAAATGATTTGCTTATATACATGTTTGTGGAATCTAGTGTGTTTCTGGAGAGAAATTAAAAGAATGCATCGCTTAATAATTCATTCATAGAGATACAGAAAAATCGCTGATTCTTTTCGTCCCAAAGTAGACTGCACACATGCATACCTTCGCATTGCTTTGATGATTGGACTGCGTACCGGTTATCCCCCCAGCTTGCAGTCGAGTTCACTCGTTTAAAGATGGAGGGAAAAACCAATTGTGGGCATGGCATATAGATAGGACTGTGACTTTTACCCTGAAGCCAAATGAATACGCGAAATATCAGGGTACCTACAATATAAATTACAAAAAAAAAAAAAAAAAAAAAAAATGGTTGTCTGTAAAGTCGGTTTACGGACGATAGTTTAACGTGACAACGTCATAACAAAACATTGATGAAATGATTGATCCAGAAGAAAAGGAAATATCATATTCGGCCTGAGACTGAGCCGTAATAGGTTTTTATTTAGGCATTAAAAATATTCTATTCTTTGAGGAATATATTTTTTTTAATTTTCTATCTTTTGTATGATAAAATCTACCTCTGCATACTTTTATGAATAAAAATGAATCATTTTTATTGAATTATCACTATTTTGTATGGATACAAAGGAGTGAAATGAAATTGTACAATTTAATTGATAAATTTACTTTTATTTGCATTCATTATTCAAATATATTTATTACTTTTGAAATGTTACGTGAGCCGTATTTATTTTTACAAGCTAAAAAAAAAAATTCGCACTTGCCGGGATTCGAACCGAAATTTACGACTAGTAATTAGCGCCGCTGACCACTCAGCCACGAGGCCCCATTTGATAAATGGTAGTTTCAGATGTTATATAAACCTGTATAAAAATTTTGTTCACGGTAGGGGAATATTATTTCGTTTTAATAACTCTATTTTATAACAAATACGCATCCCAAATACACCAAACTTATTTATAAGGTGTTACAATATTTTATAAAACATTGTGCAAAAGATCCCGGTTGTAATTTGAATTATTATGTGTAACTGTAAAACACCATTGTTGGTTCAAAACGTATTTGAATATTCAACATTACTTTTAAATAACCGTACCGATTGTGCTGAAAATCGGTGGACGATCGTTAAATTACATAATATTAATAATTCAAACGACGAAAATATGATTGAAAAGTCAAATCGATGGTCGTTCCAATCGAGTGGAAGAGAGATGCCACGCATGCGTACAATGAGCAAATAGGACACATCCGTAGTGGGACATCCGTAGTGGGACACTTTTTCGTGCGTGCAGCCGGCGTTCATCGATTTATTAGACGTTGTCATGTCAAAAAAAGATTCACAGACAAACAAAGAGTAATTCGTAATTTCAAATAACTGGTTCCTCGTAGAAACTAGCCAGGATTCAGACTTCAGAGTTTCATGTAAGTAGGCACGTTGAAGAAGGAAGTGTATTTTTTTTTTATTTTGCCGCAGCGTTAACAAGTTACTGAAAGTTCGGCAAATTTAACAATTTATCCTTGTGGGTGAACGAATTAAATTAACGAAGATGTAGGGGCATGCATATTTCGCGAAAAGATTCCGATACTAGCTGGAAGTCAAAACAATGTAGCACCGTCTGTGATACCGTGATCGGATGAGTTTCTTCCAGGTACATGTCGAGTGTTACAAAACACCAATCACATCAAGTCAGTGCGGAATCAAAACGCGTCCCTGAGTGGCTCCGTAAAACAAGGCGACGACTTCTCTCGCAAGAAGGCCGCCAATCACAAGGAAGAAACCGCTGGTGCGAGTATACCTTGTTGCATTCTAGTAGACGTTCATGTCTTTTTCGCGAAAAAAAAACGCATGCCCATACGAAAATGTAAAAAAAAAAAAACGTTTAAGAATATCCCTGTATAATTTGTAACAAGTGTTCGTAAAATTTACTGAGAAAAAAATTTTTTTTTTGTAACAGTGTGTTCGTACGTTCACGGTCCGAGGAGATGGTCCGCTCTTTCCCCCCGGGCGCCTGGAGAAGGGGGACTCGTAACTGCCGTCTATTGCCTCGACCTCTGACTCCCCGCGAGACGCGAGCCCCTGGCGTCGGCGCGACTAGGGGGAGGGGGAGGGGGAGGGGGAGCAGGGGGGAGACGGTCTCTTGGACCGACGCGGGATGACGGGATGTGGAGCCGGCTTCTGTCGAACAAGGCTCCGGGCTAGAGCTTCCGGTGCTTACCCCCCCCCCCCCCCCCCCCCCCGCGCCCTCACGAACCACGAAGACCCTGTCGCGCTGTCGAACTTAAATAAATATAATTCATATAATTAATTTAAATATAAATTAAACTTCTTTAATCTTGTAGAAAGCCCTTTGTGCCCGCAGTATGTGCGGAAGAAGACACACGGCAGAGCATGTTTTATGATGACTGTATCGAAACAGAAGATATTCGAGACCTATATATACTTGGAATATGGCCCTGCTGGAAGATGTGGTCATCAAGAACATTATTCAAATAGTAAGAAATAAGACCTATGACTAGAGACATGCAAAATTCGCGGATTCATTTCGCGATAGGCTAGCATCAAAACAACTATAACTTCGTACCGCTTCTGCGATTGGCCCACATTTTATCCGGGGAACTGTGAGCCAATGGGAATCACTAAAAAAAGAAAGTGTCGAATTACGGCCAGCCTAGTTGAGAAATCTCACGCGTCAGTATCCAATGAACAGGTGTCATTTCCGCGAGTATTTAAAGGACTGTGGAGTCTATCCTAGAGGTCAATGAATCCGCGAATTTTGCAGGTCTCTACCTATGACATATGGCGAAGCTACATTTCTGAATTATCAAAGAGGCTTGAACGTTTTAACAGCTGGATACACAAACAATCATTGATGGAAGATTTACTTTCCGATACGGAATAACTACGAAAATTTATCTGCGAATTCCTACACAAGTTTCTTGGCTGTTCTTCTTGTGTATGCGTAATCGAACAGTCGGATTGAATTTAATTCTTGTATTTGAAAGGAAATGTATAAGGAGTATTAAACAAACAATACAAACCAGATCTCTCTAAAAAAGGAATAAAATGATGATGGAAAAGCTATACCCTGGAAACTTGAATAAGCCAGATTAAAGGAACTGATTTATTATATAATATAAACTGTATTATATTATATATGATATATAATCTTGTGTGTGTCTATTATAATTTGTGTACTACAATACTACTCTTGCAAACCTTGAAAAAGGATTATATCCAGAGTAGTTTTAAGTAATATATATAACCCATAATAAATTTTTCTGTAAGCTATAAGATAATCTGTCGAACTATCTGCCCCACAGCAACCTTCAAGAACGTTGTGTCAAATAAAGACAGAGAGTTATGACGTCGCCGAAAACGCAGCCACGCTGGATCTACTTTTGACTTTCCATCAAATGTTTTGCACAAAGGCCGGATTCTAAAATACAGCAAGAATGCCCCAGCTATGAAATTTTAATAGTATCAACTGTCAGCGTTGTTCGGTTCACGGTGACGATAAAAGAGTATACTCAAACAGTTTTACACAGGAGCTTTGTTGTTTTCTCGCGTGCAGCACGAAGGAATGGTTCGTTCCCCAATTAGCAGACGGTGAACCTGTAGACTTTATTTGGCAGCAGGATGGAGCCCCTCCCCATTGGAATATCTTTCGTACGAGAGTGGTTGAACTCCCAAGTCCCTGACCGTTGGATTGGTCGTAAATAGTCGAGACGACAGAGGTGTTTTTCGCTGGCCTCCAGGTTCATCTTACATAACGCCATGCGATTTTTTTTCCTCCCCTTTTGGGCTTTATAAAAGATCGTGTCTACGTTCCTCCGCTACCTTATGATTTGCCAGAGTTGAGCCCCAGAAATTAAGAGACTATTGCTTCCATTAATCCGGACGCGTTAACCGTGTGAAGAATTTGAATTTAGATTGGATGTGTGCCGTATAACTAAAAGTTCACATATTGAACATTTGTAAAAAAAAAAAAAAAAAAAAAACTAGGTTATTTTAACTTCAATCTGATGTATGATTTGTAGAAAATAGTCTAAATTTAACTGTTATAATATTCTATTGAAACTGGAACATTCCTTTTATGGACATGTTGGTTGCGATCAGCCAATCAAAATCGTGCCTAGTGGATACGGAAGGAAAAAAAAATCCACCCGTTTTCCGTCATTACGAATCTTTAAAACTACGAAAAACGCATGGGGCCTTAGAGGTTACAAAAGTGAAATAAATAAAATAATGTTAATATGAATTTCGTATATGAAATATTTTTATGTGTAAAAAGGAATTAACGTTTCTATTACTTCAAAAAATAACTGAACCATTATTTTATTATGTAACGAATATTATCATGCAAAAATTCCTTCCGGAACAGTGATATATTATTTAATTTACAAATGGGATTAGAATAGAAAAGTTTGAGATAGTTAAAAATTAAAATAAAATTTGATAGCGTGACATGACTAAAAACATTTTTGAGGTTATATGTCCAAATTTATTCGGTAGAGAAAATTGACAATCCAATACTACCCCTCTAACTCTTACTGTCAAATAAGCCTATAATTGGAGACAAATATTTAACAATGTGACAGGGCCTTATGGTATGAAATATACTACGCAAGAACACAACCACGCAAAAGGCAAAATTTTCAGCAACCATATTATTATAAATTACGCAAGGCGCAATAACACAACGCAAGGATTGCTCAACATCCAACTTTCTTGCGTTTCGGCTTGCGTTTCCGACGTACATAAGGGTTCCGATAACTTTTTATGGCGCAGACATGTGTATAGAAGCTCACTGTGTTTTTTTTTTATTATGTACGAGGTGTTATAAAAAAATATGGTAAATGAATATTTATAGCTGCAACTACTGACGCTACATCTATTTGAAGTAATAAGCCAGATAGTCTGGCCAGTTCTGATAGTCAGTGTCAAGTTCGAACAAGTCGTGACTTGTCAGTCGGCTTCCAGAGACGGAATAGTGAGGTCGTGTTTACCGTGTCTGTCGCACATCATGGACGGAGACACGGGAATTTCAAGGATTTCAGTTGATGTCGGTCTAAATTTCACAGTACGATGCGTACTCTACCTACAAAGGCTTTCCTATTGGCTGATTCCTTACTCTAGAACATCCCCTCGTTTTGAATGGATCGAAGTGATTCGGTCACTCTACTGCTGGCTGGTAGTGAGTGGTACACAGTCGTAGAGATCAAATTATTAGGGACTGTCGACTCTCCGATAAGTAGAGACAGGAAAAATTCGCGGATTCCTTTCGAGACAGGCTGGAATCCAAACTCGTTTAGCTTAATGCTGCGTCAGTGATTGGACCGCAATTTACCTGAAGGACTCTGAGCCAATGGCAAACACTCAACAAAAGAAGTATCGAATCATAAGAATCGCAGTAAACAGGTGTCCCGAGACGGTAGCCAATGACCAGGTGATAGTTGCCAGAGTACATAGAGAATCGTGGAGTCTATCCTAGTGGTCATTGAAACCGCGAATTTTTCCAGTCCCTGCCGATAAGACTCCACAGTTCTCTGCACACTCGGGCAAAAGTCGCCTGTTCGTTGGCTGCCGACTGGTGAGATGTGTAAACCTGGCAGCCTGTTATTCATTAGTTGAGGGTTTCTCTTTGGCCAAGAATATTCCCTGCAAAGCGTGTGCCGATGGCGGAAGCAGTTTAGAGGTTCACACACGTTTGTATTTTATCCTATTACAAAATAACCCACGAATTTTTCCGATCAATACCAATCATTAGGGGCATGCAAATTTCGCTAAAAGATTCCGATACTAGCTGAAAGTTAAAACACTGTAGCATCATCTGTGTTTCTTCATTGGGTGAGTTTCTTTCAGGTCAATGTAGATTTTTACAACACCAATCACCGTGAGTCAGTGCGGAAGCAAACAAGTCCTGATTGGCCCGGTCAAATAAGACAATAACTAGAGACCGGAAAAATTCGCGGTTTCATTTCGCGATAGGCTAGAATCCAAATGTGTTTAACCTTTTGAGGCTTCAGTGATTGGACCACAGGTTGTCTGAAGGGCTCTGTGCCAATGAATAGGGAACGGAAAAATTCGCGGGTTCAATGACCTCTAGGATGAACTCCATAGTTCTACGTACACTCGGTCAAATGTCACTCACTCATTGGCTGTTGTCTTGTGAGACGTCCCAGCGTAGCAGCCTGTGATTAGATACAGCTTTGGTTGAGTGTTTCTCACTGGCCCAGAGTCATCCAGGTGAGTTGTGAGCCAATACCTGAGGTAGCACTGAGGTATAACTATTTGTATTTTAGCCTATCGCGAAATGAATTCGCGGATTTTTCCGGTCTCTACCAATGAATAATCCTCAAGGAAAGAAGTATCGAATCAAAAGCATTCTAGTTGATAGTTGTCACGAGTCAGTAGCCAATGAGCAGATGTAATTTGTCCGAGTGCATAGAGTATATTGGATTCTATCCTGTAGGTCGTTGAATCAGCGAATTTTTCCGGCCCTAATAATTCAATAAAAATGATTCAATTGTATTCATAAAAGTATGCAATCATTTCATCAATGTTTTGTTTAGACGTTGTCACGTTAAACTATTGTCCGTAAACCGACTTTACAGACAACAATTTTTTTTTAATTTAAATTATTATTTCGTAAATTTGAAATGCAGTCTCACTGGTCGCCATTCGTTAAGTTTCCGTGAACCGTGGAAGCAGCATAGACGCGACAGTGAAATGTTCAAGGGGGGATCCGTCTCAGCAGCACGGGCCTAAAGGGGAAGACTTCGAGCGGGGGGTGAGGGGTGGGAGATAGGCCACGGGGTCGAAGCGAGGGGTCGCGGGGTCAACAGCGATAGCCGCCCTCCCGTCCTCCCCCCCTCCCCTCATCATTTCCTTCACCGCCAGACCGTTCGTCAACTGTTGCCGGGCGGCTGAGAGCCCGAGAGACCGCCCGGACTAACAATGGACTGCTGAGGGATATCTGGGGTCGTTACCACAACGCCGAAATACCACGACGCCGAACGTACAATAACGCCGAATACCATAACGCCGAATGCCAAATTGACCGCAACACCGACAGCTAGAAAGAAAACTGCTGCGGGGCAGGGGGGGGGGGGGGGCACAGGAGCAAAATGAAAAACAACTGAATGAATTTGTGTGCTAACCTTACCTAACCTAACCTTTGTGGCAGTCCTGCAATGACATTTTTCGGCGTTAATGTATTTCGGCGTTGTGGTAATTTGGCGTTGTGGTACACAGCAGTTTTCTAGCTGTCGGCGTTGTAGTCAATTGGGCATTCGGCGTTATGGTTTTCGGCGTTATTGTACGTTCGGCGTTGTGGTATTTCGGCGTTGTGGTGCGTCCCCGATATCTGTCGCGAAAACATCCGACCGCTATGGTCAGTCATTTTTCGCGCGGGGGTATGTCTGGGGGGAATCGGAATTTTTCATCAATTTTACTTAATTTTGTTGTGAAATGCTTATCGTGTGCTCTGCCTAACCGGGCACACACACACACACACACACACACACACGGTACGCAGAGCCCCAGGAAAAAACAAAACGCGATTTCAAAATGACTCAAGATATCCGAGGTTACGAAAAGCATTTAAAAATTTGCTGAAGGCCGAAAAAGTAACTTTTGATTTCTGATTAAGTTATTTTTTAAACTTCGTTTTTATAGAAGAGTGAAAATGGCTAAAAAAAAAATGCGTGTTTTCGGAGTAGGTAATTTTTTAGGCGTTAAAACAGCCGGAACAGATTCTTGAAAGCACTTAAAGGGACTTGTATCACACCTTTATCTTAATTTCTCCGCCATGTAATGTTACGGTCACCGATAAAATTTCACAGTTGTGCTGTGACGACGAGAAGACTGCGCGCCAGTCCAGCCCATCGCGCTTAGAGGCGACACCGCGCTAGAAGCTCTCATCATCCCGCCTCACCAAGCACACACACACACACACACACACACACACACACACACTCATCGACTAGACGGGCCTCTTTATACTGGAAAGATTCAGGGAACGGATTACACATATTTACAAATATCTTTCTGTAATACTTATTACTAGGGACCGGAAAAATTCGCGGGTTCAATGACCTCTAGGATGAACTCTATAGTTCCACGTACACTCGGTCAAATGTCACCCTCTCATCGGCTGCTGTCTTGTGAAGGTGTCCCAATGTAGCGGCCTGTGATTCGACACACAACTTCGGTTGAGTGTTTCTCAGGCCCATGAGTCATCCGGGTGAGTTGTGAGCCAATAGCAGAGGCAGCACTGAGGTATAACTATATGAATTTTAGGCTGTCGTGAAATGAATCCGCGAATTTTTCCTGTCTCTACTTGTTACATAAATATTCATCTTCACTTTGCAAAAAAAAAATTTCCGACTGCAATATTGCAGCAGTTTCTTCCTTGAAATTAATTGGCGACCGTCTGCGAGAGAAGACAGTGCCTAATTTGACCGGGCCATTTGGGACGGGTTTTTTTTTCCCCTTCCAACAGTGAATCAAATGTGATTCAAATGAACCTGAAGCGAACTCGACCAATCGCAAAAAAACACAGACGCAGCTAACAGTGTCTTCAACTCTAAGCAAGTCTCGAAATTTTTTCCGCGAAAAATTACATGCCGAGGCCCGGAAATCGGTTGCTTCAGAGCCTGAAATGGCGGTTCCGAGCAGATAAGTTGGCCTGTCCGACGGAGACGACACACAGCCAGAAACACGGTTCCAAAGCAGGGCAAGCCGGGGCAATCGTCCAGGGCTCCGCGCCGATATTTTCCGTTTTTACTTTACTTGTTTGGCTATTGTTCTTTCTAAAAACATACAAATTAAAGGATATAAAAATTTTTTTTTGCTCGTCAATTAAAAAGCTGGTCAGTACGAATATATATTTCATGATTTCGTATTAGAAAAAAAAATTCAAATATATTATTACCACGCATAATTCCGCAATTCCACAAGAATTTGATCTTCAAGCACCTATAAAACTGAACCGAAAATAATAATTTACCAGGAAAGATTATAAATTTTTTTTTGAGTTAGATTAGCCAAACCATCGTCCAAAATTAGTTCCAGGTAGGCCCAAAATTTTGTTTTAAAGGGTCAACCTTTTAAATTTTCCGGGGGGGGGGGGGGGGGAGAGAGAGAGAGAGAGCTTCTATAAAAGCAAAAAGTAAAAAATATATATCCCAGGTCCCAGCAAAGCCTAGAGCCGCCACTGATCACGGAAATCGTAGATTTATTACTAATTATCTTAATCCCAGTTCAAAACGTAAAGAGAGAAGGGGGGGGGGGGGGGGAGGCATTTTTCGGAATTGAAACCTCTTCCCTGGAGAATGAGTAGAGGTCCTTGAAATCTCACTGATTCATTTGATGTCAGTCTTGAATTCGAAGTCCCACGCATAACATGCCTTCACATGATATCCTATTGGCTGATTGCTAGAGACCTGAAAAATTCGCGGGTTCATTTCGTGTCATGCTAAAATTCAAATAATTATACTTTAGTGCGGCTTCTGCCATTGGTTCACTGTTAATCTGGAGGACTGAGGGCCAATTAGAGACCCTCACTCAAAGAAGTATCGAATCACAGGCCACCCAGTCGAGACGACTCACAAGACAGCAGCCAATGTATAGTTGGCATTTGCCCGAGTGTGTAGAGGATATTGGAGTCTATCCTGAAGTTCATTGAACCCGCGAATTTTTCCGGTCTCTACTGATTGCTAGAGACCTGCAAAATTCGCGGTTTCGATGGCCTTCAGGATAGACTTCACATACCCTTGTAAACTCGGGCAAATAACGCAAGTTCATTGGCTGCCGACTTGTAAGTCGTCTCAGCTGGTTTGTCTGTGATTCGATCCTTCTTTGGTTGAGGGTTTATAACTGGTTGAGATTCGTCCAGATGAACAGTAAGCCAATAGCAAAATTATCTAAGAGGTAAATGTGTTTGAATTCTAGCATATCACCGAATGAATCCGCGAAATTTGCAGGTCTCTACTGATTGCTCATGCAGACACTCCCTTGCTTTTGGAATGGGTCGGTATGATTCTGTATCACTAGAGACCTGAAAAATTCGCGGGTTCATTTCGTGTTATGCTAAAATTCAAATAATTATACCTTAGTGCTGCTTCTGTCATTGGTTCAATGTTAATCTGGAGTAATGAGGGCCAATCAGAGACCCTCACTCATAGAAGTGTCGAATCACAGGCCACCCAGTCGAGACGACTCACAAGTCAGCAGCCAATGAACAGTTGGCATTTGCCCGAGTGTGTAGAGGTAATTGGAGTCTATCCTGGAGGTCATTGAACCCGCGAATTTTTCCTGTCTCTATGTATCACCGCTGCTGGCTGGTAGCTGACTGGCTCTTCATCCATAGAAGGGCGTGGCGGAACAGTAATTGTGAACCATGCAACGGAAAGAAACACAACCAATCACGGAACACAGACGATGCTACAGTGTTTTAACACAAAGCTGGTCTATAAATCTTTTCGCGAAAACTGCATGGCCCTAGTAATAAATAATATAATGTTAGCAAGCTCAACGCTTACACTCTTATGAAAAATAAAGTTTAGAAACGTAATACGGAAACAAAACTACTCATCGCCTTCAGATATCTTGAGCAGTTTTACAATCCCTTGGGATTTTCCTGAAGTTCTGCACACAGTGTGTGTACCCGGGTAGGCAAGGGCCTTAAGGCATAGATCAAGCATTAAGAAATGTACAATGACCACAAAATAGTGTGTATTTACGGTGCTATTACAGATGTAGTCATTCACAAAAAAATATCCTCAGTCATGGGTAGGGACCGGAAAAATTCGCGGATTCAATGACCTCTATGATAGCCTCCATTATCCTCTGCATTTCTCAAGTAAACACGCGTGTTCATTGGGTACTAAATTGTGAGGCGTCTCCACTGGGTAGCTTGTGATTCGACGCTTCTAGGTCGATAGTCTCTCATTGGCCCAGAGAGCTCCAGTTAAACTGCGAGCCAATAGCAGAGCCAGCAGAATTGTACATATGTTTGAATTTCAGCCTATCGCGAAATGAATCCACGAATTTTTCCGGTCTCTAGTCATGGGGACTGCCGACAGAAGAGAAAACTTAAAATTTTGTTTTTAAATGTGTAATATGAAATCATTTCTGCGTCAAATGTACGCAGGAAAATTATTTTGGTATTATATCACTAGCATTTCGGTGACGCGAACCCATAAGTATTGCCCCTACCAATAATAACTTTAAAACTAGAAGAAATAAAGTTTTTTCATTGAAAGAATAAACAATTATTAACTTAAATCTACAAATAATCAACATTATCTCTAATAAATTAATAAATTTGAAGAAATTCAAATCGTAAATAAATATACAAAAGAAAAAAAACATAACCTCAACTTAACTACCTACCTACTAAAAAATATCCAATACTCGCAATCTGTACCACACAATAAAGTTAAAATTTCCTTGGAAAATAAAGATACAATTAAAAACTTGTATCTTTAAAAATATAATAAATTAAGTTTCATCCTTGAAATATAAAAAAATTAACACGTCATGTGACCATGTCGATGACGACTTACATGAATTTACTCCCTATCCAAAGCATCCTATAGAAGTTTTCACTTCAAAAAATTGAACACTGCATACGTGTGTGTGTGTGTGTGTGTGTGTGTGTGTGTGTGTGTGTGTGCAGAAAACACACAGAAATGTTAAATTTATCCTGACACCGGAAGAATCCCCGAAATTTCCTGGATTTTTCGAGAGTCAATGTGAGTACTCGGCATATTTCCGCATGGCGTGACCTCATCTTCATGTTATCTCTTGTTATTGTATTTTGACTCAGCGGTCGTATCCTTGTTGTCCTTGATAGTCGCGCGCACGCTTACTTCAATAACTTCGAGTCTGCCAGTGAAAGCTATTTCAGTCCAAACGACTTCCGACAAATATAACCTAATCTACTTTCATCATTGCGACTGTTCGGAAAATCGCATTCCTACTGGAAAAATTCTCGATGGGATAGAAACCAAACTCGTTCACCTTCATGCTGCTTCTGTGATTGTTAGGGACCGGAAAAATTCGCGAATTCTATGACCTACAGGATAGAATCCAAGATCCTCTATGCACTCCGACAAATTACATCTGCTCATATGGCTACTGACTCGTGACAACTATCAACTAGAAAGCTTTTGATTCGATGCTTCTTTCGTTGAGGATTATTCATTGGTTCTGATTCTTTCAGACAACCTGTGGTCCAATCACTGAAGCAGCAAAAGGTTAAACACATTTGCATTCTAGCATATCGCGAAATGAAACCGCGAATTTTTCCGGTCTCTAGTGATTGTACCACAGTTTACATGAATGAATCTGAGCCATTAAAAAAAAAAAAGAAGTATCAAATCACAAGCCTCCCAATTAGCAGGTCTCACGAGTGAGTAGCCAATGAGCAGGTGTGAATTTCCCCGAGAACATATAGGATCGTGGAGTCTACCCTAGAGGTATTTGAAATCGCTAATTATTCTCGTCTATACCTATAGGTAGAGACCGGAAAAATTCGCGTATTCAATTCACGATATGCTAGAATCCAAATAACTGTACCTTTATATTGCTTCTGCGATTGGCTTACAGTTTATCTGAAGGACTTTGAACCAATGGAAAACCTTCAACCAAAAGAGTATCGAATCGCAAGCGTCCCAGTTGACAGGTGTCACGAGTCAGTAGCCAATGAGCAGATGTAATTTGTCCGAGTGCATAGAGGATGTTGGAGTCAATCCTGTAGGCCATTGTATTCGCGAATTTTTCCGGTCCCTACCTATAGGTAATAATTAGGGATCGGAAAAATCGGTGGGTTCAGTGACCTGCAGGATAGACTCCACTAACAGCTGCACACTCGGGCAAATGTCACCTGTTCATAGGCTACTGACTTGTGAGGTGTCTCAATAATAAAAAAAAATCAATCTTGGTCACATAACCTCTACGTCTTTAAAAGTTTTCAGAACACTTATCAACAAGTATGACCGTTCGTTAAAATGCAAGAAATTTATCAGTTTAACAATACTTGCGTTGTGCTATTGCGTCTTGCGTAGTTTAAAAACCGGTACTCTAAAAATTCTGATAATTTTGCGTCTTGTGTTTCTTGCGTAGTTCATAAACCCGGCATTTAGGCCCGTTCTACGATGGGACGGAAACGGAGACGGATCACGTAAACGGAGCAGGATCAACCGGAACATTTCACCACCGCATCTGCTGCTTCCGCAATGCACGGAAACGTAACAAATGGCAACCAAAGAGATTGCATTTTAAATTTACGAGATATTAAGTTTATTTAAAAAAATATATATTATGCTTCGAGATCATAATAGCAAGGGCAGAATTTACGTACATGATAAAAATAAACGACAAAGTAATAATAGAATCTTACATATTCTTGTATTTGAAACAATTTTTTTAACGTACTTAGGACATAAACAAACATGGCTACGAGCGCAGCCAAGTACTCGGCTTCCATTTGGTCGCACGGAGCGACGTAAGCGGAAGAGTTCAGCACTGCCGAACTAATAATTAATTGAAGGTCCGTCTCCGTCTGCGTGCTATTACTCTGTTCCGTGGTATCCGTCTGGGGTCGTTACCACCACGCCGAAATACCACAAATGATTTTGCGGGGAATGGGGGGCCGCCACAGGAGCAAAATGAAAAAAACAACTGAATGAAATTGTGTGCTAACCTTACCCAACGTAACCTTTGTGGCAGTCCTGCAATGACATTTTTCGGCGTTAATGTATTTCGGCGTTGCGGTAATTCGGCGTTGTGGTACACAGCAGTTTTCTAGCTGTCGGCGTTGTGGTCAATTTTGACATTCGGCGTTATGCTATTCGGCGTTATTGTACGTTCGGCGTTGTGGTGCGTCCCCATCCGTCTCCGTTTACGTGGCACTGACGCACTCGCACGCGCCTTCTCGAGAGTAACGGAACGCGAACCCCGCAGGAGCCCGCGGCCACGTGATCACATGACGTCACAGCCGGCGATGACGCGGCGTCCCCGGGATTCGCGGAACCGCCTCATGTTTAGTCGAGCAGAGCTGGCGACGTGTTTCTTCTCTGCGGGATGTCTCTCGTGGGTAGGGTTACCAGACACTGATAACAAAAAATGAGGACATTCACCTCGCAAAAGGAGGACATTTCACTAAAAAGGAGGACAATATATTTTCTTAAAAAGCCATGAATTTATTACAATGGAGTACGATAATTTACAATGTTTTGGCATTTAATACAGTTTCAGTATAAAGAATCAAACAAACTACGCATATACAAAAATTAAAAACACGTGCTTCTGCATGTGCTGCTACCTGTCAAGCTGTCATAGAACTACTTACTAGTGGGGTGACTCTGCGGACAGCGCATTAGCGCGCACCGCGCGTTTTACTCAGAGTATAACTGCAGGAATTATCTCACTTTATAAAAAAGCCGGACATTTTGGAGCATTAAGGAAAATCCGGCCGGACGCAAAAAAAAAAACATAAAAAGGAGGACATGTCCTCCTTTTGCCGGACGTCTGGTAACCCTACTCGTGGGTGGACCCTGATGACGGACTCGCAACAGCGCGACGTGAGGTTGGCGTCGGTCACTGAAAGAAATTTTGGTATATTTTACAAGGAAAATCTTTGGAAACCCTGTTGCCAAGGATATTACTTGTAAAACTACAAGGCAGAGCTTTGTACCATGTGCGATTTTGCAAGGCTCTGCCTTGTAGTTTTGCAAGAAATATCCTTGGCAACAGGGTTTCCAAGAATTTCCCCTTGTAAAAGTACAAATTTTCGCTATAGCGAAACATCGCGTCTGTTGTGAAACATCCGGTTTTCGGTGTTAAATTACTAGAGACAGGAAAAAATTCGCTGTTTCATTTCGAGATATGCTAGAATCCAAAAGTGTTTTAACCTTTTGCTGCTTCAGTGATTAGACCACATCAGGTTGTCTGAAGGAATCAGAGCCAATGAATAATCCTCAACTAAAGAAGTATCGAATCAAAAGCATTCTAGTTAATAGTTGTCACGAGTCAGTAGCCAATGAGCAGATGTAATTTGTCCGAGTGCATAGAGGATCTTGGATTCTATCCTGTAGGTCATTGAATTCGCGAATTTTTCCGGTCCCTATTAATTACCCACCTAAAACACGAGCATTAGAGACCGGAAAAATTCGCGGATTCATTTCACGACAGCCTAAAATTCATATAGTTATACCTCAGTGCTGCCTCTGCTATTGGCTCACAACTCACTTGGATTACTCTGGGCCAGTGAGAAACACTCAACCGAAGCTGTGTCGAATCACAGGCCGCTACATTGGGACACCTTCACAAGACAGCAGCCAATGAGAGGGTGACATTTGACCGAGTGTACGTAGAACTATAGAGTTCATCCTAGAAGTCTTTGAACCCGCGAATTTTTCCTGTCCCTAACGACCACCATCAACGTTCACATATTTTTGATGTGGTAACATCTTAGCCCTCGGTATACGGCGTTTGCTAGGGAGTTGTTTTTCGCGAATGGAACGAAAGTCTCGTGAAACGGAAATGTGTAACAACCACGGTGCTGCCATCTGTGGCGCGTGGCGACCGAGCCAAAGTTCACAAAGGCCCAACGGAAACTTCATAGTGTTTACTAACGGTTTAACCAAACTCGGGGTTTAATGGGTTTTTTTTTTCAAATATTTTTTTTTTTCTGTTCCATCGGAGCCGTTTCATCACAAAGTTTAAAATTTCAGCCTGCTAATTTAATTGTACAATAGTCGACGTAGCTGCTCCGGCAGCGAAATCTGGCGGCAAGTGCGGGAACTACGTGTGATTCGCGTCCATAAATTTAGCTGAAAACACATTGTGCATATATTTATTGCGGCATTATTTTTAAAGAGTTCTGCGTTAAATTTCGCGTCCGAATTTCATCTTATAATTGTATTTGCAACATGAGAACTCGTGAATTTTCTCGTTACCGGAGGTAGATTTTACACATCACTGGCGAGTACTATAGACTCGCTTACATGGTGTTTTTTTTTTTTAATTTCTATATGATTTAGATCATTTTTTAAATGTAAAGTCATTATACGTTGACATATTTTAAGTATATCAAAGCTAAATGTAGTAAACAAAACCTTTAAAATACGATAATAATATCAGAACCACCGATGCACCGGTTTTACCGCCTTTCGAAAAATAAATTCTGACAATCATTTCAGTAATGCCGAGCCCGCGACGTAATGGAAATACAAAATATTTCTAATCGGAAATTCTGTCGCGTCCGCCATTTTTGGATCGCGTTTACGTCATGGATAGAGACCGGAAAAATTCGCGGGTTCAATGACCTCCAGGATAGACTCCAGTATCCTCTACACACTCGGGCAAATGCCAACTGTTCATTGGCTGCTGACTTGTGAGTCGTCTGGACTAGGTGGTCTGTGATTCGACACTTCTATGAGTGAGGGTCTCTAATTGGCCCTCAGTCCTCCAGATTAACAGTGGACCAATGGCAGAAGCAGCTATAAGGTATAATTATTTGAATTTTAGCATAACACGAAATTAATCCACGAATTTTTCATGTCTCTAGTCATGGATGTGTCGAACGTGACTGGTTAATCCCGTCACAATGCCAAATATTTGCCTCCAGCTATAGACCTGTTGGACAATAGAGTTGGAGGGGTAGTATTGATTGGTAAATGGTTTTCAATTTTTTTCTATCGAATAAATTTGGACATATAACCTCAAATATATTTTTAATCATGTACACTTACAAAGTTTTTTTTTTTGGTCACAGGTAAATACCTAAAAATTTTCATTTTTAATTTAATCTTTGAGATTAAATAATGCATCACAGTGCTGGATGAAATTGTTCAATTCTTATTGCTATTTTGTATTTTTTTATTGAAAATGTATGAATTAAATTTACAGTAATATTCGTTTCATAATGAAATAAATGTTATGTTATTTTTTACTTCAAAACGTAATTTACTTTTCACACATAGGTATATTCTTTTTCGCACACATTGTACGTCAACATTATATTTGTTATTTCACTTTTAAAACCTCTTAAATCGCCCCTGTGTTCATCGCCATTTTGAAGATTCGTTGTGTACGGAAACGGGACAGCATTTCCGTTTTCGCTACACGCGATGCCGACCGGCCGATTGCGTCCAACATCCAAGATATTTTTTTTTTAGGACACTTTCCCCATTAGCAAAATATCTTATTGTATTCTTACTTCATCCAACTTGTCAAAAAAAAAAGCTGCGCCAGTGGAGTTTTTCGGTGACGTCATGAAACCTCCCGGCTTTAAATGACACAACGTGTTGGAAGGTTTTGGAAGGGAAAATTTGATTGTGCGCGACAGGGTGTTCAGAAAGGTCCGCGCTACTTCGACCCCATCACGAGGCCGAGGGTTACACGTCCGCAGAAAGTATTATTAGTAGAGACCGGAAAATTTCGTGGTTTCATTTCGCGATATGCTAGAATGCAAATGTGTTTAACCTTTTACTGCTTCAGTGATTGGACCACAGGTTGTCTGAATGAATCACAGCCAATGAATAGTCATCAACGAAAGAAGTATCGAATCAAAAGCATTCTAGTTAATAGTTGTCACGAGTCACTAGCCAATGAGCAGATGTAATTTGTCCGAGTGCATAGAGGATCTTGGAGTCAATCCTGCAGGTCATTGAATTCGCGAATTTTTCCGGTCCCTAATCATTAGGGACCGGAAAAATTCGCGGGTTCAATGACCTGCAGGATGAACTCCATAGTTCTACGTACACTCGGTCAAATGTCACCCACTCATTGGCTGCTGTCGTGTGAGACGTCCCAGCGTAGCAGCCTGTGATTCGATAAAAGCTTTGGTCGGGTGTTTCTCATTGGCCCAGCGTCGTCCAGGTGAGTTGTGAGCCAATAGCAGAGGCAGCACTGAGGTATAACTATTTGTATTTTAGCATATCGCGAAATGAATTCGCGAATTTTTTCCGGTCTCTGAATATTATCTTTGAAAGATTTGTGCAATGGGAGTGCATGACTTGATGTACGCTTTTCTTCTGTTTTTGAAAACTATTGTGTTGTTTCGTCTTTTCGTTTTGTCGTGTTTTTGTCTCGTTTCAACTGTTGTGCTGAATTTTTTTGGGTTCAATAATTTTGTGCTGTCATCATTTGTGTTTTTTTTTTTTTTCGTTCTCTTAGTCCATTTTTCTTTGTTTTTCTTTGTTTGGTGACCATATTCCTGTTATGGAATATTATGTGGTGTTTATACCCTTTTTGACAACAGCAATTATTTTGCTTAATTTTGTGTTTTTGTCTTTTGGATTTTTTTTTGTAGTTTTCTTCTACAGACATACATGTGCTTAGCAATGGCTTATGTCCAAAAGCTTACATCAACTAAAAATGTAGTTCCAAGCGAAGCTCAGCGGAGAATCACAGGAGAAACTATTCGTAGCAATCGATCGCTATTAATAATAAAAGTATTCCATCAATTATGTATTATGGTCAAATAGAGCCGACGTACTGAATGTAAAAAAAATATATTTTAAATAAATTGATGGCAAAAATTGTTCAAACCAAGATGGCGCATTTCATTTATGTTTTTCTTGAAAGTAAGAATTGAATATCATCAGATGATTCTCTTGATGAAAGAGAACAATAAATTGTATTTCCGATATCTTACACCAAATTTTCTTTTTAAAAATAGTTTTTTTTTATGAATGTTAATTTTTTTTCGTTAATTTAAAGGTTGTTTCTACAACTTTACGTTCTATGGCGTGTATCTAGCAACAGAGTACGCCGAAACAAGGACAGCGATAACGGCAGAAATGGTGTATTGGAAAGAGAGAGTCCATAACGCATGTCATCCCTAGATTGCAGTGTGCATTTAAATGAGTTTATTACTCTCTATATCCAATGCAGGATATCTCCTATTAGCGCTGTCCTTGTTACGGTCTCCTCTGTTGCCAGATGCACGCCATAGAGCGCAAAAGTTTCAGACACAGCTTTGTAATGTAATGAAAATTTGTTAACTGTGTCTGAAAAAAAAAATTGTATTTTGTAAGGTAAATTTGGAATGGGAATTGTAGAAATGCATTTTACTGGTGTATTTCATCAAGACCATCATTTGATAATTTCCATTATTATTTTTTATTTCTAATAAGATGCGATTAAATGACGTAATCTTGGCTTCAACAGTTTTTGTCAACATTTCGTTTATATAATTTAATTTTTAAGAAGTATGGCTTTTTTTTCAGCATTGCACGTAGTTAAATTGAATGCCTTGTTATAACTAGCGACTGACTGTTAGAAAATAGTTTCTCCTGTGAACTAACAACTGGTGTCTAGCTTTTAAGTACTTTTTTCCCCCTTTCAGAATAACTACAGCTGAAATAATTCTGCCAGTAGACACTATTTTGTGGTCTTAGAAATAGTATAGTTGATATACATATATATATATATAAACTTATTACAATTAACGATGGTTAGAGACCTGCAAAATTCGCGGTTTAGATGACCTTCAGGATAGACTGCACATACCCCTGTACACTCGGGCAATAACGCAAGTTCATTGGCTGCCGACTTGTAAGTCGTCTCAGCTGGTTTGTCTGTTATTCGATCCTTCTTTGGTTGAGGGTTTATAACTGGTTGAGATTCGTCCAGATGAACAGTAAGCCAATAGCAAAATTATCTAAGAGGTATATGTGTTTGAATTCTAGCCTATCACCGAATGAATCCGCGAATTTTGCAGGTCTCTAAAGATGGTACATAGAAAATACGACTTTTAGTTTTAACTCTGCACTACAATCCAAGCTTGAACCAGACTATAGAAAACACGACTTTTTAGTTTTTTACTCTGCGCTGCAATCCAAGCGTGAACCAGACTATAGAAAACACGACTAGCGCTGCAATCCAAGCGTGGACCCGACTGTAGGACGAGACGCGCTGCAGTTTCCCGCCCAACGAGACGACGCGACGCGACGCGGGGCTGATACGGCGGCAGCTGGCCGCCAGAGAGCATCATCAAGACCCGCGGTTGAGGGGATACGTCTAACCCCCTCCCCTTCCCCATCCCCCACCCTCACACACGAGAGTAACGTCCCTCCCTCCCTAACCACCCCCCCCCCCCCCTTCATGAACCATCTCGCAATCCTCCTAGATCCGACTGACAGCGAAGACGTTCTCCGCTCAGTTCGTCTCCGGCGACCATGGACCAAGCTCTGCGCAGACCGCCCCGGCATCCATCAAATCCGCGTGACGATCCGTTCGAAAAATATCCGTTCGTTTCGTTCTTCTTCTTTTTTTTAGTTCCGCCACGCTGACGACAGGGATCCGGCACATCTCGACAGTCAAATCTCGTTCACTCCTTCACGTGTCCGTTAGGTCTGGCCTTGTCGCCTGTGGCTGGTTATCGCTATATCTGGTCGGGCTCGGAAAGCTGAAAATTTCAAATGTACGTAGTCAGGGGGAAGAAAACAAAAGTTGTACGTGAACACGTTTCAAGGCTCTCGCAGATATAAATCTAGTAAACAAAAACCGAGAGAATCACACGTTTTCGATTCCCGATTTACTCTCGTCCTCTCTCTCTCTCTCTACGCTCTGTATTTCCTCACACGAATCGTGTCCAGAATCTCGAGTGATCTCGACTCTCGGAAGATCCGATTCGTCAGGCAGCGAGCGAATCTCGTTTTGCTTTTTTCGTTCGCTCGAAGAATCGGTTTCATGCGTCGAACGAATCGTTCGTGAAAGACGGCGTTCGCCGGCGCTGGAGGTTCGCAGGCTCCTTCCTTCCTTCGCGGCCGTCCGTGGTCCGAGAGGCTTCTTCTCTGCATCGCAGCAAGTCATCTTAAAGGGTCGAGAAACCAAAATTGTGATTCCTGCCTGTTGATGCCCGCTGCAAACGCGGGACGAAACTTCCGGACAAACGATGCCACTCCGACGCGGCTCGGTCACGAGAATCAAAACAGGTAGAGACAGGAAAAATTCGTGGTTTCATTTCGCGATATGTTAGAATCCAAATGTGTTTAACCTTTTGCTGCTTCAGTGATTGGACCACAGGTTTTCTGAAGGAATCAGACCCAATGAATAATCCTGAACGAAAGAAGTATCGAATCAAAAGCATTCTAGTTAATAGTTGTCACGAGTCAGTAGCCAATGAGCAGATGTAATTTATCCGGGTGCATAGAGGATCTTGGAGTCCATCGTGTAGGTCATTGAATTCGCGAATTTTTCCGGTCCCTAAAAATAGGTGTATTCATTAAACAGCTCGTTTGTAGGGACTCGAAAAAAAAATGCGCGGTTTCGATGACCTTCAGGGTGGACTGCAATGTACGTTCGGGCAGATAACGCCAGTTCATTGGTCGCTGACTTGTGAGTCACTTGCTGGGTTTCTCGCCGGCCCAGAGTCGTCCAGATTAAAAAGCGAGCCAATAGCAAAAGTAGGTTAAAGGTATATACGTATTTGAATTATAGCCTGTCGCGAAATGAATCCGAGGAGTTTTCTCGTCTCTACTTATTTGAATGGAGTTGTTTTCTGGAGCCAGGATGAAATCCACGAACTCGTGTTTGCTCGCTGGCTGCTGCCACAGTCCACTTCCACGTGATTCGATAATACGAATTATTTTTAAGACGTTCATCATTGGCTTGTATATATATTTAGTCCTTCAGAGTGTGTCAACCCGTGATCCAATGACAACAGCTATTCATTCAATAAACAAATGTATTCGCAGGGATCTACTAACTGTGCGTGGTATTTTCACGTGTTTCAATGCTAGGTTCTGGTTCAAAATCAAAAACGTCTATATATATTTTTTGGGCCGTGGTTTTGTTGACATCGGGTGATTTGGACAGTTCTTCGGGCGAATTCGTAAGTTGATTCGATGTTAGCCTCGAGCGCGTAAGTAAAGAATCGGTCTGTGCCGAGTGCTTAGTCCATGAGCCGGAGGGTCCAAGGGATAGCGGTGTCCGTCCGTCCATTATTCCGCGAGAGGAAGAACAAGATAAAGAAGAAGAATGGGACGACTACGGAAGCAGAGAAATGAAAGGTAAGACCGTTTTATTTCACTCGACGAACCCACGTAGAGATACGGCTTGATTATCGATAAAGATCGGAACATTTCGCTGATTCATTTCGTGATATGCTAAAATTCGAGTAGTTATACCTTTGTTTTGCTTCTGCTATTGGTTTCTCTGTTAATCTGTACGATTCTTGGCCAATTAAAGATCCTTAATCGCAGTTGTAAAGAATCACAAGTTGGGGTGGGGGGGAGGGGGGGGAGTTTGTCCATTAATTACTTACGTGAGGCGATTTTGACAATATTTCGACCCCCACCCCCCTCGTCAAACTTAAGATTTTTCAAAATGCGTATTTTTAGTGTAAATACGTTAATCTGTGCTTGCTTGCATTGGATTAAAAAAAAACAATATAATTTGCTTAATTATTTTTATTTAAGACAGAACGTAGTCTAGAATCACAGTAAGAAATTCGAACAGTAAAATACTTAATAATAGGAACACCTAAAATTCGTAAAATAAACATTCGTTCTAATTCAGTCCACGGGGACTCGAGTGTGGTCTCAAAAAGAGTGACTTTGTGGCGTTCGCATGACCGCGATAAATATTATTGTGTGGGATTTAGCCATGTTTTAGTGGATATTTACTTAATTTAACCCAGTTTTCTCGCAATTTTACACTGTTTCTTGCGGGAAAAAAATTATGTAAAATTTCCCCACGTGAGATAGGGTAAGGTTCGGCTCTACCTCCTCCCCTCACCAAAAACGCATCACGTAACTTATGGACGCTCCTATACCCAGTAGAGACGCCTCAGAAGTCATCAGCCAATGAACAGGTACGTTTGTATAAGCAGTTTGTTGATTGGCTGCAGGTGCTCGAAGGGGCCACATCCTCGTCTTGAACGACCCCGCATGTGATTCGATCCCCCAAATTGCTGTTTTTGCTTTGTCATCCGGTTGGCCTACCTCAAGGGCGTGTTAAATCCACTGTATCCCAATTTGAAGACGTCGCAAAGAAGTATTATTTTAAGGCGTTTAATCCGTAGGTGAATTAATCCGCGAAATTCTCGGAGCTCTCATCGATAGGGGAATGATTTTTTTTTGCTAGAGAAAAAAAAATTCTGATGTTCATTAGACTACAATAAGTTTAGCGATTGTAACCTTGTAATCGGCGGGCTTTCTGCAAGAGAAGCCGTTTATCCTTTTTGGTAGAGCCATTCAGGACGCGTTTGCTTATAGATAATTCCAAAGCAAGTAACTAAATAGAGTAAAATTAATTATTTAAACGAAGAGTTCACCTAAAAAATAAACCAAGGTTAGGAAATTCGCAGTTACATATAACTATAGACGTGAAAAATTTGCGGATTCATTCGGCGTTACGCTAGAATTAAAATACATTCGCATTTTTTTTCTGCTTCAGTGCTTGGGCCACGCAGTTTTTCTGAAGGACAGTTGAGCCAATGAAAAACCTTCCAACAAAAGAAGTATCGAAAAAAAAACGAGCATCCCAGTTAACAGGTGTCACAAGTCAGTAGCCAATGAGCAGGTGTAATTTTCCCGAGTGCATAGAGAATCATGGAGTCTATCGTATAAATCACTGAAATCGCGAATTTTTCCGGTCTTACCGTATAGCTGGATCTTCGATAGAAACTACCATGTATTCCGCCTTACTAGTTCTATGTCCGTCATAAAAGAGGGAAAACATGCTCGTGTAAGAAACAAGAGTGTGTTTACTCTAATTAAGTTTTTTGAAATGGTTTATTTAGTGATGGGTAGAGACCGGAAAAATTCGCGGATTCATTTCGTGATAGGCTAGAATCCAAAAACTTTTTACTGCATCAGTGATTGGGCCACAGTTTAGCTGAATGATACTCGGCCAATGAGAAAACCTTTAACAAAAGAAGTATCGAATCACTAGCGTCCCAGTTAACAGGTGTTACGAGTCAGTAACCAATGAGCAAATGTAATTTTCCCGCGTGCATAAAGGATCATTAGTATATCTAGGGACCGGAAAAATTCGCGAATTCAATGACCTACAGGATAGAATCCAAGATCCTCTATGCACTCCGACAAATTACATTTGCTCATTGGCTACTGACTCGTGACAACTATCAACTAGAAAGCTTTTGATTCGATACTTCTTTCGTTGAGGATTATTCATTGGCTCTGATTCTTTCAGACAACCTGTGGTCCAATCACTGAAGCAGCAAAAGGTTAAACACATTTGCATTCTAGCATATCGCGAAATGAAATCACGAATTTTTCCGGTCTCTAAGTATATCCTACAGGTCATTGAAATAGCGAATTTTTCCGGTCTCTAGTGATGGGTAGAGACAGAAACAATCCCGAGATTCGTTTCTTGATATGAAAGAATTCAAATGATTATGCCTATGTGCCGCATCTGCTATTCGTTCAATTTTAATCTGTAGGACTCTGGGCCAGTTAGAAAAGCCTCAACCAAAGAAGTGTCGAAACCACGAGTCACCGAGTAGAGACATCTCGCGAGTCAGCAACCAATGAACAGACGACGTTTTGCCCGAGTGTGCAGAGAGGATCTTGGAGTCTATCCTGGAGGATCGCACTGAACCCGCGAATGTTTTTTTTCCGGCACCTAGTTGAATAGGGACCGGAAAAATTCGCGAATTCAATGACCTACAGGATAGACTCCAAGATCCTCTATGCACTCCGACCAATTACATCTGCTCATTGGCTACTGACTCGTGACAACTATTAACTAGAATGATTTTGATTCGTTACTTCTTATTTGAGGATTATTAATTGGCTCTGATTCCTTCAGACAACCTGTGGTCCAATCACTGAAGCAGCAAAAGGTTAAACACATTTGGATTCTAGCCTATCGCGAAATTAAACCACGAATTTTTCCGGTCTCTGTAAATGAATTCTGTTAGCAATTTTGCGCCCGGGGCGCAAGCACCTTCTACCCCCTCCCCCCTCCTCCCACCACATAAATCCCCTCCTTGGATGTTAATAATCGTTGGATCGAAACATCACGTTCCCAAAGCCTGGACCGTTGTTCCCAGAGATTCTCGGGGGAAGCCTTCTTTCCACAGACGAGAGAGCCAAACTCCCGATCGGGCATCTTCAGTTTTTTTTTTTGTTCATTGTAAATAAATAAATAAATACAACTTGCGGATATACGAAATTCCAACACGTTTACGAGAAATCGCCCGTTTATTCATTAACATACATCTGTACATTGGTGCGGCCGCCGCCATATTTTTTTTCGTTTGCCGTGTGTCCGTGAATGTTTATACACCTGTTGTGTGGTACCTTTGAATATATATACTGTATAGAAGTCGCCAGCCCAGATTAAAATTTCTAATACGGTTTTGAGGTAGTTGGTTAATTCACCGCCGCAATCGCCACCATCTCTAAGGCATCGACTTGTGGTGGTCCCTAGCGGACAAGTGTCGAACTCTTCAGACACCCCTTCCCCCTCCCGTTGAACGACGTTGAGCTGCAGTGAATGATGGGTGGGGGGTGCGGGGAATGACAGCGGGCGACTGTGCTGCTCTCTAACGTGTAAATAACAACTAAGACGGTACAGGGCGTTACGGCAGCGCACTGCAGCGGTGAAGCTCCCAAGCTGCTCATCATACGCTCCTGAAAAAATGTAGAGTAAATCCTATCCACTCGCGACTTCTATACAGTATATATATTCAAAGGTGGTACGGAAGAAAAAAAAAAGCGAGCATGAACTTCGGGGAACTTCGGGTGTGGCCTCTCTCGTCTGTGAAATATAAGGCTTCCCGATTCTCGGTCCTGACACCGACGACTGAGATCGCCTTCTCCCGGACAGGGTGTCTCTCCCCCCTCCCCTCCCACAACTGCTCGTCAGTACTGGGAGCGTGTATTTACTGCCGGCTGTAACTCAGCACGCAAACAGACCCGCAGACTCACGCCGGCGCTCCGGAATGCAAAGAGAGTCAGCGTGTGTGTGTGTGTGTGTGTCGCGGAAGACATCCCAAAGAATCTGGGCGGCACAGACGAGCCACTTCGCCGCCGCCAGCAGTCCTTCGCGACCACGGTCTACGCCGGGTTTCCGCAGATGTTATCGCGAAAGTGGCGCTATTTCATTCGGTAGCGCACAGAAAATAATAATTTCCAGTACTTAACACAAAAGATTCCTTTTTGGAAACCAGTCCCCTAGAAATAGATTGTAATACTACAAGAAATATATATATTTTAACTCCGTGCAACAGATTGGGGTATATTTTTTTTTTGTTTGCATGGAAAAGATAATCGAAGTAGCTCGGCTTCTGGGTTGTAGCAGCGTCCTTGGCGAATAATTCACAGTAGGTGTAACGGCTCCCTGATGATAGCGACTGCTGCAATGTCGACCGAAACGTCGGTGAATTATTCGCCAAGGACGCGGCTACAACCCAGAAGCCAAGCTACTTCAGACAATGGCCGTGAAAGCCTGCGAACACCATTTAAAGATAATCGAATACCTACATGCAGATTTTTACAGATTACGTGAACACAGATCGAGTGGCTGTGTCATGACCGCTCATCGAATTCTGTTGCAGATTCGCCGTTTGATTTTGATTTAGTTTTTACGGGCTCATTACCAGTGATCATGTTTTCAAAGTACATCTTTACTGCTCAGTTTCTGGTGTGTTGGCGCGGCATACCTGCGTAAAGGCGTGAGAGAGAGAGAGAGAGAGAGAGAGAGAGAGAGAGAGAGAGAGAGGTAAACAGTTCAGTGGAAAGTTGGGAAATCGCACAGCCGTACGCCGCACGTGCGTTACCGGAATTGCAACTCGAAATTTCGTCCGATTTTTAACTTTGTTTTATCATCACAAGCATGTAAAATAAAATAAAAAAATCCACCAGGAGCTGTAAACAGGAAGATAGCTCGAGCAAGGGGAAAAGCACAGCTTATTTCGTCGTTAATATTTACAGATAATGTAAATGGATTCAAAACAAATTATGCCCGGTACGTTTATTGTTGTTAGAAACGTAGCGAAAGCGAGAGAGAGAGAGAGAGAGAGAGAGAGAGAGAGAGAGAGAGAGAGAGAGTGTGTGTGTATGTGTGTGTGAGGGCTAGTTGGAGTTGGGTGGGGGGTGAAGAATAGCTTATCACTAGGGGCAGGCATTTTTCGCGAATAAAGCTGAACGCCTGTTAGACTGCAACGAGGTATACGCGCACCAGCGGTTTCTTCCTTGTGATTGACGGCCGTCTGAGAGAGAAGTGGCTGCCTTGTTCGGCTGAGCCACTCAGGACGCATTTGCTTCCGCAATGAATTACTGTGATTGGTGTTTTAACAATCGACATGTACCTGGAAGAAACTCGCCCGGTCACGAAACACAGACGATGCTACAGTGTTTTAACTTTCAGCTTGCCTCGGAATCTTTTCGAGAAATTTGCATGGCCCTACTTATCACAATTTCTTCCTTGGCCGAAGGAAAGCCTAAATCCGTCCCTGACTAACGATCCACAAATCACACAGCATTTAAAACCAAAGAAAATTTAAAAAAATTTCCGCAAAAAATAACAGGAACTAGATTATCTGTATATACAGAAGTGAATATTGTTTGCTTGTTTGTTTACTTGTTTGTGGCCCTTATGCGTTCCATAAACCATTCATCCGATTGCGATGGGACTTTGCACACTTGAACTTTGGAACACGAGGAAGGTCACTATCTAGGTGATATTTCGATAAAGCTTATCCTTAAAGCATAATTTAATTATTCGTGAAGATATTACGCCATTTCATTGTTTACGCATCGTTCATCCAATCTCTATATGTAGAGACCCGGAAATTTCGCGGATTCATTTAGTCGCAAGCTAGAATGCAAACCTCCACACTGTCGCACTGTGTTCATGATTGGCACGCAGTTGTTTGGACACGCCCGTCTACGACCATGAGCCAATGATTCCCAGCTAGGAGAGAAGTAAGCGAATCAGGTAGTGACAAATAACAAGGATAAAAATGTTCTCGCTAAGAAATCAACCAATGGGAAAGTAAACATGGGTCGAGCACACCTATAACTTTGAATTCTATCCTGAGGCCAGAAGAATCCGCGGAATTTCCGTGTCTCTATTTATATGAAATTTTGCTTACTTGACTTTTGAAACACGAAGAAGGTTACTGTCTAGGTGAAATAACGTACAATAGGTGGTGCGCAAGTCTTGACGGATAATACCCAGTAAATATTTTATGACAGTTCTCTAATAGTAATGGTGGTGCGCGAGTCGTATCCATGGAGGTCTTAGTCTATGGATTAGGTATCTGTTCTGAAGCTGAAGTCAACTGGTTAGCAAATAGATAGCAAAACAACAGCAGCTGTATAAACGCTAAACTATAAATATAGAAATGAATGTTTATTTGTTTGTTTGTTTTTGTCCCGTATACGATCCTATACCAATCATTCGATTGCGATGACACTTTGGTGAGTTTTTGTGCGTATGCCCGCGAAGGTTTCTGAATGAATACAACAATTTTACAATAGGTGACGCGTAAATCGTTTCAACAAATTAATGTGTGTGTTACATATAGTTTGGCGGCAGTTCGTGTGTTTTTGGTGTATGAGTGCACACGCATTACAGAACTGAACTGAATAAAATATAAAAGAGAAATAGAGAGATTAAGTGATAGAGATATAGAGAGATATAAAGACAGTGATAGAGATATGCGAAGATAGATAGCGAGATAAAGAGAGATTTAGGCATAGAGAATGAGATATAGATAGATAACGAGAATTATATATGTATAGAGATATAGGTTTACAGAGGAGAGGGTAGAGAGATACTATATATAATTATGTAGACTGAGATATAGAGGGATAGAAATATACTTTGTATATGTGTACCTACATAAAAAAAATAGAAAAGAAATTGAATGAGGCATTGCAACGAATGCCGGTCATTAACTAGTGTTGAAAAATTCTAATGCCACATAAAACATTTTTCACGTTTTAATAACATATTCATCAATTTGTATTTTCATCGCAATCATGCTCATCTAATATACACATAAATTAGTTTATTTTAAATTGGTGGCAATACATGCACTAGTTAGTTTACTAAAGAATCAAATGTTACATCCAAACACACATTGGCAGACAGAAATAAACAGGAATATATGCATTTTAACATAAACTTATACCGAGGTCTATCCGATACCTTCACATGTAATGCTATTATACTATTTTTAATCGATATGTACCATAGTTATAATTTTATGTATCCTACTTATAATTTTAAGTAGATCAGACATACACGTGCGAACCCCAACGATATTTTACGGACGTGACTTAAAAAAACAAGGATACCATCTGAAGGTTTATAATTTGCTACTTGTACAATCTTATCCTCAAATCTAAAACTTTCTACGAATCAAAATAATTGGATTTAGAAAATAAAATATGCGAGCAAGTCTTTCAGTACTGGCCAGGGATGTGTAATCATTAGAGACCTGTAAAATTCGCGGATTCATTTCGCGATAGGATAGATTCCAAATATTTTTGACATTATTTTGCTTCAGTGATTGGGCCACAGTTTATCTGAATGACTCTGGGCCAATGAAAAATCTTTAACAGAAGAATTAGCGAATCACGATCATTCCATTCAACAGGTGTTACGAGTCGGTAACCAATCAGCAGATGTAATTTGCACGAGTGCATAGAGGATCATGGAGTCTATCCTTTAGGGATTTGAAATCGCGAATTTTACAGGTCTCTAGTAATCATCAAACCTCAGTAACAAGCAAATCGATGTGATTTCATGAAGCATATATATATATAATACGAAACTCGGACACGAAATTTGACGTAGAATTATTAAAAAATAATGCCGAGCGTGATAAATATAATTTTGTTTGACACCACATTTCTTGACGCGAATCGCACGCAGTTTCTGCATCGGCCGTTGTAATTCGCTCCCGAGGCAGCCATGTTGTATATTGAATCATTCGATTTACAGAGCAAAAGGTTCAAACTACAAAATGAAACGGCTCCGATACAAGCGAAAAATTAATTGAAAAATTCTAAACCCCGTGTATTGATCCTGATTTTCGACTAGCAATCTTAATAAAAAATACTGTCCATCTTGTTCAAATTCACTAAACAGTTAATACTATAAAGTTTCCCTTTGGCATTTTGTGAACTTTGGTTCGCGCCAGCCGCCACGGATGGCAGCACCGTGGTTACACATTTCCGTTCCGTGCGACTTCTGTTACATTCACTAAATCTCTCCCCACCAAACTGCCGTAAACCGAGCGCTGAGCTGTCACACGTCTCGCAGAAGTAAAGGGCCCTACGCCCCGCAGAGTTTTAACACGGCCACTGCGAAAGTCTACTTTGATATCCACGCGGAATGCACAAAAGATTCTCGGCTCTAACTATAACTAGCGACCGGAAAAATTCGCGGATTATTTTTGTGATAGACTAGAATCCAAAAAAAGTTTGCCTTTTTTTACTGCATCAGTGATTGGGCCACAGTTTATCTGAATGACACTTGGCCATTTAAAAACCTTCAACAAAAGAAGTATCGAATCACTAGCGTCCCAGTTAGCAGGTGTCACGAATCAGTAGGGACCGGAAAAATTCGCGGGTTCAATGACCTCTAGGATGAACTTTATAGTTCTACGTACACTCGGTCAAATGTCGCCCTATCAATGGCTGCTGTCTTGTGAAGGTGTCCCAATGTAGCGGCCTGTGATTCGACACAGCTTCGGTTGAGTGTTTCTCACTGGCCCAAAGTCATCCAGGTGAGTTGTGAGCCAATAGCAGGAGGCAGCACTGAGGTATAACTATATGAATTTTAAGTTGTCGTGAAATGAATCCGCTAATTTTTCCGGTCTCTACCTATAACTAGCGACCGGAAAAATTCGCGGATTCATTTCGTGATAGACTAGAATCCAAAAACGTTTTCCTTTATACTGCATCAGTGATTGGGCCACAGTTTATCTGGATGACACTTGGCCAATGAAGAACCTTAAACAAAAGAAGTATCGAATCACTAGCGTCCCAGTTAACAGGTGTCACGAGTCAGTAACCAATGAGCAGGTGTAATTTTCCCGCGTGCATAGTGGATCATGAGTATATCCTACAGGTAATAGATATCGCGAATTTTTCCGGTCTCTACCTATAACTAGAAACCGGAAAAATCATTTCGTAAATAAACTTCTGCCATTGGTTCGCTTTTGGTCCGGAGAACGTTGGGTCCAGTTACAGACGCTCAGATCAAAGATGTATCGAATCACGAGTCACCCAGTAGAGACGCCTCACGAGTCAGCAGCCAATGAACAGGCGACGTTTTCGCCCGGGTGTGCAGAGAGGATCGTGGAGTCTATCCTGGAGGTCACTAAAACCCCGAGAATTTTTTTCCAGTCCTTGTGTACAACGACCAGTGTGACTCCTCAGCAATGGCACACGTCGACGAGATTATTTTTTAAAATCAATATTCCCCATCGCGAGAAAACGTTCAAAAGGAGGCGATGATTTGTTCCCCGTGTTTAGTTTACCGAGCCCGAACGAGTTGTTTTTTTCTCTTTTTTTTTTCCAGCGCTCCAGTCGTTTTCATGAATGAGGAAATACGTTCGCCCGTGTTTTTTTTTTCGTTTTTTTTTCTCGAAGTGAGGTCGTCGCCAGGCTTACCAACGACTGGACGACAGAGACGAATGACTCATGCGCACGGAGGCCTCATGACTCATGCATGATCGGGAAGACGGACGCACGAAAAACTCCTTGTCCGATGGCGGATGGAGATAGTGGTTCTGTTACGTACGATCGTTTTTCTTCAACTTCCTAGCCAATCCCAACTCCCAACCACTGCTTCTTTTTTTTTTTTTTTTTTAAGTGGCGCATGCAGTAATATTTTCGGTTGTGAAGAGGGGGGGGGGATGTGAGCGGGTCTTTCAGTACTTGCCAGTGAAGTGTTAACTTCTATGCTCGATAACTAGAGACCGGAAAAATTCGCGGGTTCAGGATAGACTCTAATATCCTCTACACATTCGGGCAAATGCCAACTGTTCATTGGCCGCTGACTTGTGAGTCGTGTCCACTGGTGTGGCCTGTGATTCGTCACTTCTATGAGTGAGGATCTCTAATTGGTAGAGACCGGAAAAATTCGCGGGTTCGATGACCTCCAATAGACACTCCAATATCCTCTACACACTCGGGCAAATGCCAACTGTTCATTGGCCGCTGACTTGTGAGTCGTGTCCACTGGGTGGCCTGTGATTCGACACTTCTATGAGCGAGGGTCTCTAATTGGCCCTCAGTCCTCCAGATTAACTGTGAACCAATGACAAGAAGAAGCACTAAGGTATAATTATTTGAATTTTAGCATAACACGAAATGAACCCGCGAATTTTTCAGGTCTCTAATTATAAGGATTATTGTAATGCTTATTGGGCCACAATAATGCATTTCCTCCCAATTACAGCGCGACGTGCCTCGTACACAGAATAACAGGAACTGTGTTATATGTTTCCATAAACACGTCTTTCATACATTGCCATGTGCGTTTCATGTATTTAATAACATTAGTGAATGTGTATTTAAGACTTGTTTTAAATAAATCATTTAAAAAAATTACTTATAAACGAAGTATTATAATGAATTAAATAAAAACCAAAATACGAAATGCCCAGTTTCTTAAAGCAAAATCAATACTTAAATGTCTACTTGTAAGTAAAGGTTGGAGTTGGAAAATTTGCTATGCACTAGGATTTTATTCTAGTGTGAAATAAATTTTCTTTGCTGAACGCCTGTTAGACTGCAACGAGGTATACGCGCACCAGCGGTTTCTTCCTTGTGATTGGCGGCCGTCTGGGAGAGAAGTGGCTGCCTTGTTCGGCTGAGCCACTCAGGACGCATTTGCTTCCGCGACGAACTACTGTGATTGGTGTTTTAACAATCGTCATGTACCTGAAAGAAACTCGCCCAATCACGAAACGCAGACGATGCTACAGTGTTTTAACAATTTCAGCTTGCCTCGGAATCTTTTCGCGAAATTTGCATGGCCCTAGAATGTTCTAACGTAATCTTCACCATTGCAAGAATCGGCCAAGGAACGTCCCAACATGGCGTCCCATGTGCTTCCGAAGTGCGACCACCAGGGAGTCCCATGTCAGCGGCGCAGCTCGGGATAAAGTATTTCTGTCCGCAGCGATAAGTACGGTTCAAGCGTGCGGGCCTTTTATCGGCGATGACTTTCGTCCAGTCCAAGGTCAAGCGAGGTCAGCGGGGGTCCGCCGCACAGCCGCGGCCAGAGAGAGAGACCCCAACAGCCCGGCTCCCGTGTTGAAGGATCACGCAAGTCCGAGCCTCGTCAGGGGTGTGTGTGTGTCAGCGAGGCGGGATGATAAGCGCGACGCTCGCTGGTGCTTCTAGCGCGGTGTCTCCTCTGGACCTTTGAATATATATACTGTATAGAAGTCGCCAGCCCAGGTTAAAATTTCTAATACGGTTTTGAGGTAGTTGGTTAATTCACCGCCGCAATCGCCACCATCTCTAGGGCATCGACTTTTGGTGGTCCCTAGCGGACAAGTGTCGAACTCTTCAAACACCCCTTCCCCCAACGAACTTGAGCTGCAGTGAATGATAGGTGGGGGGTGCGGGGAATGACAGCGGGCGACAGTGCTGCGCTCTAACGTGTAAACAACAACTAAGACAATACAGGGCGTTACGGCAGCGCACTGCAGCGCACCCAAGCTGCTCATCATACGCTTCTGAAAAACGTAGAGTAAATCCTATCCACTCGCGACTTCTATACAGTATATATATTCAAAGTCTGGACTGACGCGCAGTCTTCTCGTCGTCACAGGATAACTGTGAAATTTGAGCGGTGACCGTAACATTATATTGCGGAGAAATTAAGATAAAGGTGCAATGCAAGTCCCTTAAGTGCTTTCAAGAATCTGTACCGGTTGTTTTACGCCTAAATTTTACTCTGAAAACATGCGTTTTAGCCATTTTTAACTCTTATGAAACTACATTTTAAAAACTTAATCCGAAATCAAAAGTATGTACTTTTCGGCTCTCAGCGAACTCTTAAATTCTTTTCGTGAACAGACTTCACTCGGATATCTCGAGTTGTTTTGAAATCGCGTTGTTTTTCCCTGGAGCTCTGCGCACCGTGTGTGTGCCCGGGTGGGCGGGGGCCTTAACATCGCAGCGCTGCCTGAACGTGGATCACAGACGGCCGTCTCGCCTCGCCGCCGGAACCGCTAACGTCCCCCTGATTCCGTAGACTTGAAACACGTGTACATGCATCAGCTTCGCTTTGCTGACTTGATGTAAGCTTTTGGACATACGCCATTGCTAGAGACCGGAAAAATTCGCAGGTTCAATGACCTCCAGGATAGACTCCAATATCCTCTACACACTCGGGGCAAATGCCAACTGTTCATTGGCTGCTGACTTGTGAGTCGTCTCGACTGGGCGGGCCTGTGATTCGACACTTCTATGAGTGAGGGTCTCTAATTGGCCCTCATTACTCCAGATTAACATTGAACCAATGACAGAAGCAGCACTAAGGTATAATTTTTTTGAATTTTAGCATAACACGAAATGAACCCGCGAATTTTTCAGGTCTTTAGCCATTGCTAAGCACATGTATGTCTGTAGAAGAAAACTACAAAAAACCAAAATACAAAAAACACAAATTAAGCAAAAATTCCTGTTGTCAACAGGATATATACACCACATAATATTCCATAACAGGAATATGGTCAACAAAGAAAGAAAAACAAAGAAAATGGACTAAGAGAACGGGAAAAAAAACCACAAATGATGAATTGAACCCCAAAAATTCAGCACAACAGTTGAAACGAGACAAAACACAACAAAACGAAAAGACGAAACAAACACAATAGTTTTCCAAAAACAGAAACAAGCCAGCACAACAGTTTAAACGAGACAAAAACACGACAAAACGAAAAGAAACAAACACAATAGTTTTCCAAAACAGAAACAAGCGACGTTTCGGGAACTGCTATCTGCTGCCGTCCTCAGGCAGAGACAGACGCACATGGTACGAAAACACAGGTGCGACTGAGTAGGGGGCGCTTTGCTGTTTCCGCCATTGGTTCACTTTCGGTCCTGGAGGACTGCGGTCCGATTTGAGACCTCTCAATTGAAGTATCGAATCACGAGTCACCCAGCAGAGACGCCTCACAACTCAGCAGCCAATGAACAGGCGACCCGAGCTTGCCCGAGTGTGCAGAGGTTAGTGGAGTCCATCCTGGAGGTCACTGAACCCTGGCCATGAGAGCATTCACGTATAGGCATGTTGAGTCTGGCCTGGACTGAGAAGAAAAAAAAATTCTCTGTACTTTTAAAATAAGATTCCTTTGGAAACCACTTGCCAAGAAACAGTCTGTGATACTGCGAGAAAGACATTGTATCGCCGTACAATACATGGCTATTTTTTTTAATGTATGAAATACGTTGTTTTTTTTTCCGGAGATAATACAGAGCATTTATTACGAAAATCGGGGCATAATTTTATATAATAATTTATGTTTCACTCAAGCACAATTTCATTTAAGTAACGGAATATATAAAATTAGTATTCAATAACCGGACTTTATTTTGTTTTAATACGCCTATTAACGTGCGCAGTTAATACTTAAAAAGGATATTCAATTAACGGTTTTACATAATAAACGACACGAAATCACGAATGCCCAGGGTTAGAATCCGAACCCGTATCCCTGCGAACACTGTATTGACTTGACGTCTAATAAATCGATGAACGCCGGCTGCACGCACGAAAAAGGATGACTCGTTGTCCCGTTACGCTCATTGTCCCTTTATGCACATTGTACGCTTGCGCCGCATCTATCTCTCTTCCACTCGATTGGAACATCCATCGATTTGACTTTTTCGAGGCACATTAAACTTGAAATTCGTTTCCTACTTTTCCTATCATCGTCCTATCCTTAACAGAATAACACAGATTGAAAGAAGTTAAATAGCAAACATTTATAAAAGTTATAGTTAAAATAATCTGTTCGTTAAAGAGGTAATAAACATATTTGAATTAATGAATGCAAATAAAAGTAAAATTATCAATTAAATTGTAGATTTAATTTCACTCCTTCTTTGTATCTATACAAAATAGTGATAATTCAATAAAAATTATTCAATTTTATTCATAAAAGTATGCAATCATTTCATCAGTGTTTTGTTATGACGTTGTCACGTTAAACTATCGTCCGCAACCCGACTTTACAGACAACCAATTTTTTTTTTTGTGGTGGTACAGTTGTTTTCGTGTCAACGCACAGACATCTGTAAGTACAGCGCAGACAGCGAAGGAACCACGGAAGCAGTAAGCGTGACGCAGGCGGAGACAGGGTTCCCCCCGGGTCCGGGAGAGCCGTAAGGGCGAGAGTCGCGCGGCGCGCACATCTGCCCCGCACGTGTGCCGCGGGACGAGGCGGCCATAAGGCGCCGCGCCGACTGCTCTCACAGTAAACACTTGCACGTGCTCCGGGGCCCTTGTCCGCGCTATCGGATTTCTGTCCCCAACCACGTCAGGTGGATCCACCTACCGTGGCCGTCACCATGGTGGGACTCCCAGACATTTTTTAAATATAGTTTTTCGTTTCATGGTCCATAAATAGGGACAGGAAAAATTCGCGGGTTCAATGACCTCTAGGACGAACTCTATAGTTCTACGTACACACTCGGTCAAATGTCACCCTCTCATTGGCTGCTGTCTTGTGAAGGTGTCCCAATGTAGCAGCATGTGCTTCGATATAGCTAGGGCACCTGTATTTCGCGAATACATTTCGTGTCAAGGTATTTCACAAAATACTGTAGCTTTTCTCCTGTGGTTATTGGCTGAGGTCGGTGAGAGGTGTCGTCCCGCTCTTGACGGGGCCAATGAGAATGTGGTCGCCGTACTGCTGCACCCTCACAATTTGCCATGACTAGAGACCCGAAAAATTCGCGGGTTCAATGACCTCCAGGATAGACTCCAATAGCCTCTACACACTCGGGAAAATGCCAACTGTTCATTGGCTGCTGACTTGTGAGTCGTCTCGACTGGGTGGCCTGTGATTCGACACTTCTATGGGCAAGGGTCTCTAATTGGTCCTCAGTCCTCCAGATTAACTGTGAACCAATGGCAGAAGCAGCACTAAGGTATAATTATTTGAATTTTAGCATAACACGAAATGAACCCGCGAATTTTTCAGGTCTCTAGCCATGACTCTTAGAAAAAGCTACAGTGTTTTGTGAAATACCTTGACATGAAATGAAATCGCGAAATACAGGTGTCCCTAGATATAGCTTCGGTTGAGTGTTTCTCACTGGCCCAGAGTAATCCAGGTGAGCTGTGAGCCAATAGCAGAGGCAGCACTGAAGTATAACTATATGAATTTTAAGCTGTCGTGAAATGAATCCGCGCATTTTTCCGGTCTCTATCAATAAACCATCGTCAAATCAAAAGTTATCCATTTTTTTTAAGGAAACGATAACTGCTTTAATTTTACACGAATCAATTCCAAACTGATACTTAAAATACAGTAATGGAGAAAAAAAATCGGTCGAGTTCGTGAATGGGCAAAGTCAGACCAAAAGGGTGGACATGGTTAAGGTTTACTGAAAATGGAAAAACCGTTTAGTTATTGGAAGCCTTATTTCTTCCGATATCACCCAAGCCACATCTATTGTAAAAAAAAAAAGTACGTAATCCCTTTCGACACTACCTACAGGCGTAGGTAGATGTTGAAGTACCTATAAGTAGGACCATGTCTGTTTTTGCGAAAAGATTTCGAGGCTAGCTGAACGTCAAAACAACATAGCATAGTCTGAGTTTCGTCTCTGTGCCAATTAAAAAGACCTTCAACAAAAGAAGTATCGAATCACGAGCATACCAGTTTGCAGGTGTCAAGAGTTAGGGCAGATTAAATTTGCTCGAGTGCATACAGGATCATGAAGTCTATCCTATAGGTCACTGAAACCGTTAATTTTTACGGTCTTTACATCCAACCGAACGCTAACTGGGGCACCAGCCAACGAAAACTTTGGAATAACTTGCAATGCCTTATGTTTGTGGTTAAGCACCAGAACGCGGGGTTTTCCAGGTTGTACGCATAAGAAGAGACAGGAAAAATTCGCGGTTTCATTTCGCGATAGGCTGGAATCCAAATTGCGTTTAACCTTTTTGCTGCTTCCATAGTGGACCGCAGTTTACCTGAATGACTCTTGAGCCAATGAAAAACCCTTAACGAAAGAAGTATCGAATCACGAGCATTCCAATTAACAGGTCTCACGAGTGAATAGCCAATGAGCAGGTGCAATTTTCCCGAGTACATATAGGATCTTGTAGTCTATCCTAGAGGTCTTTGAACAGCGAATTTTTCCAGTCCCTACGCATAAATCAATGTTTAGGGACTGGAAAAATTCGCGGATTAATTCCAAAGAAACTTGAAATTAAACTATTTGATAGCTTGGCTTCTGGGTTGTAGCCGCGTCCTTGGCGAATAATTCACCGACGTTTCGGTCGACATTGCATTCGCCAGCATCCGGGATCAGTTACCTACTGTATGTACCTACATACAGAGTTGTTTTCGTGTAAATGTAGCAAACACACAAATATCTGCTCCGTTTACAAAAAAAAATACAGCGTGTGGGCAGTGGTGTGACGTCACCGCCAGTTGCCCCTGGAGGCCAGATCTGTGGGCCCCACTGTGGGGGGGGGAGGAGGGGAGGGGATAAAGGAGCCCACATGTCGCAATTAACGCCGCCGGATTAAATGAGACGTGTTCTGCGACGGTCGAGATGGGGGTCACAGAACAGGGCGAGCGTACAGAAGCGAACATCAAGGCGTTCGCGGGTGACCGGTTGGAGACCGCCGAAAATTCGCGAATCCCTATCCGCGGCGGGCTAGGATCCAAGTGCCTGCACCGTTTGTTGTTTCACTTTTGGTCCGGAGGACTGACTGTAGGGTCAATTAGAGGACCCCTCAGTCGAAGAAGTATCGAATCACGAGTCACCCAGTAGACGCCTCACGAGTCAGCAGCCAATGAACAGGCGACGTTTGCCCGAGCGTGCAGAGGATCTTGGAGTCTATCCTGGAGGTCACTGAACTCGTGAAATTTTTCCACCCCCACTTACACGTACCTGCCCCCCCCCCCTTCCTACCTTTTCCTTTATGCTCATAGCTAGGGCCATGCAGATTCCGCGAAAAGATTTTGAGACTAGATGATAGTTAAAACACTGTAGCTTAGCCTGTGTTTCGTGATTGGGTGAGTTTCTCCAAGGTACAACTCGATTGTAACAACACCAATCACAGTGATTCAGAGCGGAAGTAAACACATCCTGAGTGGCTCGGTCAAATAAGGCAACGACTTCTCTCGCAGACGGCCGCCAATTACAAGGAAGAAACCCGAGGCGCGGGTATAACTTGTTGCAGTCGAATAAGTGTTCAGATCTTTTCGCGAAAAATGCCTGCCCCTACTCATAGCTATAGGTAGAGATCGGATGGATATGATAGACTCCAAGATCCTCTATGCACTCGGACAAATCACGCCTGCTCATTGGCTCCTAACTCGTGACTACTATTAACCAGAATGCTTTTTTGATTAGATACTTCTAACGTTGAGGATTATTCATTGGCTCAGAGTCCTTCAGACAACCAGTGGTCCAATCACTGAAGCAGCAAAAAGTTAAACACATTTGGATTCTAGCCTATCGCGAAATGAAAACGCGAATTTTTACGGTCTCTAGCTATAGGGCCGATGTGGTTTTCCGCGTGTCTTAAAACACTGCAGTGTCGACTGTGTTTCGTGATTGGTCGAGTTTATTTCGGAACAACGAAGTCACGTTTTTTTCCCCCCCGAAAGCAAACGCATCCCTAGAGACCTGCAAAATTCGCGGATTCATTGACCTCTAGGATAGACTCCACAGTCCTTTAAATACTCGCGGAAATGACACCTGTTCATTGGCTACTGACGCGTGAGACGTCTCAACTAGGCTGTCAGTAATTCGGCACTTTCTTGTTTTAGTGTTTCCCATTGGCTCACAGTACCCCGGATAAAATGTGGGCCAATCGCAGAAGCGGTACGAAGGTATAGTTGTTTTGATGCTAGCCTATCGCGAAATGAATCCGCGAATTTTGCATGTCTCTACGGCATCCCAAATATCACTAGGCCAAATCAGGAAGTGACCTCTATTGCAGACGGCCGCCAGTCACAAGTAAGAAACCGATGTCGCGGCCATATCTCCCTGCAGTCTAACAATAACCGTTCAGATATTTCGCGAAAATTACCTGACCCTATATTTAGATATACCTATACATAGAGACCTGAAGAATTCGCGGGTTCATTTCGTGTTATGCTAAAATTCAAATAATTATACCTTAGTGCTGCTTCTGTCATTGGTTCACTGTTAATCTGGAGGACTGAGGGCCAATTAGAGACCTTCACTCATTGAAGTGTCGAATCACAGGCCCACACAGTCGAGACGATTCACAAGTCAGCAGCGAATGAACAGTTGGCATTCGCCAGTGTGTGTAGAGGATATTGGAGTCTATCCTGGAGGTAATTGAACCCGCGAATTTTTCCGGTCTCTACCTATACAGAATGAGTCTGCATTCGACCTATAAACTTCGACTGCAGATTTACCACGACAAAATAAGTTGCAAACATCTATAAGACTTATGGTCTTAAGTGATTTCCAAGGATGATGTACGCCTTTGAATTTGCAGCTGAGCAGCATTCTTTAAATATAAAAATAAAGACAGTTTTTAAATATAGAACACTAAGAATCCGAATTATATTTTAATGAACCAAGTTCTACAACCACAGCTAATTTTTTTTCTTCTGCTGTATCAAAATGTATTTTCATTGAAATAATTCGGTGTAATGACGTGTCACAAAATATATGTGGAAAACTAAAATGTCAACCCCAGTTTTTTCAATGAAATTATTTTGCTACAGCCACAAAATTTGCAGTCCTCGGTGTCCCCCGCCTACCTGGGCACACACGCGGTGCGCAGAGCTTCAGGAAAAACAACGCGATTTAAAAACTACTCAAGATATCCGAGTGGGGTCTGCTTACGGAAAGTATTTATGAGTTCGCTGAGGGCCGAAAAGTACTTCTGATTTCGGATAAAGTTTTTAAACTGTATTTTTTGAAGAGTAAAAATGTCTAAAACACATGTTTTCAGAGTAACTTTTAGGCGTAAAACAACCAGTGCAGATTTTTGAAAGCACTTAAAGGACTTGAGTTACACCTTTATCTTCATTTCTCTGCCGTATAATGTTAGGGTCACCGCTCAAATTTCACAGTTATCCTGTGACGACGAGAAGACTACGCGCCAGTCCAGAGGAGACACCGCGCTAGAAGCACCAGCGAGCGTCGCGCTTATCCTCCCGCCTCACTGACACACACACACACACACACACACCTGACGAGGCGGGCTCCTTAAATACGGTCTCTATTATTTACATGATTTTTTTTTCGGATCTAACTTCTAAAGCGTCGCACTCTTGGTTGCGCTGTGAGGAGTCGTCTCCACGATCCACCCGATTTTTCTTTCCTAACCTAAATTAAAACTAAGTGCGTTGGGGAGGGTTCCGGGTTAGGGAGGGAGACTAAGTGCGTCTCAGGCCGAAGCCCATAAGCTCTAATCACGCAGGGTGTAAGCCATGCAGGGAGAGGATCGCATGCATAATGTGCTAGGAGGGGGATTGGCCAACCATGGCAGCGATTAGCGCCATGATTAACTCTCCTTAATGACTATACTGGACTAAAACTAGATAAATTGAGCCCAGGTAAAACCTGCATATACACAGGGAAAACCCTGCGCTCTGACATGCGGGATGCAAAATTTCATGCATTAATGTCAAGCAGGAGGCTTACGGGAAAACAGAAGGATGGAACTGGAAGAAGAGTTGTGGACAGAGTAGAAAAGAGTCTACCATGCGGGGGGTTTGGGGGCTTGGACATTGCTGTCCGCATTGGTTTGGGCTTTGAATATATATACTGTATAGAAGTCGCGAGTGGATAGGATTTACTCTACGTTTTTCAGAAGCGTATGATGAGCAGCTTGGGAACTTCACCGCTGCAGGGCGCTGCCGTAACGCCCTGTATCGTCTTAGTTGTTATTTAGACGTTAGAGCGCAGCACTGTCGCCCGCTGTCATTCCCCGCACCACCCACCCATCATTCACTGCAGCTCAAGGTCGTTCAACAGGAGGGGGAAGGGGTGTTTGAAGAGTTCGACACTTGTACGCTGGGGACCACCACCAAGTCGATGCCCTAGCGATGGTGGCGATTGCGGCGGTGAATTAACCAACTACCTCAAAACCGTATTAGAAATTTTAACCTGGGCTGGCGACTTCTATACAGTATATATATTCAAAGGTTTGGGTGGCACTGGTTGTTTCGGGGGCGACTTTAGTCGTTTCCCGCCAGGCTGCCAGCCAGCCCGATCCACCCTGACGCCCGAGTAGACGGGTTGACGGGTGAGATCCCTCTGGGGCGGAAGTGCAGATAAGCTCCGCCCCCCTTGCAGGATGCGCTCCGCCAGCAAAAGGCAGCACTTGGCAGTTGGCCTCTCGGGTCAAGACCGCTGCGTACCGCGGGGAGAGGGGATGTTAATTCGTCAATTGGAGGCTCTGCCCCTCCCCTCCTCATCCTCCTCCTCCACCCCCCCCCCCTCCCTGCTGCAGGAGAATGACTCACTACAGCAGGGCTGCCAACACTCGTTAATCTGAAAACCCCCATTCCGGAACTCCCCACCATTATTCATGGATAGGGGCAGACAGTTTGCACGGAAAAAGAAAAATAAATATATGTGAATTAGTCTTTCAGTTCTCGCCAGAGATGCGTACACTCTAAAAAAAAATTTGTACTTTTACAAGGGAAATTCTTGGAAACCATGTTGCCAAGGATATTTCTTGCAAAACTACAAGGCAGAGCCTTGCAAAATCGCACATGGTACAAAGCTCTGCCTTGTAGTTTTACAAGTAATATCCTTGGCAACAGGGTTTCCAAGGATTTTCCTTGTAAAATATACAAAAATTTCTTTCAGTGTAATATCTAATAGATAGGGACCGGAAAAATTCGCGGATTCAATGACATCTAGGATGAACTTTATAGTTCTACGTACACTCGGTCAAATGTCGCCTTCTCGTTGGCTGCTGTCTTGTGAAGGTGTCCCAATAAAGCGGCCTGTGATTCGACACAGCTTCGGTTGAGTGTTTCTCATCGGCCCAGAGTCGTCCAGGTGCGTTGTGAGCCAATAGAAGAGGCAGCAAGGAGGTATAACTATATGAATTTTAGGCTGTCGTGAAATGAATCCGCGACTTTTTCCGGTCTCTACTAATAGATACTGAAAATTCGCGCTAGTTAAAAATGCAAACCTTCACACTCTCGCAATGTGTTCACGATTGGACCGCAGTTAACTTGAACACGCCGCTCCACTTAATAGCACTTCAAAACCGATTGCCACCTTTTGTTCCATCCTGTACCTTGAGGACCCATGAATGATCCGTTTACTTTTAAGGGGGCGTCCATTAATTACGTGAGGCGTTTAAAAGGGGGGAGCGGGTTGAGACGATTCTCACCCAATCTCACGTGGTGAAGAAAAAAAAAAAGGGGGGGGGGGGGTGATCTCGGCAAATATCACGAATTTTTTCCCCACAAGAAACAGAGTAAAATTGCGAAATTAAGTAAAACATGTTTCTTCGCTAAAATAGTACCTAAAACCTACACAACAATATTTATCGCGGTCGTGCGAACGCCACAAAGTCACTCCTAAAACCACACATGAGTCCCCGTGGACTGAATTAAATGAGCAAATATTCTTTTACGAATTTTAGTAGGCCCTATGTAAGTATTTTACTGTTCGAATTTCTCACTGTGATTCTAGACTACGTTCTTTCTTAAATACACTAGTCTTAAATAAAAATAATTCAGCAAATTATGATTTTTTAATCCAACGCAATTAAGTACAGATTAAAGTATGGATTTTGAAAAAAAATCTCACGTGAGATTAGGGAAGGGGAGATGTCGTAAAATCGCCAAGATCGCCTCACGTAATTGATGGACATTCCCTGATACGTTCCCGCGTCATTGCGAACGCTAAGCGTCCTTAGACGCTTCCCCTCCCCCCCCCCCCCTTCACGGGAACAACTCATATGGAGGATGATAAGCGCGACGCTCGCTAGTGCTTCTAGTGCGGTGTCGCCTCTAAGCGCAAGGCTCTGAACTGGCGCGCAGTCTTCTAGTCGTCACAGGATAACTGTGAAATTTTATCGGTGATCGTAACATTATATGGCTGAGAAATGAAGATAAAGGTGTAACACAAGTCCCTTAAGTGCTTTCAAGAATCTGTACTGGTTGTTTAACACCTAAAAATTACTCTGAAAACATGGGTTTTAGCCATTTTAACTCTTCTAAAAACACAGTTTAAAAACTTAATCCGAAATAAAAAAAAGTACTTTTCGGCCCTCGGCGAACTCTTAAATGCTTTTCGTCAGCAGACCCCACTCGGGTATCTATAGCAGTTTGGAAATCGCGCTGTTTTTCCTGAAGCTCTGTGCACCGTGTGTGTGCCCGAGTAGGCGGAGCCCCTAACAGGGTGTTGGTATTTCGTCAGGGCGTCGGGGGGGGGGGGGGGGAGGGGGGGCCTCCCAAACGGAGGCACGGCGTCGTCAGCTAGCGACGAGGTCACGACCTGCCCGTAATTCTCGGAAAGAAGAACGGGCAGCGGAAAAAAAAAAAGTATGAGTCACGTCGCGAAAACCCTTCGCAGACGCGCATGCGCGCTCCGTGTGCGAGAAAAAAAAAAAAAAAGAAGATATTTCGCAAGGAGACGCGTGTTCCGAAATACGTCGTAGGCCCCGACTACCGGGCAAACATACGGCGCGGCCGGCGTGTAAAGCTTCAGAAGAAACCACGCCCCATTTGGAAACTGTTGAAGATATCAGAGTGGTGTCGGTTAACGATGCGCTGTGGGAGATGAGTTGATCTGTTTCCGTATTTAGTTTTTAAACTGTATTTTTAGAATAGTGAAAATTGGCTAAAATGTGTTTATACAGAATTTTTTTTTAAGCTTTAAACACGCGGTTTTGGAAGCATTCCTAGGACTTACACCCGGTGTTTGGTCTTGAAAGCATTTCTAGAACTTACACCACAATTTTATCTTCTCTTTTTTTTTCCCCCACCATTTAACTTTACCTCACTACTCAAATCTTATAATTGTTCTATGCAGGACGAGAAGACACACACACACGGTGTTATGGTGTTCGGCGTTATTGTACGTTCGGCGTTGTGGTATTTCGGCGTTATGGTAACGACCCCTCCGGTACTAGCCTGGACAGCTAGCAGAGGTTGCATAGACCTCTACCGGACCACGGGTTCACTGATGGATGATTGACGGGTCCCAGCGTGGTGTGACAGATCGGGGAAGGCGCCAGCAGTGCTGATAAAGGCCAAGGGCCAAGAACACAGCCAACTGCCTGGTTAGCTGAGTGAGGCAGGGGGCCACGGTGGTGACTATGCTGGGATGGGTATCCCTAGCCTCTGGTCATAGCTGATGCTCTTAACACCTTTCCTGATCAAAAAAATGGGAAGCTATCCCCTATACAGTTCTGGCTTTATTTATCGGCTCTGGAATGTTTAAACACGGATCTGTAGGCTGACTGTCAAACTACCCTATAAGGTTGCAGATTTGGGAGGGGAGGTAGAGGATAATCCGGCCTTCGGGTTGGAAAACACTGTTTACTAAAAAAAAAAAAAAATTTAGAATGCGCTTAGGGTATCCGGGTGGTTCTGATTCCGTATTTAGTTTTTAAAAAATATTTTTAAGAGGGTGAAAAGGGCTAAAACGCGCGTTTTCAGATAAATTTTTGGACATGAAACGCCCTTTAAAGATTCTTGAAAACACCCATGGGCGTTTTTTTTTTCTGAGGCGGAACGATAAGTGCGACGCTCGCAGGTGTTTCTAGTACTGTATCACCTCTAAGCGCACTGCTGTGGTCGAGAACGCAATCTTTGCGTCGTGCATAGGACAACTATGACATTAGATGGCGGAGGAATTAATGAAATGGTGTTACGCAAGGCCCTTGGGTGCTTTCAAGAATCTTTACTGGGGATTTCATGTCTTAAAATTTATTCTGCAAAAACATAAGTTTCAAAACCACGTGGTTTCTTTTGAAGCTCTGCAGACTGTATGTGTGCCCAGGTAGGCGGGATCCTTTAGGCTATATAATTTCAATTAGCAGTTTTTTTTTTCTGAAGTCAAAATTTGACCGCTTATTATACTGCAACAAGGTTATGCCCTCGGCAGCGGGTTTCTTCCTTGTTCTTTAAACGTCGCATCTGTTGTCATTGGAAATCTTCTGTGTTCGTCAGTGCTATCGTCGTAGCGTTGTCCATAGTACTTGTTTATATCCATCGTTGTGTTCATATGTTTGCTGCGTTCTCCAGGTTTGTTTTCGGCTTGCTTTTTAATCTGTCTCATCGTTGTTAGCCCGCTGTGTTCGTCTGTGTTGTTATAATTATTTTTAATGACTAAGTTCCTATAGCGGGATTCTTGTGCTGTATAATATTTAGAGGTTTGACATTTTTTTGTCCGTGCTGTCATCGTGTTGTCCGTAATACTTGTTTAGTTTCATCGTTGATTTCGTTTGTCCGAAATCAGGTTATTCAGTCTTGTTTTCTGTGAATTTTTTATCTTTATATATATTTAATTTTTTTTTCGGTGTTTTTTTTTTACATGACCAACAGCGCAAAACTGCAATGTCGTATGTCCAAAAAAATAATGCATTAAATCATTTTCTTCCTTGTGTTCGACGACCGTCTGCAAGAGAAGCCATTTTGGCCGGGCCATTCAGCATGCGAGTAGCTGAGGTTCGTGACAACACAGTTGACATGCGCTTGAAAGAAGCTACACCCTCCAGTCACGGAAAAAGACAACACTGTACGCCTATACATAGAGCAAATATTAGGGACAGGAAAAATTCGCGTTTTCAATTACCTCTAGGATAGACTCCATGATCCTCTATGAACTTGTGCAGATTACACCTGCTGATTGGCTACTAACTCGAGACACGTGTTAACTGGGAAGCTTGTGATTCGATACTACTTTTGTCGAACGTTTTCCATTGGTCCAGAGTCCTTCAGATAAACTGTGGCCCAATCACTGAAGCAGCAAGGAAGGCAAATGTATTTGGATTCTACCCTATCGCGAAATGAACCCGCGAATTTTTCAGGTCTCTAGCAAATATTATTTCGCGGATTCATTTCAATCCCGGGTAGACTCGGCTTACCTGTACAAACAAAGACGGAACTAGCGGGGACAAAAAAGGGGCTTGTGCCCTGAGGGGGGGGGGGGGGAGAGGAGAAGCGTTAAACCGGCAGAGTAATTTTTACAATAGGTAAAATATTTACTAGAATATCGTAGTGTTAGAACACAAAAAAAAAAAACTATTTTGGAGGGCAGATGAGCTGAATTATTTGTATTGGAAGACGCAAACGTGTACTTATATCGTCAAATATTTTAAAACTGGCATTTTCCGCGTACTATCCGACTTGCGATGTATTAAAAACGAAACTACTGCAAAAATAAATCTATTTATTTACCAAAAAAAAAAAAATTGAATCAAAAACATTTGGAATAGTGGAATTAATATGTGGGGGCTATATGAGGTGTTGTCGGGAAAAGTTAAGGTTCGATTGGTTTGAAAAAAATGGGGGAGGGGCGGGGGAGGGTGAAGCGCATGATATGAGTTCTTGCCCCGGGTTGAAACTATCACTCTAAAAAAAATTTGTACTTTTACAAGGGAAATTCTTGGAAAACCTGTTGCCAAGGATATTTCTTGCAAAACTGCAAGGCAGAGCCTTGCAAAATCGCACATGGTACAAAGCTCTGCCTCGTAGATTAACAAGTAATATCCTTGGCAACAGGGTTTCCAAGGATTTTCCTTGTAAAATATACAACAATTTCTTTCAGTGTAGTCTAGTTACGTCCCTGTACACAAAAATCAAGTTGTTTTTTTTATGCTCATTGGTGGGGTTGCACTTGTTTGGGTGACCACGCCTTTTATCTGTTTTTAACTGGCGCAGGGAGTCGAGAGCACTGCAGCCCAATCAACGTGAAGCAGATTTGTACGTGTATCATTTCTATTTTTCTGCCTACGGAATCCGCGAAATAAACATGGCTCCAGCTATACAATGTTAGTTTTTTTTAACACGCATCAATTTATCTCGAAATATTTTTCGCAAAAATAATTGCCCCTAAGCAGTGGCGGGAACATGAAATTTTTTGGGGCTGGAAAAGGGGAGGGGGTGGATTTTGGAAAAAAAATAGAAAAATATTAAAATTTGAACACGTGTATTCAAAAAGACTTAAATTACTGTCGAGTCTGACATATAGGCTTGCAGTAGTAGCCGTAGACGACGAAAAAAATCTTCTCTCTTCGCTATGCTGTCTTCACTGATATTTTGCAGATTTGTTTAGTAAATTGTGGGCCGGGGGGGGGGGAAATTCTCATCCATATCCTCCCCCTTCTTTGCCCCTACGAATTTCACCGGAACGGACAGCGGCGAAATTCTTAGTGTGTTGAACGTTAGATAGAAACTGTTCTTCCCGACATGTGGCGAAAATAACATCACCCCGTTGTCGACGTGGATGTTTATTAGGCCCAGTCTTAAAAGTCATTTTCGTTTCTCATGTTCTCATCATTAGCTGGGGACCGGAAAAATTCGCGAATTCAATGACCTACAGGATAGACTCCAAGATCCTCCATGCACTCGGATAAATTTACATCTCCTCATTGGCTACTGACTCGTGACAACTATTAACTAGAATGCTTTCGATTCGATACTTCTTTCGTTGAGGATTATTCATTGGCTCTGATTCCTTCAGACAACCTGTGGTCCAATCACTGAAGCAGCAAAAGGTTAAACACATTAGGATTCTAGCCTATCGCGAAATTAAACCACGAATTTTTCCTGTCTCTACATATGGAGTTACATAAGAATAGACGCATATATTTATAACAACAATAATGAATCCTAAAAAAAAAAAGAATCCCATTTCTTTTAAAATCTATTAACACCCCCTTCGTAATATAAATGACGAGAAAATGAAATGAATTAAACGAGTGGCCTGCGAGACTGATTCTTAAGCTCCAATTCATTCATTCATTCGTCCATTCATTCATTCATCCATTCATTACGCGTGCAGTAGGGAGGCATGACTTCCGTTCGTTTCTCACGCCCGGCCTGGAGTCAGCGGTATAGATGCTGATGGAAGAGAGAGTGAGGGGGGGAGGGGAAGAGAGGAAACCACCCCGGATGGTTGAAACACCCACGGCATTCCGGCGAGGCTGTTGGGTCATGATGGGGGGGGGTGGGGGGGGGAGAGATGGTGGGGGTTAAGAGGCCGAAGCGCTGGAGAAATGTGTTCTCAATTGGCATGAGGGCGTACTGTGAGCCTCCCTGCCCCCTCCTCCCGCCGTCACCGACAGAAGTCTCTTGTTCGACGGACAGAGCAGCGGCCGCCCACAATGGCCTCGTTATTGCCGCCTCCTCGCGGGTCGCATGTCTCCGGGTCACGTGACCGCTCCGGCACCGGGGGCCTATGTGCACCAATTTTCTTTTTTCCTAACCTCCGCGGGGGAGACCAGCTGTGTGTTGACATAACAGGAGGCAGCGGAAATGTGCCATCGTGGAATAAAAAAATAAAAAATAAAAAACCAATTTCGCCCCCCCCCCCCCCCCCCCCCCCCAAATCCTAACTAAAACCTTTGAATATATATACTGTATAGAAGTCGCCAGCCCAGGTTAAAATTTCTAATACGGTTTTGAGGTAGTTGGTTTAATTCATCACCGCAATCGCCACCATCTCTAGGGCATCGACTTGTGGTGGTCCCTAGCGGACAAGTGTCGAACTCTTCAAACACCCCTTCCCGCACCCCCCCTCAAACACTAGTTGTCCTCCACCCACCCTCTGCCCCACCTCATCATCCCTACAGTTTTGTGACTGCACAAACTCCTGTTGAACGACCTTGAGCTGCAGTGAATGTTGGGTGGGGGGGTGCGGGGAATGACAGCGGGCGACAGTGCTGCGCTCTAACGTGCAAATAACAACCTAAGACGATACAGGGCGTTACGGCAGCGCCCTGCAGCGGTGAAGTTCCCAAGCTGCTCATCATACGCTCCTGAAAAACGTAGAGTAAATCTTATCCACTCGCGACTTCTATACAGTGTGTGTGTGTATATGTGTGTGTGTATATGTGTGTGTGTGTATATATATATATATATATATATATATATGTATGTATATATATATATATATATATATATAATTCAAAGCTAAAACTAAGTGTGTTTGTTTGGGAGTGGACCGGTATGGACTAGGTAAGACCCTTCTGAGTTTGTCTCAGACCGATGATTTTCAAGCTTCATTTTTTTTTTTTTTTTTTTTTTTTTTTTAGTTCTTTAAATGATCCGTGCAATGGGAAACATTGATCTGATACAAATTTCTTGGGCATAACGCCACTGCAGTTTTGCACATTTTTTTGTGATGGAAACACAATTCAAGCAAGCACTGAATCAGTCTTTCCGTGCCTTGACGACGGGGAAAAAGATGATGCCAGTTCCCGAAACGCGTCGCAACTTGTTTTTGTCATAAGGAAACCTACCGTGATCGTAGGTGTTGTCGTCTTTTGTGTTGTCCATAATATCTGCTCGTCTGCATGTGGTTGTGTTCGTATTTTTGACGCGTTGTCCCGGGTTTCGTTGTCTGCCTGAATTTAATGTTATTGTTGAAACTGTCTCGTCGTTGTTAGCCCAATCTGTTCATTCGTGCTGTTTCTATTTTTTTTTATAACTAAATTCCTTCCATAGAATTCTTGTGGTGTTTGATATTTAACTTTTATATGTGTTCATCTGTGCTGTCTTGTTGTCCACAATACCTGTTTAGGTACATCGTTCGGTTTAACTGTTTGAAATAGCTGATTTAGGCGTGTTCTATGTAGGCTTATGTTTTAATTTTAATTTCTTAATTGGTGGATCTTGAATTTTTTCTATGACAAGCAGTGCAAAACTACAATGGCTCTTAGATTCTCTCAACGGCCCAAGCAAAAGATGCTCCCCCCCCCCCCCTCCTTTACATCGTTAAGAAACTTGGGGGAAAAACTAACCAGCATGTAAAACTACCAACATTCCTCATACAATCCACGAGATTAGTATGAACAACAGTTTCAATCTCAGAGTGTTCAGAAAGTAGTTTACGAAATACGTTCGGTCGATGTCGCTGTAAACGTCCAGCAGTTTTCTCGGGTTACTTAAAAATAAACTACTTATAGAATAGCACTTTTGACGGCGTCTAGACGTAGTTTGGAAATACAAATCAACTTAAAAGGATGCATGGCCCAAAAAAAACCGACATTCAAACGCAAAAAAAAAAAAAACACAGCCTCAAGAAACTTTTCTTTAAAAGTAAAAGTAAAATTCTGTAAATTTTACATAATATAAATGGGTGAAATACATAAGAAATTCTGCTTCTGTACAAATGTGGTTGCATCATTTCAGTAACTGTTATCACTCAGAACTGGAACAGTGTGGAACAAGTTGCTCTAGATTACCTGTTTCGCCCACCGCTAGTTCGTGAGATCTGCATGCAATGTCTTGTAACGTCGCAAGTAGAGATACGGAAAATATCGCGCATTCGTTTAGTCGCAAGTTAGAGTTAAAACCTTCATGTTCGGACCGCAGTTATTTGGACAGACCTATCTAAGACCGTGAGCAGTGCCAATTAACAAGGATAAAAACGTTCTCACTAAGAAATAAACCAATGGGGAAGCAAACGAGGGCTAAGCACACATATAACTTTTGAATTCTACCCCGAGGTTAGAAGAATCGGCAAAATTTCCGGGTCTCTAGTCACTAGAGACCTGCAAAATTCGCGGATTCATTGACCTCTAGGATAGACTCCACAGTCCTTTAAATACTCGCGGAAATGACACCTGTTCATTGGCTACTGACGCGTGAGACGTCTCAACTAGGCTGTCCGTAATTCGGCACGTTCATGGTTTAGTGTTTCCCTTTGGCTTACAGTTCCCCGGATAAAATGTGGGCCAATCGCATAAGCGGTACGAAGGTATAGTTGTTTTGATGCTAGCCTATCGCGAAATGAATCCGCGAATTTTGCACGTCTCTACTAGTCACTAAACCTAGGGGGGTCGCTCCCTATCTCAGGTACCGCGAACATACATAGTAATTTTGGTACGCGTGCCCGAATTTGGGGTACGTGCGGCAGCACTGATGGGAAGGGTCGACGGTTGCTGCAGACGCACCTTGCGATCCGTCATGGCTGCACCGGACGGTGATTCGCCGCCAAGGTCGGCAGATTAGTCCTGATTGGCTGTGGTATTCTTCGCCCCGACAACCGTCCGCGCAATAGCAGCCCATCTCCCTGACTTCAGCGCGGCGGTCACAGAGTACTCGGGTTTGGCGAACAGCACTATTGATGTTTTGCTTTCTTTTAGGACAGATGCCTTTTCCACTCAACTGTTCAATCACTGCACTGAGGTAGCCGAACAGTATGGTTTCCAGCCAGCACAGTTACCAAGAAAAGGCAGAATACCACGAAAAATATAGATGGTGGTAGTAAAACTCCCTTTGAAACTGTGGAACAGTTTTACAAAATTACGATACATTTCCCTCTTCTTGACATTCTTGTCCAAGAAATGCGAGACCGGCTGGATGAAAACAATTTATATGTCCTAAATCACCTGAGTAACATTCTAGGTGAAAATAAAATTAACGCCTCTAGTGTAAATGTTGTTTGTAACTACTACAACCTATACAAGGAATGCCTCGTGGCAGAACTGCAGTGTTTTTATAAAATGGAAATTATTAAGAACAAGTGCATTGAAGAAAGAGTGGTTGCATCTGCATGTGTAGGAAATAATTTGAAACATATTTTTCCATTAATTTTCGAGTTGTTTAGTTTGTATCTTACCATACCTATGAACTCGGCTTCTTGTGAACGATCCTTTTCATGTTTGAGACGGTTAAAAACATGTTGCAGGAATTCTTTAGGACAAGAAAGGCTCTCTTCTTTGTCTCTGTTAGCCATTGAAAGAAACATAAAAATTTACATATCGGATGTGATTACTGCTTTTAATTCAAGTCGAAAGCTAAGATTACATTTTCAGTGAATGAGAAAAAGTAGAAAAACTTAACTGAAATAATTGTGTGTTATTTACAGTAAAATGACTACATTTTTTGTTACTTATGTTACTATACTATATTTTCTGTAAGAAAAAACCTTCGCATTAATAAGGCTACATATATTAGAATGGGAGTCAGTGTTGAAATCATGGTTATTTCATTGAGATAAAATCCCTCTTTTTTTCCCCCACAGTAACTTCTACATTAACGCGGCCGAAAACTGCTTAAATAGCACCATTTTGCACCTTGAATTCAAAATTTTTCCGGGGAATGCCACTGGCTACTTCATAATATGGTTTGCATTTCGATCACAAAAACTCATTTCATGTGTCTTGGCTGTCAAAATCGTAAAAAATTAGAGAATTAAAAAATGCCAGGTAAAATTAATTAATATTTTCTGAAAGAAATTCAAACCATTTCTTGAAGTAGCCAGTGGCATTGCAGTTAAACCTAAAACGTTTCAGTGCTGTAATAAATTAAATTCTTCTTATTTTTACAACCCAAAAACGTTAAAAATATAACTTTGGCAGCTAATTATGCAAATGTATGTATGCGCTGTATAAAATTTTCATTTCGTGAAAGTTAAACAATTGAAAAAGTCTAAAAGTTGTTCAGTGATTAATATAGGCCTAAATATAAAATCATGACCTGAAATGGGAGGCACCCCCTTAAGAGGTCTCTGAGCCAATGAGAAACCTTCAACAATAAAGTATAGAATCAGGAGCAACCAATACAGGTATCCTAAGTGAGCAGGGAATTTCCCCAGATACGTACTAAAGTATTGTGAAGTCTGTCTTGGAGGTTATATAACACACGACATTCTTCCAATCATTATCATTTTCACACGGGCGCATATATATTATATTATAGCCCATGTGTTAATTCCCTGAAATGGTCGGACACCGTCTATCGTGTTTAACAGATCGTTTTCTTTTTTTTCCTCTGCCAATAAGCATGCGAAAATACATAAAGCTTTAATAAGAAAACTATAAAAGTTGGATCAAACAAACTTTAAATAATATGTTAGCCCTGTGTCATTTACGACATATTTACTGTACACCTTGTTACTGAAATTCAACCACTGCCAGTGGGAAATCAAACTAGCTTCCAAATCAAAATCGATAAAAACATCGAAAGCCAGATCAAGTGACGCAAAATAGAATGTTTTGTTCCAGTACATTACATAAACAATTTCAAATAGGTACGGTATAGTATATAAACACAAAGTGGGTTGCAATTGCAGTTAAATTTGTTTTATAGTCTGTTTGCAACAACAGTCTAATCATGTACGGTATACAGCATTTGAAAACAATATTAACGAAACAAATTCAAAACAAATTGGCAAAAAAAACTGGCGGCTAAAAGAACTGGAAAAGCATGTATCAAACAGTACTTGTATAAATTAACTGTAGTAATGCTTTGCAAAATCCTACCTTCATATTTCTTCAAAGTTGATAATAAAAATACATACGCGTTTGACGTTTTAAAGTATAAAACACTTTGCCTAGGTACTCTTTTGCAGTCTTGCAATAGGTGACTTTGAGCGGCAAATGTAGAAGATATTGTACAAATGCTACATCAGCACCATCTAGCGGCGGCGGGAGAAACTAGAACGCGGAATGCTACGCGTCACGTGATCGTTCGCCGCGACAGGAAGGACAAATAATTGAAATTACCACTTGTGAAGACGACCGTTGCAGCCGCGCGGGCGACGAGAGGGTTCACGAGATAATCGCGCCGGGATTGGACAGTGCCAACAATAGTTTGATTACAGCTGAGGATAGAGGCTGATTGTCGCCTGATTGTCGTCGCTTCAGCTTGTATGTGAGTCCGTGAGCTGGCGGCGAACGCACAGTCTACGTCATTATTCTCCTAGGTTGGGTTTGTAAACTTCGCGAGAAACACAAGAGCGCAAGGACGTTAAACGCAACAAAACTACGGTCGTTTAAAAAACAAGCTAGTCGCAAGATATCACCAACCGTTCAACTTAAAACTGTAGCAAATTTTTTTCCCCCCTTCATCTGGTTTTTTTTCACGAATTATGTTTATGACGAAAACGTGTGAAATTCTTAATAATCTGATTTGAAAGCGCAAGTTGCTTTCAGTGTGCACGAGTTAAATAAAAGTGATACGTGTAATAAAAAGAAAACCTATCCTTCTATACACACTATAGGCAAGCATCATTAAGAATTGAAAGTTGGCCGATATTTGCGTTGCGTTTTTGTGTCGTACATAATTAACAAACGGATGTTTGAAAAGAAAAAGTCGTATTTTAACTTTTTGCGTTTCTAGCGTATAGTTGATAAACCCAGCACGTCATTTTTTTTTCCTTTCAACATTAAATTGTTTCTAAGGTGTGTGCAGTATTTTACTCGTCTCCTTAATCGATTGGTTAATTGCCAGTTTAGATTACGGTAATGTTCAAGTCATCGTCCATCTATATGTACAGCCTAGCGTACAATGAATTATGCAGTTGTAAACCACGACATTAAATATGTCAGAGTTTGGCCTTACAATATTGACAACTTCATGGTCCCTAATACAAAGCTTCAGTACTTTACACTGTTAGAAATTACAGTAAATCTACGAAAACGAAAAATTAATCTGAGATAAACGAAGAGTTTTTCGTTATCTCTTATAACTAGATCGTAGAAACTACGCCTGATTTCAACTTCCAAATTCAGTGATTGTTTGCAGGTGGCGTGATTTACGGAAGGACGAAGGTATCGTGCTATCTCGCTTTCGAGAAATAAAACGAATGAATAATATTTCGAAAGAAAAAAAAAAGTAATTAGAGAAACACATTCTACCCCAAAATGTTTTCCATATTGCCATATTTCTGTATTGAACTTGTCTATACTATTCTCAACCAGTAAACATGCTGAAGATTTTTGTTTCTGATTTGTTAACATTTGAAAAATACGCAGTGGTACTCAAACAAAAACCTTTAATAACTGTTTTAACTTTTTCCTCGATATTGTTTCCGCTGAGAAAGGTGTGATCTGACCCAGAGCACTTGACCCTATTTGTAACGCGCGAATTTTTTTTTTCTTCTCTTGCGTGGAACAAAAATGTATATTTTCTTGCTTTTCACAACATATTTAATTTGTTGACTTACTAAAAATTTAGTGACATCTGCGAAATAAACGTGGCTCTAGTTATGTACCTAGAGAACAAACTTTGTACTTACACAATGTAGCTTTGACTAAGCTTCTTACAGTACAGCAATATTGTTACGAGTTAGAAAAACCAGAAATTAGAGAAAGTTACAGATGGAGCATAAACACAGTTTGTACTGTAGGGCCGCGACGTCTTGGCGTGTCGTTTTGCGGGGAAGCGGGGAAGAGTAAATGAGAGGGGAAGCAGCTGCGCGCGCACATCAGCCGCTATGCGATTCATAGCAAAAACATCAGGCGCCACGCTCTCAGTCTGAAGTGAGCAATGGAGCCTGACGCAGGACGTTCAAGATACAATAAAGTAATACATAGTGGGGAAAGGGGAATTATAAGTAGTGTAATCCAGTGTTGTAATGAAGAAGCTTCCAACAAATGTCTGCTAGTTCCTCTTGCAAAAGCAACCGAAAGAGCTGTGCGATACACACGTATAAGCCAAAGATCAGTTTCGCGCATCCGAAAACACAACTGAGAGACGCCAAATAAAAAACAAACAAACCAGGCAATAAAAGATAATTATAACTTTAAATAATAATACTTACATTATAAGTTTTTCAACGCATTCCCCGTATTTTCACCCGCGGTTTGTTTGTTTTGCATTTGGCAATTTTCCAGACTTTCTGCACCGCTTGTTAGAATATTTGTTAGCTACAAGTGTAGCCGATATTGCTACCCGAGGATGGTTTGCTAGAAATATGGTTTTCGGCCTCCTCAAAATGACTAAATTTTTTCTTTCAGACTGCTATTCTGGAAAAAATACCAACCCGAGTGCATAAAAGTGGTAAGGTTCTTGACGTGCGTGAAAGTGTCATGTCGATCGTCTTCACGTTTCAGCCAAACTAAATGGAAAAGAAAGCATCAACGAGGGAGTTAGCTGCAAGTCTTAATTAATTGTGTTTCCTACAGCAACCCACAATTACAAATTTAGTTATTAACTTTTAAAGTATTGTATATCTATGTTTAACTATGTTTAACTAAGCTGCCCAGTCGAGCAAATAGTGCACTACCTTTAAATAATAAATTACCGTAAAGCATTATCGCATCTTTGTATCATTAAGATCTGCGCTGTTTTGCACCGTACGTGAGATTGTTCTCGACCAATGTTATCGGAACGGCATGAAGACTTCCAGGCCGTTGCTATCAGCGGAGTAGGCAAGGCGGGACGTGTCGATTACAAGGTCGCTGAGCTCTAGGGAGTCGACCCGCCAAGACGTCGCGGCCCTACAGTAGGTATCTCTGCTGAAGCCATATTGTTCCATGAAGAAAACCGCATTTTCTCATAAGTGATGTATGTATGGTGGTGGAAAAGTGCATGAATATTAAACAAATAACAAATAAAAACTGTTGACTCGAGAAAAATGGTTGTGTACAAGAGTATGTCGTAAACTACATTTCTATATACTATATAAACAAATGGCCGCCATCTTCTTATGTGAACAAACTGGCCACAGTGCTGAGAGCTTATGCTCCATCTGTAACTTTCTCTAATCTCTGAGAAAAACAGGCCCGGAAAGGATAGCCCAATTCATTAAATTCAGTTTTATTTATTACTTAATATTTATAGTGTTATTTAAATGCAACAATTTTAAATGTCTGTCGACAAATTAATCACTCTCTCATTAAGTTCACAGTTTACTCTCCGCACTGGAGCTCGGCTCGACAGTGGCTGTACCTACTGCTTGCACCTCTGTCCCAACACACTGCCTCGCACTGCACTACTCACTCGTCCGCCGCGCACACAACACAGTTCCGACTGCTTCAGTCAGGGCCGGATTTAGGGGAGAGCAACCGGGGCGAAAGCCCCCGGGCCCCCACAAACGGAGGGCCCCCACAATAGAGACTTCGGGGGGAAAAAATCTTTCAAATTCCGACAAGTAAACACTAGTAAACATATTTTCCTTTGATATTGTTTTTTCGCTGTTTTACCTTTACCGACAGTACTTTGTACATACATGATTATATTATTGTTAGATATTAACAGAAATATTCATTAACACTAAAAATTTAATTTCACATAATTCTTGTCTCCGAATTATATTTATGTATGTTTTTTTAAATACTAAGAGCATCTACTTGATTTCACAATAAATTATTTATTGGAAAACTCGACTGAAAAAAAAAATTGTTCATTTTATTTGTAAAATAATTTGGGGCCAGGGGGCCTCCGCTCCTCTGTTGCCCCGAGGCCTCCAGACCTCTAAATCCGGCCCTGGCTCCAGTCCCCAATGCAACAATCTTCTCGCCGTATCGCTGTTCAACGGGGTCACTTCACTGCCCTCACCAGTCTGGCACCAGCTCTGTCACTCTCACACTACTCCGCCCCAAACACCTGCCAAGTTCCGCCCTGGAAAAGTCTCGTAGCCTTCTAGAGTTTCGCCGTCATCAGAATCCCCGACTTGAACACTTGTGAAGCTTCTAGAACAACGACGGGGCCATGGAAATTTGCCGAAACCCTCGAGAGACGCAGAGAATCCCCGGGCAAAGGCTGGGGAAGGTGAAGATGGTAGCGAGGCGCCGCTGCCAATTGAATTAGGCGTGTAGCGGTAATAGATCGCGCGCCACCCGCAGGCAGGCGCGCGGGCTGGCTGACCAGCCTCGTCGCTAGAGTTCTCATAACAATATATTGTGTGTGTATCTAAAATCTATTTTTCTTCATTTTTGTTATAGAAATGTAACACGCACGTAAGTATTTTGATGCTCCATTGATTTTTTTTTTCATGTGATGTGTAATAGGCTCTACAACATTTTCTATTTTTTTTTTCAGATCTTTCGTGGCAATCCGTGAGATGGCTGTCGGTTGGTGGTTTGACAGCCAGCAACGGCCAGTATCATACCATGTGTGATGATCTCGATTAGTAAAACTCGCAGCCTGCAACAAGGTAATCGCATGATGGGCATAACTCAGAAACCTGATTACCGGAAACGAATACTATCTGCCCGCGGGACAACCATCGGCTATAGTGCGTCTCATCCTTAGTTTGCAGTGTGCAGTTTAAGCTCTCTCTCTCTCTCTCTCTCTCTCTCTCTCTCTCTCTCTCTCTCTCTCTCTCTCTCTCTCTCTCTCTTCCAATGCGAGGTTTCTGCCATCAGCACCTTTTTGGTTTGTTTCGGCGTGCTCTATGGCCAGATATAAGCCATTAAGAACAATAGTTTTAGACGCAACTTTGTAATGTACAGTAAATAATTTTTTTTTAATGTATCAGAAACATTGTATTTTCTAAAGGAAGAGTTGTAATGAGAATTTTGGAAATTTATTTTCTTGTAGCATTTCATTAAGAGCACCATCTGATAATATTGCTTATTTTTTTTTTACTTCTAACGATATTAACTGAAAGACGCCATTTTGGTTTCAATCATTTTTGTCTCCAAAGCGTTTAACAAATTTAGTTCTTTTGAGCATAGCACATAGTTTAATGGACAAACAGTTCCCCTTGTGAAATAATATTTGGTGTTCAGCATTGACTTATTTTATTTTTTATAATGACTGCAGTTGTAATAATACTATCAATGGACACTATTTTATGGCTATAGTAAATATTGTTTAAAAAATATTAAAACTTATGATAATTAACGATGTTTTACAAAATAAAAAAAAAAATTATGGCAAGCCAGGTAGCATTAATATGGCAACAGTGGGCGATATTTACTCTGCAACTGAGAGTGAGAAACTGTGACAACCATGGAGTTAGCGGCATTCTGTAACGTATTTGAAGTCGCTTTTCAACTTCGCCAACGCCATATTGTTCCGCCCAAAACATTGAAGAAATGGTGCTTGATAACTTCTGATGGTGGTTAGTAGCTAAGTTTGAATTAGAGTCGTTAAGAACAGACACATTCGTAAGAAAAAAAGTCAGTTAAAACTGTTTTCACAGTGGAAACACAACACTTCAGCCAATGTTTTGGGCGTCAGACCAATATGGCGCAACAATTGACGGGATATCAATGAGAAGGAAAATAAGGGCTTCACACGCCATGTGCTCATGCAGACGTGGCCACACCCCCTGGTGGCACCGACAGGAAGACCTCGGATCACGTGACAACCACCGGCCAGCAGCGACAACTGTCCCGTTACTAAGTACTAGTGCCGCAGGAGTGTGTACTTGCCAGTTCTCCTGCTGCTCAAGTGCTTATCAATGGGGAGGGATGCACGGACGGGCAGCGACGACATATCTTCTGTGACGATCGATCTTCAACAACGACCGATCTTCAACAACGAACGATCTTCAACAACGATCGATCTTCAACAACGATCGATCTTCAACAACGATCGATCTTCAACAACGATCTATGTTCTGCAACGACCGATCTTCAACAATGACCGATCTTCAAAAACGATCGATCTTCAACAACGACCTATCTTCAGCAACGTTCGATCTTCAGCGACGACCACAATATAACCACGTTTCTAAATACCTGTTTATAAATCACGCAAGACGCAAAAAAAAAAAACGCAACTCTATCATAGCCCTGATCTCAACTTCTCGCGTTACTCAGCTTGCGTTGCCGCCATCCCGTTTTGAAGTGAAGCGTTCAGCAGAAAACTTCTAAAAGACGCAAAAGTTTTTTCTTCTTTTTATCGCATACATTACGTTTTCTCTTTTCAAATTCTGTCCGTAACGTTTAAAGCCCAAAAAATTGTATTACCATTATATAAAATTAGTGAAAGTTTCACAATTTAAATGTTTTAATGATAAAACATGAATTTGTCAAAATGATCCCGGAGGAGAAATTAGTTTTCTACTGTTTTACAATTTCAAGTTGAAAGGTTGGTGACGTCTTGCTATTTCCGTGCTTCCATAAAAGACCGTTGTTTTCTTGCTTTGTTTACGTGTTGCGTCTTTTTTTTAATTTTTTTTACGTTCTTTGCGTTGTTTTTAAAAACAGGTCTTAAGGCCCATGCAAAACACAAGGTCGCAAAGAGCCCCAGATTTAAGGGGATAATACACCAACAATACCTGCTATTAAGTGGTTCCAGGTTTCGTCTTGCCAAACAAAAAAAGAATAATTATATTCAATATACTTTGTCTTATTTTCAGTGACGCTGTACTTCACATAACATTTAACTCCCCTAGGGCGCTGAAATAAAGTTTATAAGATATATGCTATAAATACTTAAATATAGTTAAAATGTATATAAGTGTTAAAAATTTTTAACAGTAGTTTGTTAACTTTTAACTACATTTGAATGATTGGACCTAAAAGTATATTTTTGCACGTAGTCTACAGAAGCTAAAATGTCTGTAATGAAACTTGTCTCGGATTTGCTTTTTTGAGCTATTGTGACCAATGTGACAATTTATAAACTAAAATGAAAGCTTCCATTGTTAATATGTATCACCATGTGATGATTTTTCCCAGGAACGATTTTCCTATGTTGGCGTTGGGTACATGAATATAGTTCCAAACATCTAAATTCGAGAAATATAAAAATTAAAATACGTTATTTCTTGACACAACCTATATATTGCATTGGATGTCAAAGTGCAAGCACATGAGGTATTTATATAAATCCAGTAAACTTTTTAGTCTACTCAATTACAGTGGACCTATACTATGAGTAAGAATATTAGCAAGCGTGAATATAGAAAAAAGAAAGAAAAAAGAGAGCAATGTTGTAAATAACTTAAAAATTATTTTTTTGTCCCTTAAGGTCAAGGCAGATTTTATCTTATCAAGCCTGCTCCAATAAGAAAAAGAATTTAAAAAAGACTGTTTCGTAAGAGTAAGTATATTTTACCGAATTTTAACGAGCTAGGCAAGTGACCGTTAGACTTTTTTTTTAATCCAAGGATACACGGTATTCTGAACCACTTTAATTAAACTGGTTAACTTAGCAGCTCGCTACATGTAATCTGAACATGTTCCATTCGGGTATACATATTTCTGATCCAAAAAAAAAAAGCTTTACCAGGTAGGCTTACTTCATAACGACATATCTTATATTCTTGTTATTGACTGTAGCTAAAAATATAGCTGAATGCGAGTCGTATAGCTACAGAAAATTCGACAGGTAAATAAAATATACAACGAATCGTTATCAAACTGTGTATTTTTTTCCGCATTCGTTCTGCTACAGTGCTGGCATAGATACATTTTTTGCGGTGTATTTTTATATTCATATATACATACACATATATATGAATTACAGTCTATCCTGGAAGTCACTGAACCAGCGAATTTTTCCAGTATCCTGGTATCTGAGTAACCAGACGTGGTCTGTGATTGTTGCAAGGTCTTACGGTGTATAGATAGGAACTGAAAGACGCCATATTGACTTGAACGGTTTTTAGGCCATTACTATTTTCTATCGTATAGTTTTCATAACTTTTATTCGTTAAAGAATAATTCATAGTTTAGTGGAATGTCTGAAGTGACTAGAGATTTACTTCTTCAAATAGTTTCCCTTGTGAAGTTTCCTTTGTTTAGTATTTAATTAATTTTCGGTCATGGATGCAACTGTAAGAATACTGTCACTAGACGCTATGCAAAAGTCTTTGATAATATATTATTATTGCGTTGAAGCGGCAACTTTTAAAAGTATAGAATTGTTAGAACATTAAAAGTGTTGGAACCAATATGGCGTCTTTCGGTTCGTATCTGTACGGGAAGCGGGAACCAGGGCTGCAAGGAACACGCCCCGCCGTGCACTGCGCATGTGCAGCTGGAAGGATGTCGCTCATTACATCATCCCGGCATGCCCTTGATTACCCACTATACAGTAGCCGCTGTTCCTCCCACCACTTTTCACCCCTCCTTCCCCCTTCCGCCATCACTCTCCCTCCCTCACGCGGCAGCTACATTCACAACGGTCTACGATGCTCTACGTGCAGGGAATGTGACAAGCGGTGGGCAGACGGGGTTTCTGCTTCCCCCCCCCCCCTGGTCCCACTTTTTTTTTTGGGGGGGGGGGGGGGGTTACGCTAAACTGGCAGAGTAATTTTACTTTAGATATTTACTTGAATATCGTAGTGTCAGAACACACTGCACACACCGCACACACTGTACACACACACACACACACATATGCATATATTTATTGGAGAACAGATGAACTGAATTATTCGTATTGAAAAAACATACATACGTACATGTATATCGTCAAAAATTTAAAAACCGGCATTATTAGCTTAAAAAGACACGTCAGAACTTGTAAAATCAAGCCCCCTTAGAAGATACAGTAGAACAATGGAGCCTGTTCATTGGTTATTTTTTCAGTTCCAAATGTAATGCGAAGATGCAGTGAAACTTTCCAAGGGTTTAGAAGTAAAACTACCCAAGTCCACTTTCAGTATCCTTCGGAAAATATAAAAAGGAGATTTGAATGCCTTACTTAAAATTTCAAAATAATTATACAAAAGTATACAACAATATTTACTATATAATGTAATATCTAAACTAAAATATTTGGCATAAATGTATTATACTAAATCATACAAATTAATTAAAGTCATGTACGATTTATGCGCATGATAAGTAACAAATATGTACAGGATATATAAGTTTTTGTTGCGATATGGAGTTGGGTGGTTATGCTTCCAAACCCTCGCTGTGTTGTCTGTTCTCTAGTATATTCCTCAGTGCCACTGAGAGCGTGTTTGTCCACTGACAAGTCGTGGGAACGGAGACACAAGCGACAACTGCTCGTAAAAAATTTGAAATCAGACGTCAAGTCACTTTACTCACATCGAAAAAAAAAAGGGAAAAAAAAAGGGGGGGGGGCGTAAGATTATATGGACAAACATTTCCCAACAAGTTACATATTTCAATAAATTATCTGTCATTCAAAACTCGTGTGAGACTTCTACATCTTTAATAAATGATGATCGCATAGAAAAAAAAATGTGAAGGAGTGTTTCAGTACTCGCCAGGGATGTGTAGCATCTAACCTGGATAACGAGCAAATTCATGTGTTCTCGTGTTGCGAATACACTTGTAATACGAAACAGTATACTTTTGTTTAGTAAATGGAACTTAAATTATTATGAAAAATTACAATTATTTGTAAATTTCTACATTTAAATGAAAGCAAATCCATCGCTTCAAAAAAAAATCCCATTCGGCACAGCCTACAGGCGTAGGTAAATTTCGAAGAACCTTTTATCCTGGAAAATTTTTTAAAACTTCTATAAACTTCTGGAACATTTATGTTCTCCAATATTACAAAATGATCGATTAGATATTTGCTCATTTTCCATTCAGTGAAAATATTACGAATATTTTTAACTCAATGTATCCAGCATTCAATAGTTTACAACGCAGAATTGAATAGCTTAGAACGAATTTCATACTATAGGTATGCCAACTAAGATGATTATTTAATTTTTTGTTATTTTGTATAACACGTGGCTATGGTCATTTTTGCATATATGAAATAAGTTTTTCAAGATAATACTGGGTATTTCTTCTGAAAATTGGCACATAATTTTATATTTTATCGAGGTTTCATTCAAGAATATATATTTTTAAACCATGGAAAATATAGTCGAATATTAAAATGTTTGACTTTATTTCGTTGTACTGTGCTTATTGTGTGCGCAGTTAATACTCGGAAGCTAATCAGGGAACGGTTTACAAATAACTTTAACTATTGGAGGGCACTGGGACAATACAGAGCATAAATGCCCGGGAAAGGATGCGAACCCAGTATTACTGAGAACTCTATTTAGTAGTGATATAGTTTTTTTTTTCATGTGAATGTACAAATTTACTAATATATGTAACTTTACATGAATATTTCCATTCCATTTACAAAAAAAAATACTGTTCAGATCTGTTATTCTGAGAAATCACATGAATGATGGTTTGAATATTTAAAAAAAAATACAAGCCGTTATGTAAACACACGGGGCTACGAATCAATACCTGATAGTGTTTGTTCGTCGGCCACGACGGAAAATATCGGCGGACAGACGGTACTCGACTTTAGACACCACAAGAACTCGGGATAATAATTGTCATTCGCAAATAATAGGATATTTTTTTTTCAAATATTTTATGAAATATTTGGCAATCTCGCGTTTCTGCTCAACATCCTCACCAGAACAGCTGTTGAAGAGGTCAGAAGAGCCTGAACAATGAACATGTTCACGTGGCTGTTTGTCGCGACGTTGTCTTCTTCACAAGCTGTGGAACAGTTAAGCCAAAGGGTTTTGCCTCTGGTTTTGAAATATTTCGAGTCGAAAAAAGTCTCGCAAGTTACAGTATTTTCGTGCCAAAGAGATGGTAAGTAGCTACTTATTTTATTTAAAAATTCTCTTTTCTCACTTAAAAATATCATAAATTATAGAATTAGTGTTAAATTTCTCCCGAGATGATATGGATATTAATTGAATTAAAATTAACAAGGATTTTCATAATTGTGTTTATTATATTTTAGCAACTCTTACAATTATGAAATGCTTCTTGTAATGGCTGTTAATAGATCAATCGCTAAATGGTAACTTACTTATTATTAATTTCAATTAATTCGACGAAAATTCTGTTTGACATTGACCTGTGATATAATAAATGAGATACCGAAGGCACAATATCAAAATTAATGGGTGAACGTACAATATGTATTGCCCAATGTTGTCAGTTCTCTATACACAATCACACGAATCACCGCGCTATCACATCTGAATCGTGAGCTACACTGAACAGAAATTTTTTCCGAACCTAAATTAAAACTAAGTGTATTTGGGAGGTCTAGGTAAGGAAGAATTAAGTGCGTCTCAGGCTGAAGCCTATATAGTTAGAAAAATGTTAAAGCAAGTTGATACAGATCTTTTCGTCAGACTTTTTCTGGTACCCATATGTTTCGCTGTGATTTTTTAGACAATGATATGACAATTACCAGTCGGGATTTGAACCTATGTTCTCTGGAATACGAATATAGTGTCTTACGACTCGGTCCATAAACTTCGATAGTGAATCTTTTCTCATCATCAGATTGCCTTGTAGTGATTCCTTATGCTACAGGTGTGAGTGTACGATTATTGCATAACAGTACAAATACATAGTTTCAGACTATAGTACCCCATGTAGGCTATCATCATATGTCTTGAAAAATTATTGACATCTAATATTACAAGTACAGCTATCAAATATTACGGTCTCCTAAATTTTTAATTCACGTCTTTTGAGTATATCCTGTACTAGTACGCGTAACTACATGTGATTTTGTTTACACATTTACCATGGGTGTCGACAGTATTTGTGGAAGGGGAGGGCAGAAGCCAGTCCCTCCTCCGGAAACTCTTTTACAAAGATAATGCTTGAAAATACATTTTTAGGTTCGTTAACGATCCCTTAAGTACTTTTTGAAATTCCTGCCATTGTAATTTTTATAAAATAAAATTCTTTGTCTAAATAAATCTGGCAACCCTACGTTCGCCCTTTTTTTTACTACGCTCTTGACACTTGTTACAGAAACAGGTTTCTCTTTTGAATAAGCTTCTCTGCATTTTTTAACAGAAGTGTAAACAAATATACACATAAAACAAACAAAACACAAATCTGTTTAAAGAATGTCAGTATCTATGTGAATATCAACAAATTCAGTAAAGTTCATGAAATAAAATTTCCACTGACAAACAACATTTTAAATAGTAGGTAAATTAATTCAAGATGTAGTTTCGGACAAACGCCATTACTAATTAAAATGTATGTCATGACAAACATCAGTCTGTTTGTGCCTTAAGATCTCTTTCCCGAAACGTCGCAAATGTTCTCTTAGGAATCATATACTTTGTTAGTCTGCGCTATCATCGTTGTAGTTTTCAAAATATCTGGTTTTTTTTTTTAGCTCAACTGTTGCTTACGGTGTTTTTCTGTGCTGTCATCACTGTTTCTTCACATCTCTGTATAGCCGTTGGTTTTTTTTTCTTTTCAATTTTTATCTGTTAAGTTTCATCGTTGATTTATTCTGTTTGTTGTTGTGCACCGTAAATTTGCTTTGTAAATTGAACAGAAATATTCACGTAACCTTAACTATTTGTTCATTTGCATGAAAATAACTAAAATCACTACAAAATAGTGTTACCATTTATTCTTCGTGTTGCCCCAGTACCACCAATATTTAGTTATTTGCAAACAGTTGTTTGAATAGCTTTCCAGAGATTAGCTGTGCAAGTTAAGCACGGTAAAACAAAAGAAAACCAAAAGTAATATAAAATAGTTAACTTTTCTGTGGTTTTAAAACCTAAATAAATAAAATGTTTAAACAATAACTTTATGCTTGTAAGCACACGCATATTTAAACTAAACACACTCTTTTAATATCTAACATATATTTCAAACTAACTTTACCATCGACAGCGCAAGCTCTTACATACCTATGTGTTTACTAGTCTATATTATTATTGTACAGCGGAATTGTAAGTTTGTTTGCAGGAAAGTAACTAAAAAATCGCCAGACTAGTTACACAAATTATATTTCACTGTTATGAAATTACATAATTCATTCTGAACGAACAACATAAGAACACATAAATTTGTTCGTTACCGAGGTTGTATGTTACTTCACGTACTGCACGTGTTAATGACACGAAACTACAGTAAACTCGTGGAATAACATCATGTCAGTGTTAAGAAGACTGTAAGTAACCGCTCTACCGTTCTGGTTCTGGGGTAGAGCGCCTGCCTTGTGACTTTTAGGACCCAGGTTCGCGCCCCGGCTCCTCCAAGGCGGATTGTCCAGACAAAATGGTGGCATTTTCTCTGGTAGGAATACAATCCCTTGTAACAAGTCAGGCTACCAAAGAAACGGTGGGTGGAACAGAAAAAAACCTTCCAGGTGGCTTCCAAATAGGGAGCCCGTTTCTTTTCTTGGGCTCCCCATGCGGTGGCCATTCCGGGGGTTTCTCCGGGGGAACGGAGTTTTGCAAAAATAATTTTTGTAGTTCTGTAGCGTTTTAGTTTTTTAGTAACTGTAGCATTATCATGCCAACATGTTATAAATAAAGGTCAAACAAACATTTAAAACATTAGAAAAATATTTCTTTTGTACAAAAATATTTTAATTAAGTGTGCATCAGTCAGTGAGTGGTTGTGTGCAGGGCGCAGCCAGGGGGGGGGGGTTAGGGATTATAACCCCCCCCCCCCCTTAACCACAATTTTTTTTTCTTATCTAAAAGCCTGGGTGTCTTACTGCTAACACCGGCCACTGCACTGGAGGGGAAGAGTAAGCGAGCCCTACCGATTCTCCTTCCCTTCCCCTACCCCTGTCGCGAGCAGAAGCTATGAGGTTGTGACGCCGTGACGGGTCCCAAGCTTTCAAATATCTTACACCTACTGTATTTAACCAGCACGGTAATTATAAGCAGGTGGTGACTGGGTAACTCTTCAAGATAAAGCTAATTGTTTCCAGGAATAGGCCAGTTCTGCCGAAACCCAACCATTTTTATTCCTTTTTTTTTTGGTATTGAGCTTCGAGCATGATTTATGATTTTGAGTGGACGTGAACAAGGCACTTGGATTGATTAAAATATCTTTAATTAATTTCTTACTGCATCACTCAAAAAAAAATTTATTAAAAAATTAATAATAATTTTACCATTACAATATTTATAGTTAAGTACCGAAAACTGCTCAAATAGCACTATTTTACACCTTAAAATACAAAATTTTACGGGGGAGGACCCCCAGACCCCCCCCCCCCGCTTTAATGGGGAGGGGGGGGGACCATGCTTCTTAACCCCCCCCCCCCCCCAAACACAAATCCTAGCTACGCTACTTTGTGTGTTCAATCATTTATCGGTATATATTTTCTTGAAGTTTTATTGACGGTTAAATTCTAGTCAAAAAACTTTGTTTTGTAGTATTTTAGCAGTATATAAAAAATACTTAAATTTCAGCAGAGTTTATTTTTTAAAGACTGCAAGCCTGTGCAAAGCCCATCAACATTTGAAATGTACGAGCCTATGTCTCCCCTAGAGTGCCTGTGCTGATGGCCCAGTGCCAACAAACTACACTACACAAAAATATTTCCCTCGCATTTCAGCATCTTAAAAACACATTTTGTAGGATTTATACAATTTATTATAGACATTAAAAACCTTAACATCTGAGTTTTTTGTGTTCAGTCATAGAAAACATTACATTAGAAAATCCTTGAATATATGCGTTGGATTTACACTCATTAAATAATGATCTTCAATTATTTCAATGTGCAAAAATGTTAATTCTATGAAGCTGGTTACATTATAATTTTACGAGTAAGGTCGTTTTCCTCATTCCGTAGAATGTATAAGAAATTTAGGCAGAATGGAATACTAGGTAACACATGTTTTTTTTTTAATCGTCGTAATAAGAATACAGTGCTACCTATATAACATTTTTGGAAACATTTCGTTCTTCTCGTCCACGATCTGGATATGATTTGTTATTGCTACTATCACTGTCTGAAGCGCTATCTGTATGCTTTAAAGTTAACCTGAGACACAGCTAGAGGGTTGGTTGACAGCGCTACCTACCGAGTATTCTATACACTACTTCGAGGACAATGCTGCTGTACTTATTCCATGGAGGGTGTAAGAAAATATGGCAGAATTCAATCTCGTCCTTTGGACTTATGGCAGATTTCCGTTATGGTACTTTTCCGCCAGGCGGAATACTGTTATTATGGTAGTCTTCCGATATGGTAGTCTTCCGTCACCCCTAGAGATACAGGGCTAGCGCCTGTCATCTCCATCTCCCTCATGACGCTGCTGTGAGGCGGGTGGACTAACAGCGTGGTGCATTCTGCCCCACTTTTCGCATCTCTTGCGATAATTTTTGATGCGGTAGCCAGAGATGAGAAACATCAAAACTCAATGACGAGCAAATTCGCGTGTTTCCATGTTGCAAATACACTTATAATACGTACGAAACTCGGACACGAAATTTAACGTAGATTTCTTTAAAATAATGCGGAGCGTGATATATATAAGCAAACTGTGTTTATAACAACATTTCTGGACGCGAATCACACGTAGTTTCCGCACCCGCCGCTATAACTCGCTGCCGGAGCAGCTACGTCGGCTATCTAATCATTCAATTCGTAGACCGGAATTCCAAACTATTTAATTAAAGGGCTCAGATAAATACGAAAAATATTTTAAAAAACTGCTTTGGACCTAATTTTCGACAAGGAATTTTTGTTAAAATGCTGTTCATCTTAATACAATTAATTAAGCAATTAATACTATAAAAGTTCCCTTTGGCTTAGTGAACATCCACCACAAGATGGCAGCATCGTGGTTACGCATTTCCGTTCCATGCGGCCTTGCGTCGCATTCGCGAAATGGCTCCTGCCAAACGCGGTCTAAGGACTCAGCCAACTGCCTGGCCAGCTGAGTGACGTAAAGGGGCCGAGGTGGTGACTATGCTGGGATGGGTAGCCCTAGCCTATGGTCACAGCTGAAGCTCTAACACCTTTCCCGATTCGCGTATACGAAGTTTTCCGTATCTTCGCCCATGGAGGCCCCAGGGCGATAGGGCTGATGCCAAGAGGGCTGGGTCAAAAAACCAAAAGGGGGAGCAATCCCTTACAGTGGCGTAGCCAGGATTTGTGTATGGGGGGGTGTTAGGAAGCATGGCCTCCCCCCCCCCCCCCCCCGCCCCGTATTAAAGCGGGAAAATTTGGATTTTAAGGTGTAAAATACTGCTATTTTATCCTTTTTCGGTACTTAAACTTAAATATTGTAATGGTAAAAATTTTATTAATTTTAATATGAAATTTGTTTGAGTGATGAATTAGAAATTAATTAAAGATATTTGGTGCTAAGGGGGAGGGGGGTTTGAACCCCTAAATCCCCCCCCCCTGGCTGCGCCCCAAATCCCTTATGAAGTACTTCTGCCAAAAGTGGTACGCCGAGAGCTGTCGGCGCGGAGTTCAGGCCCCGCGGCTCGGTTCGCAGAACAAGTCCGCCTGGCGAAGCTGCTGATGGCCGCCGGCCTGCGCGCGCAGGCCCGCTCTCCCCTCGCGGCGGCCGGCAGACTGCCAGCGCTCCTGGCGGCGGACTACCGCAAGCTGGGCGTCCTCCTGGACCTGGACTGCCCGCGCGCGGCCGAGCTCCTGCGCGAGGTGCATTTTTTTTTTCCTAACCTAACTAAAACCTTTGAATATATATACTGTATAGAAGTCGCCAGCCCAGGTTAAAATTTCTAATACGGTTTTGAGGTAGTTGGTTAATTCACCGCCGCAATCGCCACCATCTCTAGGGCATCGACTTGTGGTGGTCCCTAGCGGACAAGTGTCTAACTCTTCAAACACCCCTTCCCCCTTCTCTAGAACGACGTTGAGCTGCAGTGAATGATAGATGAAGGGTGCGGGGAATGACAACGGGCGACAGCGCTGCGCTCTAACGTGTAAATAACAACTAAGACGATACAAGGCGTTACGGCAGCGCACTGCAGCGGTGAAGTTCCCAAGCTGCTCATCATACGATTCTGAAAAACGTAGAGTAAATCTTATCCACTCACGACTTCTATACAGTATATATATTCAAAGCTAAAACTAAGTGTATTTTGGAGGGGTCCGGGTTAGGGAGGGACCTAGGTGAGTCTCAGGCCGAAGCCTATACGCCTAGTCATGCTGGGATTAGCCATGCAGGGAGAGGGTCGCATGCATCATGTGCTAGGAGGGGGATTGGCCAGCCATGGCAGCGATTGGCGCCATGACTAACTCCCCTCACTCTTAAATCTAGACTATAACTAGAGATAGGTTGGGCCCAGGTAAAACCCTGCATAGACACAGGGAAAACCCTGGGCACATTCATGCGGGATTCAAATTGGCATGCATTACGTGTAGGAATTTACAGGAGACAGAGGATGGTCTGGATGAAGTGTTGGACAGAGTAGAAAAGAGTCTACCATGCGGGGGTTGGGCACTTGGACTCGTGGACCGCTTTGCAATTGTCCAGTACTGGATTTAGTGACCAGGGACGCAAGCGCCCCTGGTGGTGAGTGGTTGCACTGACCACTCACTCCGCCGCCAGTCAGAACTGCGCGCGGGGAAGGGGGGGGGGGGGGAACCGCACAGCCACGACCAAGACCCGAACAGTTCCGAGCTTCACCGAAGTTAAATGTTAGGTTATGTTCGGCCAGTGCCGCACAGATACTAGGATTAAAAAAAGAGGGTGTGGCTGTGTAATGGATTCGGTCGTGTGTTGTACGTGAATACGTGTAGGTACGTAACAGGTAATATTTTTTAAACAAAATATAATATACGCTATTTAATGTATGTTATAATCAAGTTTGAACACTAGGAAGTCCTTCGGGTTTCCATGTCTTTATTTAAACACCATATCTATTCACTGTAACTATTTTAAACTAATGTTTTATGTATGCAATCGATAGATTTGGACGAGAGCTCACGATTGAAACTCAAACGAACGTCGTAGCTTCTCCGAGTCAAAAGTTATACTAAATGGAAATCTCTAGTCGCAGCAAAATGACCTCAAAATGGCGGCGATTCCCATTCCACCGCGCGTGATGCGTCACAGTTCTCACTTAGCGTAACGAATTCTTTGATCCTTTAGCTATCTAATGGTGTAATTAAATTTTGGATGGAGATGATATACATGTAGCTGCAACACCAAACTGTATCCTCCGATTTTGTTATTCGTATTTTATTTTTAATTGCCTCCCACTATGGAAGCAATTTTAAAGGCGTACTCAGAAAAAAAATAACAGTAACAGTAACAGTAGGTCGTGAGCTCATGAAAAGACCGCCATGTTCTGGAACTTACTGATTCACAATGGACCATATGACGGCCGTGTGCATGTGAGACAGGTCGTCCTTCTTAAGGCACGTCTACAACAGTCCAAAACCCGTAGGCTGTCCTAGTCCATAACCTAACGTGAACGACAGCACATTGTTGCGCGGGAAACTTCTCAGTCTACAATTGTGATGTCCGAATCTCCAGAATTCCAAAGTAGCCAAAAATAACGCTTTTTTTTTTTTTTTTTTTTTTTTTTTTTAAGTGTTTTCATGCATGTTTTTCGAACGGGCACTGGATACTCAAATATCGCGAGTGTTCTGTTGTTGTTCTGTGATATCAAAGGACATAGATTGGGAAAAAAAATGTTCAAGTTGTATCAATGTATTCGGACCATCGCCCACGCCACGCATGACGTCAGAGGATCACGTGGACCAATCAGCCATCAGTGTCCGTCGCGTCGGACACAGTTTAGGACATGGCAACTGTAGACGGAACTTTAAAGATAAATTAATATATTTTACTTATATTACGGACACCATGGTGAAACAGCCGATGAGAGTAGAGTGGGAGGCCACTTTGGCGGGACTAGAGAACTGTTTATATTCATCAGTCACATTGTGGCAAGAAATTGTCGAGATATTACAATGCTCAGGTTCAATTCCTGCTTTAAAAATTAATTAATGCTATTATTTATGAGTCACTGGCAAAAAATTGTTGATAAAAATGTGTATTGTGTACAATGGCTAAATAAGTATTTTATATAACATTTATTTTTTTTGTTTTAAAACTCTGCTCACGAATTGCTCGTCACATGTAAAGGGATAATCATTGGGTAGTTAATACAGTTATTTCCTAACACTGCCAACAGATTTAGGATACATCGCGAAATTTCATTGGCTCAAATTAACAGTAAGATTTAAATTGTGAACCTATTTCGCAAAGGTCGTGTGCATGGCCTGCTATGCACTCGCTTACGTTTTTTAATTGTTATCGCAGTCTTAACCATCAGACAGGAACCAGTTTTTTCCCCAATATTTTTTTTCTGATCTTCAAATATGACGGACGTTTGTTTATATTTGTATCAGCTGTTCTCGCCTGCTTTTATTAATGACTGTAGTTAAGCTTTTCTGAAGATAATTAGATCGAATTATTTTTGTTTATATATATAAAAAATACGAAACGAGTCTTCATAATACAAATGTAATGATATAAGTTGACACGTGTAGTAGTAGTTGGTACGTGTAGTAAACACTGATATCACTTCCCCTTTGGCTTCACTCCACTCGTCTAGAATCGGACCTAATGCTCCATTGGATATTTTCCCAATCTCTGGTGTCATAAATAATAGTTCATTATATTTTTTTTTCCGGGAGGGTATGTTGGGTTATCGTAACTAAAATGAAAGGTTGGTAAGGTTAGGTAAGCGCTATTTGAAATACTCTATGACCGTTAAACATATAAACACCAATATGGTGTTTATACTAGCGATCGACAAACTTCGGAGAACTTCGGAACTGTTCGGGTGTGGCTCTCATCCATGTGAACTGTAGGCTTCCCCAGGAGGTAGGAATGGCAAAAATCCTAAATCTGTGGCAAAAATGTTCCACATATAGGTTTATTGGTATTTCGATACATCGTATAAATGATATCGATGCTGACAAAATATCGGCTCGAAAATATAGATTTTTTCGATACATCGGTTAATTTGAAATATCAACACTTTTTCCCATATTTTTCTTGCTATAAAATTATTATTTAAGTACATGTAATATTGAGTTCTTGATACAGAAAATCTTCAATAATGAAATTATGTAAAACAAGTTTGGCTCTTACTATCAAAGGTATACTGCTGAGTAATTTTTCAATATTTTTTATTCACTTATCTCATTCCCTATTATGGAGTATTCATATGTAAGGGTGTATAATGGACCTGTGTCAGGTCCTGTGGAAATGTTCTTTCAAATTCAGCTTAGAATCATAATTCATTGTTATATTACAATTTTTTGTTATTTCTAGAATCTTTCGATGTAGGTACTAAATTAAAAGAGCAAGTATCATGGATACGTGATACATAATTTTTAACCTTCTTTCCTGTATAAAATGTTTTATATTTGTTAGTGTAATACTAGCATTTCGGTAGATATTTCAAAAGTTCATGACTTTTTAACGATCTTATCAACAGAGTTTATTTATGTGATTTTATGTTACGAAAGTTCCAAGTATTACATCAGAGCAGTTAATCTTGCCACGGTTAAATTGTTGGAAATACTTCAAAGTGAGTAATTTATCTTCCATTCCCAATTGTAATCCCACTGGCCGGTATCTCTAATTCAGTCAAAATTTGGGAATTGAATATTTCTTTGCTGACAGTTTAGTGTGTTTCAGTATTCCACCAAGGACTTGTTGGTTGTAACTAAGACAAGGTAGGTCTGACCAAAATCATTCACAGAAATTAATTTTGAGAGGGATAAAATGGTGGGAGGGGTTGGGGGTAGCACAAATTTGACAACTGTTTTGCTTTCAATTTCTTTCCTTTTGTTGGTGGAAATGATAGATTTTTATAGTTAGTTCTCTTCTCAGAATCTACACCCATGTTTCCAACATTCACAAACTACACAAGCTACTAAGTAATTGTGTTAGTGCATATTAAAACGGAAATTTAAAATAATAGTAACTAGATCTTACAACTTAAAAAAGAAACTATATTACTTAGTTGTTCAAATTTTTCAAACAGCTATTGTAGAGCACAACGTACAGTTATGTGTAGAAAAATAAAGTTTACTGCACGTTTGCGTGAACAAATAACCTCTCGACCATCCAACACTAACACTTGTCATATCATTCATGATACAATTCCCTAATTTTCAACACATAAAAGTATTTTAATAAAGCTAAACTACGAATATGAAGCCGAAATCAATCATTGTTGTTTCGATTGCTGTTGGCGTATTGTTGTTCTTAAAGAGCTTTAATACATTCGTAGATTCTTAACGTAAACAAATATCTGAAAAATAATATAACAAGAAATCCTGAAAGAATCCACTTAATTCTGTTATTTTGCAGATAAACTATATAAGTATGTGCTTACAGCTGTAATTGCGGAAAATTATTCAAGAAGTCCAATGCCACGTGAACCTCTGTTCATGCAAATGTATGCCACATTAGAAATGGACATTTTCTTAAAGTTTTTAACTGACCCTAAACAAAAGTGTCACGTAACCCAATTCATCGATCATTTCAAAACATCGTCTGTTCATTTATCCCGTCAAATTTCTATAATTGACATTCACACAAGGCGTAATCTGCTCGGGCAAATCTCTTTTATGCGGGCAACGATAGCTATTAAAACATTGTTTTGCCCACCAAACTGTCAAACTGCGTCTTCAACACGTCTGCCGGCGATGGTTCAGTTTGAATATCAAAGATAGCCTCCCACCAGCAGTCTATGTATATCCAGGTCGTTGGTACATGATGGAGCCCCTCCCCGCTGGAATATCTTTGCACGAGAGTGGTTGAACGTCCAAGTCCCTGACCGTTGGATTGGTCGTAACAGTCGAGACGACAGAGCTGTTTTCCGCTGACCTAAAACGTTCACCTGGCGTAACGCCACGCGAATTTCATTTTTTTTCCCCCTTCGACGTAACTCCGGGACTTGTTAACCGAAAACGTGTGGGAAGAATCGGACTTTCACGTATTACCTACGTGTGCCGTGCAACTGAAGGTGCACATATTGAACAGGTTTTATCATGGCCTCCACATTAGATTACGGGCCCATTGACCCAGGATCGGAGAAAACTTTCACCCCCTCCCCCCCCCAAAAAAAAAACACAATTTTACAGTCACCTGCTACATTATAATTGCACGGTTTATTCTTACCTACACTCTTTTTTCAGAATGATATTTAACCTGAAAATACAGGGTAAAATATTATGGTTACTATTTTATATATGTCCAAACTAAGCTTTATTTATAAAATTATTTTACTAGTATGTATATTTATTTGACACACTGAGATAATGACCCAGGGATCCACCCAGCCCCACTCTTGTGGGGGGCCATGGGTTTGATGTATACGGTTTTGTTGTTACAAACTGCTTGAATCTGTGTGTGAATGTGCGAGTGACTTGTTTTAATGTAGTCGCACTTTTTTTTATTTTTTTTTACCTGGTTTTGATAGATACTATTTGCTGTATGTTTAAAAACTTTCCTTTTTTATGTATCTCTATGCTTAAATTTCTAATGACTTTAAAATTATTAGTTATGGTTGAATCTTTCGTAATAGTTAATATTAGAACATTAAGTTACAAATTTTAAATTTTTTTTTCGCTTATATCATGCTTAATTTTTTTAATATTCCACTATTTGATGTAATTGCAGAAAAATGGTTAAGTGTAATAAAAGGCATATCGCCTTAACCCTTTCAGTCACACTTTGTCAATTCCTAAGGCGTTATTATAATTTTTTTATTGTAACCAAATTTTTTTGTGTAGTAATAATAATCTTACACTTTAATTGTAATGTTAATGTATGATTATAATTTTAAAATAATTAAAGCGAAATAAAGGCCACTCCAGTGTTTCAGGGTCACTACGCAACCCACGTTAACCTCATAAGATTCAATGCTATTTTCATTTTGCTTATAAATTATTAACTAATATAGATTTCGAAATGATGCTTGCTTGATATGTAAGACAACGATGCTCTTATCAAAGCCCCTTACTTCAAAAACGTGCATAAATTATGGTTCAAACCTAGACAATACACTTATGCATATTAGTAAAGATTAGTACAAGACCATAATTTATGCACGTTTTTGAAGACAAGGGGCTTTGATAAGAGCATCGTTGTCTAACATATAAAGCAAGCATCATTTCGAAATCTATATTAGTTAATAAGTTATAAGCAAAATGAAAATAGCATTGAATCTTATGAGGTTAACGCGGGTTGCGTAGTGACCCTGAAACACTGGAGTGGCCTCTTAAGGTGGGTTTACGATTGAAAATTAAGAATTAAGACTTAAGACTTAGTCGTGTACTTACCATATGACTCTATGTAAACTAGTGGAATGGTTTATGATTGTCGTGTGTGAATTTTGACGGGTCGTGTGCGAACCATATGATGACTTAAGACTTAACATAAATGGTTATATTTTATATTTTTCGTTAAACTTAAGGGAAGCGACCAATCACAACAAACTGGAACCTTTCAACCGGAAGTTTATGTCTTATTATTGGACCGAGCGAGGCAGTATTTTGGGTTATAATTCGTATATTTGTCATTTGTAATCATCATCCATTTCGAAAAATAGATATCCTATTTGTCAATAACCTATTTCAAACCTGCTTCTCCGTTTCGAACAATGGCCGACCATGTTTTTTTTGTGCTGTGATTGGTTAGAATTAACGACTTCTATGTCAATCATAAACTGGAAAACGTAGTTTTGACTTGATCGTGTGCTCGATGTTAAGTTATAATTCTTAAGGAAATCAATCGTAAACCCAGCTTTAAAGGTACTCCACGTATCGATGCGATTTAAATAGTCCACTCCAGTGGACGAATGGACTGAAAGGGTTTTAACTTCGCCGCCAATAAAGACGATAAATAAATGAGCTGGGACGTATGTTTCGTTGGCAACGGGGGGCTGAAGGCGAGGAGCCGGTGTGTGGCAGGCCTCCGCCGCACGGCTGTTCAGCAGGCTGCACTGGTGGCTGGTGGTCGCCGGGGAAGGGGCCTCGCGCCTCGGGGGGGTGCTACCCCCGCTGGACAGCCACGTGACCCGCGCCTGGCCCGGGGCTGGCGGCGCCTGGCGCCTGGCAGAGGAGTTCCCCCGGCCCGGTGGGCGGTCCCCCGAAGACAGAGCCTGGCTGCCCGGGCGGCAGCTGCCGTCGCCCGAGCCTAGAGACGACCTGGGGGGAGCCGTGCTCCGCACCGGCATCGTGGTCAGTCCCCCCTCTTCCTCCCCTATTCCCCTCGTCAACCCGCAATGTGCAATGGACCTGGTACTCTATGACCGTTAAACACATACCATTTAGAATTTTAAATTGTTGATGTTTCAAATTACCAGATGTATCGAAAAAATCTAAAATCTATATATTCGCGGTAGCCTACAACTCGCGTAGTTTCGGTTCCCTACCACGTTCGTGCAACTACGGACTTCTCTCAAAAATTGAAATTAAAAAAAAATCGAAGGGTTGGGTTAGGTTAGGTCAGTCACAACATGCTTGTTTTCATTGGAAACTTCTGATTTAGCGGCTGAAGTGGCGTTAGTACCAAAACGCGAAACTTCGGAAATCTTCGGAAATTCTTTCAGGGAACCGAAACTACGTGAGTTGTAGGCTTCCCATATATTTGAAACGATATTTTGTCAGCATCGATATCATTTATACGATGTATCAAAATACCAATAAACCGATATGTGGAACATTTTTGCCACATAGGCCTATTTAGGATTTTTGCCATTCCTACCTCCTGGGGAAGCCTACAGTTCACATGGATGAGAGCCACACCCGAACAGTTCCGAAGTTCTCCGAAGTTTGTCGATCGTTAGTATGAACACCATAATATTGGTGTTTATATGTTTAACGGTCATAGAGTACCAGTCATAGAGTACGGCACGAAAAAACTCCAATTGCCGAGACTGAGACCTAGTAATTTGAAGTAGTTCCGAGCCCACCCGCTAGAGTGCAGCTTTCATAATATATTACAAAAAATAGCTTCACTTATTGTGAGATGTAATGCATGAGGTATTATCAGGCAAACAAGCCAGTGAAACTTAATTCACTAAAATTTGTTAACCACATTATTGTGTGGTGTAGCATACTAGAAAATTTTAATCTCCTACTAATTTATATAGTACATGATTTTTTTAAATTACAAAACAGCATTAAGTATTTCTAGCACTGTTTAAATCTCTGTTATCAAGTAGTTAAATTAATATTGCAAACCTAAAAGATTTGAATTAACCCGTCCGTGCGGTTTTTTTTGCTAGTAGTTATGGGCCCACCCAACAGTAATCGTGCAAAACGCGGTTTTAATTTCCACTGTATCTATATCTCCCTCCTTGTTATGTGCGCGGCAAACGAAGCCCGCCCGGCGGGAAACGACGAAAATCGCCCCCCAAACAACCAAAAACAACGTAGACAGCAATGTCCTACTCCGCCCCCCATCCACACCCCCCCCCCCCCCCCCCCCCCGCATGGTACACTCATTTATACTCTGTCCAACTCTCCTTCCAGAACCATCTTTCTGTTTCCCCTTAACCAACCTGCTTGCATAATGCATGATTTTTGCACCCCGCGTGTAAGTTCCCAGTGTTTTCCCTGTGTCCATGCAGGATTTTCCTGGGCTCAACTTATTATCTAGTTTATAGTCAGTGAGGGGAGTTAATTATGGCGCCAATCGCTGCCACGGCTGGCCAAATCCCCCTCCTAGCACATGATGCATGCGACCCTTTCCCTGTGTGGCTAACGGGAAGCCTAAGATGCACATAAAGTTCTGCCATTCCCAATTACACCCGAACAATTCACCTTCGGCCAACCTCGGGTTTATTGATATATATTTATATTTCGCTGTTTATTTTAATGTAACTATATTAACCTAACTAACCATCCATAGTGTTTTAAGTGTTTTAATGAAGCAAACCTAACCGACCACTTTTAATATTTGAATTCATTTTTCCTGCGCAAAAATAAAACAAATCCCGAAGTTGGCCGAAGGTGAATTGTTCGGGTGTAATAGGGGATGGCAGAACTTGATGTGCATCTTAGGTCTCCCGTGGCTAACACCCTGCGTGATTAGAGCTCATAGGCTTCGGCCTGAGACGCACTTAAGTCTCCCTCCCTAACCCTGACCCCTCCCAAACACACTTAGTTTTCAGTTAGGTCAGGAAAAAAAGAAATCCAAGCCCCGGGCCACAGCGGCACGGAGACGTAACTACCGCACCTGATGCTTCCACAAGCGCGCGGAACCCACACTAAGGGCCGGTTTCACAAAGTCTGGTTATCGTCCGGTTATCTTCTGATTAAAATTTAAGTGCTGGTTAGCAGAATTACCTGTTTCTCAATATAGGGTTAACAGTAATCGGCCGATTAACTGATGGTAACCATTGGTTAAGTTAAACACAAGAAGAGGTTCTGATTAGTTGGCTACTGCTGATAGTTTTGAGGTTATGTATATTTTTGAAGCTGTTCGAAACCACATAGTGTGCAAAACAGAGATAATTGATTGAAGTGCCGCAGTGATGATGGCGAATGAATTGAACATTTTGTTTGAAGATGATGATGAAGAAATTGTTGATTATTTAAATAGACCACGAATATTTCGAGTAAGGCCAAATCACTTTCAAATGAATGACAGTGAATTTGCAATGAGGTTTCGGCTTAGCAAAAATACGGTCCTAGCACTGTTGCTTTGTGCCATATTTTTTGTATATTAAGCGCCCCATGCTTTTTTCTCATTTATACTAGTATTGCTTATATACTATTGTCATAAATTAAATTTTAAAATTATTTTTTACTTTTTAGTTTGATAATCTTTAAAAGCATGTTTCTTTAGTTTTTTAAACTATATTTATTTTTAACTTTTTAGTTTGATATTCTTTAAAAGCATGTTTTTTTAGTTTTTTAAACTATGTTTATTTTTAACTTTTTAGTTTGATATTCTTTAAAAGCATGTTTTTTTTTAGTTTTTTAAACTATATTTATGTATAATTATCATAGGGAAATGAGTTACCGACACTACCTATTACCATCTGAGATAACTATTTGGAGTTGCAACGTCACAAAGAAATGGTAAAGTCTCTCCGAATCATTTACAGTTAGATGTATGGATATAATCTTAGAATTTACCGGAAAAAAAAAATTTTTTTTCGGCGTGGCGGGGAATAGAACCCACGATCGTTGAATCCGAAAGCTGACGTCACAGAAGTCGCGCGCCTTAGACCACTTTTTTTTTTTTTTAGACCACTCGGCTAACGAACGTAATGAAATTTGAGGGACATTTACTTTAATGTCCTGTTTAAATTAATCGTTCGATTAGATAACCGAAACTTTAAACAGACTTTGTGAAACCGGCCCTAAGTATGTTCCGGAAAGAAAAGGAAAAAAAAAAAAAAAGGAATTTCATGCATGCAAACGTAACCGTAGCCACGTGAGTTGTGAAGAGTGACTACACATTATTCCGACCTTCAGGCCGGCATTCTCACATTTCCCTCCCACATTATGCGCCCTATGAAGGTAGGGTGGTAGAAACTTCCAGTTGGTTTTATAAATACATTCCAGAGCTTATTATTTAAAACAGGACTGTTAGGGATCGCTCCCTGTTGTTTTATCGGGAGGGTGTTAGAGCTTCGGCAATGACCAGCGGCTGGGGCCACCAACCCAGCATAGTCACCGCCTCAACCCCTCTACCGCACTCAGCTGACCAGACAGTTGGCTGTGTCCTAAGCCCTAAGACTTTATCAGCACTGCTGGCGCCTTTCCCAATCTCTGACTACAGACTGTTTCCAAAGGGGTGTTCCGTGAAAGTGCCAGGGCGTCAGCACGTGGGTTCGAGTCCCTCCCGCGATCCCCGCCAGAGGAACACCTTAGAAGTAAACCCAGTGTCATCTTTTTTTTTTCCACAAGACATCCACACATGAACAAGAGGTGGCGGGCGGCATTCCGTGGCCTGGGACTCTTCGCGGGTCCTTGGTTCGATGCTCGGGTCTGGCACACGGACCACGAGGCCCGCAGTGCTTGTGGTGACAGAACAGTCTGCGGCACACTGTGTCACGGTGTTGTCTGATTAGGCAAACAGTCTGAGCAGCAGGGCGAGTGAGGGCGAGTGAGGGCGCATGAGGGCGAGTGAGGCCCAGTGTGGGCGAGTGAGAGCGAGTGTGGGCGAATGAGAGGGAGTGAGGGCGAGTGTGGGCGAGTGAGGGCGAGTGTGGGTGAGTGAGAGCGAGTGAGGGCGATTGAGGGCCAGTGTGGGCGAGTGAGGGCGAGTGAGGGCGAGTGTGGGCGAGTGAGGGCGACTGAGGGCGTGTGGGCGAGTGAGGGCGACTGAGGGCGAGTGAGGGCGAGTGAGGGCCAGTGTTGGCTAGTGAGGGCGAGTGAGGGCCAGTGTAAGCGAGTGAGGGCGAGTGAGGGCGAGTGAGGTAGAGTGTGGGCGAGTGAGGGCGAGTGAGGGCGAGTGAGGGCGAGTGAGGGCGAGTGAGGGCCAGTGTGGGCGAGTGAGGTCCAGTGTGAGCGAGTGAGGACGAGTGAGGTCCAGTGTGAGCGAGTGAGAGCCAGTGAGGGCGAGTGAGGGCCAGTGAGGGCCAGTGTGGGCGAGTGAGGGCGGGTGAGGGCGAGTGAGAGCAAGTGAGGGCGATTGAGGGCCAGTGTGGGCGAGTGAGGGCGAGTGAGGGCGAGTGAGGGCGAGTGAGGGCGAGTGTGAGCGAGTGAGGGCGAGTGAGGGCGAGTGAGGGCGAGTGAGGGCGAGTGAGAGCGAGTGAGAGCAAGTGAGGGCCAGTGAGGGCGAGTGAGGGCGAGTGAGGGCGAGTGAGCGTGTCTCTGCGCGCAGGTGGTGGAGGACTCGTGGGACCACCACGCCGACCTGAGTCGCAAGCACCTCGACACGTGGAACAAGTTCAGCCACGCCCTGGCCGTGCACGTGGCCGACATGCTCAACTACAGGTCAGAGGACAACCCCCCCCCCCTCACCACCGAGCAGGGAACCCATCTTTGGGATTCTTTGCTGGGCGGTGGGGCTACAATATTAGTTAGCTACGTGGTGGGCAGGGACGTCGGAACGTTTACAGGAGTGGGGGGGGGGGGGCGAAAAGATGTATCACACTTACCTCAGTCCTAGAGCGGGGGGTCCGGGGGCCCACCCCCGGAAAAATTCGGAATTTTAGATTCAAAATTGTGCTATTTAATGAGTTTCCGAACCAAAATATTAAATATACCATTCCAAGAAATTGATGACGTAGTATGTATTAAATACTACTCTGACAGCAGATGTAGTACAATTTAAATAAAATACCATCTAGGAATTTGCAATCATTTTACAGTATATTGATAATCATAAATTTGATTTTCTAATCAATGTGATCACCAATGCAACTTTTGTAACTACTGGTTGAGAAAAATTCTACTAGGACAAAACATTTATTCTGGGAAAAGGAGGGGGGCGAAATGCTACTCTGCCCCCCCCCCCCCATGCATAACAGCACGGGGGCGACTCGCCCCTGCTGCCCCCCCTTTTCCGACGTCCCTGGTGGTGGGGAAATTGGTAGAGGAGGAGAGTGCGTCAGCGGCGACGCCACTCCAACAGCATGCGCTAGCGGTCGAATGGGAAGACGGCAAAGGGGAAGAGATATAGGTAAGTAGCGTAGCATGCTGTATGCTAGTCGTAACGGCCGAATTGCATTTACCCGACAAACCCTCTAACACTCTTTGTTCCAATACAATCAGTCCTGACAATGCTTTAATACTGACAAAATCTATAATTACTCTACATACAGTATGCGACAAAAGACTAAATTTATCAACATGAACCATTGGACCAAGGGTAAACAATATTACAAAGGAGGAGGAAGATGAGACGGCAGGGGGGAGGTAGAAATTGACGCAGCAGTGATGCTACGGAATTCTCTCTTGATGCTGCTTGTGTTTGTCTACTCCTTCATTTGAGATCATACCCTCAAGTGGTATACAATAGTCGGAGCTGGCGCAGGAGAAGGAGTGTTGTGTTTGTTAACGACAGCCTTGCTGCCAGAAATGTGCTATAAAATCTGCTCTTTGTAAAACTTCAGGCAGGTATTTGTAGATAGAATATCCTGTTTGTAAAATTTCTAAATGGTTACTTACCATAAATCATTTTCTATTTCCCCCCTCCCCCCACACAGCTTAAAGAGCCTGCCACACTGTAAAACTTTCGCTTCCAACATCATCCGATATGTTTTGTCAAATAATGTTGGGGATTATGTCGCCACTGGTGCAGCCATGTTCGTTTGATAATTTTGATGACTCGAGATTCCATAAAATATTTTGCATATATGTTGGATGATGTTGGATGGAATCAGATAATCAGAATCGTGCCTAAGGAAACAGGAAATGACATCCATTTACATCACAACGAACACTTAAAATGTTTAAGAATACCTGGATGGTTAAAGGGTTTACAAAACATTAATTTTAAATGTAACTAGTAGTAATCTGAAATAAATAAAAACTTCAAAAAATGCAAAAAAAAATCATAACAAGTCTAGAAATGCCAACCAGTGCTGTGATGCATTATTTAAATTCAAATCAAGATTAAAATTGAAAAGTTTTAGATAGTTCAGACCATGTTTTAAAACACATTTGAGGTAATCTGTCTAACTTTTACTCGATGGAGAAAATTTTAAGATATTTTCCTTCCAATGTCAATTATAGTTGGAGACAAAAATTTGACAGTATGACAGGGCCTTATGACAGATAGGCCATCACTTTGAGAGATTTGTTTTTAAAATTGCACAACATAGAGTTTATTGAGAGTATCATTACAGTAGTAGTCATAAAAATTATATTTCTGTATAAAATGCCAGTGACGTCGCTAGGAAACTATTTGTAGCAGAAAGTCTATATTAACTTAATTCATTCCATTTAATTGTACAACGGTATTTGCTTAACGAAGACAAATAAAAATAAAACTTCCATATACTCTATCCCTTCCCCTTAAGCGACACACTTATAAAGCAAAAAATTTACATCATGTAAATATACTGTAACTCTCGTATTCATGTGAAGCGATTTCACCAAAATTTAAAATAAAAATTCTTCGATTAAATCTAATGGTTGTCATCCATACTGCAACAGAAAAAAAACCGTTACAGAATTCGGTCTCTAATTATTACTTTCAATCTTTAAAAGTTTTATCTGCAAACTAATTTACAAAAAGAACAAAAATATCCTAATTGGAGGGTATTCCTTCATGTTAATGACCCTGGCTACCTGGTGATGTTTTATCTATGACTTTCAACTCGAAATCTAGTTACTTTTTTAACATTATTATGACTGAACTAAATTTCATCTACTTTTCGAAGACAACAACACTAGTGCTGGAGAAAAAAAAATTGTTTCTGTAGGTTTGTGTTCGAGTTCTTTTGAGTTGTTTTCTAACGTCAATTCAATTCAGGAAATACAAATCTTCCAAATGTTTACTGGTGTTCCCCTTGCAGAAGGGACTCAAAAGAGGTACCTACTAGGCCAGGTTACGTCCACGAAAGAACGCGCTCTCTGAAACCAAGTGTTAAGGTGGGTTTACGATTGAAAATTAAGAATTAAGACTTAAGACCAAGTCGTGTACTTACCATATGACTCTATGTAAACTAGTGGAATGGTTTATGATTGTCGTGTGTGAATTTTGACGGGTCATGTGCGAACCATATGATGACTTAAGACTTAACAGAAATGGTTATATTTTATATTTTTCGTTAAGACTTCAGGGAAGCGACCAATCACAACAAACCGGAACCTTTCAAACGGAAGTTTATGTCTTATTATTGGACCGAGCGAGGCAGTATTTTTGGTTAGAATTTTATATTTGTAATTATGAATTTAATTTAGACATGAATGAACGTTCTTATACAACAGGAAAATAGATATCCCATTTGTCAATAACCTATTTTCAAACCTGCTTCTCCATTTCGAACAATGGCCGACCATGTGTTTTGTGCTGTGATCAGTGGCGTAGCCAGGATTTGTGTATGGGGGGTGTTAAGGAGCATGTCGCCCCCCCCCCCCCCCCGTATTAAAGCGGTGGGTCCAGGGGTTCTCCCCCGGGAAAATTTAGATTTTAAGGTGTAAAATAGTGCTATTTTAGCAGTTTTTCGGTACTTAAATTTAAATATTGTAATGGTAAAATTTTTATTAATTTTAATATGAAATTTGTTTGAGTGATGAATAAGAAATTAATTAAAGATTTGGTGCTAAGGGGGGGGGGGGGGTTTCAACCCCTAAACCCCCCTTCCCCCCCTGGCTACGCCCCTGGCTGTGATTGGTTGGAACTAACGACTTATATGTCAATCATAAACTGGAAAAAATGTTGTTTTGACTTAATCGTGTGCTCGATTGTTAAGTTATAACTCTTAAAGGAAATCGATCGTAAACCCAAGTGTTATACGTAGAGACATGCAAAATTCGCGGATTCATTTCGCGATAGGCTAGCATCAAAACAACTATACCTTCGTACCACTTCTACGATTGGCCCACATTTTATCCGCGGGAACTGTGAGCCAATGGGAAACACTAAACCAAGAAAGTGGACGAATTACGGACAGCCTAGTTTGAGACGTCTCACGCGTCAGTAGCCAATGAACAGGCGTCATTTCCGCGAGTATTTAAAGGACTGTGGAGTCTATCCTAGAGGTCAATGAATCCGCGAATTTTGCAGGTCTCTAGTTATACGGTGTTTTTTTTTTTTTTTTTTTTTTTTTTTTTCCCAGCATGGACGAGAGGTTCGTGGACTCGTGGGGCTACAAGGGCGCGGACGGCAAATTCACGGGGTTGGTGGGACTGCTGCAGAGGGGGCAGGTGGACGTGGGCGGAGTCGTGTCCGTCATGACGACCGAGCGCCTCGACGTCATCGACTTCACCACGGACACGACGGCCTTCCGGTGAGCGCCACGCGTTTCCGTTCCCCGAGAGAGATCCGGTTTTGGCGGGGTGTGTACTCGTCATAGTCCCAGGCTCCCCCACATCATTCTGTGGGCCCCGTTGCTAGAAGCTTTGAATATATATACTGTATAGAAGTCGCCAGCCCAGGTTAAAATTTCTAATACGGTTTTGAGGTAGTTGGTTAATTCACCGCCGCAATCGCCACCATCTCTAGGGCATCGACTTGTGGTGGTCCCTAGCGGACAAGTGTCCAACTCTTCAAACACCCCTTCCCCCTCCCGTTGAACGACGTTGAGCTGCAGTGAATGATGGATGAGGGGTGCGGGGTATGACAGCAGGCGACAGCGCTGCGCTCTAACGTGTAAATAACAACTAAGACGATACAGGGCGTTACGGCAGCGCACTGCAGCGGTGAAGTTCCCAAGCTGCTCATCATTCGCTTCTGAAAAACGTAGAGTAAATCCTATCCACTCGCAACTTCTATACAGTATATATATTCAAAGCTAGAAGTCATGATGCGCCCCGCTCCACCCCCCCCCCCCCCCCCATTTTTTTCTAACAGAGATAAAAAAATGTTTTTTTTTTCCTTTATGTACATTTTTTTAGTTATTTTTTTTAACCTTTTCGCAATTATTTTTAAAACACATTAAAACCAGTTTTAAGTCAGTGTTTCGATTGTCAACGTAAATTTATTTTGAATAATGGCAAATAAATGAGTGTAAGTGTCCTGCACTGTCAACAATGGTGTCACGTCAATATTGGTGGTGGTTTTGTTACTCACAGTTGTGGATTCAGACACGTTCTGTGCGCACAGCATATTCCGAATAATATTTCATCGGTAACTAAATTTAGGCCTTACTGTTTAATTGTTTTCTATGATTTATTTCAAATGTCTAATTTTTTGTTTTAAGTTTTTTTTTTCTTTCCTTCGCAGGCCCCCTAGACCCATGGGCCCCGTTGCAACGGTAGCACCGGCCATGTGGGGCAGGGGCGCAACAACATAATTTCCAAAGGGGGGGAAATATATCTTTTTATAAAGAATCATCGATCCCCCTTATTGAAGCGGGGGGTCCGGGGGTTCTCCTCCGGGAAAATTTATATTTCAACGAGGGAAAATGGTGCTATTTAAGCAGTTTTATTATCTTAAAAATTGATTAAACAGCACTTTCTTTGCCCCCGTTTGCCCCCATTTCAAGGTTTATGAAGGGGGGGGGGGCAAAATACCCTTGCCCCCCTCCCTTGTTGTTGCGCCCCTGTTTGGCGGGGTGTATGCTCGTCATAGTCTAGTCACTTTAGCATAAAAAAAAAGAGGTCAACATTCGGAATGAGAGATAACAAGCTGAATTTTCGTATAAACCTTCATTTTGGCGTTCTAAAAGTTGTCTCAAAATAATCATGAAATCTCGCGTCTGCGTCCGTAAGTTATTCAAGGTCAAAGGTAAACACAAAAAACAACAGTTTTTCGCGATTATCTAGGTTTCTATTGCTCCAGTGATGTTAACATATATTTATAAAAATTGTAAAGCATAAAACTTGCGGCCAATTTTATTTGATTTTTTTTTTTTTTCATGCGCTCAACGTTTTTTTGCGATAGAGGGCGGTGAGCGCGCAGCGCTCGGCCATACGTACTGTAATGCAAGGTCAATCGTGAATATCTGTGGATACTACCTTGAATTATTGAATTATTGGTATTATTTATCAGTTAATACATTGTAGTTAATAACATTTTACATATTTTTAATATATTCATTTAATAATACTTAACTACTTTGTGTAATTGAAAACTCATTAAATGAGATACTTATTGTATATCTTAATTTATTGAAAGTAGATTTTAGAGAGGGGCGTGATCAAGATCTCGGAGGTAAGCTGTGTGATGGTGATGACGATGATAATGATGAAGCTGATCATAAACATTTTAATTTGACTGCCATCTCAGGTCTGAGATCGACAGTGGGCTTAGTGCTTTTTACTGGATGAATTTGTGTTGGAAATTGTCCGGGGTTGCTAGGCTAGCCCTGGGTGTAACCAATTCCTCCTACCGTGAGACGTCAGCCCTAGCGGGTTTCACTAGGCTTGTAGACTTTGTAATCTAACACATTAAAAGTCTTCTGCTACACTTCGGCGCAATTTCAAAATTAATAAAAATTTAATTAATACAATTAGGAGTCATCAGTTCGAATCCGAGGAGGTCGTCTGATTAAAAATGATGACAGATCCTTCCTCCACCAGCACACTGACCTTCCACCACTAATGCCAAGGCAGCTATTACGCCAGCCAGTATGACATCATGGCAGCCATCTTGGGTCCGCCATCTTGTTGTCATTTGGTGGAGGTAACCAACATATTTGCGTCTGCTAGAGGGCACTGTCACCATATTAGCTTAATTTTTGCCGGACAGAGTGCAGTAGTTTTTTTTATTACTGTGGTGTCCGCCATCTTGTCAGCCGTATTGGCCGCCATTTTGAAATTCTGTACATTTTAAACTATAAATTTGGGAAAAATTCCCAAAATCATTTTAAAAAAAATCGCTTGTTAGAATAATTATTGTTTCGATCGATATACGTCATTTGTTCGATCCTTGCTTCATGAAAGAAAATATAATTTAATTAAAAATTACCTAAAATGAAAGGTTCAATAAACAAAACAACTAAATTACAAATATCAAAACTATTTGCCGATATTATACACATACAAAAATAAGGCAAATTACAAACATTTCTCGATGCATACAGTCTTCTTGGAAACGAAGCAAGTCCTTTGCATGCCTTGACAAGTGTTTTCAGGGCATCTCCACACGACAGTCGATGAACCAGCCACGTCCAGTCGGTTGGTCAGTCAAGTTGGTGGCAAGGTACTCCCAGTCGGTGGCCAGACACGTCTGTTCAGTGGCCAGGAACGCATGTCCAGTAGGTGGCCGGCCATGTCCAGTAGGTGGCCGGCCATGTCCAGTTGGTGGCCGGCCATGTCCAGTTGGTGGCCGGCCATGTCCAGTTGGTGGCCGGCCATGTCCAGTTGGTGGCCGGCCATGTCCAGTTGGTGGCCGGGCATGTCCAGTTGGTGGCCGGCCATGTCCAGTTGGTGGCCGGCCATGTCCAGTTGGTGGCCGGCCATGTCCAGTAGGTGGCCGGCCATGTCCAGTAGGTGGCCGGCCATGTCCACTTGGTGGCCGGCCATGTCCAGTAGGTGGCCGGCCATGTCCAGTTGGTGGCCGGCCATGTCCAGTAGGTGGCCGGCCATGTCCAGTTGGTGGCCGGCCATGTCCAGTTGGTGGCCGGCCATGTCCAGTTGGTGGCCGGCCATGTCCAGTTGGTGGCCGGCCATGTCCAGTTGGTGGCCGGCCATGTCCAGTTGGTGGCCGGCCATGTCCAGTTGGTGGCCGGCCATGTCCAGTTGGTGGCCGGCCATGTCCAGTTGGTGGCCGGCCATGTCCAGTTGGTGGCCGGCCATGTCCACTTGGTGGCCGGCCATGTCCAGTTGGTGGCCGGCCATGTCCAGTAGGTGGCCGGCCATGTCCAGTTGGTGGCCAGGCTCATCCAGTAGGTGGTCAGGCACATCAAGTCAGTAGCCAACACGTATTCTTCGTCGATACTCGGCAAACATTTTAAACAGTTCATGAACAAATCGTGCACATAGGCCAAGCGTCTCCGAACTAAGAGATAATTCTCGTCGATACTCGAACAACAATCTTAACAGGCCATGTTCAATGTTAGGCGTTTAGACCAGGCCTCTCCAAACCACGAGGTCAATATTACCTGACTACAGACTTATCGATGTACAGTGAAAAAAAAAAAGGTAGCACATTTAAATCAGAAGCACAATCAACGAAAAAGAAAGAAAAATTGGAAGCACAATCAACGATAAGGAAGCACAAATGGAAGAACAATATAAAAGGAAGCACAGTTGGAAGCACAATCAACGAAAAAAAAGCACTATCAGCAAAAAGGAAGCACAGCCAACGAAAAGGAAGCACAATCAAAGTAAAGGAAGCAAGTCCGAATATGTTTTTTTTATATACCGTACCTTATTTAATTCTCGGTCTGGTAAATGTCTCGCTGTCCGTGCGGTCAAAGGTGTATGTTTTCCAACACAGATGTCCGAACAGTCATGTTTCGAATCATCGCATATTCAATGTATTTTGTTCAAATAATTAAATTTAATATGTCGATAAGGAAAAAATTTCATTGGAAGGTAATGGAACATCGACCTTACAATCCTGAGACCGAGCGATGCTGGTGCTCTCTAGAAACAAAAAGTAGATTTAAAAATTTCGGTATCCAAGATGGCAGCTTCCAGCTAAACAGAAAAAAAAGATGGCGGCCTCCAACAGACGACAACTATTTGGTGGTTATGACATTAGAATCGAAAAATGTGAATGTGACATCAGACACAAGATGGCGGCCATGACATTAGGATTCAATTTGGCGGCCATTACGAAAGTTGCAACTTTCTAAAATCCAAGATGGTCGCCGTAACGATGTTGATGGTCAAAACGAAAATTGCAATGTTCGGGGAGTGGGACATTTTATTTCAAGATGGCAGGATTCAAGATGTCGGAATATTAGATGGCGGATCCAAGATGGCTTTGGGGTCAAGTGCAAAGGTCAAGGCCAAGGTCAATGAAATTCAATATGGCCGCAGTGATGTCACAATCTAAGATGGCGGACACACAGTCACAATCTTCACCCTGAACCCTGCCACAGGAGCCTCTATGATATACTACTTACATTGTGTTTTGCAATCCACTCGTGTTGCAGGGCTCGCTTCTTCTTCAGGCAGCCGTCCCTGTCCTCGGTGGCCAACATATACGTGATGCCGTTCAGCATTGAGGTGTGGGCCACGCACTTCTTCGTCGTAGTCGCACTCACCGCAGTCATGTTCATGATGCAGTGGGTAAAATGGCGGCCGGCGGGCACAGAGCCGTACTCCCGGGACTGGAGCGAGATCTTCCTCAGCTCGCTGGGAACCACGTGTCAGCAAGGTGCTGTAGGGACTGCATGGTCCTCTGGGGGAGAGTCGAGAAACTGGAGGCCCCGTCCAAAACTGCGGTGTCCCAGACTGTGTCCGACGGGGTTGCTGTCATAACTTATAAACACACAACTTAGAAACTCACAAATTAGAAGTATACAACTTAGAAACACACTTATAGAATGTTCTAAGTTATGCCTGTTCTATTTTGTAGTTTTCTCAGTTATGATAGTTCTTAGTCGTGTGTTTCTAAGTTATTTGTTTCGGCGTTGTGTGTTTACAAGATGTGACAGTTCCCAGTCGTGTGTTTCTAAGTTATGATGTTTCTAATTTATTTGAATCGGTGTTGTGTATTTATAAGTTGTGACAGTTCTAAGTTGCGTGTTTATAAGTTAATGTTTGGATCCCTGTCCGACGGGCACTGATCGCTGATTGGTCCATGTGACATTCTGATGTCATGGGTGCTTGTGATGATGGTACGAATCTCCCTGGCCCGAATACATTGGTCAACTTTAACACTTTGTCCCAATCTGTGTCCTTTGGTAGCGTAGATGAACACTCGCCAGTGATGAGCGAAATTATATACACTATTGTGATAACACATGATGGTTTTACAGGTTGGCAGAAAACCCCTCAAGACATTCCTGCCAGGATACTGTTCATCTGCTTGAACATTCTCTCCATATTCTTCTTCACGTCCTACTCGGCTATTGTGGTGTCTCTGCTACAGACGCCCAGTTCCTCTATAAACAACTTGGAGGAGCTTATCAATAGTCCTATGAAGATTGCCATGCATGACATCATCTACAACCACAATATCGACAACTATATGAACGTGAGTAATGATTCCATTACTACTTCTTCTTCACGTCCTACTCAGGTATGGTGGTGCCTCGGCTACATTCGCCTTGTTCCTTTATGAACAACCTTGGATATCGCCCGCCAGTTAGGTTACGGTTGTACACCCAAAAAAGACAGCGCTTATTCGCTAACTTAACCGAAGCCTTGAACTGTTATTATATATTTTTTTAATGTGCACCCAGCTGCAGTGGCGTGCCCAGGATTTTGCTCTGGGGGAGGGGGGGGGGGGTCAGGCAGAAGGCTAGGGCCTTTCCGGGGGGCCTGGGGGGTATGGAATACCCCCCAGCTAGATGAGGGTTCCGGGGGTCCTCCCCCGGGAAAATTTTGAAAAATATGTGTTCAATATTGCTGATTTAGGCTATCTAAAAATACTGGCCGTAACTTCATAATAGTCAGTTTTATGAATTTAATATTAAAATATTTTTAGCCCTGGGGGGGGGGGGGGTCCGGTCCCGCTCGTCCCTCCCCCCCTAGGCACGCCCCTGCCCAGCTGTACTGCTGTCGGGGAACACGGCTGTCTGAACGGGTGGATGGTGTCGCAGGTGTCGGCCTCGGCCGTGGTGCGGCGGCTGTTCGCGGAGCGCGTGTCGGGGCGGCCGGCGCGGGAGACGTACCTGCCGCTGGACGAGGGCATGGAGCTGGTGCGGCGCGGCCAGTTCGCCTTCCACGTGGACGTCGGCGCCTACAAGCAGGTGAAGGACACGTGGCGCGAGGCGGAGAAGTGCGACCTGGCGGAGCTCTACATGCTGCCGCCCTGCGTCACCAGCGTCGTGCCCGTGAGGAAGGGCTCGCCCTACAAGAAGCTCATCACCGTCAAGTGAGTCGCCGACCTCGCGCCGTATTTGTAAAGGGGCCTACCTGCGCATGGCCCAGGGTCGTAACTAGACCAGTTTACACCCAGAGCAAGAAACCAAAACAGACCTTTCCCGACAACGCCTGATATCGCCACCACACGTTAATTCCACTACTCGAAATATTTTTATGTGAATACGTCTTTAAAATTACTTCCATAGTGGGAGGCAATTTAAAAAAAAAAAACGAATGATAACAAAATCGGGGGATACAGTTTTTGTATTGCATCTACATATCTATCATCTCCATACAAAATTTAATAACACCGCGGGATAGCTAAAGGATCAAAGAATTCGTTACGCTAAGTGAGGACTGTGATGCATTGCGCGCGGTGAAGGGAGAATGCCGCCATTTTGAGGTCATTTTTCTGCATTTCAAGATTTCCATTTAGTATATATAACTTTTGACTCGGAGAAGCTACGACTTTCGTTTGAGTTTCAATCGTCAGCTCTCGTCAAAATCTATCGATTGCACATATAGAACATTAGTGTAAAATTGTTACAGTAAATATATATGGTGTTAAAAATAAAAATAAAACATGATTATAACATACATAAAATAGCATATTTTATATTTTGTATAGAAAATATTACCTGTTACGTACACATCTTTACGTACAACTCACGGCCGTGTCCATGACACAGCCACGTCCCATTTTTTTTATTCAACTTAGATGGTTATTTGCAGTAATTTCATTTTATTTATCGCTACCACCTGTTTTGTTTTTCATCACTGCCTGTTCTTGTGTGCGCAGTGGGTTACTCCATCTTTTCCGAGTCCTCTGGAGATGCACCACTACCAGGAGAATGTGGTTATCACTATCAGTGATTTTCTCACTGATTAGCGCTCAACTTCCAGTACCAAACCCCTTTCCCCCCACATAAAATTACTTTTAGTGTACAGTGCCAGATATGATCTATAAAATGTGACAACCGGTTATAGTTTGATATCAGCTTATGTTCGGTTAAATTACTATAGCTTTTCGGACAATGAATAGATCTCAAATAACTCTAACTATTGAATCTTTTTTTTAAACTGTAATCAATAAAATTATGTATTCTTAATTACGGAAATAATGTGCAAATAACGATTTTTTCTTTCAAATTTTTTTTTGGAGAATTATACTCCACTGTTGGTTTTTTTTACAGCTTTTCTGTTTGTTTAACCAATCAGTCAAAAATGCCTATTAATCATTAAAAGGGGAACAAACCAAAATTAATTACTAGTTTTTATCTCTTACTGATATCAATGTTATTTTTATATTAACTTTAGGATCCACTAAAATGTAGGTAGGTAATGTGTGTCTGCATATGCAATTTTAATTTATTTTGGAAAATTTGTTTTTCCATTTAAACATGCTTTCCACTGTTACTTTTTCCCCTCTTAATGCTGGTTCAACAGCCTATATAATTGACCTTGGGGGAAGTCATCATTTCAAATAGTGGTAGCAGAGCATGGTTATTTTTATTATAATCACTGATTAAAAATGCAACTAAGCTGGCTTATTTTCAATAGTACCCGGGTATGTAGCTGAATAACTCTTAAAGGCTTATTTTGTGCTACATATTTGCTTAGCAGCAGCCATGTTTCTTTAACGAATTATATGTAAAACCAGTTTCTGCTTAGACTTTTTACCCGTATACCAACTTAGGTTTATCTAAGTGCCACACAAGTAATGCAATAGCGATCTATAGATGTTTTTAATTTGTGTAAGCTGCATGCCACATGCAGTTTTTTTCAAATCAGAGGCAATGAAGCATGATAGATATTAAAATAATATTTTAAAAAGATTCAGTAAGTAGTATTTCGCCGATGAAAATTAGTAATTTGTCATTCCTGCACCAGGATGCGCAGGGTGCGAGAGGTGGGGCTGCTGGCGAGGGAGAAGGCACGCTGGGGCACGGACAAGCAGCGCTGCCAGGACCGCGGCGCCGTCTTCGTCAGCGTCGGCCTGCAGGACTTCCGGCCGGCCCTGCTAGTGCTCGCCTACGGCATGCTCCTGTCCGCCGCCATCCTGCTGCTGGAGTGCGCGCACCACCGGTGGTCCCGCGACACCCACGCTCCACACCGGCCGCGATGTCGGGCGGAGGTCCCTCCCGTCCTCCTGATTGATACACCTCCGCGCAAGTAGTTGTGCGGCTGTATCTCGCAAACTTCACAAACACTCATCCTCAATTATATATTATTTCCACCAACGTCTTCGCACAAGCACTCCACCACGCAACTCGCCAGCATCGCTCCTCGACACGATTTATATTTTTAAGTTTCTCCCGTACAGAGGCCCTTCATCACATGCACAGCAAGGTTTTGGTAGAAGTCAAGCTTAAAAATTTTGATGGTTGCCACTGTTTGATTTAATTAACAAGCTTTGCTCATGAAAGCAATTAATGGTAAGTCACTTTTAGACTGCTTGTCGATGGTCTTCAACAGAGTAACTTCTTAATGTCACTCACCAGCCTAGCTTCAGCTAGTAAGTTCTGGTTAAAGTCACTACAAGCCTCCAGAAAAAATTCATTTTTCAATATATATTAACTTATTTGCTTCCATCGTTGTTATGATAGAGTTATTATGCCAGAATCACCTTTATTGCAAATTTTCTTAGACAGAACATGGCAAGCTCGACCGCTTTACACAATTTCTGATAGAAGTCTCTTATGTTTCCTGGCTGTGTATCTTTCTTACTGAAAAAAAAAATCCAGCTCGATATCCCTCATCAGCATCAGTCCTTGCTTATAGTATGGTGTTATGTCCCAGAACATCTTAGATTCTTGTCTCGATTCTTTCTGTTATAAGTACCATATCACCCCACTTACCTATAGCACATCATACTAGACCTTCTCCGCAAGTTTCATTCTTTGTCAAATTTCTTTGTTAAGTCCCTTACAAGTAACCTCAATGATTTTCACATGTCTATTTGATATGTTTGATATCTACCATACTCACTTCCTGCTGCAAGTGCTTTTGAATCTATCTTATTAACCTCACTTCTTATTGTTTATTAATCATGTCCCCTATTAGATCTTTTAGTGATGTTGGGGCACCAAACAAACTTAATATGGTATATCTGTGAGCTAGTTCACCTGTAGGGCACAATCACTTTCTCGGGACATAACGTCACCAAGTGGTCGGCAGACGGCAGATGGTGGCCTGACAGATATACCCCTGGCTTTCATAGCCATTAGAGATGCTATACTTGTAATGCCTATTGATTAATGAAATAGTAATGGGGTATTTCTGGTAAGATTGATTTTATTCTACATTTGACCACATACATGGAGCTTTTTGTTACATGCCCTGTTTATTCCTGGAGCCATTTTAATTATTAATCACATGTTTGTGATTGCGAGAGCGAAGTTGAGCTGGAAAATAACTGAAGGCCCTCTGGCCTTAGTTCAATGCTAAATGAACAGGAGTCACTGACGCACTGCATTTAATTGAAGTTGGCGAATGATTACACGAGGTAGGCATAATACACAACGAGACTAATATTCATGAATTACAATACACTTAACATAATGGCTATCCCCCCAAATAGCTACACTACAAAACAAAGACTAATTCGCATGTGTGCGAATACATAAACAAAACGACTTGGCAAAGAGATGAATCTTTACATAGTACACTAAGCTAGACCATAGCTAATTAATATTCCATGTGGGCTAAAATGAAAGCGTGTCCCGATAGTCCTTGGGCCGTATTAACACACAAATTAAAAAAAAAAGTCCATTGCACATTTCACCCTGTGCGAGCGAAGCTAAAAAGTCTTTCGACTGAGTCCAGTTACACGAACCCTGGACCGCATCCTGCGAACAGGCTAAAATCCTTAATTCAAATGAAAAACATCCCACGGGAAGGCACAAATAATTACGTTATGTGACTGGGAATTCGAGCCAGCCATAGGAGGCTAGGAACGGAAATTATAAAAAAGGATTACGAAAAACAAAGGGTATTGCAGCTACTTCAATTATGATACTAGCCCGGGTGATGAAAGAAGTAAAACTGAGGGAGCCCATGGTCTCCACGCACCACTAGAGGCCAACTTCCCGCGAAAACCTGCCATGCACAACAGAGTAATTCAGAGAAAGATTTGAGCATAGTCGTGTTAAGTCATAATTTTTTATTTATTAATTTAAGTCTGTCCCTGAAGAAATCATTGCCTTACAATTAATATAACAATTAACTATAAAGGAAAAAAACTCTGACCGATTTCCACTGAAGTGACAATAGATACACAGGCCGTGGCGGTCGTTCGCAGATTTGCACTCGTTGCATTGCATTGTCCTGAAGGCACATTCCGATCACACACTATGACGCACACTCTCTAGCGAGGCTCCGATGTGCCTAAGTGGTGTTTTTGGATCGAAAGAGCCCCGACGGGTGTCGTAACTATCATTGTCTGCTAGACATCCCTCTGATCAGTTTTTCAATAACTCAAAGTTTTCGAAAACCTTTTGCTATCTCTTTAGTGCACTGTCCTCACCAATGACCTAAAGTAATATAGACTGCTTACCGTCCTGCTTTCAGCATCATTTACTGCTATCGATGGCAGACTGGGGAACTACTATCCAAGCGGGAGAAACGGAGAGCTGTTTTGACAGCTTGGTGGGCAAATTACAGTTGTAAAAGCATTGGTCCTTATTGGAGAAATATGTAGGTTGCTATTAAATCCCCTCGAAATTCAGGTTTTTCGCAATTTCACAGTTGTTGAAGGTATCACATAAAGATAGAACGAATGAAAAATAAGGTTAAAGACGTTTTCATTGTAGTGCGATGTGTAAGTACGATGTTTATTGCACTTGAAAATTAGCTAATCCTTCTTCGACACAATGCTTGTCACCAACTTGTAGAGTGGTTGATGTAGTCTGGGCTGTCTCAAGATAAGAATAAGTGAATCTGTTACCCTATGAGATCTCCAGCAAGGGGGGGGGGGGGTGTTCCTGGCCATGTGGCTGGAGACAGCACTTTAATTAAAACAAGATAGATGATAAAATGGTATGGATTTATTACATAACAGTCACTCATACATGGTGCTTCCACAGCACCAAGCTACCGGAGCATGGCCCTGCGTACTGAGGGAACAAGTATTGCGGTTACGACGGCAACTAGTATGAAGGTGTCTGGTGGTTATGTGGCATGAAGGTCTGCGAATGGCAATGCGCGGCTACAGATTTAGTGACGCTTAGAAATTTGTGATGTGGCACACGAAAATCACTAGATGGTTAATATGTATAGAATACTTAACACTACAAAAACACTAAACTTACAGATGACCTGATTTAGACCACATGCGCGAAGTATAGTCATTCAGCACACTTCGCGAATATTAGAGTTCAGTTAAATTATGTTCCGATATTTTTTCAGGACAACTATATACCTAATACTGTGCATTCAGCTGTAATTGCGAAAAATTCCATAAGTCCAGTGCCACGCGATGCTCTATACAACTTTATGCCACATTAAAAATTTGCGTTTTCTTAAAGTTTTTAACTGACCCTGAACAAAAATGTCACATGACCCAAATTATCAATCACTTCAAAACCTCAACAGATTCTCTTATTCCATCAACTTTCTACAATTGACAATAATACAAGGGTAATATCTTCGGGGCACCCTCTTTTATGCTGGCAACGATAGCTATGAAAATAGTGTTTTATTCACCAAACTGTCAAACTGAATCATCAACATGGCTGCCGGCTATGGTTCAATTGGAATCAAAGATGGCTCCCACTAGCAGTTTATATATCTGTATGTTGTTAGTCCTCTCCCTTTCAACCCCTTACCCATCAATGCAAACAATTTTTCCACTCAACCAAGATTTAAGTGGACAAACTTCATTAAATCTGATGTATAAATAATATATATCTTGTGCTTTGTATTTGTGAATCTGTATTGCATTTGTGAAAAATTTTATATAAATAAATAATAGATGATCTCATCTTACAACACTTGTTTCATTGAATACCTATGTGACCAGTGACAGATCTAGAAGATACAAAATTATTTTATGAAAAAAAATAAATAAATTCAATGTTCAGAAACTACATAGTTTTTTTTTTACCCTAAAAATATTTCTGTATATAATACATACCATATACAGTAGGGCCCCGGTTATCCGAGCCCCGACTAACCGAGTTCCGGTTTAACCGAGGCGCAAAAAAAAAAAATTAAAAAATATATTTATTTAAGACGGCGCCATGGATGCCGGGCGCCCGGCGACAGTGTTTGTACTCTGTACAGTACCGTAGCGAGCGAGCGGTGGAGTGGGGTGACCGCTGCTACTGTGCCAAGGTCATTGCCACCCCCCTCGCTCTCCCACCACACTGCACGTACGTAGTCTAAAGCGCTTTGGCTGAGTCAGTGTCTTCTCACAGTCTTGGTTGGTGTTAGTCCCGCTGTTACTCGAACGGTATTCTGACATTTTGTGCTGTGTTACTGTGGTGTTTTCATTATGAGCTCTTCACGTAAAAGAACTGTTGTGAGTTTAGAGACTAAACTAAAGGCTATTAAAAGACTAGACAAAGGGGAAACGATAAAAAGAGTGGCTGCAGATTTAGGTGTTGGTGAGGTAATGGTTGGTGATTGGAGAAGAAAACGGGCTGATATTGAAAAGTGGTGTTCGCAAAAGGACAACGAAAATGACAGCAAACGAAAAACAATGAAAACTGGTGAGTTTGAAAAAACATCAAGTGCCCTTTTTATGTGGTTTACCCAATTACGGAGCAAAGGAAGTCCCGTCAGTGGGCCTTTGTTACAAGAAAAAGCTATTGAATTCCACAACAAGTTTAAAGATGGAGAAGAGGAGTTTACTGCAAGCAGAGGATGGCTGCATCGCTGGAAAACCAGGTATGGAATTAGAGAGCTTAATATTTCAGGCGAAAAACTATCATCCGATCATGAAATTGTTGTATCGTTCAAGGACCAGTTTAAAGCTTTGATTGACCAGGAAAATTTGTCGCTTCAGCAGATTTTTATTGTGATGAAACGGGATTAAATTACCGTATGCTTCCAACAAAAACACTTGCCTCCAAACAAGAAGCTTCTGCTCCGGGGTTCAAGAAATCAAAAGACAGAGTTACACTTTTGGCTTGTTCAAATGCTACCGGAGACTGCAAACTAAAGTTATTGCTCATAGGGAAATCTGCTAAGCCTAGAGCGTTTAAAAACATTTCCATTTCTAGCCTCCCCGTTTTGTACAAAAACCAAAAAAGTACTTGGATGGATTCCAAAATTTTCAAAGAGTGGTTTTTTGATAGCTTTGTGCCTCAAGTCGAAAAATATTTGGCAGAAAACAATCTCCCTCGCAAAGCTCTTATGCTTATGGACAATTGTCCTGCTCATCCCGACACGGAAGAAATGGTTTCTGGCGAAATCAAGACAATGTTTTTGCCCCCTAACGTAACCCCACTTCTCCATCCCATGGACCAAGGGGTGTTGGGAAACCTTAAGAGAAATTATAAAAGAAGACTTTTAAAACTGCTCATAAAGGAAATTGATGAAGGAAACGAAGTTTTGCATACTCTAAAAGCCATCACAATGAAAGATGTTGTATACATGACAGCCGAGTCCTGGGAGGAAGTTAAAAGCTCTACCCTTGAAAGATCCTGGAGAAAGCTGTATAGTGTTGATGTTCAAGAAGCCGCAACCTCGGAAAATGAAAATGCTGATGACTCTATCGTAAGCCTGGTGCAAAGAATCCCATCTGACAAGGCTATTACTACAGACGACGTGGAAGAATGGATTAATGCGGACGAACAATATGAAGTCACAGATGACATGATTGTCGAGACAGTCAATGATGAGGCACAAAACGCCGAAGAGGTGAGTGATGAAGATGAGCCGATGGAACAGACTGAAAATAAAATAAGTCACGCCGAGGGCTTCAAAGCCATACAAAGTGCTATAGACTATTTGGAGCAACAGGCAGAAACAACTTCGACGGATCTTCTGCTGCTTCGTCGACTTCGAGAAACAGCTGCAAAGAAGCGGGCCAGTTCAGTAAAGCAGAGAACTCTGATGAACGTTTTCAAGAAGTAGGCTTAGTTTTAAAGTTAAATTTTTATTGATAAAGTACTGTACAGTACCAGTACAAAACTGTTTTTAATACTGTTATTAAGTGTGTTATTCTTAAGTGTATATTTTCATATTTACCATTGACCTTGTTTTATATTTATAGGCTGGATTTTATTAACTAAAACTGTATTTTTAGTGGGTTTCATAATAAAGTGAACTTAATATGTTACTGTAATTCAATTTTACGTCTTTATTTATTACTGTATCAACCCCAAAATGTCTTTGTAACGCCCGTAACACAGACCTGCAGCCCAAAACGCACACGCTATCATTGATTTCAATGGCGGCACGGGACGCTCTCGTTCGCCGCTCTGTCTGCCCGTGTTATCCGAGTTTCTGGTTATCCGAGGGTCCTCTGGTCCACATTAGCTCGGATAATCGGGGCTCTACTGTACCTGTTTCGGCATTCAAGGATTTGAAATTACCTGATTATATTTACCTGCTGTTTATTCACTTGTGATCTGCTTATTATGTAAGACTAGTGAGTTTCTAACATATTAACAGAAAAAAACCTATTTATGGAATAAAATTGTGGTCTCGGAGTTCTACAGTTTCATTAAAGTCGAAGAGAACCAATTACATACAATGTTTTACATTAATTACCCAAATTCCTACATCGTTATATGTTAGAAAATGAAATAAAACTATAGTAACACATGGCTTTGTGCTTTTGTGGTTTGTGGTCTTCCTGTTTCCTCACCTGTCCCATGTTTTTTCTGTCTCTTTCAATAATTGCAATGATGGTGGCACATATTTGATGGTAACATACCAGAATTAACTTATATCTGGTGTAGGGAGAGAAGAAATCTAGATACGAGATGAATACATTTAAGTCAACTAAAATAAATAATTAGAAAGTAAAAATTCTTACACACATTGTGTTAAAACTACTCTGCATAGACCAAATATTTATTTAAATAACAGGTGTTTGTATAATATGGAGGTGTCAGATTAGATTAAGGGAGAACTAAGGAATTAATTATATTTTAGCACCACATATCTGTTATAATGAAATTGTCAAGAACTCGTAGGTACATGTTTGAACACTCATCAAAGTTCCCAAAGTAGACCCACGACAATATTAAGTTAGCTTTCTCGCCAATTTCCACCAAATTCATACCAGAAAGGACACAAGTTAACTGTGATAGAAATTTCTGCAATATTTCTAGTGTTTGTGGAAAAATTAAAAATTATATTACACTATGACATGTGACAATGTAAAATAAGTTGGTAAACTGCCTCTTACTCAAGTAAAGGCAGTGTCACAGGTTTAAAACTCTATTGTTCAAGTTAAGCCCAGATAGACCATAGCAAATTGTCTAACATAATGCATCAGAATTTTAACTACCATAACCTAAAAAAATATGATGCAATAAGGGGGGGGGGGTTTAGGGGTTCTAACCCCCCCCCCCCTTAGACCCAATTATTTTTTCTTATCTGAAAACAGGTTAGCTAAAAGCCTGGGTGTCTTACTGCTATCTCCGGCCACTGCACTGGAAGGGAAGAATAAGCGAGCCCTACCGATTCTCCTTCCCTTCCCCTACCCCTGTCGCGAGCAGAAGCTATAAGGTTATGACGCTGTGACGGGTCCCAAGCTTTCAAATATCTTACACCTACTGTATTTAACCATCGCGGTAATTATAAGCAGGTGTTGACTGGGGTTCCAAAAGTGTAATGATCGCTTTGTGTGTATAGAATTGAGACAACGACATGGTGTCATGTAACTCTTCAAGATAAAGATAATTGTTTCCAGGAATAGATCAGTTCTGCCGAAACCCAACCCTTTTTATTCCTTTTTTTTTGTATTGTCGATCTTCGAGCATGATTTATGATTTTGAGTGGACATAAACAAGGCACTTGGATTGATAAAAATATCTTTAATTAATTTCTTACTTCATCACTCAAACAATTTTTTTATTAAAATATTAATAATATTTTTACCATTACAATATTTAAAGTTAATTACCGAAAACAGCTAAAATAGCACTATTTTACACCTTAAAATCCAAATTTTTTCCAGGGGTGGACCCCCGAACTCCCCTGTTTTAATAGGGGGGGACCATGCTTCTTAACACCTCCCCCCCATACACAAATCCTGATGGCTACGCCACTGATAGAGAGTACACAAATTTAATCATTGTCTGTGATTAACAGTAAAGCTCTTCATCTCTCCCCAGATGGTAATCTAGTGCAATAAGTCTTGAAAAATATCAGAATAATAAAAAGGCCCACTCAACATTTTCTCAGAGCCTGGAACTAACGACAACAAATTAACACACTATTTTATTTTAAATTATAAATAAAATTTGTAAAACACATTTTTATAAAAATTTGAAAATATAAGTTTAATCTATATTATTTTGGCTATTCCTCCCACCGATAGCGAGGTCGTTAGAGATGGCAACACACAGTAACATCGGCGTTGATCCAGGGGGTGGGGGAAGCCCCCAAGAATCAAAAAACCTATCACTGAAGAGACACGCTTGCGCTTGCAAAATCGTGACTGTGAAACATGGTTGACAAACGTAAACGTCAAAAATATGTTTAGTGGGAAATTTTCTGTAGATTTAATGTTTTCTGTTTATTGCATTAATATAGACCAACATATGGGCAGAATACAACATAGAAGCACATTATCCAGAGATATCTTGTATCGGTTTCAACCCTAAGAAAACCTCCAGGCTGCGCAGGATCCCCCTGCGAATTTTCGTGGGTCCTCTTTGCAAATCCTACAGATTTTTGCGCCTGCAGAATGTCATTAACCACGGATTTTGATGAATACATTGGCCATGACCTATAGAAAAGAACTATCCCAGCATATACCTGGAGTAATTTCGGGAAACTACGAAAGACACATTTCAGAATTTTCTAGTCAGAAATTCAAATTTGGGTCCTCTGGAAGAGAGTCAAGAGTGTTACCACTGTGCCATCTCGCTCCATGGACAGTAGGTGTGTGGGATTTATACATCTCACATCTACTTAAGCTTGTTTACACAGAATACTTAAAAGGATGGTCCACATCATTTGCTGCACTATGGTTCTATGGATCCAGACTTTTGGTTTGCTCAGAAATATTCTGTGTTACCTTTTTAATAATTCTCAGATTGTCTGTAAATATGTATGACAGATTAACAAATATTTTATGGAATTTTAGAAAATGAAATGTTATTTTATAGGATGTTTTTGCCATCATTTACTGGTGCTCGTTGTAAAGTGCATCTACCTGACCCTCTCTCTGGGAAGACATGGTAATAAACATATTGGCATTTCCAAGATATACAGACCAATCTTCACCATGACCTAGGGTAATATGGACAATAGCTGTCACATTTTTGAGAGGGCTAACATTAGTAGAGATGCTCAAATTTCCACACTTGTACAGAGCTAAAACAATCCTATATTTCTTGCACTGATTGTCAATCCGACTGCCTTATTCTACAATTTTTCTTGAACCTTTATCCTACACATTGAGGCTGATGTACTACAGCCTGCCTGCTGCTTGATGTTTTGCTCGAATTTGCCAGGGCACCAGTTGGTGTGCCTTTTACATGCATGCCAACTCACAGAACATTGAGACTAAATGTTCAGAACATGTTGTCGCCATGTGTCCAGTAGATGGCAGGTTCGTGACATGGCAGAGATACTTCCAGGATGGTGCTAATGATGATTAAAGGAAATATGGTTCTGATAATACTGGCTTTATTCTGACATGTCACTCATACACATGCTACTCTAGACAGTGACTATCTGTGAAGTGGCGTTACGAAATTAAGGGCCACCGGGCGTTAGATACAACCTCTATATAGTACAAAGAATGTTAGTCGTCAGCGAAATGCTGCATTTAATCTACAAGGTACATAAATAAAAACAAAACAAAAAACACTTAAGTGCTGTGGTCACCACTCATGCAATGCGATCATACATTACAGAGGAAATCCTAAATCAAGAATAAAAACCATTTCTAATCGGCTAGCTCATACTCGGCACTCCACGATAAAGCAGGGCCGCAACTAAGGGGGGGCAAGCGGGGCATACGCCCCGGGCGCAAAGCTGTGGGGGCGCCGAAATCGCTTGCACGGACAGCCCGGCTAGTCAACCTGAGTTTACCGATAGCCTTACTTAATTTGTGCTCATCACCGGAACTCCCCGTGTTACGTGGATCCTTGTACTGTGTGTAACTTCAATGTAGTGTTACTTAAATTCCGGAACTGTTTAAGATTAGCATAGTGTGAAGTGTGCACGGAACATTAGGGTAGCGCGGCACAAGTCCATCGGAAACGTGGCATGTAGAGCCCCGCTCCCAGTAAGCGGGCCATGCACGACGCAGCGCATGTATAGCGTGCCTTGTAATAAAACACTCTAAATTGAGCCTCCGCGTATCTGTTACAACGCCTGTAGCATAGCGTCCCAGTGGCTAAAACAGCCGGGGGTAACTCTGGCGGAACGACCCTTACTGCATGCCAGCCACGTGGCGACGTCACGCCCTGAGCCAAGAGTCTCGGCTACGCACTAGTACGTAGTTAATATTGCTAGTTGGCGCCCAAAAGTCACACCACACCCTTAATATCACCTCGGCAGAAGGCAGAAGGCATCACATAAAAAATATTTTAAGATAGTGTGGATGGTTAGTTAAGTTAGGTTACCAATATTTAAAACCAGTGTGGATGTGATGACGACCGCTGGTGCTCCTTCTTGCTGCACAGGCCACAATGCATCATTTCGCTTCAGAAATGCATATGCAAGCGCGAAGCAGCACAGCGAGTTGTAGTCCTGTGAACAACCCATGGCATCAATATATTGATAGCCATCTGCGCGGCTATCTTTGATTGCCAAGTGTATGTGTTCGTCTGTCGAGCGTAATTTGTATGTATCCCTCTGCAGATTAAAATTGGTAAATCACAAAAGATTTAATTAAAAAAAACAGTTTTATGTAACCATACCTTTCTATAAAGAAAGAAGTATTGTTCACCTTGCGATTAGGTATAGAAACCTAGCCTGAATCGTCTCCTGCTTTCTGCATACTTTACGCGTGAAACAGGGCCCTGGCAGCACAGTGCCTCCCAGGACCGCAGGAGTCGTTCACCCCATGCCGAGGTCGGTTCTTTCAGAATGCGTTATCGTTTTATGTAAGTTTTTTTTGTGTTCATATAAGTCATGAAGCGTGGACCCACTTTCATGTAAAGTGGTCCAGCCGAGAGGGGCATTTTAGTTTCACCCACACAGAGATGTCTGTGGACTAACACTGTAAACTAATTTCATAACGCATCGAACTGAAACATTAAGTGTAACTTTGTGTAGCCATAGAAACCCAGCAATATCTTGTAGTTGGTGTGTTTAGCGTCACTTCTTAAACTGTAAACTTGTCGTCGTGTGGGGGACTAGTCCTAAAGTTGCTACAGTGTTGCCGGCTACTCAGGGGTTCGCTAGAGGAGGTTCGTGCCGCGTGTCCGAGGGATCTTGTCTCACCAGAAATAAAGATGTCCAAATAAAGTTTCCGGGTCCTTTATACACATCAAGGTTGACACTTTACATGGGGCTGCCGCGGATCCACCTGTGACAATCTCGATATGGCGTAGCCCGGTTCCGCGCGCTTTTGCTATATTAAATACGGGTTGTCCCGCCTGTACCGATATAGACTCTAGGATAAAACAAAGCAGCAATGACTCAAAAACAATGACTTGCATCCAGTCCGTTGACTGACAAACTATGCTAAACAGTGACTAGGGAGACGTGTATGAAAAACTATGCCAGTGATGGCTAACTTCCAGGTAAATAGTTCACGACTCACAATACTCGCATTGAAACTTGAACGAAAAATGGCTGTGTCTAAACGCTGCTGAAAACTATGGTTAACACACACATGGTACAACTCAAGACTACTGTAGACACCGCGCACAGTCAAGTCCTCCCTCACCAGCGCGGAGCGGCGCCTCTCCCGCGACCGCTGCCTCTCGTGCCAGGATGACGACTGACTCTCCCACTCCGCCCGGTGCGCACGAGTGCCCGCGTCTCCCCCCTCCTCCATGAGCCCATGGAACACGTGGATTGGCTACAGGCGGAAACCACGGCCTAGTCGCCCGGTGAACAAATACAACAATGAAAATTAAGTAAAAAATTCAAATGAAAAATTATTTACAATTAATTTAGAACAAAATATATACAATAACATAACACTCAAGTCCCTGAAAGAAAAGCACGTCGCACAGCACTACACTCTCGTTGCACCAATTATGCAGGAGAGGGCGCTGACGAGGCATAACGGCCTGAAGGAGCCGGGCAGACACTTGGGTCGACGTCAAACTTTGTCCTAACTTCGAACATCAGCTATCCCATACTGCATCTTTTGTGCATTGTCTTCTTTGTGTCAAATCATGGCGTGGCCCCGCATCAAGAGGTGTTTCACTTATGTTCATAGTCACGTTATGCCTGAAGCCATCGAGCAGTGAGGTGAGTTGCCGCGAAAATACAGTGAATTATTAAAAATAAATTTTGTTTTAGGTGCAGGATTATATGTTTAGGTAGTGTTTTTAAACAGTTATTCTTAAAGATTACCTTAAATTAGACTTTTAAATAAATTATACAGTATGTGAATATAGTTTATTTTGTTTTAGTTTGAAATGAAATTATAATTTTTTTTTTTTTTAATTTTAAATCATAGCCATTTTTGCGCAAGCTACTGCAAGTTTTCGATCCATACCAATCGCTTGGTGTTGTTATAATGTGTGCACAATAATTAGTGTCGTGAATATTTAAAAAAATTATTATTTTTTTTTTGGGCTGCAGAAGTATTTATTAAAGTAGTGGTTTTGAAGCAGTTTACTTAAAGGTCATTATAAACATTGTTTTAAAATAATTAGTATATTAATTAAGATGGTTTATTTTTGTTTGAAATAAAACCAGAAAATTTTAAATATTGTTGAAATCATAGACGTTTTCGTTTGGGCAGTTGCTAAATGCATATTCGTAAAATCTGTTGAGCTAACTAGAATAAGTGGACGGTAAGTTCGGTTAAGAAAGCTTACAACAATGGCTGGGTGTAGTTATTATGGCTGTGTTCCAAATAATCCGCACTCGCACTTGCACTCGTGCTCATACTCACACCCACAATTCCTTGCGTGCAAAGTGCATGCTCCATGCGTGCTCGCCATTTGGAACACAACCATATTCCAAAGTAAACACACCCATGTGTATGAGGCTTCCTACAACAATGTACAATGCTAACAGCTTCATTTAGACATGTACGTTGGTTTATCCATCACCTAAATGCATGTATGTATATGTTTATGTTTCATCATGTTAAAATTAACTATCCTAACCTGTACCTCCGGGTCAATTTCCGTGCTATTACCGGTATCATACTTGTTCATCTTTGTTGCATATTTGTTCCAAGTCTTACAGATCACATGAAGACATCGCGTGTTGTTTAATTACGAACAGGTACTTACAATGAAACCTGCATTGTTCATTTGCCTTTGTTTTAGATCAATAGTCCAGACGTAAACGTAAACAAACAATGGTTACGAGAGTACGCAACGAGCATGCATTCAAAAACACTCGATATGCGCACTCGTTCTCGTGCTCGCACTCGACTATATGGAACAACACTCTCGTGACGTCACTTCCGAGAGCGAGTACGTGAGCACGCATGTTTACCTATTTGGAACACAGCCTGTGTGTGCGCAATAATTGGTTTGATTGCAGTGAATTTTTAAAAAAATGTAGTTTTTTCGGGATGCAATGTATTATAAATAAGTGATTTTAATTATTTTTATTTAGAGAACACTATAAACATGTTTATTTGAATTAGTGATGCCATTAGTGAATCTGGAATTTATTTGAGATTGTTGACATGACACTAGAATAACATTTTAAAAATAATTTTCTTAGTTTGGGTTTATGTTTTTATATTGTGGAATATTGTGAGAAGCCATCTTGGATGAGTACATATATGTGTTCTGTTTCTGTTTCCGAGTTAAATTTGCCGCGCATTTAGCAAATTGAAAAAGTTTGTTGTTTGGTGTATTCACATTAAGATTTGGATTTTCGACTATCTGTGTTATTAGTGTTTACTAATGTATGTCTCATGAATAACGTTTGGTTAGTACTACTGAACTGTCTTTTAGTTGGTCGTATTTAAAGTGTTCATTTAGATTATCAGTAGAAATGGAAACTTGCACAATGAACAAAAGTGCAGTCACGCTTGAAGGTTCGGCGACGATAATCAGGGAGTACTTGTATTTCGCCATCAACAGCGTTCTTTACCAGCGAGGCGTGTACTCGCCCAAGACTTTCAAACTGGGCAAAGAGTTCGGCCTTCCCTTGTTGGTCACCATCGACGAACCGCTGAAGCAGTACCTGTCCAAAGTGCTGGACACGATGAGGGACTGGATAACGGACAGGAAGTTGCGCGTCGTCTGCCTGTTCATCAAGGACAAGGCGAGCGACGAGACGTTGGAGTCGTGGGAGTTCTTCGTGCGCTACCGCGAGGGCCCGTGCGACGGGGAAGAAGGCGGGGAGGACGTGGCGGTGGTGCAGAGGGAGATACGCAAGGTGCTGCGCCAGATCTCGTGCTCCATCACGTACCTGCCCCTGCTGGACACCGCGGTCTCCTTCGAGCTCAAGGCCTACACGAGCCACGACGTCGTGCCCCAAGTCTGCAAGGAGTCCCAGCCGAACGAGATCAAGAACGTCCAGAGGGTGCAACTGAGCAACATCGCCACCGGCTACCATAACGTGGACACCGTGGTCTCGTACAAAGTCATGTGATCTGGCGTATCTTGCGCGCGTGTGGAATCGTTTGCCGCTCGCCGGCAAGTTAAAATGTACCTGCATCCTTCATAAGTTCTTTGCATAACACTGTTTTGTTTTGTGTGAACAGACCCGTAGAGAGAAACCAGGGGCCCGGTGGCAAATAATTACTTAAAAAAAAAAAAACAAAAAAAAAAACAATTTTTCTGTAATATTCTTACAGCACAGCTTTCCAGTGAAGTACCTAATAATAAAATTCTGATAATACTTTTATTGGATTCCAGAAATGTTCCTATATTCTGCCTGAAAACAGCATTTCTATATTCTGTAATTATCGGACAGCGCGGCTTTTTTAGAGCGGAAAGAAAAAATCCGAAAACATGGTTTGTGAATAAAATTAAAATTTTGCATCTCACATTAGAATACCTGTCAGTGCTTTTACGCTGCTGTCGCCATTCATTTTTTATCCACGATAAATAGAAATATATGTTTTCCAAATACTAGAGATCTTCCTGAATTAGACTGAAAAAATGTTTCTTAATTCCTACTGGTTTGTTAGAAGGAAAAAAATAAAACAGTTTACAGCTTAAATTATCATACCTATGTATTCACGATATCACCGACACTCATTGTTTACCTGTGTGGATTTTTTTTGGAGAACTTAATATAATGTAGATGTTAGTGTAATAATGAAAGTCGTTTAAATAACGACTATTGCAATTATAAGGAATTTTTAATGCTTATATTTAATGCTTGTTGTTTTATTAGAATAAGTAATTGTATTACAAAATGTTTCTTTTGTTACATTGCATTTAAAGCACATACTATTTTGAGTAATATTGTAATGAACTAGTCTAATGGGAATTGAATTGTTAACATAGTTCATTTTCTGTCAGGAATACATGCTGTGCAATGAATATCTGGCACATTTTATTTTGCAGTCTTTCCAGGAAATTCTTTGATTACAGCCGTCATATATTCTGTGTTTGATATGGGTGGTGTTTCATGTATCCAAGTTTATCCCTGGATCCTGAAGGCTTGATCCTGATGGCATAATCCTGTGTACATGATGCTTGCTGTTTTACTTTAGTATGTCAGAAGATTGTGCACATGAAAGAAATTGCTAAATAAGAGAGAATTATGATTGTAGGGTTAAAGAAATCCTTTTTATTCGACTTACATTATAATTATTTATTATATGCATATCCATTTTCTTTATGTACTGGATCTTCCGACATACTGAATTAAAACAGCAAGTATCATGTACCACAGGTTCAAGCCAACAGGATCATAACATCACGATCAAGCCTTCATAATCCAGGGATAAACTTTAATATATGAAATGTAATAATTAGCATATTTTTAATTCTCCACAGTTGGCTGCAGTTGTACTAATCAAGGACACATGATCGCGGGTAAACAATGACTGGCGATGGCAGTGTAAACACAGGTATTGTAATGTAAGATTTGAACTGTAATTTTTCACGAACCAGTAGGAATTAAAAAACCATGTTTTGAGGATAAATTTAGGGTGGTCTCTAGTACTTTAAAAACATTTTTTCAGTTTTTATACACTTTTCGTTCCACAAAGCAGTGACGTCCGATGCTGGTATAGTAATGTAAGCTATAACTATTATTTTTCATAAACTGCTAGGAATTAAGAAACCAATCCTTCAAGGTAAATTTAGGGAAGTGTATAGTGTGTGAAAACCATATTCTCCAATTTTTTTTCTTTCCGTTCTATAAAGCCGCTACGTCCTATACTAGTTACAGAGAATTCAACGTTAATAGATTTACCTTCAATACCTGTGCATTGATGTGGCCGTAGCCATTTTTTCCTTTCCCGTGTTGGTCTGTGTGTATATATATATGATTTGGAGAACTTTAAATTGTGAAAATGGTTGAATATGTTCAGTTAGCAACATTAAAAAATACTTCAGAACAATGTGAATGATTGGTGGGGTTAGTATAGCTACATATTAAATTTCTAATTCCTAAGAAACCATTCAAAATATTTTAACAATATTTTTAATGAAGCTATACCAACCCAACCAACTGTCCACAATGTTTTGAAGTATTTTTAATTTAGTTAATCTAATGTAATCAGCCATTCTCAAAATTTTACTCAAGTTCTCTAGACATATACACACACAGACCCACACGGGAAAGCGAAAAATGGCGTTGGCCACGTCAATGCGCGAGCATTGTAAGGTAAGTTGTAAACAGTAATTTCACAGAAACCAGTTAGAATTCAGAAATGCTATTTTCAGGGTAAATGCAGGAAAACGTATCTAGGGTTTGAAAAAAGTATTCTCCGAATTTTATTATTACCTACTTCACGGAAAAGCGGCGCTGTTAGAACATTACGAACTTTTCAAACTCTGTAGTTTAAAAAAAATAAGTTAAGACTAAACCGTATCAAGGCTGTAACTGTAAACATGATCTGTACGTATCACATAACTTGTAAGTTTTTGATCCTGTAATTTTTTTCCTTCTAGCAAAGTAAACTAGTGCATGAATAAATCTCGAAAATCAAGTGGGGAGGCTCTGGTGCCATAGTCCCAGGGATTTTGTACCCCTCATCTTCCTTCCTATGACCCTGTATGTTAACATAGATTTTAACTTACTAGTAGTTTTTTATATTTTTGTATTGAATGTTCCAATTGTGTACCAAGACATCACTCAAAAATTGTGAAGTGCATTTATATTTGTATTAACTAAAGTTTTTTTTTGACATAGATTAGAAGAATTTGTCTTGCATATACTCTGTACAAATCTTGAGGTTTTTTTTTAAATTGTAGTATGTATGTATGTTTTTTACTTTTTGGCTGGAATTTTTCCATGTGTAATCATACATGGCAGTAGCCACACATGTGTGAACTGCAGTTGTAAGTGAAATTTAGTTAGTTTGTTAATTATCTAATGTGCCTTAAGTGAATCCTTAGCTGTGTTAAAATGTATCAGTTATATTGATACTAATAAACACAACTGTATCCACAAAGACAAGTGAAGTCCCAAGTCTTGTTTGTTCAATCTTAAGGTTCTGAGAAATAATTCTAATAATAACTACTAAGTAAAAAGTTGGTTAGTTTAGGTCAGCCACATTAATAGTACGTCAATTATCTATAATTTTATCAAATATTGTAAGTATTTTTAATGTATCTGAGCTAACATAACCAATCCATTATTCAACTATTTGCCTTATCTCCCAGAAATTTCTACTCTACATATTTCATGTAATAATGAGTTTATGGCCAAATAAACTGACTAGTCAAATTTTTATACAACTTCTTGCTAATATGAATGCATTGTTAAAGTGGTTGCTACTAACCTGGGAATTGTATACTATGTGATTACATGACAATAAAGGTAATGCCATAAACATAATTTGTGATTACATCATTAGCAACATTATATTATTTCAGAAAAAGCACAGGAAAATAGGGTTTTGTATTGTTAAATATTGGAACTGAATATTAGCATTCTATTTTACTATATGTAACTGAATATGTAATGCTAATTGAAGTTACGATGCCAAAAAATTAGTTAAATTTGTTATTGGAAAATTTACCAGAAAGGTTGGTCATAATGTACTGTACTACCTGCATCCAAATTATTCTATTTTAGTGTTGTAAAGTACAAAATAATCTAGAATATTGTAGTCTGTATTCCAATGTCTTTGTCATTGGTGCCTCATAAAAAATGTGTTAGGTATTAAAGACATAATGCAAATATATACAGCCACCAATTTACTGTAGGCTACATGGTTAAATATCTGCATGTTTAAATGTTCATGTATTCTCATAGGAGCCTGCCTTTATTTGTGATACCCACTCAGATAATTTATTAAAACACTCATGCTTATAAATTTTCCATTTTTCTTGTCATTCACTGTATCTTAAGAATTGCATGTAAATCAGTATGTTTTCTAATATTGTCGTACACATTTCCTGACCCAGATTACCAAATGCACAAACATGATTTCTCATCATTCTTCCTTACCTTTACAGTTTATTTTCCTAACCATTTCCGACTCTTCTCACCAACTGAATATATATAATTTTATTTATATAATTACTAATTACATATCAGATGTACAATATCTAGGAGAATTGTAATACATACAACAGAGGTGAAGAAAATAATAGACCTTTTTTTAGCTTCAAACTAGTCCGGGTTGAATTTTTTGTTTTACTATAAATTTCTCCAGTGTTTTTCCTCAAATCTTAAATCTTTAAAATACCAAGAGAGCCGAAGGTTAATGGATTTGACCTGGTCCATTGCTAATATTTTAATGTAGAGGATGACTAACAATTTTCTTTTATGAAAAATTTTTTTCCTCAAGTTCTAAATGCACATCTGCAGTGCATTGCAGCTTCTTTAGGGATTAATTTCCCTTCCTCAAATATTTTTAGTATTTTTTTTTCTTTGGATATTGAATCTTTTGAATATGGAGGATTTGACTGGCCCTTCCACGTGAATATGAATGAAATGTTTATCAGCTTCTTAAGGCCCTGTCACACTGTCAAATATATTGTATCCAATAAATTGGACAACAAAATTTGAAGGGTGATTTTGGATGAAATACGTCTTCAAATATATTGTATTCAATATTATTTGACGAGCAATGTAAAATATATTTGAAGTCATTTCACACTATCAATTTTCTTTGAGTGAGTTCGTTTTACCAAACATTCTGTAGAGAACTGTAAATGACAGATTTAGAATCAAAAACAAATTTTGGGTCAAGGAACACGGGCTTGTTTAAGTAGGTTATATTCCAATTTAGGTATATTGTGATCATACACAGTTTAAAATTTACGTTTTCCAGGTGTTTGCAATGCCTGCATTAAGAGCATCAAAGTGTTTCAAAAGCTGTAGCTGTAATTGCAATTGTAGCAAGTCTCAGTAAACTAGAAGAGAAATCTAAGAAAAGGAAACACAGATGGTGGACGAGACAGTGGATACTTTCCCGGCAAACAAATGGTGTTTTACCCCTTTTTGTCATGAACTTCGATACGAAGATGCCGATTCATTTCCGAACTATGTAATAATGGATTCTGAAATTTTTGATCTTCTTCTTTCAATTGTGGAGTCTCGCATTGCAAAGAAGGATACTCATTTTTATGTTCTCTACAAGTATTCCACACAACACCATCTCAAAATTTTTACCTGAAATTTGTAGTGCAATTTATATTGCTCTTCAAAAACAATATTTAAAGGTATGTTTAGTAAGAATAAAACATATAATTAAATGTAAATCTGCAAGTAGGCATATCCCTTCTCATTCCCGCTTATTTTCTCACCCAACTAGCTGCTGTTGTATGGACACTTTCACTTGTATTTCATCAAAATTGTTCCTATACTTTAAAGTGAATGTGTTAATTTTTGCTGTGTTTAGAAATTGGCAATTTTGTTTTATTTTGAAATTAAGTGTATTTACTGTTACAAACCTCAACCTGAGCCTTTAAGCTAACTTCACCTCAGACACATTATCTCTTTAAAATAATTTTTTAACGAGATGTTAGACCAGGGGCCCGTTTCACAATGTTTACAATCTACAAGTTTACAAATGACAAGCTACAAGAAAAAGTTCACAAGTACTTGTAGATTTCGTTTCACAATAAAATCATATTTGCTTGTAGGTTTTGGGGAGTTTTACAAGTCAGCTGATGAAAGTTTACTAGTAGCCGTTTCACAATGTGTACAAATTACAAGCTACAAGAGAAAGTTCACAAGCTACAAGAAAAAGCTCACAAGTGCTTGTAAATTTCGTTTCACAATAAAATCATATTTACTTGTAGGTTTTGGGGAGTTTTACAAGTAAGCTGATAAAAGTTTACTAGTAGCTGTTTTGGCTAAAGTTGTCGAAAGTTCTGTTTATTTTAATTTGTTATGTAAATGGCGCCAATTGTAGTAGTTAATGAGAAAAAGCTCATATTATTGCAGAAAATAAGGGATGAAAAAGAAATCATATTTGGTGCCTTTTCCAAGAAACTTGATAAAACCATGAAAATAGAGAAATGGAAGGAAATTCATAATTTGGCACAGTCTATTGGCTTAGTTAAAGGTGACAAGGAATGGTCCTACACACGGGATGTGGTGTGGCCCAACATGAGAAAGGGTACAATGGTAAGTATACAAAGTATACATTTAACATGTATTGGAAGTTAGCTTTAATTACGTACCTCGAAATCTAATGAACCTTATGAGAATAGTTTAGGTTATGTTTGTGATGTCGCATAACTGAGTTAATAATTAATTTTATTATTAATAAAAAGAAACAAAATTTGTGTAAAGAAAACACCGCTGAATAAGTTCCCTAATAGTAATTATTTATTTTGCACAACGAATTCAATACTAGTACCCTTACTGTATATATTTTGTTCCAGACAAAAGTGGACAATTCAAAACGAACTGGTACTGCAGGAGGATTGAAATTTAAACAAAACGAAGTGGATGCAATGATCTTGGATATAATTGGACGTGATTCAGAAGTAGTTAGTGGACTAGGAGTGTCAGAAACATGGGCACCTGAAGTAGAAGTATGTAGCTGTAGTGACGCGGTTGAAGAGCCAGTCACGAATGGCACACTGTTAAATGAACCAAATGTTGCACAGTCAAATGAACAGGATCACAATGCCACAGAAAATACTCCATCACCATCAATATGTTATAAAGGAAAGATGCCAAAACGAAAAGTAAAACAAGGTAATTGTATAGCATAACCACATAATTTGACATTTATTTTGTATCCAAACTTCTACCAGATTATTAAAGAGTACCTATTAATAGTTTTATGTCTAATTCCCACATTAAACATGATAGGCCTGGTCTATGACATATAAATGCACTACAACAACAACATATATTTTGACAGATTTTGTAATACAAGTTTACAGTTGTAGTCTGTTCCATAGGAAATTATTACAAAACATAACATTTCATGCTTTTATATAATTTTTAGAAACTTATATATAATTTCAAAAAATAACAATTATTTATTACAATGTGATCTGCTGAATATAAACATAATGAAACAAATATAGGCTTATATTTTCAACAAGAAAAAGTGTAAGTTAAAAACTTTATTGTATATTTTCAGGTAACCAAATTCCATTGTGTGAAGATGCTACTGAAATTGCCGCACTCAAGAAACGTAAACTACATTTGCAAATCGAATACCTTGAGCTTCTCAATGAAAAAACCAGATTAGAGTTAGAAAATCTGAAAAGTGGACACATTCAATACATTGTTAACAATGTAGGACAACCATCACAAATGTTAGTAGTAGAAGATGATTTTAGTGCAGTCAATGAATAATGTAATTAATGTATTGTGGTATTTGAGATAATTATGGGATGGAGCAATATGAATGTTAGTTATCTCTTTTATTAAAGTAATAAATACACTTTCAAGTAAAAAAAATTGTGTGTCTGTTTAGTTACGCCTAGCTCTTCTTTGCTCAAAAAAATTCATTATTTCCAGTTGTGCATGCACCATATCATTTTCTATGTATCCTTCCTCATCTCCATGTTCAGCCTCGGGCTCCACTTCTTCTTCATGGTGTAATTCACGATGCAAGTCATCAGGGTTTCGAGATATATTGCACAAAGTGGCACAGCATTTTATGACATTTGCTGCAAAAACTGGATTCAACCGTAGATAATTTAAACAGGGGAATTTTTCTTTCATTATGCCAAGGGCATTTTCAATAATTCTTCTAGTACTCTTATGCCTTCTGTTGAACTCTGCCTGTACGTCATCAAATGCATTTCCACGATAAGGGGGAATCAACCAGTTTTTCAGTGGATATGCACTGTCACCCAGTATGATTGCTTGAGGAAATGGTCTCCATCCATTTTCCATTCTTGTAGCCAACATGCTGTTTCTTAAGACGCGGGCATCATGTACACTGCCAGGCCAATTTGCGCTTACATAGTAAAATGTGTAATCTGGTCCACACACAAACATGCAATTAATAGAATGTTTTCCATGCCTGTCAACAAAATCTGCTTCATTTTTCATTGGTGCATCAATGCATATCAATGTTCCATCTACTATTCCACAAACGTTGGGAAAACCAGCAACAGCATAAAAATCTTGTGCTACTCGAACCATATTCATCGGCCAATTTACTATTTGCCTGAATTTAATCAAGTTAACTGCATCAACAACACTATGAACACTCCTGAACACGGATGATTTTGAAACTCCATGCATATCACCGACAGCATGGAACTGACACCCACTACCAAACCAATGCAAAGCAATACAAAGTTGCTGTTTTGCTGTTAGAGCTCCACTTTTGCCTGTAGGATGTTGCAGTTGATGTCCAATATCTTCTAAAAGAGATTCCATAGCTTGAGAAGTCATTCTAAATCTTTCATTATATTCATAGATTGATGAAAATGTATAATTGCATCTGATCCGAAATATCTTACGCCTGCGTTGAATTATATCATAATTTTCTTCATCTGAATCACTGGAACTGCTGCTAAACATTATTTAAAGTTTACCCATTCTGAAAGACTTGTAGCCAATTAACTAACTTTACAAGTTAATTTTACAAATTTGTAAAGCTGTGTCTATATTGTGAAACAAAACACTTGTGAATCATCCTAAAATCACTTGTAAACTGTTTAAATTTCCCTTGTAACATTTTACTTTACTATTTTCATTGTGAAACCAAAATTTAGATGCAACAACAAAACCTTACAATTTACAAGCCTTGTAAAGTTTTAGTTTACAAGTTTCTTTGTGAAACCAGAATTAAGATGCTACAAGGAAATTTTACAATTTACAAGACTTGTAAACATTGTGAAACGGGCCCCATGCTTGTTTCGTACAGCCTGGGAAGTATAGGCTTACTGACAAGGATCTGCTACACAAATATTTACATTCACGAAAAATGGTATTACTTTCAAAACTTAAATAATAATAATTGAACACGTAGGCAGAATTTTAATATTTCTAGGCCTTTCTTGCAAATCACCAGAGCTACTTGCTTACTCAGAGATGCTGCTTTAACATAAGTCAGTACCATCTATTGTCAGGAAATTATGAGTCTATATTCCAGAAAATTACAGACAATACTTACAGAGTAGCAGCTATTGTGAAATAAGGAGAACAATGACTTATAAGAAAGATTGATTGGGTAAGCCAAAATAATTTTAGTTACCTACATTAAGTCTCTGAATTGAAATATTTTAAAATTTATTTTAGGTGTTATTAATTTGGATTTGTAGGTAAAAGTTCCGAAATGCATATCCTAGTTTTGATACCTCATTCCTGATGGCATATTTTGTACGCAATGCTTGCTGTTTTAATTTAGTGTATCAACAATACCTGAACATAAGCAAAACTGGTATAGCATAATAATATTCCAAAACTACAGTAACTCTTTTAGTCAAATATATTAACCTGCACTTCCGTACATACAGATTCAATTGGAGGAAAATGTACAATAACAATTATATATTCCAGCAGGAAATAAAATAGTATTAATTCAATTACTGCATTTATTTCCCATTCGCCATTGCTGATATTTAAACTATTACACTTCGGAAACGAAAACAAAAGCGGCCGCTTTATTTTAGATAACTCTGATTGGCTGATCCCATCCAACATCCAACATATTTTAGAACCAGTCCTATACGTAAAATATTTGAAGGAAACTCTAGACATTCAATCTCTCAAATAAACATGGCTGCGATAGTGACGTTTAACGTGACGTCACAACCCTCAAAGATATTGGATCCAACATATTGGAAGGTGTTGGAAGCTAAAATTTGACAGTGTGACAGGGCCTTTACTGATACTGGTAAAATTTTTAGTCTTAAAAAAATAAATATATGAATTCAAAAGTCTACTCACGTTTAAAGTATAGTTTTTTAAGTAATTGTTCTAGGTAAGAAACACGTGGAATAATTAATTCTCTAGACATGTCTTCCCTAACATATCGAGATACTGCATTTTCACGTGATTTTTGTTTTATAGCAATTCCTACAGGTAACTCACTAGATGAGCATTGCATATTTAAACTGTGGTGCTGTTTGCACAAAGTGTGAACAAACACTACAAGTTGTCTGCTTTCTGCCGTATGTCAAAAATTAAGGAAATGCTCAAAATAAATGTTTTCCCCCGAGCAACTTAAAAAGCAACACTTCTAGGACAAACAATTCCTCGTTTGAACCAGCATTTTTCAGATACACCTTTCAACTTATAGGAAGTTAGCTTAAGGGGTTTGCCTGATCAGTGAGGCGGGATGATAAGTGCGACGCTCGCTGGAGCTTCTAGCGCGGTGTTTTCATTAAGCGCAGGGCTGCCGACTGGCACGCCATCTTCCTGCCACGCATGGGGTGTTTGAATGGTGTCCCGCTGAGGTTTCCTCCAAGGCCCAGGATTCTTGCTGGGTAGGACTCGTACTTGGTAGTGGTGCCCCGTGTGCTTTAGGGGCAAGCACGAGGGTTCCCTAGCCCTATGACATGCTGACGCAGTGAGAGACGGAGACAGCTCCGGTTCACCGGCCTAGATAGCCGGGAGAGGTTGGGTAGGCCTCCACCGGACCGCGGGTTCGCTGGGTGATTGAGGAGTCCCAGTGTGAGAGCGGGAGACTGGGGCAGGCGCCAGAAGTGATGGCAACTCCGGAGGGCTAAGGGAGCATCCAAGCATCAACCGAGTGGGGTAGGGGGCCGATGGTGGTACACGTGCTGGGATGGATAGCCTCAGCCCCTGTGTATAGCCGAAGCTCTAACGCCCTTCCTGGTTTGCGTATGCGGCGTGATCCGCATCCACGCCCGTGGGGGCCACGGGGCGGCAGGGCCATTAGGCTAAGAGCGCCAGGTAATAAAAGAAAAGGGGGGAAACCCCTGTCTCATGAAATAAAATCATGTCACGCATGGGGCAACTATGAGATATGAGTGGTAACCATAACATTAAATGGCAATGAAATGAAGATAAAGGTGAAATGCAAGTCCCCTGGAATTTTTTAAAGGACCTGTACCCGGTATGTCAGCCTAAATAAACAAGCGTTTTAGCCATTTACACTCGTCTAAAATTACAGTTTAAAAACGAAATACAGAAACAGTCCTACTCAATGTATTCTTAAATGCTTTTCGTAAACTGACACCTCCACTTAGACATCTTGAGCAGTTTTTAAATTGCATGTTTTTTTTTTTGTGAAGCTAGGCACACTGCGTGTGAGGCCGGGAGGCCTAGTTGCCTGTCCTCACAACACAAAATCATTCCGCTGTTGACTCCTGTCAAGGAAGGAAAAAAAAAGCCGCAGTGACAATGCAATAATATTGCATGTTTATTTTTTTTTCCACAACAATTGTACAGTCGTACAATCTCTGCTAATTATTTGCATACCATCATTTAAGCCATAAAAAAAGAACTAACTGAAATACACACATATAAAAAAAATTCACAATTAAATTAGGTAAGTCAAAACAATGTTCAAGATGTCAATCACAAATACTGTGTACAGACAATACTGCGACCATGTCCAACTTAAAACAGTTTATAAAAAACATTACAAATTTGTTATGCAGATAGTTAAACATTTCAAACAAAAGGAGTTTTCCAGAAGGAAGATCAATATCGCTTCACACTCGCAACAAATATCCCCTCCACACTGCTCCACCATGTTGCTCCACCGAGTGTCTGCAGCACGCCTGCGCTGCAATACATAACTTGAACATTTTCAATGTATCCTCACGCAGTGGCGGTTACAGGAATTTATCTCAGAAGGGGTTCTAAAAAAACATAAATAACTTTCGTATTAAAAAAAAACCACGTCAACAACACGGGGTTTCGGCCACAATGGGAAAGACACATTTCTGAATCCAAATAATTTTTCTGCTGATCCACCTATTGTCAGTTGGTTGTAATAATGTGCATGCAGCCATTTTGAAATTTATAGATATTCTGCGAAATTTAAACAACCACCACCACTGTCCTCAAAGTTGAAGTGGAGAGTTAGTAACCATTTTGAAATCGTCAATAATTATTTCCAATACAAGGGCTGTCATTTGAAAATGTGCTTATGTTTAGGCATGGCCCATGCATTAGATTTCCCACGATTTTCGTAAACTGACTACCATTAATTATTGCAATTCAGATCCTTAAGGTCGGAATTAAAATAGTAGTCTGCTGCCTCCGCACATCTATCCGTCAATCACTTGGCCTGGAGGCAATCAGAGGGCTCGAAAAAACTCATCCGTCCATTTGTCAAAAGTTTTAACTCATTCTTTTGACAGATGAACAGACAGATTATATACCGTGCAGAAGACAAAATTTAAATAATTAAATTGACGACAAATAGTTATGGGTTAACTAACTGATACATCCAAGATGATTTCAATCTCTCCGCCTTCGTGACAGTTTTTTGAAGCGCAAGAATAGTTTTAGAAAAATATCTGAAAAACTAAATCTAGGGATAAGAAATTCTTTTAAAAAAATATGTGGAACAAATCAGTGCAGTTTGGTTCCAAAAATAAAACTTTCTAGCATATATTTGGCTGTAGTTGAAGTAAAGTTTGGCATGACATGCCAAACGCACTGATTGAGTGATTATGCACAGTTGGACAATAACTGTCAGTCATACAGCAAAGATAAATGAATTTTTGTTAACTTCCAACTGCTGCATTACAATGTCACTTTGCCAGAAGCATAAATCAAAAATAATTATTGAAGATTTTTCCACTCAAAAAAAAATAATTTAATTAACATCATGTACAAAAAGAAAACACTGAACCAAGATTACTAGCAAGCAAAGTTAACAGGCTTTCTAACAAAGTGCATTACAATTTTTTTCTGGTGCTCGACCAACCACTAAGCTGGCAGTCCACGCTTGAGCCATTCAGTATTCATATACACAAAAGAGACTGAGATTTACAACTATTACACTCAACATTCAACATATTAAATATTTTGTTCATATTCCTTAACTCTCAGATTCCAAACAAATAACACTAACAGAAAAATATATCCCTCTTTTTGGTAACTACCCCCCCCCCCCCCCCCCCCCCCCAAACACACACCTACCCTTCAAAGTGTATGTATTAAAGCAACTACTTTCAAGTCAATTTAAATTTGGAAGACTGAGGCAGAAGTACTTTTTTTTTTTTTTGCATTCATGGGGAATGCAGATCAAGTGTCTGAAGCGATGAGGGATGGTAGTTCTCTCGAATGGGAAAAGGCACAGAATGCAAGTTAGCACCTTCCATTTCACAGTGACGGCAGCTTTGAAAGATTCCTTCTCTTTGAACGCCGTCACTGACCACACAAAGTTGCCCGTCCTGATCTTGCCACACTCGTGGTTGTGCTGCCGTCGCACTTGTCTCGGCAGTTTAACTTACTGAGCGCGGAAGCGACTAGAAGTTAGAGATGACACTCACGCTGTTGGAGAGGTTCACTTCGCCTTTCAGGACTTTGGTCTGCAGTTTCTGGGGAAGCAGAACAGAACAATCACGCAATTTCCACAGACTGCGAAGATATACAGGAGACTGCAGAAAGTATGAAGCACTGTTGATAGACACTACACCTTTTCTAAAGATACTGCTCTGTATCAGGAACGACTTTTAGGACTTCAATATGCTTCACCCACAATAACAATTCCACTTGAGAAAAAAAATAATCACATTTTACAGTGTACAAGATGAGAACTTTATAAAGGTTTAAGATCAAAAAATTCGCTAATTTGAACTAATTTAATATTAAATTCTGTGTAACTTCAAATCTTCCTTATGACCCAAGAGTGAGAATAGGGTTTTTACATGTTTTTGAGTTTGGTTTATTTATTTGAATTTTTCACAGATCTGTAATCCAAAGAAAAATTTATTCCAAAAAATTTATTTAGTGTTTAACTAATTCGTAAATACACCAGTAATTGTAATCTAACTGTAAGATGAAATTATGTGCAGTACTATAGTTCGTTTCATGTTTATATTACAGTACAGAGCTTATGGCACCCACTGTTGACTGATTAATACTAAGTTTTTAAAATTAAAACTGATTTATATACTATTCATAATTATATCATGTTTTAATTTTTTTTTTAATTTTACCGTTTGTTGATTTTTCTAAAATACCTAATTCCTATTAGCGATATTAGAACATTTGCATACATTCTGTAAGAAAAAAAAATCAAATATAAATACCAATTAGTATTATTTCACAGAAGAAACCCTTTATAGCAATCTTGTCACTATCAATAATGAATAATGAGGCATTTTATTAATTATATATTATGGTTAAACAAAGCCAAAATTTTAAGTATTAAATGGTATCAAATAATTTGATAACAAAAATAGTTAAAACCAATATGGCATCTTTCAGTTACATTTCCTTAGAAGTAAGAATTGAATATTATCAGATGATGCTTTTAAAGTAATAAAACAAGATGAAGCATTACAAATTTTTGTTTACAAAATAAATCTTTTTAATTACTAAATAAATAAATCTTTTTAATTACTAAATAAATTTTTTTTTGTATTATAAAGATGTTACATTTTTAATAATCTTTAGTTTTATTGTGTACTTCTAACTTTAATATCCACACTGTGTTTTAATTTTTGTATTGCCAGTAACTAGAGGCAAGATTATGCTGTGAATAGTGATAAAATTGAAATAATAAAGATAGCACGTATTCACAGCCATTGTCTGGAGTTGGCTAGCACGTATTCACAGCCATTGTCTGGAGTTGGCTTGACTTCTGGTCGAAGATGGCGACTGCAACGTCTGTGATATCTTTGCCTTCACTACAAGTGTTTTAGCGTCGAGGACGTTACCCGTGTGAATATTTCCGCCATGAGCCTGTTGGTGCGGTAGTCCTCCTTGCGTTTCCGCTCGGTCTTCTTGTTCCGCACCTCCGGCAGCCTCCGGTACTTCTCCTCCGTCTGGCGACGCATGGAGCGCTGGTCGAAAATCCTCTTCACGGCTGGCAACACAAAAAAAAGAAGTTTCACTTGACATTCCGAATGCATTATGGAAACTGGAACGAGAGGGAAAAAAAAAACTTGCACAATGTTCATGTAAATCAGACCCTCTTAGGAAAATATCCTGCAAAATAAAGTTTAAAAAATTTAACCACAGAGCATGTCAATACATATATAAAATTTTACCTTTTCAACAATATTTCCTCGTTAATAAGGCTGTAATTCAAAGCACTTTGAAAAACTTCTTAACAGGGATTTACTATACTTTGAAGTTCCCTGGCGCATTTACAGGTTATTTCCTAACCGCTTTCAAATATTGTTGAGTTTACAGGTTATTTCCTAACCGCTTTCAAATATTGTTGAGTTTACAGGTTATTTCCTAACCGCTTTCAAATATTGTTGAGTTTACAGGTTATTTCCTAACCGCTTTCAAATATTGTTGAGTTTACAGGTTATTTCCTAACCGCTTTCAAATATTGTTGTGTTTACAGGTTATTTCCTAACCGCTTTCAAATATTGTTGAGTTTACGGGTGTTCCCTGACCACTTCTAGTTCCTTGACTTTCCCAGGTTTTCGCTGGCCGCTTCCGACGCCCTGACGCTTCCCTGGCGGCGGAGCCGCGCGCTCACCGAGGGGCGGGGGAGGGAGAGCGTCCGGGCCGCGCGCCCCCGAGACCAGGGCTTGCTGCAGGCCGAGCCCGCGCGCCTCCCTCAGCTCCGCCAGCTCGCGTAGCAGCCGCCGCCGCGTCTCCGCCACCGCCACGAAGTCCGGGCGGTTCATGGCCAGCCACTCCTGCCGGCCCGCAAGGAGACAAGGTGAGCAATAGACACAAATGTGTCGGAAACCTAATACATAGAGACCGGAAAAATTTCGCGGGTTCAACGACCTCCAGGATATAGACTCCAATATCCTCTACACAATCGCGCAAATGCCAACACTGTTCATCGGCTGCTGACTCGCGGGTCGTCTCGACTGGGTGGCCTGTGATTCGACACTTCTATGAGTGAGGGTCTCTAATTGGCCCTCAGTCCTCCAGATTAACAGTGAACCAATGACAGAGAAGCAGCACTAAAGGTATAATTATTTGAATTTTAGCATAACACGAAATGAAGCCGCGAATTTTTCAGGTCTCTACTAATACATCAAACAAAATCACTAGATACAATTGAAATGTATTAATTTGTACCCAAATGTACTCAGATAAATAGAATGAAGTAAAATTACATGAAAAAGCATCAAAAGAACACATTTTTAACGAAATAAGTGTACTTAAATGGATATGAATTTCAATGATTAAATGCATGAATTGTATCGAAATAAACCAAAGGAAAGGTTACATAAGGTCTAGATAACTCTAAAGTACAGAAAGTGAGATAACAAATTAAGGAGAATAGTAAGCCCTATGTTTGAGTTTTAAGTCGCTCACGAGTTGGAGGTCATGTGGTTATCATTAAAAATTGGAACGCTATTTTGAAAAACTCGAACCATTTCAGACGGGCCGTGTGCGACTTAAGTTTCCGTAATGTAAGTCGACTGGTCTGCACCCTTCGGCTTAGTGGGATTGTGAAAAGTGCTTCTCAATAAAGAGAGCTGTTTAACAAATGAAAAGTACACATGTAACTCAGTACACGTGATAAAAGTGAAACTTTTTTTTGGCAATTCAAACCTCGAATCGTCAGGGGGTAAAAAGCCGAGACGAGAGACAGAAGATAAAGAAAATAAACATCGCAGGGTTTTTAGACATTAGTTTATTTTTCAGTTTATTTTTCAAGTATTTAAGAATTCTAACTTTTTTGTATTTATATATATAATATATAATAAATAAATGTATTATATATTATATACTAAATATATACATATTATATAATATATAAATATAAATACACCATAAAGATAAAATGTGCATGGTACTGTTTCTTCAAACAACTAAATATTGTAGTGAAGCGTCAGGATCGCAGCTTCATTTGAAAACCGCGCGTCAGTGCGGGTATCGGCACGCCGTCCCCTCCTTCCTTCCCCCTCCTAGTGTGTGCTTGCTTGCTCCTCGTCTCCCCTCCTCCGGTCGGTGCATGCGCACTGCACTGAACCTATGCCTTATATACGGCTGTAAAGCCTAAATTCGGTCTTGTTTGTCTTGTCTCATCTAGCTTGTCTGGTATCGTTTTAGTCTCTTTCGAGAGCTCGAGTAGTTTTGTAAACCAGCATGTAGTCAATCAGTTAGGCTTAAAATTGTACGACGTGCGCGACCTCGGGGGAAAGAAAATGTAAGTTGGAGTGAGGCGGTGGCCCTTGCCATAATGTAAGCGTTTGTAAATTTTTGTCTATTTTGGTTAAATTCCCTTTCGACCGCCACCTTGAAAATCACGTTTGGCTTTCATTTAACTTAACTTAATTTAGCTTCACTTTGTTGGTAACCGTTCTCCCGAGACGTCGACGCACATAAAACGTAATTTGATTAATTTGTTTCACAATGTAACTTACGTCTGTAACGCAATGTAACTTGCTTTTTGTAGTAGGTTTTCCCTACATATTGACAAGGTTGTAATTTTGCTGCTTTCAATGCGTCTACCTTGTGACGCCCCCTTTTGACGGGACCGCGCAATGTTTCGCCGGCATAACCAGTGGCGGATTCATAGGGGGGGCGCAGGGGGCGCGCCCCCCCCCCCCCCCCTTGACCAGGGCAGCCCAGCACCAAGCATGGTTCTTGGCAAGGGGAGGGCGCGCACCCGGCCGCCGATGTTATACAATACACATTCATACACTTACCTTTAACGACTTCATGTCTTGGAAACAGTTTGAATAAAGTTTTATTAAGCTTTGCATGTGATTAGAATCTTTAGTTTTTCTGTAGTGATTTTGACATTTGTATACTGCACAATTGGCCATTTTAACTACATATAGCACACAATTATGCACCAACAACAGCAAATATTCGGGAGAGACGTAAATGAAACGGATGGAGCTTGGAAAAAGATCTCTGGCTACATCCAAGCAACCAAGGTGACGTAACAAGGGAGTGTGTGGATGAGGTAGACCTGCGCCCCCCCCTTGAGATTTTTCTGTATCCGCCACTGGGCGTAACTAGTTAAACTTAAAACGTAAATGGAAATCTTTTTCTTTAACTTTTTGTGGCCTTGATTATGGCTCCTTCACTTAAAATGTTTGCTGTGTGTTAAGCACTTTAATAGATTTTGTGGACCACATTGGTTGATGTTAATTAAGTAATCAATTTTGTTGTTTTGTTTGGCCTAATTAATAATTTATTAATGTTGAATACTGTTGTGTAACAAATACCTATCCGCAATCCTTGCCATGCTATGGCCTCCCACCTCGCCCTTGTGCTTATAGGCATTACAGTAGTATGTGTATTCTGGAATGCCTGTGTTCTGTTTTAGATGATTTTTATTTCCTTTAGCTTTCCATAGTGTAGTGTATCAATTAAGGAAGCAAATTTGTCACTGGAGGCCAGAGAATATATTTTTAATATTTTTGCCACTATTATTTTTTATTTTTTTTTGCCTTGTGATATTTAAAATATATTGAATTTCTTACGTGTAATTGTGTGAACGTTTGGTCACAAATCGTAAATTAAGAGTTTTTTTTACTATATTGAGTCATTTATATTTTATCTATTTCAATTTATTTTTGCTTAACAATTTAAAGTGTACTAACCTGCAACGTTCGTTTCTTGCCGTAAGCATTTTCTCTGGTGCTTGCATCACGCTTGCCTCCAGTGTCGGGGTCACTCTTGGTCTTCTTCCGTGCTGCGCGCCTCCTGCTCGGCACTTTGACCTTGACCTCGGACAGCGACCTCCTCCTCGCACGCCCGTCTTCCAGCTGGACGCCAGAGTCCATGCTCGGGGACGACTCCAGCGTCAGGATGTACCCCACCGGCGGGGGTGGGTCGCTGCCCGGGGAGGGGGTCCGTGGTAGTATGGGCCCATCTCGGGGCCGCAAGTCGTGTTCCCCCTCCCCACGAGCCCCGCATACCTCCGGGGTGCTGGGCCCGGACACTCCCCCTGGCTTCCGACGCCTCGATGACCTGACGGCACTGACACTCTCCTCCACACTGCTCGTGGAACACGAGGACTCTTCCTCGATCGAGAAGCAACAGGGGCACCTTCTGCCGCGCCCGGCAGCGCTCCCTTCCTGGGCCGGGACGGAGCCCCCGATCGACTGCGGCTTCCCGAGGAGGGCCCCCGTTATCCCATCCGCACACTCGTTCAGCCACATCCCGCACATACGGCACTTCGGCAGGACGCTGCCGCCAGAGTGGGCTTCACTTCCGTCCGCATCTCTGCCTTTGAAAATTGTCCTGTTCTCGGAAGTTAGCCTCCTGAGGGCCCGCCTGCACTCGCAGCAGCACATCGGTCTGCTGGTTTCGTTTCGGGACGTTCCTTGGACCTGCGACGATGCGATGTCTGGACGGTTTTTATTTCTGTCACTTACGTTAACATTGCCGTAGCTGACGCGATTGCTGTCCAATATCCCCTCGGAAATACCTTCTAATGTGCCGCTGTTCATCGGAGTGGCATCATGGCTCGAGATGTCGGCTTGTGCGGCAATCTCTTTACTTCTCTTGCCGTGTGACTCATTTATGTACAGTTTGCGGAGCGATTTCTTACTCCTTTCTGTATCATCCTGGGCACTTGGTACTTGAGTGCAGATATTACGTGTTCTTCCAACCTCTCTCCAAGAGATTCTTTCATCACCTTTTTGTGTAATATCCTGGACACTTGGGACCCGAGTACACATGTTACCCAATTTTTCATCGTTTTTCTGAGATTCAACAGGGTCATGCTTGTCAAGACTTCTTCCAGCAAAGTTTCCAGAGCTTGGAATCTGAGTGCATACATTGTGCGACTTAACAATGTCTCTCTGAGATGTTACGTATTCATGCCTACTGACACCTTTTCCTGTAATCTTGTCAGAGCTTGGATGCTGGGTACACACATCATGTGATTTTTCATAATTTTTTTCAGTTGTTACATAACTATGCCTACTGGCACTACTTCTTGTATTTTTCTCGAAGCTTGGGACCTGGGTACATACATTAGACCTATCACCACCTCTCTGAGAGGTTACATTAGCATGAGCTTCACAACTTTTATCCGTAATGTTATCAGCATTTGTAAGCTTAGTACATGCATCACATATTTTTTCATTGATTTTTCGAGACATTACACTACCGTGCCCGTTGCCACTTCTTTGTGTAACATTCTCGGAGCTTGGAACCTGGGTACATGCATCTGACTTTTCATCAACCCTTCGAGAGATTACATGTTCACGCTTATCATCGCGTTTTCCGGAGAAGCTTTGGCTTTCAGGCACTTGGGTGGATGCTTCACATAATCTAACGATGTTTCTCCGAGAGGTTACACAACTTCTTTCTGTAACACTCCCACTGCTCGGCACTTGTGCGCAAGTGTTACGTAAATCTTCGCGATCTCTGGGATAGGACATAAAAACACGGGCATTTGCCTTTTCTCCTGTACAATCCTCCGCGCTTGGGACCTGCGTGGAAACATCGAGTAACCCGGCATAACCTCTCTTTGAGCTTGGACACTCATGCTCAACACGTACACCATGAGGGTCGTGACAGTTGAAGGCCGCGGCGCCACCGACATCCCGCACGGATGCGCTGCGCTCGCAACGACAAGCAGCCGCCTGCACGCCGGCATCCACCCCGACGCTCCGAGTCCGCGCGCGAGCTTCGCGTCCGGCCCAGAGGCTCTCCCCACTGCCGTCCGCTCGCGCGGGAGAGGCGGGCGGGAGCCGGGCGGCCGAGCGCCTCGACACGATCTGCCGCACCCCCGCGCGACACTCGACCTCGCGGACGCTTCCCCAGTCGTGCGTGACGCTGATGCTTCGCTCGCACTCTGTCGTCGTCGACGTCTCGGATCTGAAACGTGCGGCAAAGTCTGCGGTTAAGTACGTTCATTCAATTTAACAGAAAAAGCTACAGACAATATTTAAAACAAATAAATAAATAAAATTTGAGCGAGTCCATCAGTATTCACCGGTGATGTGAAAACTTATAACCTCGGTAACGATGAAGCAAATAAACTTATAATATTGAACTCGGACACCAAATTTAATGAAGAATATTTATTAATAACGCCAAGCATGATAAATATACGAAAATTATTCATTTTAAGGAAAAATCAATAAAAATTATTCCCCTTTTTAAAACCATTCTGTAACTCTGTTAAACAAGACGGTACTATTAACTTCTAAGGGCTAGCCAAACACCAGGAGTACCAAAAATGTCACATGTAAATGCCTTAACACTGAACAGCTGACGTTCACCCTAGACCGGAATTATCATTACCTGGGTGTTTGAAGCTATACTTCTTTAAAAGTGCTGAGGATGAAATATTAGTATGCTCCAGAAATGCAATGAAATAAGCACACATTACACTATGGAAATTTGACAAGTTGAAAGTCCAATGTGCAGAAACTGCTGTAGCCATGATCCAAAGTCAACAAGATTGGGGACCCACGTGGGAGATGTGTGTGCCTAAGAAAATGTTATGGTAGTGAAACTATCCTGGAATACATTTTGGAAATTTGCAGTCATAACAAAATATAATAGCTACTTTAAAAATACCTATAATTTATGAGCCAGTAAAATTGTGTTGGAACAAACATGGTGCAAAAAGATGTGTAACATTTTGTTGGTTCTCTAAAAGTTTAGGAACGTCGTGATATCTTTCAGGTATTTTTCAAATTAAAAGTTGCAGACCTTTGGAATTGATTTTCAACAAGGAATTTTATTAAAACATCTTGTTGAAATACATTAAACAGTTAAAACTATAACGTTTCTGCACATGATAAAAGTTATAGTACTTCTATGGCATTACTAAAATATAAACCTGAAAATTTTTTAAACAAATATTGTAACACTAAGTCAATGTAAATTTTTTTTTTGCTTGAACGACTGAAATCAGTTTGTAAATATGTACATCCTAAAAATAAAAATTAACCTTACTGAGTATTATTATTATTATTATACAATATTATATTATAATGTTATTAAAAAAAATCCCAGTGGCGAGATTTGGAGCCCGTCCCTTCAGGTTAACAAACGCACGATCTAATACTAAAACTATCGGGACAATTTAAATTTATGTATTATCGACAGTGAAATGCCATTTTCCTAATGTACGTACTTGGGATTACTTTTTACTATGACTATTTTACTTTACCAACTATATTCCAGGGTAGTTTCACTAGCACACCAAAACATTTGGTTATGTACCCTAATTTTTATGAAATTGACTACATGCGGGTTCATGTAGCTACACATGGGTCCATTGTCTTTGTTCCAAATTTCCGTTCATAGACTTCCAATCCATTTCCGCGAAACTACTCCTACCTAATGACGTATACAGAGAGCCAAGATATTTACACATCGAAATGAAACTCAAAAGAATAGTGAGAGAGTATATACAGAAGTATTAAAGGAAAGAGGTCTTAGAGAATGCAAAGAATGAGGTAAAAAAAAGAACAGAAGAGTCCTATGCATTCCAACTTGAGAGTGATGTCTAGAGAAAAGGATTTATTGTTGCATTATCAAAGGTTGGTGGTTTGGGTATTCAGATCACGGTTTTCATACCTGGAAGCTTGTAATGTATTTCTGGTGATCTTCATCAGCGTGCAAGTTGGTGCTGCAGATGTCTGACGTGGTCCATCTGACGTCCCTCCCTTCTCACGACGACTCAATACGTTCTGCCCTGCCAGCAACCTGAAATGAAACACAATCTCACAAAATACTTGCTGAATCAATTCAAGAACTTTTTCAGGACCTTCTGATAAAAATTTTTTTCTCTAACTGTTTTTTTTTTATATTTCAGGGCTATTTTTTATATCAAACTAAATATAATGCAAAACAGATACACTAAATGCAGCAATGTGCAAATTTTTTATGTTAGGAAGCTATAACCTTTTTCTGAGATAGTTTCCATGTAATTTAAGCGAATTATCTTCCACATTTACATTTAATACATGACTGTGGTGCATTCAAAATAACAAAAAAAATTAATACAAGTTAGTAATATAAGGCTGCTGAAAATTAAAGTTTGGTAACTTTCAGCACAATTACTATGTATTTTTTTTTTTGGGAGCAGTACAGCAGAAACACTAAACCACTCAACTGTTTCAAGTTCTGCAGGTGGTCTATTTCCATCTGGATCCACGACAGCTGGCTGGCTCGCTCGCCTTCGCAGAACTCCAACAAGGGGGCAAGACTCTTGCCCGCTATCCCCGCACCTGCGGACGCAATGTGAACGCAGAGTTCCCCCACTCTTACGTCGGCCAGCCTCCCTGGTTTTCCTGTCCAACCGATCCATCTCGCAAGATAACATTAAAATACTGTACATGGTTCGCACCCTATTGTGCAATCAAAACTTAATGAGTTTTTTAAGGACCCGTCTTCACCACCATCAAGAGGCAAAAAACTATTATTTTGTACATCACAAAATTCCTATAAAAAAAAGTTTGAGTTTGTGCACAAAAAATAATTTTGTTGGTTAGTTCAATTCTTACAGATAAATAAGCCCCTACTGTCCAGAATTAACTCTGGAAATATCTAAAAATTTGCATCCCCAACATTTAAATTTGATAACCAATTAAATTACGTTATTAAGTTCAAAGTAAGCCAGTAAAAATACAGATTTTTAGTTCAAAAGGTGAGACACAAAATACGCACTCAGTGAATTCAACACATGTTTTACACACAACTTCTAATCACGTGGTCTGAAATTTGCCAGTTGCACTGTGCATCGTGCAAAAATTGTTTGCTAACAAATCACAAACAAAAGAACGTAAAAAATGCCTGAATTCATCCATTACTTGCAAACCGTCTTCATTAGGAGATTTTAAGGATTTTTGATTAAATTTAAGAACTTTTAAGGGATCTTATTCAATTGAAGACAAAATAAGGAATTTTTTTTAAGGATATTAAGGAGGCGTGAGAACACTGTTGAAATTATAAAAACACATTTCAACCACAAATAACACGTCGAACAGACCATCAAAATCTTTTCTCACACAAAACACAGTTTGCAGCGTTATTTCCATCAATGTCATTTAGCAGATGCTGTCAATAAGTGATTAAAATATACAGACATATTTTAAGGCATTAAAGGAATCTATTCCAGCTTGTTAACTAATTATTTTGCCAATCTCCCCGTTTTTCTCACAGGTTTAGGATTCCCCCGAGTTTCCTTGTCTGTGAGAGCCCTGGAAAATCAACAGTTTCGAAATTTGCAGAACCTTTTTGGAGTCGTTGAGGAAAACTTACATTTTGAACGTGGCGAAACTCACATTTCGTTGCTCGCAACACTGTCCACTCACCCGCAGGCTGGTCCTGGGACCAGCGGTGCTTGAAGGCTCGCTCGGAGCGGGTCGCGGGACTCCCCCAATCTCGTCCCGTGCTGTCCGAGGGGCCTCGACTCTCCGCTGCCGAGCTCGACACCTCACCAGCTGCAAGTCAGTGAGAACCCTTGCTTGTGGAACTCTCGCACAGTTACATAAACTCATCACAGAGTTGGCTGATTTAATCCACAATGTTTTAAGCCAAGTAGTTGTTATATATATATAAAAAAAAACTAAATATAGAATATCTTAATTATTTTAAACGAAAGATTTATTAATGTTTCCTGTGACCTACAGGAACAAAAAAATTTCCGCAAAACTACTCCTACCAAACGACGTACACCGAGAGCCAAGATATTTACACATCGAAATGAAATTCAAAAGAATAGTGAGAGTATATACAGAAATATTAAAGGAAAGAGGACTTAGCGAATGCATAGAATGAGGTAAAAAAAGAACAGAAGAGTATCCATTCCAACTTGAGAGCGATGTTTGGAGAAAAGGATTTATTGTTACATTATCAAAGGTTGGTGGTTTGGGTATTCAGATCACGGTTTCATACCTGGAACAAAAAAATGTATTTTAATCATATTCTTATTATTTAAATTATCTGAATAAGTTGTAAAATATACTTAGGTAAAACCTTCTCTAAAAATAAATAAATTATCAAATTGTATTCAAAGTGTAGAAAGAAGGAAATATACAAATTTATTATTTTTTTAAAATGTTCTTTTCTGTGGGATATTCCAGACTATAGGTACTGTAAATCCCCATTCTGTGGGAAACACCCATTTTATGGAGAATCCTCCTCCTGTGGGGAAATACACTTTCTGCGGTCAAGTCGCAGTTAGATGTGCAGATTTTCTGGTCTTCAGTTCTTTGATGTTATAACTTTTCTGGTTCTTCAACATGAGTGGCAGGAAGTGGGATGTTGTATGGCTTTCATTTGAACATGCGGAGAACAAAAATAACTATACCAAAGAAAACTAGTTTAATATAAAAAATGACATAGGTGTTTCATTTTTTTAAAACACATTTTTTCCCAACCTTTTCATTTTATATTTACTCTAATAATCAAAAATGTTGGTTTTTCTTAAAGTGAACATGTTTTAAGACTGAGCAAGGTGACGCATTGGGTAAGCATGGCAACAAACATCTGATGAACCGATTGCCAGAACTACTTCAGGACCTATAAATAAAATGTGCACAAGATTTCCTGCCATGTTTTCGAACCCACTGATTCACAAGAGCGCATAGGACGGTCATGTGCATGAGAGATAGCTCATGCGCACAGAAGGGAAATGAATACATTTTATTTCTGTTACAGACGAATGGCGCAACAACCAATGAGAGGAGAGTAGGAAGCCATTTTAGCGAAACCAGAGAACACTTTAGGCTATATTGGTCATATTGTGGCAAGAAATTGTCCATATATTAAAATGCTCAGGTATGATTCCTGATTTAAAAATTAATTAATGCTATACTTACGAGTCACTGACAAAAACTGTAAATAAAATAACGTGTTGTGGTTGACTAGAATCAGAAAGAGGATGAAAAAGACCCATTATATGTTGATAAACTGTGCTAACAAAATGCTCATCAGACGTCACTGGATAATCATTTGGTAGTTAATGTAGTTATTTACTACTAACACTGCTATCAGATATTGGATACATCGTGAAATTTCAGTGGCCGAAATTAACAGGAGGATTTTAATTGTGAACTGACTTCGCACAAGGTGTGTGCACGGTCATGCACGTGGCCAGCTAAGCACTCGCTCCTGATTTTTAATTAGAACCAACCAACACAACACAGGAACATTCCCTGTATCCTACAGTGAGGGACAAGTCCAGCACTTGCCTGGAATGTTTTCTGGAAACAAATCAAGACTGAAATTGGGATTGCTGGGTGGATCTGAACTCAGATGCTTTCGAGAGCGATAGAGATGGCAGTTTTCCGGCAAAGTATTTTCAAGTAAATTTTCTACGAAACCGTAACAAATTTTTCAATGAGTTATTCTTTCGCAGAAACACACAAATAAATTTAATTATGGTGTATAAGGTATGGGCATACTCCACGGTTAAATATTTACTTCTTAACTTAAAATTGTTTTATCTGTATTGTAGTACAATGGTAATGTAAAATTTTCACAAATAGTGCCAAACATTCTTAATAGAGGAGAAATAGCAAACAATATGCATACACGACTACAGCATAGAAAGATTGTACTAGTATTATCTCAGTAGGTATATCACACTATCTTAAATCATGTAAATCTATGTTGGTATTCGAAACTAAGAAAAATTACCCAGAGAAATATGTGGTTATTATTACTGGAAAATGTTCCCACTCACATCGCTAGAATAGGTTTTACAATTGCGCCACCTCACTAGGACTTTACAAACCCGCGTCCAAACTTACAACCAATCCTACCAGCGGTCAACGTCCTCTCACAAGCCAAGCGATGCGGCTTGAAAACGGTGGAGGAAACATCGCTGCTGTCGGCTTCCGGAATCCGCGACGCTCCGACGGCCGCGGCGGGTACCTCGCGCGGCGTCGGCAAGTCAGGCAGGTCCAAGAACTTCCGACAGACGTGCTGCATCAGCAGCTGGCTCACGCCGGACCCATCGGGGTCCACGCCTTGCAGGAGCTTCTCGACACAACCCACGGCCCCATCAGACAGCGAGCCCGAGGTCTTTCCGTCTGTCAGCGCGGCCTCATCGTACCCGGGGCCGGGCAGGTACTCGAAGCTGTTCGCGCTGCCCACCGGGGCAGAGGACTCCCCGAGCGGCGTGCCCCCGGTCTGGGCACTGCTCCCGATGCTGCCTGCCGTGCCACATCGTTCCTCCGCGCCACTCTGCTGCGGCAACACGCCACTCATGTCCGCGACTTCTTTCCCACTGGGAGGATGATTCTCTGAGAGGTGGTCTACATGGTATTCCTCCCTCGTGCATGACTTGCTGTAAGTACCTGTATTTAGTGGCTTTGTAGGGTTTTTAGACCCCTCCTCAGCTAGCTCGCCGACTTGCTGCCGCACACCTATTGTTAAACTTGAAACTTCTTTACTGGCAACAACACAGACAGGGTCAGAAGGCAACAACTTCTGTTGGCAGACAACTGTAGCCACCGAGGACGATGAAGCAGAATGATGAGTGTTCTTGTTGATTCTGTCCACCAGATATCTGTCCATGGATGGGTGCGCTATTTTGTCATGGCTTCGGGGAAGAGAATTTGTGCGGTTATCCGCGGATGTGTTTCTGTCACACTTCGGAAGATCTGTCAAAGAATTGCTGTGCTTTGCTCCTAGACCTGCAAAACATTCTGTTTTACCAATAGGTTCGCTGGCAGGAACATTATTTCGACAATTTGAATGCTTAGTTATGTGTTGGCCAAATGACTCTGCACCCTGTTGTATTTGTCGACAGACAGAAACATGACCACCTGGTTTGGTTGCTGGTCGCAGGATCGGCGTGATTTCACTTTCACAATCCGTTCCTGTTGCCGAACTGGCCAGTTCCGTTTGTGCGACATTGCGTTCAACTGGAGTTGAATGAGCAATCGGTTCATTATCTCTGGCACATGGGTCCTGCGCAGAAACATGTGGATTTCCAGATGCTGGTGTCTTCCCAGGATCCATTCTGGAGCACAGGACAGCTGTGCAACCCCTGGCGAGGGCAATTCTCTCAATCGTGCTCATCTCAATGCGATTCCCAGCCACGAGTCCTTGTGACATGTAGCCAACGTCTGCTCCACTGTCCCACTCTAGACGTCTACTAGATGTCACACTCGACACGGAAGAAGGCGATGGTGCTTGTGGAACGTGGTCACTTGTCAACAAATTCTTACAATCATTTTCCTGTGATCTGTTCAATAACAGAGGTGTGTCACTCAAATCCAGGTTTCCCATTCTGCTTGCTTCATATCTATCGATAACATTCACTCCACCACATTTGCGGATGTCATCGCCCTGGTGTGCAAGATTATCCATTACTGAACTTTTGATGGGCAATCCAGCTACATTGTGCCAACTAACATCTAGACTTTCTTTATGGTGATTACCAGAAGCTGATGCTGGCACTGCCCAACGTTTTCTCTCTTTGGGACAAATAGTAACGTTACCACCCTTGGAGCACAGATTATCTTTAGAGCATTCTTGAGGCTTCCAAAATAAATGACTCTCAATATACACAGATCTTTCATCGTGTGTACTGGGATCAACATGTGATCTAAACGGACTATTTTTTAAAATCATACTATTTCCGGCTGCTAAATTCTTCCCTAAATCATTTGTAATATCATCTATAAATTGAGAAGTAGTCAATAAATTACATGCTCTGAAATTTTCATTGGAATTAGTTATTTTTGTTAAAGATACATCGTCAAATTTATACGTTTCACTACAATGTACGCTAGTACTTTCACGTGTTTGTGTATCATTAACATTTTCTGAGACTTCTACGTGTTCCAAATCTTTAAACCCCAGATCAATCGCAGCAAAACCGATTCCCTCAAAGCTGAAAGTTCTTTCGTTGCAACCAAGATCGGATTCCATGGCAGAGAATATAAAACTATACGCACACTACACTCATTTCTTCTACAAATATAATATATATATAAAAATTTCAAAAGATATAAACTGTTATGAAAGTACAAAAATCCCGCGTCTTAACAACGGAAATATCAAGGAAACTGCGTTTGTTGATGTATGTACGTTGTAAATTAAAAAAAAAAAAAATTATCAATATCAAACCAAAGAGCATGGAATCTCTGAAAGATATGCGAATTAATACAAATTTGAACAGAGAGAAAATTTACTTGAAAAAATAGCATATACTATTAATTAATTTAATTGTTAATAAATATGGTTGTAGACAGCTATAAAAAGAAGACACAAATAAAAACCCAAGAAAAATACCATGTGTGACTTGTACATACAAATTAGTGAGTAACGGTTATCTTTGATATTTTCAATGTGTGTGTTCACCTAGAATTTTGTTTGGTAAGTTTTATATTTGTCATTCGCGTAAGTGTGCCCACTGCACATTAAACTTTGTAGAGAAATAGTTTATTATTATTATTTATTCAGTTCTACTGATCACAACAAAGAAAAGGTCTGCAAATCCATTTAATTGATTAAATAATAATTTAATGTACGTTTAAGTTATAATGTATAAAAAATTTGTAATAAGCCCATCGACTTGGAAAACTTTTGAGAATTCGTACTTTCGAAATGAAATATATTTTTTTAAGTGTAATTATTGCAGCCAAACATTGCCCAAGCATTTCCAACAATAGTATTTAACAACTGTAGAAAACCTATAAAAATAAATTCTAAATGGCCAAAATACCCTAACGAAAATTGCGATAACGCCGTTATTCATTAGCTGGTTTTTAGAATGGGTTGCTCAACGTATATATTTCGATTATTTTTTTTACACTTTTCCACTTGTTCAAATATAATGTTTGCCATCAACTTAAAATATAATTATCTATGAACAAGGTGAAGTTTTATTGGTATCGCTAGATGGCAGAAAGATTTTAATATAAAATAAAATAAAAAACGTATTATTTAGCCAATATTTATATTCATAATCTCTATTGTTATAATTTCAAATTTGTTTGTTTATTTTTTTTGTAAACTCCAAAGTATTATCCTTTTAATAATTATAAATGGTCCATTGTTGTGGCTTTATTCTCACAAAAATATATTTAAATTATTACTGTATTTATTTTTATATAGTTAAGGGTCCTTACAACATTTATGTATATATAAATACATCCTTTTCTGACTTTTGGAGGCGGGCTCTTTGAATCCCGACATTATGTAGGATCTCTTATACCTACCTGATTGGTGACTTCAATCGCGGCCCCGAGAAGCGATAAGGTAATTGCATAGGGATGTGTATGCTGAAAATACATCGTAATGTAGCATCGATGTTTTCCGATGTATCAAACCAAACGAAAACATCGATGTTTTCGATGCATCGTAAAGAAACATTGGCATAAATAAGTTATATATTTATAAACTATCTAGTAAACATTTTGCTAAGACATATTAAAAATCTTCAGATAATATTCTACTCTACCAGATGACTTAAAAATTTCAGCTAGAGATAATTATAATAATGTTATTAACATACCTGTGCCACCGATTACGGAGAGTTTGATTAGGTGGGTCATTAAGAAACTGAAGTCAAATAAAGCTACTGGATCTGACGGTATCCTTAATTTGATAATAATTAAAGAATGTATAGAGACATATACACAATTATTAACACTAGTCTCAGTAATGCCTCTTTTCCCTATACCTACATGGAAAAACACAGTTGTGATATCAGTATTTAAAAATGGGGGAAAAATCATATCTTAACAAATTACAGACCTACCTATTTCTTTATTATGTAGTTTTTAAAAAAATTTCGAAAAAATTATTTAGACACATCAATTTTCATTTGAAAAATAAGATTACTGAAAATCAACATGGATTTCAATCTGGAAGTTCCACTCTCACAAATTTATTTAGTTATGTAAATGATCTTTATAGTAAAATAACATCCAGATCCAGACAGCAAACTGATGCTGTCTTTTTTTGATATGAGCAAAGCATTTAATACATACATGCCAACATAATCTTATTCTTAAAACAATTATGCATTTTAGGTATTGACAAACAGTACTTAGACTGGTTGCCGAACTATCTGTAATAGAAATTATCAGTCAGAGTTGCTAATGCATTATCATCATACTTTAACATTACGTCGGGTGTCCCTCAAGACACTGTCTTAAAGACAGTAATCTATCTCCACTACTATTTAATGTCTTTATGAATTACATTACAAGATCAATAAAAACTGAAAGATTCTACTATATGCTCATGACATTAAATTGTACAAAAAGATAAACATAATGGGTAAACGATATAATATCCTGTACTTGTAAAATAACAAAACACGTTATAAAAATCGAACCTTTTCACACTTCGTACAGAAAATACAGTTACCTACGAGAAATAAACATTATCAAGCCCAATGAACACTCAAAAATTTTATAGGGTGCATATTAATTTAAATGTAGTCAATTATTTAAAGCTCTTATGTTCATACCATGGAAACAAATAAGTTTTAGTTTCTATGGCCTATGAGCTAACCTACGTCAAATCGCGTGATTTTAATCTAAATATAGGACTCTTGAAGTCTTGACACATTATTTCTCTATATTCACAATGGTCCAGCGAGGTTGAATAACCTTATTTAGCCTACATTCAAACAACGATCGAAAATGGTCTAGTACAAAACCAGTGATCAAAACATCTTAATCACTTAATCCCTCCAATTTAGCAACGAAACTTGCATCATGCGATAGGGCCATTAATTAATACTACAAAACATCACCTGCACTTAGAGGTGGGTTGGGACAGCAATTTTCGGTATCAGTCCCAACCTGATACTGATACAGTAATGTACCTAGGTACGAATCTCTGATACTTCTGTATCAGACGGTCCCAGGAGGCAACAAAGCTCCGCGTACGCAGACCGTGCGACCGGAAGGAGAATCTGATACATTATTTATCACGCCTGGTAATTCTCTACCTCTGATACTCTCATGCCCGCCTGATACAACCAGTATCAATCAGTTCAACATTCTGCAGTTCGTCCTGGCCGTGTATCACCATGTTGCTGGCTGTCATGCTTTATAGTTAGTATCTTTATAGTGAAATAAGGAATGGATAAGTGCACGAAAAAGACTTCATTTGTGTGGAATTTTTTCACAGAAAATAATGAGTTTGCTAATTGTAATTTGTGTAAACAAAAACTGAGTTATAAATCATCGACTAATCTGAAGAAACATTTGAAAAAACATTGATATAGTATGCTCACTAATGTACCTATCTGTTTTTTTATTTTTTATTTTTGATAAAATCGTGAATTTTTAATGTATAAAAACACTAGTTACTAATTGTTTTCGAAAAAAGAAAGTCCATATGTTGATTACATCTGTTATTAGTGTCAACTGAGAATTTATTTGCATTTTCATAGCTGTTAGGTGCACAAATATAAATATTATATCTTGTATTAATGTACTTTTTAATATTAAAATTTCATTAGTTTTATTATTGAACGAGACGGTGCACGCACTGCGCACTGAGCGTACTTTGAAGTAGTACAATAAACAAAACGACTTGTAACCAGGGCTGCCACTCTGATATTCATGAAAAACCTAGATAACCTACAAAAAAAACCCAGACACATGGGTAAAAAACCCAGATGCGTCTAAAATGCTATCGTTGCGTACTAATTCAAAAATATAAACATAACTGGTTTTAATATAAAACAATTAATTACCTTACAAGACTGAAAACGGTTAAATACAACCAATACAAGAAAATTACACTGCAGCAAAATGGCTGTATAAGTAATTCTTGGACCAGCACATATCATAAAAAAAACCTACAAATATATACATAACAAAACAAACACCATCACTGCATTCTTTAAACCGGTAATTGTTTTTATAAAACTGCATCATGTACGTTAGTCTTTATTCAGAGTCTGATTCTACAAGATTGGTTTGAAGGTTAATTGTTGCATTGGTTTTGTGTTCTGCAAGCCTCTTTGAAGAATGTGTCTAATTTAATATTCGACTTAGCTTCTTGAAAACTAGTTTTGTGTTTATATGTATTTTTGTGTGTGAAACACATAGACTTGTTTGCATTTATCAAACAGATATTGCAACAGATACAGTAGCTACTACCTTTATTATTGTTTTAGGTATAAAAATAATTAAAATTATAAAAAACCTAGAATTGTTGGAATTCATTATTTAATAACCCAGAAACCCAAACACCATTGGAAAAATCCAGATCTGGGTGGAAAAACCCATGAGTGGCAGCCCTGCTTGTAACAATATCGCTTTGCGCCTCTCCTTCAAGGCTTCAACGCCTTCCCCTGCGCTTCCTCCCCTACATTCTTTCCCTTCTTTATCCCTTATTCGTCGTTCCTGCTCCCTCCCCTTTCACAAGCTCCGCCCAAGTGACCGTCATCTGCGATCGGGTACTGCGCTCATTGGCCGTGGTGTTGTTCCAGGTGAATTCTGAACTGATACTAAAGTCTCTGATACTTTTCAAGTGTACTCGTTTGCCGTTCCTGATACAGGCGCGTATCAGTGACAAAGTATCAGGTTGATACTTTTCGACCCACCTCTACCTGCACTCAGGTTTGGTTTGTAATTTATTTACATAATTCGCAGTTGAAGTAATAGAATCGTAACTATTGCTTGTATTTGATCTATTACAGAGAGACAAATATAAACAAACTTCATAGAATATTCCTTCCTTCCTAGTACGAAACCGTTCTTTTAATGTAAAAAAAAAAAAAAAAAAAAAAACGTATTTTTCGATGTATCGACAGAAATACATCGATGCATCGTTAAACATCGAAAGTCATCGATGCATCGGATGGGTTCGATGCATCAAATAGAAAACATCGATGTTTTCGATGCATCGATGTATATCGAACATCCCTATAATAGCATTCTCGTAACTAGTGGTGGGCTTGCCTGTTACTTTTGAGTATCAGTGAAATCGGTTCCTGTGAAATTAAACGGTGAACGGTAGAGGTGGGTTGTTCAGAGACAATATAGTACGGGTTGTTACAGCAATTTTCGGTATCTGTTCCAACCTACTACTGATATGTACCTAGTTCCAAGTCTCTGATATTTCTGTATCAGACGGTCCCAGGAAGCAACAAAGCTCCGCGTACGCAGACCGCAGACCGTGCGACCGGAAGGAGAATCTGATACATTATTTATCACGCCCGGTAATTCTCTATCTCTGTTACTCTCATGCCCGCCTGATACAGCCAGTATCAATCAGTTCAACATTCACTGCAGTTCGTCCTGGCCGTGTATTAATTACCACCATGTACATTGTTGCGGGCTGTCATGCTTTGTAGTTAGTATCTTTATAGTGAAATAAGGAATGGATAAGTGCACGAAAAAGACTTCATTTGTGTGGAATTTTTTTACGGAAAATAATGAGTTTGCTAATTGTAATTTGTGTAAACAAAAATTGAGTTATAAATCATCATCGACTAATCTGAAGAAACATTTGAAACGTAAACATTGATATAGTATGTTCACTAATGTACGTATCTGTTTTTTTTTTAATTTTTAATTTTTTATAAAATCGTAATCTTTTAATGTATGAAAACACTAGTTACTAATTGTTTTCGGAAAAAAAAGTCCTAATGTTGATTACATCTGTTATTAGTGTCAACTGAGAATTTATTTGCATTTTCATAGCTGTTAGGTGCACAAATATAAATATTATATCTTGTATTAATGTACTTTTTAATATTAAAATTTCATTAGTTTTATTATTGAACGAGATTGTGCACGCACTGCGCACTGAGCGTACTTTGATGTGGGACAATAACCAAACGACTCATAACAATTTCGCTTTGCGCCTCTCCTTCAACGCCTTCCCCTGTGCTTCCTCCCCTACATTATTTCCCTTCTTTATCCCTTATTCGTCGTTCCTGCTCCCTCCCCTTTCACAAACTCCGCCCAAGTGACCGTCATCTGCGATCGGGTTCTGCGCACATTGGCCGTGGTGTTGTTCCAGGCGAATTCTGAACTGATACTAAAGTACTTGATACTTTTCAAGTGTACTCGTTTGCCGTTCCTGATACAGGCGCGTATCAGTGCCAAAGTATCAGGTTGATAATTTTCGACCCACCTCTAGCTTGAATTAAGCGACAGAGCTTTGACCGTCCAGAGGTAGATAGGGCACTGAAAGTAACTAGCAGCTTAGGGAATCGCACAGGATCCGCACTTAGGGATGCAACATCGATATCACGAACATCGATGTTCAAACGAAAAAGCATCGATGTAAAAAAAACATCGTTCTGACAACCGATACATCGATGTTTTAACCGATGTTTTTAAATATCAGAAAAAACATGCCAAAATGATTTAAATTATAGTATGTAGCGAAAAACCATACCTACTACAGGTTCCTGACCACAATATCCACAAGATAGCTGTGAAAGTTGAGCGGTGACCGTAACATTATATAGCGGAGAAATAAAGATAAAGGTGTACTGCACTGCCCTTAAGTGGTTTCAAGATTCTGTATCGGTTGTTTTATGCCTAAAAATTACTCCAAAAACACGCCTTTTAGCCATTTTCACTCTACTAAAAACACAGTTTAAAAACTTAATCCGCATTAAAAAGTACCTTTCGGCATTCAGCGAACACTTAAGGGGATTGGTGCACCAGCATCGTATTAAAAAAAACAATATATTTGTTAATGATTCAGCTGCTAGAGAAGATTTGAACCATTCTGGTGTAAAATTTATTTTTTTAATTTTTTATTTTAATTAAGTTTTGCTGATTTTCGGGAATTTTTTTAATTCAAGCTCTATTAAAAAACTATAAAGAATTCAGTGGTAAAACTTTCGCAGATAAATTTTCAGACATGGGAGATATGACTGTGACCATTATTTTATCTGTAATCATTATTAATTTAACGTATTTACAGTTTGAATTTTAATAAATGAGCTGCTACGAAATTGCGTGATATTCATTTGCGAATTTAATAACATTCGCGTTTTCATTTGTAATTCAAACGCCAACATATCTGTCGGCTGAATGATTGACTTTATTTTAGTCTTTAGCTTATTGCAGTCGGACCTAAAGTAAAAATGTAGCTGTAGAAGTTTGAGCAGCGTGCAAGCTCGGATACGAGAAATTATGGAGCGCGCTGGACAGTAGTGACACCTTGCGACAGTTTCCCCAACTTTTTGCAGCCAGTGCTTTCTCTAGTTCCCACCCTGCCACAGCTGTCTGCTGTTTACGAAGGGGAGACGGGATTTCGCGCGAAACTGATATGAAGGTCAACGTATTCATTTTCAGTAGATAAGAGAATGTGTTTGGTCTAGCTCGGCGTATAATTGAATGGTTATTCTCTGTTATTATTTAGCACAGTGATTTAGCTAGATGTTTTTTGTTGTAAGCGTGAGATTTATTCAGGAATAAAATGCCGAAGAAACCTCCACCTTTGAATATATATACTGTATAGAAGTCGCGAGTGGATAGGATTTACTCTACGTTTTTCAGAAGCTTATGATGAGCAGCTTGGGAACTTCACCGCTGCAGTGCGCTGCCGTAACGCCCTGTATCGTCTTAGTTGTTATTTACACGTTAGAGCGCAGCGCTGTCGCCCGCTGTCATTCCCCGCTCCCCTCTTCCATCATTCACTGCAGCTCAACGTCGTTCAACGGGAGGGGGAAGGGGTGTTTGAAGAGTTCGAGACTTGTCCGCTAGGGACCACCACAAGTCGATGCCCTAGAGATGGTGGCGATTGCGGCGGTGAATTAACCAACTACCTCACAACCGTATTAGAAGTTTTAACCTGGGCTGGCGACTTCTATACAGTATATATATTCAAAGCCTCCACCAAGCAGAGTACACAAAAGAACAAAACTATCGAAAGCCATTAGAGCGCTTAGAAAAAAGAATAAAGAAAGATAAGAGATTATTTTATTATAGCTTTTTTTACCATACATTTATTTTTCAGAGTTGCGTATGTACAACGCGATGGACGCGATGCGACAACAAAAAGATGTGTAAAATTGTAAACATGTTTTTTTTTTTTCAGCAATGCGTGAACCATTCATAAACTATACTCAACATGTATCCGTATAATTACGTTTGAATTTTTTTTATGACAGGCATCAATGTTAACAAGTTTATTAAGCCACAATAGATTTTTTTCAGAAAAATAAGTGTAGCAGAAAACACTCAGTCTCACACAAAATCAGTTTACATGAATGCAGTTTTAAGAAGTAAGCTACGTAAATAATAGTTAAACATTATTTAATATCTGCTGGTAACGTTTCCAAAGTATCAGCTTCGCCTTCATTCACGAACAATATTCGCGAGCTTATTTATTTATTTTGCTGGCGTTTCGTTGGTGACTGTTAGGACTGCAAAATTAGTAAACATTTTTCACCCTATCCTGAGTTAAATCTAAGTGTGCGCGGTTAGATGAGGACCTAGATGTGTCTCAGGCTTACGCCTTTACACTCTACTCATGCGGGGTATTAACCATGCGCGTAAGGGCGCGTTGCCATTGACCTGTAGGATAGTCTCAACAATCCTCTACGGACTCGAAAAATGTCACCTGCTCATTGGCTACTTGACTTGTGACAACTGTTTGTTGTAATGCCTGTGATTCATTGTTGATTTTGTTGAGGCGTTTCAGTGATTCAGAGCCTCCCATTTAACTGTGGCCGAATTGAAGAAGCAGTACACATTTTACATGCTTGAATTCATAGCGAATGGAAACCACAAATATTTACTGATGTAGTGGTTGGTAAAAATAAATATTATTCGTATCGCGTCCATCGCTTCGAGCCATGTTGGCTCCTATATTATATGGATTTGCAAAATATAACGATTCATTTACGACACTTAAGATAAGGTGTGTAGGATTTTAAGAATTCACTTGAATTAATATTTAAGAACATATTTCAGGATAACTTGTGAAGACGCTCGTACAGACGGCACCGGTTGTGATGACTCATTGTTACCAGAGCAGGGGCCAGATCGTGTACACGAAGTGGCATGTGAAACCTCAACACAACTCGAAAATCAGTAAGTGTTACATTGAAATGTGTCCGCTACAAATGTTCAGGAATTATAATTTTGAAATCGAGTAGAAATATTCCTGCAATTAGCATTAGGTATATTTTAATAGACATTGAAAGCGAATCATTAAGTAGCTTCAAAATCCAAATACCAGAATACAGATAGTCTGTAACAATACAGACCTCACCGACTAGATATGGTCCAGATTGTTAATACTAACACATTTGAAAAAACTGACTAGTTACTGAATATGTTGAAATTTTGTAAACCTGTTACTTTAGATGATTGGTGATGTAATAATGTCTCTTGGAAACTACATAAGATTTTAACTGCTTTTATTTCTCCAAAAATTCGCAAATCACCATGGCGGCCATTTTACGATCACGATTTAGTTCTTAAATTTTAAATTAGTTTATTTGTTGAGAGCCTGGTACAATGTGTCTGACCACTAAAGCGATCCGAGCCACGTAGTGTTTACTACTGCGAGGTTGCCGAAGTAGGCTCGGGTCGGGACGAATTTCGCTGTGAAGAAACAAAGGTTTTTAATACATGGAAAATTATCCCAAAGCCGAAAATTTGTACAGTAGTAGAATGAACATTTCTTAGTAACGCGTCAAAAGTTTAAGTACTGCCGCAAACCTTGTGCGTCACACCAAAAACGAGCAGTTAAGTCCAAAATGACAATTTTTTGCAACGATCCACAATAATGGATATTGCAAATGCAGTTTATGGAGTAGACCGTCAGTATGGAACCCAAAATAATCTAGAAACATTACCCTATCTGAGGATAGTGATAAAAAGCACAAAGTTTAAACATGTTTCTATAAAATATACCTTTTAAATCATTAAAGTTAACGAATTCACTTTCATTCAATTTTAAGGAAATATAAATACATCTTACATAAACTTAAAGAGCCCAACTTGGAAATCGCTTAAAGTAAACGTTGTTGCACATTTATTCATCTTTAAATTGGTATATTTTTTAAGTGTCTCATACAATTAGTCTGACCACTAAAGCAATCCGAGCCGCGTAGTGTATACTACTGCGAGGTTGTCGAAGTAGGCTCGGGTCGAGACGAATTTCGCTGTTAAGAAACAAAAATTTTTAATACATGGAAAATTATCCCAAAGCAAAATTTTGTACAGTAGTAGAATGAACATTTCTTAGTAACACGTCAAAAGTTTACCGATGAAACCTTGTGATCACACCAATAATGAGCAGTTGAGTCCTTAATGATAATTTCTACAATGATCCACAAAAATGTTTCGTAAATTTAATAACTTTAATACTTTTTTAAGTCGGTTCTCATTATGGCACCAAAGTAATATAAAATAATGTCCTACATGGTAACTGTGATAAACACCTCAAAGTTTAAACGTCCTATTATTAAATTGGTAATTTTAATCATAAAAGGTAAGAAAAAAAATTTTTTTTTATAGAATTTTGACTACATGTTACATAAATATGTTGAGCGTAACGTAAAAATCACTTCATAAATATTGTATGTTTTTTTTTTAAAGGTTTAAATGTGTATATTTTGAGTGTCTGGTACAATAGTCTGACCACTGATGTATTTCAAGCTGCTTAGTGTGTGTGCAGCAGTGTTAAAGTCGCTCGTGCTGGGACGTTTTTTGCTCCAGAAAACTAAGGTTTTTAATGTATGATAATTCCAGACTGAATTTTACTCTGAAAGAATAAAAGCTTCCTAACTGCAAGTGATTTTTGCTGCAAACGTAGATAAAAATCTTCCAGGATGCGATTTGCTTTGGTAAAAATGTTAGTATGATCGACTCTTTAATTTATAAATTATAAATAAATAACAATAGAACTTCCAGGAAAGTTGTGATAAACTGACTATATTACGCGAGTAGCAGACCCGTACGTGACTACAGAGAAAGGCTATTTTCCTTGACCGTTAGGATTTCTAGGACGAACACCCTCTCACAGCTGGGGTCATAAAATACGGTCAAACTCTTGCAAAAACATCCACCACCGCTCTTTGCCAATTCAACGAAGTAAGCTAGGCGCAGCACTCCAATGAATTAACTTAGAAAAGAAATACTAAATATGTAATTCTATCAATACATTTTACAACACAACTTATGTTTTATTTATTTTCAGGAAAAAAATAATATTATCATACGAATTATGTTATAGAAGTGACAAAACTCAATAAGCACATTTACGGTGTATCGTTTTCTTCAATTGTTATGTAGTAAACTAATTTCATACAATTAAATATATATATAATATAGGCTACATTAAAATTTTGCACAGCTCTGATCTAAAATAATATAATGTATTAGAAATAAAAAATAATAATATTTTTTTTGGTATTAAAATAATTTTTAATAATAAAATTTTTGTAACAAAATACGAGCACACATATATAAAACCAGAGGTCCTCTATAATTTTGATTTACAAGTTCCAAGCAGAAATTGTTTATTGTTAATTTTATTGCATCAAAAATCATTCATATAAGAAAAAAGAATATGTATATCTCAGTAGATGTAACATGAATACACCCTATCATATGCATTAAATATATTTTAAGTAATCCCTAAATAAGACCAAGTTTATTGAGTGTCGCAGTACGCAGCGTGTTTCAAAGCCCGCCGGCCGTGAAAGATCAGTACGGCCGCAGTACACTGCAACGCTCAGGCAGCTTTAATGAGGCAACTAATTATGCTAGACTCTTTATAAATATACTATCTTGAAGCTAAAAGTATAATTAAAAACATTTATTTAGACATTTTTTTTGCATTGGGCTCTTCAAATCGGTGTAAAACGTATTTTTATCTGGGTGGCAAAGATAAAAAAATATATATGTCGTGAATTAATCGCTTTATATCATATATTAAATATTAAAAATTTAAATTTTTTCTAACATTAATGGATGTATTACAGTTTCTAGATTATTTTGGTAAGTTTACGGACAGTCAAAATTAAAAACTGTATAAATGGGTAGCATTTTAATGGACTGATGCAAGTTTCCGTCACCTAGGATTTAAATGCAAATTTTCGGTGATAACGCACAAGGTCTACAGCGGTAAACTTTCGGTATGTTATTAAGCATAGTCAACTCTACCACAGTACAAAAATTCAGCTTTGGACAAAATTTTCACATGTTGTCTTGGTTTCCTGGAGTAACACGAAAGTCTACGCGGGGAAGGGCGGCTACCTGATCCGAGAATGAAGGATAGGGCGAGATGGGAAGCGAAGATAAGAGCTGGTTGGGTGTCCGTGTTGGAGAGAGAGAGAGAGAGAGAGAGAGAGAGAGAGAGAGAGAGAGAGAGAGAGAGAGAGAGAAAGGCGATATTGTGGAAGACCTTCGAAAGATTCCCGCTAGATGGCAGGCCTCAGAGCTGCAACCTTCGACAACCTCCCCTCACGGAACCTCTTGCCAAATCTCACCCGCTAGCTTATATACGTGCTGGCTGTCCGTACAGTAGTAATAAACAAGCATTTATGAAACACTTAAGCTCATTTCCAACAAATTCTGACGAATGACGGTTTTTTGTCCTGCACCAATCCCCTTAAATGCTTTTCGTAAACATACCCCACTCGGATATCTTGAGTAGTTTTCAAATCACGTTTTTCCTGAAGCTCTGTGCACCGTATGCTGGGGCGAACCCAGGGGGGGGGGGGGTTAGGGGTTCAACCCCCCCCCCCCCCATAGCACCAAATCTTTAATTAAATTTCTTATTCATCACACAAACAAATCTCATATTAAAAAATAATAAAAATTTTACCATTACAATATTTAAATTTAAGTACCGAAAACTGCTGAAATAGCACAATTTTACACCTTAAAATCCAAATTTTCCCGGGGAGGACCACCGGACCACCCACGTTAATACGGGGGGGGGGGGGGGGGGTGTTAGCTTCTTAACACCCCCCATACACAAATCCTGGCTACGCCATTGACCGTATGTGTGCCCGGGCAGCCTGCAGCCTTAAGACACAGGCTTAATTAAAATAAAATTACCCTTGTTTTTTTATGTTTTTAGTTATCATTTCGTGAATATATTGTAAATAGTACAGATCATGAGAGATCTATCTATCCAAAAACCATTGCGATACGACATTTAGTTTTCAAGAAACGTTTTTTATATTTTCGATACTTATAAAACTTACATTTTTAAGTATAAATAAATGTTGTAAACACTAAACCATTTTGATTGGTATCGTTTTTTTTTTTACAGTATTTGAAGATGTCTATATTCATTTAAAAAATAACTATTTTTTTACACAATTTATTTTTAATTGGAAAAAAAATTAGGGAAAAAGCATGAAGTGTATGTGCAGGTTTAAAATGTAACATTAATTTTCTCGATAGAGCTAGCGAGACCGTATCGGTACCAATTAATAGCTTGTATGTACAACAAGCTATGAAATTGTCCATAAAGTCTCGCTGCTTTTTTCGTTATATTTTTCAAAATTTAAAAAAAATTCTTGTGTAAACAAATTTTTTTAACAGTACCTATTTATTTTTTCCAAATGATTTTACACATCTTAAAGTACTGGAAAAAAAATTGATACTGAAATCAACCAAATAGTTCAGTAGATACCGTAGGTATTTACAACATTTTTGATACCTACTTAAAATGTAGGTTTTTATAGTAAGTTGACGTCGTCTGGCCGACGACCACCCCAGAGCCCGACCTGCACCCGCCAGTATACGCTCCCGCTAACGGAACACACCCCTGGCCATGGCCCACCCGAGTCAGGCGACCCGAACAGCAATCAAAGACAAAGCCGCGGAAACCTGAGTAGACAAGAGAAGAACCGTACCCATTCCTCCTAAAACATTAAATTAGGATTTTAGCGACAATAAAATCTCTTCCAGACACACCCGTTTGGAGTCTAGCGTAATGAGGTCACGCCTGGCGCGAGAGAGGCCGAGCCTCCCTCGGACGCCATGCCAGTTCGGCAGTTCAGCGCAGCTCACGGACCGGGGCGGACCTACGTCCCACGGAGAGGCAACATCCTTTGTCTACATCGAAAGTAACGTCCGGTAAATATAGTCACTAATTAACAGAACCCCTTTTATTACTTAACCTCTCCGTGAGTACCCGGTCCCTTTTTTCGGTCCAGGACCTAATCCGGCCGCATCAATTTAAAGACACCCCGCACCACACTTGGTCAGCGGGGCTGCTCTTCAGTATACGGCACGGGCCGCCTCCCGCAACTTACAGAACTTTATTTAAGGTCACGCGCACGGCGCTGACCACAAACCCGCAAGGGAACTTGGACAAACTTAATTGCGGTGCGTGTTTTACCACAGTGGGCACAACACCCGCGCCGAGACATTTGCATACGGGATTGGCCGTCTCCAATCGTCCACCCCCTTAATTCAGTGTATTTTTGTATCCCGTATTTTGTATTGCTAACTTACGTTACCCGAGTAACGAGTGCCACGTAATTTGTGCGCGCCCCCTTAATTCAGTGTATTTTTGTGTCCCGTACTTTGTATTGCTAACTTACGTTACCCGAGTAACGAGTGCAACGTAACTTGTGCGCACCCCCTTAATTCAGTGTATTTTGTGTCCCGCCTTTGTGTTACGAAATTACGTTACCTGTGTAACCAGTGAGACGTATGAGACGTAGCAGCGTCCGAGGCCACGTAACGCGGAACACAAACCATACGGCGCCACGGAATAACGAGTAAACCCCCCCCGGGGACCTCTGTAGAGTGTTGTATTGTGTACGACTCGTTCCTATGAATAAAAGGTACGACACCACCACCTCAACTCCACGCCTCTTATTTAAAATCATCTCACGCAACACCGCCGCTGGCCCTAGTGGGCCACGCAGGGGCACATACATCCACGACCCCCAAACTCACGACTAGAACCGAGCTAGTCTGGCGCCCACCCGGACAATACGTAGCAAGAACCGCCTTTTCCCACTAGGAGCCACACCGGGACTCGAGCCCGAGACCCCGGACGACGGCATTTGGCGCCCGCTGCGTGGGGCAGAAAATAACGTGAAAATTTTTTTTTCTCCACCTCCTGGACATTTTCGAGATAAATTCACCAACAGGCGACAGCGGAGACACGAAACGGCCATTTTGGACACAGGAAGGGTCGAAGGCCAGACAGACCGGCGCGACGAGGCGAGCGGACAAAGGACACTCCAACCACCCCCACCTCCACACGTCATCACGGCGAGGCGAGCAACGGAGCGACGTCACCACCCCCACCCCGCGCGGACCGTTTTCGCCTCCTCTTTGTGCGGCTGTCCGGGCGCTCTCGGCCATCGCCTCACACGCCCATCCGCACCCCCGCCCATGCCGCGGCCATTCTCGGCCTCTGTTTTGTGCGGCTGTCCGGGCACCTGCCTAGCCGGCGAGCGCGACCCTGCGCGCAGACTTGCACAGCGCGCACAGAGCCACGAGTGAAAAACACGACTCGACACAGCTGAACACGCACGATAACAAGAGATGGATGCAGACGAATGCAGTGGGTGTTACCACCTCTACCCGAGATGGTACTTAAACGGCAGGATCGCCGCGGGGTACGAGTGTGGCTATTGTCAAGAGTATCGCACATACGGGATGACGATGTGTGGAAGCCGGTCGTGTCCTGGAGGAAGTAGCATGGGCTACCACTGCGACGAGTGTACCGACCTATGGCATCGTGACTGCACCAACGAGCGTGAAGGTACTTTGAGGCGCGAGTCCTTCACGTTCACGTGCGCGCGATGTACCGCAGGACGAGCCACCCAAGTGCAGTATTCGGGAGCAGCGCTACTAATTCCTCCCCTACGATACGCCGCGACAATTCACGACATCGAGACGCCACTCACGCAGACGCAAGACGTATCACGAACTCACGCCCCGACGACATCCGCACCGTCACGTACAACCGTCCCGACGCCGACACTCACGCAGACGCAAGACGTATCACGAACTCATGCCCCGACGACATCCGCACCGTCACGTACAACCGTCCCGACACCGACGACCTTCATCATGCCGCCAACAATCCCGCTCCCATCGCCTCCTGTCCCGGAGCCACCAACCTCGGCATCCCTCGTAGACAGACGCCTCCCGACCCAAGTCCGGAAACACCGTCACCAGCGAGACCACGCTACATCAACCTGACGCCACTCACGCCGACGCACTACGCCTCACCAAGGACGCCTTCCGTCCCGACGCCGACGCTCGTCACCCTCTCGCCGCCAATCCTGCTCCCTCCGCCTCCGGGCCCAACGCCACCAGCCTCAACACCCCTCGCAGACCTGACGCCACTCAACATGACTGCGACGACGCTTGACCCGCCAAAGCCGACCGAACGACGCACGACGCCGACCGTCCCACCGCAGTCTGCCACGACGACCCGAATCCGCAGCGTGTCGGAGACACCTCACGACGCCGGGATGGCCTCGCCACCGCACCTGACCACTGTCACAGTGCCGCGAAGGACCGTTCCGACGCAACCCGCGTCGTCTACGACACACGCCTCATCCGGGACGCCACCAGACTCGGCACCGACACGTCGCGCCACACCGTCGCCACCGCCTAGCTTCAATTACATGCAACCGTCGTCACTGCCACATGAGCGCGCGGTCTCAAAAGGGACGCTGGAAAACGGAATGCCCAGGGCCACGACGCCGAGACGCCTGTGCGAGGCCCCGCCACCGGGACTCGCCCCGCGGTGCCCGCCTGGCTTCGAGGCACAGGGGATGGAGCCCACCAAAACGAGACAGACGCGCACGACATCGACGTCGACGCCGTCTTCGGCACCGCCTGAAACATCAAAAACGCTAGAGGCGCCACGACGCCGCCCCTCGGCCGGCCTGCCACAGCAGCCACCGAGGCGACGCGCAATCTGCCCTCAAGAGGCGCCACGACGCCGCCCCTCGGACAGCCTGCCACAGCAGCTGCCGAGGCGACGCGCACACTGCCCTCAAAAGGCGCCACGACGCCGCCCCTCGGCCAGCCTGCCACAGCAGCCACCGAGGCGACGCGCAATCTGCCCTCAAGAGGCGCCACGACGCTGCCCCTCGGCCGGCCTGCCACAGCAGCTGCCGAGGCGACGCGCACTCTGCCCTCAGGAGGCGCCACGACGCCGCCCCTCGGCCGGCCTGCCACAGCAGCTGCCGAGGCGACGCGCACTCTGCCCTCAAGAGGCGCCACGACGCCGCCCCTCGGACCGCCTGCCACAGCAGCTGCCGAGGCGACGCGCACACTGCCCTCAAGAGGCGCCACGACGCCGCCCCTCGGACAGCCTGCCACAGCAGCCACCGAGGCGACGCGCAATCTGCCCTCAAGAGGTGCCACGACGCCGCCCCTCGGACAGCCTGCCACAGCAGCTGCCGAGGCGACGCGCACACTGCCCTCAAGAGGCGCCACGACGCCGCCCCTCGGACAGCCTGCCACAGCAACTACCGAGGCGACGCGCACTCTGCCCTCAAGAGGCGCCACGACGCCGCCCCTCGGACAGCCTGCCACAGCAGCCACCGAGGCGACGCGCACTCTGCCCTCAAGAGGCGCCAGGACACCGCCCCTCGGACAGTCTGCCACAGCAGCCACCGAGGCGACGCGCACTCTGCCCTCAAGAGGCGCCACGACGCCGCCCCTCGGCCGGCCTGGCACAGCAGCTGCCGAGGCGACGCGCGCTCCGCCCTCAAGAGGCGCCACGACGCCACACCGTGACGTCACCGCGGCTACCGGGTCGCCTGAGCTCCCTGCATCTGCCTGACGCAATGCAGGTCGACGCCACGGCACCTGGACGCCCGACCGCCCCCCCACCGCACGTGACCGCCACTCGGCCGATGACACCTGTCATCCGTCTGGCACGACGGGCCGCGAAACGCCCGCATGTCGGCAAGGCTGAGCCGGGCCGTGCCGAGCGCCGCCCGCGCTTGCAGCCCGCCTACCGAGAGCCACCTGACCTTGGTCGCCGCCGCCCCTGCCGGCCGGCACCCTGGCCACCACCGCACCGCTGCACGCTGCGAGACACCGCAGCCACACTCGGAACCACTGTCACCCCCCGAGAACGAGTCCGGGGAGGTGCTTAGGGCACAACCGCACAACGACCACGCCGACACCACCCTCATGATGATGGAACTGGACGACGGGGACGAGGAGGCCTCTACTCCAAACCCGCCCGGTACACCGGAACGGGAGAGGAGGCTGTACCCATCCACGCCGTACCAGACGCTGAGGGCCAATGTCAACAGGCCAGCACCCGGATGTTCGGCGTGGGACGACCCGGGACAGGTGCTCGGGCCCTACCAACTGCGGCCACCGAGAGCGCCACCCGGGTGGAGCTGTTGCCGGAGCTAGGAGGCGCCACGACGCCGCCCCCGGCACGCCTGCCACGACGGCAACCGGGGCGGCGCGCACGCTGGCCCAGTCGGCCACGTTCACCAGGTCCAGTGCGCTGACCCTATCAGCCGCTGACCCCGCCCAGGCGCCACGACGCCGCCCCCGGCACGTCTGCCACGACGGCAACCGGGGCGGCGCGCACGTTGGCCCAGTCGGCCACGTTCACCAGGTCCAGTGCGCTGACCCTATCAGCCGCTGACCCCACCCAGGCGCCACGACGCCGCCCCCGGCACGCCTGCCACGACGGCAACCGGGGCGGCGCGCACGTTGGCCCAGTCGGCCACGTTCACCAGGTCCAGTGCGCTGACCCTATCAGCCGCTGACCCCGCACAGGCGCCACGACGCCGCCCCCGGCACGTCTGCCACGACGGCAACCGGGGCGGCGCAAACGTTGGCCCAGTCGGCCACGTTCACCAGGTCCAGTGCGCTGACCCTATCAGCCGCTGACCCCACCCAGGCGCCACGACGCCGCCCCCGGCACGCCTGCCACGACGGCAACCGGGGCGGCGCGCACGCTGGCCCAGTCGGCCTTGATCACCAGGTCCAGTACGCGGAGCCAACCAGCTGCTGAGCCGCGAACCACGCCGGGATGGAGTGGCCGGAGCTAGGGGTGGCCCCATGTTAGCGGGACCATAAGCGGCGCAAGGTCGGGCTTCACAGGGGGGGGGGGGCGTTTGACGTCGTCTGGCCGACGACCACCCCAGAGCCCGACCTGCACCCGCCAGTATACGCTCCCGCTAACGGAACACACCCCTGGCCATGGCCCACCCGAGTCAGGCGACCCGAACAGCAATCAAAGACAAAGCCGCGGAAACCTGAGTAGACAAGAGAAGAACCGTACCCATTCCTCCTAAAACATTAAATTAGGATTTTAGCGACAATAAAATCTCTTCCAGACACACCCGTTTGGAGTCTAGCGTAATGAGGTCACGCCTGGCGCGAGAGAGGCCGAGCCTCCCTCGGACGCCATGCCAGTTCGGCAGTTCAGCGCAGCTCACGGACCGGGGCGGACCTACGTCCCACGGAGAGGCAACATCCTTTGTCTACATCGAAAGTAACGTCCGGTAAATATAGTCACTAATTAACAGAACCCCTTTTATTACTTAACCTCTCCGTGAGTGCCCGGTCCCTTTTTTCGGTCCAGGACCTAATCCGGCCGCATCAATTTAAAGACACCCCGCACCACACTTGGTCAGCGGGGCTGCTCTTCAGTATACGGCACGGGCCGCCTCCCGCAACTTACCGAACTTTATTTAAGGTCACGCGCACGGCGCTGACCACAAACCCGCAAGGGAACTTGGACAAACTTAATTGCGGTGCGTGTTTTACCACAGTGGGCACAACACCCGCGCCGAGACATTTGCATACGGGATTGGCCGTCTCCAATCGTCCACCCCCTTAATTCAGTGTATTTTTGTATCCCGTATTTTGTATTGCTAACTTACGTTACCCGAGTAACGAGTGCCACGTAATTTGTGCGCGCCCCCTTAATTCAGTGTATTTTTGTGTCCCGTACTTTGTATTGCTAACTTACGTTACCCGAGTAACGAGTGCAACGTAACTTGTGCGCACCCCCTTAATTCAGTGTATTTTGTGTCCCGCCTTTGTGTTACGAAATTACGTTACCTGTGTAACCAGTGAGACGTATGAGACGTAGCAGCGTCCGAGGCCACGTAACGCGGAACACAAACCATACGGCGCCACGGAATAACGAGTAAACCCCCCCCGGGGACCTCTGTAGAGTGTTGTATTGTGTACGACTCGTTCCTATGAATAAAAGGTACGACACCACCACCTCAACTCCACGCCTCTTATTTAAAATCATCTCACGCAACACCGCCGCCGGCCCTAGTGGGCCACGCAGGGGCACATACATCCACGACCCCCAAACTCACGACTAGAACCGAGCTAGTCTGGCGCCCACCCGGACAATACGTAGCAAGAACCGCCTTTTCCCACTAGGAGCCACACCGGGACTCGAGCCCGAGACCCCGGACGACGGCAAAGTATAGATAGTTAAAAAATTGTATCTTAAAAACTAAATGTATCGTAATGTTTTTTTATATATATTCAATAAATACTCATGAAATGATAGCCAAAATATTATACAAAAACCAGGGTAATTTTAATGATGAACGATGTCGATGTTTTGGACTTTTTCGTCGATGCATCGGCGATATATCGCTCTTCAAAACATCGATGCTAACATCGATGTTTCATGAACGATACATCGATGTTTTGAAAACATCGATGTATCGTTTGCATCCCTATCCGCACTCGCCGATTCCAGTTATTTTACACCGAGTTCCGCCCTCCACCACCGCGCAGCAGCACTGTCTCCGTACCGTGCTGCCACCTAGAAACTCTTCGCGGAACTTCAAGCTCTACTCCTGCTGATTGCCATGCGTCAATTTCGCCGCATTCTGGACTTAATGCGCGTTGCTCCTTAGCTTCGTCACTTTACAATTTTTGCTGTTATTTTTCCTCCGTCATGCTGCATGTCTGCGCGCGGCCTGCTCTTTCTGCTGCCTGCCGCCTCGTGACGTTCAATTCCATCGCCTGCTTTCCTGTCTGTTTGGCAGCGTTGTTTGCCTGCGCGTGCCCAAGTATTTTTACTGCCTGCTACCTGGTGGCGAACTTTGAAACTGCACGAGGTTTAACGCTTTCACGCAAATGTGTGTAAAGTGGCACACTTTCGTTTTCCTGTTAGAGTTACCTATATAGAAACTCTATTCCTGTTGTTGCTGTCTGCCGCCTGGTGGTGAAATTCGGAACTGCTCGAGGTTTAACTCTTGCTGCTCTGGTGTGTAAAATCGAACATTTTCGCATTTTTCTCGTCGCTGTCTGCCGTCTGGTGGCGCCTTTCGGAACTGCTTGCTATTTTACTCTTGCTGATTTTGTGTGTACAACTGCATTTTTTCGTCCTTTTCTTGTTGCTGTCTGCCACCTGGTAGCGATTTTGTGTACTTCTTGTGGTTTTGCTGTTGACTGTTTTGTGCGTAAATCTGACTTTTTCCTTTTTGTTCTTGTTGCTGTCTGCCCTTTCGTGGTTAGTGTTTTTGGTGTTTGCTGTTCTGCCTTGTTGTGTTTTTCTTGTCTTGTTGTCTTTTTTGCTGTTATTTGTCACTGTTTTTCATGGTGTGCTGTTCTCCGTCGCTGCTCGTTAATTCATTATGGCTGATCGTTCACACCGCCGACATCCTGCTGCACAGTCGCCTGCGTCGATCCCCGACTCAGCGCCTTCCTTCCTGCTGCCCACCAGCAACTGCTATGCCGTTCTGTCTGACGAGGATTCTCTCTCGCAGCCTAGTTCTCAGCGCTCCCAGACCGCGCGCCGGAGCCGAGGGCTGTCGCGCTCCAGGGAGGTGTCCTCTGTTCCTGTCTCTGCCTCTGATGCGGGGCACGGCCGCTGCCCCACCCGTCCTCATCTGGTGCCGCCGCCGCGTCACTCACTGAGTCAGGCCTCTGGCAGCTCTCCTGACCGCTGCCTCGCCGGGTCCTCTTCCTCTCTGGATGACTCTGAGGGCGCGCTGTCTTCTGCCGTGCTGGAAGGGGATGCGGCGTTCTTCATGGCAGCATCGTCGCCCACCGTCACTCTGACCACTAACACGACCACTACTACTGTCTGTTCGTCGCGGATGTCTGCTGCTGCGATGTCCTCCCGTGTGGCTCCGCCGTTTGCGAGTGGCCCCGCCTCCACAGCTTCGGACCTGCCTGGTTCTCAGATCCTGCCTGCCTCGAACTCGCCTTATGCTGCTTCTCGGGACCTGGTTGAGTCTCACGGCCTTCCTGGTCCCGACCTTTCTTTGCCTCTGGTCATGGTCCACTCTGCCGTGCCGACTCTTCTGCCGCATATGACGATGCCGCCACCTGCTGTGCCTTCTCCTGCTCCGTCAGATGCTGCTCCTGCTGTGGTGGCGCCATCTCTGTCGGCCCCACCGCCATCTCTGCCGTCTGTGCCTGGTGTTGTGATGGCACCGCCGCCTGCGCCCGCGTACCCGTACACGAACGCCCTGCTTGCGCCGCCTGCTGGTCCGATGGACGTCGTCGAGGGACGCCTGGGAAAGCGCACTGGTGCCGATGCCTGGTGTGACGACTCGGACGAGTGGACCCGTGTGGCTCGCCCGAAACAACAGCGGGTCAAGTTTTTTGGAGTCTCCCGGTCCTCTTCCGCTCGTTCTGGTGCCTCCTCCAGGGAATGCAGTGCTGTTGCCTCCTCACGGTCACGTGGCATGGCGCGCCGGTCCCGGCCGCCCGCCTATCGCAGTGGCAGCTGTCCTTCTGCTCCTGCTGCCGGCCCCTCGCACATGCCTCTGTGTTCGGCGCAGTCTCAGGATCAGCCTTCGGCGCCGCGGCGCCCTCTTTGGCTTGTTCTCAGAAGCCACCGCTGATCGTGTGCAAGGGTGGTCTCTCCCCCTCTGCGATCAAGGACATGGCTGATCTGCGCTCCATGTTCAAGGCGTAGTTTAAGGCCACGCACTACAGCAACATGTCCACCTATCAGATGGCCAACAGGGAGGACCACTTCCGCATGACGCAGCACCTCCGTGCGACGGGTGTCAGCTTCCACACGTGGACTTGTGCTGAGGACAGCAATTCCCGGGTCATTCTTCGCCATCTCCACATTGACACGCCCACTGAGGACATTTCCGAAGCTCTCACCGAGAAGGGTATTTTGCATAACTCAGTGGTGCGTCTGCAGACCCGTCAGGATTTCCCGGAACCGCTGCCGTTGTTTCTGGTCGTGCTTCAGGGCACCTCGTCCCTCCATGCTGCGCTTCAAACTGACCAACCTCTGCGGTGTCGGTGTTCTGGTGGAGCCGTTCCGCGGCGGCGGTCGCCTTGTTCAGTGCTTCCGTTGTCAGGAGTACTGACACACCACTCACAATTGTGACGAAGCCCCCCGCTGTGTCCGCTGCGGTGGGGCGCACAATGCTCCTGACTGCCCTCGGCCTACCACCGACTCTGCCACTAGTTGCAATTGTGGGGGGCCCATCCTGCCAACTTCTCACGGTGCCCCTCTCGTGTCCAGAAGCTGGCCTCCTTGGAGAAGCGTCGTGAGGTGGCCGCTCGCCGTGCCCCGGCGGCGCCTCCGCCCGCCTCCTTCACGTGCGGTCTGCGCGTCCCTGGCACCTCCTTTGCTGCTGCCCTGTCTGGTGCTCCTGCTGCGTCCGCCGGACGACGTGCCGCCCCGGAGGCCGAGGCGTCTATTGGTGATACTGTTCGCGAGGTCCTGGAGTTTCATAGAGCACACAATCGTCCGCAAACAACCGTAGCCTACTTTTCAACCCCTCCCCTACATCATTCATCATGATCAGGAAGAGCAGGGCATGACACTTCCCTGTGGTACCCCTGACGTCACATTTCCCTCTTCTGACCATTCCTTACCCACTCTTACTCGCTGGATCCTGTCCCTCAAGAAGTCCCCTGTCCAATTTACCACCCTCCTGTCCTCTATCAACCCCTCCACCTTTTCCATCACCCTCCTGTGTGGCACCCTGTCGAACGCCTTCTCAAAATCTATAAAAATAGCGTCTACCTGCTTTCCCTCATCCACTGCCTCCATCAAGTCCTCCAGCAGCCCCGCCATCTGCATTTCACAGGAGTAACCCCTCTGGAAGCCATGCTGCCTTTCATCCATCCAGTCCCGTTCCTCCACCCTTTCTACTATATACCTCACTACCAGCCTCTCCATCACCTTGCCTACATTTGACGTCAAGCTGACTGGCCTATAGTTTGCCAGGTGTGCCTTATTTCCACTCCCTTTATAGAGCCTTTATAGATGGGCACTACCACAGCCTCTTTCCACTGCCTCAGCAGATGTCCCTCATCCAGTGACTGTGCATACAGTACTTGCAGGTACTTCCCGATCACCTTCCCTCCCAGCTTGAGGTGCATGTTTCCTATCCCATCTGGCCCAACCACCTTCCTCACATTCAGTCTCCTCAACTACCTTAATACATCATCCATCTTTATTTCCAACCCTCCCTCTCCCCCTGACTTCTCCCCTTGTGCTCCACACCATACTCCTCCGTTTACAAAAACCGATAAGTATTGCTCCTGCAACAAACGAGCCTTTTCCAGGTCACTCACACACTCTTGCTCTTCTCTCCCCTTTAATACTGGTAGTCCCTTCTCCCCCTTTACGCTCGTAACATATCTGTACAGATCCGCCTAGTTTCCCCGCCCCCCTTTCTCCATCAACCTTTCGATGTACACATCCCTTGCTTCCCTAGTTTTCTTTCCCAGTTCCTTCGCCAGCTCCTTCATTTCTGTGTTTAGCCCCTCCCCACCTCGCTTCTTGGCTCTTGCGTGGAGCCTCCTGCACTTTCTCTGTAACACCTTTACCTCCCGTCCATAGTAGGGCGGGTCGCCTCCCCTTCCTACCCTCCTTTGGGGTACGAAGCACTCCAACATTCACTCCAATATGCCCCTCAAAGCCTCCCACTTCCCTTCCAGTTCTGCAATCCCTTCCCACCTACAGAACTCCATTTTAAGGAATGCCTCCGCCCCCACTCTATCCGCCCTGCTCCACTGTCTTACCGCTTCCTGCCTACTTTCCTTCACCTCCCTCCATCCCATATCTATCTCCACCACCGGGATTTTGTGGTCGCTGATGCCCTCCATTACCGTAGCGCCTACTACTATCTCTACGGGCCTCACCAGGACCACATCTAGCAGGTTCCCAGATTCCCCTTGTTCTCCACCATTCCTCATCCTGGTGTTCTCCCCCACCACCTGCTCCAGTCCACTATTTACCAGTTGGGTTGCCCATCTTTGCTCCCTCACCCCCATTTCCTCTGGTCCTTGCTCCCACACCACCCCTGGCATGGTTAGGTCCCCTGCCACTATCACCCACCTATCCTCCCTCAACAATGACAGCCTGTCCTGACATTTTTCTATCAAGCTGCTTCAGAAACCCGATATATATATATATATTTCTATATGAAATTTCCAACGAAGAGCAGATGGAATTAGATGAAATAAGAAAGGAGACGGAATAAATGGTTAAAGCCAAACTAACGTATGAATATAAACAGTACATTTTGATTTTGATTACACTTTATTCCAAGGCCTAAAGTTACGATATATATATATATATATATATATTCAGTAATTATTGTTAAGATGTGGAATTATCTATGGTAAAGTTGTATATACTGTTGACGTTTTTTTTTATGGAACAGTTGGTTATGCTGGTGTGTTGTGTTAGGATGTGTATGTAAACATTCTTTGTATCCGACAAAGAATATAATAAATCTAACAGGTTATGGGCCCAGAAGAAGTGCCACTGTGTTCAGGCAAATATGTGTACAGTGAAATAACGAGATAGTAACATACAGGAATGAAATAGTGTACCATGGTAGGAAGATAATCTTGGCAAGTTTGATTTGTGCAATCATGGCTACGAGTTTGTCGACACAGTATCCACAATTATCAGATACAAACTTTAAAAATTGGAAATTTCGTGTGTTGCTGCTACTAGACGAAAAAGAGGTTCGACGGGTCGTGGATGGAAGAGAGAAGCTAGAAGATTTGACAGGAGAAGAGTTGAAAAAGGCGAAACTAGAAGATAGGAAAGCAAGAAACATTATTATCAATTGTATTACAGACCGCCACATAGAATATGTGCGGGAAGCAGTGTCGGCTAGGGATATGCTCAAAGCTTTGAGCAGTGTTTTTGAAAGGAAGAGTGCGATTTCAAAGTTACTAGTGCGAAAGAAACTACTGACTCTGAAGTGCACAACAACTTTACAGGAACACTTCAATAAATTTGATGACCTGGTATACGATCTCGAGGCAATGGGATCGAAAATGGAACAGGATGATAAAGTTTGCCATTTGCTCCTAACCCTACCTGAACGCTATGACAACATAATCACAGTGTTAGAAACATTAGACACAGATCTAACCTTGGACTTTGTCAAGTCAAGACTTTTGGATGCAGAATTGAAACAAAATCACATACAAACAGATGTGGATCGTGTGGAAAACACTTCATTTGTTGCAGGAAACAGACCAACCAGAAAATGTTATGGGTGTGGTGATCCTAGGCATCTGATTGCAGACTGTCCTAAGGTAAGAAATAATCACTCAGGTAGAGAAGGGAACAATGACTGGTCTGGCAGGAGCTCGAGAGGGCAAGGCAAAAAAACTTTCGTGCTTCTGGATATGGAAATAACTCAAGTTACACCTGCAATGACCAAAGTGAGGTTACATTTATCGCAACTGCAGGAACAGAAGAGTCAGTGTGTGTTGGTCAAGGAGGTGAGCTACAAGAGATAAGGTTTGTTCTTGACTCTGGGTGTTTAGACCATTTGGTCACTTGTGATATAAAAGACTTTATGACAGATGTGGAAGACCTGGAGCTACCTGTCAGAATAAGGGTGGCAAATGGTGAAGAGTTAATAGCAAAACAGAAAGGGATAGTTAGGCTCTGGAATGATGAACAGAAAATAAAATTAGAAGCACTCATTGTACCCAACCTTAAGCTAAATCTATTGTCTGTCAAGAGGTTGGTATGTTCTGGTAAGCAAGTAATTTTCAAGGCTAATAGGGCAGAGATAATGGACAACAATGGGCTTATATTGGAGTGTGGTACACTGGGAAAACTATATGTTGCTAAGTTCTCACCGTGTAGGCCTATAGAGGGTGTGTGCTCAGTAGCAGAGGAAGGTGATTTGTGGCATAAGAGACTTGGACATTTAAACCATAAGGGTTTGAAACAAATGGGATTACCCACATCAAGTAAGGTTTGTGATGCATGTAGGCAAGGAAAGGCTAATAGACAACCTTTCCATAAGAGCTTTTCACCAAAATCCTCCCACATTGGAGAGCTTCTGCACACAGATATTGGAGGGCCAATGTCCACACAAACTATAAACGGTGAACAGTATTATCAGACCATAACTGATGATTTCTCACATTTTTGTGTAGTTTATTTACTCAAGACAAAGGCAGAAGCTGCAGAAAATGTGATAAGTTACGTTAGACACCTAGAATCTCGCTTTGGAACAAACTGCACTGCTAGAGTGAGATGTGACAATGGAGGAGAATTTATGTCTGGGAAACTGAAGGCATTCTGTGCTGAGAAGGGTGTTACATTAGAATATACCGCACCGTACTCACCACAGATGAACGGCACTAGTGAAAGAATGAACAGGACCTTGATGGATAAGGTTAGGACCATGTTTGCTGAAACAGGATTGCCAAAGCTCTTGTGGGGTGAAGCGATTCGCACAGCTGCGTATCAGCTGAATCGGTCACCCACAGCTGCTCTAGGAGGAAATATTCCAGCAGACATATACTTGGGTAAAAATGATCTGTCAAAACTGAAGGTCTTCGGAGCCAAAGCCTGGATGATCAAACTGCCAAAAAGAGATAAATTGGATACCAAGGCTACTCCAAGCAGAATGGTAGGATATGCGCCTAATGGGTACAGAGTGTGGGACCAGGAATTAAATAAGATACACATATCAAGAGATGTGACCTTTGATGAAACCGACATAGTATTCAAAGATGAGCAAAAAGCAGATACCCAACATTTGAGATTAGATGAAGAGAACGTAAAAAAGAAGAATATGTGCAGTAACCAAGAGACAACATCAGATGAAGTAGAAAACGAAATGTTCCGAGGGTTTGAAGAGAAAGAAGAACCAACATTGGAATTGAAGAGGAAAGTGAGGAAACCTAAACATCTAGAAAACTATGAACTATATGTGGCATACTGCTTGATGTCAGACAATGATCCTCAGAGTTATGATGAAGCAGTGCACAGGAGTGATGAGTGGAGAAAGGCAATAGAGAAAGAATTGGATGCACATAAAAAGTTCCAGACTTGGGTTGAAGCAGAGCTACCAGTAAACGTTAATCCAATCGAGACAAGATGGGTTTTCACTACAAAACCAGACGGAACAAAGAAGGCTCGACTAGTGGCAAAAGGTTTCCAAAGGGACTTACAGGGAGACAGCAAAGGACTTTTGTATGCACCAGTTGCAAAAATGCCTACAATTAGACTTGCAATTTCGTACGCTCTACAGAAGGATTGGACATTTAAACAAATGGATATACCAACTGCATTCCTAAATGGTACGCTCGATGAAGATGTGTATATCGTACAACCAGAGGGAGTAGAAGGAGAAAGTAAGGTACTGAAACTCCAACGTGCCCTATACGGACTTAAAGAAGCACCGCGTTGTTGGAACCAGAGATTTAATCAGTTTACAGAAGAGAATAGTTTAAGGAGATCCAAAGTAGATGTGTGTTTATATATTGGAAAGAGTGTATGGTTGGTAATATGGGTAGACGACATTCTACTCATAGGTGAGGGATCAACAACAGAAGGACTGGCAAAACGGCTCATAGACGAGTTTGGTGCAAAAGACATGGGGAGTATGCAATGTTTTGTAGGAACAGAAGTAAAGTGGGTCGGTACCAGAGTTGAATTGTGTCAGCGTAAACTTATCAAGAAGATGCTAGAGAGATTTAATATTGAAGAATGCAAGACCTGTCCTACGCCAATAGAAGAAAGAATTGAAGTCAGAGACACAACTGTAGTTGTAAATGTTCCATTCAGAGAACTGGTAGGTAGCTTAACATACCTCTCCCAAACCACTAGACCAGACATAACATTCGCAACATCATATCTAAGCCGGTTTTTGGACTGTCCAACAAGACCTGTATGGAATGCTGCAAAGAGGGTGCTTCGCTACTTAAAAGGAACAATGGATATCAGCTTGGTGTACGGAAAACATCCAGAAGAGCATAACAAGGTTATAGTCTATGCAGATGCAGATTGGGGAGGTGACAGGATGGATCGAAAGAGCATGAGTGGGATGGCTTCGTTTCACTGCGGAAATCTAGTGTCCTGGAGTGCAAAAAAACAGCAGGCAGTAGCGTTGAGCTCGGCTGAAGCAGAATATGCAGCAGGAAGTACAGCAGCTGCTGAACTCCTCTACTTAAAGGGACTCTTGTCCGAGTTTGTCGGTCATGAAAACAAGGGGCAATACATATGATGCGAAACTATGATAACACTAAAAGGTCAAAACATATTGACATCAAATTTCATTTCATTAAGGACATTGTTGCTAAGAAGGTTTTGAATGTTGTGTATGTAGATTCAAACTCAAATATTGCAGATATGTTTACCAAGCCACTGAGACCAACCAAGTTCTGTGAGGTTAGGAACAAACTGTGCTTGAAGATAAATAATACATAATCCAATTACAAGTCCGTTTTATAGTCATTCACTACTGAATAGATAAGACTTGTAATTGAGAGGGAGTGTTAAGATGTGGAATTATCTTTGGTAAAGTTGTATATACTGTTGACGTTTTTTTTTATGGAACAGTTGGTTATGCTGGTGTGTTGTGTTAGGATGTGTATGTAAACATTCTTTGTATCCGACAAAGAATATAATAAATCTAACAATTATCGGACATTGCAACTGTTTAGAATGGAAAGATAAAAATCGGAAAATTATTGTGGTTTTCACACACTACACACATTCCTAAATTTACCCAGAAAGGTTGGTTTCTTAATTCCTACTGATTTGTGAAAAATAACAGTTTAAAGTTTACAATACCTGTGGGGACTAGTGCATTTTACGATTCCATAATACTAATGACGTCTAGATGGTGGCACGTTATTATCACCCTTACATTCTTACGGAACAAGCGCGAGAATATGGGGGGGGGGGGGGGGGGGGGGGGGGGAGAGGTTCGAGAAACTATAAACACACTATAGCTCACATATTACGTTTTTCGAATATGTTTTATCAATATCGTAAACTACACTATAATCCCCCTCCCCCACACTAGTCTATTTTGCGATACCAAAATTTCATTATCAAAGACACTAATTCTGTACATGATACAAATTACATTGGTTTCATGAATCATATCAACATGTCCTATTTATGAGAAAACTCGATGATGCTGTAAAATAAAAGTTACAAGAACCGTGACCGTGAATTATATAGAATTACAAATGGTATCGCAAAATACATCAGACCGGGTAGAACTGTAGTCTACTGCAGGATACCGTGATCATTTTTTCTATAATTTATTACTGTCAATGAATTATTAATTGGTATTGCAAAATGCAAGAGACCAGTCGGGACTTTAATCTTTTTCACAATACCGCGAATACATTTCCTATAAATTCGAAAATGGCTCTCTCTTTCACCACATTAAATACCAGTATCCCTAAAGAACCCAGTTCGAAATTAAATCTACTTTATGATTACCTAAATCAATATTTCACCTAAATTAAATATGCAACTGTCACATAACACAACATTCCTACTAAACAACTACAAATCACAAAAACTTCACATCCACTCAACCTCACCTTTCTTGTTTTTACTGCAGTGATTCTGTACCATCAGTTTTTCTCTTACAGTTGCATCATTAAGGCTACTCTAAATCCAATTGCCATTTCTCCATTTAGGTAGTTTTTGTATCTTGCGAAACGCTAACCGTCACTTGTGCATTTACGAATACAATCTCAATCGACATGTTCTTTCTCTCCACTGCACCTTTAAAACAATCTGGTACAAATAAACATCATCTTGATCTTCACTAGATATAAGTACACTTACTTGCACACATATTCACTACGATTCTTTTAATATTCTTAGTACCTATAGCGTGGATAAAAAAATGTAGGTACATAACACCAATCCCACGTAAACGTCGTATACTACCACTAAAATCGCAAACAAATGAGCACAAAAACATTAAAACACTTACCTCCAGTACTTCCAACACCTTTTCTTCCATACTCTGTTCCAATACTATAATCCAACTGCTTTTGCCTACTAAAATGATGTCATCTTTTCATCATCTTTTTCCACTGTTATTTTCACCCAACAGGAATCCGGTATCTTAAAATGCACTTGAACCTACCTGTGTTTTAGGTAATTGTTCCATATCATGTATCCAAGTTTATTTCTTGATCCTGAGGGAATGATCCTGTACAATTAATCCTGTTGAACATGATGCTTTGCTGTTTTATTTTAGCACATCAAAATATTCTGGACATAACAATAATATTACAATACAAACAATGTTAGGAAGTAAAAAATAATAATTTTAAAATTTTTATTTGATCTGCTTATACGATCATAATTCATTGTTACATCACAGTTTTTGTTGTATCCAGGATCTTTCAATGTATTAGGATCAAGGATATACAATATGAAACTTTTATATGTCATTTGAACGATATTCAGTCTCTGAATGATTGTCTGTTTTCTTTTCTTTGGGATGAAACAACACAGTTTCTGGAGTTTTGGTTAAAAACTTCAGGCTTGGCGCACCACTTTGGAGCAAATTAGAAACAAAAAAGGGAAAATTAACTTCTATCCCGTGGAACAGAGATGGCCAACTTGTATCTTTTTGAGAACCAGATTTCATTTTGTTACTTATGCGAGGTCAGATATAATTTTTGAATGTATTTCGAGGGCCAGACAGAAATCAATACTTATTAGACTTCTTTTAACAATCTTTTTTGTGTTCTTATTATGCAAAAAAAAAAAAACTTAATACAAATTGTGGCATGAGATTGGGAAACAAAAAATAAATAATTCTCTTAAAAATTTTCTTTATAAAAACATTAAAAACCTTAAAATGTAAGAGGAATTATCATGAAACAGTACATAGACTATAAAAAAAATTTAAGTAATATTTCGCAATTGTTCTGTTAAAATATTATGGCTTCCGAACAATGTCTGCTTACAATGTATTCAACATTATGTAAACAAAGACTGCTAATCCTTACGATCTGTGATGAGAAGGTAACACGTAGATGGAGGGATTGAAAATGCCCAGAGGTTAACAGTCAAGTCTGCCATTTTTTTTCTCCACAAGTGAAAACAGATATTTATTGACAACGGAATCGAAGCGGGATTACCATGGCAGAAGGTGAGTAGTCTTACTGGTACACAACCATGGCAATTTGTTGTAGGTCGAATGCGTTGTGCGTTTCAGTGTTTGGAGAAAAAAGTGATCTACACTGAAATTAAATTTTGTTTGTCTAAATATGAGTTTAATAGACAGCTGCTGAGAGTAATTGTTCTGAAAAGAATGGGCTTTACATTTTTAGATGGAAGTGTTATTAATTTATTGATACTATTGTTTTGTTTTTTTTCAAATGAAGGTTAACTTTCAGTACCTGCAAGATGTTTGTACAAAGTTGTGTTTATAATATCTAAGAAAAATAAGTTCTTGAAGCGCCCTTGTCACAAATGTTAGTACCAACAACAAACACAATACATTGCAAAATGCCATATTTTGTGGATAAGGCAGTAGCGTAAAAAAAAAAAATATATATTTTAGGGCAAGAATCAGTTTAGCATTCAGAGTGATTGCCTGTAGCAGTGGCTGATGATAAGTTAGATCTGAATGTGTACATTCTGTGTTTCGTTTGTGCGACCTTGTTCGGGAGTTTTAGCACGTTTGTTGTCATTGTATTGGTATTTTGGATTCAAATCTACTCATCTTCAGTTAAGAAGTGATAGGGATTATAGATATATGGAGGAAAAATCAATAAATCATAAAAAAGTATGTTTTTTTTAAATAAATTTAATAAAATATATAAAATACATCAATTTAAACAATTATTAAATGCAGTACATTTCTCTGGCGTTAAAGTGCTCAGTTATATACTGGAAACACATTTATAGCAAGTCTCATAACATTAAAGTATCAGTTAGCATCACGGAAAGGTAACTCACACACAAAAGAAAAGAACGAAGAAAGAGTACACATAAAATAATGTTTTAACGTACTTCATTTCAACATCAAGAATGCTTAGAAAATGCAGAATTTCTATCATTTGTGGTAACCAAATAAAATTTGTAGAGAGCTGTTCACAATCTATTTTATTTTTAGCAATAACATAAGGAACTCATAATATAATTGTCCTCCCCTCCCCATAGCCCAAGATTTGTCAACACTGTAAGACAATATAAGGTAATCCAGTAATATGATAAAAAAATAATAATTTGTACAGTTTTGGCCCCATCTCTTATAAAAATCTAATATTGGATGAAAAGTATATTGAACAGACAGAAGAAAAACCACTTTAAAAGTACTATGAACCATATTTTCTTGATTCAGAGAAACAAAAGGCATACAATGGCAAGTAAGAAACCTATTTTCAAATGAACATTACTATGTAAAAATACCTAGTACTAGTTCAAATCATGGAATGTTAAAATAGTTTCATCTGGATATGTATGAAGATCTTTACATCCAGTAACGGCTTACTTTACACAGTAAAGTTTTTGCAAGGAATGGTAAGTTCACTACCAACACACAAAGTTATTTTGTGTATTTTATAATTTTTAACAAACATCTCACTGTGTGTAGCAAAGGTAAGGAATGCATGTTACATTTAATTTTGAATCTATAATAAATAAACCCCTAATCTTTGATAAATAAACCCCTATTCTTCAGAATGATTAAATAAAACCTAGAAACATCTGAACTAAAATCACACCTAATAAAATAGTTAAGAAAAGCACCATTTCAGCAGGGACAAAATTATATTGTGAATTGCGATAAAACCGCAAATAACACAACAAAGCACGCCGATACATCATATAACACCCATTTGCAAATTAATACATCATTTAGCACGAAAATGTAACTAAATAACATGAATCAACAAGCAATTTAACAAAATTAACTGAAATTACAAAAATAAATAAAATAAACATTTATTATGGTTAATTCATTGCATGTAATTTATCTAACATTAATTTTGTACCAGAATGTATGCCCTAAATGGACTGGAAAGAAATTAATGTTATATTGTTTGATCTTGCATGTCTTACATTAGTAACACATTTTTACATTAATGACGGCACATGTTTCAAACACACAAAATATTGATGAGTTTTTATTTTTCAGAGTAGTTCTATCTAGACATGCTTATTATTATCATCACTGATCATTTTACTATATATGTGCATCGGGTGTCAATCAAAATAAGGCCATTTTGGTGAAATAACTAGTTAAGAAACCTTTTAGTTTCATATTTGTTGAATAATACAACTTTTTTTTTTTTTTTTAATGAATAAAGACAATATGTAAAACTAAAAACTATAACACTGAAAATCTCCTGTTTTAAAATTGAAATTGTCGTAAAAATAAAACCCTAAGAATCTTGCCCCTATGTATAAGCTGTAACCAACCAGCAGAACATTGGAATGCAACACCATAAAATGAGAAAAATCCAGCTCTTAGAAGAAGAAAGGATAAAAAAAAAATTTAAAAAAAAGTACCGCTAGTACCAGAATTAAGACTACCGCCACGGCTAGTTTCTCGAAGGCTTTTTGTCTCAGCCATTGTGTGCTATCGTCTTAAATGGTGAAGGATTACTATTGGAGAAAGGTGATCATCCCACAAAAAAAAAATTTCCTGGCGCTCCCTTCCATGTTGGACTCTGCACGGGCACATTTGGTAATGTTCTTTGCAAGAACGAGTATTGCTTTGTATTTTTTTTTTGTCTTCTCTCAGCTTCCCGTTTGACGGCAAGGGGGGGGGGGGGGGGGGGGGGGGGGGGAAACTGCGAGCCCCATCCGAGAGACGGGGAAACGCACACATACAGACACTGGCAGGACACGGCGAGAGATGGGATGCTCGCCCGACAAGGTCTTCAAGCGCGAGGGCGTGCCGGCGCGGACTACTTGGCGCTGGTCTCCGACAGCATGGCGTAGAACAGGATGTAGACGCACGCGCACACCGTGCAGAGTGCAGCCACCATGATCGCTACGTCCTGCAAGAACAATCATTGCCGAACACACGATCCTCACTCCTTTGTTTCAGCGACGCAGACGCAGCAAGGTGTTGCAGCATCTTCCGAAGATCTGTACCAGGCGTTACCGGGAGGATAGAGGTTGAGTATTTTTTTTTTATAGGGCGGTACAAAGGACATATAAGTCTTATACGATGACCAAGTTGAGTTGTGTCCGTTATTTATCAGTTTTCTACTTGCTTACCACCAACAATATAATAATTTACACCGCTCACTAGATTTATCTATGCGTATTTACCATCTAACCCTTGCTCCTGGTTAAATTATGGTTTTTTTAAAAAAATTTCATTATCTAGTATTATTTTTTTTGTCCCTAAATAACCTTCTGATAACTTAATTTACAGCATACATTTACTGTTAAAGTGATAAGAATAAATTTTAAAAATATACCTACATAAATATCCAGAAGTGAAAAACAAAATTGACATTTTTAATTTATTAACCTCTGCCAAAATTTTATAAGTACTATTTCAATCCATTAGTAATTAACAGATTGCCATGAATATATGACATACATATATTAATTAGTTTATGGGGAACTCGTGTGTTAGCAGATCGACAGTCACTTTACACATGAATGAATTAATTAATTGTGCATTCTTTGAAAGATTCTTCCAGCAAAAAGAAATTTTTTTAAAAAATATTTTGAACATGTGCCATTTCATGTTTACATTGTATTTCATAGAAAAACGAAACCTCAGAAATGAATGACAAAGATAACCTTGGGGAACGAACCTAACTCAGCTGATATCACATGTTTACACAGAACACAAATTTCAGTACAAGGAATTTAGTCAGAAATAAAATAAAATACTTTTTTTTAATATGCCACTTTTTTTTAATATGACTAAAAAATAAAATAATTTCTCCTAGCCCCATACAGATTTATAACCCCAAGCATATTCCTAAACAACATTACAGTTTGTCCTGACAATTTGTGATTTTGAATTTTTTACAGCTATGAAAATACATACATACTTGTAAGATTAAATGGAAAGAAAAAAAAAACATGGAGAGCATGCAATATTAAGGATATTAAGGAGGTATATGAAGCCTGGGTAACATTGTTATTGCTGACAATAAATGCTGATTCTTTTGGTTTCTTTTCGGCTTGTTCTCCACTTTTTTATGTAGGTATTCATCTTTTCTCTCCATTCCTGAGATTTTTCCAAGACATACACTGTAAACAAACAATGGGTTATGTCCATAAAATGTGTTTCAACATTTCAATGACATCTCGGTCATCGGAGACTTGAGATGAGAATGGAGAATTCCGGAATGGAAGGGTGGGGGAAATAAACTGAACACACCGAGGAAAACCCCACCACATTATTAACAATTCAGGCTAGACCCCACCAGGAACAAGGAAAGAAACTCGTTGGGACGTGACACGAGTTATTTTATTTGTTTTATTTTTTTTATTTTATTAATTCTTATAATTTCACGTAATCAATGTTATGATTTTATTTTTAAGTGTAAGCATAATGTAACATTGTATTTCATGTTCCTTATTATACTTTTTATGTATCACATAAATATATATTTGATATGTATCATATCCTAGAAATGGGGTCTACCGATAGTTAATATAAAATAAATAAGTACGTTTGTTTCTTACAGAAATGACTAGATGCTAGGGTAGTGCATTTGATATGTCATTGTGTCTTTGTATGTATGTAAGAGCTGTGTGGTGATTGGTCCGTGAGGTCATGCAGCTGCCTCTTCCGTACGTGGTTGTAGGCAGGGAGTGGCATAGCCTTGGCAGTAATTTTTCTCAAGAAATGCAGTACCGGTAATTACCACCATTGTTTACGAGAGTCGTGTTGCATAGCTACCTACGTAAACGTGTACTGGAAATTTCAGTCATATTTTTACAAAGTTTAATATTTATATTTATTTTCATTTACATATATTTATTTATATTTTGCGTGTGTCGGAGATGGGAAAAGACAGAGCTAGTTACAAGGCTAACTTCAAACTGAAAGTGGTACAGTATGCACAGGAGCACGGTAAGAGAGAGGCGGGAAGGAGATTTGGAGTGGACGAGAAGAACGTGAGAAGATGGGTGATACAGAAAGAGAAGTTGCAAGGCATAAAAAAAAAAAAATGTACCTTACGAGAACAGAAGCCGAAATATCCGGAGGTGGAAGATGAATTGTACCAGTTTGTCCTCAGCACAAGGCAAAATGGTTTCGCTGTTACTACTGAAATGTTGCTGTTCGAAGGCAGCAGAATCGCAAGAAGACATGGCATACCCGTCACCGAATTCAAGGTTAGTTATGGGTGGGCGAGGCGTTTTATGGACAGAAAAGAACTCAGTTTAAGGAGACGGACATCCATTGCTCAGAAACTTCCAGAAAGCTATGAAGAGAAGTTGATAAGTTTTCAGAGGTTTATTATAAATTTGAGAAAGCAACACAACTACCAACTAGGGCAAATTGGAAACGCTGATCAGACGCCGGTATATTTTGATATGCTGGAAGCCACGACAGTCACGCCTTTGGGTTCTCGCTCGGTGAAGATACTTGGTACTGGAGCAGACAAGCAAAGATGTACTGTCATGTTGTGTGTGACGGCAGATGGCAGAAAACTAACACCATATGTAGTATTCAAGCGCAAAGCCTTGCCAAGGGAGAAATTTCCACCGGGAGTTATAGTGCGGGTCCAGGAAAAAGGGTGGATGTCTGAAGATTTGGTCAAGGACTGGCTCTCGTGTGTGTGGTGTCGACGGCCAGGGGGACTTTTGCGTATGAAATCATTGCTTGTTCTGGACAGCTACAAAGGCCATCTCACGGAGGGTGTAAAGAAGCAGATCCAGGAAGGAAAAACAGATTTGGCCGTTATACCAGGCGGTATGACAAGCATGCTGCAGCCGCTCGACGTGGTCATTAACCACCCCTTCAAAGTGCACATGCGTCGTTTGTACAACGAATGGATCCGGTCCCATCACGAGACAACAAAATCAGGCCGTCCGAAACGAGCTTCGCTGGCAGAAGTGTGTCGGTGGATCCTTGCAGCCTGGCGATCCATTTCTGAAGACTTAGTGAAGAAGAGTTTCAAGGTTACAGGTATCTCGTCGGAAATGGACGGCTCAGAAGATGACGCATTGTGGGATGCGCGAGAAGACGAAGCAGGCGACCCAAATGAACCAGAAGAAGACAATGATGAGGAAAGTGACAGCGAGAGTGCGTAAATTGGATTTTTTTAACAAAGAGATGTACGTACGGTATATGTAAAGTGTTTTTTTTTCCCCTAAGATTTACGGTATATGTAGTGTGTTCTTTTTACGGTAAGTAAATTTCATCAGTGTTTGTAGTGTCAGCTTTTTGATTTACTGTTATACATACAGAAAGAAAAGCATGTGCACTGTGCTTTATAGTAGGTATTGTAGTTATTCAACAACTGCAGATTTTAAAAATTATTTACGGCAACACTCACTTGGCAACATCGCAATCACCACCTTACCCCACACTCCGCCTGTTAGAGCCTAGATGCTACCTAGGTAGTTGCGCGCGCACCAGACGCTGGCAACAACATTCGCCTGGCACTCAGTAGCGCACTATGCAGGGCACTTGTAAACAAAGCGGACTTGCAGGTCTGCTTCTATAGCTTATTTACTTTACTTCCAAGTAAGTTTATAACGTTTAATGGTTTCTTTCATAAACTCACAGTAGTAATGCATCTCTAGTCAAAATATTTGCATAAAAAAAAAAAACACACGCAAATAATGACGTCTACGTGTAAACACCTGGACCTACTTTATTTTCAGCTCCAAACTTTGTTAAAAAAAAAGGTGGGGTATTTACAATTGTAAATACTACTTTACCTAATGCTCAAGAAAACTATTTTGTGAGCGGCAGTTGCCAGCCCGCTGCTATGGTGCATCACGAGAGGTTAGCAACGATCGGCAGCGGCCCATTCTTTGTTTACATTGTAGGTGAGTCGTGTCTTTATTTTTTATTACATGTAAGTACTTATTTGTTTATACTTTAGACTTTCATGCATTGAAAATTAGTTTAATCAATTGTATATTGACAAATTTAAAATTTTTTTTGGGATCATAATTTTGGAAAAAAGGTGCGGCCTATATCTGCATAAATACTGTAAACTTAAAAACTAAAGATATCCTAGTGGGGTCTGTTTATGAAAAGCATTTAAAATCTAAGGTCCAAAAAGTACTTTTGATTTCTGATTAAGTTTTGAAACTGTATTTTTAGAAGAGTTAAAATGGCTAAAAAGTGTGTTTTTACAGTCATTTTTAAGCATAAAACAATCGGTACAGAATCTTGAAAGCTCTTAAGGGAGTTGCGCTTATAATCCCGCCTCACTAACACATTTACACCTGACTGGACGGGCCCATTAATTATAAATTTAGGCCCCAGACATGCAGCTGAGGCCTAGGATGGCCAATACGTTCCCCAGGATGTTGCCTTTGTTCGCACAGAAACCGTGATATTTTGAATAAAATTTTTTTTGTTAACATGTATTTATTTAATAACTAAGTACGGGTTATGTGGAGTATATTCTTATTGACAATTTTACATTAAAACACAAGACAGCATAACTTGATTAAGCTCTCATCATTTGTGGCACGACATTATGTATTGCCTAAGCATTATCATCTTCAGGCAAATTCTTAATTCAAAATTGTATTTTTCAAGACATCTGCTTTTGTGCCAGGTAAAAAAAAAAAAAAAAAAAAAAAAAAAAAAAAAAAAAAACTTTTTTTTTGACTTAGGTTCATTTGCTCCTGTCTCTTACAACTCTTAGAGAGAAAAAGATAAGGTTACTAAACAAACCTCACGTCGTCCTAAGCAGCCTTGTGCTTTCAGATCTCAAGCGTGGAAAATAGCTCTCGGCAGATGACACCCTTAAACTGAGCCAGTCTTTGTCACTTTCGCAGTAAACGCGAGTCATTACCTTGTACGTGGACGGCGCATTCTCTTTCTTCTGTGCTTTTGTGAGTGTTTCTTTCAAGCTGCTTTTGCTTTTCTTGGTGTCGTGTTTTGCTGCGCCATGAAAGAACAAATTTACAATTCATTTCAACACATTTAGATATGCAAATAAAATATACGTTAAATACGTTTTCTTTTCTTTATTTAACTAATAGTACCTTAAAAATACTATAAGTGTTGGGTCTTGGTCTGGCTACTTAGTTTTTCCTTGATTTACACAAAATCACTCAATGCACCAGATGGTGAATTAATTGAACAAAGATATATACCACAAAAATTAATATGATAGTTTGCTGTACTTTGAAATATAAATTTAACTATAAATATTACTTGAAATCAAATTATAATTTATTAATGATAAAAATTATACATAGTCAAATTAATGGTCCGTCATTCTCGGCAAATAAAAATATATATTTTTATAGGATTTTTAGGGTCCTCTAACTTGACTTGTAAATATATCTCAAAAATGACATTTTTACAGCAGTGTAACTATAGAGGGTCTATCTAAAAAAACTTCCGATTTTATACTTTATTCCAAAAATGAAAGGTGTTGAATTTTACATTTTTTTAAAAATTTCCAAACCTCTTTAAAGAAAGCAAATCTCAGATTTCTTTTGGGAATGATATGCCTTTGAATACTTAAAATTTGTTACTTTTTAAGTCAAAACTTTAGGTTGATTTTTACTATTTGGGATGCAATTTTCTTAAATGTGTACAGGAGATAATAAAGGCTGTATGTTCCTGAATAGACTGGTTTTTGTTTCATCACCCTTGGTTTCCGAGTATAATAAGTTTACGCAAACCCTCACAAATGAAAAAAAAAAATGTTCAAGACAGTTGACGAACGAACTGACCTCAGACATAGATACAAAAAAATTACTGTATTGGCCTGGAATCCCCTGGTATAATATTCTTACAGTGCAGCTTTTACGAAAAGTAATAATAAATATCATAAAATATATTTATTCAAACACTAGAGACGTTCCTGTATTTGCCCTGAAAACAGTGTAATTTCTCAGTAACTATTAGTAATTTTGAAATGATGTGTTCAGGTTAAATAGAGGAATGCCTTTAGTATTCCAAAAAAGTACTTTCGTAATTTTATTTTTTTTTATTATGGAAAAGCTGCTATGTAAGAATATTACCTCACTATTTATTTTAGACTGCCTACTTTTCAGTCACATGGCAGCTTGTTTCACAAATGTGTAACACAGTGTTACAATATAGCCTTGAAATCAATCAACAAAATTCATTTTGAAGACTTAAAATTAAAATAAAAAATCTTAGTTACTTTAATTTTTTTTGAGACACCCATGTATCAGAGAAAATTATAAAATATTTACAAGTGTATGCCAAATCACGTAGTTTAACAAAATCAAGGAGATTTTATTTTTCAAGTAAAATTCTCTTTACAACTCATCCTCGTATACCAACAAAACTACATTTTGTTTTGATGTTAATAATTATAGTCTTGCTCTCAGAAGCTATACATTCCGTTGCCTGGTTTTGTGAGTACATACTTTCTATGTGTGCTTTTCAAGTATACAATTACAGAGTATTCCCTTTTTTTATATACAAATAAGATTTTTTTTTTTTTTTTTGTAAAATGAAATTACAAACCTTTGAATATGTTGATAGATATATATTTATAAAAGAAAGCTAAATCGATTTTTTGTATCGACATTAGGCTCCTTACCTATTTGTTTGCGGTATCGTTCTACATTAGCACCAGTATTTTCCTTACGACTTTTCGTAGACCCAGTGCTTTCAGTTCGATTTCTCGCCATTATTGATATTGCAATCGTTACACGTTCTGCCACGTTGTTTGAACCGCAGAAGCAACCAAAGACATCATAATAGAGTATACACAGCAATAATTTATTGTAATTGATTATTAAGAAAATAAGGTCAAATCGACAGCCTGTCACTAAAAATGCAGTGGGCGTGAAGTTACAGTGATGCAGTGGACTGCAAAACGCTTTCACTATGTTTTTCCCCCTCAGATAAATTGACAAATTTTAAGTCGGTGAGAATTAGCACAAACTTCCTGAATTTTATTGATTAGCTCTGTAAACATGTTTTGATTTCGAAGTTTTGTAAAACCTCCCGGAAAAAAAACTGATATTTTATTTGAATTTTGTTTGTCTTATGTTAAAATTATAAAATAAAATTTCTCAATTTGTATACCTACACAAGGAATGTACTGGGTATTTCATGTTGTTAGTTATGATTTATTTTTCAAAGGTTTGTTTAAAATGATACCATAGAATAAATAAGTAGTACTACAATATCTTATAACATATTCAGCATGTGAAAAACGTTAACACGTTAAAAAATATTTCCCTCAAATTTAAAGTAATAACAATTTGAGAGTTAAATGAAATTCAATTAAAATTGTATAAAGAATGTGGCTTGTAAAGTTTTATCAAGGTTCCGTTGCTAACTTATAGCAAACTCTGACAGCAACAGGTAAAACGAACAAATTGACACTATGTGTTGTAAGCTGTCTTCGAGTGTATATGTGATAGAAGTATGCTGCGCCCATTCAATATCTTTGGATTAAAGAGAAGTTGTGAACAAACGTTGGAACAAAGCTAAGCTTGTTTCGATTATAAAAATTTAATATTAATGCCGACTAATCAAACTTTTAACGCGTGTCCAACAAACTAAAGAATTTCTACAAAGGTACCTATTTCATAATATTACGGTAGGCTGTAGTAAGTAAATTTTTAAATAAAATATTTTTTGACGTCAAGCGCACCCGGCAAACTATAGGCCGGTCAGCTTGACGTCAAACGTAGGCAAGTTGATGGAGAGGCTGGTAGTGAGGTGCATAGTAGAAAGGGTGGAGGAAAGGGACTGGATTGATGAGAGGCAGCATGGGTTCCGGAGGGGTTACTCCTGTGAAACGCAGATGGCGGGGCTGCTGGAGGACTTGGTGGAGGCAGTGGATGAGGGAAAGCAGGTAGACGCTATTTTTATAGATTTTGAGAAGGCGTTCGACAGGGTGCCGCCCAGGAGGGTGATGGAAAAGGTGGAGGGGTTGATAGAGGACAGGAGGGTGGTAAATTGGACAGGGGACTTCTTAAGGGACAGGATCCAGCGAGTGAGAGTGGGTAAGGAATGGTCAGAAGAGGGAAATGTGACGTCAGGGGTACCACAGGGAAGTGTCATGGGACCCCTGTTCTTCCTGATCATGATGAATGATGTAGGGGAGGGGTTGAAAAGTAGGCTTCGGTTGTTTGCGGACAATTGTGTGCTCTATGAAACTGTGGGGGAAGGGGCGCACCTGGCAGAGGACTTGAAGAAACTGGAGTGCTGGTCGAGGGAAAATGAAATGGGTATAAACATAGGAAAAACAAAGGTGGTGAGGTTCACGAGGAAGAGAAGGGTGGGTAAATATGTAGTTGGGCGGTATTTGCGAAAAAAAAATGTTAAAAATCCGAAAATACCTTTATTATATGCTCTTCAACTTCCTTTTTTCATTAAAAGCGGCGGAGATAAGAAATTCCAAATACTTTAGGAGATATCGATTTTTTAAATTTCATCACAATACCAGTGCATTGATGTGGCGATTATCATTGTTTCTTGTTAACGTACGAGTATCTACTTTTTTTATTGGATAATGATGTCACGTGATTGTTCGTGATAGGCCAGAATTCAAACAAACCAATACGTGATTATTTAGTTCATTTATTGTTTAAAACGGTGTTTAATTACCGCCTCCAACCTAGGTGAGTTTTTAACGTTTCTAATTTTAAAGTTTTATTTCTTATTTTGATATTGTTGCGCAAGTAATAAGTAACAAAAAAAATTTACGTGAGTTGTTACTGTGCATCCTTTGTTACGGGTTTGTTAGGTAAGGTCAGTTACATTATTAATAATTTAAAACTAAAGAATAATTTAAATTAATTCACATTATTTTTGTCGGCTTAGTTTGAAAGTATTAATAATGTAACTGACCTGACCTAATCAACCATTTTATTAATTACGCATTGACGAGTCACGTATTCATGAACACACGGCAAAATAACAAAAATGGCGTCGCTCGAATGGTTCCACAGGTCTTGTATTGCAAAATTAAAAAATTCGATATCTCCTAAAGTATTTGGAATTTCTTATCTCCGCCGCTTTTAGTGAAAAGAGGAAGTTGAAGAGCATATAATAAAGGTATTTTCGGATTTTTAACATTTTTTTTTTTTGCAAATACCGCTCAACTACATATTTACCGAAGGGTGGAGGGAAAAGTGTACTGCTGGAAGGGACAGGTGATCCAGGAAGCTGAGGAGTATAAGTACCTGGGAGTGATCCTGCAGAGCGACTTGGGGTGGGGAAAGCAGGTCAAGAAGGTGGTGAAGAAGGGCAGGAGGGGGTTGGGGCTGCTTAGCAGGACACTGAAAGGGACAGAGGGACAGGTAGGAATGTAAAGGAAAAGGCGTACGCGACATTGGTAAGGCCAGTGTTGGAGTATGCCGCGGCGGTGTGGGACCCCTATGTGGAGAAAGAGACTGAGGAGTTGGAGAGGGTGCAACGCAGGGCAGCGAGATGGGTGACAGATATGTGTAGGAGAAGGGAAGGCGAAGGCAGGAATGGGGGAAACACACAGACCATCGGTGATGATGGAGCTGGGGTGGGACACACTGCATAAAAGGAGGAAAGTAGTAATGCTAGTGAGAATGCATAAAGTAATTCGAGGGGGGGGGGGGAGGGGGGCTGGGGAAAGCTGGGAGCTAGGTTGAACAAAGGGCTGTATCGAGGAAGGAGGGATCACGAGTGGGCAGAGGGAGTGTAGACGGACAGAGAGAGGCAGGCAGGTATTCCTTGTGAGGACGGGGCGAGAGTGGAACGAGCTTGAGGGGAGGACACTGGATCTGGGAGGAGGGAAGGACTTGCGAAGGAGGCTTCAGAGGGGGGGGGGGGGAGTGAGGGTGGTTGGGGGGTGGGAACTCCTTGCCACCGGGCGGATGCCCATTTGCAAGTGAAATATATATTTATTCAAGGCCCCTAAATTTAAGCATGTGAATAATTTTGTCATGCCACTGAGCACCTGTTCCTTTTTAAGGTTCCTGTCATTGCGGCAGCTTTTTGCAAGCACAGCTACAGCAGGGATTTGCTTATAGTGACGATCACATTTCTGTATGAGCAAATAATGTAAAAAAAAGTTTAATTACATATGTGAAGTTATTTAAATATAATACCCCATACACAGAATGATTAGAAAAATAAAACAAGGAACTGAATATATCCATTTTTAGGTGTTTAACTGTATTTTAGTGGCATTCTTACAGTAAACTATTACCTATGATGAAAATAGTCACAAGTTTTCCTTGAAGAAATAAAATCTTGTAATGGTAATTTTTTTTAAAGTACTAATGTTACTTTATTATTCTGCAAAATGGCTTCTTAAATTCCTACTAGATTCTGAAATATTCTAATATCACTTATTTGTACCAAACCAACATTTACCATAATTGTATGGTAGTTTGAGTGTTTACTGCGTAACCTAACCAATTTTTAAAATCTGAAACATTCACTATTATGTGCAGAAAACACAAAATTTCACTAGGGTAAAATTAATGAATTAATACGTTCCCTTGGATGGCAAAAAAATTTTTCTCAATGGGTAATCAGACAGACATCAGTAATGGTAATCAGCATAATGGAAGTAGGATACAAAAATAAAAATATTTTTATACATGTTTTTGAATAATTTATTTAAAGGGTTTTGTGATTCAAGCATTTTACCAGTATTTAGATTCGTCCTGGCAATTACAGACAACCTTTTGAATTAATACTTTTTGAGTTATTTATTACCTTGGGGCAGGTTTATTCTCCATACTGAATGCAGTGTTTCACACTTTCCAGGCAGTTGTGCCAACTGGGGGCGAATATTCCATGTAAGCATTGTAAGCAGTGCTTACAGTTTGAAAATATTATACATGTCTGCTGAACTAATAGCATTCTGAAGTGGCTAGTTTCAATAATACATGCTTGAATGATGAGCACATTGTCAGTCCCATACCATGTCTCTCTCTTCCATTCTAACTCTTTGCGATTTTTTATTGTAACTGTTTGACACCACTCTCTGTAACCGCATGTCATCACTGCAGCCGGCCGAGCTGCCTATTTGCTCTCTTGCCCTGCGTTGTAGCGTCAGTCCCTCATGGACACCCCTCTGAAAGCACTTCTTATCCTTAATACAGACATGTGTTCCAACACTTTTTCGGTACTCTTAATACCCTCCCAAATATGCACCCTTTAGGGTGGGTTGGGAGACGGCTTACAGATTGATTTTTTTTTAACATTCCAGTACAAGTAATATTGAGACAGACGTCAAGGGATTACTCCCTCCCTTTGATCAGGAAGGTGTTAGAGCTTCAGCCATGACCAGGGGCTAGGACTACCCATCCCATCATAGTCACCAACCACCTTAGCCCCCTGCCTCACTCAGCTAACCAGGCAGTTGGCTGTGTCCTTGGCCCCTTAGACTTTTGTCAGCATACGGACAGCTGTGAATTCGGATTGGCCAGGCCGCTACCCCCCACTCTTCGAGTGCGCGTGCCAGAGGAACGTGAGCCTGGACGTAGACAACCGAGCTGTGCATGCTGTTCCTTGCTCGCTGCCAGTATCGGCCGACTGGGAACTGAGACACCACGACAGGTGTGACTCCCTTGCACGAAGAGGGGGGGAAGGGGAAACAGAAACGTTATCTCCCACACGGAACTTAGTGCGTCGTTGGCCTGACAACGGTTTATTTATGAAACGTACAGCAATATCATTGGACGTGTGGTTTAAGTGCAAGAACTATAAAAAAAAAAACCTTATTTTCATATAGTTTTAGAAGACGTGTGCAGCACATTTCTTGCCTGTGTAGTGGTTTTCTGACCTTGTTATATGCTAGTAGTGAATTTGTAATTTTTAAGTAATTTATGTAAGGACGGGTTGATTCATTGCTTACACATGCTGTGAAACCACGCCTCGCCATTTGTTCCAAGTGTTGGAAAAATAATTATTTATTTTACCGCAATAATAGAAAAGTGTTATTGGTGGTCTTTATTTTTTAATTTGGTGATAAATATAATGAAAGTTTGACGACAACTTCATTGTTTTTAAAATGCTAAACTTTTAAGTAATTTTTAAAATAATTTGTAGGCCTTTATGATATTTTGTCAGTTCAAGTAGCAAAGAAAGGGTTAATTCTTCTTTGTTATGGCACAATAGGGATTATCCCAGGCAATTGTCGAAACTGTTAATTACTTGTGAATTTCTTGAAATATTGCATTGCACCTCCACGGAATGATTAGAAAAAAAAGAGAACTAAATAAAGCAATTTAGACCTTTCTTACAATATGACAGCATTTGTAATGTAGATATAACCAAATTTCTGGTAAACTACTTGAAGTATTACAACACCCTCTTAGAAAAAAAATTTTAAAAAAAATTTGGAAATGTTTTAATAGAAAAGAGGTTTCCTTTCATAATTACTGTGAATAAAACCACACAATGCGGATTTACCATATCATCACATTAATTAACAGTGCTAAAAAATAGTCTTCTGAATGTTAATTATTTTTTCACATGAAAAGAATTTGCTTTACCAAAGAACCAAAATATAAAAATTTACAAAAATATAATTTTTTGAATTTTTGTAATTTACATTGGTATTTATGCTAAATGCAATTACCGTAGGTTTTTGGTAGTTTTAGTTTACCATTTTAATGGTTGGTTAGGATATGTATGTATATATATTAAAAAAAGTTTTTATTGTATGTAATGTATATAATGTGTACATGTTTATATAAACACACACACACACACACACACACACACACACACAAATGCTGGCTTTCTTAAAAGTGGCTTTAGCATATTTGTTTATATCCAAAGAATAATTGTTTACTAAAGTGAGAAATTAATTTACTTAGATCTCAACTCTAGAAAAAAAATGGGTGTGTGTACTTATGTACGCGCGTGAGAAGTTATAGTTTTTAATTGCATGCAAATAATTAATTACAATAAAATAATATAATACGGCTGGAAAAAGATAGTCAACACAGTCAATAAAGTTCCGTTTAAATTTGAAAAATAAAATAAATAAAATTTAGAGAATAATAAATATATATAACATAATTTGTACCAAATATTATAAGATTCTTAATTTTAAATATTTATCATTGATTATTTAATATTAAAAAAAATTTAATAATAATTTCAAAAATTTAATTTAAGTTTATTCATTTTTTAAATATTTGTTATTTTCTTAATTTAATATTCACTTTTCATTTTTATCAAAAAGTTTTTATTAAATTTGTTCATTTATTTTTATAAATATTTATTCAATTTAATAATAAATATTAAAAATTAATATTTTAATTTGATGTTTGATTTTGATTTTCATCACAAATTTTTTATTAAGTGTTTTATTGAATTTATATCTTTATTTTGTAAATATTAAATAACCAATAATAAATATTTAACATTAATGTTTTAATAATTGGTATTAATAATATTAAATAATAATATGTTAATTTATATCAATAAATAATACATACAGATAGTTAACCTCAATTATATAGGAGCACTTGGAAAAGTATATAAGCACAATTTTTTTTTGCTAATATTTACGAATAGTAAATAATATTAATAAAAATATTCAATTTAAATCACTACTGAATATAATTTATTAGCACATATATAATTCGCACTTGTATGAAACTATAAAACTAGAAACATGTGGATAAATATTTTAAATATGAAAACAGTGATCAGAGGTGACGAGCGTACCAACATGCGCGACTAATAGAGGTTCTATTTCTATTTTGTTGGTAGCTTTTTTTTTTAGACTTAATGAGCGGTTTAGTGGGCAGCTACAACCTGTTAATTTTGTGTTACAGTGATGCGCGCACATCTTAAAATTTCACTCTCATCATTTTTTCATAACGCGCCTAAAGAAGTACATATAACTTTAAAAAAGGTAAAAAAAAAAAATACCTACCGCAGAGTTTTGAACCACAGGCCTTTAGCATATTGACCGCGCAGTATAACCACTGCTCTAAGCCTGACTGAAGGTTACGAGGAAAATGTGTATTATATTTTATGTAATACTAAGAACGGATTCTGCGGAAATCCGATCCCAAGGGGAGTTTCGGGGGCGTAATATATCAAAATTTCCAGTTTTTGGTAGGAAATCACTATGGCAACAGCTGTTGCTTTGGTGATGCTTCATTCGTCTCTATGGCAACGACTATTTCATTGTTAGTGCAGTCCTCATCACCGTTGAAATTTTGGCGGGTACTTTAAATTTTCAAAAATTGCCCTTTTTTTAAAGTAATGTACCTTATGTTACGCAGGATGACATTTTCCGAAAATTAGATCCCATGGGTGGTTAAAACCAGGCAACAGTGGGTACTTTGTCTGCATGAGAACAGGATTTTGCATTGTTCATGCCTTCTGCATCTCCATGGCAACGGGCATCGCGCGGCAGTGGCGTACCCACAAGGAGGGGCATGTATAATGAGCGGCGCAAGAGTGATCTGCCTGTGGACTGCCATAGCGAAGTACGGGTACATCAGTTGTACGTTGCGTGCACGAGTCGGGAAACCATCGGTGCTATTCATTATCTCTCCGGTACCTTATACAGCATTGTAATAAATTTTCACTGAATTTTTTTTATTTACCATTACTGTAAATGTGGCTTAATTTTTTTTTTTTTCCATTAGTATAGCCGTGCGAAGCCAGGTCGGGCAGCTAGTATAATTATACAGTGCATAAGTCGTATAATAACTGAGCTACGCCGACACACGTCAACACCTGCAGCGCAGCTGAGGAGTGGTAATTATGTGCAAATGGTATTTCTGAGTTCAGTGTTACAACAATTATAATTATTAGGCCCCTATTTATGTTTTTTAATGTTTTTACCTCACCATTTTCCTGAACTTTATTGGTCTCCCCACTATGAAGTATTTCAGAATCCAGTAGGAATTTCAAAATGCTTTTGTTGTTGTTGTGAAATTCAAAGAACTGCATGAATCTCCTGAATTATGTTATCAAATTATGTGTTCCTGAAAATACACAATGGACAGGGAATAAAAAAAAAACGCATTTTGTAGTACATGTGCTTCTCAGAAAACAAAGGTAGAGCTTGCAGCTTTTTGAGTAATTTTTTATTTTAATTTATCAGAAGTTATTGCTATAGAACTGAAAGAAATACCTGTATCTAAGATATATATGAGTTAAAATTACTTCCAAATACTTACACGAGATGTTCTTCAAGCTATTATGAATTGATTTCAGCAATAATATGTACTTTAGAATAAAATATAATATATTTTAGTTTTAAGGATAACTTCATTGTAGAAGGAGAACAAGTTATCTGAGTTATGTACTAGTGATTTATTTTGCACAGATATTTTTTTTAGTTATCAGCCAATAGTTTCCATATAATCAACGTAAAAATTTTAATATTTACACAATACGTAAATCAAATTTATGTGCCCTGTTTTAACACACAGTATGAATGAAGGCTTTCAAAACCATTAGGTTTTTCCTGTCCATAAAACAAATATATCTGGCCTTTTTGTTTTCTCTGCAGTGGATAACAATAGGCTTTCACAAACATGTTCTTACCGCATGTCACTATCCACGTATCGTTATAAAGCTAAATCCATAATTAACTTATTTCATTATCAGTGGCTGTTTACATCCTGTGTCCCACAGTTGACAGTGGCACTTGCATCTGCCGTTACTTGAACTGCTTGGCTCCTTCCGCCCCATTTAAATATGTCCAATAGATTGTAAAATGCATTAGTTTTTAATTCATTCAATGTGAATGGGGTTGTAATATTTAGACTTATTTCTTTCTAAAAGGAGTCCTTCATGTGGTTTTTTTAATTTTGTTTCTATAGACTTGTATAATGATATTCAAATTATTACTTAGAGTTTGTTGCAGTTTCAGGAACTTTGCTGACCATGGCATCGACCAGGGAGAGACGGGTCAATGCTGGCAATCGAATGTCAAAACTGCTGAACGAGGAGGAAGAGGATGAAGTATACAAAACGCTCTATGGAGGTTTCAACGACGTTGAAAACGACATAGACTATCAAGCCGAGGAAGAGGGTGAGGACGAAGTGGATTCGGATTTCAGCATAGAAGAAAATGATGAACCGGTTTCGGATGTTGAAGACGAAGGCCCGAAACGGCAGCGTCGACTCATCACCAAAGCATACAAAGAACCCGTTGTCGTTTTGCGCAAGATGGAAAAGCCGTCAGAACCTAAGCCAAAGAAACAGAAAAAGGTGAAAATCCGTGGTTTTGATGCTTTTGAAAGAAAGTCAATTCGGAGATCAACTGCAGCCAAGTCTGCTGCGACGCAGCAGCGCCTGAAGGAACGAACAGAGGAAGGAAGGAGACGTAAAAGCAGAAGAAAGAAAGCAGAAGATGTTTGGAAGCCAACCCAAGAAGAACTTCTGGAAGAGGCAAAAGTCACGGAGAAAGAAAACTTGAAGTCTTTAGAAAAGTATCAGAAGCTGGAAATGGAAAAGAAAAAGACACGGCCGGTGAAGAAAGCGTTTGAGGGTCCCGTCATTCGCTACCACTCGACCACGATGCCCCTGATATCGGAGTTGCAGGAGCAACAGCAAGACGAGGCCGACATCAACGTCGACGGAGGAGAGGAGGTGACCATGAGTGGCAGGAAAGACGATGCTGGCGATTTGGGGGAGCCACTTTCGATCGCCAAACAAGAGGAAGATGTGAAAGACGGTGTGAAAGACGGTGCCGGTAAGTACGAGAGGACGTTCATCACGTTCTTGGATGAGAAGACGTTCGATAGGGCGTTCCCCTGCAGGCGACCGAAGGTGCCCGAGAGGAGAAGGTGTGCCCTGTCGGGACTGGACGCTCACTTCGTGGACCCGGTGACGAGCCTCCCGTACTACAACATCCAGGCGTTCCGCGTGATCCGGCAGTCGTACTGCTACCAGCTGGAGCGGCACGGGGACCGCGGCAACCCGGCCGTGGCCCGCTGGCTCGACTGGCGGGCGAGGACCAAGGACAGGCCGCGGGCCGTGGCGATTGACGCCGGCACCGAGGACAGCTTTCTTCCGCCGGTGCCCGTGTCGCAGATCAAGCGAGAGGTCCTCTGAACTGGGCACCTCGTATTACAAGGTAAGAAGAGCAAGAGTTATGCGGGCTAGATAGGGAACAAGAAAGGGAAGGAGTTTGAAGGTGCTGTACCTGTTAGAAATATGCTGTCCGTATAGTGCCTATCGAGTGATACGTAGATGCACACACCAGCATCATTACGATTATTGATATTTCTAGAACCTCTGAATTGTAACTGGGCCATGCTGATTCAGCACTATTTGGCTCTGCCTGTCCGTTCTGAGCAACACTTTTCTGTCCAATTGTGAAGCTAAACTCATGACATGTTTGACGTGCTCTATAGTTTCTGTCTTAATGTAGGGTGTCTGATGGGTTTGAGAAATAAAAAAAATTAACCACTTTCTGTACCAGAGGATGCCAACCTTTAAAAAGTGAGAGCCAATCACAAAAGCTTAATAATCCATCAGGCGAGGCAGTATATTTGTATGATTTTAAATAAACATCTTTCATTTTTTTCTTGATTTTATGCCAATTTGGTTTGTGACATATTTATGAGAAAATTAGTATTGTATCAACAAAAGCCTCTCACACATTCATTCAGAACTCTCATGTGTGTGCAAGGATGGTTGACTGATAAGTTGGAACTGGACTGACGGACTGTTGGCTTTCCATCAGATAGAATTGCAGTGTGTAGGAACAGCATTTCGCCAGTCCAAACTGTCAGTCCGAACAATCGGTTTATTAGCCGAGCGTCATAGCAGACATCTTTGTATATACTTTTTTGGTTGCTTTGCCAGTTTTTTATTTTTTCCATCTTAAAGTGTAACTGCGACTGCAACATCAAAAGTATCTTCCATATTCTATTCTATAATGAAACAATACAGGCAACAGCGACCACAAGACTGATAGTAGTGTGTGGGCAAGACATAAATTTAGAATAAAATTGTAGGCGCAGTATTTTTTTATAATGTAGTTTTTTTACAGTATTTTGTTACCATTCGTAATGCGATCAGGCAATCCCACAGCTTCAATTTATGAAGATTGAGAAGAATAAATTTTATATTACAATTTATTTAGCACTTAGGGATTTCCTCGCATAAACTTTTTTTTTTTATGGATTAGTATGATTGTAAAACCAGCTGTCATAGCTATGCATTATTATTGTTTTAATTAATTGAATTATTTTCAACATGCCAAGCTAAATGCAAAACCTGAAAGAAAAAAAAATCCCATTCAGCACAGCCTACATGCATAGGTAGATTTCGAAGTACCTATTTCTTTTGAGAATATTTAGGAAACTATAAACTCCGGGAACATTTTAAGAACTTATTATAGCCTACATAACATCCTATATGTTCACCAATATTCAAAAAAGATGGATTAACATTTTCTCGTATACCATGCAGCAAAAATATTTTGAAATTTTTTAACTTGATGCATCCAGCATTGAATTTATTAACAAATTTCATATTATACTTACTAAGGTAGTTATGCAATTATTTTTGATTATCAGACACTATTTGATGATGATGATGATGATGATGATGATTAAAAAAAATTGACATTTTGTCTTTCTACCCTTGTTATTTCCACCCATTGAAGTAATGGTTAATCTAATCAAAAATTGTTTCAAACAAAAGTTTTAGATACAAATTCTATAAAATAAAAAAATTTTTGTTCAAATTCAATGTTGTGCCTATGAAGAGAGATGATTTTTTTTTTTGTTGTGTTTTCCTCTAACCCTTGTTTATTCAACCACTGCAGTAACGGTTGGTTGTATAAAAAATTATAGGTATCAGGCAAAAAGTATTGATAGTAAATTAAGGTTTTACAATATAACAGAATGGATTTAACAGTGTACGTGGTACGTATTATGAATTTTTTAAAGTTCTCCACCTGTATTTTTTCAACCCCCTACAACAATGGTTTATCTTTTCAAAACTTGTTTTTGACAAATTTTAAAATAAAAATTATAAGATTTACAAACAATTTGAACAGATTTCATAGTGTACCTGCTAAGGGAGTTATGTATTTTTTTTTTTTAATTCTATACCTTATTTTTCAACCCCTTGCAGCAATGGTTTGTCCAATCAAAAATTCTTTTAGACAAAAGTTTTAGATAAAAATTATAAGATTAATACAACATCTATACGAATTAGATGTTGTGCCTATGAAGAGAGATATGATTTTTTTGTCCTCGAACCCTTGTTTTTTCAACCCCTTGCAGTTACGGTTGGTTGTATGAAAAATTTATTCAGACAAAAGATTTTGGTATTACTCCGAGTTACAATATATTCAAATGGATGTGATATTTTCCATATTATGGAAGCTATAGCAATTTTTTTGTTTTTTAAGAATAAGAAATCTTCCCCATTTCTATCCCTTAGGTCTGATATTGCCCATTAACAAACTCGACCCCGATTTTCCACACTTATATTTCATTTATTAGTTTGGGAGTGATTTGTGAAAACTTGTGACATTTATCGTGTCCACACATTTTCAAGTGGGGAAAAAATTGGAAATAGGTATTCCCAATCTAAATGTTGCTGTCACAAATTGTGAGACAGTTTTACAGAAATTTGGCTGTATATATTAAGACAAGTAAAATAGAAATTTTGAAAAATTGATTGCCTGGTTAGGCAAGTTCAAGCATTGAATGTACCCATGTACCCATCAGTAGTTTTACCTTTAAATTTGTTTACATAGTGAGGACTTATGTTATGTTTTTTTTCCTTATGCTCCCTCAAAAACAGTTATAACAGGGTTTTATTGAGCATACAAATGTAAATTCAACATGGAATTAGTTTACTTATATTCATACGTCAAGGGGGGAGGGAGGGAGGGAGTGGTAAAGGGAGAAAGGGAGAGAAAGAGAGAGCGTGAGCACATGTGTTTGAAATTATCAATACTATTATTCTTCCCATTGTTTTGAAAGTTAGCTTTGATTACTTGTGTGTTCAAATGCTGAGTACAGTTTAGGTATATGTTTAATTTTGCTTATAAATGGTTTCACTCCACCATTATTCATGTTGCTGAAAATTGTGATAACTTGACGGACACTTGAGCAATTAATCAAGAATTTTTGATAATAATTTTTTTGTGTCATTTTGTGTTAATTTGGTGCTTTAAACATCAAAATTTATTAACCCCAAGCTTAATGGTATAGGTAACTATTGGTGGTATATTATTCTGTTTTAGGTGTGAAAACTTTGTTCTTATACTTTTACTGTAATATCAGAAGTTATTTCAATTTAAAAAGATGTTTGTTGTATTCATTGTAGTTCGAAAAATTTTTTGGTTCAGTGTACAGTCCCAGAAAACATTAAAAACTTAATTTTCAAACTGTTTTTGCCACTGGTGTATATGAAAAAGGTATTTGGTTTTGACTTTGTTTATTCAGAGTATTTTGATTATAGGTAGTCTCGAATGAGATCAGTGAAAAAGTTAAAATGTATGGATGCCAAATGATTTAAAATTGCTTTAATGATTTTTTTTTTACTTATAGTTAAAACAAATTGGTTTTACATGAGTTCATGGGATAATGCTTGTGCTGGACAAAATAAAAAAAAAACTTATCGTATTAAATGATTTTATTTATTATTTACAAAATCTTTTACGCAAGTCCAGAGAAGAAGTCCTGGGCGTTTTTTGCCTTCGAGGAAGGCAGATTGTGCCTCATTTCCACTTGTTTCTTCGACTTCTCCTTGGGGTTGACCTCGATGTCCTCGAAGTACTTGATGTTCCAGAACTTGATGAGCTGGTCGTGGGAGCTGGAGGCCACGTAGGTGCCGTCCCCGCTGATGTCCAGGCACTCGACCGAGAACTGGTGCTGCCCGACGACCCCCAGGTGGCGGTGGGGGAACATGTGAGTCGCCCTGCGAGCAAGACGGTTGCCGTAGCTTTGCAGACGGGGATTGTGCAGTGAACTTGTGCATTACAACCAGAATAAAAAACCAGTTAAGCTTTCTTATATTAGAATAATAGTAACAGTAGTATAGGAATGCATGTTCGGCACCAGGCTTCAGGCTGTGGAGCCTACGAGCCTATCACCATCTTGGATGACTTGGACCTTAAAAATTTGCAAAAAAAAAATTGCAAAAAAAAATCGGCAAGAAATTTTAGGTTTTTTTTTTTTAATTCAATAAAACATTTGGGGGGAGGGGGGAAACCAACTCTTATTTCAAGGGAAAAATTCCCGTATGTTTTCGAAAATACCATTGGATTAAAATCCCTAAAAGCAAGCCACCATAAGCTGCTGAGGTCATAACCTTGAAAATTAGGTTGATATGGCCGCAATTTTGAATTATAATTTAAAAACCCATATTTTTTATGCTAGAAAAACAATAAAAATAAAATTCATAAAAATTTTCAAATATTAAAAATGTGATCTTGATAAAGACATTCTTGTTGCACATTTTGTTAGTCACTACCTTGGATTAAAAAAAAATGCACTTTTTCATTATGCCTGCAATCTTTGTGTGTGTATAATAACATAGTTGCGTGTTTAGTTATGGCTGCCATCTCCAATTACGAAGTAACCGTTGCCATTATCCTTACGCCCTTAGAGCAACATAATCGGGAAAAATTTTTTAAAAATTATAAAAAAAATTAATAAAAATTTAAATAAATCATTCCACCATGGTTAAGACCGCCATCTTGAAAATCTGTAATTATCAGAAAATTTTGGGGAAAAATTATATTTATAAAAAAAATTATTAATTAATCAAATATTAGTATAGTAATATTTTTAAAAAAGGAAAACGTCCTCACGTTCTTGGTTAAAAATCAGTGAGGGATAAAAAAATTGACAGATCCTTTCTCCACAGAAGCCACCGAAAGACTGACCCACCCCTAATGACAAGGAACATTATATTGCTAGCTAGTATGATGTCATGACCGCCTGCTTGTTTTTGTCTACTAGAGTGTACTAACACCATGTTAGTTTAATTTTGACCTGCTAGATTGCAGTGATAATTTATTTCTGTGATATCTGCCATCTTGACATTTGGGCACCATCTGAGAAAATTGTAATTATTGAGTTATAATTTCAAGAAAAATCTGCAATCAATATACTAATTAATTTGCATCGATTCATGTCCTTTGATCGATACAAAAATATTATTTTATTGTAAAAAAAACAAACAATGATTTCAATAAATATGGTGGAGTGTCCTACCAGCCTCTAGTAAGCAGATGATAACTTGAAAATTCATAATAATTAACCTATAAATATGGGAAAAATTCACTTATTGATTTACGGATGGATTCCTGTTCTTGCTTCGATCCTTATTCAGTGCCAAGTTTTTTATTTATTGGTAAACATCCCTTATTTAATCAAAAATGGTGAAAAATCCTTAAAGAGGCATAAATTCATCTATTACCAGCCTCTAGTAAGCAGATGATTATATATTGGTCGCCATATTGGAAATTCGGAAAACATTCTAAAAACCAATGTAAGATAGACTTGATAAATTACCGACCTTGGTTTGATTCTTGACCGGTGATAAGAGTAACCAAAGCTTAAAATCAATTTTAAATTCTGTTTCCCATTACCTTTCGTTGTGTTTATAAATTATTCATGATGAAAAACGACTTTATACATGATATACGTGTCTGATGAAATAAATACGTAGTCACTGTGCCTACCATGGAAGTCTTAATTATTTTATATTTGGAATACATTCCAATCAGGAAATGTTCAGTGTTAGGCGTATAGACCAAGCATCTCTGAACCGAGATATATTTTTTTATGATACTCGAAAAACCTTTTTAAACAGAAATTTCCAATGTTAGGTGTTTAGACTAGACATCTCCGAACCATGAGACCAGACTTGTCCAGAGTAGAGACTTTCGGAAGCACAATCAAAAAAAGAAAACTGTATTACGAGAACACAGTCTTAGTTAGACATCAGATTAAAAGGAATAAGACATTAAATTTTATAAATCTAGTTATTTCATGAATTTTATTATTATAAAAAACATGCAAGTTAAACAAGTGATTATTGTATGTAGCCAGCTTTCCTCAGTTTTTTAAGTATGAAGGCTACTTTTTCCATGCGAAAGTGTTTCCTTTACGAACCAATGCCACCAAACGGTTTCAGGCAATCAACAAATATGTTAGTATGTTCCCATGACATATAATCGATCTCGTCTGCTATCGTCATCTTCCTGGAATGTCCGTTATTAATATTTTTAAGATATATCATCCCAGTGTTCATATCATAAGCTTGATCAGAATTATTTATTTTATCACATTGTTTCCATCTTTATGATCTAGGGGCTTCATCACAGTCTTTGGTTTTGTCATCAGCCTTTGAGTCACTGTCCCCATCATCGTAGAAGTCAGCGTCGTCTTCTAGATTACTGTAAGAATTCAAAATCGTTAACATCGAAGCTTCATCTTCTTCAAGCTTCCTTTTAAGAGTCTCTCATTTTTACAAAGTTCAGATAACCTACTTGAATACGGCTTGAATGTATTCTCACTACTTACATTGTCTTCATTCTTCCATAAATCATCAAATTCCTTGAATTTAAGTTCTTTGTTGAGATCAGAAGAGCTATGAACATAATTTCTTTCATGACAGGGAAAATTATTGTTGTAATGCAGAACACTCAAGTAAAGTAGCTCCATCGTTGTCCTCTAGCCTGTAAGCAGGCTTGGCGTTACAGGTTCTTTGGTGTCTTTTTAAGCTCTCTCTTCACATTAATGACTTCCTATAATGAACACATCTTATGATTTTGCGTAGCAGATTTTTAACACACGTCATTCATTCTTCTCGTGATGTCTACCATTCTTTCTCAAGATAAATTCCTCGCTGCAATACTTACACCTGTGTCCTTTTGACATCGAATGAAGATACATATTATTTACCAAGACTAATAGCAGATGTTTACTGAGAGTTTTAAATTGGAACTATTACTTAAATAGAATATTTTTAGTATTTCGTTAGTGAGAGTTAATTTATCTCATACAAGTAACTTGTTGCAAGTAGTTCCTATTCTCGACAAAAGATAGTCACGTGTTGTGTTGAGGAATTAATTTTTTTATGCTGGATGCGGGATGCTCTCTCACGGTCTCGGGAGAAGGCATTTAATGCAGCTCTTTGGACATACACCATTACAGTTTTTCACTGTTTGTCATAAAAATTATGAAATTCAAAAAATAAATATTAAAATAAAGAAAAAATTCATAGAAAAAAGACCGAATCAGCTGTTGTCAGACATACAGAACCAAAGATGAGACTGAACAAGCACAAGAGCATGGGCAAAAAATGTTTAGCATATAAATATCTTACCGCACAAGAATTCTGTTGAAGAAACTAAGTCATGGAAAAATTAATATAACAACACAGACGAATAGTGGGGTAACAACGAGGAGACAGATTAAATGCAGGCTGACAACAAACCCGAACAATGCAGCAAAACCATAGTACTTGTTTATCTTTTGTTATATGTTTGCTGCATTGTCCAGGTTTGTTGTCTGTCTGCATTAAATCTGTCTCGTCATTGCTACCCCACTGTGTCCATCTGTGTTGTTGTATTATCTTTTACATGACTTTTCCTTCAGTGGAATTCTTGAGCTGTATGATATTTATATATTTAAATTTTTTTGCCCATGCTATTGTGCTTGTTCAGTCTCATCATTGGTTCCGTATGTCCAACAACAGCTGATTCAGTCTTTTTTTCTGTGAATTTTTTATCTTCACATTAATATTTATTTTTTGATTTTTGGAATTTTTCAATGACAAACAGTGCAAAACTGCAATGGTGTATGTTCAAAAAGCTGCATTAAATTCTTTTTCCTTAATGTCTAGCGTAGTCTTCCTTCTCTTGAGACCGTGAGTGAGCATCCCGCATCCGCATAAGAAAAAAAATATTTACCTCAACACAACACGTATCTATCTCTTTTGTCGAGAATAGGAACTACTTGCAACAAGTTACTTGTATGAGATAAATTAACTCTCACTAACGAAATACTAAAAATATTCTATTTAAGTAATAGTTCCAATTTAAAACTCTCAGTAAACAATTGCTATTAGTCTTGGTAAATAATATGTATCTTCATTCGATGTCTGTAGCTATATCAAAAGGACACAGGTATTGCAGCGAGGAATTTATCTTGAGAAAGAATGGTAGACATCATGAGAAGAATGAATGAAGTGTGTTAAAAATCTGCTACGCAAGATGAAAAGATGTGTTCATAGTAGAAAGACATTTATGCGAGGAGAGAGCTTAAAAAGACATCAAAGAACCTGTAACGCCAAGCCTGCTTACAGGCTAGAGGACAACGATGGAGCTACTTTACTTGAGTGTTCTGCATTACATCAATAATTTTCCCTGTCATGAAAGAGATTATGTTCATAGCTCTTCTGATCTCAACAAAGAACTTAAATTCAAGGAATTTGATGATTTATGGAAGAATGAAGACAATGTAAGTAGTGAGAATACATTCAAGCCGTATTCAAGTAGGTTATCTGAACTTTGTAAAAATGAGAGACTCTTAAAAGGAAGCTTTAAAAAGATGAAGCTTCGATGTTAACGATTTTGAATTCTTACAGTAATCTAGAAGACCACGCTGACTTCTACAATGATGGGGACAGTGACTCAAAGGCTGATGACAAAACCAAAGACTGTGATGAAGCCCCTAGATCATAAAGATGGAAACAATGTGATAAAATAAATAATTCTGATCAAGCTTATGATGAACACTGGGATGATATATCTTGAAAATATTAATAACGGACATTCCAGGAAGATGACGATAGCAGACGAGATCGATTATACGTCATGGGAAGATACTAACAAATTTGTTGATTGCCTGAAACCGTTTAGTGGCATTGGTTCGTAAAGGAAACACTTTCGCATGGAAAAAGTAGCCTTCATACTTAAAAAACTGAGGATAGCTGGCTACATACAATAATCACTTGTTTAACTTGCATGTGTATTATAATATTGAAAAATTCTTGTAATAACTAGATTTTCAAAATTTAATGTCTTATTCCTTTTAATCTGATGTCTAACTAAGACTGTGTTCTTGTAATACAGTTTTCTTTTTTTGATTGTGCTTCCGAAGGTCTCTACTCTGGACAAGTCTGGTCTCATGGTTCGGAGATGTCTAGTCTAAACACCTAACATTGGAAATTTCTGTTAAAAAAGGTATTTTGAGTATCATAAACAAATACATCTCGGTTCAGAGATGCTTGGTCTATACGCCTAACACTGAACATTTCCTGATTGGAATATATTCCAAATATCAAAAAATTAGACTTCCATGGTAGGCACAGATACTACGTATTTATTTCATCAGACACGTATCTTGTATAAAGTTTTTTTTTCATTATGAATCATTTATAAACACAACGTAAGGTAATAGGAAACAGAATTTAAAATTGATTTTAAGATTTTGTCTTATCACCGGTCAAGAATCAAACCAAGGTCAGTAATTTATCAAGTCAATCTTACATTGGTTTTTAGAATGTTTTCCAAATTTCCAATATGGCGACCAATATGTAATCATCGGCTTACTAGAGGCTGGTAATAAATGAATTTATGCCTCTTTCAGGACTTTCCACCATATCTGATTAAATAAGGGATGTTTATCTATAATAAAAAAAAATTGGCATTGAATAAGAATCGGAGCAAGAACAGAATTCATAGGTATATCAATAAGTGAATTTTTCCCAAATTTATAGGTTAATTATTACGAATTTTCAAGTTATCATCGGCTTACTAGAGGCTGGTAGGACACTCCACCATATTTATTGAAATCATTGTTTGTTTTTTTTTTACAATAAAATAATATTTTTGTATCAATCAAAGGACATGAATGGATACAAATTAATCAGTATATTGATTTCAGATTTTTCTTGAATTTATAGCTCAATAATTACAAATTTCCCAGATGGTGCCCAAATGTCAAGATGGCAGATATCACAGAAATAAATTATCACTGCAATCTAGCAGGTCAAAATTAAACTAACATGGTGTTAGTACACTCTAGTAGACAAAAACAATATGGCAGTCATGACGACATACTAGCTAGCAATATAATGTAGGCTACCTTGTCATTAGTGGTGGGAGCTCAGTCTGTCGGTGGCTTCTGTGGAGGAAGGATCTGTCTTTTTTCTTTTTGTCCTCGCTGTGTTTTAACCAAAAAAATTAGTACTTTGTACTAATATTTGATTAATTACTAATTTATTTTTATAAATATAATTTTTTCCCCAAAATTTTCTGATAATAATTACAGATTTTCAAGTTGGCGGTCTTGACCATGGTGGAATGATTTATTTAAATTTTTATGAATTTTTTATAAATTTTAAAACTTTTCCTGATTATCTTGCTCAAAGGGAGTAACAATAATGGCAACGATTACTTCATAATAGGAGATGGTAGCCATAACTAAACTTGCAGCAATGTTATCATCATACATGTACATACAAATTTTCAGGTGTAATGAAAAAGTGCATTTTTCTTGAATTTATTGCTCAAAAATTACAAATTACCAAATTGGTGCCCAAATATTTCAATAATAAGTATACAAGCACAATTTTGCAATCTTATCAACTTACCTAGGCACTAAATGAGGGTGGGACTTATTTCTCATGAATTATTTAACATTTTGGAAGATTTTAACATTGGTCAACAGGTAAAGACTTTTACATGTGCAGGAAACTATTTACACATCAAAGATGTATCCTTCATACTTAAAGAACTGAGGGAAGCTGGCTATATACAATTATGAATTGTATTACAGTAGAACCTCGATGATACGTTCCCGTTTCATACATTTTCCCGTGTCATACGCCGAATAATTTTGGTCCCGCCAAAAGTACTATATTTACAATGGTTTACTTTCCCGGAACATACACTTATAAAATTATTAATTCCCGTTTCATACGTTTTTACGAAGTGGAAAAGTCCTAAAATTCAAATTTTTTTAGCTATATTCCTCCTGATAAACTACGTTTTAATGCTTTTATTTTGAAAAACGTTCATTGTTTACCTTTGCAAACGTAAGAAAATAACTTTATCGCACCATAGATATGAATAGTATCAGGAAGACTGTGCACTTCGCTAGTAGCATCTAAGGCCAGCACCAAGCGAGACTAGTGGCGCAAACTAGCAATAATTATGAAAATGGTGAACGCGCTTTACCAAGGCACGGATCTCATATTTTGTACATTCATTAATCTTTGAACTGAATATACCCGTTTGTTATTGTTTTCTTACGATCGGATTGTTTTGTATTTTACGTTTCTCAAGTTAAAATTTAATTGAAAATTGTTCTGTTGCATAAAGTTGTTCGTAAAATGAAACAAACACAGCAAAAATTTCTGATTTTCTTCTTAACAATAGCCTAATTTTTTTAAATTTCTAATTTAGGCTTGGTGACTTCCCCCCCCCCCCCCCCCCCCCACGACCTCTTCCAAGAAAGGACTCCATAACATTTTGTAAGGCCAAAGTTTCTCATGTTAGCTTTACTTGATTATGGACTGTATTTTACATTTCTTGTGGTTTTATTATGTGTATATATAATGATGAATTAATATCTTTCATTAATATAATGCAATATTTACACATTATGTATTTAAGTTTAATCAGACATTGTGCTGGTGTATGCTAGATTGAAAAAAAAATTTATTATTGCCATTCCCTTTTCATACACTTTCCCGCATCATACACCATTTTTGTGCCCTCCGTTGAAAAGTGTATGATGGGGGTTCTACTACTTACTTGCATGTGTATAAAATTGAATATATATATATAAATTTGAGAAATATAAAAATAACTTTTGAAATCCAAATAATATATTCATGTATATTTATGTCTAATGCTGAGTTTTCATAATACAACTTCTAGCTTAAAGATGTAAAAGTCACCACCACTAACAGACAAAATGGAGAGTAATAATAGTCATACCAGCAAGTAGGCCGAATTCAATCATTTGGAGCATTGGCGGCTAAGACATTGGTACTTTTCTTGACGAGATCAAGCAGAAAATTATAAAAAAAAAAAGCTTACTGATGAAGTATCAATGTACGGATCATTAAAAAAAAACTTGTGGTTGGACTGCGTATATGGTCAATCATATCCGTTCGAGGAAGTAAAGTGCACATTCAAGACAGTGAATACTCCCATTTACAATTCTGACGATGTGAAGCAGTCTGTTAAACACAGTACACACTTAAAGTTTTTAAATCTTAGTATGTATTAATACAGTATGATAAATTGATCCATTTTAAAAAAAATAGTGCAAAAAATTTTTTTTAGTTATGGTAAGTGTTGTACCATTTTAAAATCTTGCTGAAAAGAACCATCTTTTCTAATAACTTTCTACTTAACATAGTATTTTTTTTTGGTACAAAGATTCAAATTAACCAGATAAAAAGTTTTTTGCAGCATTAATTGTGCAAATTAATTTTTTCCTTCAAAATTTTAGGATTTTTTTTAAAACTCAGAATTGTAGTAGTTTACTTCACTATCAACATAACAATATGCGACTAAAAAGATGAATAAACATTAACATAAATTAAAGTGCCAGAATCAAGGGTTAATTTACTGCAAATGATTTTGTAATATTGCCAAATGGGTATGCAGCCATAATGAATCAAGTGTAAATATGAACTAAATTTTTTACTAATTGATAAAAAAAGGCTTTTGATTTTGCCTGTATAATAAAATAAAAACTAACCTTATTTCATGGTATTTTGCAGTTTGTGAAAATTACCTACCTGTTTTGATTTATTATCACAAGATTTGGGCCTACATAATAATTTTACTCCTTTGTAAATTTCCTGATCCCATCCCGCTTGCTGGACCAAAATCAATACCCCCCCCCTTTTTTTTCCATCCCATCCCCCTCTAAAAAAAATGATGTTTGCAGATCACCAACACCCTGAAATTGGTTCTCGCGGTTTGTATTTGTACACAACCTAGTTGACCTGATCAAGACTTCAAACACAAGTAAACAATCTCAGTTGGGTTATTGATAGAAACAGGAAAAATTCGCGGGTTCAATGACCTCTAGGATGTGAACTCCATAGTTCTACGTACACTCGGTCAAATGTCACCCTCCCATTGGCTGCTGTCTTGCGAAGGTGTCCCAATGCAGCGGCCTGTGATTCGACACAGCTTCGGTCGAGTGTTTCTCACCGGCCCGGAGTCGTCCAGGTGAGTTGTGAGCCAATAGCAGAGGCAGCACTGAGGTATATCTATATGAATTTTAAGCTGTCGTGAAATGAATCAGCGAATTTTTCCGGTCTCCAGTTATCGAACGGGTTCGAGTTGAACTGTCACCCTGGCCTGGAGCACCTGAAGGCACGAGGGGCCGGAGACAGTTACGGTACCTCAGGACGCCGTCCTCGCAGGCCTCCACCACGATGTTGTCGGAGATGGGGATGAGGGCGTTGATGGACCTCTTGTTGCCGGGGAACTCGTCGTTGTGCAGGCCGAACTCCCCCCAGTTGAAGAGGAACAGCGTGCCCTTGCTGGAGGACACGACCACCTTGGTGTCGCTGCGAAGCAGCGCCAGGCTCGTCAGCTCCGCGTCGTACATCTCCGACTGCCGGCAGCCGACAAGACACATCGCTCTCGTCGGCCGCTTCGACCGGGTGCCACGATGAAATCCTTCTTTTAAAATTTCTAGGGGGGTCGTTATTAAGGTGGCTGCCAAGTGGGGTACAGTGCACAGGTGTTAAAAATTTGGTAGATGGTAATTAAAGATGGATGAGTGTGCACCTCCACACCTGAGTATTTCTTAGTTGAGTTAAGTCCTTAAAAAACGAACTGAGTTCATTACAAGCATTTTTGGGAACCATTATATATGTGTGTAGTCCATATGACAGTTACTTGCATGGACTAAGTGACATACACCTATCAATCGTAGAAATTTATATGAACAAGTATTTTACTACCACTACATTCTGTAAAAATCTGAAGTTTAAGGAAAATGTTGTGGTTTAGTTCTCCTTGGACGATAATTCCAAAAGAGACTTATTTTGGAGGGGAGGGAGGGGGGGGAAATATTAAATTAAATTAAATATTAAAACTTACCAAAATGCTTTTCAATCATTATTATAAAGTAGTTTACCATTTTAAAGTTATTTTATATATACTAAATATACAGTGATATTGTAAGAATGATCGAACGGGTTAGGTTAGCTACAATATTACAAATAATATAATGTGATACAGGATGGTCAATTGGGTAAGGTAAGCTACTTTTTAAAATTCTCAGTTCCTAACCACAAGATTTCACAGTATTTTTAACATAGCTACCTTACCTATTAAACATTTCTATAATGTGCCGCTAATTTGTAAATTCGACACAATATATTTTAAATTTTTATTATGATTTTAAATTTTTGTGTGGAAATTTTATTTGCCCTACTATAGTGTAATTTTAATTTGTTAGTCCGGTGTACTCCTCTGAGTTAAACTTTGTCTCAGTGCTCTGGAGCCCCTTTCCCATCGGCGTATCGGATATTCTGCTGGCCTAATCACTGACTGGCAGACCGGTTACCATTTCCCCCGCCTTCAGTCACGCCTCAAGCCTGTAATATTATTTCCCTTCGTGACTCTAACTGCAAAGGCAAGCCTGTAGCTTGCAGGCGACCAGTTCGCAGAGACGAGCTGAGATTGGCTGTTTTCATCACGTATTGGTATTGTGTTCGCTCCTCTGCAGCCACGAAGTGACGCTTGTTCTCAGCGTCGTTGCATTTTCACCCTCCCCCCCCCTTTCTCTGTTCCAAGTAAGACCAATGACCGGTCGTAACCCCCTGGACACCGGTGACCATTCTCAAGGTCTACCCGCAAAAACGAAGGCGCCAGAACTGACAGCAAACACTACCTAGCGACTAAGTCGCGAACTTCTCCGCTTGCCTACCCTCTAAGGCACCAGAGAGCAGCACCGCTCTCCCTTGAGTTATATGGACGCCAGGCGCGAGTCGATTCTTTTCAACTCAGCCTCCTCCGACAGAGTTCTCTATGGTCGCCCAGTGTGGCCAACTTCAAGACTCCTGCTAGAGTTTTTTTTTCCGCCCGTATTCGGGCAAGTTCGGTATTTCTCGGCGGCCCAGACACCCCCCCTTTCCACCTGTTAGCGCCGGCTGCACTTTTAATTACGAAACGCGGACGGCCGCGACACAGATCAACTCGCGTCGCGTCCGCAGACAGACATCCATCGAGTATCGGCGAATCGACAAGACTTCATCCGACCGCTATGTAGTCGCTTTATATAAGGGATGCTATCCCTCAAGTCATTTCTAGTAGATTAGTCTGTCTGCATAGTTTAGTTATTTGCCTTAGAAATTGTTTCTCTTTTAAATTTTTTAATCATGAAGAAATCATCCGTGTCCTGCCGCGCTATTCGCGAGCTCCAGACCCTGGCTGACTCCACGATGGCAGCGTGCTGGGCAACTCCCCTGTTTTGACAGGGTTCGATGACGGGGAGAGATTGATTGGTCTCATCTCGTGACCACCCCCCCCCCCCCCCCCCCCCCTTTTCTGTTCCGTGGGTCACATTCGAAGAAACGCTTCTACTACCCGACGTGATTGTTTGAAGACCCCGGGTGGTAATGTAATTTCAACATTTCCCCTTTACCTAGCGACGAACTATCTCAACCGGATGACCAACCCACCAGCGACCAGTGTTTTTCTCAAGAAAATGTAAAACGAATAGAACTAATTATCAATGTAATCATCGGATCCATCCACTCATAATGCAAATGTTTATATTTCAAACTAAGAATGTAAATTAGTTTAAGTAAGCGCTGGCCAGCCCCAATTTCGTTTTCCTTTTGTTAATCTTGGACAATTGTTAAAACCGTTTGTATGTATGTTAAAATAATGGAAACGTGATAATTCTTCAGGGCAAATAAAACAGGGAAACTATAGATCAAGTTAATCGTGTAGTTTTTATTTATTGATTTTATCGATCCACACCAACTTCCTCCTTGCTTGTTACAGGAAGTTCCTAAATTGTGTTTGTTCCCACCTCGTGTCGCCTCTGGTAAATCAATTTATTTAACGTATTTTTTTTTTATCCAGCTTGTTTCCAAGGCTCTTTTTAATTTATTCCAAATAATTCTATTTTGAGGCACGAGGGGTGTTACAACTTGGTAGCAGAGCATGGTTTGGTCTATAGGCATACCTAAGTCAAGTAGGCATACCTAAAATAAAATATAATAGATATATTTAAAATAAAAAAATTATATACTTTTTGGATTTAAATTTTGTATTATTAACATTGTGAACTGATCGCTGGTACACCCTGTAGTTATATTGCGGTTAAAATTTTAAAATTATATTTGAGTTTTAACGTCCCGCTGTGACTGTGTTTGCGCGCGGCCCCGTAGGCGCTACGTCCCGTGCAGGCAGCGCGCCTTATCTCCCGCGCGTGTCATTCTCCCTGTCTACCACTTCACCCCTCCCCTTCAGCCTCACCGGCTGTTGGAGGCAAGGTCATTCCGTTGCCCACCACGTCCGGCAGCGTAGACAATGCGTTGCAATCTAGTTTGATCCTCACGGCCGACAGTGCCCTGAGTGTGTCTAAATTCCTCCTTTTATCATCCGTGTTTTTTTTTATAACACATCCGCCTGCAAACCAGGCCATCTTTGTGAAAAACATATACATAGAAGTCCTTTAGGACATTGTGGTATTTTTTGTCTCTCTGCGCTTACGCGCGGTATCATGTTACTCTCATGTTCAGGACTGCCAACCTGACGGCTACCTTTTCCTCCCTGTTGTCCACATACCTTGTGTCGTTAATAAGGCAAACCAGTTTTCGTACCTACCACGGACTTCAGTTAGCACATTACATATTGCATTTTTGCTTCCTATTTTAAATTTAAGCAGCCTATAATTTCCTTTTTTGAAATATAAAATATGTTATATAAATATTAAAATTAAATTTAAGTATAACTTCATTTTGTTTTGAGCACATAATATTTAAATGTTGTGTTATAGCTATATATCTATACATAATTATATTTAACATTTTAAGAATAATCTCAAGTTAAGATTCATAACATCTAAATGGGGTCTAGAAATTACTTTTATAAACATTCTTAATTCAATAATCATAATATAACTTTACATCAATTATTTAATATTACAACTAATGTAAGCATAATAATGCTATTTACTATTGTCCCAAGTACTTAATATTTACTAGATGCAATCCATAAATTCTACAAGAAGTTTATTTTGCAAATTTATCTAAGGTTAGAGATAATAATTATAATGACTACAATAAGAAATAGGATTTCATCGTAAGCTATACATACATATTTACAGTCAATTTAATTCTAACATTAATGTATGCCTTGATGCATTTGATTATTGTTTATTACTTTTCCAATATTTGTATCCATCAAGTAACTAGCACTTTTGTTCTGATGATATTTTTGATCACCTAGTGAGAGGTGTATTCATTTTAGCCTTCGCCGAAAGGTTCCTAAATTAAGTTGTTGTGGTGTAGGTAAATTAACCACATTTTTTTATAAGCTAGTACGGAGATGATGATTGACTAGGACGTCAAGTGCATTTATTTACGTTGACGATATTAACCAGTAACTGAACTGTATATTCATAGTTTCTCAGACTGTATTGAGTGTTAACTAATTTTGTATTATTTTTTCAATAAGATTTCTAATTTGTTTTATTTTCATTAAGAATTAAATTTTTTTTCACTGTACAGCTACGTAAACAATTTGAGCACAGTAGCTGATACCTTTGTGCATCTAGATATTTAAAGTTTTTTTTTTTGATTCTATTAAGGCTAAGATCCTTAGTTTTGCAGCCTCCAAGAAAATTATTTCTCCCATGAATATCGTAGTAGATAAAAAAATTAATAAACAGTAGAATTGTAAATAAAACTTTGAATTTTGTAAATATGATGAAAATTTTCTCAAAAAATTCTTTATTTAATTTTAATTTAGAAATTTTCAAAACTAAATATTAGGTATATATTTAAACGGTACACGGCTGTTACTTTGCACACAACTTAAAGGAGGTACAATGAACAATTCTTCGGTTTAATTTTTTTAATACAACGTACAGAATTTAAATAATCTGAGTACAAAATATTGTGATTTAACTGTCACTTGCCGCTGATGAAAGGAACGAGTTCAACAGTTTGCCGCTAGAGCTCCGGTTAGTTCCGAGTTTACTCACTAGATGCCTCGAATATCGCAGGAGTTCAGGCGGGAATATTATCGCTTCGAAACGGTCAAAACACAACACTAGTATCAGCAATAGTAAGTGGACGTGTATTTAAAATGAAGCACAGCAGGAAATGGAAAGAAGCCCATCGACGCCAACTTGAGTAAGTATTTTTATGTACTTGTTCTACATTGTAATCACATATTGTATTTTTTTTTCCCCGGAAAAGTAATTCCAGTCCATTCATATGTATATATTTATGTTATATATATTTATATTATTAGCCGTTTTATTGGTTTAGAGTTTAAAGAATTTATTAATTTATAACTAGCGGTAATTTTTTTTTAAATAATTACATTACCCTTTTCTTGTACATACTGTGTTGGTGTTAAAATCAATGGCATTATATTAAAAATCCCTTTCGCCCGTATATTTTGTAGTATTTATTTATTTGATAAAGGTTTGAGATAGTATTTCGAATTTTTATAAAAAATTAAGACGTATATATTATATAGCGTAGTTACTCAAACAATGATTTTTTTTTGTTATTTCACCCATTGCAGTGATGCTTGGTTATATAAAAATTTAAAAATATGAATATTCTTTTAATGTGATACATGTTTCCTAGTAACTGCAACACCTCAAATTAAATAACAAATTGATATAGCAATGAAAGAGATTGTGTTTATTCAATATTTCCCCATAGTTTTTTGCTATAGCGAAAATTAAGGATAACTCTGCAATGATTGGGTGTATCTAAAATTGTTTCAGACAAAATTTTTTGATAACGTTTATAAGATTTACAAACAGTTAGAACATATTCGATGGTGTGCCTACTAAGGGAGCAATGATTTTTTTTTTGTCAATTCCTGTTTAACCCCTGCAAAAATGGTTCGTCTAATCAAAAATTGTTTCCGACAAAAGATTTAGTTAAAAAATTACAAGGTTTTTGAAGAATTATAACGGATTCGATAGTATGCATAATAAGAGAGTTACGATTTTTTTGGTCCGAAACACTTTAATTTTTACACCCCTTGCAGTTATGGTTGGTCGTATCAAAAACTTATTCAGACAAAAGTTCTTCCTATTTTTTCCTTTAAGCTTTATGTTCACACGGATGCGATATGCATCATATTATGGAAGTTGTTGCGATTTTTCTGTTAAAAAAAACCTTCCCCATTTCTACCCCTATGGACTGATTTTGTCCATTGACGAACTCGATCGAGATTTTCCATTACTTGATTTTATGTATCAGTTTGGAATTGATGTGCGAAAAATTACGGCAGTTATCGTGTTCATAAAATTGTGATATATATATATATATATATATATATACACACACACACATACATACATACATACATATACATATAACTTTAGAACTGATGATGGTTATGGGTTTCTTGGACTATGAAACGTAAAACTACATAAAATCTTTCAGGAAGTCGCACCGCTGGTACGTTGAAAATTCTATATTTTTTTTAATGATTTTTCCTTACGTATTTGAAATTTTCTAAAGAAAGTAATGTAAAGAATAAGAATTAGATACAAAATGCACGTTTTATATGCCATAAAAAAACATTGGTGTGCTAAAACAAAATGAATGCAAACAAAACAAATATCGTAGCAGGACTGTATTTGATACGGGGGAGTTTAGACTAGGAAATCAAATTTGTATAAATGAGTGCATACGTATTAGTCCGCGGCAATTATTATATAGTTATCGATGGTTTTCATGCATTCTACGCGGCACAAACATATTATGAATTTTTAAACTTAAGTACTTACTTAAAAATTCCATTTGAGTTGTAACTGTTCGTTCTAACCTGGGAAATACAACCTAAATGACAAGACAAATCATATTACATGTCGTACATCGTTCCATTAAGTCAAAGTTTATAGTATATTCCTATAACAAATGCGTATATAAAATACAGTATATAATGCACTAAAAACAAGCAGGCCATTTAGAAAAATTTTATTTTCTGTTGACAGTTTACGTGCACAAAAACATAACATTTAATCGTCTCTGGCACGTTATGAGATTAAGTTTATTTTAGATACTTCCTCTTTCGAAAAAAACAAACAAACAATTTCGTCACATACTGTTTTTTTCTTCTGATTCCAGCAATCCTTCAACTCATTGTCTTACAGAATACCAACATTTCATTACAAGTTTTTCGCTGAAATGGCCCATTATTAAATTAAATCTTGACTAATTTTATAAAAAAAATATTTAACCATAATCATGATGATATCCGTGTATGTAAACAGTTACGTAACACTACAAATGTGAAAATGTACCCACACACAAACGAAATTTCGTTTTGTAGCATAAAGATTAATACAGTAGATAAATATTTTTCAAGTTTAGTTTTGTAATATTTACTTTTTATTTCCGAAGGTACAACTACTGTTTGCAAAAATAATGAAAAAAAATTAAGTACTATTAAAGAGCATCTACAGGTTTAAAATTTGCCAAATGTAATACTATATGAATTCTGAGCAACATATTAAGTTATTGACAACATCTTTTATAGTTACGTAAAATTCAGTAACATGCTAAAGGTGGTTCAGAATAGAATTCAAAATTCCAAAGACAGTTTAAGCATTTTTAAATACAAATGCGTAATTAATCACATAAAAAACATGTTAGACATTTTACCGTGCCACCTATTGGTCGAAACTTATGCTATAATGTGTAGTAAATAAATCAAAATTTCCGCAAAAATTGCTATAAGTGCACCCAGAAAAAACCTTAAACAATTCGAGAGTAAAATCAACAAACAAAAACCACTTAACTCAGAAATATTTTAAAAAATATTACAGATGAAAATAGACAACAGAGAGATTAATGATTAATGGACTAAATCTAGGCAAACAGCAGATGAATCACAAAAAAAAGAAGGGGGGGGGGGACAGGCTATTTTTAATTAAATAGTTTCCTTTAAATAAATTTTTAATAAATCTTAAACTAGCAAACTTAATGAATATTAAAGCAAAGGCAAATTAAAATTCTTTAACTACTCTAATGAATTATATTATTTCACTTAGGCTTGCAACATTAGCGAGAAAAAAGAAGAAGCTGGGGTTGACACAGAACCCTCTGCCTGCTGGTGATGGTCCTGCAACACCAACCTTGCCAGAGAGCCCAGGCGGTGAAAGTTCGGTCCCCACAGTGCCAGATGTAACCACCATGGCGTCTTCAGTGGCGGCGTGTACATCACGCAACACTGATGACAGTACACATACTCTGTCCGATGACTATCAAGGGTAAGCTTTACACTTACATATCTTGTTTGTGATATGACAGGTAAATTTAGAATTCATGTGATAATACTCATATGAATAAAAATTATTGTATGGGCTATGTTTCTTAAAAGGGAATAACTCTTCTAGGAATGATGACCTTCCTCCGCTGATAGTGGTTTACGAGCCTCCATTGCCACAGACAGATCCGGGACTCAGTATGTTAGAGGGTCGAATGATGGTTGACGTTCGTCACTTCATGGTGCAATGCCGTCTTCTGGAGAGACACAGGTAAAAATTGTTTTATGTAAAATTGAGTTATTTAGATTTTTTTCCACTACTGTTTACCGCCTTCTGAACGTTTAACCGGCTGGAAGGTTGAAAATTCTTCTACAAACTTATTGACTTCATTAGTTAGTAAGTAAATAGGATAGATATGTAACAATACCGATTTAAATTAATAAATGTTGAAAATAAAAGGAAAATATATTTGAGCCATATTGACGAGGAGAGATAAATAGCCAATGTAATCACAGCTAACGCATATATCGAGTGAACTGTGGTGGAGCTACTTACTAACGTAGTAAGCCTTTATTCGATAAGAGGTTAAACACTATAGTGGAAAAAAAATTGCACACCATATAAAATTTTCATCGGGGAAAGATGGACTTTTGCCCCAACAAACAAAAAAAATAATTACTATGCTAAAAAATTACAGGGTTCCATTTTTATCGTATAGTTTTACACTAAGCAATGCAAAGTTGAATTGCAGTACGAACAATATTATGTTTTTCTTTTAATTTCATACTTTTGGCAGCCGCGCAAAGGAACCCCCCTGCGCGCCGAGCGGACCAGCCGCCTACGGCCACTTCCTCCCGTAATTATTTAGTTATGTATATAACGATACAAAAATAAGGGCCAATCTCTCGATGCTGTCGTTCAACAATGGATTTTTCACTACCCAAGCATTTATTGTATCACTAACCCCTAGCAGTTACACATTTTCGTTAGTTATACAAGTTCGTTAGAAACACAATTACAAGGCAGTGGCGATTCTTTTTTTTTTTTTTTTTTTGCTTTTGGGGTCTGTAAAATTTTGTTTGTAAACAAATATTGGCCAGAAAGAATTATATATTTTTCAATTTAACTTCCGCTACATTATTTGCAACTATAAATGATCATAGAAACATAAGTTCCACGTGCGCGCACACACAACAAGTGAAATGAGGAGTTTTAGCAAATAAACATTGAGGTAATTTTCCAAAATACAATTTTAAAGACCTTTATACTGTGTTCTTACATTTGCAGTTAGATTTATTTAAATTCTTTGGCAAATGTTACAATTTAAAAACTTTGTTTAAGTATGTCCAGTTATTTTTTTAGGTAATTTTATTTGTTACAAGAAACCGAAGACCTTGCTGAAGTAAAATTATTATGTATAGAAATTGTGTTTAAATGGGTGTGTAATACTTAGATGAAATTGATACAGAATTATATGAAATAAAATTCTATTGTTTTACCAGCCTTTGAGCTTTCTGGCTGACGTGAAATTGTTATAATTAAACTTAGGGCCTAAATTTAGAATTGCTCGAATATGCAAAAAGTAATTCACTCGCTCACACAATGGCCTATACAAATTCCAACCCACTGTCAAAAGGGCTGGAAACTTTAAATTTGGGTCGCAGCCTCAATGATGAAAGTGGGAAAAGTACCAATTTTTATTTTCTAATTACTAAAAAAATAAAATTAAAAAGTAGGCACGCACCTTTAAAATCGGTGTATACCTTCTTTCGGAAGAACGTTGTTGCAGAAATTTTTTAAGAAACATAGTAAAAGGAACAAGATAAATATATTTTTTAATAATTTAAAAACGTAATATTCTAATTGTGCATATTCTTGTTACTTATAAGAAGATAGCATCATAACATTTGCACGCTTGGCTTACGACAGTTGGACGTGCCAACGTGTCTGCCGATATGGCGATAGTACCTATCTGTTCTACGAGTAAGTAACATTTTAATACCTCAACGTAAATATCCAATTTATTTTTTATTAATTTTTTATTATTAATTTTTTGGAGGTGAAGACGATGACGATCGAAATAGTGTTTTACTATACCATGATGTGTAAGAGGGCAAATGCGCGAATAAATGTGGCCATGGCCATATGGCTTCTTGCAGCACAGTGAAATGCAAATGAAAATTGTATCCTTTTCTTGAACAACATTTCAGACTTACATTAAAATAGCATAATTTTTAAGCATGTAAAATGTATATCTGTTCGAGCCATGTCACAATTATTTTTTTATTTAATTGTGACATGCACATCAACAGTTTGGGAAAACTGTAGTGGTGTGCATGTTATTATATTGATAAGTACAAAGATAAAGAAGCTTCTGTTCATATTCAAAAATTAGCGAACCTATTGGCATGTAAGTTTATCTCTTTCATTTTATTCTGTTCACATGTCACTCGACAGAGCTCAGGAGCTGCTAAGATTATTGTGTATGGTGAAACGAGGTAACACCCGTACTGATAACTTGACCACCTTACCTCAGTGCACTTCAACGTACATTTACGTATATATAGAATAATCTTTTATCACAAAGAGTCGGGCAGATCTTTCAGGATTCACTGCAAGCTATTTATGTTCGATTTTAACGACAGTAGTTTGGATGTATGCAATATTATGCTGTTAGAGCAGTTGTATGAAATTAATAAAATCACAACCTAACAGCTTGAGTACCAATGTATAGCAATAGTTATAGCTAAATTGCCGATGCTAGTAAAAAATTGTCTTGTTTATTGTGTGAAAGCCAAACGGGTAACAAATGTTTTTGGGAGATGTTACCAGAAATTATTATTATGTTGGTTTTACAGGTGTCCCATTTCATCTTCAGGAACATATTTTCTGGAAAGTGTCAACAGGTACGGTCTGCTGACAAATTTTAAATTTAAGTGCACTCACTGCAATCAAGAGCAGCAGTTCAAATCTGAGCCTGTGGAATGCCTTCCAGTGGGAAGAAAAAGAAAATGCAAAATCGATACCAACTTAGATATCAACGATAAGATTGTTTGGGGCGCAATTTCGGTTGGTCTAGGCTACGGACCATTGTATGAACTATTGTCACTAATTGATATGCATCCTATGAGCCCGGGTTGCTTTTCTTATCACGAGAACAGAATCGGAGAGCACTGGAAGGCAATGTTGCAGAAGGAAATGGAAGATGCTGCACTGGAAGAGTTCTCTATGGCGAAAGATGATGGACGCATCTGTATGGTTGGAAATGAGGAATATGCTTGGACCATAGGAATTTTGGATGGAGGTTGGAGCCAAAGATCCTATGGTCATAGGTATTCTGCTAAGTCTGGATGTGCTATAATAATTGGCTTCTACACTAAGAAATTGTTATTCCTTGGTGTGAGAAACAAATATTGTACCGCATGCATTCGGAGCGAACGGATGGAAAAGGAACCCACGCCTCACCTGTGTTTCCGGAACTGGACTGATTCTTCCACTGCAATGGAGGCAGACATTATAGTGGAAGGTTTCCGGTTCTGTGAAGCCAAGTACAAACTTCAATTTAAGAAGTTTGTTGGTGATGGGGATTCAAGTGTGCATGCAGCCATAGTTGCAAATGTTTCGTACGGAAGAGATGTTGAAAAGATTGAATGTGCTAACCATGTCGTGAAGAATCTCAAAAAGAATCTTTATGCCATAGCCAAGGGCATCCATATGCGGCATCTCAGCCAGTCGAAAATCAAAGCCCTCTGTCGCTGTGCAAGAGGTTGTATCAGCAACTGTGGGGGTGATGCTATGCTACTTCAATCAACACTTCTAAATGTGCCCAACCATGTGTTTGGAGACCATAAGTTATGCAATTTAGATGTGTGTGAGAGAGCTGGTAAAACAGCAAATCCCTGCAGTTATGACGCATTGCCTTGTGAATTGATTGTGGGAATCAAACAAGCTTTTGACCGAGTGAGAGCAAAGTCACAAGCACTTGTAATGGATCTCACAACCAACCAAGCAGAAATGTACATGTCATTAGTTGCAAGGATGGCTGGCGGTAAGCAGATAAACCGTTCACAGCAGGGGTCTTACAGCCGTAGGGCTACTGCTGCTGGTTTGTCTTTCCAACTTCGCTACAAATGGCATGGACAAACTATGAAGGCGATCACAGGTCACAGCCCTGGAGTGACTGTGAAGCGATTAATGGCAAAAAGACAGAAACAGCAGGCGAACTGTAGGCGAAGGTTGGATATGAATCCGCATGTACCACGGAAATCGGAATCATTTAAACCACAGGGTGATAAGAGCTATGGTCCTCATGCAACTCAGCCTCCAGCTTCTGGTCTTGAACTAGAAATTCTGACTGAGTCTGTGATGAGAAGCATAGAGCTTACAGTGCAAGAAAGGAATGATCTGGAGGTGCAGACACGAGATCAAGGAAGCAGTCAGTTGTGGATGAAGGAGCGGAGAAAACGAGTCACTGCTTCCTTTTTCGGACGTGTCTGTAAAATGAGGGAAAATACTTCGTGTAAAGTGACAGTGGAAGCGATTGTGTACAGTCGTGTATTGGAGAATGCTGCCACAATACATGGTCTAGCAAACGAGCGCATAGCTGTCGCTTTATACGAAGAACAAACAGGCCATACTGTTAAACAATGTGGTCTCTTCGTTGACCTTCAGCATTGCTTTCTTGCAGCTTCTCCTGATGGTTTAGTTGATGAAGATGGTTTGGTGGAGGTGAAATGTCCATACTCTGCAAGGGAACTTAACCCTTTAGATGCAGCAATGCAGCTGAAAACGTTCTTTTGCAGAGTTGTCGACGGCGAGCTTTGCTTGAATCGCTCTCACAATTACTACTATCAAGTGCAAGGGCAATTACACATCACACGAAGAAAGTGGTGTGATTTTGTCGTTTGGACAACGAAAGGCATTTCAATAGAAAGAATTGTGAGAGATGATTGTTTCTGGCTTGAGAAAATGGAGTCAAAATTGTTGCGATTTTTTAACAACTGCTTGTTGCCAGAGCTTGCTGATCCATGTCGTCCCAGGGGACAACCGATTCGTGAGCCAGAATATATTATACAGGCACAAGAAAGTCGTTCAAAGAAACGCAAAATTTCAGATGTGTGAATTTTGAGAGACAGAAATTGTGTGGCTGACGAGAACTCTTTTTTTTAATTTGATACAGTGATGCTTTATATCTGATAAAAAAATTCTAATTATTGTTTACTTCTCATGCTTGTACAAATTGAACAGTACTGTAAATGTATTTGATGACATAAGCAATAGTAAGTTATTAGCTGATATTGAATACAAACATTTTTTTTTCATGACTACAAAAAATAAGGTTCTCTGGTTGGCGAGTGATTATATTATACTAATGTCAAAAAGATGTTATCGGGAAAAAATAAATGAAGTTATTTTATACCACTGATTCACTACCCATAAAATCAAACTGTAACGTCTTTGCAACTAGTATCTCATACAAGAAATATATAACATATTAGTGCTTCATTTTGTATAAAAATAAAACACATATATAATATCGGGAGACAGCCTTGAAAATCGTGCATATCACCAACATGGCCAATCAGACTCACAGTCATGTTTACGATAGCAAGACAGCTAGCAAACCAGTTCAGTTTATATGCAGCTTAACTGAAAAATTTATTCAATATTTTCGGGGTGGTTTTACGCTCAAAATTTATACAAAACCAAATCAGCAATCCTTGTATTATCATTTATAATACTACAAAATATCTTCCATTTCCTTCGAATTGTATTGAGCACTAAAATATTGATTTACTTTTGGCCCAGATTTTATTCGACGATACTCTGTAGAGTTTAGCTTGTTTGCATTCTTTATTTATTAGGTTTAAATCATGGCCAAATTTATTGAAGTGTAACACAAATTATATATTTGTGTGTGCCTGGTTAGGAATTTGTATGATGTACTTACTAGAAAAACTATGTCATATCAGTGTAATAGTTGTACCCTTACAAGCGTTGAATATTTATGAAACATTTTATTTCTTTTGTTTTTAAAGCCGCAGACTTGTATTTTATTTATTGCATTTAGACAACAACATGCGTCCGTGTTTTCTACATTGCACGCTCTGTAATATTTTGAATGTTATAGTAATTTTTGCTTTTTAAAATCTGTGATTTATGTGCAGTAGAATGATTTGTAATTTATGATTATTTCTTTTCATATTTTTAATGAGCCATTTGCTAATATTATATACACTTCTCCATTTATTATAATAAACACATATTCCATTATTGGAATTATTTCAGAATGGGAATCACAAGACTACAAAAACTATTCTCCTGCATAAGAAAGGTGATAATACCAGTAAAGAAAATTATCGTCCGAGAGCAATTACGTCTTATATTTAGGGACACCTGTATTTCGCTAATACATTTCGTGTCAAGGTATTTAACAAAACACTGTAGATTTTTCTTGTAATTATTGGCTGTGGTCGGTGAAGGCTGTTTTCCCGCACTTGACGGGGCCAATGAGGACGTAGTTACCGTACTGCTGCACGCCCGCAATTCGCCAAACCTCTAAGAAAAAAAAGCTACAGTTATGTGTGAAATAGCCTGACACGAGATGTATTCACGAAATACAGGTGTCCTTAATTATATCGAAAAATATTTGAACATTGTATGATAATTTTAAGTATGAAAAGTACAAAATACTTTCAAATTTAATACATGGTTTTACATCAACTCTAAGCACTAAAACCCATACTGCTTATTATCTACAAAATAAATCTATACACGGCAACTGATTATGAATCAGTTGAGTTTTTTTTATAAAGCATCTAAGGCCTTGATTGTATAAATATATTGTTGGATAAATTAACTAAACTAGGAATACTATAAAATGCACAAAAATAGAAGAGTTTGATCTCAATGACATAAAGCATAATTTATCTATTTAGCACAGCCTGTATAATTGCTTCCCCATTGTCAAGACTAAAATTAAAAAAACTGCGAAAGAAGCAGTATAAAATATCTATCTCATTATCTTTGCGGGTGACTCAAATATCATACAAACAAAACGAAACGCAAGAAAGCATATTTTAAACACTGTAAATAACTTAGATTTTAAATAAAAGGATAATAATCAGTTTGTAAAATTTAGTTTTAACGATGAGTTGTAAACAGAACATCAAACATATATCATAGGTGTTACTGCGAACAGAGAACTCTCACAAACAATACAATTCCTTTCTGCGCAACCTGCAAGCTCCGGTACCTTCTGTAAAAAAAAATATATAAATGTAAAACTTTTCCGGAAGTCGTACCATGGTAATGACTAAAATATGTAGCCTTACTTCTAAATCTAATTATCTAGAGAACAAATTGTATTACATTATTTTCATGATTTAAACGGTAGCAAAATTAACACCTACATACGAACAGAAGTTTGCTCTTTTATTCATTTTTTTAGTTACGTGATAATTTTTTTGAGTTATAAAGAAATCCAACTTAAACAGTAAAAAAGAAAGGCTTTTAATGAAAAAACCTACTCAGTCATTATAGATAACTGTTCAAACCATTTAAGATTCATCCTGTTACATAAATTTTTATATTCATATACATCTAATGTATACACATATCAGAAAAAAGGCAATAAATTCATATTAACTTCATTATCAAACTATAATAAAACACAAAATACACTTGCAGAGAACCACCAAATATATTGCGTAAGTGTTTCTGCAATGAGTTAAACTTTAAAATTGACTTTATTATTTCCAAAAAATAATTTAAAACTCCAAGCAAATGTAAGAACACGTCTTCTAGATATAATGTAAGATTATAATGCCGTGTCCGAATTCGCCTGAAGAATATACTTGTAGATACTTTGGAAGTGACTTTGCAAGACTGTCAGAAATGGACGTGAAGTATGTATGCTATGCAATACGCAAGTAAATGAGTCTGTGTAATTCTCGCGTACTTGAAGTTGAAAATACTTCTTCATTTGAAATATTTTTGGTCATATTTTATATATCATTTAAATAATTTAAGAGGACGTAAAATAAATATAATTTATTTTGTATTTTACTGGTATCTATAAATAAATTGACAAAATTAATTTATGTATATGGATGTTTACAACGAAGTTTCAACAAACACATGTACATATTTAGCCTACAGATCGTTACTACAAAACAAAAGTACAATAATAATGTATGTTGCCGTAAATTCACGTGACAGCGATGAAGTGTTAAAAAAAAAAGTACTAATTTCACATGCGTTTTCGGCTGGCTAAACATTGAACTTATCCGGATTCGTTAAAGGCAAGTGAAGTACGTAAGGTTGCAAACATGTAACTGCATTACTTTCTGATTAATTTTAATAAAATTATGCATATATCCAAAAAATGTTCAGTTAAAATTAGTATTGTATTGTATTGTATTTTATTGTATTGGTGTTTGTATCTGGGTATATTTTTATTGTGTGTTTAAGATTTATTGACTTTTGTGCCTCATGTACTTTTGGTGAAAAATGAAAATGTAATTATGTATTATTATCAGGGCCCAAAGCAAAACTATTTGTTCGTTGGCCGAAAATGAAATGTAGTTATACTTGTATATCTAAGAAAAATATTTGTATTTTGTATGAATGTAAGTATTTTATTATGTAAATTTTTATTACTTACAAATATTTCGTACTCATAATATCTAGTTTCCATTTGTCTTAAGACATAATAAAATGATATACTAAGCAAAAAATGTTTATTGGTTCGCAATTTTTCATTGTTACAATATTTTAAAATGAAAAATTTGCTATTCAGCAATATCAACTTCTAAAACGTGAGTAAAAATTATCATTAAATTATATCAATGGAATATTTATTGCATTAGTATTCCTTGCTCCTAATCACTTACTCTGGTTGATTACCTTCCTTATAACCTCAGTGATCTCGTAATTTATGTACACCTTTTTCCCACTAAGACGATTCAGGTGCAGATTCTGGAGCAGTGTTTTTTTTTTTATGTACGGATGTGCCAATAAATCCATCAGTTTGGTGGTGGTGTTGGGGGGGGGGGGGATAATACTACTCTTAAAATATCACTTTATCTGTATGCACGATAAAATATCCTTGGTTAGCTCCCTCCGAAATATTCTTATACAACCTATGACGTGTAGCCTACTCCTTAGATATTTTAAAACACGTTTGATTGCGTAGAGAAGGCGATTCTTCGAGTATGTGGCCCTTTCATAATTAAATTATTATTATTATTATTAGTTACAACTGATGTTTATTTCGAGCCTCTTTGACATCCAGTTCATACATAAAAAACGAACTACCAGTGATGCTTGACGTCACCAGTAGGGATAGCGTGAAGGAGCTCCTCATTTCGCCAGACGCGACTGGCATACACAAGTATTTATATTGCAATAATAAATTACTAAATGATAGTTTAATTTTCGAAAATATGATTATATTTTTTACAAGAAGTACGAATGCCAGGACATTTACTAATAACGTTTTTAAACATCACATATAAAAAAAAAGTGTAATCAAAAGCCACAGGTCAGCTAAAAAAGCAAACAAAAACTTTTTTCTAGCTCTAGCCTCATGTATACATACATAAAAACATAATACATTTAAAACACTAAAATTAATGCAATAACCTGCAATATTTTGAAGACAGATATTCAGCTACAAAAAATTATCCGATAGTATAAAAAGTTCGCCTATATATATATATATATATATATATATATATATATATATATATATATATATATATATAGTTGCACAGAAAAATACAGTTCTAATCAGATATCAATATAGCAAATAATACCGTTTTGCAACATAAAGTCATGCTATTAGATGGTCAACGTTCAACTGTTTGTATAATACACATACGCACACACCTGTGACAAAATGTGGAAAAAAAAAATAATTTTGTAGAAGCGCAAAACCTTTGTAGTACTCAGTTAAAAATTATTATTTTTTTTACAGGGGCAGGAAAACTACATTACTGGCCAGTTTATTTGAATGTAGTGGTTAGCTGTGAACGAGCGTTCTTGCAAAAGAGACCAAATCTGACAGTTTTGGCCACATAATCACCGCAGTAAAACATACAATTTGTATATCGTATATGTGTAGTGCACCAAATTAATATTTATTATAATTACCTTGGGTTGCACTCGGTTACGTACAGGTTTCTAACTGAAATGTACCAAAAATAGTAATATTTATTCCCTTGCGCTTTGTTGAGGATCGAGTAGTCTTGAGTGGGTGTGGTGGAAAGGGACAGAATGGCAAAGGGATTGGAAATCTAAATGCTCGCCGAGGCAGAGTACACTCTTCCCCCACCCCCCTCTTCCAGACCTGTCGTAAACATGACACCCCGCTGGGAGATAAGAATTCTGAGAACAGCGTCCTCTTTCCCCCCCCCCCCCCCCAATCCTTTTTCAGCGCGTCGCTACATCGTTCAGCCGTACTACTAGTGCGCTCTGTTGAGGACAAAGATAACTACGCGTGTCTTTGCCAGCTCGCGAGAAACTCAGGATCTTAGCCTTAATTGTCTTACACACTCTCCCTAAAATTAGTAGCTATTTTACATCATTATGATAATATTATTATACTTTGTTTTTGCAATTGTGACTTCCAAGGTGGCATTAAGGTTTAAATTTTGTGTTTTTCTAAAGTCGAACTAGGTCACGCTCGCCACAGTGCAGCACTATATTCAGGCGTTAAATCGCGAGAGGTCCTCTGAGCCAATGAGCCAAGACCTGGTCCTCTGAGTGAAACATCTCATGACCGTTTTCGAGTGTTCTTTGGGTTCCATTCCCACCACTCATCTTTGGACGGCCTATGTTCAAACCCCCTCTCAGGCAGTGTAAACTTTTGTGCCCGCCATGGAAGATCCGACGGCGAAATTAATTAATTTAAATTTAGTTATGTTTATTAGGATTATAATATTAAATGTTATGATAATATATATATATTAATTAAATTTGAGTGCGAGGACTAATATTAATTAATATTTAATTATAATTACAATTAATAATTAGATAACTTAACTTTTAAAATATAGTTGACCAAATAAAATATTTTTCATAATATAAATATTATGGTTTTTACACAATCGGTGTTTGTTTTAATCTTTTTCTAAATTCATTTAAATTCGTTGATCTTTCGGGTTTCGAACCCGAACTAACTCAGGGTGAAATTCCCTCGTGGGTATCTTTGGTTCAGCCTGTTGGTCTGATCAACCATCAGAGCTTGAACATATTGATCCTATGTAAGTTAACAAATGTAGTTTTCGGGACTGAGGTGTACTTCGCTTTTGAGCAAGTATAAAATTATATAATTTAGTTTGATCCATCGTCAGAGTGTGCAGGGCTTGGACCCATGCCTTCGACTTCTTATGGAAAGACTATTGTACAGGGGTTTTCATTCCCATTTAGTTTGTAAGTTACGGGTCACCATACCCATATACAGGGGTTCCAATCCCCATATATCGCTGAGTGCTCAAGGACGCATTTCCCTTGTTTTGGCCTCAGTAATTTCGGCTTTCCCTCACAGTGCCCACTTTTGAAGCTACATGATGTCCAACATCTGAGATCAACGTGATTCAATATTTACTTTATTAACTAATTATGTGTGATCATTATATATAATTTTAGATTGATCAATGCTAAATATTAAGATTTTATTTTGAGTCTCTTGACCTAAAAGTATTTTATTCTTATTTAATTAATATTGCACCCATAATAATTATCTATAATTATAAATTTTCTTTAAGAATAAGAATTATTCTAATAAAATATTTTTAAGTGACCCAACTTAGTAATTGAGATTATCTGTAAGGTATGACCACCTACATTAACCAATAAGTTTATTCATTTGCCTTTATCTCAACCCTACTCCCTCTCTTAACTCAACGCGACTGGAGGTGCCAACGCGCCACAGCCGTACGTCAAATGTTAGTAGTAGTATACAGGCGAACCTGGTAACTCGCCGAACTGAAATGTTATTTTGTTGCATTTGTTTTCCCCTGTGCTCCGCATTCAAGCGGGGGAGTATGTGCCGTTTATTGGTATGATTGGCACAGTTTTTAATTTTTAGGCTCAAATTTTCATTTTTAAATTTTTTTGCATTTTTATTCTTATTTAATTTTTGTCAGACTTCTGTACACTCATATCAAACCTTTTTTTATCCTAGTTCTCTTTCCCTGGTTTTCGGCGCACTCTAGTGGCCGTGTCTTTAAGTCTCTCCCTCTCTCTTTTCTTTGGCCGCCAGAGAGCACACTTGTCCCCCACCCCTTTAGCCCCATGCTGGTTGCAAGTCACCTAGCGCGAGATTTGCGAGTCGAAGTTAAACGTAGTTCAACTGCGCCTCCATAGAGCGCGCGGCGCTTGACGGCTATAGAGGTTTTTACCAAGCAACAGACCTTCGTTTTACCTTGCCTCGGACGTCTTCGGCTCCTTTCGGCGCTGAGCCATATCTCCCCCCCCCCCCCCCCCCCCCCCTTTTTCGGCCTACCGGGTCCCAGCATCCTTTTTTTTTTAGACGATCTAGCTGCCATGATGGATTAATGCGCGGGCTGTTGGGCTGACTACATCGGCGTCTCTGTCGATCTGCTTCTTGAATAATAAATCGCGTGCAGATCTGCCTTCTTCTGCGCTATAGGATGTAATCGTCTTGGCCGAGGGAATTTTTCCCTAAAACTTTTCTTTGTCTTCTGTTAGTTAGTCAGCCAACCCGAATAGCTACGTTTTAGTATCATTTTTTTAAATTCTTTTCTTTGTGCTTCCGCGACATCTCCGCGATGCGCGTCCTAACTGGCGATCGCGCAACATGAATGGAATCATCTGTCATCACCCTGCTTCGGTGAGTCTTTTGCATTCAATATTTCCCCCAATTCGCTCCCTTTTAGCGGGCTTTTGCCTGATTGATGGTCTGTCTGCTACTTGGTCTAATCTCTGTCGATATTGGACCTTGTTGCAGGCAGGGTGCAAGAGATACCTACCGATTGAAGAAACACCCCCGTCATCCGAGAGTCACCCCTCCACAAATGGTCATGATTGAAAGTCAATTGAGTGAACCCCAACAAAATTTATTCTGCTCTTCCCGCCGAATTTTACCTGGTCGTGAGTTCTGAACGACAAAATTTCATCAATCTTGGTGTGCCAGTGTACAGGGGAGAAGTTTTTGTGAACTATGTAAAGTTATATCTTCAGTAATTATGACTCAAGAAGAATTAACCCTTATTGGACATGGTGATATTGTAATTTTTTTGCATAAGATTCAAAACCAAGGCAATATATTCTAACTATTTTTGTAAACATTTCACTATGGCTAGAACCTTGTTAAATTTTCGCTAGATTCGCGGTCCGGACTCGCTAGCACTATAAATTGTGTTCATGTTTTCTTCATTAATGATTGCTAAGATGTTAAAATGCTAATTTGTGGATCGATGGTTAATCTGCCTTGATCTTTTCTGGTAAAATCTATTTAAAGAAAGATTATGCACTACATAAAAGAATATTAATATAAATAAACCAGGAAGCCTATAGATCACATGACTTATTTTGTTGTTTTTATTTAATTCAGTACCTATATATATCTACCGATCCAATAACTCCCAAATGGATTGTTTGTAGGGAGTTTCTAAATTGTTTTGTTCCCCGCCTCGTGCCACCTCTGGTGATGTTCGAATTTATGTGAATTTTGTAGCTTGTTGCTCAGCTGTTTCCTAGGACTTTTAAGAGGTGTTATAACACTAAAAATCAAGGGCACGAGGGGCGTTACAATAATTATATGCTATTTTTTATTTACCTACTAGTTAACCATTTTAACTTGTGATGATCTACATTAAATATCTGAACACCCTCTTTGAGAATAATTCAAAAACATCAAGAGGGAATGTAATTTTTTAATGGAAATAAAGGCTTTCCTTCAGAATTAAGAGTTTTTTTTAGTAAACGATTGGTTTACAAAACCTGCTCTTTACAATAATCTAGCAACACAAGAACTCAAAAATACAATTTATGGAAATTATTATATTTTTCTTCAAAATATTAGATATCAAAATTATATAATTTTTTGACGTCATTTAACTGACGTGCTAACTCTCAAAAACAAAATTTACTTAAGATACATTTACTATAAAAAATGGCATATGGTTGAGTTTATGTTGTAAACAAAACTATACCAATCCATCATTTTGATTAGCAAGTCAAAGAAAAAAAGGTACATGGTATATCACTTTAGCTAGCTTGCTGTGTTCCAAATTTATGATGTACAGCACGCCATTACAAAATGGTATCTTTTCTAGTTTTCCCATATGCACGTTTTCCAAGCAGTGTAATGTTAAATTAGCCATACATTAAGAAAAACTGTGAGTACGTAAACAAGAGATCACGCTCTGAAATATTTTCAATATAATGGTACATGAATTTAATGCTTGTTGTACATGTCAAATACATATTGTGCTATAAGAAAAAGACAGCACAGTCTTGGACTTTTTCAAGTCGAGATTTAGCTAATTGCTTGAATCGACTTGCGTTTTCGAGTCTCTGCCCATATCTAATAGTAAATGTAAGAAGAATACCCAACAACATCTAATGTCCAGGTAAAAAACACAAGTAAAAACAAAAGGTGCTACTAAATGTAATAAATTAGATTAAAACAAGCAAAAAATTAAAATACACAGTACAATACAGTTCAATTTAAATATATTTACCACAATATCTATTATCTATTAAACATCTAACCATGTTTATAATTAATGGTAAATATGTACAGTCGCGGTAGATGCCAAAAAAAATGCTAAAAATCTGAAAGTACTTTTATTCTGTGCTCTTTCACTTCCTCTTTTCAAATCAACTGGCGGAGGTAAGAAATTCCAAATACTTTCGGAGATATCGAATTTTTAAATTTCATCATATGTAGAGTCGCGGTAGATGCCAAAAAAAATGCTAAAAATCTGAAAATACTTTTATTCTGTGCTCTTTCACTTCCTATTTTCAAATCAACCGGCAGAGGTAAGAAATTACAAATACTTTAGGAGATATCGAATTTTTTAATTTTCATCACAATACCTGCGTAGTATGCGGCGATCACCATTGTTTCTTGTCATAGATAATAAGGTTTCTTGTTTACGAGTATCATGTTTCTTATTGGACAATTTTGTCACGTGACTGTTCCGTGATTGGCCAGTATTCAAATGAACCAATAGGTGATTATTTATTCCGTGATTGGTCAGTATTCAAAAGAACCAATACGTGATTATTTATTCATTTATTGTTCAATACGATGTTTAATTAATCGGTCAACTTCTGCTGTGAACGACTACATCATTTCCTTATAGTGGCAAAGGAAATGTACCCGCCTCCAACTTAGTTGAGTTTTTAACGTTTCTAATTTTAAAGTATTATTTTTTTATTTGGATATTGTTGCGCAAGTATTAAGTAAAAAAAAATTACGTGAGTTGTTAATGTTCATCATTTGTCCGGGTTTTGTTAGGTCAGGTCAGTTACATTATAAATAATTTAAAACTAAAGAACCATTAAATTAAATTCACATTATTTTTAATGTCCGCTTAGTTTGAAAGTATTTATAATGTAACTGACCTGACCTAATCGACCATTTTATTTATTACACATTCACTAACACACGTCAAAATAAAAAATGGCGACGTTCGAAGGGTTAAACGGGCGTTGTATTGCTAAATTAAAAAATTTGATATCTCCGAAAGTAGTTTGAATTTCTTACCTCCGCCGGTTGATTTGAAAAGAGGAAGTGAAAGAGCACAGAATAAAAGTGTTTTCGGATTTTTAGCATTTTTTTTTGGCATCTACCGCGACTGTACATATTTACCAAATTAATAACTATTGATAAATATGAAGTAGATTAATGTTTGCAAGGATTTTAGGAACACTTGACTTCTTTTTCTAATATGGGACAAATATCATCCATTTTACCTGTGTTTATTAGAAGTAGGAACTTTAATGGCAATATTATCCAACACGTAATTACAATCTAATTTGTTTTTCAAGCAGTCACTTACAAACTTTGCATCTTGAATTATCCTTCTTGTTCTTAAGGAACCAAGTATAGAGATTAATTCTAGTTAGTGATTCAGAAATTTGTTATTGATAATATTAATTTTGATTTAATCAATGCACGTGTTCTGTTAGCACTGCCTGTAATGGATTCAATGCAAAAATTAAAAAGTAATTTAGAATTAATCTCTTACTAGTTTACTTTTGGTTAATGTATGATTTACTGAAATGTAATCAAAATTAATAGGGAGGATTTTGCTAATATAACTTGATGATAGTAGCTTTCCTCCATAGTTAAGATTAACAAGATTTATCTTACACGAAACATCGATCTTGTTGTGAAGATATGTATTATAGTCTACAGTTTTTTAAATCATCTGCAAATAGTACACCATAGGAATATTTTAATTAGGGATGGGGCGACCGAATCCAATATCCGCCGAATCCGCCGAATCCTAGGGATTCGAAGGTTCGGCGGGTCTGATATAGGATTCGTCAAAGGATTCGGTTTTTACTATTTACGGGAAAAAAAATACATTAAAACTCGCTTACGAAGTCCCGCATGGTAGGTTTTTCCGTATAAAGCGTTTAAATTGCCCGAGGTCTCGTCATTTACGCCATTAAATGTGTGATATATGTCCGTTAAAACTTTTTCTGAAACTTCCTGTCTCAAATAATGGCGGCACACGTAAATATGAAGAAAAGACAAATGAACAACAACATACGAAGAAATATGGATGATGTACCATAACTACAGTACAAACCCAATTGTTATCCTAAGATAATTACCATAAAAAGAACTAAATTACCATAAAAAGAACTAACGATTCTTTGTCGATACCATAATTACTACAGAAGCACGATAGCTACCACATTTGCACTATAGTTACCGTAACAACCGAGATGTATATTTACCGTGACGGTAATGTATTTATTTATGACATATTAAAAATAAAGAACATTATTGAAAAATAGGATGTTAAATTTTTATATGTACATTTGGCACATGTTGCGAAGAAATAATGCGATATGAAAAAATGCAGTACTACTACGAAAAGTGAAAATGGTTCTCGTGGATTTTTAGGTTATGGCAGTCTCTTTCGTTTTTCAGTAATATCGGCCGAAAATTAACGAGCGTACTGTATCGGAAGTCGGCAGAAATGCCGATTCAACTAAATATTGGCAAAATCGGCTTCTTCAATACAGCACAGCTCTACATTTAATGACATGAGTAAACATATTTCAGACTTCAGGATATTGAAAAAGACTTTAATTTCCATGTAGGTTTATTGTGTGTATGTTTTTTTGCAAGTGTAAATTGAATGAAGTAAAATGTTTTTATTTTTATTACTTTCAATTGATTAAACTTTAATGACCAGTTACAGATATTTATGACACTAATTTTGAGGTTAAGCAATTTTACTAAAGCATTCCAGCCAAGCAGGTTGCCAGCGAGAGACGCTTCTCTTTTGCTGGAAACACTATCTCCAATTGTAGAGCTAATTCAACTCCTGAACGTGCAGAACAAATTATTGTTCTGCATGATAGATTAAAGAACAGAATTTAATACTCTGTGACAATCTCTCTCAGAATTATTGTGCTGAAAAGTGGAAATGTTGAAACAATGTGAATGTCCTTTTCAAACAACATGATTTTTGGTGCTAAGTTTGTTGAAGCTCAGTAAGGACTCCAGAAAAATTGACAAGGGTGAAATTTTTCCAAAGATATGTTACATTTACACAAACATATACTTGGTTATGTTAGTTGGATGATATCAGTTACTAATGAACCAATGGAAACAGGTAAGATTCAATGAAAAAAAATGTTATTTTTTTTTCTAGCAGTGCAAAATGTAAACACACTCTGCAAATAGTTACCCAAAATTAATAAGCCCACTTCATTTTAATACTTTATTCAAACATGATATTAAGTTTAAGATAAAAATAATTTCCCAAAAGTGTAACTGTACCACAAAAGCTCGAGCTCGGCTCGAAGTAAAATTCTTAGGCTCGCAGACCTCTAGCTTATTTATAGAAAAAATCCTAACCGCTAATCTGTACTAAAACTGAAATTTCTCAAGAAAAAATTGTTGTCTTTATATACACTTATACCAGAAATGTACCAAACTACATGTGATAAAGTCAAGGGACTTTTAGTGCAAGCAGAATACATCTCACTTACATTAGATATGTGGACATCATCTATTAAAAGATTCGGGTTTGGGTTCGAGATTCGGCAATTCCAGTCGAGGATTCGAGTTAGGATTCGGATTCGAGGAAATCAGGATTCGCCCCATCCCTAATTTTAATATATTTGTAATATCAATAAAGATATTGAATAATATAGGTGATTAAGTGCCTCCTTGAGGAACACCAGAAGCTTTCTGTAAATCAGAATTAGCATTATTTATGGATACATAAAATTTACGATCATTCAGATAGCTGGTAAACCATTTTAGGTAATTGTCAAGAGTCCTATATTGGATAATCTTTCCAGTAATTTTTTATGATTAATTGTATCTAAAATAATTTCGAGGTCAAAATAACAGGCATCGACCTGACCTCTAGAAATAATTTCTGCATAATTAGGATTAAGAAAAGAAAAAAGGTGGTGGTGGTTTCACTATTATGGAAACCATAATGAATGACTGAGAGTTTGTTTTTTAAATTGAAGCTAAGATTCTTAAAAATAATATGTCAAAAACTTTAGAAAAGCCATTCAAAAGTGAAATGGGTCTAATTAGATACAGATATGTTCCCAGGTAGTGTTTGAAATCGGCACAATACATTGCACTACTACAAGAAAATAGTTATTTCATAAATTCATAGAAACCGTTTGTATTCATGATTAAATATCAACTGAAATTTTTACAGTGGAACTATATATATACACATAATGATGTTACCTAATACAAAATTTAATTTTTTTTTAAATTTGAGTTTTTTCCCCCAATACGGAGGAAAATTAATTTAAGAGGTGAAATTAAGTCCATAAATCAATAGCCACTAAGAGAACATTTGTTCGACAGTTAAGGATCACTTTGAGCATCCTGCACATAAAGAATTTGGCATTAAGTAATTCCATAGGCATTTATTAGTTAATACTACAGTAAAACCTCCATTAACGAATATTCTATTAAACGAAAAACCCCATGCAACAAAATAAAATTTTTGTGCCGCTGAACCTCCATAAGATCAATGCTGTTTTAACCTCTAAATACCGAATTCTATTTGTTCCGAAATAGTGAAATTCCCTTTACAACGAACTGATGCTTTTGAAAAACACGCAAAAATAAACATCTCCTACAAGACATCCACTAATTTTTTTGCATTCACTGCTTAAAAATATGTGCGTATAACCTTAAAATAATATGCACCATCGCGGAAGACAAATAAACAAAGCATCATGGATAACACACGTCGTGTATACATGCCACACTTTGTTCAAAATGGCGGGTACATTTAGCGCTAGTGGCGGAAACCTCCCGTACCATCGCTCTGGCAAGACGAACAACTAGTATATTTTGCGTTTCTATGGTTAAAGATGCGCACACGCAAATATTTTTAACTATGGTGTGTTACAATTTCCATTTTTTCAGTTTTCACTGTTGTTTATTTATTTACACGCGTAGTTACGGAAATCAACACGGTACTACTGTAAAATGAACTCTAATCCTACAAAGCGGCGACAGATTGACATTAAAATAAAATAAGAAATTTTAAATGCAGTTGATGAAGGTGGGAAAAAAAGTGATATAGCTAAACGTTTCGACATCCCGGCGTCTAGACTTTCGACCATATAATCCAACCGGGAACAGATCGAAAACAACGCTTCTCTGGTAGGAAAAAATCTAAAATGTGTAAAAGTAAGAAAAAATGATGAATTGGACAAGATACTTTTTGACTGGCTAATGGAGGCTAGGGCATCAAACAACAATGCCTCTGGGCCGATTTTACAAGAAAAGGATCCCAGGAAGCACTGGGGATAGGAATTGATGATTTCCAAGCTTCAAATGGTTGGCCATTAAACAAGTGTATTCTATGTACTTTTTCATGTTCAATTCCTCATATCATATTAAACAGTCAGAAAGACAGTTCTAGCCATTTATGTGAAGCTTTATGAAGACTAGAAATATATCGTGCGAAACCTCCATTTAACAAACCCCTTTACAACAAGCACGACAAATTTTGGTCCCTTGAGATTTGTTAAATAGAGGTTTTCACTGCATTACTAACATACTACATAACGATAGCCTCCACTCCAGCTGGAATTAGTTGATGGGTCACCTCAGAGACGGCAGTGCGTGGTCGCGTCCACTCACCTGCATGTGCAGCTTGCGGCTGGACAGGTTGATGGAGGTGAGCGTGCCCTCCCCGCTGCTGCACACCACGTGCCGCCTGGAGTCCGTGGTCACCATCTTGCTGACGTAGTCGTCCATCTCCTTCAGCGAGAACACGGCCCCCGGCTTGCGCAGGTCCCACACTGTGGGCAGGCAACGCCCACCACTCTAATGATGTTCCACAGTAAAACCCTGTTGTGACGTTTTTTCAAGGGAGCGTAACATAAGCTGGAAATACCACTTTAGCACCTATCGGCGCACGAACCTTTTTACCGATGAACTCATCAAGCTACGTAACATATTTGAAGTTAAAACCACTGACGGGTACACTCGAAGCTCGAATTTTGCTTAAAAAAAGCCAACAATTTTTTGAACTTCGTAATGCTTCCCAGCTTTTATTTTATTTGTCTTTAAATACCGTATTTACTCGCGTAAAGGCCCCGCCCGCTTATAAGCCCCCCTCCTTGTTTTGTAAACATTTTTTAGAAAAAATTTAAAAACGTGTTTTTCTGGGTTTATCTGAGGGCAGGGCAGCTTGGCATACATCAAACAACAAGCCATGTATTGTGAGCGGCGGGAGGTGATTTTGTAAGCGGCAGTGATACAGAGACTGGTATTATAGTTTGTCCGCTCTCAGTAGGACCGTCGTGAGGCGTGACAGACGTAAGCAGTTAGTCCTATCTCAAACGACATAAAGATAAAGAAAGCTGGACTCGCGGGCATGTGTTGATGTGCAGTGTTGTCGGAGTAGAAGAGGGGAGGAATTGGGGAAGTGAAGGAGGAAGGGAAGTGGGTGGAGCAGGTACCTACACTCCTTTGTCTGGTTGGCTGGCTAGCTGACAGGAGGAAGGTTAAGCCACGCCTCTGCCTCTCCCCCCCCCTGCCGCAGCGCTGCCTCCCCTCCCTCCGGACTAGCTGCCTCTCTCTCCCTCCTGCCGCGTCGCTGTCTCACCCACCCTCCCTCATTAGAACAAAGACGCACGACTTGAAAAGAAAAATATATTTTTTCCTCCAAATTCGCGTAAAGGCCCCCTCCCCTTTTTTGGAGTCGAAAAATTGGGAAAAAAGGGGGGCCTTTACGCGAGTAAATACGGTACCCGGTAACATAGTTCTGTAAAATTGTATCACGGTTTATGACGTGTGAGAATGCCTATTTCTAGGGGTGAGCCGATCACCACATTTGCCGATCATGCCGATGCCAGAAATGTGGTACCGATCATGCCGATTTTTTTGACCGATTAGTGCTTTTTTAAGTTGGTTGTAAAATATGCTCCAAATTACTTAAGTTAAATAATTTTACTTGAAACTACTCATTACTGAATACCCTAAACAAATAGGTTACATATATTTATATGACAAACTTTTGATTTAGACACTGATTATTAGTTGTTTTTCCCATAAACTAATCTGTAAATCTATTAATCCCTTTAAAAAAATCTATAACACACTGTTGACCAACTAATCATCATCGTCACACAATTCAAAAATGAATGTTTGTCTATTAATCCGTTTAACAAAACCTATAACACACTGTTGACCAACTAATCATCGTCACACAATTTGAAAATTAATGTTTGTTTACATTTTTCCGCTTTTTGCCGAGATTTAAAATGCTTTCTGCTTGATATTAAGACGCAGTTCGAACTATATGCCAGCGCCCCCGGCTGACGTGGTATGGCCACTCACGTAAGGCTGTTCCAAACACCGCCACCGTTCGCCCAATCATCTGCTTGCTTTTGTATTTATCGGGTGTCGCTGTGCCAAGCTGACGTCAGTGCCCCGAGCGGTGTGTGTAGGCTTTAAAACTTCCCCTGTTTGTCTTATCTATCCAAACATTATGCCGGAAAGGAGAATAAACGCCGTAGTTTTACGTATTTTTACAGTATATTTTTGAATTTAACATTATAACGTGAACGTGTGTAAGCTTTTGTTTGCTTTAGTGCATTTATGACTAATGTTCAGTGGCGGCCATGTTGCGGTGTTTGTTTACCAGTGACGAGTAAAAACACTGTGATTTCGTGTTTTAATACTAAATTTCGTGTTTAAACCCTGTGTTATGGCGATCTCGCGTAAAAACTGTATTTTACGGTGATTTTGCGTTTATCGTCGATTAATCGCAATCGCGAAAAGAACAGGCCCCTATGCATGACTTATTAAATGGTTTGGTGTGCTTTTGTTTACTCTTTTTTAACAAATGTACTTTTCATGAATATGTTTATTTTTTAAGAATAACTTTACTTAATTTTTTTTCTGCAGAAAAGATTAAAACACGTAAGTAACGTAAATATTACTTAAAAACGTCAAGCAACAGTTCTGAAGCAAAATATATGTCGGCGCTTTTGTGTTACGTAGAGATTTTTTTTGTCTTCAGAAAGCGGTAATCAGCAAAAAGGATCGGCATGCATGAAGCCGATCATGCAAATGACAAAAATGACCAAAATCGGCCAATCTTAATAATCGGCAATCGGCATCGGCTCACCCCTACCTATTTCCAATTCCTTCGCCATGAGAAAATGTGTAATTTTAGGATTCCTACCAATGAAAGAAATTAATTAAACTCTATATCAGGTATCAGGAAGAGAAAACACTTTTCTTTTGCCATGGCGGAATAGTTGGAAGACTAAAATATTTTTAGGACTACGTACGTACATCTGAAAACACACTAGAATACCAAGGCACTGAAAGATTTTTGAAGTGAAACTACAATTTCCGAGCACTACGAAAATTCTGATTGCATGAGGGAAATAGTTAGGTGCAGGGTGGGGGCACTAGTAGAGCAGGATAGTGCATCAGCAGCAATGCCACTCCAATGGATGCGCTAGCGGTCGAATAGAAAGACGGCAAAAAAGGGAGGGGGGGAATAAGTACATATGGAGCATGCTACATGCTAGTTGTAAAGGTCGGAAGGGGATACGGCACGGGAGGGGTAGAAATGACGCAGCAGTGATGCTACGGAATTCTCGTAACGCTGCTTTCTGTTTGTCCACTCCTCAGTTTTCGTAACGGCTGACGATTGATGCTGCCATATTTATTTTAATTTATTTAAAGTATCTACAATTTAGTTGTTCATGTGGAAATGAGTTATTGATTTGTGCAATTGAGTTTACAATTATCATTCAATTAATAGCGTACAATTTGATGGAGAATGAAAACAATTTATCTCTATCTTTACCTAAAAAGCAAGAAGTTTCACTTCTGTCGTACATGGACTCCACGCGCACAATTTTTTTTCAAGACAAGGGTGCCAACAGATACTTAACTGTGAACATTATGTACATTTGATGCATCCAATACACAGCATTAGCCAGCACTAACGTGTAGGAGCTAGTGTTCTGGCACACTTACATTTTGTTTTTGCATACAATCATATTTGAACATCTACATCTATGGTATTACAGTGATTGTAAACAAAAACACATGTAACCATAAAGTAAAATAGCACTTTAAACTTAACAGACGAGACAATTTAGGTCAATTTTCTTTTTTGCATTTATTGAAATTTAGTACGGAGACGTTATAAGCAGGAAATGCAAACGTGAAACATTATATGCAGGGAATAAATATATTGAGCTTATAGGGAAAACCTAGGAACTTACAAAAAAAATATGATAAGCAGAAAAATGATATAAGAAGGAACATTATAACAGGGTTCTACCGTACTTTGATTCAGATTTGAATATTCCAGTTGTTAACTCACATTTCACAGTTCCAGCCTCATCTCCCGACGTGAACATGTTTCTGTCGACCACCAGCAGGCTGTACACTCCGGCCCTGCAACATCATCTTCAGCTGTGACAGACTGCAGATGCTTCAGATGCGGAAATGTCCATCTCCAAACCCGCCTTATTCAATTTCACGTACTTTGGCTACAAGCTATAAATTTACCCTTAATAGTAGCAAAGAATGATAAGTAAGGACTTTTAAGTAGCTTTCTAATAGAAAAACAATTTTTTAAAACTTTTTAACACTTTCCAAAACCCCATTTTTTTTAAAAATTAATTTTGTAGAACTTCCGATAATGTGGCACTTTCAGGACTTCGCAGATACAGGATTACTGAAAATTTCCCATAATCTGGCGGTATTTCCTACAATTGCTAAACACTTAAGTTGTAGAGCAAATACACATATTAAAGATGGTGTTTGGTAGTACATACTGTTTAGCAGGAAGGAACATAAGGACAAACATTTCAAATGCAAATTCAGGCCAAAATTATATTTGCTGTCCATGACCACAGAATTCTGCTAATGAAACATGAGGCCCGTCTATCACTTTTGGGTGATCAAAAACCATGTCGAACACTCCTGACTAATCCTAAGATGCACAGAGTGCTTTCAACTGCCACTTAAGTGTGTATTTTAAAAGCTAAAAATTATAGTTATTTTTGTTGAATTTAGCTTATTTGACTTAAGTCCATACATTCCTTGGTGGTTCTGGCCCATCGGCAATTCCCGACTGTTGAATGCCGAACCATCAGAAGTCTACTGTGACAGCATGATACATGATTAGAATGCTTGAAATTTGTTATTTTCAGTCAAATAACTCAGAATACATTTTAAAAACCTAGCAATCATGCAAACAAACATTCAAGTTACAGGATAGTTGCTATTTGTATAACATGCAAGTGCTAATGATAGTGGTAGGCTTAGATACAGCACTCATATCACGCTAAAGAAAATTCCTGAAAGTATCATCAAATACACACACACCATATATAAATTTATATAAACACACTCAAGAATAAATATGGTGTCCAATTTCCTCCCTCAAATAAAGATGGACAGAACACCACAAAACATTTATAACTTAATATTAATATATTTTAAAATTAAACAAAAATTTTGAAAAATACCACACAACAGATGTAAACGTTGTAAACAGAAAAGGATTAAGTAAATTCTTGAAAAATCCCTGCCTAAAAGGAATTAAGTAACAAAAGATAAAAATAAAAAGCATTTTAAAAAGAGTTGATTTGTCACATCCATCTGTCATATAAACAAATAATTATGACTTTTCTTAGTGCTTCCTACCTTTAGGTATCTATTTGTTTCTCGTAGATATAGACACAGCTATAATATCAAATATAGGTACTGCACATATTCACCTACCTATTAACATAATGACAAACCCAAGAAAATCCGTCGGGCTGCCATTTCCTGCCCCGAAATGAACTAAAATTTTGCAGTTTTATGAGTTTGTGACTACTTGAAATTACGTTGGGTACATAAATAAATGTAGTCTTTATTTGATATAAATTGCTGCATCTCTACGAGACACATTATAGCTTTTCTATAGTGGTACATTTTAATTGAAATTGGGAACAGATATGGCAATGGCAAACCTAACGGATTTTCTTGGGTTTGTAATTATAATAATAGGTAGGTGATACCTGATGGCATACAAGGCTGAATCAGATGATTCTGACTGTGATGAACTGTCTGTGGTAGAAATGGGAGTTATTCAGAGTTTAGAAAAAAAAAATTTATGTATCGAAAAATGTTCCAGAAGTGATCAGGAAATCTTTGTCACACAGAAAATTTTGTTCAACAGAGCATTATTTAATCTCAATAACAAACTAAAATATCAGATATATTTTTATAAATAAATAATTTTCAGATATCAACAGTGACCATAACATTATACAGCAGAGAAAATGAAGATAAAGGCTTAATGCAAGTCCCTCGAGTGTTTTCAAGAATTTGTCTTAACGTTTCATGCCTAAAAATTATTCTGAAGACTTGCATTTTAGCCATTTACACTCTCCTAAAAAAAAAGTTAACAAACAAAATACAGAAACCGAACTACTCGTCTGCCCTCACCACTCGAATATCTTCAGCAGTTTTAAAATCGTGTGGTTTTTTCTAGCACTGTTCTAACAATACTCAATACTGATATCGGCCAGTATTCAGCACTGGTCAGATACCAAGGGAAACCGCACTTATTACGGAGGTATAGAAAAGAATATATAATCAAAACTCTGATACTAAAAATAAAAAAAATTAAAAAAAAAATGAAACTAAAATGTTTTGAAAATTTGTTGTTGTTTAAATTATATTTTTATCTCAATTAAATTATTTTAACTACATTTTAAAGGCAAATCATATAACTAATTAAGGCACTGCTATCCAAGTAAATACTACTGATATTAAATAAGTGATGCACAATTTTAAATAACTTGCTTTCAATTTAGATTTAGAAAAAAAATTACATTAAATCCTATTTATGAAAATGACATGTCAATCATTGATTCCTAAAGTGTGGCCGGTAATCATGAACGCTGATTGCGGGACGAGGTATCGGAACAGCCCGTACGTCTGCCCAGGTAGACAGAGTGTAGTCCTCGCCAGGGTGTCCACAGTTAGTACTTTCGTAATAGATCTAGTACTTTTATAACTTTTTTTAGTGGTCAAGTACAGATCTAGTACTTTTTTCTTTAATATAATAATATTATTACAGTAACTCCGATATGTTTTATTACTAAGCGTAATTATTTTAAAAAAAAACTTTGGAATGTATGTGTGTGTGTTTGGTGTGATATATTTAAGTTCGAGCATTGCAGTGTCATAATAACTTCCTAAATTGTTAAAAATCATAAATTATAATTTAGTACTTTTTTTTTTCCAAATCTAGTACTTTTTTCTTGCCTAAGTTGGTACGAAATTTTTTTTTTCCTTGCGGGCACCCTGGTCCTCGCTCCGTCGACGCCACAACCTCGCGACCCATCGCCCCCCCCCCCCCCCCCCCCCAAGAGCTGCAAGGAGAGCCTGAACCTACTCGTGGGCGTCATCGTAGGCGCGTACCAGCTTCCCCGTGCTGGCGTCTGTCACCATGACGCTCCGGTCCTTGGACGAGGAGAAGAGCAGCGAGCCGTCAGCGCTGAACTCTATGTCCCGGCAGGACTTGGTGTGCAGCTCCCACGTGGCCGTCAGCTCCGTGCTGTCCACCGCGTACTTGTACCTGAGCGGGGGAACACTCGAGCTGAACCACACACACTCTTTCTTACTTGTCTACGTGACGCAGCTGGAGACCGGACAAATTCGCGGGATTCGTTTCGCGACATGCCAGAATCCAAGCAACTGTACATTTATATTGCCTCCGTGATCGCTTACAGTTCATCTGAAGGACTTTGAGCCGACGGGAAACCTTCAACCCAAAAAAAGTACCGAATCGCAAGCGTCCCGGTTGACAAGTGTCACGAGTCGATAGCCAATGAGCAAGTGGCATTTGCCTGAGTGTGTAGAGGGTTGTGGAGTCCATCCTAGAGGTCACTGAAAGCGCGAATTTTTCCAGTCTCTAGATGTAGCTAGTAGGCACTATACAAACAACATAGACATTCACACGAGAACAAACACAAATCATACACAAGGACATGACTGTTCGACAACACACATTTATTAGAGCGGGTAAACTATATATAATTGAACTAAGGGGTAGAATTAAGATTTTTTTTACAGTTATTTAATTTTTTATCATTTGTCTTTTTTTTTATATGTACATAATAAAGGTTGGTATTGATTCTCGAAAGAGGGAATTTCAATTACACTGTTTTCCACAAGAAACTAACTGTTGGGGTCGCATTATAATCGCAAACTTGTAACTTGCCTTTGGTAACAGCTTATTTGAAAAACTACAGGATCAGCCTGGAAACTGCATCACTTGTGCCACTTTAGTACAGGGCTTCCTGAATCTCTGCACAGCTGACGTATGAGAGATTCAGCATGAACTCACTTTTTTACTTTCTCCCCCTTGCTTAATAGAAGTCACTGTACTGAATCACACAAAAAAAAAAAAACATTTTTTTAAAAATATTTTGGCCCAAATCTCTGTGAGAATTAAAAATTCTTAATATTAAATGTCATTAACAATGCTTCTTTTAAATATTTGAAAAATTTGATATTCCATATTTTAAATATTTTTCTACTTTTTTTAAAAATATTGTGCTCTTGATTATAAGACAACCCCTAATTTTTTGGGTGGCCTTTCTTTCAATGAACAAACCCTCTTCTTATTTTCGGGAGAATACGGTAAATTTGTTGTAATAGTTTTGCCACTCCTAAAGCCATGTTGACTGTTGTTTGATAATCTTTTTTTCACTGAAATCCAGATCTTTGAATATGATTTTATCAAAGACATTAGCGAACTCATTGAAAAGTATATGGGTCTATAATTCATAACATGTAGCCAATTTCCCTAAATTTTCTGTTTTTCCTGTCCAAACAAACATTTTTTTTTTTGTTTAATTAATCAATTTTACAAAATTACACAAACATATTGCATTAAAATTTGTATTGAAATTTTGACAAAACATATCATGTCAAATTGACCATAAAATCTTTTCCCACAGTTCGTAATACAAAACTAATTACTATGTTTATCAAACTTTGAAGCAATACATTATTATGGCTAAGGTGAATAACTATTGCCATTTGATTGTGCTTTAAATCATTAAATTTATGAAAACTGATTAATTAGTTGTTTTTACTTTTAATTATGTAATGATGGTAACAGATGTGTATCTAAACATGTATTTGTGATTCAAGTACAGACTGGTTTAAAGAAAGTAAAGAGAATCACACTAATATTAAAAATTTATGAATCCAGTTTGGTAATTTAACATTTTGTCAATTTTACAATGTTTTCTAGGTTTCGAAGAAACCTTCTCAATTCCCTGAGTTGATTATAAAGCTGTACTGAAGTGGGTGACCACACAGGAAGCAATTAAACAATTTTCCAATTCATAAAAAAATTAATAAAATTCTAACAAATCACCTCTAGCATTTAAATTTTTTGAGTTATAACATTCAAAATTTATCAAAATATTCCCACACATGGGAAATAAATAATAGTTTCGGGCAGTGGATCTCAAAGAGTACACCAAAGCGTGCTGGTGTGTCCTAGAATAACTCCCAGGTAGGTCCTGTGGGTATACCAAATAAAAATGTATATGCATCCAGTTATACTGCTCTTTTTTTTGTTCCCACATCATCATTATGTTACTTGAACGACTCTACCAATAATGTTTCTCGTAAACACGAGAATGAGTAAACTTGAGGTGTTTCATTTAATTTTTTTTTTTAATTCATTAATTTTTTCTGTTATATTTGACTTAATTATCACAACATATTTCTCAGAAATATGTATATAATTTACAGTATTATAAATGTGCCCCGACTTAAAAAAAAAAATCTGGCGACCACTGGAAGTCGGCAAGACGGAGTCTTACACCAGAACATCTCCCATGACGGTCGCAGCGGCTATCAGGTCCTGTTCCGGGTGGAAGCTGATATCTACGACGAACTCCTCGCACCGGATGTCCGGAGGGTGCTCTCGCGGCTTCTCCTTCTCCCTCCGGATGGCCTTCACTAGCTCGTCTTCTTCTTCATCTCCTTCTTCTTCCTCCTCCTCATCCCGCCGTGCCGCGGGCGCCCCCTGCTCGCCACCCGACTCGGAGTCCGACTCGCTGACGGACACCCCATCGTCGTCTTCAGAGTCGGAGTCACGCGAGGACGAATCGTGCCGTTCCTTGTCTATCATTTCTGCAACTGCATTCCACCAGACAAACTGCAAGCACAGAAATAATTCCTCGGAAAAAAAAAAATTAAGATAAACTAGAAATTTTTTTTTTTTAGATATCCTGAATCAGGGAGACTTGATACAGTGTTATCATTTCTCCCAAAAAAAAAAAAATACCATTTTTGTATTTTGTTTTGATAGCCTGTTTGAAGAAGCTGTTTGCAGAATTGCTTAGTATTATTTTATTTAACTCCTGTAGGCCTTTAAACTGTGTGGATTAGAAGTTTTTATATATATATAAGAAAAACATAATTCGGATAAAATAAGCTTAACACAAAGTGTAGGTAAAATAAAAAAAACCTAATAAATGAAACAGAATCTCTCTCTCTCTCTCTCTCTCTCATATACACACACTTTGAACCGCCATAACATTTGGAACATTGATAAGACATGTGCGACAACACGCAAACCAAAATAGTGTTAGCTCAGAAGAGTGTACGGCAAGTTGGCCAAACCAACTTCACAGGAGAGGCACGCTTGTGACAGTGTGTTGCGTCATAAGTGCAGCTGGAAATCACATTCCTCCATTTATAAATTTTACCCCAAGTACATAAATCCAAAAGATTACATATGCAAAGGCGTTCCTCCAGGTACACAAATAGTTGGGCAATTCAAATTACAGAGGATAGATGACTAGGGAAAATTTCATCCCATTTTTAGAACATTTGGTAAAGTATGTTAAATGTTCACAAAATCAAAAAGGTCCTTCTTATAACCTAAACCATTCAAGACATACCTTTGGAATCTGTAACTTTGCTAAAGTCAATGGAATAGTTTTGCTCGCAATTCCACCACACACCAGCAATCATCTAACCTAACGCTAAAGCTAAGGACAATTACCATAGCACCACTAGGAGACCAAGAAAGAGAGACAAAACAAAAGTGTTGCCAGACATGCCAGTGAAAAATCAACTAGATGAGGAATATTCTGATACACAGAAGTCACAAAAAAAAAAAAAAAAAGCTCTATTTCCTATTTGTTTATTGGGTATAGATAGAGATAAATTATCATAATTTTTTTACTGAACCATATGTAATAATTAAGATTAGTAAGGAAGTGGGTATGATCTCAAATGGAAAAAAATAAAAGCAATATGGTAGCGTCAATTGTTAGCAAGTTACGAAAACTGAGTAGACAAACACAAGCAGCGTTGCCAGAATTCCATAGGATCACTGCTGCATCATTTCTACCTCTCCCCTGCCGTCTACCCTTCCGGCCGTTACAACTAGCATATACATAGCATGCTTCGCTACATACCCATAACCTCCCCGGGCCTTGCTTTTCCCCTTTCGACCACTAGTGCATGCGTTAGGAGTTGCGTCGCCTCTGACACACCCTCCTCTTCTACCGATTCCCCCATCACTTACTAAACTATTCCCCTCATGCAATCAAAATTTTCGTAAAGCTCGAATATTGTAGCGCCCTCAGCAAAGAAGTTTCACTATCTAAACCTCTCCCCTACCTCCCCTAATGACTCACAAAAATGTTTATCATACTATTATTAATACGCACAACTTCAATCAGAAGTTGTTCTGTTAAGGTTCATTCCATGTTGCCACACATGTATCCAACCAGCAACCCGGAAAAAGCGCGGAGTGAAAGGAGTGGGGGAGGACTTGAGTCTGGTTCGTTTCCATCCGAGACCAGAGCCCATTAAGAATCCTGTCTGGTTGCAGTGGCGCTGCTCCCATAGAGAACAAGCACGTGGAATTTCTTAACGGACTGAAGTCAGGTCAAGTCAACTCATTATCTGTGATGCCTTAAACTGGACTCACTATGATCCGTCTCGTTCGTCCCTCACCCGTCCGAACGATCAACGATAATCCGCATGGCCATCAAATACTTTTCCATTTTAATGCAGACTATAAATCTTAAATACTATGGTAAATATTTATACTGTATAGCTATATTAAATTGACGATCATGACAGTTAAGCAATTAATAAATCATTAAATTCAATGGTTTTTTCTTTTTGATATTTTCTAAAAATTTTCGGTTAAAAACATTTAATGCACGCAGCTAGACATAAAAAATTGCTCAAAAACCTTATTGGATAGTAAAGGTTGCTGGCAATAGGTATCTTGATAACATTTTGGAGGTTATTTCATACATGCGTCCGTCCATCGAAAGTTGAAGCTTGGTAAGTTTTTAACGGACGCATGGAAATTTCCGGGCCATCTGATTGATGCAGGTCACGTGATTTTCGGACGGCCTGGTAACGGACGTATGAAATTGATGATTGTGAGTCCAGCTTTAAATTTACAATAAGTACCTGACAACGTAAAAAACAAAATAAGATTAAAATATAACCATTGCATAATCCATACAAAAATTAACTGAATAGTAACTATTCTTACCCAATATACAATTTCAACAACACTACTTCATTAAAACTCTCAGTAATAACAAATCCTTTCAGCATCCTTCTTTCGCTAAACTTGTCTTTTAAATCACCATTTTTTATCATATCATAGATTAGATATACAAAGACAACAGTTCCATATTGTCGGATTGATACGAGTGTACTAACGGCCATAACGGAATTAGGCAGGGGCAGTTTATAATCCCTGTCGGCACAGCCTACATGCGTAGGTAGATTTTGAAGTACCTATTTCTTCTGCGAATATTGTGGAAACTATAAACTCTAGAAACATTTTAAGAACTTAATGCAGCCGACATAACATCCTACCCTACTATATGTTCGTCAATATTTAAAAAAAAAAATTCATATTCCATGCAGCGAAAAAAAAAATATATATTATTATGACGACAGTCGTCGTACCCTCCCAGATGCAGAGGCCGTACCTGGCCACCGACGTGGGCCTGAGGGAGTCTGTCCCCCCAGTGCACCATCGGTGAAGTGCGACGGCCAGGGACGCACCCGCGTGCGCCCTAGCATGCCAGTGAGCTTCTTTTGTGTGATAAATAATTATGTGTTTTATATATTTTTTCAAATGGTCACGAGCCTCGATAACTGTGGATATTTTGTAATCATAACTAATTAACTGATGTGTAAATTCGCTGTTTGATTAATGTCTCGCTAAGTTGTGTAAATAATTTTGTAACTTTTCTCAAATGTTTCGCAGTGTTAGTCATGTAATCGCAGCCTGGCGCGTCGCGGAGTGGGGCCTCTCCCACGCCGGCCGATTTCTCCTCCCCTCCTCCGCGGCCCGCTGGCGGGCGGGGAAGGGCAGTGGTGTTCAGGGCTCGAGCAGAGACAGAGGTGCACGCCGCTCCGCGCTGCTCGCGAGGCGCGTCTTCTGAGCTCGTGGTCCGACGACAGGGTAACTTCACGGGTTGTCGCGGCAGCTGAGCTGCATCCGTCGAGTCGCTCACTCTGTTGATTTTATGAGTCTTACGAGTTATGTCACCAGTCGAACGTCCTAGGACGCGTAAGCGTAGTTACGAACCGCCGAACCTTCGCCGTCATTACGAGACTTTTTACGTAACGGACCGCGCACGTGTGGCGCATCTTTGCGGAGCAACTTTAATCGGGGACATTATTACGTGGGAAAATTTCCAGTTTGTGTCGGGACGTGTTAACGAACGGGACGGTCTTCCGGGAGTCCGGGTCGTCGCGGGAAGGGCGCCCGTTCAGCGACGGGTCCGCCAGGCTGCGGCAGGCTCTCAAAACTACAATAAAAGTATCTCGTGGAACTGTTAACACCGAGTTATCCTTGGAACCGCCTACCATTCTTCCTCCTCACCTCACTCTCCCTCCAGGTCCCGTATTTCCCGGTCCCGGCCACGTTGGCCTGGACCCACACCTCACCGACGAGAGCAGTACGGGCACAACAGGACAATTACGTAAACGGGGAATCAGGGACCAGAAGCCGAGGGACGTCAATTATTTAAGTTAACACACCCAACATTTAATTTTTTAACGAATTTCATAATATGTCTAGTAAGGTATTCGTACGAATATTTTTGATCTTCAAACACAATGTTTTATCCCTTGCACTAATATGTGGGCATATAAATTGTCGTCGCCTGGCCGACTAGCCCCTGAATGATAGTATTTTGACGGCTATTCAGTGTTCGGTAGAGAGGGGTTCGGGCCGCGTGGCCAAGGGACTCAGTCACCAGGATAGCAATTGACACACTCAAAGACCGTTTCCAGGTTCTTTATATACGGTAAATCAAACCCTTTACAAGGGGCTACCGCGTTCCCGCCTGTGACCGATCCTGTAGGGCGAAGCCCGGTTCTGCGCACTGTTACTGTATGGGAAAAAATATGTGACGTCCCATTCATGACGAGCAATACCCGCGTCGCTAAGACTTGAACTCTATATGACTCGCCCCTAAGCTGAACGACTGACCAGACAACACGGTGCCCGGGAGAGCCCGTAAATTACCGTGGAAACGATGGCGAACATCCAGTCCGCAAACAGAACTCCGTGACTCGTAGACCACCAGAGAAAACACGCACGCGAGAGAAGTGACTGACTGCACGCCGCGACTAAATGACAACACGACTGAAAGGTAGGAATTACTTCCTCTCGGCAAGGCCTGACTCCAGCGAGACACCGCGCCCGTTCTCACCGTCCTGGAGCGATGCCGCAAACACGTCCGCTGTCTCCAGCGCCCAGCTGCCGACTGGCTCCCTCCCCGCTTCGCGCGACCGAGCGCTCACGTCCCTCCCCTCCCCGCGAGCCCGCAGAACACGCTGATTGGTCACAGGCGGAAGCCACGGCCTTGGCTCCCGGTGAACACGTGAGAACTTATTCTACATAACATTTCATACAATATAATAAACTATTTACAATAAAGAAAACACGACCCTTCAAATAATAAAATACACCAGTTACAATAAGTAATGTTAAAAAATATATACAACTATTCGTCCCGTCCGGTTATTAAGTATTTACATTAATTTTCACTGGCGCGTAAACCTCCCCCTGCCCTAGCCGCACTGCACATCGGCGCACACGCAACACAGGGCAGGAGAAGGCGTTGGCGTGGCATAACGGGCTGTGCGAGCTGGTTCGACACTTGGGTCGACGTCAAAATTTATTTGGATAAATGGTTCAGGTAATATTAAGATATTAATTCCGACGAATTTGATACCATACTAAAAAAAGTAATTTTTTAAACTTTAAACAGATTTTACGGTAATAGTTCGTTTCATCAAAAATTGTTTCAGCCAAATGTTTTCGACGAAGATTAGGCACTGACGCCGTCCCCGCTACCTCTATTAAAAGTTTCGTGATTTTAGTATTGTTTGAAATCTCAGGGTAGGTTCGGCCTTGGGGCTAGAGGTAGTGGTTAGACACAGTAGGGCCCCCCGAGCTGTTTAGGCTACTCGGGACGCCTGAAAATAACAAGAAAAGACCAACTGATGTCTGGTTAATTTATTATGGCACAGCCCTATACATAGTGCTGCCCGTCCTGGCCGTAACGGTTGTCCCGAATTGAATTGTCACACGCGCAACCACTTTCTCAGTGGCGGCTCACGATTTTATTCCCCGGTAAGGTCATACACTTGGACACGATGCAGTGATTACAAAACAAACCCTAACATGACATACTATAATCCTGATTAAAAATTACACTGCACAACTACAAATTACGTAATTCACTGGGCTAAGAACACGTAGGCCCGTAACTACGGCGATGCTACCTGAATATTACGACTGTCCCAGAAATTGACTTGTTAGTATGTTTGAATGTACGTTTTGCCTGCTGGCTGCCCCGTGCGGACTGAAACTAGTTAGCCGGTTGGCTAGATTATCGCGTGAAGCGCCAAAGTAACATCTCTTAGTTCACACACAGTACTTACGTAGCACAACGAACACTTGTCTTGGAGCACTGAATAATTAAGTTAAATACCACTTGGTAAGTCGAGGCCGACCACAGAACTGAAAGAAAAAGGTTTGCGGTAAATTACAACTATTGAAACTACATATCAGTGAAAATAAGAATTGCTGGTCCCGTGTTGCACGGAGGCTGCCGGCCTCTATGAGCTCCGGAAGGATACTGCCGCTCTCACCGCGCGCGACCCCCCTCCCCCGCCAGCCCTCCCGTGGAAACGTGTGATTTTAGCGGGAAACTGAACCGGCCAGGTTCGGGACAAGTCGCACAGTGAAACATAATTTTGGAGAAAATAAAGTGTTAAATAATGAAAATAATTTCTAATAATATCCTGTGGAAAAAAATACATACATTACATTTGTTGTAGTTCGGCGGAGGGATATGCCACACCCGGCCGGATCCTTCCGCCGACGTAGCACTTGTTACTTGGCGTTCGCCCCGTTGCACTTTCTACACGCCGGTGCACGCACGAGCGCATTCGATGCACACGCCTTCGTGAGACGTTGATGAGGCATAGCAGTCTATGCGACATAGAGGAGCATTGGTGGTCGGCATCAGCACTTTACATTAAATCATAATGTAATTTATAGTATATCTATTAAAAAGTAATATTATTTAGTTTTTTCACCCTTTGCAGTAATGTTTTGTATTTTCAAAAATTGTTTCAAACCATAGTTTTAGGTAAAAGTTATATATTTTTCAAACAATTTGAATGGATTCAATAATATACCTACCTTGTAGCTGAGAGAATGGCAAACAAAGGTTGAGTGGCCAAGCGGTGCAGAAAGTGTCTAGCCCCAGCGAAGATGAAAGTCGAACAGCGAGAGGCTTGGAGGTCTCCACATACTACCTGAGGCTGTCTTCCCACCAAAAAAAGTGCCGAGTGCAGCGGAGTAATTTAAGCCAAGTACTTTTGCTGAGTAATAAATTAATTGCATAATTAAATAATGCACATTCTCGAGATAAAAAAACTTTTACACTTTTGTATTTATTAATATAACAATTAATTACAAAGGAAAAAGCCCTGATCGATTGCCACTCGGTTGACAAAAAATACACTGGCCTTGGTGACCGTTCGTAGAGTTGAACTTGTTGCACTGAGCTGTGTTGAAGGTGCGTTCCGTTTGCACACCATGTCGAACACAATCTGTCGAGACGGAGATGTGCCATAGTGACCTGTGTGGATCTAAGGAGCAACGATGGTTATTATCAACTTGTTTTTTTTAAAAAAAAGCTTGTACTATTTTACTGCTCCATTTGTGGTATCAAGCAATTACGATGTATAAGAAACCCATACATTCATATGTCACAGCAACCTTCCATTTCTTAGCGACGCCTTCAAGTTCCCAATAGAAGTTGCAATTTGAAAAAGTAAGTCAGATTTTTAAACAGACAATAATTTACCATATTGTTTAAAGTAATTTACCCAAGTTACTAAAAACAAGAATGAATATTAAGTACATATTTAATACTGTAAAACAGAACTGAAATTATAACCGAATTGTAACATCTTACCAACTGAAGTTACTAGGTAAAATAATAATTACAAAAAATTTAATGGGCCACTGGACCACAATAGGTATAGATAATAAAATATGTTTTACCTAGTATAACATTTCGCTGTATAATAAATAGTGATATTATTGGTCAATAGAATATTTTAAAATCAACATTGGTAAAATAACACTCCTAGAATTATTGCGAATAGAATAGAGGAATACAACAGTGAACAAGTGTGTTATTTAGAATGGGTGGACACATCTCACAAAAAAATAGTTTTCCAGTTTCTTCTAGTGAAATTTTTTGATCATATGCTCGCTCGCTCTCTCTCTCTCTCTCTCTCTCTTTCTCTATCCATATATATACATACATACACACACACACACACACACACACACACACACATATATATATATATATATATATATATATAGTTACGAACGACACGTGCAGGTGCAGCGCTAGCTGGCTGACAGGCTGCCGCCGCAACATGAGATGTGCCATGCGCACCTGGGTCGCCGCTTCCCCTCCCTCCAGCCCTCCACTCCCCGCGCGGCGCTGATAGCTAGACATCTGACACCTTGCAACTGGCAGCCGCCAACACGTGTTTCGAGAGATTTCTGCCGTCGGGTCGGCGCGGAACGACGCGACTGGCCCCAGGCGCACTCGGGAGTTCTGGAAGGTGTCTGGGCCTAAATATACGTGCCTGGGACGCCGGCCTGGAGTCAGTGAGCAGTGAGAGTTCAGTCGGGAGTTCTCCCGCGGCGGAGTTTCCAGGGCGATAGTGCCGCGGGTGCGGCAGAGTGGCGAAGTCCTTGGAAGAAGGTTCCAGGGCAGGGAGTGAGTGAGTGATTGGAGTCGGGATTTTCCTGCGGCGGATTTTCCGGGCGATAGAGCGGTGAAGTCCCTAGACGAAGGTTCCAGGGCAGAGAGTTCAGTTTCGGGCGATAGTGTCGCGGGCGCGGTGGAGTCCCGAGCGAGGCGTCGAGCGGATCCTCGGCGAAGGCAAGTGCGTCGGTGGCGGCGGAGTGTGGCGACGGAGTCCCGCGGCGGAGACCCACGAGGGGTGCTGCGGCAAGAGTTGCGCCAGAGGTGCGGCCCAGCGAGGTGTGTGGTGTGTGAAAACGAGTGGCTGGGGAAGCAACATTTTTAAGTACAATTGATTAATTGACATTTTTAGATTATTTGCTAGTAATGTAAATAGTGGCAATAAATAAAACAGTGTGTGTAATAAAATCTTTAATTGGGCTATCCTTTACGAACCCGGTAAATCGTAACTATATATATATATACACACACACATACACACACACATACATATAAAAAACTATTGTGCCTCTTTTTCACCATATTTACTCTGCTTGTAGTTCCCTTAACTAATTTATCAACTCCATTGCAACTGTTGTTTTTTGGATAAGAGAAGACATAGTCATAGTATCATTTCGCGTGGGATCTAGTGTTTCTTGTGTCAGTTTAATGCTAAGATTTTTGCAAAACATAGTATGGTTTTTGTAGAGTAAAAATAATTTTTAAGCATACCCCTTCTTGAGTTGCCTTTGTGAAAAGTTAATGTGAAATACTAAATAATTACATATTACATACACTTCGATTTATATGACCACAGTTTGTATTAAAACTCATACATTAATAATTATTAACTTACAATTTAACAGTTTATAACACTAGTAAATGCCATTTTTAATTTATTTATATTAATTTTATCCCTAGGAAATTGTAATAATTACTGTGTCTTCTAGGACTCTATAAATTGTGTAGGATGAAGAATAAAGATAATGAAAACAAGACAAACAAAGCAGGTTGTAGTTGAAACCCCAACCTATCCCTTCCAGTTATAAAGTGTACCACAAGAATGAAAAAGAGGTTCGTCTCCAATGGATCAGTATTATATATGTATATCTCTACTTATTTATAGTTTTTTTCTTCCCCACAGCAAATGTACAGTGCAGAACCATATTATCACCCATATTCAGCGCAACTGAAATATTTGGTGGGTAAGAAATTTTAAAATAATTTACTGTTTTTGTATTGGTCGATATTCAGGTCCAAAGCCGTTTTTTTTAAGTCTCTTTTGCTTTAATGAAGCAGTTTCATTGTATAATTATAATTTTCGGTCTGCGAATAGAATGATTCATTTGTCTTAGCTGCTCCGGTAGCGAGATCTAGCGGTGGGTACAGAAACTACATGTGATTCGCGTCTGCGCACAGGTCCAAGAGTAAAAAGCGAAACATAACTTTTTAGAGAATTTTGACAATGTTACAAGTATTTAAATAAATTCTTTGTAGAAAATCATGTCCAAAGCCTTGGTTTGGTATTTACTCAAGTCTCTTTAATTTGTCTCAATCTTTTTTATTATATGGTTTAACACTTCGGCGTGCTTATCAAATTATTAAATAGTCGATGTAGCTGCTCCAGCAGTGAAACTTAACGGCGGGTGTACGGAAACAACTACATGTGATTTGCGCCCAGAATTGTATTTAAAAACAAAATATGCTTGTATTTATCACGCTCGTCATGTTTTTAAAGAAATATATAATCATTTTGTGTCCGAGTTTCGTATTATTGGTGCATTTGTGAACACATACATTTGCTCTTTACCGAAGTTAGATGTTATACATCACTACAGAGTACTGAAGCTCACATTTTTTTTTCCTTCTTTTAAATCATGACTTCAGTGTATTGTCACGTTCTTAAATAATGGCGAAACTATCACTGAAAACATTTTTAACTTAGTACCATAACTACAAAATCGGTACTATCCTACGAATAGTACATTTATTTCGTGTTACATTTTCTCAGGTTTTGAACTTACTTATCATAAGGGAAAATTCAAACTGTGGTAGAATAAAATTGTAGGAAAATTTTATAAAAAACTATCCTGAAAGAGTCCAGACCTTGGTTCACCACGATGTTCGTAGGCACCCTGTTAGCGCCACGAGAGAAGGCGAGACAGAATCACGGTCGGCGCACGGCATGTTACGTGCAGTATCGCAGCGGGAAGCAAGCAGTTGTTTGCCAAGGCTACTTACTACCAGCGCCCGCGGCTGTGCCACAGCGAGCGACCTTGAACAACGACTCAATTCCCCCCTCACCGTCGTTCACCTTCATCACGCCGCGCAACCCATACACAGTCGAGTTCTCGTCACAGCTAAGACGCAAGTAGACGCTCGCTTCTGCAGACAACCCAAGAATCTGACCCAGGTACCGGCATGGGGGAGAAATTGAAACCCAGGTTTCTGAAGCAGTTTTGGGCCCGTCCGCTAGGTGGTGGCTTTCATAATATATACGTATTGCTAACATAGCTACATTGATTGTGAGATGTAATGCATAAGCAATTATCAGGCAAACAAACTAGTAAAGATTTATTCACTCTATTTTGGTAGCTACATATTTTTGTGGTGTGGCAAACCAGAAATGTTTGCATCTCCTACTCATTTATACCTTTCCATTACAAAACAGTACTAAGTGTTCTTCGCACAGTTGAAATCACTTTTCCCAAGTAATTAGTCATCAATCAGATAAATTAACTTTACTAACAGCCAATCTTCAGGCCAGACCCGAGCCAAAGGGGCCTGGCCTCGCCTGCATTTCATCATCTTCAGCACCACCAACAATCAACTAGACACCACACATCACCACCAGCCCCCAAGGACTCTTTTGTTGGAAGGGGTCCAGTGCCATGTAATTGATTGTAAATATCTTTTGTTTTTCTTTGTATTGTATTCAGATTTTTCCCTCCATGTAAATATTTTGTACACTCTCTTTTTCAAATAAAGAGGCATTTTTGGCGGGGTGGACCCCCTGGGGGGTCCCCCATTAAAAAAAAACTAACATAAAACTTTGCTAGAACCTCTATCTAGAGTGTTTTTGCTAGTAGTTACGGGCCCACCCAACAGATAGCGTCACATGTCGCGCGAAACATCGTTTCAGTTTCCACTGTCGCAATTCTTTATCTCCCTCCTTGTTCTGTAGATGCAATGCACTTTCCGCTTTGCCGCTTTAAAGTACCTTTCCCGGCAAGGAATTGTCGGAACATTCAAACAGGACCTAGAATATGAACTAACCATTGTCTAACGCTTTAATAAAACTAACCCCAATGTTGCATTTTATTTGCTAAGTGAATCAATGTGACGTGAAATAATTCACTCCGAAGAAAAGTTTGGAAAATATTACCTCGAAAAATGATACCACTGGACCAATTGAAACCCATGTCGATTTTCAAATTCTTGAGTTATTCAAGATTTTGCTTATCCGAGGATTCCGTGGTCCACATTTCTCGGTTAAGCAAGACTCTACTTATACATACTTGTCCTGCGGTAACATCATAAGCACAATCCGAACTGGAAGTGAACTATGCGAGTACACTAATCTATTTACATTTCACTTACTTCAAGGTAAGTCACCATAAATTTTTTTTAAAGTGAAACTTCTGGGCTGAATGGAGCTACAATTTTCGAGAGTTACGAAAATTCCGATCGCATGAGGGGAATAGTTGTGTACGCGGTGGGGGAACCGGTAGAGGAGGAGAGATAGAAGTGATGCGGCATACTTTCATGCTCGCATACTTGAACACTTGCATAAATGTACACATCGCATACTTGTTTCTTCCACACTTTCATTTTGGCACACTTACATACTTGAAAACATGCATATTTACACACTTGTTCCCAGCACAATTTTTATACTTTACTCTTGCACACTTTCAGACTTGCATACTTGCGCAATTGCATAATTTAGTGCTCACATACATGATAATTATGTTTCCTATACCTTATAATTTAAAGAGCAAAAAGTTTTATTTCTGTAGCTCATGGAATCCAGCACACTTTTTATTTATTTAGGTTATTTCATTAAGTAATTTTATAATTTAAGTACTTCACTTTGTGTGCCATTTTGGAGCTATTTTAAGAAAAAAAGTTGCTTAAAAACATCATCTCAACAGCAAGGGGTTTTAACAGTTATATTATCAACCTTAACATGCATCATTGTCTTTGAAGTTTGTGTTTCAGCGTGTTCCAACAGCTCACCTTTAATCACAAAATAACATACTACCTTTACCGAGATCTCGTATATGTTATTCACATTTTTTTTTGGGGGGGGGGGGGGGGGGGGTTATCACATATGAACCCCCTCCCTTTTACATGACCAAGGGCAAAACATTTTGTCGGGTCCATTCCTGTAGGTATTACTTCACGTAGATTTTTTTTTTTTTAAAGCAGAGATAAAAAAAAATATCAAGACCAAATGTTACAATGTCCAAACTGTAATCGTAATCTACATGTACCTATTTCATAACTTGAAAGGTTCCAAATTATTTTATTCGCAATTTACTTGTAATTTCGTCCTACTATCAAGATAAATTCATGAATATGTCTTTATATTTTTGAAAATATTAAAATTAAAATAAAAATTTTTCATTTCTTTATGACATTCCACATATTGCAATTATTGCTTACTCTACAAAATAAAACATCGTTAAATAATCGCTTAGGGAAATTTAATATTTATTAATGTGTGTCTGGCCCTCATTAGTTTGAAGAATGCATCGAAAAGAATGAAATATGTTTTAAGGAACATAAATAAAAATGTCGCGGTCCTGTCTGCGTTCGAAACAATATATTACTTTCAAAACATCACAAATTAAAAAAAAAGGTAAACATTGTGGCCGTAACTATAAACATAGTCCGTCGAATTATTTCTTATTAGAGTAAACCAAAGTAGAAAAAATTGTGAGCAAGTCTTTTAGTACTGCCTAAGAGATGTGTAACATTTAACTTTGGTAACGAGCAAATTCATGTGTTCTGGTGTTGCAAATAACACTTATAACACTAAACTAGGAAAGGAAAATTAACGCAGAATTCTTAAAAAATAAAGCCGAGCATAAAACAATTATGCAAATTGTTTTTTTTTTTTTTTTTTTCGACATTTCTTGACGCGAATCACAAGAGTTTCCTCACGCGCCACTACATTTCGCTGCCATAGCATCTACGTCTGCCGTCCGCCGCGGTCTCGTGTTCGAGGTCGGGTGCAGGTCCTAGCGGGGTGGCTGGCTTTCTTAGAGATTTCTGTTCCGGGAGGGCGCCAGGCTAGCTCGGTGTCTAACCGTGTGGTGGTCGTGGGTTCGTTGCCCCAGCGTGGTCCGCTAGAACCGTCGGCGGTGATGGAATTTGTTTCCTGATTAGGTTGGGTTGTTTAGGTTAATTTACATACACTGTTCTGGTTGTTCTACGGGTCGCACGTCGCGCACGGGAGGTGCGGGGTGGACGTTTTATTGCTCACGATTTACACTGGTTCATTACATTGGGCGCCAGGTCTACTCGGCGGTACATGACTGCCAGTGAGGCGTCGGAACACGTAGAAGTTTTGGTTACACTATTATTACAATTACACTTGACAACACGACACCCTGTGGTGCTCTTACGTACACGATTACACTCCACACGTTATCTGAGAGGGACACCTGCGTGCCTCTACGTGTGTTTACTTATTAAGCCCTCACGCCAGTAGCAGTTGAGGGAGAGTGTTCGATTAGCGTCGGCTAATCCCGTAATTGGTAAATTGCGATGCGCGGGCCCACCTGTGTGGACCGCGGCTCGCTACTAAATTAAAAAACACGTTTAATGCTTGAATGTAGCCTGTGCCTGTGCACTGGGCGATTAACTAAAGTTCTGGGGTGGCGGGAGACGGCCCGTACCGTATAATGCACGGCCCCACGTAATGCTTTGTGTGGGGCGTGTTAAATTGACGCGGCTGGGATAGGCCCTACACCGGGAATGGACCGGGCGCACACGGGGAGTATTTAAAAAAAAAAAGGGTTTCGGTTGTGACTACAATTACCAGATGGACGTTCGATGAACACAAAGAAATGCTGGCTCCCCGTGGGACGTGCGTCCGTTCCGGTCCGCGAGTCGCGCTGTACTGGCGTCTGGCCTTGGCGCGAGGGGAGGGGTGAGCTCCCTGTCACGCCACAGTTTCTAAAATTCCGTTATTCGTGAAAATAATTAACTAAATTTAAGTGGCTCTAAATTCACATAGTAAAACATAATGATTAATTTAATATCTATATATGTTTTAGAAATGACATTTAATAAGTTTGTTTAAAATAAGTTTGAATATTAGAGTCAAGCTGGAGACTGTCTGTTTCTTGATAACTACTCCAGTGGCGAATGATAATGCTAATTTGGGGCGGTTTGCGTTACGTCACACGTTTCACTACTGAATTTAGGCTGAAGGCCGCAAGGGTTGCACTCACAGCTGTTTTAGTAGGAAGCTACACGTGAGTGACCCGGGCACTCCTACGTCGCACTCTATTAATTAGGGGCTATTGTTTGTTTCTGATTAATTAATTATTGTGTGGGGAATTTTGTAGGCACGGGGAGTGCGTTGCATGCGTAATTAAAATGGTTCGCTATTCTCTACCTTGGGCTGCGGTCCGCTCACTTGACTCAGGTGGGCCATGGCTAGGGGTGCTTTCCGTTAGCGGAGCCGAGTACTGGCGGGTGCAGGTCGGGCTTTGGGGTGGCCTTCGGCCGTACGATGTCACGTCGACTATCGAATCATTCCACTAGTAAGCTGAAATTTAATGTACACAATGAAACGGTTCTGATAAATGCGAAAAAGAATGGAGAAATACTAAACCCCGCAGCTTTCGACCTGATTTTTAACGAGGAATTTTATTAAAATACTACCCATTTTGTGAAAAATTCATTACACAGTTAATGATTTTAAGTTTCGTTTTGGCTTAGTGAGCTTTGGTTTCGCGCCAACTGCCATAGATGACAGCACCGTCTGTTACATGTTTCCGTTCGTTTACTTCCGTCGGATCTACGAAATAATTCCAACAAAATGCTGTGCACCGAGAACTTTAACATTACACATTAAAAAATTGGTTGTATGTAAAGTCAGTTTACGGACGATAGTTTAACGTGACAACGTCATTGATGAAATGATTGCATACTTTTATGAATAAAATTGAATCATTTTAATTTTAATAATAAAAGAATAAATACTTGAAATTATACTAGTAATCAGATTTTTAAAATGCAAGATTAATTAACATTTATTGCCGAAATTGTAGTTGCAATAAGCAATGAAAACCACATTAACTTTTCACTTCACTTTATAAACAGTCGACGAAACAGTTCACGCGTAGATGACTTGTAATTAATTTTAAAAAACTGACGTTTAGCTGTAAAGTTTAAATATAATTATGAACAAGTTTTCATATAAATAAATTGTGATCAAATATCTATCATCAATTATATGAATCACCATAATTTTTTAGTCAATTGTAACATAACCTATTATTACTGCACTCGCCGACAGCGTAACGGGACACAGCGTAACGGAACAATGAGCGTAACGGGACACATCGTAACGGAACAATTTGCGTAACGGGACACGTTTTCGTGCGTGCAGCCGGCGTTCATCGATTTATTAGACGTTGTCACGTAAAAAAATATTGAAACTCAACTGTAGTCCCTTATTTTCCTTCCTTCCTTGTCCTTGCATTATCGCAGCTCTGGATACAAATCTACGCTCATTCCTTAACCGAGACTCGAAACCCAGAACTCCCCCGTACTCCGTTAAGCACCTACGCGCCACGTCGGCTATGGTTCTTGGATGTCAAAGGATGTATTCCGGAATTGTCAGTTTACTACTCGCCTGAGTATCTGGGGAGGTGTTGCCTCCAAGCACAAGGGTCTGAATCGGCACGAAGTCTTTTCGCACATAATCCATAGAGCGACTACGAGATAGTATTGGCAATAATAAAAGTTCTATTCCCTAAATAATATATACAAGAAGTTACCAACACAAAAATTTAAAAAAAAATCTGTAAATATAACTTCGGCTCCCCGAAAATATGCGGATAGAATACGTAATTTAAAAAAAAGTTCTAAAATTCCGATCTCAACATCTTCTCAGGTTCTTTTCGTAAATAAATAAAAACCTCGGACGTCTGAAAGGTAATTTAAAAAAAATTCCAAAAATCAAAGAGGATCCTCGTTTCACTAATGACGAAATTTCAGAAGAGACAGAAGTGAGTTTAAGTTCGTGCCAGCGTATTTTGACTCAGGATTTGCAAATGAGACATGCTGGCGCTAAATTTGTTCCTCGCTTTCTCAAACAGGATTTAAAAAAAAACATTTGATTTTATTTGAGCCAGGACTTGAAAGAGAGAGATTGAAAGTGATGCGAACGTTTTGACCAAAGCCCGACGCTCGAAAAGTCAAGAAAGGCGGTGCCCATTCACGCTACTCCACACGGCGGCTAGCGGAATTCCCAAGGCCGCTCAGCGATAGATAACAGTTCAGAGGAAGGACGATGTGGTGGCAGCGAAGGGGGGAGGGGGTAGCGACGACCCTTGTAATCCTGCCAGGCACGCGTGACATGCCTTACGTCACTGGACGGCGCGTGACGTCATTGGCCGTGCGGGGCCGCCAGCCAGCTCCGAACCTGGCATTGTGGTTTGGTCTCTCGCGTTTACAACAATATTTAAGAATTACTATAGCGTGTATTAGGATTTATAGTTTTATTTGTTTGTATTCATGAATCTCTCTTGAAGACAAATGTGTTTTAATATCACACTCAATAAAATGAACTGGATTAAAAAAAAAAACATCTCTATATTACAAAAAAATGTTATGCAGGATATGCATAAATCAGCCAAAAGGTACCTAATATAACTGGATTTATCGCACGAAACACTGGACACAATATTTCTGACATGTCATTACATTCATCTGTTTCAGCAGTAAATAAATAAAGTTCCTTGATTGCACAACTAGGTGTAATACTTACGTAAAAACCATATAACTTGTCAGAACTGTTGTCACAGTCCCCGACATGAAATCCAGTTGAAAGGAGCTAAAATATGAATTCACGTGATCAATACTTTTAATGATAAGATATTTTATCATGCACAATTTAAAATTACAGTTAAAATTTCTAATCGTTTAAACCAGTATGTCATAATGTAATGCTTCGTACAGGCTAACCATAAAATCTTCTAGTAGAACTGCTGACCGAGTTTCCATGGAAGCTGGTATGGATGTTTACCACGATATGGCATCTTTAATACGAATCTTGAACTGATTATTACTAATATTATATTTAATGGGTAAGTACATTTCAGAAACCTATTGTTTCTTGATAACACTTTTTTTTACGTCTATCCAATGACACATAAAGGGTCTAGACCAGTTGTTCTAGATGAATGAAGTCTCACATTAGGGTTGCCAACCGTCCCGTATTGTACGGGATTTCCCGTATTCTGTGACTAAAAGAATTATCCCGTACGTAGGCAGAACGGGACGTGATATTTCCCGTATCTTGTTTAAAGTTCAATTCACACACCTGCATAAAATTGAAAAAGTATTTTCCCGCCTGCGTCGCACCACCTGTTATATGTATTGCGACACTGCGAGACTCCGTTTACTACGCAGTTCACTGGCCACCAAATAGTTCATGTTGACGCCGACAGGTGGCATCACTCGTCCGCGCTTAGTTTGTTATGTTTATGTTGTTATTGTGTTGAGTTGAAAACGGATAAAGTTGTCTTTATGTATTAAATTCATCACTCAAAAAATTATTAGGCCAATACAAAAAGAAATTAATATTTCAACCAGGTGCATAATTTATTTTCAGATACAAAAAGTGCTAAAATAGCACCAATTTGCATCTTAAAATTCAAATTTTTCCGGGGGAGGGCCCCCGGACCCCCCGCTCTATTAGGTGGGGTTCAGTGTCCCTTATTGTCAGGGTGAAATAGTTGGTAACCCTATCTCACATGTACATGTCTGTTCCTGGAGGATGTTGGGCCGCGACTGGAGACGGCCGGTGTCGGCGCCCTACCCGAGCGTGTGGCGGCGGCTGGAGGGCAGGCGACCCGTGGGTGGCAAGGTCCCGTCCTTCGTGATACAGGCAAGATTGATCGACATATCACCACTACCTAAGATGTACATAAAGTTCTGCCATTCCCGATTACACCCGAACAATTCACCTTCGGCCAACTTCGGGATTTGTTATATTTTTGCGCAGGAAAATCTACTCTGTCCAACACTTCATCCAGACCATCCTCTGTCTCCTGTAAATTCCTACACGTAATGCATGCCAATTTGCATCCCGCATGAATGTGCCCAGGGTTTTCCCTGTGTCTATGCAGGTTTTACCTGGGCCCAACCTATCTCAAGTTATACTCTAGATTTAAGAGTGAGGGGAGTTAGTCATGGCGCCAATCGCTGCCATGGCTGGCCAATCCCCTCCTAGCACATGAAGCATGCGACCCTCTCCCTGCATGGCTAATCCCAGCATGACTAGGCGTATAGGCTTCGGCCTGAGACGCACCTAGGTCCCTCCCTAACCCGGACCCCTCCAAAATACACTTAGTTTTAGTTAGGTTAGAAAAAAAAAGAAAAAAAATTAATCGCGCAGGAAAAATGAATTCAAATATTAAAAGTGGTCGGTTAGGTTAGCTACATCAAAACACTTTAAAACACTATGGACGGTTAGTTAGGTTAGTATAGCTACATTAAAATAAACAGAGAAATATAAATATATATAAATAAACCCGAGGTTGGCCGAAGGTGAATATTCGGGCGTGTTCGGGCAGGGACAGAACATGATGGACATCTTAGGCTTCCCGTGCTTGTACATTTTTCTGGCCCGCCAACTAGGTATCAGTATTTTGTCGTCCCGATGTGCAAAATACCCGAACTTTCACTGTTGCAAAGAGTTTCGTTAACACCACAGAAGTAGTGAAAATTATCGCTACTATACCTAATCTTGTACAGACCATGTTTTTTTTTTGTGCTTGCAAAATAAATAACAGTGTAGTCTTATATTATAATAAATTGTTAAAACAATTTTATTGTTGATTCACAACAAAGTGCAAATTGTTATACATGTTTCATTTTTTCTTCTTTTTTTTAATGGTTGCATTAAGAACTGTACTGAGTGAGAAACTTTCTAAAGATACCTATGAACAAGTGCGAACATTACCAATTGAGATTGAAATACTATTTTACTAAAAAATATATATTATTACAGAGGTTTGCTGATTATAAATAGTAAAAATCTAAAAATCAGAATAGTATGCAATACGTTGGGGATACAAAAAAACATCCTGAGAGCACGCTGCCATTCGTAGATATGCTCTCAGTCTGGTTTTTTCTTTGGTATCCCTATCGTATTGCATAATATTCTGATTTTTTAGATTTTTACTATTTTTAATTAGCATACCTCTATATTATTATTTTTATAGAGAGTCAGAAAGACAACTATAAAACTCTTTACAGGTTCTTCTTTGCCATAATTTAGCACAGTTTATTGTGAAACCCACTTACCTACCTTTGTGTACTTTATTGTTAAGTAGTTTTATCGATCAAGTGAATAATTAAACATTCGATTTTAATTTACAACCTAACAAGGGCGTCGCCAGCCGATGGCCTAGGAGGGGGGGGGGGGGGGTGCAATTTGTGGGAAAAGTATGTATTTTTTCGCATTTGAATACATTTTTTTTTAATCTCTAGGGCTCTAAAGGGGGGGGGGCAACTGCCCCCCTACTCCCCCTGGCGTCGCCCTTGCAACCTAATTAGGTAAATATGTAGTGTACGGATTATCGTCAAAACATTTTTTAAAAATCTGAAATAACTTTAATTATATGCTCTATTACGTCCTCTTTTCAAAACAGCCTGCGGAGATAAGAAATTCCAATTACTTTAGGAGATATCAAATTTTTTAATTTTCATATTGCTTATGGAAAATTTCTGTTATTTAGGCATTCACGCACACACGGCAAAATATAAAATTGCGCCGGTCGAATGATTACATAGGTCTTGTATTGCAAAATAAGAATGGCTATATCTCCAAAAGTAATTGGAATTTCTTATCTCCGCAGACTGTTTTGAAAAGAGGACGTAAAAGAGCATATATAATGAAAGTTATTTCAGAGTTTTAAATTTTTTTTGACGACAATCCGTCCACTACATATTTACCCCTAATTATTATTGTAGTGTAAATTTTCACTCTTTTAACACGTGAGGTGCATTGCACCGACGTTTTGTAATTGTAAACCTGCAATTTTTACGGAGGATTAAGTGGTTGAACGAATCCGAAACAAGTGTTTGATGTCACCCCGTTGGTCCAGGACGTGCCCGAGGGCCGCGAGGAGGAGCTGCTGGACTTCATGGAGTCGGAGCTGCTGGTCCGGGAGCCCACGTGCCGCAGCAGCGGGGTTCCAGGGGACCCGGAGTCGCGGGCCGAGTTCCGCGCCGTGTGGCGAGACATGCTGCGCAGCAGGATCTCTGTGGTCGCGCTGCTGGACGAAGGGAACGGCGCCGCGGGGCCGAGGATCGTGGGCGCCAACATGCTGGGAGTGGCCACGCGCGCCGACAAGAGCGCCAAGCAACAGGTAGCGCCAAGCAACAGGTAGCGCCGACGAGGACACGGACCAAGTTTTTCGTTGTTTGTGCAGCCAATGTCCAGTATCAGAGCATACTCTGATCATTAAAGAAATTGAACCCCCAGAGGCATTAACCTGGACGTTGCAATCTTATAAATTATTAACTAGCTGCCCGACCCGGCTTCGCACAGTTGTATTAATGGGGGGAAAAATGAGACCAAATCTCTTATTTACAGTTATAATAAATAAAATAAAATGAAAATTAATTAATTTTGACAAAAAACTAATACAATGCTTTGAAATGTACCGAAGAAACAACGAATAGCACCGATGGTTTCCCCGACTCTCGAGCACGCAACGTTGCCATGTAGACGAAGAACACACTGTTTACCGGGCTTAAACACCAATCAACATTGATAATCAGTTTATTATTAATTATAAATTATTAAGACCATTAATCGAAATAAAAACTATCCTATCTGTCAATGTGGAAAAAAATTACACATAAATGCCAATTTTCATCGAAATCGGTTGACTTGGCGAAGAGTTCACTGGAAACAAACACCAGGACACTGGATTTTTATATATTAAGATATTCACGAAAGCTCTTCCTTGATTGGCGTACACCCGAGTCAATACAAAGAAGCCTAAATTTATATATGTTAGTGTATGCCTTTATAAAAATTAATGAAATACATGTAGAGTAAAGTGCACAGTTTTTTAAAAATCTAATATAGTAATTATGTGTAATGTCATTGCCTTACTGACATTTGAGAACTCCATGTAGCATCGCCACCCAATGTTTATGTCTGTAATAGGAGAAAGAGACATGGACTATAGAATTTAAGAGTGTATCTGCATATTTGTAAGTTTATTAGGGTGTATGTATGTTTATAAAAGTATTTGTATTATGAAGCACCGTATTATTGTACAGAGATAGAGAGAGAGAGGGCGCTGACCGAGGTAGGTGTCGGCAGCATTCTAGTGCGATCGGCGGCGGCACGGCTGAGGGGAGCAGAGGAGTAATGGCGTGACAGTTGGCAGCTGACCTTGGTGCTGTGTGGATGGAGCTCGCCACTGGAGTGGCGAGACTGCGAGATTGGGCCCTTCCTTCAGCTCTGCAGTATATCTAACCAGTTGTCAGATGCGGACATTTGAACTGAAGTAGCATTGTTGAGAACGGGTAGTTGCGCGGTGCTTTTACAAGTGGTCTTTGCAGTTTTTATAGTGAGGTAAGAGTCTCCGCTTGTGTTATTTGCCAGTGTGGCGTTACGGAGGTCAGAACAGTCGTAGTTAACCCGTCGTGGATCATACCTCCAGAACATCCGTAACTTGGCGTTTAGGGTATCGAACCCCTGAACCTGAGTAGTCTCGTGCCCCTGCTGTGTGCTGGAGCACAGTCACTTGTATATTATTCTCTAGCTGGTGCCATGTAAATAGTAATTTAGCTTTAGGAACTTTAAATAAGTTCGTGGAGGTAACGACAGTAACTATAAAAGACTTACAGTATTTTAAGTTGGACAATCAGTAAGGACTATATGATTATATAACCACAACATTTTAAATTGGCAAAACATACACAACAGTTACCCCTATAGTTTGTGAGGTCACTGAGAGGGTGGAAGTAAACAACCATATAACTTACGCAATAACTTTACAAGGGTATGCTGCAAACTACATTGTCATCATTGCAAACTGGGCCCCAATGGTTCAGGAGACACTCAGAGCTCTCGCGCTACGCAGTTCCAAATAGTGAAATGACGACCACTACTAATAAAATTCATACTTTGGTTGAGATTGTTATTATTCATTTGAAATTTAAAAAATATATAAAACAGTGCTGTCAACTGTAATATTTTTAACATAGTATATAATAATTCAAATCAGGTTGAAGGAACTGTGATATTTCTCAACAAAGCTCACTCCATGTCATTCTAGTTCTCCGGCGGGCCAACCAGGAAGATCGTCGGGCTCCTGGACCGCCTCGACTCCATGGCCGACCCGTTCCAGAAGTACGGCGTGCAGGAGTACATGTCAGCCTTCGGGCTGTCCGTGGCAGAGGAGTTCAAAGGCCAGGGGCTCGGCCAGGAGCTGCTGAGGGCGCGGTTCGACGTCGGGCGGGCAGTGGGGCTGAAGCTGACGGTGACCGCCTTCACCGCCATCGAGTCGCAGGTGCTCGCCACGAGGCTAGGCTTCGAGGTGCTGTCCGAGGTCGCCTACCAGGACTACAAGGTCGACGGGCAGGTAGTCTTTCCCGACATTGCGACCAGAAGCGCGAAGCTCATGGCGAAGAGGATAGAGTGACGTACGCTGCGAGCGGCATGGTACCATAAAAGTAGCAGACCGATTTTCAACTGTGCATATGTGCAGAAAGCACTCAACATTTCTGAGGCTACATTACCTTTTCACTGCTGACATCACTGAAGAGCGTTCTTTATCCCAGGGCTACAAATTGCAAGCTTATTGATAATGCTCTGGTGTCAGGGTATGATGACATATTTCCGGCAAAGTGCAAGCCATAGAAAGGAATGAACACAAACATGTGCATTTTACACAGTGAAAACCTTCTATCCATCATTGATGAGTTATTTGCCAATTTAGCTGTCTGAAACATGTACACTGGTGCGTTTTTGAAGCAATGTATAATTGTTTATCTTTATGTATACAATTTTATAAATGGAAAATTCTAATATGTTCTGCTCAAATAATTACTATTATAAATTAGAATTTTGAAACAAACATTAAAGTACTTCATGTAAACCAAAATATGTCACATTATATAAATATGTATAATTGTTTTAACGAAAAATATGGTTTTTAAATGAACTTCTTTACTGAGGGGGCAACAATTTTCGAGCATCAGGAAAATTCCGACTGCATGAGGAAAATAGTAAGGTATGTAGTAAGGGAACCGGTAGAGCAGGAGACATCACTCCAACACATGCGCCAGCTGTCGAATGGGAAAACTTCAAAGGGGGAAGACAGGTGCGTAGCGGAGCGTACTATAAGCTAGTTGTAATGGCCAGAAGGGGTGACGGCCAGAGGTAGAAATAAGGCAGCAGTGATGCTACAAAATTCTCGTAATGCTGCTTGTGTTTGTCTACTCCTGTTTTCGTAACGGCTGACGATGGATACAGCCATATTTCTTGTATTTTATTTAAAGAATCTATGTTTTATTTATTCGCGTGGAAAAGAGTTATCGATTTGAGCAACTGAGGTTATTATTATCGTTCATTTTTATGTGGATAGTTTGATAATAGCGAGGCCACTTACAACGACGGCCCAAACAACGGCGCACGACCAACAGAGTGCCACATGACAACAGCCTCGCCAACGCACGACAATGCAACACAGCGATGTCAACAACCACCAAGTCTAGGGAAACTGTCGCAACCACCCGACCAAATGTTCCGCATACCTGTCGAAGTCAATGGCCGTCCAGCTATCGCTCTCGTCGACACCAGAGCGAACCAGGTGTTTACACACCCATCGCTAGTGCCTCCTGGCACCCTCCACCCACACCATAGCGATCTTCGACTGGCGACCACCACCCATGCCAGCCAGATGTTGGGATACGCGGATATCAAGGTGAGCCTAAGGGAATTGACTACTAAAGTGACTGCTGTCGTCATAGATTTGGGAGAGGAACTTGTGCTGGGGCAACCCTGGCTGGCTGAGCATGATGCCGTGCTGGAGATGGGCCCTGCCAAAATCAATTTAGTACGAACCGAGAGGTTCGCGGTGTACGCAGTGGGCCGAGCAACCATGCCGACAGGCACGACCGTGACCCTCAATGACCTACGTCACAACGTACCCCCAAAATTCAATGACACAATTAACAAAATCCTCCACGAATGGGAGGTTTTCACCACCACCGAGCTCTTATGGCGCACAACAGTAGCGGAACACTCCATATCAACCACCACAGACCAACCTATTTATGAGGCACCATGAGGTTATGGTTTCAAAGAGCAGCGAATCATACACGAACAGGTCACAGAGATGTTGCACAGTGGAGTAATCGAACCTTCAAATAGTCCGTACAATGTGTGCATTGTACAGGCCTCAAAAAAGGTGGCACATTGCATTTCTGTATGGATTTTCGCCCGCTCAATGCCGTAACAGTTAGCTCACCACCCCCGCAGATTAGCGTAGAGACAGCCGTGGCCGACCTCGGGAGAGCCCGTGTATTCAGCACACTCGACCTAAAGTCGGGATACTGGCCAGTACCAATCAAACCCCAGGATAGGGAGAAAACAGCTTTCACGGTCCCGGACGGCAGGCGATTTCAGTATCGCACCATGCCCTTCAGCCTAAAATGTGCACCGGCAACATTCCAGGCCATGATGATGAGAGTTTTGAAGGGGTACTTAGGCCAGTTCGCCCTCGCTTACCTAGACGACGTAATCGTCTTCTCCGAGACATGGGAAGACCACTGCCGATACCTCGCGCTCGTACTCGACAGTTTCGCCACACACCACCTAACAGTTAATCCGGCGAAGTGCCACCTGGGCACAGAGGAAGTCGAGTTCCTAGGGCACCTCGTCAATGCAGAGGGGAACCAACACCAGGCAGGCCACCTGCAAATATCGCGACCGCCGAAGCCCCACATATGAGGAAACAACTACAACGATTCATTGGGCTAATTAACTGGTTTAGAGTATACATAATCAATTTCTCCCAAATAATTGTACCGCTCACAGATCTGCTGTCCCCGCAAAAATGCTACCAATGGAACACCGAAGCCCAACGGGCATTCGAAGAGGTGAAGAGAATGTTCACTAGGTGTCACATGCTGGCACGCATTGACCCCGAATGCCCTCTAATTATTCAGAAGGATGCCAGCGCCCTAGGGGTAGAAGCCATACTTTTCCAAGTAGACGACCTCGGAGAGAAGCGTGTCGTAGAGTACACCAGCGCGAAGTTCGGGCCAGCAGAACGCAAGTACCATAGCATGTATATGGGATCACGCCCTCAGGATGTCTGGTACAATATTAAACAATAATTAAACTAAAATAGTGCAGATGTTCTTGCTCGTCGGGAAACTCTGTAAAAATCCGCGAATATCACGAATTATGGAATCCACCGCCCATACCATAATATATATCACAAATCAAAGAGTAAAAACCAATCTTCAATTATTCCGATGAATACACAAATACAGAACCACCACTAAAAACATAATTGTAACTCACTGAACATCCCGAAACACAAACCATTCCATTAAGATAGGTAATTACGTGGTAACAAAATCAGTCACCACACGCTCATATATGAACATGTTTTGCTAATAATATGCAATAATTGTTTAGAATGAAATCCAAATTACTTACCCCATTTAGCTATGCGTAGTTTACAACCAATATATTCACTGATACGCACTCCCGAAAAAAAATATTTTCAATTTACTACCCTGTTGAACCAGGAAACAATATATGTCAGATAATCCATTACTTTAAATATTCCAGTGTCATTCTACTAAAACATCCGTGCCAAGTATAGAAAGCATATACAAAGTAAGTACTTTTTTTTCTTCATATTTTTAGAATCTTTTATGCTGAAGCTGTACTTGGGAATTATTACCTTTACTTTCAACACTACCCACCAAAGCATACCCTCTAATAAAATTTTAACATAATCGATGGAAATGTGGCATACAACATATAAAAATACTCACTTAAGCTACTGCTAACTCAGTAAGATTTTTCCCTGTCACAGCAATTATTTTCACCTAATTGAGATAATGAGGTACGATTTTTAGCTAATGGCGGTCAGTGTCAATTATTCACTCAGTTAACAAGAGAGTTGCTTATGTCACATTTACAGATAACCACGCCAAACTTTTATTTGTAAGGATGACATCATCAAGGTGGGTTTACAAAAAAAAATTATAAATTTAACCTGGACACCAATGAGTACACGTTTAAGTAACACCATGAATAACCATTGCCTACGTTATTATTCAAGGCCGGGAAGGAGAGGGGGTTTTCAGCTCCGAAATCCGTGCCGCTGCGTTTCACGCAATGGCCGCTAGATGTCTCTCTCATGTGCAGTAAAAGCGGCAATTCAACACGGAGTTGTATGCGCAGTGTGGTCGATTTGTAATGTATTACGAGTGTTCGGTATACTGTGTATGTTATTTTGCATTAAAAATGTGTTTTTTAAAAATTATATTAGGTGTTGAAAATGTGTAAGTAACAAAATTATGTATGTAGGACATTGTAAATATGATATAATTATTCAGAAACTTGTAGGGCGATTGTACAATATTCAAATATAATTTCACATGTGTGTTAATTCCCGCCATTCGAAATGGTTTACTGTTGCGTGCCAAACTGCACGTCTGAGTCTTCAAAATGTGATAAAACAGTGACTTTCCATACATTTCCTATACAGACTGAACTAAAGGATAGGTGGCGAACAGCGATTTCAAGGCAGGGTAAAACAGCTGGATCTCTCTGGTCTCCGTCTTCGAGTTCACGAGTTTGTAGTTTACACTTCAGGACATCTGATTTCAGCATAAGTACAACAAGAAAAAGATTACTTCCAAATGTGGTCCCTACATTGTTCCAAGGGTATCCTCTGCACAAACAGAGCAAATTACCGAAACGAAGTCCAGCTTCTAGATCCGATGTAAGCCCGCAAATTAAACGAAAAAAAGTGTGTATACAAAATGAAAACAAGGAGCTTGCATTCTTGTCTGAAGATAAGATTGAAGTCAAAGAAGTAGGAATTCAAGTATCATCGTTTTTTCCATGCAGACCTAAACTCACAGCCATAAAACACAAGTACAAACTCGTCAAACAGTCTAATGGCCGACTCATTCAAACTGTCAGTAGATTGAGGAAACAAATTAAGGAACTGAAAAAAGAAAATAACGGCAAAAATAATAAACACCTGGAGAAAATTGAAAAAATAGAAAAAGATGGAAAAAATGGAAACTTAAAAGCACTATTCTTGTTAGAGCAAATTGATAGCTATGGAAAACAGCATGTTGTTTATGGTGAAACAACTCTCAAAATTTGTGTACTTTGGCACAGGAAAGCAGCAGCTGGGTATCGTTTCATAAGATCAATGAACTGTTTGAAACTTCCTCATGAAAAAACGTTGAGGGGTTATATTGGATGTGCGAGTGGTGAAACTGGTATAACTTCAGTAATTAAAGAACGCCTTATTTATGAGGTCAGCAATTTGAATCACTCAGAAGAAAAGTTAGGTTCGCTGATATTAGATGAGATGGCGATCAAGGCAAAAGTAAGTTATGATCGCAACCTTGACCAGTTCCTTGGATATTCAGAGGCAGAAATTGAGGAGATGGGTGTAAGTGATAAAATAGCCAACAGACTATTGTGCTTCATGTTTCGCGGCCTCTCCACTCCCATCCGAATTCCCGTCGCGTTTTATTTTACTCGTCAATTAACAGGACCTCAGCTGTGTAAATTAACCAAAAAGGTGATCGAAGAAGTAGAAGAAACAGGTTTTGAAATTCTGCGAATAGTTACTGATAACTCTTCGGTAAATGTTAGCATGATGAAGGAGGTGTGTGGCGGCCAATTACTACCTGAAATACAACACCCAAATGATGAAAACAGAGTAATCTTTTTGAGTTTTGACTCGAGCCACATTTTGAAAAATATTCGCACTCAGTTTCTTCAGAAGAATTTTTTCTACAGGGGTATAATGATCTCAAGCAAGCCCTTGAAAAAATTGTACGATGCACAGAAGCACTGTACAGTGAAACCTGTTCGATGTCTGAACAGAAAAGTTGTTTACCCTTCGAACATCGAAAAAATGAATGTGCAACGAGCCAAGTATGTTTTTTCCCTTCCTCTGACAGCTGCATTGAAGACTCTTCCTACAATAGCACCTGAGTTAGTCGAAAACCACGAAAGCCTTGCTGAAACCATACGGTTTTTGGAATATGTCAGAAAATGGCACGATATTCACGATGTTTGTAACACAAAGCAGGCATATATGTCAAGAAACACCGACAAACTAGTGTTCACAGAACTTGACGATGACAGACTGTCTTGGTTGCTAGATACATTCCTGCCTTACATGGAAAATATCCAAAAGTCGAGCAGCAAACAAAATAAACTAAGTGAAGAGACATACGAAGCTCTAGTCGTGACAACTCAGGCAACTGTAAAATGTATACAACATTTAATATCAGTTGGATTTCATTTCGTTTTAAGCAGGAACCTGAGCAGCGATGACATCGAACTTCTCTTCAGTCACTTGCGAAGAAAAGGTGGTTTCAACGATATGATGGACGCAAGAGCATGCATGTATGCAATCGACACAACGCTAAAAACGGGTTTAATAAATCCTTCAGCTACATCAAATGTAGAAAGACAAACTTTCAAGACATTGGATGCAATTGCACATCACAAACGAATAAGTGAGCTGAACACAGTAATTTGTGATGTTCCAGTTGAAGCAACAGGAATTCTTGACGAAAATCTTGAAGGTAAGATAAATTGAACGGGAAATTTTTTATTATAATTTTAATTTAAGGCTATGCCCCACTCGCTGTCCAGTTATTACATTACTATAATTGTAGCATATTCAAATTGCATGCGAAGATACATTTTGAAAATGCGACTATAGGTAGTTGACAACATGCACTCCAATACAGTGCAAACATTTATTAAATTATGACGCCTTTTGTCATACCACCTACTTTTTAAAATAAATTATTAATGCATTCCTGCTTTTTTTAAGTGTTAGATATAATATTTTGTCGAAGATATTTTATTTGTTAGAAACTAATATCATAGGTAGGTCTACTTGTGATCTATAAGGTCTATAATGTATATCTAATTTTGAAGACAATAATGGAACATTAAAAGTTATGTGATGCCGAGCCTTAATTTAATGAGTTACGTAATTTCATGTTGTTTTTGTTTTTGTGTTTTGCAGAAACTCCAGTAACGCTGCAAATCGCGTCCTTAGCTATGATTGCTGGGTACTTGGTACGGGTTGCAGAAGAAAATTTTAACTGTGCCTATTGCCTAGAACAAATATCAACTCCCGATTGTGACAGCCCGTTGCTCCGATTGATTAAAATGCAAGATCGCGGTGGTCTGTGGTACCCATCTAGAAAATTCGTTTTTTTCCTGAGCAAGATACTAAAATTTACTTGTGTCACTCTTAAACACTTAGGACGTAAACAGCTCATCAAGAAGCTTAAAGTGTTTCTAGTGCCAAAGTTTCTTCAATATTTTAAGTGTTCACTGTGCAGTCAAGAAAAGCTTGCAAATACCATAATAACCAAATTTCTGAAGCCTATTTTGGACAACGAAGCACGTTCGGTGACAGACAAAATTGACAAACCATCAAAAATATACAGAAAACTATTGAGCCGCAAAATTTTAAAACTGTAAGCGTAGTTCCAGGTGAGTAGCAATTAACACTTTATTTGGTGTTACAACTGTTACATTCATTTTGTTTACGACTGCTTTATCTTTTAGAAGTATTTGAACATAGGGCTTCATTGTATTTATCATAACAGTTAGTTCTAAACACCAATTTCATGAGTTATAGGACCAACGGTAATTTAAACAGATGTTTCGCGCGGTTCCGTGTACTGCACATGAGAGAGCTACCTAGCGGCGATCTCTGGAACTGAATCGTCTCGCGTTTTACATCCTCTCCTTCCCGGCCTTGAATAATAACGTAGGCAACGGAATAACACCAGTTTATAATTGAATTAGTCATTGTTAATTACAGCCAATGAAAACGGGCGACAATGCAGCCATGTTATTTAACCTGAATTATTGTAATAGTAGGTATCGTGTGTATTTTGAAGAGCATTTTGGTTTATTATTAGAATCACAAATATTTTAACTTTCAGTATCATTTCCTGTAATGCTAATATTATCGATTACATCATAAAATGGCTTTACAGTTAAAGAATATTTCAAACATTTTTTTCCTAGCCTAAATTATTCTAAGTGTGTAAGGGAAGGGTCCAAGTTAGGGGAGGACCTAAGTGTGTCTCAGGCCGAAGCCTATAACCTCTACCATGCGAGTTCTTAACCATGCAGGACAAGGGCGCGTGCATCATGTGCTAATTGGGGTTTACTGGCCAGCCATGGCCGCGATTGGCGCCATGGCTGACACCCCATTGAACGTCTAGCTTAAAAGCTAACTAATGTGACCCACGTAGAAACCTTCATAGACACAGGGAAAACCCTGGGCCGGGTCATGCATTAAGCAAGCAGGTAACTACTGGACAAGAGGGAAGAGGGTCCAGGTAAGAAGAGTTGAGCGGGGCTGAAAAATCAACCATGCAGGGGTTGGGTGCTTGGGCCTTGCGGCCCGCATTTAATTGTTGGGTACTTCTGGGTTATTATTAGCCAGGGGCGCATGCGCCCCCAGGGGCGGGCGACTTCACTCGTCAGCCCAGCCTAGCTGCCAAGGCATCCACAGCAGTGAAGAAAGATGGCCGAGAGCACAAGTGCTCTCGACGGTGGGCAGACGAGCCAGTAGACCGGCTCGAACTGCGGGTGCACGGGGCGCAAGGCAGCCTGGTGTTGTGCCATCTTCATCTTCCTTCTTTAAGTCGACAGCAGTGCACCTTTCAAGCCAGGGTGGGGGAGGGTCACAACCTCGCTGCCCAAAATCCCCGAGACGGTTGAAGGTCGCGCCGCTCGAGGCTACTACTGCCACACCATACAGTAGCCCCAGCTAAAGGTCCATGAAGTCTTCCTACGGAGTTCCGATGCGTTTCAGTTCCGTTGCGCGCACAGCAGTTCACAGCTCCGCAAGTTCCAGTCCACAGTTCGTCTACACTTCGCATCCAGGGCATATCGAGCTCCCCTGCGGTGCCTTCGCCGACGAAACTGCTTCCTGCCATGCGCCGAGCAGCATACAGGCTACCTTCCACCCCGATAGCCATAATAACAAATCCACCAGGCCGGCCAGTGGTCCGCGGCATGTTATTGGTTATTCACAGTCACTCCAGCAAGATTGCAGCTCTCAAGGTGGGATCCTGTATCCGCCACCCGCGGGACGCAGTCGGTAGCAGATGGTGCTGATAGGCTGCCCCCAGGCAGCCACAAATCCCCTGCGCACTGCCAGCCTTCGGTTACCCAATAGGTCACAGGGAACTCCCAGCCAACAGCCCGCGAGAGATATGCGCACGCCCCGAGAGACGACTGCCGACTATTTCAAACATTGTAACTATAATTTATAGATCTAAATCAACCGAAAACACCTCTGAATTATTTATTTTCGAAATCATATCTGCTTCCATCTGAGTTGTTTTTTAATACCTATTTTGTGCAATTTTATTTTATCGTTTTTTGATATAATGCTAATAATTCCGCATTTCCTACTCTTTGGTACAATATCATAGCCTGCTTTACTCAAAGGAACATTATTCTGCCCCAACACACAACACGCTCTATTGGTGTTTCATATAATTACTAAGGAAAAATGACATCTTCTTTACAATTGTAAACCACGAAATTTAATCCTAATTAATATTCAATTGTAAAGAGACGAGAAAAAAAATGGTACATACGAAGTACTTTGTTGAAACAAATTCATTTATAAACTGTGCCGTCACCCGCGGTCTCGGGATCGAGACCCAGGGTGGTTCTAGTGGTTTCCAGTGGCTCTAAAGGAAATCTCCGGCAGGCGCCAGGTTAATTTGAGGATTAATCGAGGTGGTCGTGGGTTTTTGCCCCTGCGTGTTCCACTAGGATCGACGACTGTTGATGGTGGGAAGGAGTCCCTACTTCTAATAAGCACTGGCCCTAAACAGTATAGAGGACTGTTTCCTAATTATTCAGGAGGCGTTTGCGAAATAAAGAAATGGTATTTAAGTGCTTGTTTTTTAATCTCGCATCTCACATAGTGTGGATGGAGGCACAAGTTACACAATTACACTGGACAAAAAAACACTGACGACAGTCGTCGTGCCTCCCGGGTTCAGAGGCCGTACCTGGCCACCGACGTGGGCCTGAGGTAGCGTGTTTCCCCTGTGAAGTGCGATGGCCAGGGACGCACCCGCGTGCGCCCTAGCATGCCAGTGAGGGTTTTCTCTGTGTGACTTTATCACTTTATCTCTGTGTGTATATATTTGCAAACGATCAAGGGTCTTAAAAGTATGTAAATAACTTAATTTATTTATTAATTCTTGTGTAAATTCGCTGTTTAATTAATGTCTCGTTTAAGTCTTTATAAATAATTCTGTAACTTTTCTGAAGGGTTTCGCCGTGTTAATATGTAACCACAGCTTGGCGCGCCGCGGGACGGGACCTCTCCCACGCCGGCCGATTTCCCCTCCCTCCCCGCGGCCCGCGGGCGGGCGGGGAGAGGCAGTCGTGTCCTGGTCTCGAGCGGAGACAGACGTGTTCACCGCTCCGCGAGGCGCGTACCTTGCGCTCGTGGCTAGTCGTTCGTTCAGTTCACAGATTGCCGCTGCAGCTGAGCTGCCACTGCGAACCAGCAACGTGCTTAATTTACGAGTTTTCGGGAGACGTGTCCAGCTGAGTTTCTGGAACGCGAACGTGTTGTTACAGGTTTCTGAACATTCGCCGCCTTAAGGGACATTACGTAACAGGCCGCGTACGCACAGCGCTTCGTCGCCGAGTCATCTCTAACGGGGTCAGTTTTGCATTGAGAACTTTTCGATTCGTGTTGAAACGTATTCGCGAACAGTACGGTCTTCAGGGAGTCCGGGTCGCCGCGGTAGGGCACTTGTTCCGCGACGGTTCCGCCAGGCTGCGGCAGGTCTTTAGACGTTAATAAAAATAGGCTCGTGAAATCGTCAATGCCGTGTTCTCCTTGCGACAGCCTACCAACATTCCCCACCACCTCACTCTCCCTCCAGGTCCCGCATTTCCCGGTCCCGGCCACGTTGGCCTGGACCCACACCTCTCCGACGAGAGCAGTACGGGCATAACAGGACAATTACATCAACGGGAAAACAGGGACCAGAAGCCGAGGGACGTCAACACGTTGGCACTACATACACTCGCACTGATAATTAATTACGTATTACATGGATGTTACGTTGCGGCACTAGCAAACAAGGTCCCTACATCGCTTTGTGGGTCGACGAAGAGTTTGGGTGGATTAACGGCCACTACCGTGATAATCTGTAGATAGATTCGTGCCCGGGCTCATCTGTGTGAGTCGTGGGACCACGAAGATAAGATTAAATGGCAAAGTCTTTAAGATTGCAGTCGGCAGGCGTATGCTCGACCAATTACGTGAAGTTCTGTTCGCGGGAATCGGCCCGTACTGTAAGATGACTGCATCGCGAACCTTTGTTCCGCGACGAGCAAAAATTAAAGCGGCCGGGAAAAGCCCTGCACTGGAAAAGGGCCCACGGGCACGCGGGGAAGGAAAGGAGGAAAAAGGTTTTAGCGAATTATAATAGTTACCAGAATGACGAATCAGAAGCACAAAAAGTGTAAGTCTTCCCGCGGGATCACACGTCCTGCCCGGCCCGTGAATAAAACTCTACTGCCGCTTTGTGCCGGCTTGGGAGGGGAGGAAGCGTCATGACGCGCCAAACTTTCTAATGTGCCATTATTCCAACTTTATAATCATAATTAGTCATTATTATTTATAGAAAAATCGTATCTTAATGACATCTGTCTGAATTAGTTGGCGGAAGGCCTATAATAATACATAACAAAATTTAGATTAATTATATTTGAAAATAAAAAGTCAAGCTAGAGACTGTCACTTGTTGACTACTCCAGTGGCTATTTGCAAGTAAAAACAGGGATGTATATTAGGTTGGTTAACACTGTGGTTAATTATTGGCGAAAGGCCTCAAGGGATGTTCCGGATGTTTATTAATTGCGGTTTCCCATGACGCACTTTCACTATTAAGTGTTGTTCTGCTAATTAAAAATCACTTACTTAATCACAGCAATTTATGATACATGAGAACTGTTTGGTGATGTTGGCATGTGGACGTATCTGGGAAGGCATTCACCGGCGTCGACGGCTCACTTGACTCACGTGAAATATGCTAGGGGTGTGTTCCGTTAGCGGGATTTAATACTGGCGGGTGGTGGCTGGGCATTATGGCCTTCGGAGGGACGACAACTGTATTGATAAAATTTTAAAATGGTTCTTAGTTGCAGTAATATCTCATATTTCCGACTCAATCAGTCTAAAACCTATACATTATAATTATTTATTGGTTCAAGACAATAACTTCTACAATTTTCAAATCAGGGGCAATGAAAATTGTTCGTCATAACAGGATCGAGTGTCAAAATTATTTTTTTTGCATATTGTTTACTCTTTCTTAAATTAAAAATTAATACTATTAAGTACCTATCAGATGACCACAAAAAATACATTTTACTAAATCGTTTAAAAATTAAGGCCTATTTATAACCAACCTACCTACCTACATACAGGGATAGCCTTAATGATTAATCGGGTTTTAAAACTCTGTTTATCAACAAGTTTTTTTTTTTTTAATGAGGGACCCCCCCCAGGGGGTCAACCCCGCCAAAAAATTCGCTCAAAAATTTATTTTCAGTCAATAAAAAGTACAATTACATGGAGGGGAACAACTAATACATATTTACAAGAGAACAATTAAATATTTACAATACATTACATTACCCTGCACTGGGTCCCTCCCAACAATTGAGTCCTTGGGGGCCGGTTATTTGTGCATGGTGACGTTGATTAGATTGGTGGTGATGATGGTGATGAGGTGGTTGTGTGACCAGGCCCGTTTAGCTCGGGTCTGGTCTGAAGATCGGTGGCTGGGTCTCATGGTCAGCAGTACATGTGGGGGTGGGCGGCAGTGTTGATGTTTTGTCCCGCAGTGTTGTCTTGTAGATGTGCGGGCCATCGATGTTATCCGCTGGCCCCTCCATCATCGGCGGCTGCATCTTCGTCGGCGGCATCGCCGAGGAGGAGGTGGTCAGTGGTGAAAAGAGGGCGTCGGGGATGTGGGGTTATGGGAGGGGGGTTCTGCAAGAAGTCGGATGAGTGGGTTGAGGTTGGAGGAGCATTTGTGGATGAAATTTTGTGTGGTGTGGGAGATGATGTGGTGGAAGTGGGGGAGGCCGGTTTGATCAAGGAGGTGTTGACGAAGGGTGGCGCGTTGTAGACCTAGGATGAGGCGCGTGCCGAGGAAGAATGTGCGGGTGATCGGGCGGAGGTTGAAGAGGGAAAAGTGTGCCCAGGTCGGGCAGGCATAGGTGAGGTGTGAGATGACGTGGGAGCGGTAGACGGTGATGCAGTTGGGGAGTGAGGTGCCTGATGTGGGACGGAGGACGTGTGCCAGTTGCCCCATGGCAGTGTGGGTTTTTGTTCGGATGGAGTTTAGGTGAGGTAGGAAGGTGAAGTCGGAGTCGAGGGTTACCCCAAGGTAGCGAGTGGTGGGGTCCAGGGGATGATGTGATTGCGGATTCTGGGTGGGTGGTCGAAGATTGGGTGGTATCAGGAGAAGAGGGTGGAGGAGGTTTTGGTGGGGTTTAGGGCGATGCCGTGCACGAGGAATTGGGTCTGGAGGGAGTTTAGGCCGCTGCTCAGGCGGTCACCAAGCATCTGCTCTGAGACAGGGGAGGCCAGTATGCAGGTGTCATCTGCATACTGGACCAAGTAGGTGCCTGGGGGAGGGGTGAGGTCTGCGATGTGAAGGGTGAAAAGAAGGGGGCTGAGGATGGCTCCTTGGGGGACACCGGCGTGGATGGATAATGGTTGGGAGAGTTGGCCCTCTACTCGGACTTGGAAGGAGCGGTCCTCCAGGAACAAGCAGAGGAGTCGGATCAGGTGGGGAGGGGTGTTGGTGGCAGAGAGTCGGTGAATCAACTGGGCGTGTGGGACCGAGTTGAAGGCTTTGGCGAGGTCCAGGAGCACCATGCCCATGTGTTGCCACCTGGAGAATCCTTGGACCACCAGGAGCTCCACCCGGGCGATGGTGTGGGAGGTGGAATGGTGTGGGTGGAAGCCAAACTGGTGGTTTGGGAGGAGGTGGTGGTCGTTGATGATGGAGAGGAGGCGTTAGAGTATGGCCTTCTCTGCCACTTTGGAGAAGATGGGTAGGAGGGAGATGGGTCGGTAGGACAGGGGAGGGTGGGTGGCTTGGCTTGTTTTGGAGATGGGTCAGATGATGGCGTTCTTCCATGAGGATGGGAAGTGGCAGAGGAGAAACATGGCATTAGTGATTTTAGTGAGGAGAACTAGGGCTTTGCGAGGTAGGTAGCGCAGGAGTGGGGTCGGAATGGAGTCAGAGCCCGGGGCTGCGTGGAGTCGGAAGTGGGAGATAATGGACTGCAGCTCCTTTGGAGTGACCAGGGGGAATAGTGGAGTCTCTGGTAGGATGTGGAGTGTGGTGTGGCGGGATAGGTGGGGAGCCTCATCGTCTGAGGAGTCAGAGGACAGAGAGGTGTTGGTAGCGGGTGTGAAGGTGGTTTGGAGGTAGGCGGCCACTGCCTCAGATCTCTCTTGGGCAGTTTCCGCCACTCCTGTGGGAGTGGTAATGGGTGGGATGGTAGTGGGGGTGGCTTTCAGTCATCTGAGGTAAGCCCAGAGAGAGCCAGTGTAGGAGGAGAGTGCTCTGAGGCGCTTTGTCTCCTGTTGGGCTTTCCACTCCGCTGTCAACCGACGGCACCAGCCCCGCAGCAGGATGTAGATTCTCCTGCCGATTGGGGATCTGGTGGCCTGCCAGCGCACGCGGAAGCAGTTCCTCAGGGACATGGCCTCTCGTATGTGTGGGGGAAAGGGGATGATGCGGAATCAGGGGGGGGGGGGGGGAGCCATGGGGATGTGGGAGTGGGCAGATGCCGATATGGCCTGTGTAAGAGTGGTGGTGTGGGTGTCAATGTAGGCAGGGGAGTTGAAGGAGACTGTTAGGTTGAGAGAGTGGGAGAGGGTGGTGCGAAAGGCTCGCCAGTCAGCCTTTGGGAAGTCGAATCAGGGGAGGTGGGGGTCAGTGTGGGGGAGGTAGTGTAGAGAGCCAATGACTGGGATGTGGTCTGAGGTGCCAGAGGTGATGGTGCGGAGATCGGTGATGACGGGGAGGTGTGATGAGAGGGCGAAGTCTATGATGCTTGAGTGCCAGTTCTGTTGAGCTGGGTAAAGGGTGGGAGTGGGTGGGCCGTGGAGGGAGAGTTGGGAGGTCCGGTGACGCAGCCCCAGAAGGGGTGGTGTTGAAGTCCCCAGCCAGCACGACGTGGGCATCTAGCCGATGAGGGCAACCACATCTGCGGTGGGGAAAGGGTGTTGTGGGGGAAGGTAGAGGGAGACGAGGGTGAGGGCATAGGGGCCACCGTATAGTCACACGGTGACCGCCTCAGTCGCAGGGGAGGTGTGGATGTGTCGGTGGTGGTGAGAAATGCAGGAGTGGAGCAGGAGTGCCACTCCACCGCCCCTCCCGTCACGGTCGGAGTGGTGGGCGGTGTACCCTGGTATGTGGAGCTGGTCTGTGGGGGTGAGCCAGGTTTCGGAAAGGAACATTGCATCTGGGGAGTGGGTTTTAATTAGGAATAGGAGGTCAGGGAGCTTGGGAAGGAAGGATAAGGAGTTCCAGATGAGGAATTTAAGGGGAGGGTTTAGAGTCATCAAAGAGGGACAGGACAGCTTGTATAATGACTTCAATTTTGGCAGCTGGGGTGCGGGCGTGGGAGAGGACTGTCATGGTGCAGCGGATGATGGGTAGGTATGTGTGGAAAAGGTTGAGGATGTCTCGGATGGTGTCGGCGAGGGAGGTGGGTTCAGGGTCGGTGGTGGGTGGTGAGTAGGTTGTGGTGTTTGGTGGGGCATTGGATGTGGTGTTGGGTGGGGCACTGGGTTGGGTGATGGGGAGTGGTCTTGCCCACGCGTTGCCCTTCATGGCAGGGAAGGTGCTCTGGGAGGTGGTGTCTGGTGGCGGAGCAGTGGTGGTGGTAGGGGTGGTGTTGGGTGTGCATGGGGGGTGACGGCATTGGAATGCAATGAGATTGGGGCAGTCAGGGGAGGTGGCGATGTGGGGGCCGCCGCAGAGGCAGCACTTCCTCGCCTCGGGGCCGGCGGTGCAGTCGCATGACCAATGCTTCCCTGCGCACTTGAAGCAGCGGAGGGCACGGTCGCATATGACGGAGTTGTGGCCAGGCGTCTGGCAGCGGTAGCCCTGCGGGACTCTGCTGGACCCGAAGTACTGCTCGACCTTCACAACCCAGCCACCAAGGTTGCAGATGGCGAGGAGCTGGTTGGCCTCTCCCTGGTGGTTGGTGGCAACCAGGAAGGGCTTGGTGTCGGCATCATGGGGCATTCGCAGAGGGAGCACAGACGATACAGGATATCCATCATCTTGCAGCTGTTGGAGTAGTTCGTCAGGGGTGGTGGAGAGGGGTAGTCTTTTTTTGACCACTCTGTCTTGTCGTTTGTCGGGGCGGAGGGAGGTGAACGGTTGGTAGCCTGCTGCAGCGAGTTTCTTGTACAGGAAGTCGTGGTCTCGTGGGTTTGTCGTGAAGAACGAGGTTCTGTCACGGATGTTGGAGATGGTGAGGGTGCCGGTGAGTTTTTTTTGCAGCTTGGCTGCAGTCAGGAAGGGTTTTCTGGTGGTGGAGACAATGCAGGAGATGGGAGGCATTTTGGTGGTGGTCTGGTTGGAGGGGGGGGGGGGGGCGAGGTGCAGTGGGAGCTCGGGTGGATGGATGTTGTTGGTCAAGGGGTAGAGGGGGGTCCATTGGGTCTTCGGTTTGGGTGTTGGTTTCGTTGGTGGCGGGATGGCATCGTCGCCCATGTCGCCCAGGCTGAGGGTGGAGGCGAACCTGTTGCTGGTGGGGAGTCACATGTCAGATGCGGTGGAGTTGGTTCGGCGGCATTTGCTAGTCTTCTTCGGAATCCTGAACCCCGTCGTGGCCATGTCGATGTGGTGAGGAGGAAGGGGATGGTGGCGATTGGGAAAGGTCCATCAGGGCAGAAATTTGTTGTTGCTGTTGTTGCTGTTGTTGTTGTTGTTATTGTAGGTTGTCATTAATCGGGGTGGTGCATATGTAATTGAAAATCGGCACACTGGTTGTTGTCGAGGTCGTAATTGTGGTCGTTGTCAGGGTACAGGGGAGACATGATGTGGGCATAAGTCCATCAAGTCAGCAGAGTTCAGACACCTTAACACATGCCGTTTGTGGTTTCAGGGAAGCCTCGGTGGGCGCCACTGAGCGAGAGGATGTGTCGGTATGGTCGGCGTTACAGTGTAAAACAGTGGCATGAACGTTTTTCGTTTCGGAGCTGTTATTCGCTTTTTGACGGGTGTCTTATTTAGGGGTGAGTCGGCCAGGTTGGGCAGTGATGGGAACTCCTCCTCATGTGCACTGCTGGTTTCCATCTTTTGATCCGGTTATTAGTTTGAGAAAAAATTAAAACTCAGATTTTGAAGGATTGTTCTTGTTCTATCCGCACGGAGCAGAGCAGGGCTCTCGCCTTAATGCGGCTGCGCGCTCGCAGCGCACCTGCAGTGATGCCACTGAACCTTGTTTGTTTTTGACAGTGATTTTTTCGCGACAAAAACCAATAAACTGCCAGACGAAGCACCAGGAAAATTTGGAGGAACAGAACATAAAAATAAATTGGTCGGACACAGGCAGTAATTGATTTTGAAACCAGAGTTTAGGAAAATAAAAAGTTCGGAACTGTTATTAGTAATTAAGTTTACAGGAACTCTACAAGAAACAACACAGGGGTTAATATTTAGATATTAATTAAATTATAATGAAAGTTTTCGGTACTTAGACACAGTAGGTTTGTTTGACTCGAGGTCTCTCGTGCTCCTCGGGAGTTGAAAGAGTTGGGAACAAGTTGACCTGAGGGCAAAAAGAGTCGGTAACTTTTAATACACGAAGAAAACGCGATTTGTTGTAAAACAATGATGGCGGAAAATATAGCAGACATCGTGAGAAATTTGTTTGGAAATGAAGATTCATCTGAAGATGAAGTAGCTATTGATTTACCATATATTGGACTACAAATTATGAGAGAGCTTGATGAAGGTAAAAAAAATATATAAATATTGCTTTCTGACTTTAAACCGCCTGTGGTATGCATAAGCTAACCTGTACTAGGAAACTATTGCAAATCTTTTGATTGTTAAATAAAGGACGCCAAATAAGTTATATTGTAATGTTTTTCCACTTCAATGTCGTCATCTATTATAATATTACCGTCATCACCAAATGTAGCATGATAACATATTGACTCCATCGTCAAAGTCGCGCCAAAACAACCAGCAGACGACTTGCCCTCGCAACTCTTCCTCGAGAGGAGGAGCATCGAGAGCATGACCTGAGTGACCTGAGAGCAACTTGCCCCCGCGAATAAAACGACCATCCGCCATACTGCTTCCGGAAAAGGGCGCCCCGAGATTTGACAGGTCAAAAAGAGACCTCGAGTCAAACAAACCTAATAGTTCGTAGCTCAGGTCGCGAAAAGTATTTATTTAGTAGAAAACACTTGGCTGTTAGTGGGAGCAGGACATACCTCCGCGGAATGGCCGCCGCGGCAGTTGGCCACACTGGTTCACACAAAACTACCCCATGTTGGTTTTCTTAATGCGAGCGCATAATAAGCATTTTTAAAAGGCAGTTTCTGTACGAATTAAAGTATAGAAAAACTCACATTCATTTGTGCAGTTGTAGAGGCGGCTGTAGTATCACTGGGCACACGAATCACACCGAATGGCAGCCGAATTAAGCCATTTTTAACGATCCGCGCACGAACGAGAAAACACCATAGATATTTAGTAAAAGGCGAAAAGTATACGACGTACAAACATGGGTGATACATGAAAATATACATATACTCACCAAGCTTCTGGTACATTAAACAAATGTTTAATGCGTGTGTCACGTCGTGTGCTGAGCGATACATTAAGATAGATATACTCACCAAGTTAAAAAAGCCCACGCTAGATGGCAGGCCTGTGACGACATACTACAAGATGGCGGCAATGTGGCGTTAGAGTTTTTGTGTTTCAGAATATGCGAAGTGTCTGTTACGCGCATTCAGAGTGCATTCGTAGGTAAATATGGAAAAATTTGCGTCTGCTCACCACAGCATTTTGCGTTGGTTTCGCCAGTTTCATGATCCTGGCTGTCTGTGTTAAGGAAAAGCCACTGGACGACTGCGTGTCTGAGAGGAAATCGTTGAGCGCGGCAGTTTATAAGGGAGCGCGTGAGACGTAGTTTTGTGCAGACTATGCGCTTGATCAGTGCGCCACGGCCCTGATTCGATTGACATTATTTCTTTAGTCTTTAGTTTAAGGTGCTGATTGGCAGCAGAGCTAGTGGTCAGTGTAGCCACTCACTCTGCTGCTACAAAAAATCCCGAAGAGGGGATAAATTAAAGCGGACCACGAGTCCTAGTGTTCAATTTCCCCCCCCCCCCCCCCATGGTAGACTCTTTCTACTCTGTCCAACTCTTCATACAGACAAACCTCTGTCTCCTGTATTCTCCTACACTTAATGTATGCAAATTTGCACCCCGCATCACTGTGCCCAGGGTTTCCCCAGTGTCTATGGAGGTTTTACCCGGGCCCAACCTATCTCTAATTATAGTCTTAGATTTAAGAGTGAGGGGAGTTCGTCATGGCATCAATCGCTGCCATGGCTGGCCAATCTCCCCTCCTAGCACATGATGCATGCGACCCTCTCCCTGCATGGTTGATCCCAGCATGACCAGGTGTATAGGCTTCGGTCTGAGACGCACCTAGGGCCCTCCCCTAACCCGGACCTTTCCCAAATGCACTTAGTTTTAATTAAGTTAGGAAAACTTGGGAGGAGGGGGGGGGGGGGATTGGAGTTTTGGGCGCAGCTTTAAAAAATCATTTGCTTGTGCAAGCCATGAACTGGGTATTCTGCAAAAAACAATGTGGAATGTTTTGCGGTGGCGTGTGAATTTTAAACCCTACTGTTTGCAACTGTTACAAAACATGACTAAATGATTATGCCCGCCGATTGGAATTTTGTACCTGAATGCAGCAAGCTATGGAAGACAATGAAGGACTTTGTGGGGACATTGATATTCAGCGACGAGGCAATTTTCAATATTTCAGGAAAGGTTAACCGTCACAACATGAGAGTGTGGGGTACTGAATTACCACGAGTCTTCGTGGAGCTGTAAAGAAATTTGCCACACGTGATTGTCTTCTGTGCCATATCCAAGAATAAAGGTGTATGGCCCCCTTTTACTTCATCGAGAAGACGGTGACAGGTTCTGCGTACCTGGATGTGTTGCAGTTGTGTTTATTGCCACAACTGACTGCTGACTCCTTGACTTTCATCTTTCAACAGGATGGGGCTCCAACTCACTGGAGCACAAATGTCTGCACCTTTCTCAAGAGCGAGTTGCCTCATTGCTGGATAGGGTGCGCGGGTCCGGGTGATGTTCCTCTTTTGACATGGCCCCGCAGGTCGTCAGATTTCACACCATGTTATTTCTTCCTGTGGGGTTACGTTAAAGGACAAAAGTTTATTTACCCCCAATGCCAACAATGCTACAAGAACTTAAGGAACGCATCACTGCAGCTGAAACATGCCAGAGAACCATAGGTGTGCCCAGACATTTCCATTAGGGGGGGGCCCTGCTAATTTTTTTAATCAGAAGCTGAATTTAGAATTTTAAATAGCCTAAATACATTCACTCATTGACTTGTTGATATTTTTGTGCAGTATCAACGAGATATGTTTACTAGTTAATATTTATATCCGTATAATTTTAACAATCTTGAAAATATGTTTTTTTTTTCCATAGACAATGTTTAAAGTGTACTTACACATTTTCCCCCCTCGAATTTCGAATAGCTTGGTCCAGATCTTCCTTGAAATGAACTTCTTTTTAGTGAATGCAAACACAGCAATTCAGACAACAGAACTTTAACAAACCTCTTAAAATATTTATTTTTTGCTTGACCATTTAAAGGGACCTCATGTTTTAAATAAACTAAGGCGGCTGTATTTCCAGAACGATAAAATGTTTAAAAATATTGTTAATTAGTATGCTGCAACACTGAAACACAGTTTGTGTCACAGTGCCAGGAATATACGAATACTAACGAACGCATTAGAGAAAATGCCGATCTGAGTGATTACATTAGGGGGGGCCATGGCCCACCTGGCCCCCCCTATAGGCACGCCTATGCAGAGAACGTATGGAGGGAACTGGATTACCGTCTGAATGTGTGCCGGCTGACCAAGAGCGCACACTTGGAACATTTGTATGGTGTACCAGAAACTTGGTGGGTGTATGTAGCTTTTCATGTATCACCCACGTTTGTATATTGTGTACTTGTCGATAAACAGTGCTTTAAACCCCGATCAATCATTTAGGCTAACCCTGTAATATAACTATATACAATCCTATTTACTTTTCAGCCTTATAAATTAAAACGCTTATAGCAAAAATTGAATCATTAATTAAGTCTACAAATACTATTGTGGACTGCAGGTTTATTATTCCTTCTTATAATCTGACCATATATTTGAAGTGAAATGCATCATGGTTTCACTTACTAAATTATCTTACTGCAAAAGTGAAATACATTTTCAAATCATACTCATCCTTTGTATACTCCTTGGAGCAAGGTGTGGCCACATAATCCTGATTGAAGCCCCTATGCCATGATGGAACATACCTTCGAAGGCCTTCCATGGCAGCTGGCATGGATGGTTTTGTGGAAGAATAAGCCGAGCGCTGGCTGTTTTCATCAAAGTTTCGGTAATCGGTTGTGTTTGAATTTCTCTCTGCCAACATGTTGTCCTGGTTTTTTGTTCGTCGCAATACAGGGAAAGGTCGACACAATAACATTGGAGCCGGCACTGGGTCTGTAAAATAAGATCATTTTTGTGCCCAACATCGACAGTGCTTTGAAACACGCGACACATTCAGTTGATCAACCAGCACCAAGGGTACGTTCCAAATACGGAAGCTGCTTTGTAAACACATTTCATCTTAGATACACCAGAAAATATACTTACAAATATGTAACCTAGAAATTAAAATAAAATTTCTCATAATCTGGCTTAAATTTTAATATAACCAAAATAAGGTAATCCAATATTATGCTTACACAGTGACAAAATTTTGGTACGGTGCGCAAAGGCTTAAAATTTCACTTTATAATAATTTTTATTCTCTCTTCGCACCATGAACATATCACAGACACGTAAACGTAGCGGCTAACTTTACAGTGTGCAGCCTTGCCCAGAACTTGTCAAGAGAGTAATCGTTGGTCATTGTACGTGTATTCCATCGGCTCACACTGAAATGTCTAGGAATTTTAAGTTTATTACAGGTCGAGATAAAATTCAGGCAAATTTTTCCAAGGATCACTGAACACTGCTTTATTATCATTAAAATTTCAAGAGAAGATACAATAGTAACAAAATAATAATTACAATAAAATATACCAATAAATACAGGAGCTAGAAGTTCAGCTGACATAAAAAATACATACAATAAGTTACACTTTCGTAACTTCTCAAACATGAGATTTTACATTTTTATACACACCTACATACATTTACCAAAATTGACAATCTTCATATTCACATTTTTTTTTATCACCAAGCATAATCTCTTGCATTATAATTATTTATTTAATTTTTTTTTCCTCTTTTGTATAATTGGTCCAAGGCCTTCACAACCAGAATAAATAATGTATCATTGTGGTTCATTTCGTTATTGTACAGCCACTTGTAAAATTTGCATTCATATGTACACTTTGCGCCATCAGCACCTGAGCATTTCTCTCAAAAGTTTCTACACTACGAGAGTTCTCCTCGTGGCATAGGAAAACACATCCACCTCATACAGCTCACGCGGGATGCAGGTTTAAGTCTTCATGGGAGTGAACAAAGTTCTTACACGGACATGCTACAGATTACAATTGAATTGAAACAAATAAAACTATACCAGGTTAGTTGAATATATCCTCTCCTTTTTATTGACCTGTGCTTGTTAGATTGGGGCTCTATTTTTAGCTCCTCGGGAGTAGAGAAAATCATAACAAAATTATCATAATTTAAAAGAGTTGTATACCCTTTTAATGTCAAACAAATACTTTAAAAAAACTTTCATTAAAAAAGAACAAAATAATACATAACAGACATCTTTAGAATTATATCATCTTGAAAATATTTCATATTAATAAAATTACATTTATATACCTGAACATTATCATACTTTGCCGTATAATTTGTGCTGTCAATAAAGTTCTGTTAGCAAGCTCTCTAAATACCTACTAGATTAGGTGTTCTTGGCTCTTTGCGAACAATTCAGATGGTGACGATTTGTCTCGAAACATTTTTATCAGGACGAAGGGCATTGAGTGCATGAAATAAAAGACGCGTCAGCATTGTGCTCATCTAATCGAATGCTTGCTGCAGTATTACTTCCGGAAAAAAGAATGCAAAGTATCACAAAAAAAAAAACGCACTTAAATTAATTTTTTATTTGTTTAGCGTTCCATCTAACTGAAGCAGTGTGGAGGTGGACGTTCAAACCGCAAGAGCAAAAAAAAAGTAACTTTGGTCATGCCCTCGGCACTCCTACCGCAAGCAGGAGCTGTGAGGATCAGGAGCAGATGCAACAACAAAATGGACTCTCATTCTGGTGCACCCGGGTCCAACCCTGGCGCTTCACGTCCCGATCTTTGTTTTCCCCGCTGTTTCGCCCCAGGCAAGTGCTGGCTTGGTTCTTTAATAGAAGCCATCGGCGTCGCAAGGATATATTTTTTTGAGGGGGGGGGACTTCAATTGATTTAGTTGTTGAGGAATATCTATCCCCTGGAAAAAAAGCGGGCGATCCGGGGGTACTCCCCCGGGAAAATTTGGGGTTTGAAGGTGCAAAAAAGTGGTTTTTAGGCATTTTTCTTTCCTAAATATTCTAATTATAGTTGGTTGTAATGGAAGGCTCGACTCGTCTCGGCTTTCTGCTATCGGTGCACTTTGGTATCGGACCTGATTTTGATTTTACACAAAGATCAAATTAAAAAGTGCTCACATTAACACGATTGGACTAAATTCACCATGCGCAACATATGGGTTGTATCACAGAAATCATATTTTTAATATAACTACGAAACTAAATATATTATTGGAGGGGACAAAATTGAAGACTTTTATTATTGGGGGGGACGTATGCCCCCCGTCCCCCCCGGTTGCGACGCCCATGATAGAAGCCACAGTCGATACCTTCCTGAGTTTTCCCTGTCTAAAACAGTGCACTGAAGTCCCTCCAATCGGCACCCCCCTCGTCCGAACAGGATAAAAAAAAATTATCAGTATTTTGTAATTTAAACTTCTTTAACAGTCACATACTGTGGTATTTAATTTTTACTCTACAATCAAAAAAAAAAAAAAAAAAAATCAATTTTTATGGTTTTACCCATCTAATACTTGTATTATGTGAATTTTAAGGCAAATTTTGTTTAGTATACACTTTTGGTGATCTCGGCAGGAGCCGGACTGGCCGGGCACTACCGTAACATCACAGTACCTCCCTGCTTACCTCGTGACTGCAAACAGTTTAAATGGCAAAGCTGAAAAATGTTTTGAAGTGCTTTACTGTTCTCCCTGATGTGCTATCTTTCTTGTTTGCAAAGAAACAAAACTACCTCAACTTCATTAAATCAGATGTACATTCACAAACAACTTTTTAATAAGCAGACACATAAATAACAAAAAATATGAACATTACTGTAGGAACGTGAATATATAATAAAAATATGACTACAGGGTTTGTCCGTACAGTAATGAGACTGGCCGCCGCGTGGTTCTCCAGTCGCCCGGAGGACGGTCCCTGGTTTGGGGGGGGGGGGGGGGGGGGTGTCTAAACTAAGCCATGGCCCTGGTGGCAGTCAAGCCTGAGATCTGACTCAGTGAGGATCACGCGTGGCGCTAAAGCTGTTTTTGAGTTTTTGTTATGGCGGAAAACATCCAAAATGGAGGGTTCGCTGGAGCAATGTAACGCGATAAAATTTTGCCTTCTCCTGGAAAAAACCGCTTCCGAAACACTTGCCTTGGTTAAGAAGGCTTACAGAAGCGATGTCCTGTCAAGGGCCCAGGTTTTCCGGTGGTTCAGTGAGTTCAAGAACGGACGGGAGACCGCCGAAGACACGTTACGATCCGGACGCACTTCAATGAGTGGTTTGGACGAAAATTCTGACCCGTCGTTTGAGTGCAAGAATAATCGCCCAAGACCTCAACATGCGCAAAATAACGGTTCACAAAATTATTTCTAAAAATTTGTACACGCGGAAGGTTTGTGCAAAATTGGTGCCAAAATGGCGACAAACAAAAACGAGTTGACGTTTTCCCGTGAGATGTTGGAGCAATTAGAAAGTGAACTGGTCTTTTTAGAAGACATAATAACATGCGTTGAATCATGGGTATTCCAGCATAACCCCAAAACCAAGCGCCAAAGTTCAGAGTGGCACACCTCCATCTCCCCGCGCCCCAAAAATGGCGAGAATTTTGAGGTAAAAACAACGTTCGTTGTCTTTTTGACAAGCATGGGGTGGTCCCCACAGAATTTTTTATCCCTGGGACAAACCGTCAACGCCATTTTCTACAATGAAGTCCTTGTGTGCCTGCACAGAGCAGTCACTGGAAATTGCCGATTGCTGGAAGCTTCATCACGACAATGCTCCAGCCCACACTGCCTTCTTTGTGAGCACCTACCTGGCCTGGATAGGGGTCGCAACCTTGCCACAGCCACCATACAGCCTGCATGTGAGTCCACTCGACTTTTTCCTGTTCCCACAGCCCAAGAGAATCCTGAAAGGTCACTGCTTTGAAGATGTTCCCACCATACAAATAGCTGTAACAGTGTCTCTGAAAGAGGTTACGATAGCTGACTTCCAGGGAGTCTTTGCAGCGTTGTAATCGCATTGGCAGCAGTGTATCGATGCTCAAGGAGACTTAAGAATTTTATCAATCTGTACCGATCAGATCAGTAAGTTCTTTTTACCAGACCCAGTCTCATTACTGTACGAACAAAACCTGTGTTATTGTGAAAAAAAAAATTTTTTGATCATTAACGTAGGTATGTGAATATATTAATTATTATTTTAAATAAGGGACATATTGAGATAAATTATTTGAGTGTCTCTTGCTATACTCATGTGATGTCAGCCAAAATTAGTATTTGTAGAGTAGAGTGCCAGATTGCTAGGTCAACTCGTAGAATTGCAATGAGCAAAGAGAGAGAATGATTTGAACAAATCTACAATTTAGTTAAGGGAAAAAAACACCTTTCGCACATATGGAATAACAACATTAGATGCTTACTGTGAGATCTGTACCTAACTTGAAGATGATTATAATCCATAACTGTTTAAAAGCTGTTTAACACCATCAATAAAAGACAAATGAACTTTGTGGTAATTTATACACACCTTCCACACCAGCTGTGAAAATCAGATGTAGTTGTAATTACATATTTCCACAATATTTCTTGTTAGAAGAAATTAATTGGCTATGGGTTCTCTGGGGCTTTTAGTATGTATGTCAATTGTACAAATACATTGCATGATTTGAACTTTCACTTATACATATTAATAATGTAGCTTCCGTCAATTTTGTAAGCACTCCCAGCACCGTAACATTGATTTGTGAACAAGAATGTGACGTCTCATAATTACTAAAACCTTCTTGCATAAAGTCCTGAGTTGAGCCAATATCATGAATAAGAGTAGTTTTCATATCATGTGGAAAAGCCTCAACTAATAAACTAGTGAATAGCTTAAATTGAGTAAGTTTTGATAAATTGAGGATGATGATATATTTGACTGGCCGCTGCAAATTAACAGATATATTTGCATTTTATAATTCCAGATTACAAATTAGGCTTTCAAATTAAAGTGATATGCATGTTAATCTGCGGTTATTTTTTAACTTAAACTTTTGGCTTAGCACAGTACTTTTAACTATGATTTAAAATTCTGAAATAGAAACTATTGCTTCATTTAAGAAACTAAAATTGTGCGCAAACTGCAATTGCAGTGTCCAAAAAAACTCTTAAGCAAACAGCAATGGCTATGAATTATTTTTCCTTCAAATATATATACTGCAGCAGGTATGTTAGAAACTTCTTATTGTATGCAAACTGCAGTGGCTATGTCAGAAAAATACTGTTGCAGGTAAACCGTTTTTAATTCAGTTCCCTGAAGTGTATTTTTCTAAATAAGTGATTTTAATGTCAGATTACTGGGATTAGGAATGTGTCAATGGATTTATTTACACACTCATTTGTTTCTTTATACAGTAGAACCCCGATTATCTGTGTTAATGAAGGGGACGAGTGAGTCGGATAATCGAAAAACGCGGTTAGCCGAGTTATGCTTGCCTCAAAGGTCATTAGCCCACAGACAGCCATCTGTGGACATTCGGAGATTACATATATACACATGCTTTGTGTGCGTTGTTGACATAGAAGCGGACTGCTTAGTGCTGGGCAGCAGTGGTTTTTAAGTCTTTCGTGTGCGGAGACGTGGGCACGCGAGTTGTTGTTGCACCGAGGTGTGTGACTAGCCGCCCGCCAGTCCGAGGGCCCAAGACAGCTGATAGCTGCCAAGGTCACGCATTCTTTTCATTGCCCGTAAGCGACGCTGCCACACTTAGCTCATTGCTCTGTTGTCAGTAACACCATCGGGCTGGTTATTGTTTTACATAACGACTGCCTTCAAAATTCTTTTCGAGATAAGATTTTTCATACCAGTGCATTGAGACTTGATTTGATGGTTTTGAAACGGTGTCTCTGTCTCGTATAATTCACGGTGTATTTATCCCCCTTTATTTATATGAATTTAAAATGTTAGATTTTTTATTTTTAGCTTGCTGAACGTGGAATTAGTGCAAAAACGGCCTAGACTTAGTGTTGCAGATGGGTCGGAAATCTTATAACGACCACCTCTTTATAACGACCCTAATCTCGGGAACCGTGAGGGGTCGTTATATCTATTCTCCGTTCACTCTTAGCTGAGTTTTGAAATAAACAAACACCGTCGTATCACTGCGCCGCGTCAGAAAGTGATAAGCTGAATTTATCTTGCGTGCCAAGCACTAGTTGCAACACACACACTTCAGTACAGTCGGTGCTAATAAAATAACGGAGAAGTAATATAACAGGAAAATGGTTCTTCTGTCAAACCTAGTTTTTTTTTAAAAAATTACGTCTGCTGTGATAAAATTACGCCACTTAATGCTACACCCTCCGACATTTTCTGTTGAAACCATTCAAACAAACAAGTGTCCAAGCTGCTAAATGTGGATTCGTTCATCGTCTTGCGTTTATTTAATCCACTTGAAGTGTCAGCCTGTGAAGCAAACTGAAGGATTTTTTCGCGATTTTTTATGATGTCGCGCACTGTTGTGTTACCGACATTAAACTCAGTCGCATATTTGCAATCGTTTCTCCACTCTGAAATCTTTCTATAATTTTTGTTTTGCTGTCGATGGACAGTACCACTCGCTTTCTTTTCTGTTCATTTGATGACATTATGAAATGTTGCGCTCAACACTTCCGCACAACACAACGGTATAATCCGTCGGAATGCAGATCACTGTTACAATACATAAAATTATCACCACCTTCACGCTTCAACAACGTACACTAATGGAATGGACTGTCTCCATGCGCCGGGTAATCTCTGTGGCACGGCGCCGTGCTGCGCGCGGGAGTGTACAGTCCGGTCATGCGGACGTGGAATCGCGCACCAGTGTATAATCTATTCACGTAACACGGAACACAAAAAATATTATGTACATACGTATGTATGTACAAGTTTTTTTTTTAAACTTTCTGTGTATATAAACATAACTGAGTCAAAGTACTTTGACCAACATACATTTTGCAAAGTATTTTAACATTTACATACATTTTGAATCATTGGTTATATGTAACTAAAAAATTGGACTTGATGGACATAAATCGCGGTTAATCCGCGAATCGGATGATCGAGTCGCGGATAATCGGGGTTCTACTGTATTTGTCTTCCATTTTGATTTTGAAACTACTTTACGATAAACTGGACATATTTTATCCGTTCATCATGGCAGTCAAGTTAATTTCTGTTAGTCTCTACTGTTAAGCTAATTGTAATACAACTTGGCAGAATAGTTCTAATTTAAAAAAGTGTCACAGCAGTTTCCATTTAGAGAATGTGACACAGAAGTTTTTCATTTACAAAATGAGACACTATAGTTTTCATTTATAAGACGTGGCACAATAGTTTCCATTTTGAAAATGACACAATAAATTTCCATTTTCAGAATGTGACACAATAGTTCTCATTTAGGAAATGTGGGAGAAAAAAAAAAGTTTTCATTTTGAAAATGTGACATATTAGTTTCCATTTGTCATTATTTTCACATTATGAGCTAACATGGCTGTTATTTTTGAGCAAACTCACATATAGTGAAAATTATAGTGGATACCAAACAAAACAAAAACTAACCCATGTTCATTTCACAAATATTTGTCTAACAAATAGTAATAATAATAATAATAATATTGTTTTTACTTCAGTTTTAGTGTTATAAAAAAATAAAAATCCATATGTCAACCTTAATTTATATCTCTGCGAACGGTACCAACAAAAATAATACATGTGCTTAAGTACAAACAAAAAATTGTAATTTTATATGTTTGTACTTTCAGATCTGATACTTTCAACATAACATCCCCAGATTTATAATTAGTTGTCACATAATCCAGGTTGATTGACGAGGTTAGAATAAATTATCGGCATGTTCATACATACAAATAACAAACATATCTACATTTTTTTCCCCATAAAGAGTTCTTTAAATTTAACCACATTCTTGTGTTTTTATTGCAAATGTGTAGAACAATTTATTTATTTATTTATTTATTTATTGTTGTGGTTACGAAACAGCTTTATTTTACAGAGAAAATTACTAGCTGTTTGTTATTCATGCCCTGTTCTTAATGTTTTCACTGTTTTCCGGCAAATACACCATACTGTTACTTTTCTACTAATAAGTTTTTTTTTCTGCATTTTTGAATTTTGAAATTTTGTCTCACTCCTATTCAGATAAATGTAACTTTGCCTTACATTGTGGGTATGGCATGCTGTTTTGTTAATGATTCGCTATTTTGTATCACAACCAACACTATGAATTTTTGCACAAAGTCAAACAGCGGTAGCGTTCAATCAGAATAGTTGAGAAACAAGCAGTGCACATTATGCAGACATTATTAATTTTTTAATGACAGTTCAAAAATGAAATTTATAATAATTCTTTAATATCGTAACATTTTTTATGAATATTTTCCTCAAGTATTACTATATTTACAAGTAGCATTTGTGAAATGCTGTCAAAAGAAATAATTTATCATTTTCTGTACACATATTTTTTGATATGTTATTTAATTAAAGTTAATACGCTATTTATTTTTCTCATTTTGAAATAAGTCCAGTGTTCGTGAAACCAATATGAGTCTTATTTTGTTGATATTTCCCCAAGTGTTTGGATTGAGAAAAATCACAACATTTATAGCAGATTATTTTTACACAAGGGCAGCAGCATTTACATACTCTCTCAAAACTCATTTGCGAAGATTCATCAGCTGGGTGACGAATCAGAAGCCTCCGCGTCTTCTGTTGGTGACGTGTCTAACATTAAGTTGATGCCAAGCAGGCTACGACACTGGGAAACAAAAGAAAGAAATTAAAAGCTCCAACTGAACATCAGAAAACTGAAAAAAAAAAATAAATAAATAAAAAAAATATATATAATTTTTTTTCTTTGCAAAATCATCTAGATGATAATCAACAGTTTTAAAGTTAAATTTATTTTACTTCAAACTCCAGCTAGAACATCACAACAAGAAGATTCGCTTTGTAACGGACGTGATGTTTATACTGCGCGCCACATATGTGCGACCGTAAGCGCTATCATCGCTGTCAAAGTTTGTTTAGTTTTGCTTGAGACGGTGCGGCAGTGTCCGAACGGCTTGCGTTGTGCGGTCTTGGATCCAACAGCGACGCGTCCTTCCCTCGGCGCGGCCAGGCTAGACGGGGGTCCGAGGCGTCGCCACGTCAATGTCTCCGATGGACTTTGCCCTGCGGTGGTGGTGGTGGTTGTGGGCGGGACGCCTCCGGGGCGCCGCGGCCGGGGGCGGCGGCGGGGGGGAGCCCCGGGAGCCGTTCTCCGACGATGACGACGGTGAGGCGACGTGGTTGGAGCCCGGCCGCCCGTCCCGCCGCTTGCCTGGGTCGGGCCCCAGCTTGAGGCCGAGGGCACGGCTTATAGAGCCCTGGGAAACCATCGTCACCCGGCTCAACAAGCGCTGGGGGGCGCAAACAGAGAGAAAAAAAGAAAAACACTTGTGTCGGCAAAGACGTGAGCCCTCAATCATTCCTGCTCTCTACCTTACCCACACACTTTATCACATTGCTGATGCTGGAAGAGAACAATACAATTTATAATAAAAATCATCAGGGAGTCCACACAATTCTCGAGAAAAATTGCAGCGATATTTCCATTACCAAAATTACAAATAACCTGACAACTTTTTTTTTTGAGTATTTAACTATTGTGCAATTTTCTGAATGAAATAAAGGGCACTCCAGTTGTACTAGTTCAGACAGAACCTTGCATACAACATACTATATTGCATATGACAGTGCAATAAAATACCATCTGGGGAAAAAAAAAAGGTGATGACATACCGGAACATGACATTTCCCCCCCCCCCCCCCCTCCCCCCCAAAGTACTATCACTGAGGAATTTCCAAGACTTTCCCAGGTTGTGAAGTGAATTCTCTGACTTTCCGGAATGTGGACATCCTGATTATACATCATCAGTATTATGCTATATCCAAGTTGTATCTAAAATACACACAAAAACTGTGGGTACGAATCCATTGTAAGGGCGCATCTGGGGGAAAGGGAATGGTGGCAAGGGGAACAGCTTAACCCCCCCCCCCCCACCCCAAAAAAAAAAACCCTTTTTTCCTTTTTCCCAAATGGACAAAAACAATCTTACAGGATGCAAATAGCTGTGGATACAGACAATTTTAACTAATCCTTTCAAAATTTTGTTATTTTTTTTTTTTTTTTTAATAATTTTCTACCCTCCTCACCCGTGAAAGAGGATGAATTCCTAAACATTCATTTATTCCCCCTTCAGTGGACTTCCAAAAAAAATTACTCCCCTTATGTTTTGATCTGAATAGGCCCTTGGTGCGGTACATGCAAAGAACTTAACATCTCATAATGCTTCTGTTTGTCTCTGTAAAACACACCATGCGCATGGTAAGCTATGTGTCTTGAAGCTGGAGCGTTCCACACAGCAGAAGACCAGTGTACATTTAGCTTTTAGTGAAGAACAGAAGCACTAACCGATCAGTGACTACACTGGTAATTTCTGCTTCCTCTGCTCAAGTACCCACAGTTTTGTAGTGTATTTTACAGATAACAACTGTCCCGTGTTCGTCCGTCTACAATCCAACGATTCACAACGATCCACATGTCAATCACTTTTCCTTTTTGATGCTGCCACCAGACTAGAAGGCTTAAATAGTGGTGAAAATATATCTTTTATAGGTATTATAGATTGACAATCATTTACCATCACTTACACTAAAAATTCAAATTAATTTTTTTCTGGTCTGGCTCGCTCAGTTTTATCATACACAATTAATTTCTCTTCTATGCCTTGGTCAATTTTGATAATAATAATAAAAAAAAACTTTAAAATGTGTCTAGACGTAAGATGAAACATTGATGGAATCGGCTAAACAAGAAAACAAATTTCAAAACCTTTTAAGAAAGTAAAGGTTACCGGCAATACATTGCTGACATTCTGGAGGTTATGATTTCGACCGTCCGTCCGTCGAAAGGAGCTATCGGTGGACGGATGGTAAATGGAAGGACGCGCAAAAATCATTGCGAGTTCGAATATACACAGCCTGTGCGTTGTATCAAATAGTACAATATATGTTGTGAGAGGGTGTCTACGGAGGAAGTGAGGTCAGCGGTTACGTTTACCATGGATGCCCTCCATGTAAGAGGGCACATGGACCCCACTGAAAGCTCTTGCTCAGGGTGTGGAAAACCACCCCCCTTCCCCCTCCCCCCTCCTCCTCCTTACACTACAGGATGTACTCTCAGTGTGGGGTTCACTTAAGAAAGTAAACACATGAGGAACTCTTCTTCACTCTTTTGCTGCAGAAAAAAAAGTAAAATGTAGAATAATGGAAAAAAAAAAAAAAAAATTAATGTTAACCAAAATTTGTATTGCTGACAAAATTCAATGACTCAAAGAATTTCAGGAGTATTTACAAGATTTTACATGCACAGCTAGTACAGTGATTCTTACATAAAGGTAAAATGTAAAAAAGATAACTAGTTTGACCACAGACATGCATCGCAGCGTAGGAATACACCCCATTCAACGAAAGACACATGCCACAAGTAAATAACATTCAATGCATTCTAGATAAGTCAGATGACGTAGTTAAAGAGTTCAAAGCTCTGTCTCACACAAAATGTTAGTTTTTTTAAAATTTCTTTTCATTACTGCTCCCTGTTTGAGGGAATTTCCTGTGAATTCACCATGAGAGCGCCGCTGAATTTTATGTTCCAGCTCAAGTTTTCTCAACAGATATTTGTTTATACTAAACACGATCTAATAGTGGCTAGAAGTCATGCGAGCGGTAATAAATATAATCATCTGCGTGACCTACAGCTCAAAAATAAAATCAAGTAGATATCTGATGAGAAAACCTGCAATCCAACAACAAATGCGAGAGATGTTCTAGGAATGAGTCCAACAATGATTGATTTAAAACAATATTTTGGGCATATGCCATTGCTGGTTTTCACTGCATGTCAGAAAAAAATCCTCTCATGTGTATTTTTTTTCTTGCCCTAGAGCAGATTATAATAACATATTTTAAATATCATTGAACTCTAAATTCATTTTCTTCTGGTATTCCCATTTGACAAGCTACATATCAGTAATTCCTAAAAAAAAAAAAAAAAAAAAAAATCAGTCCCACAAACAAATGGAAATAATTTATAAGAAAACAACAGGCAAAATGGTTCTAGTCCCCCCTTCCCAGGGAAAGAAATTCTGCATTTGCTCCTGGTTACTTCTGTAAGTAAAGTAGCTCAAATTAATCTAAAAAAAAAAAGTCACACGACCAAATGTTCACACAATTTCGGCTACCAGACCGTAACTGCGTGTGTCAACTTCTATAAAATAAATTCATAGCAAATGGCTTAGAAAAAAAAAGATTTTTTTTTTTTGAGCAGAGCAAACAACAAACAAGATGAACAAGCATTTTCATATACTGCACCTTACAATAGCAAGCGTGGGAAGGGCGCTCCCCTGCCGCCCATGTTATACAATGCACATTCCAACACGTTCATACACTTACCCAGAACAACTTAATTATTATAGATAAGAACTAAATATTTTGCTCGAAATGACTTGGATGATTTGTTATTACACCCACAGCTCAAGATATCGTTTAGCAACCCCCCTCCACCCTTTCTTTTTTTTAAGTTTATTTCTGTATCCGCCACTAATTCTAGCAGACATGCATTAGCTACAGTTAATCTAGAATAGGAAATAAGAAATACGAAAACCGAAGGGAAAACTAATCTAATGATTTAAGAAAAATACTGTAGAGCCGGATCTTGGAATAAAATTAATCTGCCGAGAGAGACACTTAAAAGCGAGGGTGCAAAAGGGAAAGGAGATTGGTGGAGGAGGTGTTGTTCAATTCAGAAAAAAAAATTTAAAATTCAGTTTGTTACATACAAAAACTCTGTTTATTAAATGATCCAGTCGAACTTACGAGAATATATTTAAATAAATTCAAAATAACATTGGCAGGAATTAAATACCCCAAGAACAAAATTTAAATATGTCACTAAAGGTTCGAAACCCTATAGGTTTCGTACCCTTCTTTCCCCCCTTTCCAAGATGCACCCCATGCTTTAAAAAAATTAGCAATCACTTATTCAAATTCTTCCCGTTTACGTTTTGAGAAACACAATTGTATTTCACTCCACCCCCTAGCTGTTTTTTTATTATTACTTTTTTCGGAGCTGCGTGTAAATTTGCGAGCTTACTTGAGAATCCAGGTACACACGTAAGAGCTCGTCAAAGCAGCCGTGGGAGAGAGGGATCGCAAACAGAGAAGAAGCAGAGCGGCTAGCGACAATCAGCAGGTAGCGAACAAAAAGTAACACATAATTCTTTCCTACCTTTGGATAACTCCGTGGTGATGTCAGGGAATAATAATTTTTTTTTTATTTGATTACAGCTGTCTGTAAAAGATTCATTGGTTTGTTAATTATCATGTGGAAATTCGGAAAAGTTATCACTATTTACATTAAGTTGCGATAATGGTTATAGTTGTTAATAAAATTGATCTTAGCCTATTGAAGCTGCAATAGTTGTTGATACAGAGTGTGGTTATTTACAACTGATAAACTATCATTCCCTTGTTTTACCTGGAGACTCATGTTAAGTTACATCAAAAACTACATATTTCTAATAAATATTTTGAAATGATTTCCAAGTTTATATTTTGTGCTTTTCTTAAACTATAAAGGTATGTAACCAAAAAAATTTAATAGTAATAAATAATAGCTAAAAATTTTTCTAAATTATGCTAGTCTAGAAAATGAATTTAAAAAAAAAATACATGGGGCATGAAATTTAACTTACCATAACTCATCAATGAAAAGCTAAAATTCTAATACAAGAAAGTAATTAATTTACATTTCATGGTATGGTATGTGTTAAAAGTTTGTCATGCACTGTATTTAATAGCTACCGACACAAGAAAACAAGTGTACCTATGTTCTTTAGGGCACAGCTTTTGAATAACAATTATAACTCGTGAATTCATTCCCAACCATTCCACACGTAACACAGCACTTTTTGTTCTGTGCAACGTAAAACCTTTCACACTTATGACTAGCATTCTCTCCAGTTGCAAATACATCACAACGTAGCGTTTTCAAGCCAGGATTGTAGTTAATCATTATTTTCCACGATTTATTGAAACAAACCTCATTACATTAGATTTATCGTCTACAACCAGTATCATTCCTTTAAAAAGAAATATTTTAATTTTTATTCTTGAATTGACGGACCAAGAACAAAAAAACAGCAGAGATAGGTTAATTGTCATGAAAACCTACAGTCTGCAAAAGAATCCTCTAGGCATTTTTTCAGTTGATGAATGATTACTAAAAAATTACATGAATACTCCATGCCTACTGTGTTTTATTGTGATAGGATTTGCATTCAAGCCATACTGGACATTACTAATTATAAAATGTTTCAAAATAAACTACGCATAGAATCATTAACAATAGTTGACACTCTGCAGTTAATTACGGATTTGATGTCTCGCAGCAGTCTTGACTGTGCGAACAATCTGGTCAGCATTCTAATTTTCCCTCTGTCTTTTTTCCCAAAAGTATCTGTTTGATTTCGTCACCTGATTTTCTGCACTATCATTTCACGAGAGAGATATAGCAACACCTATAATATACATCTTAGTGATCAAAATTCAATTGAAATAAAAATAAAAATTTGAATATGAAGCAATATAATAGCCAACTATATACTTTATACTTTTTACAAATTACTATACTTTGTAATTTTTAAGGCTCTATGTATAACTGGGCTTAATTTTACACAATGTATGTTTTTGAAAAATTTGTCAGGAGAAATTTGGAAAACATTTAAAACTCAGGAAATTGAAAAGGTGACTTAGAAACCTCAAAAACACAGGGAAATAGTAAATTTATAAGTACAAAACAGTATGAGTAAATTTTTCATATTATGTACTATGTAGTAACTAAATGTTTGTATATATTTAATCATATATTTGTATGCTGTTAAAAAAAAATATTTTTCTGATTTTCACTAAAATTAATAAAACAAATGGGATACAAAAAACTGTAATAATTTGAAGCACAACAGTCAAAATGTATAGTTTTTTTGCCTTATCATATTCAATAAACTTTGTTTCAGCACACAAATGTAATAATTTACTTTTTCAAACTGGGTTGATTATTTTTTTTGTAGGCTATAAAAAATGTGTGAAATAAAGAATTCTGGGTACGCTGTTTTTTTGGGCTACAGCCACCAGAAGTTTGTTTTATGAATTTCCATCACGCTGAATAGGAGTTGCAATCCCCGTCACTTTTCGCAAGGTAGAGGAGTGAGGCTCGCTCAAGTGCAAATTTCGGGTCTCGTTCGGAATCTCGTATTGCCCCACTGGCTCATTTCTCTCGGCTGAATTTTTGCCTCATTGAACACCTACAACACTTCTCATCATTTTTAATTTCTTCTGCTCGGGTGATCCTGCTTGTTTACTTTCTTTTCTACAAAATAACCCGTTTTTGCTTAGGCGTTTTGCAATTAATGGCTCCAAAACCAACGTTAGTAACATTATAGTTATTCCCCTCAACTAGCACTCAGTCACGCAAATCTGTCTGTTACTCTCGGAGTCACAGCTCCTACTGACTTCAATTCGGCGCTCCACACCAACGCTCATGTCGTCACCGCAAAATGCTAACCGGGTTGAGTCACATGTGGTGACCACGAGCAAAGTCTGCTCTACTAAGATAAATTTACTTCAACTCTGTAGCTTACAAAGTTTAACGAGTTTTAAAAACGGTGTTGAATCCTCGGCCAAAGTGACACCCAATCCTAGATCAAAGACACTCGCATTCCTGTCGGTAAATTCACGTCGAAACGTCACGCACCCTGTACATCTGCCTACCCAGTGGTTTGGCTCCGTGTCACGTCCGCCCGTGAGACCGGGTATGAGAGCCGCCAGGCGAGGTAACAATACCCATGGAGCCAGTGGACTCCGAGCACGCACGTCGGGAACGTCCCGACGCACCGTGAACCTGTCACGCCCTGAGACGTCCGTGCTCTCTGCGCCCCTGTCCGTGGCATCAGGGGCGTAGCCAGGGGGGGGGGGGGTGTTTTGGGTGTTCAAACACCCCCCGAAATATTAAAAATATATATATATGTACTTATGACAAAATTTACACTTGTCTAGCTGTTGCAAATGCACTTACATAGATGAAACTAAGAAAGAACCCTTGAGCCGATAACCCTTAATATTCAGCAATGAGTTTTCAACAGTGTCTCGTTAAAAATATCATAAAGTCGGGACACAAATTTATGATATTTAAATCCAATATTTTAATTACGAAAGTGCTTAAATAGCACCATATTGCACATTAATATAAAAAATTTTCCGTGGGAGGGCCCCCGACCCCCCTCCCTAGTACGGGGGCAGGGTGTAAGTAAACACCCCCCGAAAATAAATCCTGGCTACGCCCCTGGTGGCATCCAGGACACAGCTTTGAATTCCAGAGCATGTCCAAAAAGGTGAATATAAAAAAAATAATTATACATTAACTACTAATATTTCGAGTTTACTCATTAATAATGGATGGGCCAATCAATACCGCAAATACATATATTCTAAGATTTCAATATTCAAAGGAAAAAAATTTGAAAAAACAAAAAAATATTAGAGGAAATAAAGTAAGTAAACTAAAACATTCATCATTGATAACCACTGACGTTAACTAGGTCAATTTTTTTTTCCTTCGTACCTATCATGTTACCATTCACCAATATATTATACTTTCAACATTTAATTTTTATAAATATAGTACAATACACATTGTTTCTGGACATTAAGTTTGTTAAACTAACATTTCAATGGTTAAATGTATCAACACCATAGTCAATATTTGTATTTTTTGTAGTTTTTTTCTTCACCCTTGACCTAGAATCGGATTGAAGGGGAATATTCGAGATACTCTATGGGATTTGGATTCGAGAATATGGAGTTTCGACCCATCATTATACTCATTACCAATGATCATATGGGGTTCGATAAAATTAAAATAAAATGTTCCATATAATGTAAACAGATGCAAAAATTGTAGGCACGGTACATTTATTACTGTTGGGAATGGAGTGTTGTAGGAGGGTAAATGGAAATGAGGAGGGGGGTGGGGGTGGGGGCTAAACAAAATTTCTGCCTCGGGTGAAAGAAAGCCTAGTTTCATCCTGTGTGGCTGGTGTGTAGCTGAAATAACTTGTCCGTGAGCATTCCACACAAAATTACACACAAAGGAAACACCTACCGCATAACAAACATCCTGTGCTGCAAAATTCAACTGCACATGTTCAGACTGGCATTGCAAAAGAAGGAATCCCGACATCACTTCATGCGAAGGTAAAGCCTTCAGAAACATTTCAAACTTTACACGTAACAAAAATAATACTGAGCAATAACCAAGACCCACACACCATCAAAACTATGTGCAGCCAATATTAAGTGGTTTCGACAACTTCGTAAACAATCATGCAGGTGACACATTTTTTTTTGAAGTGAAACTTCCTTGGGCGTGATGAGAGTAAAATTTTGTGGCCAAATTTTTAATGAAACGTTTTCGAGAAACACTGTTGCAAAACATTTCTGATGCGAAAAGGACAGAGAATAGGTACTTGGCCAATGAGATACAGAGAGAGAACTATACTGTATACGTTGTTGGGCTCCTTTGCATTACCTCTCTTTTTGAGATAAATAATGCCCCACCAAAAAAAAAAAAAGAGAGAGAGGGGGGGGAGAGAGGGAGAGAAGGGGGGGGGGGAGAGAGAGAACGGGGGGGGGGGGGGGGGAGAGAGAGATATTAACGAAAGAATAAAATATGTTGTTAATGCACTTGTTTCAGAAAATAGATGTAGGTATCCCAAACAGCCAGCTGTGAGTGCTGACACCCTCTGCTTGCACAGGGCCTATATAAGCGCTACCTGTTATGAATTTCATGTTTTGTTCAGAGATTTGGTGTGTTTGAAATGCGGGAATTGTTTGAAGAAACAGTAAATTGCACCGTTTTTCTTTATGGTGTATTTCAACAGTGAGTAATATTTATTGTTAATCAATCATTATTGATTGATCAAAAATTATTGATATCCTGAGCAGTTATTTTTTAATGAGTAATAATTCTATTAATTCACGTTTATTTAGAGAATTGTCTTCTCTCTCTTTTTCTCTCTCTCTGCCGTTTTACCTCTTACAATATACTCATGAGTCGAGGTTTGAATTGCCAAAGGAAGTTTCACCTCTATCACATGTACCAAGTTACACGCGTGCTTTGTTTTTTTCCAACTACAAATTTTGTTTTCTCTGAAATAATGGAGCAGTGCACTCAGAGCTATTCTGGAAGTCTACGAGCTCCTAGTAATATTAAAACAACAATTTAAAACCCAATTTTTTTCTCTCTTGCAAGCACAGATTTTTCTCTGTGTTCGCACGAGCAGTCTAGGATTGCACAACAGTAGTGTAAAATTCGTCTATGAACTCGAGAACATAAACTCAGCAGCCACTAAATCTATCACCTGAGAGACAGCTGCAAAGAGTGATGATTCAAACATGTGCACAGATTCTTTCTAATTGATTTGATTACGAGTAAGTAGGGGGTAAATTGGCTGCAATTTGCTTAGCAATTTTTTTTTTTAATTTGCTTGTAATGCATTTTAGAGCTGTAACAAATGCATAAGTGTATGTATTGGTTCTTAAACTTTATGGCAAAAATATATTTCCCATTTATATTAACAAAAAAAATTTGTTATACTAGTGTGAAGAAATATTTTAAAGTTTTTTTCTTTAATACCCATTTTCCCACTAGTTTCAAATTGAATTCTTTACAAGTAATGGAGGTTGGCCAATTGTTCCCCTTTTTTCACATTCAAAAGCAATAGTAAAAATTTGAATACATCATAAATGAGCAAATTCGGAGTTCAAAATCAAGTGGGTTCCAAATTTTCAATTTTTAAGAATATTTTTATCTTGAATGTCTGATTTACAAAAACCAACCATACATTTTCCATCACTTAATTCTATTTCACTAAACATTAAATCCTCCATTATTTGAAGTACAACTTTTCAAATCACCTAAAGTTAAAAAAAAAAAACCTTTAAAGACTGTAAATATTACTGTGGCCATAACGTCAACAAGAACGGTGCATATTGCATAACAAGTAAGAATGTGTCCAGTTGATTCTGTAACTATTAGCAATAGATTTGTAATTTTTGTGGTACTCACACGCATAAAAATTAATTTTGAAATACAACTGGAGCATTCCTCAACCATTAGTACAGAAATATGAAAATTGCAGTTCCTGCCAGTTTGTGGTGCCTACTTGTAGGTGCTACCTACTTTCAGGCAGTGCCCACTTTGTGGATGGTGCCTACTTTCAGGTGGTGCCTACTTTATGGATGGTGCCTATTTGGGGGTGATGCATACTTGTGGGAGGTGCCTACTTTCAGGTGGTGCTTACTTTACGGATGGTGCCAACTTCAGGTGGTGCCTACTTTGTGGATGGTGCCTATTTGTGGGTGATGCCTACTTGTGGGAGGTGTCTATACATGGGTGGTGCCTATACATGGGTGGTGTTTACTTGCAGGAGGTGCCTACTTTGTGGATGGTGCCTACTTTTGGGTGCTGTTTACTTTGCAGATGGTGCCTATTTGCAGGTAATGCCTACTTATGGGACGTGCCTATACGTGGGTGATGCCTGTAATATTAGAGAAATACATGGATCGCCAGGAGGAAGTTGTGTAGCTAAGGTTGGCAAGAAAGGACAGTGATAAAGATGGAAGCCAACAAGGAAGTGTGTTTTATATCATCGTATCTAATCGTGTAATCGAAATAAAGAAGTAGTGAACAAAGAATATGAGGTCTCTTTTTAATTACCGTAAATTGGAAGTACAATTGTAAATATAACAATGCCTACTTGCAGAAGGTGCCTGCTTTTGTGAGGTGCCTACTTTCAGGCGGTGCCTACTTGTGGGAGCTGCCTATATGTGGGTGGTGACTACTTGTGGGAGGTACCTGCATGCAGGTGATGCTTACATGCAGGTGGTGCCTAAATGTGGCTGGTGGTGTCTATAGCGGGTAGTGCCTACACGCAGGTGGTTCTCCCCTGAGTGTAGTGCTCCCCTGAGCATGGTGTCTCCCTCCAGGTGGAGCATACCAACATGAAGTGCTTGCCTGTTTGTCCTTTGTATATTGTTTTTTTCTGTATATTCATGTATTGTTTTTTCTTTGTTGCTTTGTTGTACGCATCTTGAAAGTCCCTCAATTGTCGGTGGGTATGGGACAAACAGTAAATAAATAAATAAATAAAATAAAATATCAATGCGGAGGGGAAGGAGGGGCACTAAGGAACCAAACGTCCTGGATCAGAGTTGGAACTTGAACGTGAGTCTGGTGCTAGATCGGCTTCCGAGGAGTTTCTGTGCAATAGGAAATAGTCGTGACAATCATCTCACGCCCTGTAACAACAGGGATTTACTTGTTTCAGCAAGTATACGTAGTTTACTAGAAGTTAGATTTTGATTAGTTACCATTTTTATTTCTTTTGCATTATTTTTGTTTTTAACCCTTAAAACTTAAGATTCGGATTCAAAAGGGGTTCATTCAAGACACTCTTTGGGATTCGAATTCGAGATTCAAATTCAAGTAAATTGTGATCTGGCCCATCACTAAATACATCTATATACAGCCACAACCTGATCCAAGCACTCAGTTGGTTCTCTACCCTGAAGATGCCTACTGCAATGCAGAGCAAAACGTCAGTACACACTGCCACTGCGACGCAGCCAAACCTCGAAAGTCACTGTAGTTTATCACACAATGGCCAAAAAAAAAAAGGGCAATCTATTTCAATGCATGCTCATATTATCATTGGAAACACACAGTTTGTAAACTAGCCTAAATAAAAACTTCCATAGTAGTATATCTTTGCAACACAACTAAAACTGAACATACTAAAAATACCTCAAACCATCCACATCAGTTATACAACTAAAAGTTAAATGATTTTGAAACAGCATTAAGATACAAAATCCTTTATCTGATTTTTCTAAAATCCAAGTTATGTATTTAATAAAATAAGCTAGAGAACAATACCAGAGAGCTCTGTGCTATGAACACAAGCAAAAGGTGTTACTATAATTTTTGATAAATAAATACTAGTTACATTATATATTTCATCTGATTATCTGGTGAAAAAAAATTTAGTCATTTCTATTAATAAATTTCTAACAGAGAAGGTTTTATTATAACATAAATTTGTAAGACAGTCAAAAAAAAATTTACAATGAAAATAGAGAATTTAATTTTTGTTGTGATAATGTTGGCAACATATATTTTAAACAGTTATACCGTTCACGATAGGCATACCTTCTGCCATCTATCGGACTGAAGTGATGACAATGCCGGAATCACACTCTTAACGTATTTGTTTCAGCTTTCGTAGCAGTGTTTGGTGTTTGTCGTGTTCAACCCAAACTGTGTTAAACTAACTTACTACATTTGTACGTATAGCCTTACATTACAAGTGGTGGATACAGTTGATTATTCTATACCACAAATTCTTCCTTTAACTCTTTCAAGGCAAGAAAATTATACCTGAATAAAACATTTTATTGCCATCTTTTAAATTTAATATTTATAAATTTTGGAATATTTTTTATAAGTATGTTTGTTACATGGTCATAAAGCTTGAATTACTTTCTTTTTAGTGACATATTACAAAATAATCTCAGAACTGTCTGCAATTGTATGCAAAGTGAACAATAAAGGAAAGTTCTAGCACGTATAGTGTAAAATAGCCGTCTGACAGACTCAACTCCTGTGCTCATAGCACGGACGAGGATTTGTCCCATAAAAAATCTAAATTTTAAATCAGTGTTTTTCTGTCACTCCAATGCTAAGTAACATGTAATATATGTATATATATAAATATGGATGTTGGTATATATGACGTTTACAAACTCCAACATTGTTTGACCGATCACCATGAAAGTTGGCATGTCAAAGTTTTTTTATCACGGAGAAGGATATTTATGCCCTCCATTTATTTGTAACCCTCCACTAGATGGCGCATCAGTGCATAAATTTCTGTACCGTTCAATCAATCGCCATGGGTAAATTCACTTTTGTAACAGGAAATAATAGGTCGTAAGACATAAAAACAGTGAGAGTGTGTCATTTCTCTATGTCCGCCACACTGTCATTTAGTAAGGTCTGGCAACTTCCTATCCTCATTGACAAGACCCGTCAGCTTAGTGGAGCTCACGGCGACCAGCGAACTAACTGCTCTAATAACAGTTTAGTTTGGCCTTGCAATGCCGGGTACTGCATCTAGTCAAATCTAATAATTCTTTGAATATAAGACTACATGACACCTAATATAAGCAGACCTCAAATATGATACAATACTGGAACCAACTCGTCACTAACAGCTATAATTCTTCTTTTTTTAAAAAAAATCTGCACTTTTTAATCCAGCATTTTTCTGTGATTCAGCACCGATAGAGCTGGTTGTGTTTGAAATTTTTTCAGGTTGATTCTGGCATTGTTGAGCTTGACCACCAGACGTTTTCAGACAAGAAACGCTCATGTGTATTTTTTCTTGCCATATAGCAGGTAACGGTAGAAGTTCCGTACTACGCACTCAAGTTTACGAACCTGATCCCGATGGCATGGCCATGTATATATTTATTCTGTGGTACATGATGCTTGCTGTTTAAAATTAGTATGTCAAATGATCCTATACATAACAGAAACTTGTGATTAAACTATGAAATATGATTGAATACGAAAGAATAAATTTCCACAAGAACCTGACGTAACTGTTTTCTATATAGTGATATTCAAACTTTGGTTGTATCCAGAATCTTCCCACATACTAAATTAAAACAGCAAGAATCACTTACCACAGATTACTTTTTTTTAACATAATTAAGTGGTTTAATTGATCCCCCCCCCCCCCCCCCACCACCACCATCAAAACTATAATGACGTTTGATAATCCGGCAAAATCGCTAATGTGGTATGGCCATATTCCCAAACGAGCTGAAGTGAAGAGACTTTCACTGAACTTCAAAATCAGAAAATGGAACGTTCCAACGTTTTCAGATAAAAGGTTTGAGAACACGTATTTCAAAATATTCATCCCAATATAAGTCATGGCAAAAATGTTTTGTTTTACAAAATTATCACAAAAAACACACTAACCACCACTTCATGTGCAGGACATTACATGAGCTACGATGAAGAGGAAATGTGAGGTGAAATCAAAACAACATTCAGTTTTTTGATAGCTGTGATTTGTAATGCCAAATTCATCTTGACAATACACATATGTACATGATAGTATATAAAATTAACATATTTAATAATTGCACGTCAAGTAACACATACTTATCTAGGTAGAGTGTCCAGTTTCATGAGAAAAATGTTTGTGGCTACTGAGTTTGCTAAGATTCGAGAGGTCAGACATTAAAAATCATGAACCAGTTTGATCTTAGGAGTGGCCATGTTAAGTCTCTCAACAACTTTTGTCTTAGCTAATGCCATAATATCTAAACAGACTGACCTACTCCTTAGTTAACAGTTCTAATTTCACGAGTTATCTAGGAGAATATTGGTACCTGCCCATAATTTTAACAAGTATAATGTTACATGTATTTATTTTACAAAATGTCTAATATTACAGTTTTTTTTTTGGTGTTCTACTGTTTTGATGAAGAATAATATAACTATTCTGAGAATTAAAATCTTATAACACCGATTAAAATATTAATTGAATATGAATGCTAATGATTGGTAAAGTACTGTCGTAAAAACTCTTGGTAAAAATTTCAAAGAAAAAGAGAAGAAGAAAAAAATTTGTTCAGAGATACAAATTTTATTTGTATGTCCATAAAATGCTTATTAAGAAACCCACTCACTAGCAATCACTGAAACAGTTATTCAAAGTAATTTTTTTTAGTTTCAAGTCAGAATATTTTTTCAGTGTAACAATAACTGTTTGAATATTTACAACATCCTATTAGTTTTTACATACTGATAGTTCTACTTGTCTTCAAATCCTTTTAGAAGCAACAATGTCACCCAAGGGTGTGAATACATGGATAGAGAGAGCAATTTCGCATCAGACAACAGAGTTAATTTATGATATAAAAATATATACAAATTCTAATACCAACCAGTGATTAGGGCACTCAACAACACATGCATGACATAAACCATGCGACACACAATATAACATTTATTATACATTTATAAGTTATGCGTAAACACTCTAATGGGAAGCAACAGTATAGAACTTCAGCAACTACATCATTCTTAAACATCCTTAGATATTGTTGCCTACAAACACACACATATGCAAACCCAAAATTATCAAGAATCGTAATGGAAAATAGTTTAAGAAGGATTTTTTTTTTGTTGTTTTGCGGCAAAAAAAAAAGTTGAGACATGCTTGCTGATCACAAATCAAGAGATAATTTTTTCAGTATGGAAGTACCGAATATATCTTTGTTATACATGTAAATTAGCACTGCATTGATTATTAAAAGTGGAAAATCTAAATTTTAAGTAAGTATACACTTTCATTTAAGTGATGATGTCAAAAGGTGATTCAGGTAGTTCTGAAGCGGTTCTGGGTTGGAAGCTAGGTCCAGCTAAAAAATCTCTTACATTAGAAAATCCATTAAAATTCTTTCCCTCCACCAAAACTTTTTAAAATTTTTTTTTTCAAATGTTCAACATGTAGAAAGCATTATTATGTAATATTAAGAGAAGAGAAAAATTGTCATATAAGTTTTTTTTTAAATTTCCAACCCTGTGATTTCTGGACCCAAAGCCATGACCAATTGAATTGTTTTTTTTAGAGTGGCGGTTAAAATTTACCCCTACCTGCCCTCCACAAAATCCTTACATTTCCAAATATCTCCCAGCAAAGGTGAGCACGTAGGCTGCATAAATTTGAACTGATGTATAACACTGCATGTATGTGCCTGTGAGTAATCAAAATATTTTTGCTATTTGTGAATTATTTGAAATTAGATATTTATGAATAATTTTATTTTTGAATCAACATTTCAAAAATATTTTTTTTTCCCCTTCAAATTATTTGTTACCAATAGATAGGCCTACACTTGTCTGACACATTCAGAAAAAAAAAATGTTTTGTATGATGATTAATTGAGAAATTTAGATTTGTACTGATACATTATTCACACATTGTGTTATATTTAACAAATAATTAATGATTTATATTTAAAATTATCAATAATATTCTATATGATGTATGTAACCAGATCAACAAAATAACTTTCAAATATAAGAAAATGCCTTGTCTCTTTTATTTTTTTTATTTTTTATTTTCTTTATTGAACACATCTTTGTAATGGTATCATGAGTACTGTATTTTGAATTTATTTTTCTTGGAATCCTGTGAATTGTGGGAAAAAATAATTCACTGTATGTTAAAATTCAATTAGAATAATATTATATATTCGTGAATATTATGATATTCAATTCAAAATTTGATTTAAATGAAAAAGGAGTATTTTCAGAAGCCTAACCGCTGGTATGTGTTCTATCTGTAAGTTGCAAATAGTCTTCAAACAATTAAGGAATCATGAAAATCTTTTTAGGGAGCCTTTTAAGAATATTAATGACATCTGATACATACAACTACTAATAAATTTATATTGTCCTTGTAGTTCATAACACAAAACCTGAAAAATTAAGTTAAAAAAATTGTCCCGCTCAACCATTGACAAAATAAACGCAAGCACTAAGAGTATTTTAAACGCTACGCATACAGCATTGTGAAACACTTGCATGAGTGAAACATTTGGTTACAACCAGTCCAAAACAACTTATGCATCCGGAATCAAACGTTTACTAAGCGGTTTTAGCCGGGCCCCTATTTACATATGGCATTTGCCCAGAGGGCCAGTTTCTGAGGGGAAAGAATTCTATGTGCGAAAAACATAGAAGGACAAAAATGAGGGATGGGAAAAATAGTTTTTTAACGTACAGTAATGATTTGATTTTCAAATATACATATCAAGGGGAAATGTGCGTTTGTACTAACTACTGCAATGTGCTAAAATATTAGGCCTTTAAACCAAATACTTTAGGAATATATTTAAAACTTGTTCAACAATACACAGTATACACAAACCCATGTTATATTTCGGTAGTTAACAGCCGTATTAAACTGCAACAACAATTTTTAAATTTGAATAAGATAAAAAGACAAACAGCATATGTCTTTGAAAAAATTAGTATTTAGTTGCATCATATTCTGTTTTAAAACTGTTAATAAATGTTGTTTTGGGGGAACTGGTAAAGGAATGAAAATTAATTAATAAATTCATAAATTAAAACACCAGCATTGGAGTATTTGAAAAGGACTACATTATTTATCTCTAACAAAAGCTATGAAAGAAATTTTTATGTTTTAAATTCTCTGTGAATGTTTTTGTTTAGCACGTCAGGAAACGTCTGCTACAAAAAAAAATTAATTTGAACCTGTAACTATAATTCTTTTAATTTAAAAATAAAAATTTAATGAACTGATTTTTTTTTTACAACTTAAGTTATCAAATTTTTTTGCTAAATATATCATTTTATTCTGGAATCTTGAGATCTATATTTCGATTCCAGGCACTATTTCAAGAATCGTATTTGAGATTTGAATTTGGGGAAAACTGGATACGACACATCAGCGATACAAAAAAGTAGTTAAAAAATTGCTTATACATGGTGTTAATTTTCTCTGCACACAATTATTACTATACTCGTCACATAATCGGCAGTAATCCTGTAGATTGTGAACTTTCAATGGCTAGATGTGAAAATGTGCACCCAGGTAAAAACATTTTCTTTGTGTCCAAATTACAGAGACCACTTTTTTCTTCTTCTTCAGTTTTTGTGGAAGGTGGGTAGTTACATTGGTTATGTATGCTTATTAAGGATTCAACTTAAACTTCACCAAACAGTGCTTTGCTTTAAGTGCAGCATTTTCCCTTCTGGGCAGGACAGATAAAATTATAGCAAGGAAAGTACTTATTTCCGTGTGTGATTTGAGACAACAAGAATTCACTGCGCACAAAAAAAAAAAAAAAAAAAATGGTCCACATAATGACGGCCACTCCCGCCGGTAAATTATGCCCTCGCTTGCATCACTTCGGCCCCAGCTACGACGACATGAAGACTGTACGCGTGTGCGTAAGCGTGACGTGAACACTTGTGTCGTGCCAAACTGCTGCCGAGGCACGCCGAACACAAACTGGACCGAACGTGAAACGAGTCCCTCCCCAAGACAAGCAGAAGTCGTCTGACAACACGACTGGACCGAGGCTTACGCGAGTAAAGTTACGTCGGTCGTCGACTACCCGTAAGCATCTGCCGAAATCATTCTTCATTACGAACATGACTCCCAGACTTGAGACCTAACACTTACCATCAAAATGGCACAGGAAATATTGGCATATAATTATCAGCTTAAAAAAAAAATGGTAGTTACTTTTAATGTCTATCATAAAAATTTTGCAAAACATAAATTATTCATGTAAAAATAACTAAAGCTTAGGCTTAAAAGATTCTACTATGACAAGTTTTTAATATAATAGTTCACACTAAATGAAGCTTGTTTATTAGCAACAGGGATGTGCCAGTGCATAGGCGGGAGATATCGGAATTTGAAGATTTTTCACTGAACTAGGAGATTACAAAAACGAGGAAACAATTACCAACCCATTTCAATTGTAATTTTTTATAAATATTCAATATTCTTCCTTGTTTCCATACAGTAAGTAATCTCTCACCAAATGTATCAGAAATGAGACTTTTTTTTTTCGATACCGAATTAGACCTGTCCAACCTCACCTGCAGCAAAACATTTACTGGACATAAAAGTTACTACATTGATGGCACCACATTTCCATAAATGCCGACTTACCCTTTACCCTTTCATCAATTTTTGGACTAAACGTGTCATTTTTATGTTGGAGCAGTAAGTTGAAATATATCGTAACGAACTGGAATTTTCAACTGTTAAATTTCTAGACAAATTTCAAGTTTTTAAGTGACCAGGCACATCCCTGACTGGCAGGTACAAAATAAAAAGAAATACTCTAGAGACAGGTTACACACAAAAGCAGTAGGCACAACTGTCGAAAACTGTAAATACGCTCTACTACGACCGACCACTGCAACTGCTTACGGGCCGGGAGGTGCGCCGGCCTTAGCACTACCACACCTCTCTGACGAGACAAAGAGGACAACACACACAAGAACAGGAAGAACAGGAAGAACAGGCGCTCAGAGCCTCGGCGCGAGCCGCGACCAGCGCGACGAGGGCTTGAGGGGGTGGCTTACTCTGAGGCTAGCGCGTCGCCGCTCCTTGTCGGGGTCGGGCGGCGGACCGGCGCTACGTTCCGACAACCCTCCCGCGTACGAGCGAGAGAAACTCCGCCCCAAACTGCCCCCACCGACCAACTTGTCCGAGCGCCTACGAGTCTCCGTCTGCGCACTGCCTACACGCGCAAAGTGCTCAAACGCAGCTCTGAGACATGGAAAAAAAGAAAGAAAAGAAAACAAATGAACCAAAACATAAATGTAACAAGCAGGAATAATAATAAAAATAAAGATTTAACTAAATATAGTCAATGCACACACAAATGAACTGCCCACATAGGCTTGGTTCACGATCCACAGTACCTGTACTTACTGAAAGAAAATCAATAAATAAAGTGTATTTTTTTGTCACAGCAACAAATATTTTAAAACAAATTGCATCAGGTTATATTTGCCATGGGATGCCGTTTGACGTAACTATAGACTATGTGGGCAATATTTTCTATACACTATAGGAGCAACCATGCGATGTTTCCACTGCCGTCGACCTTGGTTTGCTGTGAGTACGCAACAATTTACCTCAGGTGCGAGACTCATTCCGTGGATTCATAAAAAAAAAGTAATTTGAGTTATTTGGGAACTTCCGAGCGTTACGTTTTAGTTTCCGTAAAACCAACTGGAGACAACCAAGTTGTTGTTAGATCTGTTCTCAAAACACGTGAACTGCAAGACACTCAGTTGCAAATCTTTCGTACAGCAAGAAAGTTAGGAAAAGCGATATCATGTATGCCAGATGGAAGCTAACGTGCAACTTAAATTTGAAGGAACAATAAATGAGTTTCTATATCTAAGTGAACGTTAGTTGTTTGAATAGCATTGTTTGAAATCATTTTATATAATCATGTATTTACATTGTTTTCCATTCCGGTGATGAATAAAGTATGTAGGTATGTAAAGGATTCCATTATTATCTTTGCTAGTGCTAATATAGTTCTCATTACGTATATACTTTAATTACGAAATAAGCAACTTAGTTCACTAAAGTTATTTTGTAAATATCTGTCAGACAAGTTTACTTACATTAACATTTCACTTCAGTATTTCTATACATCTCTGCATCAGGACGATATAATAACGATAGGACGATTCTTTACATTATATTTTGTTTAGTAATACCGGTATTTATTTCGAGAGCCTATCTCGACTCATGAGTTTTATTTCTACTCTCAATGTTCGCACAGTTTCCTGACAGTATTATCTAACTCATTTATTTGACACAGAAACTTTTAACTAGTTTGTAATAACATTATGAATGATAAAGCATGTATATGTACATAATTCCTTTAGTGATATTGTTGGTAAACGCGTTTCATTGAGTTTCTGAATGTTCAGTTTGTCGCCGGGCATGAAGGCGAGCGAGGCGAGAGACGAGCGTAGACGCAGGGGTCTAGCCGCGTGGAAACATCGCACGGTCGCACACGACGGTACATTCCCCGTGCGACACACACATCAGCAGGTGGAGGGGCCGTGCGTGCCAGTGTGAACACGCACACAAGACAAACACACGGGACGTGCAGAGCTACACTGGCAGGGGGTGGTGTGTGCTCTACAGTGCTGTGACTACGACCAGCAGGAATGGATCTAGTCTCGAGGGAAGTCGGGGCTCAGTGGCGGATCCAAGGGGGGGGGGGGGGGCACCAGGGGCAAGTGTCCCCCCCCCCCCCCCGGCCCCGAAAAACCAGTTGTCTGCTACATTAATATTGCCGACCAAAATGATTGTTTCCGAAACCGATAAAATATTTCAATATAATTAATGAATTTCTTGTCGAATCATCAAATCTGGTGCTTGGATGTATTGCGTAGTGTGAGTAGATTAAATACAAATTTAGTAATTTTAAGACATTTTTTTTCCTCCGGCTATTCTGAAATCCTAGAGTGCCCCCCCTCCGAGGTGAACCTCTGGATCCGCCACTGTCGGGGCTATGGCTCACGCCCAGCCGTCTGGGCGGGGAAAGCCGTCACCGGTACGTGAATGTCGTTTGTACAGACAAGACTCAGTGGTTTATTTATTTTTTTTTTTTTTAGCACTACTTAGTTTTTGAACAGTAGGATTTCAGTGCTCTTGGTTTGATTTTTATAAATGATGCTTACTTGATGATGACAGTGTAATATTCAATAAAAAAAGAAGGTTAAGCTGTTACTTAATACTTTTGAAACAAAACAGTGTCATTTCAACAGTGGTACAAGCCACATTTTACTTGGAAAAAAAAAATTGCTAACATATTTGTATGTCAAGTTATTATCAGAAGGGAAAAATGAGGTAACGAGAGGTGGATAATCAATTGAGGAACAATATTCATTTTTACTACACATGAATAAAATTTTGGTATTATAAATTAAATTTTTTTTTAGATTTCAATTAATATTTGTTTAAATTCTATTTCGTTTCACAAATTGACTGACTAAATGGTGCTTTAACTTGCATTTATGTGTCATATCATGGTGTACTGAGAAACAATTTAAGTGTCACCTCAGTTTCATTGCAATTCACCATTAAATCTTGCCCCTGACAATTTGTGAAATCAATTTATGATCAGTTAATAATATTGGGTACATTATAATCAATAATCAATGTTAAATATAAAATCACATCATTGTTCTAATTTTTTTTAAAATTTTTAAAATTGAAAAAAAAGAAAAAAAATTAAAACTTTAGAACAACATTCTTTACTTGATGAACTCCACAAGAATATTTTGTGATATGTTTTACACCATGAAATGAATCATTTTCATAATTCCCAGATTCAAAGGCTTTGCAGTTCTACATTTACAAGATCTCATGGACCGCGCAGCTCCTAACGTACCGTGATATCACGGAAATAAGGCCTGCTAGTGCCCCGCTATAATGCTGGATCCAATAAAAATAATAATTTATGATTAAATAATTGGTTTTATTTAGTGATGGATCAGGTTTCAATTTTCTCGAATCCGAATCTACGTGTCAAGGGTCAAATATAAAATAATATAGTATAACAAATGAAATATATCAACTATGATGTTGAAACATTCTACCCTTTAAATAGTTGTTTCAAAATGAAATTTCAGAATCTATACATACTGTAATGTTATTTCGACGTCGACCGGGGCTGAGCCCTCCTTACGCCCGATGTGCCTCACGTCTCGCCGGGCCCCTCCCCTCCACCTCCCTGTTTCAAACCGCCCGCCAACGAGTGTGAGTGTGCGTGCATGTTTGCCCGCCCTGCAAGAGGCGACGGGAGACTGCGCCACGCATCCCTCAGATAATACTTTACTAAAATAGTTTCTAATTTCACTTACATTTTATCCCCTGAGTGTTTTTGTTTTCTTCCAGCTTAAGCAAGGATGGAGCAGCTCAAATGCGCAAACACTTTCAGAACTCACCCAGACGCGGGCAGTTTATGTTTTGAACTTAATTAATAAATTGCCAATTCCAGACTTTCACACTTTCTTAATGCATTATGCAAACCTATTTAAAAAAAAAATTTATGCTGCGATTCCAATCCACAAATAAAGAAACCATGGTTTTCAAAGAGTCGTACAACTTAATCAGACCCATAATTTTGGTGTCATTATTTATTTATTACGTAGGTTACATTACTTTATCTCCTTTTTGATAAGTGTAAATGCTATACACACAACAATAACACACATAAAATTAAGACAATATCACAGGATGTCGAGCAGAAGTTATTCCCTGAGTTTTCTCTGACTTCTCCTCTTTCAAAATTTTTCACTGATCAAACTCATAAAAACCACTATAAAATTTTTTGCACTACTTCGTAAAAATGTGTATTCATAAGTTACTTACAGATTTGATTCTTATAAATCGTAAGACAAAACTGTTTCACACAGTAACAAACAGCCCGGAAACTACGAACAAACAGACGTTTCTTACATCTCACTCCGAGAGACCCTCACACTGCTCAAAAAAAAAAAAAAAAAAAAAAAAAACTTGGCACACCAGCATTGCAACCGTAACATAGACTAAGACTAAACCCAAATTACAACGTGAACGTCACAGTTAATGGGTTAGCGATACAGCATCAGTCTTAGTCTAACAATTTAATTTAAGTTCCCCGACTATTCACTGTTTTTTTTCTCTCTCCAGAAATTAAAAATTTCCTGACAATTCTAGGTTTTCCTTATTTTCAACAATGCCAGGCATCCTGCAATAAGCAATTTAGTTAGAAGAATAAAAACATTCTTGTTCTGTCACCATTAAGGCGTAATTACAATAACCCATCTCCTCTGTCCATACGTCCATATGTCCGTTGGTGACATGTTCTGCAGCCAATCGGATGGCCCAAAAATATCTATCCATCCATCTGTCAAATGGTTGGCAAGCTCTAACTTTTGACAGATGAACGGATGGATTATATCTATGGTTTTGCCCGCGGCAGTCAATTGTTACCAGAATACAGACCTGTGGTGTTTATATAGGTCGTTCAGATGCTTTTTACAATAACATCGCAGTTCTTAAAACTCATATCCAAACAATTCAATCACAACTGAATTTTTTTCAAGAAAATGCTCATACAATACGTCCATAAACACGACATAAATAGCAAACTTATCTATTAAAATCTCCCAGAGAAAACATGTATTGTTGGCAGCTCTTATCTAGGAAAATACATATTCTGATGGATAAATTAAGTCAAGTTGTAAATAAAATTACAATAGCCCGTTGCGTCCGTCCGTTATCCGTTCATCCATAAGCTGCCGAGTGATTTACAACACTCCGCTTGTCCATCGTAATATTTTTCTATTTTAATGCAAACAACTTAAATTTTGGAAAGAAAATTCTCTTATGAAATCATGTAAACTGAGCACTTATAACTCATTAAACTTTTTTTTTTCACTTTAGTATTTATTTTCACATTTACAGAGTTACCATGCGTAATTAATACACTTCTGTGCCTCGGACTGTTTAAAAAAAAAATTGAAATGTGTTCTAACGTAAGTTACGGAATAATTTTGGAAGCAGCTAAACAATTAAACAAAATTTAATAGCTTCTAATACAATAAGATTTGACACGCAAACACCTACATTTGGAGGTTGTAATTACACACGTCCGTCCGTCAAAAGCATGAAGTTACCGAGCTTTTGACAGACGGTAAGATGACATTTTTCGGACCATCTTATTGGGTGCAGGTCACGTGATTGCTGGACAAATGGAGGCCGACGGGCTATTGTAATTCCGGCTCAACTTGGCTAAGTGCGTAACATCGACGGATGAAAGTGCCGGATGGACAGACGGAGGCGACGGACTATTGTAATTCCAACTTTACAGAGGAGGGAAAAAATAATTGTGTCGTTGTTGTTGTGCATTAGCAACATGCAGTGGCGGTTTGCCAAGGCAGCTAACACACATGCACTATCGAATGGAATGGTTTGCAGGCGTCATGCAAACTATGAAAAGTAGTGAAGCAGTGAGATACTAAATATTGGTTGTCAGGCATCGCACGGCGAAGTTATGCACTGCCATCGATATCCAAAAGAATTCTGTAGACTTGACACGGTCGCTCTCGACAAAGGACGACAAAGAGCAGAGACTACGCAAGGTCTTGAAAAATCTATAAACATTTTTGCTGCTGCAGGCATAAAGAACCCCCCTGCACAGTAAATTCTGCAGAGGCATTTGCAAATGCTTGAATCTGGGCGAAAATATTTTTTTATTTTATTTAGAATTAAATTAGAATACATACAAACATCAAAATAGTCAAAACAGTAAGCGTAGGAAAAATGTTTCCGACAAATGATTTTAAATTATAGTTTGAATGTCAGATTTTAAAAATGACTTGTACGTGCTTTCATGCAACGACAGTAGTAAATTTCATGTAACGGTCATCGATACTGAAACACAACTATTTACGTATGCACACTTCAGAAATTTTAGGTTTTTTTCCCTGGGTATGTTTGCAAAATACTTACTATTCAGTTGTCTTCAACTTAATAACTTTTTTCGGATTAAAACACAGCCCCGCTGTCTAAACTTTATCTACTGTGCTGTACACTGTAAACATGTAGAAATAAACTATGGCTAATTACATTTGCTCATAATATATTTAAAACAGGTATGTGCACATTTAAATTGAATAGTGTTGATACCTACACAAGGTGATAACAACAGCTTCAATATACTTGGAATAAAATGAACTAAGTAAGTATTTGTTGCTTCGAAGTAGTATGAATTTTAAGGGTCTCCAAGTATTAAAAAATGATTCAATATTCGTGAATAATTTGACATTTCATTCAACATTTAAAATGTAAGTTTTTTTTATTACCTGTTCCCTATACATATAGCAAGTAAGACTCATTCACAAAAAAAAATTAATAAAATAATTTTAACATATATGAAGCCAGTGAGATTTATTAATAAATTAGGATTTTTTTAAAATGTAACATAAAAGGTTTTGATATGTACGAAAAATTGGGTGATTTTGGTTGAAAATTAATAAAAATACTTTACTTTCATGTTTACAATCCATTTAGGAAAATGCATAGCCATGTTTTGTTTGTTTTCTTACATTTTACACCACTCTATTATGGTTCTATGTGCAGCATTTTCTTTTTCATTTTACAAATTATTGCAGCCGATTTTCGTTGAATCCTGTGGGGTATTGAGAAAAAATTCCACTTTATGCTTCAATTATATTTGAAGAAAAAAAATTACACTCCTAAAAAATTTGACATTAAATTAAAAAAATTCTTCATATAAAAAAATATGATTCGCAGAAGCCTAATGAGTTTTTGAAATGAATCGAATATGACAAATAAATAAATTTGTACACTTTCAAATAATCATAAAACTAAATGGTGCGGTGAATTTACTTTCAGTCAATACAGTATCATCTCCGAAAGTTATTTTTACAAGTTGAAGTGACTCAATATGCGTTCCTTGAGTTACGCAGCAAACATCAATGTGGTATTCAAACTCGTCCCACGCTTTGTGCAATGTGTCGGCCGTGATGGGCTAAACGGCCACTGTGATTCGCTGTAGCACCGCTTACCGCACAGCAGAAGAGTTGGTGCGTGCTTCAGTCAGCGAAAAGGGAGACACGTCTTTGTGACATACCTGCTCGTACTTCCCCACAACTATTGTTTTTTTTTATTATTTCAATCATGCACACATTTGGGTGGAATTTAAAGCTGTGATGTATTTCTCGATTTCTCTCAAATGCTGGCATTTCACTAGAGATATACCGACGTAAACCGTTTAGTTATTATACACATTATCAAAGGAATATAAAATAACAGGGCACCTGAAAAATATATTTAACAAAAGTGAGGCACGAAGAAGTAATTTATATATATATAAAACTTATATATATTAACTTAAAGAAACCTCGAAAAGCTGTTTTTTTCATTTTGTTACCAAACAATTTATGTTTTCGCATTAGTTTTTAATTTCACAAAACATTTACCAATTCAGCCATGTTGAAAGATTCAAATGAAAGCATATTCGAATGAGCACAACCCTAAAATTTATGAAAGAACTCAGAATTTCCTGATATGTCTTTTTTTTTGTTGAGTACCCACTTAAGTCTAAGTAATTGAATTAACAACAGGAGAATTAATAGCATTGAAAAGGTTTTTACTTATAAATGATAACCAATCATTCATTTTGTAAACAGTGATTCGAAAAATAAATTTGGGTTTTCATGTTTGCCATTAACGGAACGACTTGAATTGTTAAGACTTTAAGAAATGAGTGATCTGCAAACCACTGGAAAACTGACACAGTGCTCTTATTTTTATTCACTTACGAAAACGACCAAGCTACCTAATTATTTTTGTTGCTGCCGTCACCATAAATTGATGTACATGTATACTTAGTGTCAAGATGCTCAGTGTTTCCCACAAAAGCAAAATGAAAAAAATAAAAAGACACAAAGTTTCCTATATCATCAACAGTTAGCACAATCTGTCCAGTTGTATAATGTAATTTTGCATTGCACTCTCTGTAAGAGAAGGAAGGAGTACAGAATAAAAAAAAAATAAACTGCAACTTTATGATGTACAACAATAATCACTATCTTGCAACTTTCACGTATGTGTAAATTTATAAATAAATCACCAGAAGTAAATAATTTTATATGGCCTAAATATTTAATGCTTCTTTTTTATATTTGTGTCTGATATCTAGTAGCGTCAGATGAACTCACACATTGTACCTATGTTATTTTCATAGGATGCTGCATTTATTATTTATTATATACTAAATAAGTTTTTAATAAATATATGTTAAATTAAAACCTGGTTTATTACGAAACTGTCTTCCTATAGTTTCAATCAGGATCCTTATTTTACAGTGAGTGAAAAATAACAGTAGGTAGGTTTTTTAATATATTGATTTAAAATCTTGGCTAGAGAATTATTTAAAAACAATGTAGACAATATTTATATTCCCTGCTAAGAAATCTACGGTGAAAGTAACATTCCTGAATGTCTGCAAAACTACCATGGATCGAGGTCTTAAGCGTTTCATAAAGGCCTTGTCACACCGTCAAATATTTGTCTCCAACTATATTTGACAATAGAGTTGGATGGTAAAGTGCTTCCAATTTTCTCCATCAAATAAATTTGGACAGATAACCTCAAATACGTTTTAAATCATGTCACACTACCTACCAAAGATTATTTTTGGTTGGAGCCATCTCAAACTTTACAGTTTTAATCTCATTTTGAAACTAAATAATGCATCACAGTGCTTGCTGCATGGAATTTTTGAACTTCTTAAGCTATTTGTGCATTTATAAATTTTTTAAACATACATAAATTTAACTCACTTACAATAATATTCATTACATAATAATAATAAATGTACAGTGATTTTTTTTAAGTTATAGAAACATAATTTCCTTTTAAAACATAAAATTAATTTGCATATAGCATTTATATTATCATTATTTAAGTTATTTCCCTTTCATAACCTCTTTGATCACCAATGCGTATTGCCCTTTTAACGATTCATTGTGATGGATGATCGGTTTCGATAGGCATAACTTCTGATTGGCTGATCGCACCCAACATCAAACATACTTTAGAACCTGTCCTGTACGCAAAATATTTTATAGAAACTCAAGTCATCCAACCTGTCAAAAAAAAAATAATGGCTGCGTTGGTGACTTTTTGGCGACGTCATAACCTTACAACTTTTAAACAACATATTGGAAGGCGTTGGAAGCAAAAATTTGACAGTTTGACATTACCTTAGGCGTACTTCTTTCGTGGACACGTGAAAGAACATTAAAATGTGACCGCCACTAGCATAATTTATTGCTTGGAACGTCGGAACCAACACAATGCCCCCCCGACATACTGCGTAGCGTTCTGGCTGAAAAGCATGCTTTACCATGCAAGGACCTGCTCATTTTCCTCGACTCTAAAGCATGCTTCGTCATGCATGCTAGTTACCACGACGCAGTCTCCGACCCTGATTAAATTCCACTTTTAGTGGGATCTGGATGCTAATGCTAACTGGATTGCACACTTAAGCCACTGGAAGGGGATTAGTTTTGAAATTCTTTAAGTACTACTGACCATTTATTAAGTTCACATCATTGCTTCTAAGGTTTGATGCTTCAACAAGTAGCAATCAGTATCTTTGATAAGTTTTTTCAAAATACATTTTAGTATAAATCTAAGAGAATAGCCATAGATGAAATCATTCGAAACAAGCAATTTTTTTGTTTTGTTTTGAATAAAATTTTCACTTGTATTGTATTTCTGTAAGTGTTGTAAAGACAATTTCAAAGTAAATGACACAAATACAATAATTTTTAGTTGCATAATAGTTTTATGTAAACAAATCCAAGCATAATTTGTTAAATTTTTTTTCCCACAAAAAATTAATTTTTAAGCTTATACACCATGAACACACAAGTTCAGTAAACAGTTCAGGAAATAATTTTATTTTACTGATTTCAGACGAAAGAGGTTTTTAACCTATCCCTTCTTTGCGAGCCTCAATTCACAAACCTGCTGACAAAGAGACAGGCAGATGAAACAAATGAACGTGAATAAAAAGGGTCGGCTCCCTGACGCAACTCAGTATAAGTAACAGCCACTGTTCACGCTCGGAAAACAACTGACCTTGGTCACGCCTCTGAACACTGAACACACACACATGTATTTGTTTTATTACTATGTTCAACACTCGGAAGATGCGTGCTATTATCGTAACAGTTGCAACATTTCTCTTTAAATACAACAGTATGCCGTTTTTACATTTTGCAAAAATCAACACGTCAACAGCACAGGGCTCACAATACGTTTGCAATAAATGTTCATCAGACACAAAAAAAAAAAAAATTACAGCATTTTAAAGACAACGCAGATTTAACACACTATTTCCGCTATCAACAAGAGTTTTAAAATTTGTAGAAATATATTGTCTGTCACTCACACAGGTCGATTAAAGTGCACACTAGTGCATTCCAGCTGATCCAAACATTTTTCTTATCAACTTCCAACAATCATCTCTGACGACAAATACAAAATAATAGGGACAAGATTTTATGGTTTTATTTTTAGGTTAATATCGTTTTTAAAACAGGAGATTTCAATGTTAGTGTTTTAAATTATTTTATGCACTCTGTTTATTCTTAAATTTAATGTATTACTAAACAAATATGACACTTAAATGTTTCATTGTACTTAATTCACCAAAACTGTTTACTGCGACTGATACATGTGGCTCTTTTACGATATAATAATTTGTAATAAGCATTTCTAACTACTCGGAACAATAAAAATAAATCTGAAAGGGTTTGTTTGTTTGAAAAATGTGCCAATGCCCTAATGTTCAAATGAGTTACTAATAACAGTTAAAAGATAAATAAAGAAAAAAATATATATATATATATTCGGTAAATATTCATGCTAAATATATTACATTCCTTGAGTTTAATAAATTAAAATAAATAAGTTTTTGTGATCTGAGTTAAAATTTTTGATTAAAAAGGCTGATTATTTTCTGATTTCAGTTGCATTTCAGTGCTTTATATTGTACACCTATCCCTCACTTAGCACGGCTTCAGATTGTGAGAATTCATTTAGCGCAATTTTAATTTTACTGCTCCAGTCTCAAATAGCACATCTGTAAACTTCAGTTAGCATGAAATCTCTGCAGGCAAAAAAAAGTCGCGCACGATGCCACAAAGTCTGTTTCAACTTCTGTGAACATGTGCTGTGGATACATTTAGCCACACAAGGGAGGGAAGAGAATCGCACACAGGTCTGTCTACGCTATTGGCTGTTGTACAAACATCAGCTGTAGCAAGTTAAATTAAGGCTATGGAGTGTAAAGAACTAAATGTTTTTTTACATCCGCGCGTATGCCGCCATGCCGTACCGTGGTCGCCTGGCCACAGACCGGGCCGTGAACTCAGTCTAGCCAGTGGCAGGGAATTCACTCAAAAAAATGCAACATCTGCCCATTCAGCTGCCGGTAACTCTACGTGCTTGATCACTCATAATGCATCGTGTTCAAGTATTTGAGACAAAACTAAAAGTATTACGGAGCGCAGATTGTCATGAAGGCTGCGCTTATGTTGGTCGCACTTTAGTTTTAAGCATATCAACTGTGCGCACAATCTTACGAAATAAGCACTCTTATCAAAAGTTTATATAAGTCTGATGCTGTTGTTTGTACTAGCGGGAATATATTTGACATTAGATACCGGAACAGAAATGAACAGATGATTCACGTGGTAAAGGTTGTTAAATGAATGTTGCAATGGAAAAAAAAAATCATTGGCCCGACAGGATTGGTGTGAACCAGGTGGTGATACGCGAATAAGCACTTTAATTTTTGAAAAATTAAAATGTAATTATTAGGACAGTAATATCGGATTCACTGTCAGTGAAGAATGGTTTGGAAAGGTACGCGACGTGAGTTGAAGGTCAAGCCCGGGCGGGCAAGTCAGCCAGCTGACTGTGATAAAGTACATAACCAAGTACTTCCCGTTACGCGGTGTCGTATTTGTCATACATAGTGGGATTGGAGGCATATAAAGATAAATGGTGTGACATATTTATAGTTAGGTGTTATTCAACGCATTTTTATTACGTAAAGTATATTTTCCGACACAATTTTTGAACACATTAAATAAATCAGCCTTGCTATTTATGGAAACTAATGCTTCAGAATACGTGATTTCGAATAACAAGAGCATTTTTAGGAACGAATTAGTCGTGCTAATTGAGGGATAGGTGTATTAAATTGCATTTCAGTGTTATATATATGGTGTATTGACATGCTTTTTGGTGATATTTCAGCTTTATCACAATCCACCATATAATCTTGTCCCTGAAACTTCTATCGCGCCCTGCACCTGATCCAAATGATAACAATCAGAGAGGGCGGCTACCGAGATTAGCAAGCTGGGCAACCGTCCAATGTCTTCGACTAACTGGGACCTGCGCAAGTCCTTTTTCATTTTCATTTTCCTCGTTCATCTAGTTTTCTGCGAAAAATATGGACGTTAAAGTGAATTGGAAATTTTTAAATTGTTGTTTGCATGTAATCCAAAGTGCTGGTCAATAAATTTTGATTTAAAATGAGCTTTTGCGATTTCATAATACAGAAAACTTTCAAAGATTTTATTTTGTCACATAAGAAAAGGTTATTTTACCCTGGATTTGATCTTTAGCATTTATGAAACTATTCTGAAAATAATTTTTTCATGAAAACGAATCAAAAAATTCCACAACATAAATCAGCAACCCATCATCCTAATTTAGGTCCCAAATTGGCTTAAAAATGTTGTTCAAAGAGTTTATTTTAAAATTTTTAGGGGGTGGTTCTACCAAACCATCCTTTCCACTGGGGGCTATTCCATACTCCCAGCCCTTTTCCCCCCTTGGTAAGACGCTTCTCCAAAATATTACAACCCTGCAGAAGTAAATGGTCCAGTCTAAGGCTACCAATGCATATCAAAAAATATATATATTTCAAACGCCTTCTCAAATGAAAGAAAAACCTTAGCAACCATCGAAAAAAAAAAAAAAAAAAAAACTAAGGATTACAGTGAAACCTCCATACAGTAAAATCTTGGTAAAAAGTTCTGTAGATGCACAACTATGACTAACACGTGTTTTCACTGTTTCTAGAAATGACATAGGCGTTTGAATGCCAAGCAATTTGTATAGTACAAAATATGGATGTTTATTTACTGTGTTTAATCGCATAATCGTTTTACATTTTATACTAAAATCAAGTTTGAAAAGTAGAGGTGCAATATTTATGGAAAAAAAGGTTTTTTGTTAGGTAAATTTATTCATAAAAACAAAACCTATTCTTGCAAAGTACGTTTATTTAAAAAGAAGTGTATACAAAAGAACACCAAAGAATTTAAATTAATAAGTCATGCAACAAAACCATTTTGTTCAACTTTAAATAGAAAAATTAAAACAGTGACCCAAAAGTGAGCCGGAACTAACACACTTAACCACGGAACAGTGCGAGCTATCAAATTTAGTTAACTGGCCACGAGACCAAGCGCGTGCGTTGCATGCAATCGGCGGGATATCGATATTCGACTAAGTTCGTGCGCTCTATACGGAAATCAACATAACCAAACATGAATGATGCTAAATTGCTAACCATTGCTGGCTACATTTTTATAAGCAGTACACAGTGACGGAGATGACAAAGATGAACAGATAAAGGTTATAAATTTTGAAATGTCTTTAAAAGAAAATTTACAAATCAGACCACTTTGTATTTTTGTTAAATAAATAAGTAAGCGGTAGTATCCGAATAAATATTAGATTTTAACTTTAAAATACATAGTTTTTTTTACGGGAAAACTGCCTACAGAAAGCACTTAGAATCTTATAGCGGGACCAAAAAAATCACGCGACATCAATGCGAGAATTTTTTTCTACGAATTTTGACGCCCTAAAATAACTGTGCAACGATTATGTGCAAGTGACGACTATACGCTAAAACATGGTATGCAAAATTTTTGTCCCATTGGAAAGCATTTGCATGTGTTAGAAATTGGTTGGTACAAACATTAAAGGATTATGAAAAGAAATAAAGGTAAATTTTTCATTTTTGAGAAATTATGAATTTAAAAAAATATTTGTGTTAGAATCCACTGTATCTTAGATTCAAACGTAACTTGGTGCGTATTGCATACCGTTAAGACTGTCACATATAAAACTGAAGATTTCTGATAAAGAATTAAAACAGTAATAATAAATAATCATCTAATTTCTTGTAATGCCTTATTAATGCTTAAAGTAGACTGTGAGAATACCAGTTTTTTGATGTGAAGCAAATATCAAATTGAATGTTTAAAACATTTGCAAAGTATAATCAAATTGAGAATAATGTTCTTGGTAAAGCTGTACCGGTACTATTACACTTACTTATAAAATACAAAACTGAAGTACAAAAATAACTGTTCAACGTTTTTAAGGTTGAACTGATTAAGTGATTAACTAATTGGGCCCTATTTATGAAATCATTCAATAATAATTATAACCATGCATAATATTAAAATTGAGCATTAATAAAAGCAAACTGAGTGCAAGTTTTTTTTAAGTAGGTAACCTAATTTATTAAAGAAAACATTTAAATAAAAAAAAATAAAAATTTCATGAGGAAATCTTAGGCTTTTAATGTTTTAAAGCTTTGCAACAAATGTGAAGCTTCACATCAGATGCAAATTTTTCTGTCACAACTAAAGCTTCAAATTAAACTAACAGCAAATTTCCTGGCAAAGTAAAATCGAATAATAAAAAGAGCTTCGACTGATTTTCTTAGTCAAAGCTTCACAAAGTCTGACTTCGGTTAAATTTCTTAAGAAAAAAAATATATTTTTTTTACAGCAAATTATGTGCTGAGAGACAGAATTCCATGGCATTTGGAAAACTGGCACATTTTTAGTACGATTGCTATAAGAAATACACTGCAGTTTTTGTGATACCCACACTTAAAATTCTACCTGTTGTGTCCAGATACACAGAAATCTGATATTGTTGAATAAATGACCTTGTTCTACACTGTTTACTCATACACTCATAATACACCAATCCCTCACTTAGAAGGTCTTCAGATAGCGCGAATTCATTTAGCACGATGTTAATTTTACTGTCCCAGTATTGGATAGCTCGCCTGTAAATTTCAGTTACCACAAAATCGCCACAGACAAAAAAATTGGTTGTCTGTAAAGTCGGTTTAGGGACGATAGTTTAACGTGACGTCATAACAAAACATTGATGAAATGATTGCATACTTTTATGAATAAAATTTCAATATTTTTATTGAATTATGAATTCAATATTTTTATTGAATTATGAATCCAATATTTTTATTGAATTATGACTATTTTGTATGGAAACAAAGAAGGAGTGAAATGAAATCTACAATTTAATTGATATATTTACTTTCATTTGCACTCATTAATTCAAACATGTTTATTACTTTAACGAACAGATTATTTTAACTATAACTTTTATACATGTTTGCTATTTAACTTCTTCCAATCTGTGTTATTCTGTTAAGGATAGGACGATGATAGGAAAAGTAGGAAACGAATGAGAGTGTTTCAAGTTTAAAGTGCCTCGAAAAAGTCAAATTGTTGGTTGTTCCAATCGAGTGGAAGAGAGATAGATGCGGCGCAAGCGTACAATGAGCGTAACGGGACACAGAGTAAGGGGACAATGTGCGTAACGGGACACTTTTTTGTGCGTGCAGCCGGCGTTCATCGATTTATTATACGTTGTCACGTCAATAACGACACATTTATGATAGACCACTAGATATTCTTGTATTTGAAATTTTTTTTTAACGTATTCAGAACAGAAACAAACATGGCTACCATCGGAGCCAAGTACTCGTCTTCTATTGGTCGCACGAAGCAACGTACACGGAAGAGCTCAGCACTGCCGTGCTAATCCGTACGGGCCCGTCTCCGTTTTCGGGCCATTATAGAACTGGCCTAACGGACGCAAACGGCGGCGATCGTGCCGAGATGGTGTTTAACGTGGCGACGGAACGGTATATTGATTATTATCGACCCGACGGCGTCAGCTACACCGCCTATTCGAACGACCGTTACGTTGGAAGAGCGGCCGTGCGTAACGGCAACTGCGCCTCGCCGACGAACACCAATCCCTCACTTAGAAGGTCTTCAGATAGCGAGAATTCATTTAGCACGATGTTAATTTTACTGTCCCAGTATTGGATAGCTCGCCTGTAAATTTCAGTTACCACAAAATCGCCACAGACAAAAAAATTGGTTGTCTGTAAAGTCGGTTTAGGGACGATAGTATAACGTGACGTCATAACAAAAATTTGATGAAATTATTGCATACTTTTATGAATAAAATTGATTCATTTTTATTGAATTATCTCTATTTTGTATGGATACAAAGAAGGAGTGAAATGAAATCCACAATTTAATTGGTAAATTTAGTTTTATTTGCACTCATTATTCAAATATGTTTATTACTTTAACGAAGAGATTATTTTAACTATAACTTTTGTACATGTTTGCTATTTAACTTCTTCCAATCTGTGTTATTCTGTTAAGGATAGGATGATGATAGGAAAAGTAGGAAACGAATGGGAATGTTTCAAGTTTAATGTGCCTCGAAAAAGTCAAATCGATGGTTGTTCTAATCGAATGGAAGAGAGATAGATGCGGCGCAAGTGTACAGTGAGTATAACGGGACAAAGAGTCATCCTTTTTCGTGCGTGCAGCCGGCGTTCATCGATTTATTAGACGTTGACACGTCAAAAAATATAAGGGGATGACGTCACGCAGTCTGCTTCAACTCGGTAAACAACTGATGTACCGTGGCATAAAGTTAGCCATACGAGAGGGGAAGAGTTGCACGTGCACGTCTGACTACGCTATCGGCAGTTGTACAAACATCAACTAGGGCAAGTTCAGTTGCGGCTATGGAGTTTAAAGGACCAAATATTGATATGTCCGTGCCTAAGCGGCCGTACCGTACCGTTGTCGCCTGGCCACAGACCGGGCCGTGATGAACTCAGTCTAGCCAGTGGCAGGGAACTCACACACACACAAACACAAAGCGTCTGCCCACTCGTTTGCCGGTAACTGTACGTGCCCAAGCACCTGCAGTTGGAATCGCATTGGATACATGACTTCCAAGTGAGAGCGTAATGCATCGTGTTCAAGTATTTGAGACAAAACTAGCAGTATTACGGCATGCAGAATGCCATGAAGGCCACCCTTATATTGTAGTTTTAAGCAAGTCAACTGTGCGCACAATTGTACGAAATAAGGACTCTATCAAACGTTTATATAAGTCTGATGCTGTTGGTTGTACTAGCGGGAATATATCTGACATTAGATACCGGAACAGATAATGAATAGATGATTCACATGAAAAAGGTTGCAATGAAAAAACATCACGGGCCTGACGGGATTGGTGTGAACCAAGTGTTGATATGCGAACAAGCATCTTTAATTTCAGAAAAATTAAAATGTAAATATCCGGACAGTAATATCAGTTACAATGCCAGTAAGGATGGTTTGAAAAATTCGCTGAAAGGTACGTGACGTGAGTTTAAGGTCACTCCGCGACGGGCAATTCAATCAGCAGACTGACGATAGATATATCCCGTTTCGTGGTGTCGTATTTGTCATACAAAGTGTTTGATGGTAGGCTTACAAAGATATGTGGTGTGCCATATTTATTGTTGAGTGTTATTCTACACATTTATATTACGTAAAGAATATTTCCCTACACATTTCGGAACACATTAAGTAAATTAGCCTTGCTATTTATGGAGATCAATGCTTTAGAATACACTATTTCGGGTAATACGAACATTTTTAGTAAGGCATTAGTTGGGGAATGCATTGGTGTACAGCAAACTCCGCTAGTGTTTCCCATATTTTTCCTTGCCCCACTGTAACATTTTTTTCCTTACCTTATCATTTAGACATATTACAATATACAGGTTGGATTGGAATCATTTTCATCAATACTACATAACAAGCACTGCCAGTCTGAACAAGAAAATTTTTTTATAGATCTACTTTGCAACACTACATTACTGATTGTGATCATTAAAAGAATATGACTATACCAATTGCAGGGTGTCTACCAGATCTAGTAAATGAAATTCCCTGATTTTTTCAGGTTTTCCAGGTCTAAAACTTATTTTTCCAGGTTTTCTTTAACACAATTACGACATTCCACGAAACTGAAAAAACTGCATAACAGTACATTGACGGGTTTCAAAGTAAGTATTTCAACTCACTTAAATTAGTAAAAAAATTACCTTCTTCCAGATGTGGTCAAAGTGAGTCAATTGATGGCAAATAAAACATGCTGCTACAAATATTTCACACACTTACTTTTGCAAAAACATTAGAAAAAGGAAGCTTACATCAATTTCGCAGTGACTCAACTTTTGCGTCTATTGCACTTGCTTCAGAATGAGCCAAATCCAACACTCGAGCCTTCTTCAACTGAAATGCCTTGATCTCCTCTTCAACTATTATTTTTTCTGCCTTATTCTTGTCCGTAGCTTCCTTTTCTTTTTGTTTTGTTTGCAGGGCTTCCTTATGCCTACAACTAGCATTTCTTACATACTGAACATGGACTTGGTGATATCAACATGCTCTACACCTCCAGAACGTTCAACAAAGTCGTACACTTGTATTTCTGCAATCAATGTTTCTTCCTGCAAGTTTTCAGTCAGCAGATTAGAATTCACTGAAAATCCTATTTCCAATGATGCATTTCCATGAGAAAGTACCAACATCAGCCTCACAAACTTTATAAGGTCTGTTTTGGCAGCTACTGTAAGTGCCTTACGAATGAGCATCCACAAGTGATCAAGGTGCCTGTCTTCTCGAGAAAAAGACGAGAACAGTGCTTCAGAATCAAGCGAGGAACATACCAACTCATATGATTGCTCAATGTTATCAGCTTCTTGTCCTGATAGCCACCTGTTTTGAAGACAACATTCTAAACTGTACTTCACACGCTGTTTCCTCACACCCGAATTTAAAGCCACAGACGGACATAATCAGGAAATTCCCATTGTAAGTTTGTACTTCAGGGGACTTTTGTCTTGAAGTTTTTTTACCATAACCTTTAGACAAGTCCTAACATCATTTTTCAGTAACAGGACAGACTTTTCTGGTACTTTCTCTTTCTTGATGGCATGGCGTACTGCATAACCCAACTTTCCTGGTTATCTACATCCAATCAAGATACATTGTGTTTCTACCTAAAGCTCTTCAGTACCTCTAGTTTCACAAACTTTCCTGCCAAAGCTAATAAACTGTCTACCAGTGAATCATAGAGAAAAGGTGCCATGGGTGCTTCACTTTGGAACATTGTAAGAAACAATTCCAGCTCTGATGTCAAAGAGTGGAAGAATGTCAATTTTACTTCTAGAAGATTATCTTCAAGAGCACTTTTCACTACATTGAAAGAGACAGATAAAATATAAACTTTACTAATAAATTTCTTTAGATGGGGTAACGTTTTCATGGCACGCTCAGCAACTGCAGTATTTTCTAACCATCTGATTGCACAAAATTTATTGGGAAAAAGCTCTGATCCAGTTATTATAATGTAATCTGCCCTCCTTGCAGGTACGTGCTTAAACAAATAGTAACTGTGCCTCTAAAAACTAACAACGTCCCATTGTGTAGCAGAAAATCCAGTTTTGAAAGCACCATGGACCGTATGAAGCTCACAGCTACCAATTTCTAGCAATGATGGCGAATCTTCACAAAAAGTGTCTGTGATATGTATTTTCAAAGCTAACAAAAATGCCCAGTTTACGTTGGGGCTATCCATAGATACCTGCAGAATATTTTGAATGTCAACAGAGGAGAGAGCTCCCAAAAATGCTTGCAGTAAACACTGAGATGCCCCAAGAACATTGATGTTAAGTAAGCTGAAACAACTTGGTCTTATCAGAGCGCGGTAAGGACATGCCACAGCACGTCACGTCAGCACGTTAACAAACCAGCTTGAACCAGTTTGTATCACGTGATTTGATGCCACTTCCGAATCCGATGGTAAACAAAAGAAAATGGACGTGGGAACTGTTCGTTATTTGCCATTCAAAAATAAAAACGGGAGGGGATATACACTTGATGCTACGTCAATGCAAAATGATCAATAAACAAAAAAATATTGCCAACTACAACCTACCAAACGAAAATTCCCTGATTTTTCCCTGATTATTCCCTGATTACAATATTCCCTGATTTTTCCAGGTTTTCCAGGTTTTCCAGGGTCAGTAGACACCCTGCAATTGGTTTTAAGACATTACGATACTGTATAGGTAGTATGAAAAAAAAACTAATCCTGTTTTTTGACCAAGATTTTTTTTTTTAGATTTCCCTGTATTTTTGAGGGTTTTTTTTAAGACAGCTATCCAATCCCCTGAGTGTTCACTCTTTTCCAAGTATTTCGAGCATGGAAAAACTTTATAAATAGGGACAAGATTACACAGGAATTGCGACAAAATAAAAGCATGTCAATAGACAGAATAATACCGAAATGTAAGTTATAACACCAAATAGCACCAAATTGCAAGTTAAACCATGATATTAAGCAGCATTTAATAAAAACTTGATTCAAATAACAAAAAAAGTAATCTTTTAATGTTTGAAATTCAAGGAATTTCTTTCTTTCCATACAAAGTTTGTATCAAATTGCATAGATCAAGAAAAATTAATTTGTTGGGTTTGATCCTGAATCTCTTATTGAATCACTTTCAAACTACAAAATCTTAACCAAGTTATTTTTATTGTTATGAATGTATCTGTTTTAAACTAACTTATTACAAATTATTTTCTCGTAAAAATGCAGCATGTCAAAATTACACTGTTTTGGTGAAATAAGTATTAAAAAAAAGAATTTATAAAAATCAAAACAAACCAAACTCGTTTTGTCTTAAAAATGGAACTGGAAAAAATAAAAAGAGCATGTGTAATTCAGTACACATAATAGAAGTGAAAGTTGTTTGGCAATTTAAACCTCGACTTGTTATTATATCGTAAAGGCTAAAAAAAACAGAGAGAGAGAGAGAGAGAGAGAGAGAGAGAGAGAGAGAGAGAGAGAGAGAGAGAAGAAAGAAGACAATTTGCTAAAAAATAACACAGTGTTGGCTTTTTGGATTTTTTTCCCTCCCAAGTATTTAAGAATCATAATTTTTTTTTCTGTAATTCTTAGAAATATGATTAAAATAAAAATAAATTAATAAACATGAGTTAAAATTATTACTCACTTAAAAATAACTTATCAGGATATAAATAACTATTGATCAATCAATAATGATTAATTGACAATAAACATTACTCACTGTTGAAATACACCATAAAGAAAAACTGTACGTGTTACTGTTTCTTCAAAAATTCTGCCATTTCGAACACACCAAATCTCTGAACAAAACATGAAATTCATAACGAGTAGCGCTTATATAGGCCCTGTGCAAGCAGAGGGTGTCAACACTCACAGCCGGCTGTACAGGATACCTATACCAATTTTCCCGAAACAAGCTCATACGCACAATCTCCGTCTTATTCTTTCTTTCATCAATCTCTCTCGTTCCATTTTTATTTTGTTTTTTGGGCGCGGGGGGGAAATGAATGAATCATCGCACATGAGGAGAACGAAAACAAGCCCAGCAACGTATACAGCTTAACGCTCTGTTCATATCTCTTTGGCCAAATAACGTATTCCCTATCCTTCTCGCGTCAGAAATGTTTCACGGAAAAGTCGCACTGAAAATTCGGCCCTCAAACTTTTACTCTCTTTGTCCCCAAAGAAGATTTACTTCGAAAAAATAAAACCATTGGCTCTTGCCTCCACCCGGTAAGGAACTCCTCCGTGAGAACTACGCTAGGAGGTTCCCCCTGCAGCTGGAATGCACCGGGGCGGATGCTACCCACCCGGGGGTCCCCTATCTGGAGACCTGCTTGGCGTTGCCGACGGCCCGGGCCACCTCCGCCTGGTACTCCTCCATCTGGCAGAAGATGACGTACCTGGCCGGCAGGACGAGCGCCTCCAGCTCTGCGCTCAGGTGCCGCCGGATGATGTTCTTGGACGGCGGGATGCCGAGCGCCGTGGCCATCGTGTCGCCGTTGAACGACGGCTCCAGCACCACCAGCGCGCCGTGCACTCCGCTGTCTGCAACACGGCGCGTTCCCCCCCGCCCACCTCAGTCTCTCCGTCACGCGCCCTTGAGGGAGACGACGCCCCGTCATCATCCTTCCGTCTTCGGCAGGAGTTCCGTGTCGCACATCCAAGCCATCCCTTGATCCTATCAAAACCTTTAATGTGTGTGTTAGAACCCTCTTTGAGGCGCACAGAAATATATTAAAAATAAATATTAGAATCTATCGTGTAACTTTTAAAAAAAAAAATTAAAGCAGCCAATGATGCTTGCTCTTGTTAGGATCGCCAGATAGCAGCACAAGGCTTGCTCACGCGAGGTATTTCGGCAATAACGCTGAAACATTGCGAATAGTAACATATTTATAAAGTGGTATCATAGAAATACCACTATGAAACAAAGGGTAATGTGTACCTACGTTTTAGTGTACACTATACTTAAAAGTTTATGGAGCAAATAAATGTTTATTTTTACTTCTATTTATTACCATAAAACAATTGCATTTAATGTTATAATTATGGCATAAGATTATTACTACACAAAAATCTTTTAAAAAAAGTTCAGTTACATTAAAAATATAACATTGGGTGTGTGTAAGGGGTGATGGAAAATGTGGATTGATTTTTTGAGGTGTCGTGTTGTTAATATGTTTCAATGTGAATATAAATGCGAGTGAATAAGGTCGCCCTGGTCGCCCCTGTAGCAGACTCTGCGGTCCCCACTGATCCTGCGGTACATGACGCTTGCTGTTTTAATTTGGTACATCGGAAGATCCTGAATATAACAAAAATCGCGACGCAACAATCAACTATGATCGTACTATCAGATCAAATAAAAAATCCGAAAATGATTTTTTTTTACTTCCTAACATTGTTTGTATTGTAAATTTTTTTTTGTTACGTCCAGGATCTTTCGATGTACCAAATTAAAACAGCAAGCATCATGTACCACAGGATCATGCCATCAGGATCAAAGGATAAACTTGGATACGTGATAAGAAACAGTTACGAAACTTATCAAACGATGGCCACGGCAGGAAATACCAATTTAGCACCTGACAGTGTTTGAACTTTTTACCGATGAACTCATCAACATACATCAACGTAACATGTTTTAAGTTAAAACCACTGATGGGTTCACACTCGAAGCTCGAATTTGAATTTGAATTTAAACAAGCCAACTATTTTTAAACTTCGTAGTGCTTCCAGCTTCTACTATTTTATTTGTCTTTAAATACCCACTACCATATTTCTGTAAAACTGTATCACGATTCATGACAACAATGTTTAGTACTCTATAGCAGGAAGAGAAAAGACTTTTCTTTTGCCACTGCGGAATAGTAGTTGGCAGACTAAAATATTGTAGGACTATGTACGTATGTACATTTGAAAACACACTAGAATACCAAGGAACAGAAAGATTTTTGAAGTGAAACTTCTTTACTGAAGGGGCAACAATTTTTGAGCGTTATGAAAATTGTGATGGTAGGGGAACCAGTAGAGTAGGGTAGTGCGTCATCGGCGACGCCACTCCAGAGTATGGTATTCAAAGTAGTCATGTAATTTAAGGTAAAGTTAAAGGTCATCATCTTTTTCAAGTTATTTAAGGTCAAAGCAGTCAAATAAGTTTAATGTTGACTTGCTGTAGCCTCTACACGAAACCCGCTGGGAAGCGTTGTGGGGTCAGCAAACAGGGTTCCCACATTCTTACTTCAGACAATTTCCCGGAGGTTTTCCAGTTTTCCCTGTCCCACATAAAAAAATATTTTCCCTGCCAGGCAAGGTTCAAGATAGAAAACAGTACAAATTATAATTAAAAAAAATTTAGACCATTCATACATACATGGAGAATATACTAAAAAAATTATGTCCGTGAACATTTCTGTTTACAGTTTGTACTGATACCATTCGGCAAATAACTGGAAATATATTGGAAATATATTGTTTTGCTGGAAATATATTGTTTTGATCAAACTTTGAAATGATACATTACTGACTGGTACTAGGCTTAAGAATATAGATGTTTGATTGTGCTTCAAATTGATACACAGTTCTCGGCATCCCTTACGTTAATCATATAGATACATATTGTTAACAACACACAAATTTGTGATTAAATTACTAAAGTCTGAAGATATTAAGAAATTACATAATATGAAATATAACTGATGATATTTAAACTAATACATACATTGTCACCTTCCCTGCATTTTCCAGTTTTTATGACATATTTCCCCAATTCTGAGGTTATCCTGTTTTCAATATTATCCTTGTCTGCAGAAACCCTGGTAAATAACTAATTCACCAATACTACCATTACAACATAAAGAAATGCATCTTATACTCAAATGTAAACTTTTCATTTAAGATAAATTCAGTGCTGCCAATTGCCAAGCACACCAATCAGTAATAAAACTGTGCCATAAAAAAAAGTGATTTAGTTAATGCCAAATACTACTCTAAAAAAAATTAGCACTCACTCCTTTACTGTAACTAGCCAATCCCATTCATTTAATAATAAAAAAAAATTATGTAAATTTGAAAGTAACTTAGTGTTTAATAAGCTAAATTAAGTTTAAGGATTTATATTTATGTTAATTAGGCTTCTTTCAAAATTTTACCTTCTATTTACATGAAACGGTGGTGTACATACATTTCAGAAGTGTCATTAAGTTTTTCTATTTCGGAAATGTGTAAATAACAAACAGTAATTTTGGAATTGGATGACTAAATCAGTAATTATCACATAACATCCGTAAAACTTGGCAGCACTGGAATTAAGGATTTAAATTGGGATTACAGTGAAATCTCATTTCGTTACTTGAAAAAAAAAAAAAAAAAAAAAAACCTTCTAAGTGCTTAATAATGCAAGTACTTTATACCGAACTGTTACTAAATTTGAAAACGTCTTGTTGGGACCCCTTAAAATATGCACATTCAAGAGATAAATTCTGTAGATGGAGGTATGTATTTTGTAATGAGGTTTCACTGTATCTTATTCTGAGAATAAACTGCGTCCGTCTCGGGTTCGAGCGAACGCCGCTCTCGACGCCCACCTTTCAGATTGTCTGCGTACTCGCCGAGGTCAATGTTCCTGGCCCATCTGATGAATCTCTGATTGGTCCACACCAGAGGGTCGGCGTCGAGGTTCTCACACTGGTGCCGCCTGACTGCTAACGCCTGCGCACACACACACCCCCACACATTCGTTTCCAAGGAAATAATAATTCATACAGATTATTCAGACAGAATAAATGGACTATTTTTTTTATTAGTTCTCACACTAAAGTTCTCATATTAAAGTACTGTAAATTAAAGGCCATTTAGTTCCATTTAGTTATTTACCATTTAGTTCAGGAATGAGCACAAACAAGCAGTGGAATCATTAACTCGAAACATATTTAGTCATAAGTTGACAACAACATTGAACTAATTAAAAAAATATACTTGAAACTTTGTTATGGTAGGAAAACCTACCTAACGAGAATTCCCCAAAAGGCAGGACAACTGCAATACACGGGAGTCTAAGAGGTTGCATAACTCCTAGGCCCCAGGAAAACCGAGACTCACAGGCGAACGAGTCCTTAGCAACAAGGCAGTGAGCTCTGATTGGCTCTAGATGATGTCACTTCAGGTCTGTGCTAATTGGCTCTAGATGATGTCACTTCAAGTCTGTGCTGATTGGCACTTGATGATGTCATGCTGGGTTCGCCGGGTATAAATACGGGTTTGTTAGCAAGCAGCAAGCAGAAGCAGAAGGTGCCTGGCTGACAGCCAGAGGCTTCGGCTTAACATCGCTCCGAAGAAGACAACAGATCGTCACGCTGCCGCCATCGCCCACGACGCCCGGAACTTCACTACACCACGACACTGGCGGCTTAGACAAATCGGCACCAGGGGCAGAAGGGAATTGCTGCTCCGCCACGAGAGACAGTCACCAACCGGACTCTACCTGTGGCGGCCGCGCCGTGACCTCCGGAGTCTATCACCTCCATCAGCAGCTGAGGTGGGACTTATCCGAATTTCAACAAGCAGTAAGTGGAACTTTAACTTTTCACACTGGACCAGGACTTAGCTGCAGACGACATAATTAGAAGAAACGGACTTAACCTCAGACGCCACGACTCACCACCAATACTCGCCAGGAGCGAGTAGGAACTCGCTCGGCAAGTAATTTTGTGAAAAGCTGCTAGTCAAATTTGAAGTCCTCAGGGGTGGGCGAATACCCCCTGAAGGAAAATAGTGAAGGGAGCAGACTTTTGATTAGGGACACTCGCTCAGCGAGTGGCGAAGGAGCGAGTCGGCGTAACGAGAGTGGAAGTCGACATCTACATCGTCCGCATACGGCGAAGAGGGGTTTATAGGCAGCGTTGGCGAACTTACCCGGAATTGACTTAGTCCATAGAGTAGTAAATTGATAGAGACAGGACTAAGACGACAGATAACCGGAAATAGAAAGACGACGAGTTGGCCGCACCTCAATAGTGTGTAGGTGAAAGCGCCACTAGGGATCTGACTTAAATGTTTATTATATAAATGGAGGGCGGACCCAAACTCGCGGCGTAGGTCTAAGTCTAATGCAAGTGTATGTTTTGAATGGTGTGTCAGATAAAGATTGTGTGTAACTGAGTAAAGTTAATTATAGTTTCTAACTTTGGAAGTAACAGTAAATTAATTAAAAGAAAATAGAATACTAAAATTATATTGTTTGTTGCCATAGCTAATATAATCGCTAAATGTCAGGATTATTATATGTTATTATTACGAGATTATTGCATCAAATTAAAAGTGTGTAATTTGTGTTCACAGAGATCGTCAGCCATTTGCAGTTAACCTGTTTCAGCTATTGAAGCAAACGGCGACGTATCAGTACCAAGTTTGCATGTTTGTCGTGTGCTATATGTTAACCAATAAAAGCGTTATAAAGGCAATATTTACCCTTCATAGAAAGTAAATATTTAATTTCCTTAGTATTTATTTTGTTTAATTACACTTTATTCCGTATGTTTACATTTGTAATCTATGATTATTTCAGATTTAAATTTCTTTGGTTAGCGTTTTGTCTATGTACGTATTACTCTATGTTAATTTTTATTTTAAATTATTGTCAAAGCTAGTATAGCAGTATTTTTGAAACCAATATTAATTTAAAGATGAACAACGACAGTAATAGGTAGTAATTTTAATAGTTTTGTTTTATCAACAACCTTAAGAAAGTCGTTTATTAGTAACGGGGAAAAAGATTCTTTAGAACGAATTGAGACTCGATGAAGGCAACATCTAAAAACGCAACGACTTCGACATTAATTGATAATTGAATACTTATAGAAGAATTGGAAATGTTTATTAATGCTAATATTGAATGAGATTTCGAAGGAACTACTAATTTGAATCAACAAAGATAAGATTCAGACGTCAAGAATTTAAACAATATTTAAGAAGAGAAGTCGACGAATATCCAGATTCAAGAGATCGTCCAATTAATATAAATTGCTTTGAAACTATGAAGAATAGTTGCCGTTGATTATCCTGAAGAAAGAAGAATCCAGTCAAAGAACGAAAAGTCGCAGTTCGAGCCCGGGAAGGATGACCGTCGTGCAGTCCAGCCCAGTTGCAGCCCACAGCCCGAAGGATGGAGTCGTGACGGCGCATATTCCTGCCGCCCGCTGAGACCGGAGGAGCAACACCGAGTTCGCAGTACTGATTGTGGCGAACCAAGGATTCTTCGAGCACCTACACGTCTCGTGGGTATCCTGCAGCAAGGTTTGGTCCCTTACCCCATCACCCGAAGAATCGCTGATTAAAGAAGTATCCTCACGAGTTACGATTTAAACAAGACGAACAATTTTCACCGAACTAGAATCTTTTAAGTTATTGAACGTATTCTTTGTATGTAAAGACCGTGTAATTGTTCATCTTTAGATTTAGCATTTAAATTCCGGAATCGCGATCCCGAACTAAATAATATTAAATAGTATAGATGGAACATATATAATGAGTTATATAAACAAAACTATTTTCAAACATAATAAATTAATGGTTTAAGAAAATACATTGCCAAGGTTTTTTTTTTTTTTTTAATTTTTTTTTTACAACTTTTTGTTATTGATCCATGAATATTTCTCTCTAGATTTTACTGTATTTTAGACCTCATTTTCTTGGACTCCTGTATGAAAACTGGGAAACGGGGGGGGGGGGGATTTAAACTGTAGGTTAAAATTCAATTGGAAAAATATTTGATATTCGTGAACATTGTGATATTGAATTCGGAATTCAATTGGAATTTAAAAAAAAGTTTATGCTTTGCAGGCCTACCAGCATGTGACAAAAATATATCCTTACCTGCCGATTCTACTTCATCACCCTCACCTGTCTATCGTACTTCATCATCCGCAGCAGGTGGATCCCGTGCACGATCGAAGCCTGGTGGAACTTTCTCGTGACGCCGAGAAACTTCTCAAGCTCCTTCTTGCTCAAATGGTCCAGCATCCTTGCGTCGACCATGTTCGTGGCGAAGTTCTCAGAATACTGGGAAAGTTAAACCACAGCCATTCAGCAGCGAATTGTTTAAGGTTTCTCAGCAGTCTCTCATCAGATAATAACAACAGATAATAACAAGGTCCCAGTTACACAGAATTAGTCAAGACATAATGAATTCATTTTGTGAAATGATTCTTGATAGTAAATCAAGTCAAACTTATAAAAATATATATTTTTTAAATTAAAACTATTTTAATGATGCTGGGGACACCTGAAATGGCAATTTGTGTTTTTATTGATTTAAAAAGTCATAAAATGAATTTTGAAAGTAAACTACACATGGTTACCCCAAATAAGATGTAGTGCATGAAATTATGTATTTACTCAAATATATTTTATTTAAATTTTTTTTCTTAAGAAATGCTTTAAGATTCTAAAAGTTAGCAATATACTAATCAAATTAAAAAGTAATTCTCACTCAAACTGCTCTCATGTATAAGACAATCTTTTGTTTTCATGTGTAACATCTTGGCACTCAATATATGGAATTTTGCAAGAGTAATTTTGCAATTGGAACAGAAATGTATTACTACGGTGCTGCCATCTGTGGCGGATGGCACGAACCAAAGTTCACAAAGACACAGGAAATCTTTATAGTATTAACTGTTTAACGAATTTTAAAAAAGATGCGGAGTACTTTAACAGAATTCACTGTAAAAAATCTGGTACAAAGCTGGGGTTTAGTATTTTTTTAAAGTCTTTTTCACTTTTATTGGAGGAGTTTCATTATAAAGTTTAAAATTTTGGCCTGCTGACCAGATCATTCAATAACAGACGTAGCTGCAACTCTAGTGACGGGTGCAGAAACTGCGTGTGATTTGTGTCCAGAAAGGTAGTCGAAAACACAGTTCGTGCACACTTATCAAACTCAGCGTCATTCTGAATAATTGTGTGTCCCGAGCCTAATAAGGATTGCGAGTCAAACGCACTGCCGTATCTGTCAGAAGGTACTGGCCAGGCAGATGGTGCTCGATCACTAGAGACAGGTGTTTTTCGCGAAATCGTGAAATATTAACGAAATTAATATACATAAACTTAAAAAAACGCGAAATCATCAATTACTTAGAGAAATCACGAAAAAATATTTAAGAAAAAAAAAACACAACTGAAAATAGCTGAACGTCCGTATTTTGACATTACTCGATAACAGCAGTCCATTATAATCAATTGTTAACGACTTTCGATATGTCCGGGAAGTCGCTTTCGTGTCGCGCCGTCGCCACTCGCCCACAGTTTGTCGAAACGTCGCGGACGTAATCAAACGTTTTTTATCTGCACGACAGCCACGTCGACCGTTGTTTAATGTTCGCCCCGGCGGTGTAATTTGCATGCATTATTTTAAAGAATGTTGAAATACAAGAGTACAAGCCTGTCATGACTGAAACGGTAGGTAATCGAAACTCAACATCCTCTGTGTCCCTGTAATTGTCCTCCAGGCAGAGTCCCTGATGGCACGTGATCCCACTCCGGGGTAGGGGGCGACGGCAGTGAGGTACCTGCGCCAGGCCGAGGTCCGGCAGCCACTCGCTGGACACCCAGGTGTGCCCCAGCTGGGCGATGCAGGGGTAGCGCACCAGCGAGGGGTGGCGGTGCTCCTCGATGGCCAGCCGCAGCTTCTTGCGGTGCATGGGGTGCGCGATGCCCAGCCCCACCTCCAGTTCCACGTCGCTCAGCTCCAGCAGCACCTGGGGCAGCCACCCCGGGGGGTACTCGCACCGCTGACACGCAGGTCTCCCACCTCCCAGGGGCGCAACAACTAAATTTCCAGGGGGAGGGGGGGCATTATACCTTTCTATAAAGAATCATCGATCCCCCCCTATTGAAGCGGGCAGGGGGTCCGGGGGTCCTCCCCCGGGAAAAATTTGTCTTTCAAGGTGAAAAATGGTGCTATTTAAGCAGTTTTACTATCTAAAAATTGATTACACAGCACTTTCTCTGCCCCCGTTTGCCCCCATTTCAAGGTTTCAGGAGGGGGGGGGGGGGCAAAATACCCTTGCCCCCCCCCCCCCCCTCTGTTGTTGTTGCGCCCCTGTGACACACCTCCGAAATCATTTTTAAATTTTTAAAGCTGGTCAGTTATAAGTAGAGACCGGAAAAAATTCGCGGATTCATTTTGTGATAGGCTGAAATTAAACATGTGCTGGTTCTGCTATTGGCTCGCAGTTAAACTGGAGCCCTCTGGGCCAATGAGAGACCATCGACCAAAGAAGCGTCGAATCACAAGCTACCCAGTGGAGACGCCTCACAATTTAGTACCCGGTGAACACGAGTGTTTACTTGAGAAGTGCAGAGGATAATGGAGGCTATCCTAGAGGTCATTGAATCTGCGAATTTTTCCGGTATCTAATTATAAGGATACGTCACCCAATAAAACTCATAATGGTGACCGCTACACACTCGTCACGTACTCAATTTCACCGCCAATGTTTATCTAGAAATCTGGCCAATTGTCAAAGCACCCAAGACCATTCCAATATTTAGTGAAGTGACTAGTATTTATGACTAAACTAAATGTAGTTGAAAGTTGTACATTAGTTTGGACTCACTACGCTGATCGCGTAAGATTTAAACTTTTACTATTAGGCACATTCTAAAAGTTAATTCACAACAATGAACAAAAAAAAATTAACAGTTAAGTTACACAGAACAAAGGTCGTGTGCACATTATATTATCAACATGATTTCGAATATACTGATTCACAACTATATTGATTACGATCGTGTGCATGTGCATGTGCATTCCAAGTGAAACTTCCTCGCCGAGGTGGCTACAATTCCGATCGCACGAGGGGAATTGTTAGGTACACGGTGGGGGAAACCGGCAGAGGAGAGCGCGTCAGCGGCGACGCCACTCCGATGCTTGCCCGAGCGATCGGAAGGGAAGTCGGCAAAGGAAGAGGGGGGAATGAGTATGTAGCGGAGCATGCTGTATGCTATTTGTAACGGCAGGAAGGGCCGGCGCGTCCACACAGGCAAACTAGGCGACCGCCTAGGGCGCCAAGTAGCTGGGGGCGGCGCAGCACGACACATAACAGCTGATATAATATGTTTAACGATTATTGTAACTAGATGAAAATGGATTTTTGTAACAGTTTGGAATGTTTATATTGATATAAGTAATTATTTAAAGTCCACGGTGACCTGTTTATGATTTGTAATAAGTAAAAAAAAAAAAAAAAAAAAAAAAAAAAAAAAACACAAGCCTGCTTACATTTGATTGTTGACAAAATCTTAGGCTTACATGATGTATTTTGAGGCAAGGAAATTTTTTTTTCGGGTGTCCGGGTGGGTGGGGGGCAATAAGGTTTTTCGCCTAGGGCGCCAATTTACCTTGCACCGGCCCTGATGGCAGGAAGGGGAGACGGCAGGGGAGAGGCAGCAGTGATGCTACGGAATACCCGTAACACTGCTCGTGTCTGTCTACACCTCAGTTTTTCGTAACGGCCAACCATTGGCACTACCATATTTCTTTTATTTATTTATTTATTTATTTATTTTTTTCATTTGAGATGATCCCAGCATCAATACTAGTCTTAATTATTATCTCTTGTTCAGTAAAAAAAAAAATTACTAATAATTCATCTTCAACTTTACCTAATAAGCAAGAAGTTTTAATTCTTTCGTGCGTGGACTCCACGTACTCACATTTTTAATATTTTAAAAGACGAATGACGACCTGTGAGTAGCCATAAGAAAACGTCGCAGTTCCGACCCTGTTAAAACCTTTTATTGTTGAACCACTTCAACGTAGTACCTACTTTTATGTCATTTTCTTGAAAGAAAAATGCCTGACTATGCTATATTTTTTCCCTTTCCCCCGGGCATGGGCGCCCTTGCCTGACGAGGGGAGGGACTTGAAACAGCTGTGCAACTCGCTGGCTCCAACTGCTGCAAATACTACAAAGCGAGTATCAAGTCGAATGTTTAAAATATTTGAAGTCAAATCAGATTGCGAATATTGTTCTCGGTGAAGCTATATTACAATCATATTTTAAAATACAGGATTGAAATAAAAACAATAACTGTTTAACATTTGTAACGTTTAACCAATTGGGCCCTATGTATAATATAATTCAGTAAAAAATTACAAAATAACCATCATCTTATTAATATTAAACATTTGTAAAAGCAAACAGAGTGCCAACCTTTTGGTTTTTTTTAAGTAACCAACCTTATACAAGCAAAACATTAACAAAAAAAAAAAACAAAAAAAACTAATTATCTTCATGATTGAATCTTAAGCTTCTAATAGCAAACTTCCTGGCTAAGTCAAAACAAATATTAAAAAGAGCTTCGACTTATTCGCTTAGTCGATGCTTTGCACAGGCCTACTATTATTTGAATTCTATGTAAATTTTAAACTCATGACCACTGAGAAAGCTAAAGATACTCCCTTTTCTGGGAAATACAGGGAAGTGGTCGTTCCATGGGCTGTGACAATCAGCCCCTTAGGACTAACGATCTAACTCTACAAAAAAAAAAAAATGAGGGATGGTAAAAATAATCCATTCCGATCTGCACCAGACTTTCAAAGTTGGTTCAAATTTTTAAATATATTATTGACCGTTTTCCGTACTACTGTATTGTGTGTAAAGATTTTAAAAGCCTGTACTCTGGAAAAAAAAAAAAAAAAAAAAACAAACAGAAAAAGGCTTAGAACTTATTTTTGATGATTTTTCAAGACGTCAGGAATGTGTTAAAACGGACTTTTAAGGAACCACTATTACTCAAAAATTTTGGCCTCTCATTTAACAGGAAGACGTTTTTAAGCAAAGGTAAAACCTAGAGCTACTCTATTTAATACTCATACCGAGCTCGTGCAGAGCTTGCCAAACAATACAACTGTAACTAGCAAGATTGAATTACATGGAGTTCAACTATTACATACAGTGAAACCCTGCTATAATGTTTCTGCCTAAAATGTTTTCCTGCTTATAAACACTTTCCCCATAAGGACCCGGTATTTATTTCCTGTATATAATGTTCCACGAATTATGCATTTCCTGCTCATAATGTTTATTTTTTAAAATTTCAGAAATGCAAAAATTTTTTTTCAAAATATGTGTATTTTATACATCAAAGGTACCTACAAGAGGAGAACAAAACCAAGTTTTTGTAATAAATGTATTTTATACCTTTGTTTACAAAATTTTTTGTCACCTTCAAAGTACTCTCCATTACATGTGATGCACTTGACAAGTCTTTTTTCCAACTGTTTGAAGCACCTCTGGATCTATACAAACTTTGATATCTTCAAGAGCCCTTTAAACATATTTGACTTAATGAGTGCAAATAAAAGTAAATTTATCCATTAAATTGTAGATTTCATTTCACTCCTTCTTTGTATCCATACAAAATAGTGATAATTCAATAAAAATGATTCAATTTTATTCATAAGAGTATGCAATCATTTCATCAATGTTTTGTTATTGTTGTATCAGTTAGTCTATGGCGAGTGTGTAAGGAGGAGGTTGTCTTGTACTGAATGTAAACAAGTTGAAATACAAGATTATACAGAAGAATGTACGGCTGTATTAAATAGCAATTAGTTTAGACGAACCCACACAACATGGTGTCAGAAGTGGGATCTCGCGTGTTCGCCGGTAGAAGATTGTGATGGAAAAAAAAACCTGAAGTGTAACTTGCGCCCGAGATGATAAACGTCAACATGGCAGACGGCGGCGAGGAAAAAAAAAAGTTGCGAATCATCACTAGTAATTGGGAAACAGCTTAAACCACCGGGGCCTCTGGATTTTACTGACCCTAACGCCTGGTTCAAGTGGAAAGTCCGATTCGATCGTTATCTAAATCTCAGTGGTCAGAACAAATGCAAGGATGAAGAGAAGATCGACTTATTAATGTATGTGTTAGGGGAGAAAGCGGATGAAGTGATAGTCACGTTCGAGAAACCAACGAGTGGGTGGACTTACAAAGAATTAGTGCAGGCCTTTGATAGACACTTCAAGCCTCGAGTAAATATAATTTTTGAAAGATTCAAGTTCAACTCGCGAATTCAACAAAAAGGGGAAACTGCGGAACAGTTCATTACGGCCCTGCATAACCTCGCCGATCACTGTGATTACGGCCCCTTGAAAGACGAGCTTATTCGCGACAGAATAGTGGTCGGGATGCAAGACGTCTCGCTAAGTGAAAAAATGCAGCTCCAGTGTACCCTGACCTTGCAAGATGCCATTAATATGTGCCGCCAGGGAGAGTTGCAAACATCACAGTCACAGCAGTTGCGTGGAAATCAAGAGCAGATAAATTACATACAGAAGAAGGGACCTTCCAGTAAATCAGACACAGGTCAGAATCGTAGGTTCAGTGCCCGTTTTGAGTCAAAAAATCTACGTCGAAGCTTCGATTCCGGGGAACATCAGGGAAGTGGTCAATCATCTATGCAGAACACTGGAAGTTGTGGGAAGTGTGGACGGACGCACAGCAGAAATAACTGTCCTGCCCAGAACATTACATGCTACACGTGTGAACGCCAAGGGCATTTTGCTAGGATGTGCAGGACCAAGAAAAATCTTCATCACATCTGTGAACTCTCGGATCCAGATGGAGAACCAGACTATGTGATAGGAGTTATAAGGGACACTCAACAATCTAACCCATTTAAAGTACACCTACAAGTGGTGGAGCTGGAAAGATCGGTGGAATTTTTGATTGATACGGGAGCCGATGTCACCTGCATGCCAAGCGAGATGATGGACCCAAAAGACTTACAACAAGGAACCAACATTAGTAATGTATGCGGGCCAGATGGGCGTAGTCTGGATGTAGTCGGTTACAGGAATCTCACATTGCAGTATCGAGGGCGTAGGCAATTAGTTAAAGTGTATTTTATTGGAAAATTGCTCCATCCGTTATTGGGTAAACATGCCATTCAAGCATTAGACGTGGTTCAAGTGGTTCACCGAGTGAATGTAGAAGCAGAGTTTCCAAATCTATTCTCTGGTCTAGGTAAATGGGAAAGTGACATGAAAATTCACCTTCAACCAGAAGCTAAACCGTACGCATTGACAAGTCCAAGAATGGTGCCCCTGCCGTTGTTAAAGAAAGTGAAACAGGAACTAGAGAGGATGGTCCGACTGGACGTTATCACACCAGTGGAGGTTCCGACCGAGTACTGCGCTCCTATGGTGGTAACCGCCAAAGGCGATGGAGTAAGGATTTGTGGTGACTTCACTAAACTAAACAGGTACGTCCACCGACCAGTGTTCCCTATTCCAAAGATCCACTATACCTTGGCACAACTGAAAGGGGCTAAGATCTTCAGCAAATTGGATGCTAACTCTGGATTTTACCAGGTGCCCCTGAGTAAGGAAAGTCAACCCTTAACAACATTCATCACACCATTTGGGCGGTTTATGTATAAAAGGCTCCCATTTGGGTTGAACTGTGCACCTGAGTATTTCAGTTCAAAAATAGCACAAGTACTTGAAGGTATCCCTAATGTGGTATATCACGTTGATGATGTACTGGTGTTCGGGGACACGGTTGAAGACCATGACAGAACATTGCGCCAGGTATTGGAAAGGTACAGTGCAACGGGCATTACTATAAACACAGAAAAAAGTGTGTTTGGAGTGAGTAAAGTTACCTTTTTAGGTCATGAAATATCAGCTGAAGGTATTAGGGTGGAGCCCAGTAGAATACAAGCCATTGAAAAATTTGCAGCACCTGAGGGTAAGCAAGCACTGTTGCGGTTTTTGGGAATGGTCAACTTTGTGGGTAGGTTCATCCCAAATCGTTCCGAAGTATTGCAACCACTGACCGATCTGCTGAAGGAGGGTCAGCCATTTGTTTGGGGTAGGGACCAACAGGCAGCGTTCATGAAAGCAAAAGACCTTATTACTCAATCACCTTGCTTATCACACTTTGACGCGGAGAAGGAGCTTATTGTGAGTGCTGACAGCTCATCATTTGGGCTAGGATTTGCACTGTTCCAGCAAAACACAGACGGAACACGAGATACTGTCTGTTATGGCTCGAGAGTTTTATCTAAAGTTGAATGTCGGTATGCTCAAATTGAGAAAGAGGCACTAGCGCTGACGTGGGCATGTGAAAAACTACAAGAATACATACTAGGCCAGCAAAATGTTACCCTAGAGACAGATCATAAACCACTCATACAGATTTTGATGTCCAAAAGTATTGATGAGCTTTCTCCACGACTTCAACGGTTTAGAATAAGACTCATGAAATACAACTATGTGGTTGTGTATACACCAGGGAAGCAGTTAGTAGTAGCGGACTGCCTGTCCAGAAGTCCGTGGCAGGAGGTGAACGTTGAGGACGAGTTGTTGACAGACACGCAGGCACAGATCAATATGATTATTAATCACCTGTCAGTGGCTCAGACTATAATGGACCAGATAAAACAAAACCAACAACAGGACTCAGTGTGCATCAAGTTAAGACAGTATACAAAAGGCCAGTGGCCAAGGAAAAATCAAGTTCCGGTTGAGCTCCAACCATACTATCAGTATCGATGGGATATATCAGTGGGTAAAGGTTTTCTGTTGAAGGGTAGTAGATTAATTATTCCAGAGAAACTGCAAACTTATGTTTTACAGCAACTACACAAAGGTCATCTAGGTATAACACGATGTAGGGCCCGAGCTCAGGAATCAGTCTGGTGGTTGGGGCTAAGCACGCAGTTACAAAATCTCATCCAGACATGCCCAGTTTGTGTGGAAAACCGGGCTAATGGAGTAGAGCCTTTTGTGGCAGAAAAGGTTCCTGACTACCCTTGGCAAAAAGTAGGGGTCGATTTGCTGAAATGTCAAGGGAAGTGGTACCTGGTGGTTGCAGACTATTATTCAAAGTACTTTGAGCTAACCGAGTTGAACAAGTTAACTGAAGCAGTTGTTGTGCAGGAGTGCAAAAACATCTTTTCTCGATTCGGCATCCCAGAGATAGTGAGGACTGACAATGGTCCTCAATTCAAAAGTGCATTTTTGCAGTTTGGTCAGTCATATGGTTTTCAGCACGTCACCAGTAGTCCCCTGTACAGCCAATCTAATGGGTGTGCGGAGGCAGCAGTAAAGACTGCAAAAAGACTTCTGACGAAAGGAGGGGACATTTACGAGGCCTTACTAGCTCATCGCAGCACACCTTTGGCTGGGGGCATGTCGCCCCTGGAAATTATGCTAGGGCGAAAGGTCCGAACATCAGTACCGTCGTTGAACTTACACAATGATACAGTCTTCAAGGGAGTGAAGAACCACTTACAAAAAGAAAAGGAATACCAACGGCAGTGGTACAACCGGCGACACAGGACACGGGACCTGGCCCCCTTACAAAATAAGGACAGGGTATGGGTAATAGACAAAAAAAAATATGGAGTGGTGGTGAGCACACCCGCAGAGCTACGAGTTCCCAGAGCATACGTCGTGGAAGCAGAAGGAGGCAGGTACAGACGTAACAGATGTCATCTGGTTCCCGCCCCTCTGAAGTGGCCACGAGACAGACCAGGGTGCCAAAGTAGCGACTACGAAGAAACTGTATCAGGAGGAGATAGTCTAGGAACCAGTGAAGTTGTCAGTGGACCTAATAGTAGGCATGGGCAAATGGGAAAAGAAGTGGCAACAGATAGTGTCCAGGCAGGAGAGCCAGCCGTGAGCCAGGAATCGGGGGGACTGGAGTCTGACGATGAACCGGAATGGTTGGGCTGGGACAATCGATCCCAGCAGAATGTCGGGGTAAATGTACCGAATTCGAGAAAATCTAGTAGAGTAAAGACCACTCCCGGGTGGATGAAAGACTATTACTAAACTGGGGGGAAACCAGAACAGCACAATGGTGAATGCAATAATGTAGCAGGTATTAGACGAACATAGGTTATATTGTGAAAGGAAGAACTGGGGACTCTCAGCTGTGGGGTGTACATAGTAGTGTGAACTTGACTAGTACGTTAGCATGTAGCAGTGATAGGAATGTATAGTAGTAGGTGAAAGGTAACTGGTGTTTCTGTATAAGGGTTACCTAGTCAAGAGTATTAGTAGACTGTGAAACTTAACAAAAAGGGAAAGATGTTGTATCAGTTAGTCTATGGCGAGTGTGTAAGGAGGAGGTTGTCTTGTACTGAATGTAAACAAGTTGAAATACAAGATTATACAGAAGAATGTACGGCTGTATTAAATAGCAATTAGTTTAGACGAACCCACACAACAGTTATGACGTCACATTAAACTATATAGCCCAGGAATTTTAGTGTTTTACCTAAAAAAAAAATGTAGTTTTGAAATTTGGCACAGACGTTCCTTTGGGTGTTAAAAATTGATCCTAAAAAGTCCCCATCTCTCAGATGCCGGCTTCATACTTTTTTAAGGCAATAAGGGCGTAAGTGCCGAAATATGCATATCACGACTGTTGCGCGAAAAATATACATTCTAATATATCAAAATTTGGTCAAAATTTTAAAGTTAAGGGCCCTTAGTCCTTAATCATTCGTTTTTATTACTTTATACACCGCAAAAATTATCTTATAACCTAATTTATACTCAACTAATGGAAGTAAAATGTATCACTGCTCTATACAATCACCAGTTACATCAAATCCACCACTGATAGGCACAAATATACCTTTATAAAAGTTTTCCGTTATTTTATTATCTTTACATTGGTGGGTCAAAAATGTGTATGCGATAATAATTGACTGACATATTAAGGATAAAAGGAACTACTGCACAACAATGGGTTTTTTGAGCAATTTAGGTTAATATTGACTATAACATTTTACCAGAAATAAAAATAATGTAGGTTTCAAATTTGGCACAGACGTTCCTTTGGGTGTTAATAATTGATCCTAAAAAGTCCCCATCTCTCAGATGCCGGCTTCATACCTTTTTAAGGCAATAAGGGCGTAAGTGCCGAAATATGCAAATCACGACTGTTGCGCGAAAAATATCATTTGTTGTATCGTAACTTGTATAAGATGTGAAGTAAAAGGCACTTAGTTGTTTAACATCCATTATTGTTGCATAATACATAGCAAAAAAATGAAACCTGATCATAAATCAATTAATGGAAGTACACAATAAAAAAATTAACCAGTCCATTAAAGGTCCTCTTCATCTGAACCATCATTGATAACAACGTTATTGCATGTTGCCCCACGACATTTGGCACACATAATACCACACTACAGTCCAGCCCGCACACACTCGCATTTGTAGCTGCATTCACTTTTACAGTTACATGATATCAAATTCAGGAGCTGTTCTGGAGCTGGATGAAAGGATGTTGTTATAGGAACAAGTGTGCCACTCACACTTTTCCATCCCCACTCAACAGGATCTAATGAATGGCCCAGCCACTCTTGCACCTGTAGGTAAACCTGAAGAGAATGCTGTTCACATGCGGCACTGGTTGCTGGAAGAGAGGCTAGCTGGAAAGAAGCACTAACAGGCATCTTTGCTATCTTGCAGGTATACATGTATACTATAATTTCATCCAGAGTGGAATAGTTATCATGTCCCTGATACATTGCAATTGCAAACTTTTCTCCAGCTGCAATAACGATCTTCTTGTCCGCATGTGGACATGTAAAAACATATACTGTTCTCCGAATGGAAACATCGGTCTTGATGATGTTCCATGCTTGCTTCTTTCCCTTCCCGAAGAAAGCACTGGTTGTATCTGATCCGGTAATAGCATGACTAAACAAAATATAGTTTTTCATTTCACCAATGTCCTGCTGAGTAGCTGATATACTGTAAATCTTTCCTGTTGTCTTGCTTGAGGGTGGATGGACAATTTCAATGTGTGCATCTTCTTCTGACCTCGCAGTCAACATCGCAAGTATGTCTGTATCAGTAGCTATTACTTTTACACAACAGCTTGTTGAATACTGAAGAGCAATAGCTGCTATAGTGGTATCAGCATCTCCTGAGCACTGAATGGCGTGATGACATGAAGTTCGAAAATAAGTTACTAATCATTTTATTAGCCCATTTTTGTTATGGCCATTCCTCAGAAAGTCCATTTGCGTCGATGTAACAACATTGTTAGCAGCTATTGAAATATCGGTGGAAGACCTCCCTGCAGAACGCCACCTTCACTCTTCCTCTTTAGTGGTTAACTCGTCATAACCATCAAACACTACAGTTGCTGTCACAGAAAAATGTTTTTGGACGAATGTAACATAAGCCTCACATATTTGACCAAATGTAGCAGGTCTTGGCTACACAACCACATGCAAGAGGTATCCTCCATCGATTGTTGTACCGTAGTTCCTTGTAATCCTTAATATGTCAGTCAATTATTATCCCATACACATATTTGACCCACCAATTTAAAGCTAATAAAATAGCGGAAAACTTTTATAAAGGTATATTTTTGCCTATCAGTGGTGGATTTGATGTAACTGGTGATTGTATAGAGCAGTGATACATTTTACTTCCATTAGTTGAGTATAAATTAGGTTATAAGATAATTTTTGCGGTGTATAAAGTAATAAAAACGAATGATTAAGGACTAAGGGCCCTTAACTTTAAAATTTTTACCAAATTTTGATATATTAGAATGAATATTTTTCGCGCAACAGTCGTGATATGCATATTTCGGCACTTATGCCCTTATTGCCTTAAAAAGGTATGAAGCCGGCATCTGAGAGATGGGGACTTTTTAGGATCAATTATTAACACCCAAAGGAACGTCTGTGCCGAATTTGAAACCTACATTATTTTTATTTCTGGTAAAATGCTATAGTCAATATTAAGCTAAATTGCTCCAAAACCCATTGTTGTGCAGTAGTTCCTTGTAAACCTTAATATGTCAGTCAATTATTATCGCATACACACGTTTGACCCACCAATGTAAAGATAATAAAATAACGGAAAACTTTTATAAAGGTATATTTTTGCCTATCAGTGGTGGATTTGATGTAACTGGTGATTGTATAGAATAGTGATACATTTTACTTCCATTAGTTGAGTATAAATTAGGTTATAAGATAATTTTTGCGGTGTATAAAGTAATAAAAACGAATGATTAAGGACTAAGGGCCCTTAACTTTAAAATTTTGACCATATTTTGATATATTAGAATGAATATTTTTCGCGCAACAGTCGTGATATGCATATTTCGGCACTTCCGCCCTTAATGTCTTAAAAAAGTATGAAGCCGGCATCTGAGAGGTGGGGACTTTTTAGGATCAATTTTTAACAACCATAGGAATGTCTGTGCCAAATTTCAAAACTACATTATTTTTTTTAGGTTTGCTCGATTTTTCCCTTAAAATGCCTAGGCGTCCATGAACCGACTTTACAGACAACCAATTTTTCTTTTCTTCGTTTTCTGGAACAGGTAAACGTTGCACGGGGCTAGGTCTGGTGAATACGGAGGGTGGGGACCGACAGTCCACCCCTGAGAGGCCAAATAGTGGTCCACTCGTAAGGTCGTTATGTGGGGGCTTTGTCGTGATGAAGAAACAAGTCACCTCACCTGATCACCAAGGTTCCTGGCGTTTCCTCTGCACATCCTTTCACAAACGTCTTAAATCTTCCATATAAAAGTGCAGTTTAACAGTCTGACCAGGGAAAAAAAATTCCCATTGCACCATTCTATGAACTTCAAAAAAGACAATGATCATCGCCTTAACATTCCAGCTCATTTGTATTGATTTTTTTTCTTCTGGGTGAGTTGGGAGTCTTCCACTGGCTTGATGCTTGCTTGGTTTCTGGGTCATACCCGTAACACCAACTCTCATCACCTGTAATGACTTCGGTCAAAAAGTTTGGATCACTTTCAATCTCTATTTTCAAGCCTTGGCTCAAATTCAATTGAATGTTCTTTCGATCCTGTTTGAGAAAGCGAGGAACAAATTTAGTGGCAACACGTCTCATTTGCAAGTCCTCAGTCAAAATACGCTGGCAAGAGCTCCAACTCACTCCTGGCTCTTCTGAAATGTTATCTATCGTGAAACGACGATTCTCATTGATTTTTTGGTGGATTTTTTCAATGTTTACATTGTTGAGGGATGTTGAAGGGCGCCCAAAACGAGCATGGTCTTCAACACTCATCCCACCATGTTTAAAGCGCCCTAACCACTTGAAAACTTTGTGTGCAACTTATAGCATCCTCCCTGAAAGCCTGTTGAAGCATTTGGTAAGCTTTAATTGCCAATTTTTAAAGCAGGAAACAAAATTTCAAACACACTTTTTGTTCTTTGCCATAACGACTTCAAAGGTGGAACATGATAACAGTAAGAGAAAAACAATACTATGAATCTATGATCAAACGTAACCTACAAATGATGCAGTCTGGGCAGCTGTTTAGTGAAGGCATCTAACCCCATCTAGCGAGAGAACTCTCTACTTCTACTAAATCTACGAATGGCAGCGCGCTCTCAGTCTAGATTTTTTTTTGGGTCCCCCCCTTGTATATTCGCAGCTAAGTATCTGTTGGCACCTTCATCTTGGAAAACAAAATAACAAATCCTTTCATTCCTTGCCATTCTGGTGTGTTTTCAGATGTACATACATAGTTCTACAATATTTTAGTTAGTGAACCGTTCCACGATGACACAAAAAAAAATAATGCCTTTTATATTGCTAATAGAGTTGAATTATTTTTTCATTCGTGGATCTAAATCCACGAGAAACACATGTTCAAGTGGCGAAGGAAACGGGCACAGGCATTTCCACTCCAACTCTGGCGTCGTGAATTGCGAAAAACCATTTTACAGAAATGTGGCAGTGTATCTGTAAAGACAAAAGAAAATGTGTGTGCTGAACGGTTCATGAAGTTAAAAGAAAATTGTTGGCTTGGTTTTAAATTAAATACACACGTGATTTTTTTAATACATAGGCCTATGTAATTTTTTAAAAATAAATGTGTGATTTTTTTTTTTTTTTTTTTAAATAACATGTGGTGAAGTTTAGTGTGGGACTGGGATTCAAGATTCGATGACAAACACTGAGGATTCGAACAAAGGATTCGGATTCGACCAAAATGTGGATTCGTCCCATCCCTAGTTTTTAACAAAATTCGAGCATCGAGCGAAAACCCACCGGTGGTTGTTGTTTTTTCGCACTGACAAGTGAAGTCTTTGCATCATCTGTTCTGCCGGATATTATGTAGTTTAAATCGATAAGTCCGACTGCTTCACCTGTTCTACCCGCTTAATTGATATTCCCTGCTTATGATGTTTTTCTTTTTGCTCCCTTTGAAGAACGTTGTAACAGGGTTCTGCTGCATGGTACTGTGTTGTGCTCGTGTCCCGGGAGGGAACGGGGGGAGAGGGCGGTCGGGCTCACCTTCCCGCTCTTGACGTTCTCGGCGCAGCGCGGGCCGTACTGCGGCATGCCCAGCGCGATCTCGAGCCAGGCGAGCACCGTGGGGGCGCGCCACCGCTCCATGGGCACGGAGGCCGCCTCGCGCAGCAGGCGCAGCTTCTCCGCGTAGCCCTCCTCGGTGAGCGGGGACCAGCTGCGGTACGGGTCCCCCGGGTCTAAGGCAACCGGGTCCCAGTCCACTCCAGCGATCCTCCCCTTCCCGCACGACTCCACTCACGACCCTCCCGGAGGGGAAGCCTACAACTCACGTAGCTTCGGTTCCCCGCCACGTTCGCGCAAACTTCGGACTTCTCTCGAAAATTGAAATTAAAAAAAAAACGAAGGGTTTGGGTTTAGGTTCAGGTCAGGTCGGTCACAACACGCTCGTTTTCCCATCGGAAACTTCCGATTTAGCGGCTGAAGTTGCGTCAGTACCCTGAAACAACGCAAAACTTCGGAAATTCTTCTCGAAAAAATTCTTGCAGGGATACCGAAGCTACGCGAGTTGTAGGCTTACCCCTCCTGGAGCTGGAGCGAGTCTTAAGAGTACTCGCCAGAGACGTGCAACATATCTGTTACCTCGGCAACGAGCAAATTCCACGTGTTCTCCTGTAGCAAATGAACTTGGACACAAACTTTAAACGGAGAATTCTTCAAAAACAGTTGGCATGTCCCTAGAGTTATTCAAATTTTACATATTGAAACATTTTGTACATTACTAATTTAAAAAAAAAAAAAAGATTGAAAATATGTGTCTCGAAAATATGGTGGAACTTCGTGATTCATCCTGATATATTGCTTTTGTGAACATCACAGTATTTGTGCCGTGCATAGGCATTAAATAATGAAATTTTATAATTATGCAACTGTCCTTTAATTCTTTTGTTTTATAATTTATAGTCATAAAAAATGACTTAAAAAAAACAAACATTAAAATGGTGGCATTACAATTTTGACAACCCTTAGTTACTTGATGTAAGTTTTTGGACATACGCCATTGCTAAGAACTTTTTCTGTTGAAGAAAAACTAATAAATAAAATAAATAAATAAAAATAAAAATACTCAAAAAAAGATACAAAAAACACACAAAATTAAGCAAACAATTGCTGTTGTCAACAAGGATATGAACACCACAAAATATTCCGAAACAGGAATATGGTCAGCTAACAAAGAAAAAACAAAGAAAAATGTACTAAGAGAACGAAAAAATCCCCACAAATGATGACAACACAAAAAATAAATATGGACTTCAAACAGCATTCCGTTCTAAATCTACTATTAAAAGTATTGTTACCAAGGTGAAACCAGCCACAGAAAAATTACAAACTCACAACTGTGTGTATCAAATCCCCTGTGAATGTGGCCACATGTACATAGGTGAAACTGGCAGAGCTCTATCCACCCGAATCAAAGAACACAAAAACAACTGCAAGAAGGGTGAAACCCTAAAATCCAGACTTGCTGAACATACATGGGAAAATAGCCACAAAATTCTCTGGGAAGACTCCACACCACTCATACAGGAATCCGATAAAATAAAAAGGAAAATCAAAGAATCAGCCTTCATTATTAGCAATAAAAATATTTTCAGCCAGCAGAGCATTGAATTAAAAAATATGTGGATCCCTTTGATAAAGAGAGAAACATCCCTGCAGCACAAAACAATAGCCAATACTCAACCCACCATAACCAATCTGCTTTAACTACATGGTGCACAGCCAATGGGGAGACAGCTCGTCTGTCATTGGCTGAGCAAGATGTAGCCCTTTCTCTGATAAATACCCTCATTTTCCAGCCCCTTCTCAGTCGCACCTGTGTTTCCGTACCATGTGCGTCTCTGCCTGAGGACGGGAGCAGATAGCAGTTCCCGAAACGTCGCTTGTTTCTGTTTAGGTAAAACTATTGTATTTGTTTGTTTTTTCGTTTTGTCATGTTTTTTGTCTCGCTTCAACTGTTGTGCTGAATTATTTTGGGTTTCAACATTTTTGTGTTGTCATCATTTGTGGGGATTTTTTCGTTCTCTTAGTACATTTTTCTTTGTTTTTTCTTTGTTAGCTGACCATATTCCTGTTTCGGAATATTTTGTGGTGTTCATATCCTTGTTGACAACAGCAATTGTTTGCTTAATTTTGTGTTTTTTTTGTATCTTTTTTTGAGTATTTTTATTTTTATTTATTTATTTTATTTATTAGTTTTTCTTCAACAGAAAAAGTTCTTAGCAATGGCGTATGTCCAAAAACTTACATCAAGTCATGCACTCCCATTGCACAAATCTTTTAAAGATAAAACCCTTAGTTAACATTGAAATGTAGATATTGTGCAGCATTTGTCACGCTGTAGAGATGCAACAAATTGTTAGCTTACATATATTCAACGCCATGTTGAATACAAGAAATTCATGATGAAATTTTAACTTTTAAATCTTAAATGTCGAATCAGCTCAATAAGGATAAGGGGTTTGTTTGTAGAAAGTACTGATTTCCATCGTTTGAGCAAAAAAATTAAAATAGACATACATATACTTAGAGCTGTAATAAGAGTGTTAAAATTTTTCAGGTAAATTTTATTTCAATGTACCTACTGGACTGCAATTTTTAGTTTAAAAAATTCTTAAAAGGATAGCGCTGCATTCGTAATGCTTTAGAGAACCAACAAATTGTTAAATATCTTTGATGTAATGTTTGTTCCAACACAATTTCCCTGGCTCATTAAATTATCGTTATTATAAGCATGATTTTAAAGATTTCTTTTCTATGTTAAACTTTGTATCAGAGTTTCGTATTATAAGTGTATTTGCAACATGAGAACACACATATTTGCTCATTTCCAAGGTTATAATGTTACAGGTTACACATTTCCGGTGATTACTGGAAGACTTGCTTACATTTTTCTTTTTAAATCCTGGGAGGGAGGGGTCTGGACCCCTAGGACATCCCCCCCCCCCCCCCCCATTCTGGCTGCGTACCTGGCCATCAGGAGCCACATGTAGTTAACCCTGTGAGGTGACACGACAAGTCATATGTATGGGTGTGCGAGTATCCAAAAAATTTGTATTCAAACTGAATAATTTAGTATTCAGTTCATAATAATATAAAATAGAATAATTATTTTTTTTAAATAATTCATTACCGACAGATGCAGAAAGTGGACCTAATCACAAAAAAAATTTAATGAAAAAAAGTGTGCATAGCATGTATGTATAAGCCCAACAATATTTTTTCAGAAATTTAGATATATTTTCTGCAAAATAATACACACATGATTTTTATACATAAAAATCAATAAAATTGATTATAATTTAAAATTATTAAAAGTATTATTTTTAAATGTTGCAATCAGGTGAATCACCGAAACAAATTAAAAACCTTAAGACTTTGCTGGTTTAAGTAGTATTTACCCGAAAATAATCTGACTGGATATAATGCGACCCTAAAATTTATATAATGAAAATTATATGAATTATTAAATTTATTCCACATTTAAATAGACCCTTTCTAGTGCCACTTTCGTCAGTAGAGTAATTTATTTGCGTGGTCTTTTTTGAAACACCAAGCTGCAGTTAGAAAAAAAAGTGTTTTATGACATTAGTTCAAAAACGGCAGCTGTTCAGAAAGCAGAGAATGTGGCGATATAGGGTGGTCTGGTCCCCAGCAGCCACAGAGAAGAGCAGAGAGAACCCAGTGCTCCCTCTCCTCCCCCCTGCATCTCTCATCCTCACGCCTGTGCAGAGGTGCAGGAAGCCCCGGACTAAAGTGGCACAAGTAACGCAGTTCACAGGCAGAGCGGGTAGTTCTTCAACTCAGCTATTACCAGTGGCAAGATACAAGTTTGTGATTATAACAGGACCTCCACTTTTAATTTACACAGTTTTGGTAAAAATCAGAGCATTATAATCACGTAAATACTCTACATGTTTGCAATGTTACAAAAGTATGTAAGCTACTGTTAATTACATTGTTAATTAAAACTATTAATTATTTAACTGCGAGTTGTATCAAATTGGGATCCAATATCCAAGATCACTGCCATTATGCCGTACTGCATAGTGATATATATATATTACTTGGTATTAGTAGGGACACCTGTATTTCGCGATTTCATTTCATGCCAAGGTATTTCACAAAAAACACTGTAGCTTTTTCTAGGAGTCGTGGCAAATTGTGAGGATGCAGCAGTACGGTGACCACATTCGATTCTCATTGGCCCCGTCAAGAGCGGGACGACACCTCTCGCCGACCTCGGCCGATAACCCGCAGGAGAAAAGCTGCAGTATTTTGTGAAATACCTCGACACGAGATGCGTTCGCGAAATACAGGTGTCCCTGGGTATTAGTGGCAGGGTGACGTAGCTAACACACATTTCTGACACTTGTTCTTGTTCATGGGGGGACTCCGTGATTCGCCGAGCTTTCTGATGCACGGCGCCTTTCCGTGCCCTCGTTCCCGGCGCGTGTCGGGACGGTGTCGGGACCACTGGTCCGATTTGAACAATTCTTTCAGTGTTGGATAGTACATTTATCGAGGAAGGCTATAGGCTATATTATATTATCAATAACATTAGGGATCCTTACTAAAAGTCCAATTTAGAATCAAATGCGTTGGAGGGGGTAAGATACAACATGCAGTACACGTACGCAGTGTGTGTCGACAATGCCGCAGGCGCTAGAAGTTTATTTCCTATTGCCTATTAATATTGTTGCCACGCACTAGATGCCTTATCATTCTTAATTTTCCCATACAAGTAAAAAAAAACACCCGTGTGATATTAACAACGAAGCAATCAGTACCCTCATAAGAGTTCAATTAATATTTAAATACTTTTTTATCACTTTAAATCGCAAACCTAAACTATTGTTTTTTTTCCCTCTCTCTGTGTTTAATTTGTTTTTTTATTGCCCTTTTTTTCAAGTATATATCGCGGGTGCGCGGGGAATAAGGGGATATGTCAAAATGTCATTATAAATGACTTATCCCCTTTTTTCATGCACGAAAACTATCAGTTCGTGATGTAACTCCGAAATGTTCAGTGACATGGAATAACACACAAGGGTGCTAGACTTAACCCATTTGGACCATTTTGTAGAGCTTTTTCTCCTTTTATTCCATACCATTAAAAAATTTTTTTTTTCGCCAACATCTGACTTATCCCCCCTTATTCCCGCGCACCCGCGATATATTTTACAGACTTGAAATCCTGATGGGCTGCCCATCCAAGGGGCAAGTTTTCAGGATTATTTAAATTCTTAAAAGGAGCGTGTTTTCAGAAATTGGATGGGCTGCTTTTCCAGTCTCTGTACAAATAAACCACCGTCAGAAAAATCCTGAATGGCTGCCCTTCCAATGGGCAACAATTCAGTCGCCCCGTAGGGTGACATAGCTAACACACGTTCCTGACACTTTGTTCTTGTTCGCGGGGCGACTCCGTGATTCCGCCGAGCTTTCCGACGCACGGCGCCTTTTCCGTGCCCTCGTTTCCAGGGATGGTGTCGGGAGACGGAACCAACCTTCCTGGCTGCTGGGGCTGGCGGCCTTCCTGTGCCGGCTGCGCGCGAACACCCGGGAGATGCTGCCCCACGTCCCGCCGCGGCTCCCGCCGCTACTGCGCGCCTGCTGGGCCTTTCCCGCGCGGCGTGGCTCCGTGTCTCCCACGGCCGGCGCGTTGCTCAGCTGCTCCACTGACCTGCGGGGGCCCCCGACACACTCCGGCCGTGCCACTCCGCGCAGGTAACCAACCACCACCCGAGGAGCCTCGCCAAGTCAACCCTGTGAGGCGACGTGCACGGGTGTGCGAGTGTCCAAAAATTTTTTATTCAAACTAAATTTTATTTGTAGCAGAATAATACATTCGTTATAGTCACGCAATACATATCTGTATTCAAACTGAATTTTATTTGTAGCAGAATAATACATTCGTTATAGTCACGCAATACATATCGGTATTCAAACTGAATTTTATTTGTAGCAGAATAATACATTTGTTATAGTCACACAACACATATCTGTATTCAAACTGAATTTTATTTGTAGCAGAATAATACATTCGTTATAGTCACGCAATACATATCGGTATTCAAACTGAATTTATTTGTAGCAGAATAATACATTCGTTATAGTCACGCAACACATATCTGTATTCAAACTGAATTTTATTTGTAGCAGAATAATACATTTGTTATAGTCACGCAACACATATCGGTATTCAAACTGAATTTTATTCGTAGCAGAATAATACATTTGTTATAGTAATGCAACACACATCTGACTTCCAATTAGTTCATACAATTTTTTCGTAAATTGTTACGAGTGTTTTCAATAATTGCTGATTTCCAGTGTTTTTTTAAATATTATAGCACTTAAGATATGAAATATAATATTATAATTTATTTCTGTTCTAATTTTTTTTTATCAAGTATGAAATTACTATGAAATTTATTGCGTTTGAATACAATTTTTTTTGGATACTCGCACACCCATGTATGTGACTGTTGTGTCACCTCACAGGGTTAACTTTGTGTGGCTCCTGATGGCCAGGTTCGTTGACACGGGGGGGGGGGGGGGAAGCGGGGGATTTCCAGGGATCCAACCCCTACCTCCCAGGATTAAAAAAAATTCAACAAAAAATTAGGGGAAGACTTTAGGACTCCCCAGGAATGTGCAACATCTAACATCCAAGAAACATTTTACACACAAACATTTCTCCAACACCTGTGACAAGTGTGTGAGTACACAAGAACACAGGCGTACGAATGTACAGGAATGTGCTGGGCCGTCACGGGAGGAAAAGCAAGGCCTGTGCTATGGAGAGGGAGGGGGGAAGTTGAGGTTCGAGACTGTAAATAGAATTCATAAAAATAAAAAAACCTTTTATTAGAGACAAGATTTTATGCTTTTATTTTTAGAGCCAATTTCATTTTTAAAACAAGAGATTTCGGTTTTAATGTTTTTTTTTTTTAATATTTTTTTATGAACTCTGTTTATTCATAGAGATAGCCCAATTTTCAAACAAATACGAAACTTGCTTGTTTGATGATACTTCACCAAAACAGTGCCATTCTGATTGAGACATGATGCACTTTTACAATATGATTATTTTTAGTAAGCATGTCTAACTACTGGGAACAAAAAATAAATCAGCAGGTATATGTGCGTTTGAAAAAGGACCAATGGTGTTATGTGAAAATTAGTTACTAATAGCAGTTGCAATATAAAAAAAAAATTCCACTCTATTTAGTAAGTTACATACATTTTGGTACTAATTCCATGCTAAATAATTTACATTGAATTTAATGTACTAACAGATTTATGTAATCTGAGTTGATTCATGATTAAGTATGCTGATTAATTTCATGATTGTTTTGTTTCATTTTTGAGCTTTATGGTGAATTAACTAGCATTTTGGCATTGTATGGTGTACTGAAAATTGAAATGGTGTATTTACAACGTTTTTTTGCTTAATCCCAATCCACCATACAATCTCGTCCCTACTTATAAGTTGTGCAAATAACTCAGATATCACATTTACAGTAATAGCCACAGTAACATGTTTTTAGATTTTTTTTTTTAAATAATGGATATTGAAATTATTTCAATCCTTATATAATCTAAAATTCAAAAATAAACCGGCTCGAGCGAGAAAGTGTTCCCAATTAGGCGCGCCATAGCGCAGCTCTCTCCTTAAATTTACCTGAAATACATAAATACTTAGGGGTGTGAAATAAAAAAAATTGGTTGTCTGTAAAGTCGGTTTACGGACGATAGTTTAACGTGACGCCATAACAAAACATTGATGAAATGACTGCATACTTTTATGAATAAAATTGAATAAGTTTTATTGAATTATCACTATTTTGTATGGATACAAAGGAGTGAAATGAAATCTACAATTTAATTAATAAATTTACTTTTATTTAAACTCTTTAATTCAAATATTTTTATTACTTTAACGAAGAGATTATTTTAACTATAACTTTTATACATGTTTGCTATTTAACTTCTTCCAATCTGTGTTATTCTGTTAAGGATAGGACGATGATAGGAAAAGTAGGAAACGAATGGGAGTGTTTCAAGTTTAATGTGCCTCGAAAAAGTCAAATCGATGGTGGTTCCATCAATCGAGTGGAAGATAGATAGATGCGGCGCAAGCGTACAATGAGTGTAACGGGACACAGCGTAACGGGACAATGTGCGCAACGGGACATTTTTTTGTGCATGCAGCCGGCGTTCATCAATTTATTAGACGTTGTCTCGTCAAAAAGTAAAAATTTTAAAAAAATTCTGCTATTGGCACATGCCTCTTGTGGTGATGGTGGAGTGAGACACACACACACATGCACACACTCTCACTCACTCACACCAATACTCTCACACACACTCTCTCACACACATACTCTCACTCACTCTCTAACTCACTTTCTCTCACTCACTCTCTCTCACTCTCACACTACTGGCAGGAGTATTGAAATAACGTGGCTGTCACACAATGTTTCAGTGGGCAGTGATGGGGGAAGGACGGGGAAGGGTGAACGAAGCAAGGCACATCAGGCTTAAAGGAGAGTGCAGCCTTGGTCGACGTCACACCCAACACAAAACTGTTGATATTATATCTGATTATCTTGTGTTATAAATAAAGCTGGTGCTTTCACAGTTTACTGTAGAAAAAACAAAATCACCACAACGAATGTTCCACTGACCCAACCTTGAATGCCACTCACCTCGATAAAACACTGTTGTCGATCGACTTTGAGAAAGTGTTGGCGTTGAGCGGCGACAAGGAGGGGCTGCAGTCCTTGGGGGTCGTGGCTGCGGAGGGAGAAACACGACAGTGAGGCGTGAGCAACTCGCTGGATCCACCGTCAATGTCTGCACTAACTCACAGCCAATTACATGTAGCGAAGAGGTACAGCATGTCAAAAGGACAAACCAGGCATGCTATGGCCCAGCCACAATCAACACAGTGTTAGCACAAGGATTACAACGGACCTAATCTTAACTCCGTTCCTTTTGTTCATTATGGTCGTTTTAGCCTTCGACAAATTCACGTTGGCTATAGTTGGTAGTGTATAATTATAAGGAAAAAAAAAAATACTACTAACAGAATAATATACATAACTGCATACAAATTGCAAAATTAAATGCAGAAAATATTTTATTTTTATCTTTCCGAAAATGGACTGTAATGTTTATAGCCTAACTCCATTGTGTGAACGTAATAAAAAAAATAAAAAAAATATTCGGCACAATATGGTCAATACACACATTTTCTTATTTATTACAAGAGTACAACTGTTATGTATTACGCTGTTTCATGATTGCGAAAAGCTGATCTTGACTGTGGCCCCGTCTTTACCCAAGTGTTGCCAACATTATCATAACTACTTTATAGTTCAGCCCACATCACACATCATTAATATCGAGATGTCTGCGCTTTGCTCCGAAGTGTACTTTGTAAACAATAATAAGTAGGTTCAACAAAAATAGATGTTATTAATTTGACACTTTCATGATATTTTGTACCAAAAAAATTTTTCCTATGCATAGTTATATTTTAAGTCGGTGGATTATTCTCCGGCCCGAAAAAATTTGTATTCCATTAATTTAATCAGAGTGATTAGAGCCAATTTCGAAAAATATTGTACATACATGCTGTTAAACTACTGCTTGTTTTGAACAATAAAATAAAAAAAATTAGAATTTTTTTTTGCACTTCACAATTGCGGTAATCGAAAGTGACATGTAAATTATTTAATGTTTAGAACAGTCAGTTGTAGGAATTGTGCCAAGGATATCTTGAAACACGAGATGTGGAAGAAATTAATTCAACTTGGGACAATGAGGGTGGTCACACCAGGTTCGCTGGGCGCTAAAGGACTAAAGCAATTTGCAATGCTGGGAGCTAGGTTGAACAGAGGGCTGTATCGGGGAAGGGGGGATCACGAGTGGAAGATTCAGAGGGAGTGTAGACGGACAGAGAGAGGCAGGCAGGTATTCCTTGTGAGGACGGGGCGAGAGTGGAACGAGCTTGAGGGGAGGACACTGGATCTGGGAGGAGGGAAGGACATGCGAAGGAGGCTTCAGAGGGGGGAGGAGTGAGGGTGGTTGGGGGGTGGGAACTCCTTGCCACCGGGCGGATGCCCAATTGCAGGTGTAAATTATTATTATTATTATTATAATGCTGCTCACGAGTCGAGACCAGCGAACCCTGGGAGTGGGACAGTGGAAGCCCAAACATGTTTACCAAGTATTTACAAACACCAGACCACACTTTACTTTGAATTAACTGCCAAGCAAGCGCGTGGCAAGGGGGTGGGCGGAAAAACAAACAAACAAACAAACAAACAGATCTGAAGATCTATTAAGAGGTTGGATGATGATATTTAAACACTAATTACGAAATAGAGACACTGTGTTATCTGTGAAAGGTCATACACTAAAACCTGTAGGATTTCCTATGGGGTTAGCACATGCAACTTGAAACTCTTACTGTTACATGTCATCTATCATTACAAACTATGGTTGAAATTTTTTTTTATATTTTTAATTTTTCCTTTTGTTATTGTTTAATATTGTATGGCCATAATTGAAAAGGTTGAATCACAAGAAAGTGCAATATCTTTCACTTTGAGCTTGATACGCCTTGCCGCCTATGTTTTCCTATCCTTGGTTGGTGCTGTATGTGTAACACACTGCCTTCAGCAGTCACTGTTATGTCTAATGCCTGGAATGCTGAATTTTGTATTTATTTTCTTCGCGTGCTCTTGGCAAAACACAGCCTCTTCATAAAAAAAAAAAAAAAACTACACCTGCCACTAAGCCACACAAGCTTCCAATAATAATTTCTAGTGAAGGGTCGAACCCACTTTTGCTCCAATCCGAATCACGATTTGAATCTTAAAATAGTGGCTCTAATCAAGATCTCAATAGTCGGGAAGAAAATAATGCATGAAATAATGTGTTTACATTTTTAGAAAACAAACAATTTTTTTTGTCAAAAATGTTCCCTGATTATTGTAGCTGATGGAATATACAACAAATCCTTTGATAGCTTTTGTAGGGATAGATAATGTAGTTCTCATCGACTACACAGGTTCTAGTTTTTTGTATTTCTTAATTTTGCTTCCTCAAATCTTTTGCCTCAAATATAAAATCTTCTAAATACTAAAAATTTGATGTATTTGAAAATTAGATAGGGGTATTCCTAATTTTTTACTATACCACCGTCACCAAATAACTTAAAGTATTGCATATTGCTTTTCCTACCACTGTAAAAAAAAACATTATTATTAATCTAATAATAAAGTTTTCAATATTTTAATTACCATTGTCCGCCTATTTTTTAACAACACTAAAACCAAAATTTCATTGCTGTTGTGTTTTTCACACCACACTTTATCATCTGCATGAATAGAACCACGGGAAGTACTGTGCCCGTGTTTTTAATTGTATTTCATTCTAATACTCGTATAATTAACTGTTTGATAAAAAAATAATTAGTGTCATGGGTTGGAGGATTAAAAATAAAACACGAAACTAAGCATGTGGCCACTAAAATGTGTAACACACTCCGAATTGACTCTCGATTTGTACGTTGCAATTTTTAGTTTTTGGAGAAACAAAACAAACTGGCCCTGTTGAAATTGTACGTTCCTGTTGGGTACACCAAATGTGAGATATTTCAGGTAAATACTTAGATAAAGCTTTTGCCACTGAGCAACACTAGCTAAAATAAACAAACTCTCAAACCAAATAAGCCATCCGTGATCAATGGGTCGATGCCAACATTTTTTTTTCAAATTTTTGAACCTGTGTTTATGAGCTCACTGATTTCCAATACTGTAACTATACATTTATTTGAAGACAATTAACATACACAACTTTATGAATACACACTTCAGTAATGCAACATTAACAAACAATTAATAAGTTGTATGGAAACTTCAGAAAAGTATGTTTTGTCATTTTCCCTTACTTAGATTGTATGCTAAAAAGTACACAATATTTTAAAACAAAAATCATAGAAAATTTAAAATATAAATTTTGGTTAGTAACTTTTAAGTTGTCTTTCACTAAGGTTCGTCTCTATTCATGTCATATTATATTATGATTGTCTGAGTCTTGATATATGCTATGTCATGTACTCATGTGGTATCGTAGGTCATATTGTATTTTATCTCATCTTGTATGGTAAATCATCTGGTATTTAATGTCAACATGTGTTAAATGTATTCTTGTACTTAATATTGTCTTGAATTTGAGTTTTTATTACATTTGTAGTTGTTTAACAATCTACATCTTACTTATATCTTATATGTTAGTCTTATAATATACAATGTCATCTTATTAAGGTAATTTTATTATGTATTTAATTCAGATTTATTTCTTGATCTTAGTTAATTCTATATGTCTAACTTATTTTATATTTTTATCTAATTTTTAGTTCAACTTATTTTTAGGGTAAGGTGTGATGGTCTTATGTTCAAATTAATTAATAATGTGATTTTAGAAATGGAATCAAAATTTTAAACTTTGATTTTGTTTCTAGTTAGAAATGAAAGAATTAAAAAGTGAAACTAACCCATCATTATTTTTTATTACGGTTATGCACAGACGCTTAAGCCGAGCTTAGACACTACGCAAGAAATCCAAGATGCACAATGTTCAGTAATCATATTTTAGAGTACTGGTTTAGGCACAACCCCCCCCCCCCCCCCCCTCCAATACAAGATCAATAATATTGCACAATCGTTAATAACTGCACAACATTATTGACTGTGTTTTTGAAGATTGCACAGTGATTGAACAAAAGTTTGAGCGAGCTTAAATTTTATTGCGAAATAGTTGTTAATTGTATCGTGTTTAGGGTATATTGCGCAATGTATTTAGTCTACTGTTCGGAGCAGTCTTGTACACTATAGCTGATGCTAAATCTTGATCAGACATGTGGCTCCCGGAAATTCTGATGCAAATGGTTCGCGAATTTTACTGACTAAATATGATTGTTCTGTGTGTACGTAGGGTCGATTCGAATAAAATTGTGCAATAACATTATTGCCCAAGTATATTGCAGGTGTATCGGACACGTTATAAACTACGCAGAATGCAATAACCCAAAGCAAGTATTGTTCAATTTTCAACTTTCTTGTGTTTTGGCTTGCGTTTTCGACAGCCATGTTTTAAGAGAAGTGTTCTGAAACTTTTAAAGTCGCAGGCGTTTCGTGCACAGAAGCCCATAATGTTCTTTATGTTTACACTTTTTTAAACTTTTAAATAGTGTAGAAAATAACCGTTTGAAAACAAATTATTTATCATTTCTTTTGTTTTCACAATAAATATGAATTATTAATAGAAGCATGAGGTTAGAAATATGTTTTCTATAGTTTAAATATTTTAAGTTATAGGATTGGTGACGTACCGCAACTCGCGCGCATCATAAACGACTGTGATTCTCTTGCGTTGGTTGCGTGTTGCGCTGTTGCATTGCTGCGTTCCTTGCTAGTTTATAAAACCAGCATTACAGCAACGGGACGTCCAAGGTTATAGTGGGCTCTGAACTGACGTCGTCCCGCAGAGCCCGATATGCCACCACCCCTCCTCACCGCTATCCTCCTGGCATTTGGACTCCCCGCCGGCGACATCCTATGTGTGCGTGTGAGCGCGCTTTCACAAAAGGGCGCGGTTGAGCCAGTGCTATACACAGTAATAAATATTGCAAGGTTTTTCTTAAACGATAAAGTGTTCATGTCCTTTCAGGTCTCATGAGTAATCAGACTTTATTATATTTTAAGTTGCCACTTAACAGCGATGGACCCGGACTACCGAAGGCATTCTTACATTTTATTAACTTTTTTTTACGTAAATTGTTAAAGCGTTTTTTAAACATGAATTAATTGGATTATAGTTTTAAAGGGAAATATCCTGTTTTCAATAGATTGTAGCATTGCAAAATGGGTCATAAGAATATTAAGAATAAGTTTGAAGTGAAGGATATTTTTTTTGTTGATATAGAGAAAAGTTCAGATATGTTAAAAATTGTTATTAATTACTCTTTTTAAATTTCATGTAAAGTCTTAAAATACTTATTTTCCCGAGATATTTAATTATTAATTTGTGGGTGAACTCCAGCTCATAACTAATTTTGATATATGATTTCATTAATTGTTTTATTTAAGGCAATGGAGAATATAATTTTACAGGACATAATTTTTAAACTAAAATTTTGAATGTGAATTTCAACTTCAATTGCTAAAATTTGAATATTATATTTAAATTAGTTGGGTAAATTTTGAATTCTATTGAGATTATAGTGGAATAATTCGAGAACAGTCTGGAAAGCCCAGAAGGAAGAGCGGACAGGCGCGACATACTGGCGCCAGCAAGTTATTTTCCTCGTTGTAAATGCGTTGTTGGGGATTTACGCGTCACGTGGACGCATAGCTTTCGCGACAGTCTGGAAGGTTCTCTGGAGGCTACCACTAGCCAACCAATCAGGGCGAGTCCTGGCGTGGTGTGATGCGCTCGGCCGAAATTCCTTATTTGGGCATGTTGATGAATGCTGTACTGTGATTGGTCGGTTGGCCCACGGGGTTGCTTCCCTTGTCTTCACCTATACAAGGGAGGTAATCTCGTCTACCAACACAGTTGTCGCTCGATTGTCGTCCAGTCCGGTCGCGTCGTCGGCAACTCGCACAATATTATGGAGTTGCACTAAGGGAAAATTTCACGCCTAGGGGCTGGGACCAGGCCGTAAATTTTAACCTAAAGATTTTTTCGGAATAATGTAACTAGAAATTTAGGCCCTAGGCGTCGGCAACGGCCCAACTCCGCGCGACTTCGGTCAGTGCGCGACCGTACCTTGAGTTACATCGCTAACCAAGGGACAGTAATAAATTCTATTTTTTTGTGAGCGACAAGACTCAACGACCATCAACAGAAAAATGTCTGGTATGGTATGTATTTGGACCTCATCCTATCAAAATTCAAGGACTTCGAAAAAATTTGTAGAACAAAAACTGTGCAAGTAACAAAGCTTTAGAACTAAATTTGTCTGAATTGTGTTGTCATGTAACTGAAAAAACTATCGTTTCTTTGGTTTGAAACGAAATAAACAAAAAGTAATGCAATAAACTCTTTCATTTCCAATTTAAAACATATTTTGATGTAACTAAAAATTATCTGAATCGACCATCGTAATCATAAATTCTTAAAGAACATTGTTTGTATTGTTACATTTCTATGTGTTAGCCGGGCCGCATGGAATGTAACAAGATGCACATCAGCTGAACGACTTGGGTTTGCCTAACGGTACTTTCAGTTCTGCGCCGCCGCACTGACGAAAAACGCCGTAAGAGCCCACATGAGAAGTTATTGTAGCGTGCCCGATGCTGAGAGCGGGCCAGGTTCCGGTATTCAAGGAAGGGAAACGAGTCACGTCCCCACAAGGGGGCGACATCATGCCTCGAGAGTATAGAGTCTCCGCTGAGTCCGTGCCCCCTCGACACGGTGGCGCCCGACTAACCTAATCAAGACTCACGCTAACGAACCTCCCCCCCCCCCCCCCCCACACACACACACACACACACATCAGAACCACCTGAATCCCGACTCGGCGCTCACAAAACTATGAGTCACGTCGGGGACGTCGGAGGTCGAACCCACGACCCTCGCCACATGAGCGTGACACGTCAGCGATCGTTGCCTCACATGTTGTAAATACACATGTTTACTACTAGGCTTCTGCGAATGCTCTTTTTTTTTATTTTAATCAAATTTTTAATTGATAGGGGGCAAGATTATATGGTGAAATGCAATAAAACCAAAATAACGCCGAAAAGCATGTCAGAACACCATGAAGCACTGAAATGCAACTATCATCATGAAATTAATCAGCATTTTTAATCAAGACTTAACTCAAATAACGAAAATTTAATATTAATATATCAAATTAAATGAACGTAGTTTATTCGGCATGAAGTGTTTACAAAAATGTAAGTACGTACATACTGAGTAGATTATAAAAATTTATTTACTCTTTTATGATCTTACTGTTACTCACTTTTACATTATGACGTTGGGTACATTTTTCTAAAATATTCTTGCAGATCAATTTTATTGTTCCGAGTGCATCATCTATCAGTCAAAATGACTCTGTTGTGTGAAATAAGTATCATAAAACATTTGTGTGTCATGTGTTCTACAATATGCTATGTTTATGAATAAACAGAATAAATAAAAACAATAACACTGATAAAAAATGAAATTTGCCTAAAAATAAAACCGTAAAATCTTGTCTCTAAGAATCAAATATCACAGTATTCACAAACACCTAATATTTTTTCCAAATTTCAGCATACAGTGAAATTTTTTTTCACACTTCATAGGAGTCCAAGAAAAATTGAAAAATTGATTCAAATTACAGTAAAATAAAATAATATACACGGAACCTTTACAAAGATGTGTAAAAAAAAAAATTAAAAAAAATTGCAATGCATTTTCTTAAAACCAGTAAAATTTAAGTTTGAAAGCTGTTTTATTGACCTGTTTAAGTACATAAAATAGATTATCATTGATAATTCTAAATCACTGGCATTGATTATATGTTGAATATAAAACAATGTGTGAATAATGTTGCAATGCAACAATACAAATCTAAATTTCTCAATAAATCATCTTAACATATATGTTTTTTTTAAATTAAAAAAATCTGTCTGACATAGTGTAGGCCTATCAGTTAGTAACAAATAATTTGAAGGAAAAAAAAATCAATTTGAAATGTAGAATCTATTAATATTGAATATCAAATTATTCACAAACATCAAATATTTTTTGGGTACTCGCGCTGAACCCTATTTACTACATCTACTCCAGATTTTCAGACATCGTAAAATACAGCAACAAGAACTACACACCAAAACTGTTATTTACACAGATGCTACACACTTGTGGATTGTACTGGTGAGTGTAGGAACCTCTCCTAGTGGCGTGTTCAGAAATCATCTCCGGACGTATGTGTCAACTGTCCGTCAGTAGTCTGACACACAGACTAAAAGATGCGTATGAGGCCAACATAGGCTTAATGATTTGCCAAAAGAACCATCAACTTCAGCTGATATAAACATTACCATTTGGGTTAATTTACTAATATTACACTAACAGAGACACATATTTCTGTTTAAATTTTTAAAATGTAAAGTAGTAATTAAACTTGAATTTATGACATAAAATCAAAATGTTACACTAGATTTTATAACCTCAAAAACAAAACCAACTGCCATTTTCCATGACACACAAATTTGCACCGTGTACATGCATATTTAGTCTTCGGTCTAATGTACGGGAATGTAGTTTGAGTTTGTTTTCGCAAGCACTTTCTGACAACTTCACTCGAGTGTTTGTGTAAGATAATAGACTAGCCTTACTATCAGAGTTCCCCAGGTTATAATTTCAATACTACTAACATTTTCTCCTTTTACACTGGAATTAAAATTTGTTCACGTATTTATATACCAAACAAAACCAGTCAAATGTTACATCACCTTACGCATGAATTTTGAACAGAAACTTTAAATAGTTTGTGTAATCTTTGGTGCCTAAAACAATATAAAAATGTAGCTTGCTATACTACTAAGGTGTATTTAACATAAATAAACATTTCTTAGGGATAGTTTTTCCTAACTCTTTAGTAAAGACTACTATGATCACAATTCTGATACTTTTAAAGTTATCTCTTCTTACAATGGACTCAGGATTGGTTTTTAAGTTTATTCATAGTAGATGAACATAATTTTTAGTAATAATGCCTTCTTTATTTATGTACGTAACAGCAAAACACATTTCCTTAAGGTCATGGAGAGTTAGTTTTTACAATAACACATAACTTATTATTAAAAGGCCATTGTAAAACAAACAGAATATTATATTCACTGATGTATGATATGATATGCTGTGAAAAATCTTCAGACCAATATTATTGCATAATGTACATTAGTGGACTAACTTCAGATGTATTTATATTTTAGTTGTGTTTGATATGCTCTTTTATTCGAAGTCACGTAACACATTGATATTCAAAGTTGTGGTACATTTTTAAAGCCACCTTACAACTTTTGTCATCTTAAAATTCTGGTTGCGTTATATATTTCCGGATGTCCTATACTCTAGGTCGTCTTATATTCCAAGTCGTCTTTAACGCAATACAATGTCCCTTATTATTGAAGATGGTCGTCAAACTTAAAAAAAAAAAAAAGAAGAAGAAAAAACATGGTGCTTAATTTTTTATAGTTAAAATGCTGGGTTTACAATTCTGAATCTTTAACTCTGGTCCCTAATGGAACAGAAGTTAGCATCGACCCATCAAACGAAACTTTTTTTTTTAATAAGAGAAAATTATTTTAAACTTTGTATACAAAAAAATGTGTGCATAAAGAGAACTATATTATGGTTTCTCAAAATTTTAAAGTTTTTATAAATGTGTTCATGTGTGTCTTTGCTGGTAAAGTTCTGTTGAATACTTGGGGTATATTTCTTAGTAATGTTCTTTCAATATCAGACTAGGCTAGGCATTCTGCTGAGAGCGGAAACCCGCCATCGGCGAACCAGACGAGGCTTCATTCACGGACGGAGAGTGACGCGTTCCCCCGGGGAGAGTGTTTCCAAACACGCCGCCAGGGAGAGGCTGCAAAGGCTCGACTTACGTTGGTACGCGTGAGGAGCCGCTATCGACGAGACTACAGATATCGCGTCCATGTCTGCATTGTTCCCCTCCACTGCGATTGTCGACGTGCCTGCCAATAGAGAAACCCCCAGAGTGTGGGATCTGGCCGCGACTGTCACGCCCACCACGGCGTGGCAAAAAAAAAAAAAAAAATGGTTGTCTGTAAAGTCGGTTTATGGACGATAGTTTAACGTGACAACGTCATAACAAAACATTGATGAAATGATTGCATACTTTTATTAATAAAATTGAATCATTTTTATTGAATTATCGCTATCTTGTATGGATACAAAGAAGGAGTGAAATGAAATCTACCATTTAATTGATAAATTTACTTTAATTTGCACTCATTAATTCAAATATGTTTATTGCTTTAACGAAGAGATTATTTTAACTATAACTTTTATACATGTTTGCTATTTAACTTCTTCCAATCTGTGTTATTGTGTTAAGAATAGGACGATGATAGGAAAAGTAGGAAACGAATGAGAGTGTTTCAAGTTTAATGTGCCTCGAAAAAGTCAAATCGATGGTTGTTCCAATCGACTGGAAGAGAGACAGATGCGACGCAAGCGTACAATGAGCGTAACGGGACACAGCGTAATGGGACAATGTACGTAACGGGACACTTTTTCGTGCGTGCAGCCGGCGTTCATCGATTTATTAGACGTTGTCACGTCAAAAAAAAAAAAAAAAACAATTACTCAACACAGACAAGTTTTTTTTCACACCCAGGCATTGTCAATTTTGCATTGTCAACCAAATACATTCTGAACCCAATGTTCATACGTTTCACCTACTCAAATGCTTAATCTAGAGTTTCACAACAGTAACAACAAATTTCTCATCCGTATTCTTATAAACAGAAAACATGTTTTGCGAACACAATTACAAATAAAATAATTTAAAATTATGATTTTGTAGTTATTATCAACAGCAAATGTAATGTTAGAATGTAAGCTATACATATAAATAAAAACAGAAAGAGTTGTTAAAAAAAAACTTGGTTAAAGAATGTAGAGCGTAATAAAAGCTGCAAAGTTAATAATTGTGGACAATACATATTCAAAAACAAAATACAGTATGATTTAATGTGTTCACATCCATACCACATCATTATGTGTTCCCTCATTACACAAAACAAATCCAAAGGGCAAGTAGGCAAATGGTGGAGTCATATGGTCCATACCATCACCCTTCTGCTATTATTTGTATGTGTTTCATTATAATTAAATTTTAGTGGCATGTTTGTTTCAGTAATGGAAAATTGCACATTAATATGAATGTTCGAAATATGTATTATCTAAACGTAGTTTTTTCTTTGTGTTTCCTCCTGCTTATAAAAAAATTCAAAATTAAGACTCTCAAAGAAAAAAATTAGAGTGTATATTCTCCAAGCACTTTAAAAGTGAAACTTTAACTTTAATAAACTATGTACTTGAATTATGAAAAAAATTAAATATTTAATTTGGATGTAAAAACTAAACAATAATATATAAACTTGCTAACACTACTGGAAATTACTATATAAATATTGACAATCATAATTGTTAATAGTTATAATTTTAAAGCGAAAACTCATTTTGTTTCCAGCGTAATGATGCTTGTCTGAGTGTGAAGAGTGCGGCACTCAATATTCTCCCATCTTCTCTTTGTCACTGAGTGCTCCAGTTCTGAACGCTGTACTGTTCGTTACGCTCTGATGAGTCATTGCCTTGACTTACCCTACCACTGTTGAGAAGTTTCACAGAAGAAAATAAACTGAATGAGTCTTCTAATACTCGCAAGTGATGCTTAACATCTAACCTCGGTAACGAGCAAATTCATGCGTTCTCATGTTGCAAATACACATATGTATTACAAAACTCAAAAAAAAAAAAATAAATAAATTTAAAGTAGAATCCTTAAAATAATGCAAAGCACGATAAATATATGCAAATTGTGTTTTCAACTACAATTTCCGGACGAGAATCTCACATAATTTCCGCACCTGCCGCTAGCATTCGCTACCGGAGCAGCTTCGTCAACTATCGAATAATTCCATTTGCAGAGCGAAATTTTAAACTGTGTAATGAAACAGCTCCGATAACAGTGAAATATACTTAAAAAAAAAATACTAAACCCCGTTTTCGAACTTGATTTTCGACAAGTACTGTTCATCTTGATAAAATTCATTACACAGTTAATACTAGGCATAAAGTTTCCCTTTGGCTTTGTGAACTTCGGTCCAATAGAGGAAGAGACGGCAGGGGAGAGGTAGACATGATGCAGCAAACTTGCACACTCGCATACTTTAACTTTCACATACTTGCATACTTGCACTCTCACATACATAGTATAGTATAGTATAGTAGTTTTATTGTCCAAGTCGACTACAAAAATATACAATTATATTGTACAAGTAGTATAGGACTCGTGAAGAATATTAAACATTATAAATACACATTTAAGTACAATCATATACACATAAACAAAAATAATAGTAAAAATGCACACTTTCATACTCTATAACACTTTCATACTTTCATACTTTCATACTTGTACATGTGCATTCTTGCACACTTTCATACTTTACAATTTAAGACTTGCATACTTGATTACTTCACACTTGCAATCTTGCATACTTTCACACTCGCATACTTGGGCAATAATAGCATAATTTAGTGCTCACATGATTACAAATGGTTTTTTTTTATCTGCCACCTCAGCCAAAGAGAATATTGTTTCCGATACCTAATAATATAATCAGGGTGTCCACAAGGAATTAATATTTTGTACCAATTTAGGCGAGAAAAAAGTACTAGATTTGAAAAAAAATGTACTAAATTATAATTTGTTATGATCTTAACAATTTAGGAAGTTATCATGACATTGCAACGCTCTAGCTTAAATATCTCACCACACACACACATACATTCCATAGTTTTTAAAAATAATTACGCTTAATAATAAAACATATTGGAGTTAGGTAGGTACTGTAATATTATTATATTAAAGAAAAAAAGTACTAGATCTGACCGTAAATATACTAGACCACTATAAAAACTTATGAAAGTACTAGATCTAGTACGAAAGTACAAACTGTGGACACCCTGAATATAATAAGGAAGAAGTTTCACTTCTGCCGCACGTGGCCTCTATGCACACATTTTTTTCCCCCTTAGTATTGACTTATTCTAAATGTAGGCCTACTGGGACGGGAGAGATCTGGGCGAGATAAGACTGTTAGTGCATCTCAGGCCGAAGCCTAGATGCATAATCACACAGGGTTTCGTCCATGCCGAAAGGGTAGCTGCATCATGATCTCAGTGGGAATCGGCCAACCATGGCAGCGATTGAAGCCATTTTTCTTTTGTGCTATGTGGCTTAAAGCTTGTGCCAATGGCCATAGGTCAATTTCTCCTTATTCGAATCTGTTTATCATATTATTATCAATGAAACATCTGCATCCAAGTTTACGTCCATCCCTTAACCGGGTCTGAAACCCAGAGTCCTTCGCACCTCACACCTTAAGCCGGTGTGCATCCAACTACACTACGGAGGTCGGCAAATTGAAGCCACAACTAACTCCCCTATCTTAAAAAACCAGATTACAACTGATTTAAGATGGGCCCAGGTAGAAAAGGGTCTCCACACAAAATGATATCAAATTTCCCTGAAATTTTCATGACTTTCCATGGTCAAAATTAAATTACAAATTTCTAGTAAACTGTTTACCTATTTTCAATTTTCTGACAGCTGTACTAATAGTTGAAAACGGAATTTTGCAGTTGCCATTTTATAGTGTGTATGACAATGCACTAAAACACAATCGGAAAAAAAAATATGCTTTTATAGTTTGAGTGATAGCCAGGAATGTAAGCAGAATTTCTTTTTGGGTTTAATTAGGGGGTGGTGGTAGTAAAGGACCACTTGCAAATTCTTTACTTTTGTAGGTGGGCATCATAAACTTTTATATATTTATTTTAGGATTTTGTTGGGGGGAGGGTTATCCCCCCCTTCATTCTGTATAGCCACTGGTGAATGGCAGACTGGAGCATGACATGTCTGCCTTAAATTATTATGACTGGGGAATTCAAATGACGCATCCTGAGTTTCAAGTATATTCCCTGACTTTCCCTGGCAAATACACAATGTCCACACATATGTTTAGAAAACTTTCCACAACTTTCTATGACCAAAATTACCAATTTTCCTGGCAAATTTTTAAAAATAATGTACCTCTTTTGCAATTTTTTATTTTAAAGAAGTAAAGATGATCCTGCCTTCATCATACCTTTAGCTGTACTAGTTTAATTAGAACCTCTCATACGTCGTTTTACAGAATGTATGGCTGTGCACTTAAAAAAACCATCTGGAAAAAAAATATGTTCAAAGTGTGGGTGATAGCATACCGGTGCATGACATTTCACACTTAAAATTACGATCACTGAGGAATTTCCACGACTTTCCCAGATTTAAAGTGAATTCCTCGACTTCCCCTGACTCGAGAGGGGTAAACAGTGGGACAGTGGCGGATCCAGAGGTTCACCTCGGAGGGGGGCACTCTAGGATTTCAGAACAGCCAGAGAAAAAAATGTCTTATAATTACTAAATTTTTATTTAATCTACTTGCACTACCAGGGATGCAACAACAGGAAGGGGGGGGCAAGGGTATTTTGCCCCCCCCCCCCCCCTCTGAAACCTTGAAGTGGGGGCTTAAACAGCAACATTTTCCACCTTGAAATACAAATTTTCCTGGGGGAGGACATCCCCCCACCCCTGCTTCAACAGAGGGGATTGATGATTCTTTATAAAAAGGTATATTGCTCCCCCTTTGGAAATGTAGTTGTTGCGCCCCTGCACACTACACATAACATCCAACCACCAGATTGTATGATTATACAAGAAATTCATTAATTATATTAAAATTTTTTATTGGTTTCAGAAACAATAATTTTGTCGGCAATATTAATGTAGCAGACAACTGGTTTTTCGGGGGGGGGGGGGGGGGGGGAGTGCACTTGCCCCTGGTGCCCCTTCCCCCCCTTGGATCCGCCACTGCAATGGACACTAGTCGATAGTCTATGGAGGAGGGGAGGAGGAGGAGGAGAGAAAAGTTAATTGCCTCCACGAGGGGGCGCCACGAGATTTTATTTATTTTTATTTTCCCTAACCTAACTTAAAACCAGGGGCGACTACAGGGGGGGGGGAAGGGTATTTTGCACCCCCCCCCCTCTGAAACCTTGATGTGGGGGCAAACGGGGGCATAGAAAGTTCTGTGTAATCAATTTTTAGATAATAAAACTGCTTAAATAGCTTCATTTTCCACCTTGAAATACAAATTTTCCCGGGGGAGGACCCCTATCCCCCCACACCACCCGCTTCAATAGGGGGGGATAGATGATTCATAATAAAAAAAGGTATATTGCCCCCCCCCCCCCCCCCTTCGGAAATTTAGTTGTTGCGCCCCTGCTTAAAACTAAGTGTACATGGGAGGGGTCCGGTTTTTCGGGGGGGGGGGGGGGGGGGGAGGGCACTGGCCCCTAATGCCCCCCCTCCCCTTGGATCCGCCGCTGCAGCGGTGGGATACGCACCGTCAGTGGTGGAGTCGGAGAGGTTGCCGCCCCCCGACGTGGCGCCCCCGGACTCGCGGTCGGAGCTGCCCCGGACCCCGGAGTCGGCGCTGCAGGACCCCCGGTCCCCCGGCTGCAGCCCGCCCCCGCCCCCGCCGCCGCCGCCGCCACCGAGCAGCAGGTGGTGGCCCGGGGGCAGGCCCGCGGCGGCCGTGGGCGTGGTCAGCCCGCCCGACGAGCCGTTCACCCGGGACACCGAGATAGACATGGAGGCGAGGCTCTCCTGGTCCGAGAGGCAGCCCCCGCCGCTCGCCAGCTGCCGGCGCGCCTGCGGCCGGAACCACAACCAGTCCGTCGAGGCCGATCATATAGAGTTGTAAAAGTTACGGAAAAAAAAAAGCGTACCCGTATTTGTATTCGTTACTATAAAGGCCGGGTTTATAGAAAACGCAAGAACGCAGGACGCGACAACCGCAAGAAAATCACAGTCGTTTATAAAAAAAAAACGCAAGGACGCCGGCCATCGCCAACGTCAAAAAATAAAATTTTCAGGAATAAGTCATGATTATTTTTAAAATCTTTGTTGTACTTATCGTACAGGCAGGGAAATTTTTTTCGATAAGCTGAACAAGAAATTCATCAGCTTCCTCCATTGCGCTGCATTCACTAGAAGAATGCCAGCCCAAAACATAAATAAAGAAACACAAGCGTAACGAATTATTACAATCGCAGAGCCTTCTATATGCATTACATGACAGTTTCAGTTTCCACATACTAAAGCAACCAGTATAGAAGGCCGAAACGCAAGGAGAAAACGCAAGAAGTAGAAAGTGGAACTTCTGCGCTGCGTTCTTGCGTTCTTGCGTGTCTTGCGTTTTTTTATAAACGTGCTGGTAGAAGAGTTAAGGTTGGACTTTTACCGTAGTTGCGTTTCTTGCGTTTCTGCGTTCTTGCGTTTTCTATAAACCCGGCCTAACATGTCCTTATTTATTCTGTGATGCTATGTTATGTTGCAGCAACGAATCGAGTCGTATTGCGTACGCGTACAGTATGACGTCGCGTAAATAATAATAAATAGAATATAAACAATTAACAATGGTTGATAATTAACAGTTTTTGTTAACCAAGAAACAATTAAATCTCATTAGAGCGGCTTTATTATATTAACTATTTTAAGACAAGAACAAAAAAACGTGAAAATACGCGATAATAAAAAACAAAAACATACATATTTCTAATTTGTAAAAAATACTTACATACGTTGTTTCTGTTCCAATCTCAAGCTTTGTCTACACACACAATACCTTTCATAAACAGTAAAAAACTTGGACGACGAATTTCCAAATTATACTTTACTTAATAAACAAACATCGTTCTTTGTAACGTAAATTCATCGAATATGCGCGCGCATGCGTAAAACATACGAAAAATGCGAGTAACGAAATGCAGCCGTGTGTAATGTTTCGTTACTCGTTACTAGATGGCGCACCCGTTACTCAGTACGGAATACATACGGTTTGCTACTAGTGATGGGCAGAACGGTTCTTTTGACCGAACCGGTACTTTCGGATCAGTTCCGAGAAAGAATCGTTCAGAACGATTCGTTCATCTCGGTCATTTCGTTCTTTTCTGTGAATAGGATCTGGCTCTTTTATCAGGTGTCGTAACTCGTTCATCCTTTAGAGTATTGGCTACGTGTTTGCTTCCAGCCTCCCCTCGTTATCGCGTGACCCGATAACGAGAGGAGGCTGGATCGCGTGGGTGGTTATCTTTATCTACTCTGCATGGGTAAATGAAATTTCAAACGTCTAGTTGTATACTGACTGTTATAAAATTATTGACTGTTGATCGCTGCAAATGCTTCATGCAGTGATTCTATATAATACGGGAGCATTAAATCTAAGAATGTTAGGTACGAAAGTGATCTTTCTTAACTTTAATTTGTAATCGCACTATTATAGCTAGTACTTGAACATTGCTTTTCGTAGCCAGTGAATCACAGTTGCGTATATGAAACAAGATTATTTATATTGTATTACTTTTTAAGTTACAAATATTAATATACAGGCTATTTACACTCTAGAGAGAGTAAAGTGTTTACATGTAGACCAACACATTTAGAGAAAAAAAGACAAAAATTGAATACTAATACTGCGATTCAGTATGAAGAGAGAAAAATTAAGTAGGTACATTAATTAACACCTAAATGGTAAGTGTGAACATTTGTAGTTACTTTCCCTGTTATTTTTAATTCATGTTTTTTTTCCCCCAAATTTGTGTATGTGAATGTGAAAACGCAATTTTAAACCACTACTTAACAGTTGACATTTTCAGGTATAGATACTTTTCATGTTACCCTATTTTATTTGATCAGTTATCGTTTGCTCTTATGAACATGCTCACGCTGTGATTACTAATTCTTCAGACTCCTGACGTCATCAATCATTTCACGAACGAATCAGACCGGGCGCGTGGCCGGTTCTCTCATCTCGTTCTCTCGTTCTCTCCGCGTTTTCGTTCTTCCGAATCTTTCAAGGTACCGGCTCTCAAAGAGCCGGTTGGTTCTCTCGTTCTCTCCGCATTTACGTTCTACCGAATCTTTCAAGGTACCGGCTCTCAAAGAGCCGGTTCTTTACATCGCGAACGAATCGCAAGATTTCGTTCTCTCAAAGATTCGTTCTTTTTGAACGAATCGTTAACGAACGACCCATCACTATTTGCTACAGCTCTACAATCATATGGCCCGGTGAATTCCATCCGTCCGTTTGACCGTCAAAACCTAGCTGAGCTTTACATTCACTGCATTCACAGTTGTGTATAACATCCGTCCGTCAACAATCATCCACACGTCCGTCAAATACTTTTTCTTTTTCATTTTAATGCTGCCAACATACCAAAAATCTCAAATAAACCCCCTCTTCAACCACCAAAAACAAACTCTGTAAACTCCTGAATATCACTAGACTGTAAAAGCATAATTTTGGTGAAAATTTAACTTGTATATATATTATATAGATGGTCATGAATGTTAAGCACTTAATAAATAAATAAGTTTTTCTTTTTGATATTTTTTAAAATATTTTCAGTTGTTGAAGATATATTCAAACAAATAAATATACGTAGGTACTTAAAAACCTTTTAAGACAGTAATGGTCGCCGGCAATAGGTATCTTGCTAACATTTTCGAGGTTATTTCATCCGTCCATTCGTCGAAAGTTAAAGCTTGGTAAGGTTTCAATGTACGCGTGACGGTAAATGCACAGCAAGCCATGTGCACGACTTCTTCTTCGAAATCAGTTCGCGTTTGAAATCCTTCCGTTAATTTCAGCCAATGAAATTTCGCGATGTATCCGACATCTGTTGGCAGTGTAAGTTACTATATTATCTACCAAATTACTCTCGTGAAATCTGACCAGCAATTTGTGGGAAAAGTTTTTCTACATATAAATAAATAAGGGTCATATAAAATTTTTAGTTAACTATTCTAACCATGACACATTTTTTCTACAATTTTTGCTAGTGACTTATACGTAATAGCATTAACTTTTTTTTAAAGCATGAATTAGGTACACCTGAGCATTGTAATATCTCGACAATTTCCTGCCACAGTATGATAGATAAATGTAAGTCGTTCTCTAGTCCTGCAAAAATGGCTTTCTACTCTACTGTCATTGGTTGTTGGGTTGTTGCGTCATGCGTCCGTAAATAAAATAATTTCATTCCCCGCCTATACGCACGACATGTTTGCTATGCACACGACCGTATTCTGCGCTATTGTGAATCGAAAACATGGCGGTCAAATCTTGTGCGCACGACCTACTGTTACTGTTACTGTTATTTTTTTGAATTGTACACCCACTTCATACTTTTGACCCATGGATAAATGAAATCATAATCTCCAAATGTTTGCAAGAAGTTTATTGTCAAAATTTATTATATTAGAAGTTTTTGAAATTTCCTTTATTTTTTAGATACCTACTTAATTAATTTTTAATAATTTTGAACATATTTAAAAGTTTGTGTTTAAAACAAAAATCGTCCGTCTTACAGAAGAGTAATTAAATACGCATACTAACTCTGAAAGTGCTTCAATAAATACCAGAATGAAAAAATATTGATTTTAATGAGCTATAAATGCATATAAGTGAATTTTAAACTGAAGGCATGTATGCAGCAATTGGCAGCATGTATAAGGGAAAATAGTATGATGGGCGAATTGTGTGTTGTATGAACGGCTGACGGACGAACGGACCTGACCAGCTATTGTAATTCCCGCTTCAGTAAGTTAATTTTACTCGCAGTCTCTGTTTGACCTTTTACCTCCAGGACATTCTTGCCGTTTTACTTGTCGGCAGTGTTGCCAGTCATAGTACACACGATTAGAATACTACATTCAGGTACTTACAGGTATAAGTCATTCTCAGTTCGTGTGCCATTCAGGTACATACAAAAAACACTGTTAAATTAAAAACAAAACAAAAACACAATAGCGTGTGTGTGTAAGATTTTAAAATGCGTCTTTGGTTGTCTGTGGACGGTGGGGAAATAATGTAATCGATTAATTCGACTATTACAGCCACATGTGAAAAATTGTATTTTCAAGTTAAAGATTGGTATACTTCAGAACCAACACTTACACAAAATATTCGATGTCATCACAGCATACCAACATTATTCAACCAACTTTATTGGAAGGATTTTAAGTGGAATTTCCACAGTGAGATGGGGCCTTAAGGACAAACAATTGAAACACAAAGACGCCATAATAAATGATTTTAGGCTGTAACAATGTTCAGTCCTATACTTTTCAAAAATTTGGCTTCCTCAATGAAGAGTATAAAATTAGTAAAATTTATGAAGTCAATAGTAACTGATTGCATCAAAAAATTTCCCTCAGAAGACATTGACGTTTTGTATTGAATTAATTTTGGGGACTGGCCACACCTGTTCTAATACTGTTAACATACAGTATGTTGTGACCATTGAAAATCACTTAATTATTGATCTCTGCTTTCATGAAGTCCAAATTTTTATTTTAAAAATAAAAAATTATAGTACCTATAAGCCTGAAAAATTGTTGAAACAAATATGGCGTGTTTATTCCTTAATTGCACTTCAACCAAAGTTTTGGATAACCCATGAATAAGATGCAGACCATCAGCTCGACGGAAAAAGCTTCATGCAAGAATCCACACAGTTATGTGTCCAACAACGAGTTACGTTAATAAGTTGTTGTAAATGATGTGTTATCAGATGCTGTTGGTGAAATCATGTTTGATAGAACACGTTCCCAGGCAATTCACACACATGCTTGTACAGGCTGACTGCAGATCACGAAAATCGTGGATGTTTTGAAAAAGTAACGAAACTGAAGGATTTGTCACGAAAATCTAAAATAAATAAATAAATAAATAAATAAATAAATAAACAGCACTAGTGCTGGAAATCACGGATATTAAATTTCCCTAAACCTTTTGCTAACTGAAAGTTTTTTTTTGGCACTTCACTTTATTTTATAGTTGGAGAGTGTCTACTTAAATCATGCGAAAAGAGTTATCATTCTAATACATTCTAAGCATTCAAAATCGGAACATTCCAGAGAGTAGCATATATCAGTTTCCTATTTAGTTTGTTTTTTCATCATGTAGCTTATACAAAAATTACCCTGATTTATAACATTTTAAGAAAAAAATATCTAAAGATGCTTTAGTTATATAGGTACTAGCTGAAGTACCCGGCGTTGCTCGGGCTAAACACATCATAAAATAAGGAACACCACTATCGAGTTTCAAGAACAGTAGGATAAACACTTGAAAACTGGGGAAATTTGATTTTAAAGTACCATTGATTGCAATGACTCAGTGTAATCAAGGCTATGCATCAGGAAAATCGGAATGCCAATCTTCAGCTTTATTTTGTGGAAAGGCAGGCAACCCCATAGGCAAGATGCGACGGAGGCGCATCAAACAATAGTGTATTACAAATTCAAGGCAACACCATCTATTGGCGAAGATCTAAACTAGCAGCCGCGGGCTTCACTAAACGGATGGGTTTCGCCGAGGAGAAGGATAGGAATGTGAGGCTGACATAGAGAATGACACAAAATCACTGGGGATGTCATTTCATAATTATATGTAGGACCATGCATATTTCGCGAAAAGATTCCGAGATTAGTTATAGGTTAAAACACGGTAGAATCGTCTGTGTTTCGTGATTGGGTGAATTTCTTTCAGGTACATGTCCATTGCTACAACACCAATCACAGTAATTCATTGCGAAAGTAAGCGCGTATTGAGTGGCTCAGTCAAACAAGGCTTCAACTTCTCTCGCAAACGACCGCCAATCACAAGGGTGAAACCTCTGGTGCTGGTATACCTTGTTGCAGTCTAATAGGCAATCAGATATATTCGCGAAAAATGCCTGCCCCCCAAACAACTAGGTAACTATATGCAAAAAAAAATCATGTCGATCCGTTGCTGCGTTTCTGCGCGGAAGAAGCGGGCGCGAGAGAGCCCGGCGGACGTGAGGGTACCTCGTACAGCTGCTCCTGCAGCTGCTGCATCTGCTGCTCCTTGACCTCGAGCTGGGCGGCCAGCGTGAGGCTGCGCTCCGCCTCGTCGCGCGCGTGCCTCAGCAGGCTCCAGCGCTCGCGCTCGCGCTCCTCGCGCTCCGTCGACAGCTGCTGCAGAGACGCCTCGTTTTCCCTCATCCGCTGGCGCACACAGACACAACCCCGCCGGTAGTCCGGGCCGCGGGCGCCACCGCCAGCGCAGCGCTACCCCCGGTTCCCCCGGTGGCACGGATGTACCTTTGAATATATACACTGTATAGAAGTCGCGAGTGGATAGGATTTACTCTACGTTTTTCAGGAGCGTATGATGAGCAGCTTGGGAACTTCACCGCTGCAGTGCGCTGCCGTTACTCCCTGTATCGTCTTAGGTTGTTATTTACACGTTAGAGCGCAGCACTGTCGCCCGCTGTCATTCCCCCGCACCGCGCCACCCATCATTCACTGCAGCTCAAGGTCGTTCAACGGGAGGGGGAAGGGGTGTTTGAAGAGTTCGACGCTTGTCCGCTAGGGACCACCACAAGTCGATGCCCTAAAGATGGTGGCGATTGCGGCGGTGAATTAACCAACTACCTCAAAACCGCATTAGAAATTTTAACCTGGGCTGGCGACTTCTATACAGTATATATATTCAAAGGATGTACCCAGGGCCGGTGCAAGGTAAATTGGCGCCCTAGGCGAAAAACCTTAATGCCCCCTCCCCCCCCCCCCCCCCCTGCCGGGCCGGACACCACCAAAAAATTTTTTTTCCGTGCCTCAAAATACATCACGTAAGCCTAAGTTTTTGTCAACAATCAAATGTAAGAAGGCTTGTGTTTTTTTTTTTAATTTTTTACATATTACAAATCATAAACAGGTCACCGTGGACTTTAAATAATTATTTATATAAATATAAAACATTCCAAACTGTTACCAAAAATCCATTTTCATCTAGTTTCAATAATCGTTAAACATATTGTATGAGCTGTTACGTGTCGTGCTGCGCCGCCCCCGGCTACTTGGCGCCCTGGGCGGTCGCCTAGTTCGCCTATACGGATGCGTCGGCCCTGGATGTACCCGCTCCCACGTGCGACCAGCAGAAGCCAGAGCGCTTGGCTGCGGTGGTAGCAATGCTTGTTTATGTCCTAAATACTATACCTTAAACATCGAGTGTTCTATTATCGCTTTGTGGTTAATTTTTATTGCATATTAGCCATTGGCGTAGCTGTGTTCATAAAGTTGGAAGGGGGGGGGGGGGGGAGGGGACAAATAATGATTTTGATGTCATGTAAACCCATTCCCCTCTTACTAAGACGGGGGGTCCGGGGGTCTTCCACCGGAAAATTTTGATTTTAAAAGTACAAAATAGCACTTTTTAGTCAGATTTTGTATCTAACCATTGGATACATCAATGTTAAAATTATTATTGTTTCCATAAGATAAAATTTGATGAGTGAAGAAATTACAAATAAAGTTGGGCAGAATAATATTATAAAATAAAAATATCACGGTCTAGAAAGTTGGGGGGGACATTCCCCTCCACCCAAAAAGTTCAGGGGGACACGTACCCCATGTCCCCCCCCCCCCCCCCCCCGGTTCCTACGCCCCTGATATTAGCTAGAGACCGGAAAAAAATTCGCTGGTTTAGTGACCTCCAGGATAGACTCCAATATCCTCTACACACTCGGGAAAATGCCAACTGTTCATTGGCTGCTGACTTGTGAGTCGTCTCCGACTGGGTGGCCTGTGATTCGACACTTCTATGAGTGAGGGTCTCTAATTGGCCCTCAGTACTCCAGATTAACAGTGAACCAATGGCAGAAGCCGCACTAAGGTATAATAATTTTGAATTTTAGCATAACACGAAATTCACCCCGCGAATTTTTTCAGGTCTCTAATACTAGTAATGCCCGGGATACGTTGCAATGCCTCAATCAATTTTTATATTAAATTTAACATTTTTGCAATGAATGTTACAAGTCTCGTCACATTTTAAGGTAGAGATATCTCTGCAAAGTTCACATTTTTTTTTCTGTTTTCTTTCATATATTTCTTTACAGGTATGAATTCAAATATAAATAAAAGTTCATCGAGCATACAGAAATCTTTATACATTTTTCTGGTACTGATGTATGTTCAATGGCCGTCCTTAGTTCTCGTGTTTAGTAAAAAAAAAAAAAAGTTACCTAATTAAATTTTACTATGTTAAAAAAATTGAATAAACTAGCTGCATATTAATATAATAAAATTTAAATAACAGTTGCAATATTATTTAACATGACAAAAGGAGTACTTTTAAATTTCATTAGTAGGTATGAAATTTTGAAAAATCTAAAATACAGCCATTCAATACCTCTAAATTCTTTATAGCTTGCGATAAGGTGTATTCAATGTGAAATATGAGTGGAATTATAATTATCTACGTCGTGTGCCATTCGGAGATGACATACTTACCTGTTCATAATTCCTGATGAAATCCCGGAGCTCCTTTTCTTTGTCTTCCAGAGTTCCGTACAGCTGCTTCATCTGGTTCAGGAGATCAAACTTTTCAGCCTTAAGTCGTTTTCTATCTGCTTTCAGGGCTGAGAAAAAAAAAGTAGGTGTTTTTATATTACTTCAAATATATTCATAAGGGTACAAGACTGTGCAATGTTTCCAAGCGACATAAAATCATTCCAGATCAAACATGATAAAGTGAACCACTAACAAGTTGGATCATACGTAACATCTTATTTTTATATTAATAAAGTTTTAACAGCCTTAATTTAGAGCTAAATTATGCTTCCTGGGCATAATGACATAATATTAATATAAATGGTAAAACATTTCAAATATAAATATCAGTAAATCAAAAATAGCTGATAGTTAGTGTAGCTCTTAATTGTTAGGGACTGGAAAAATTCGCGGTTTCAAAGACCTCTATGATAGACTCCACAATCCTATATGTACTCGGAAAATTACACCTGCTCATTGGCTATTCACTCGTGAGACCTGTTAATTGGAATGCTCGTGATTCGATAATTCTTTCGTTAAGGGTTTTTCATTGGCTCAAGAGTCTTTCAGGTAAACTGCGGTCCAATATGGAAGCAGCAAAAAGGTTAAACGCATTTGGATTCTAGCCTATCGCGAAATGAAACAGCGAATTTTTCCTGTCTCTATAAATTGGGTAGGTACTGCAAGTATAGAATACCCAAGCTGAGTGCTAACTACAGAAGCTCATAGTTGAGCACCGACTACAGGGGTCCTATGTTGGGTTATAGATATGCCGTAACCTTGATTTGAAGGCCAGCTAAATAAAAACATTTGAAAATTAACTGATATATTGTTAAATTGGTGTGCCAATATACAGTCCTATGCTAGATTCCAACTAGAGCAGCTACAAAAACTACACTGAGTGTTAAGTAGAGAATCCTCATGTTGGGCATCAACTATAGAAGTAGCTTCATGTTGGTAACAATTAATGCATTACAAATGCTTGTCACCAACTACAACATTTGGCATTGTTGAGCAACAAATACTGCAGCCCCACACTGAGAGCCAATTACAAAAGTCCCATTTTGGGTACTAATTACAGAAGTCCCATATTAAGAACAAACTAAAGGAACTCCATGTTAGTTATCAACTACAGGAACCTCACATTGGATATTAACTAAAAGAGCCCCAAAATTAGTACCAACAACAAGAGCTACATTTTGGGCACCAATTAGGTACAAGAACCTCGCATTAGGCTCCAATTACAAGAGGCACACATAGGGTGCCAACTAAAGGACCCGCACCAAGGACATATCCAGAGGACAAAGGGGGAGGGGTGGGGGTGAGCGCCCCCTTCCAAGGCAAAATAAATCACTGTAAAAAAAGTTTTTTAGTAAATAAGCAAGGATCTGAAAGTAAGAATATGTAACAAATGCTCACAAAATATTGTTAAAAAATATTTTTACACATAAATAAATTCTTCCTTTTATTATTGCTTAGCTATTGATTAGCTAAATACAGGAGCCCCATGTTGGTGCTAATTACAGGTGTCCCATGTTGGACACAAATTACAAGAGCCCCACATTTAGCACCAAATACAGGATACCCATGCTGAGTTCCGACTATAAGCACCCTACATTGAGTAAGAGATGTCCAAGTTGAGTCCAAATTACAAGAGTCCTATGTTAGGTGCCAGTTACAGGAGCCCCACATTGAGAACCAACAACAGGAGCCCCATTTTGGATTTCAATAATTGAAATGTTGATATCCAACTTCGTGCTCCAGTAGTTGGTGCCAAGTATGGAACTTTTAGTTGGTTTCCAATGCTAGGCTCTGATAATTGTAGTACAAATTGGATCTCTTGTAGTTGGTAATAAATATGGGGATCCTGGAGTTGCTTCTCAACGTGGGGCTCCTGTAGTTGACAGCCAATGTGGGACTCTTTAAATCTGCACCCAACTTGAGCATCCTGAAGCAACACTGTACAACTACAGTATCCCAATGTTAGGTATAAACCATAGGAGCCCCGCATTGGGTACCACCTTCAAAATGTCCAATATGGTGCAAGTTACAAGAGTCCCACATCGGGCTCCAACTGCAGTAGCCCCACGTTGGGCACCAACTGTGGGAGTGCCACATTTGGTGCCAACTATAGTAGCCCCATGTTGGGCACCAACTGTGGCAGCCCCACACTGGGCGCCAACTGCGGCACTGTGGCAGCCCCACGTTGGGCGCCAACTACGGCAGCCCCGCGTTGGGCGCCAACTGCGGCAGCCCCACACCAGACGCCCACGTACCCGCCAGCGCCTCCCTGGCGTGCTGAAGCTCCATCTCGAGGGCGCGTATCTGCTCCCCCGCGTCGCCCTCGCGCAGGGCAGCACCCGACCCCACCAGCTTGCGCAGCTCGGCCACCTCCGCCTGCAGCCGCTCGTTCTCCATCCGCAGGCGTATCGCCGTCGCTGGGTTGTTGTTCTCCAGCACCGCTTTGCTCTTGCCGCGCGCGCCGCCCATCACGCCTGCCAACAATACGGTGCATCCTCCAGTGACACGGGAGCGGAGACATAATTCATGAAACAGAGGTCTACAACAGCACGTATGACCCGGACCTGAACCCAGAGAGGCAAAATAGGCTTGAATAAAGCTTCAATCAAGCTTGCCATGGTAGGCGTGTAGCTTGAATCACGCTTGATTCAAGGTATCTATTTGCTAGAGACACCTGTATTTCGCGATTTCATTTCATGTCAAGGTATTTCACGAAACACTGTAGCTTTTTCTAAGTCATGGCAAATTGTGAGGGTGCAGCAGTACGGTGACCACATTCTCATTGGCCCCGTCAAGAGCGGGACGACACCTCTCACCGACATCAGCCAATAACCCGCAGGAGAAAAGCTGCAGTATTTTGTGAAATACCTTGACAATAAATGTATCCGCGAAATACAGGTGTCCCTACTATTTGCCCATGACTAGGTTGCATCAAGCCTGCCTCGACAAGCTTGCAGAAATTGGTTCATTGTTAAAAGAAGGCTTGAATCAAGCTTGTACCAAGCTTCACGTTTCAAGCTCGCACTGCAAGCCTAATTCAAGTCATATGACAAGTTTGTCGTAAACTTTACATGCTACGTGGAGTACTGATTACCTCGGAAATGCTCAGATTTTCCGTTTTCATTACTCCATGTTACCAATAGAAGCGAGTATTTTACTGAAGAGGTAGCCATGTTTGTATCTGTGGTGGTCCTACATAATTCCTAGTATTAAAAAAAAACCTAGAGATATAACAAATAAATCCATTCCAGTCCGCAAATAACGTTTTTTTTGAACATGTATTACTTAATTTTTTTTAACACAACTCTAATCAGTGTAAATTTGTTAAAATTTATATTCTTCAGAATCAGGTAGAATAATAGTTTCAGTAACTCATTAAAGGCGTTTTTTGAAAAGTTATTATTTATTTACTTATTTTTATTATCCAAAATTAATGAGCCATCCTTTACCAGGGAGTTACATATTTCACACAATCCAAAACACTTAGGTCAACCACCCTCCCCAAAATTCGGAATTGTGTGTACTACTGTAACTTCAGAACAAATACCCAATCCAAACAGACTAATACCTCCATGTAAATATGTGTTTTTTTATATTTACAATATTATTAAAAACATAAAAAAATTATGGAAACATGTACCCATCCAGAGGTAAATGCAGTGATGTATCATCACACCTTTCAGAATGAACAATGTTCCTGTCTACTCCCACACATTTCACCGCAGGGATGACTACGATTCATAAACTCTTTCATAACACTCGAATACTTGCCTTCATGTCACTTGGGGAAACCTTTTTGAAGTAAGACTTCTTTGGACGCGATGAGAGTAAAATTTCAAGGCCGAATTTTCACGCAACGTTTTCTGACGCGAAAAGGGCAAAGAATATGTACTTGCCTAAAGTGATATAAAGAGAGCACTACGCTATATACATTTATGTGCTCGTTTCCGTTCTCCTCTTTGGGAGATGATTCGTCCCCGACACACAAAAAAAAAAAAAGAAACGGTAGAAATAGAGGAACGAAACGCTGAGACAGAGAGTGTGCGAATGCGCTTGTTTCAGAAAATAGATATAGGTATCCTATACATTCAGCTGTGAGTGCCTTGAATTTGATATTTGCTACCGGCGTGCTCGCGTTCCTCCTTGTTCAACCAGCAGCGTAGAGAGCGCTGTTGAGACAGTCCCTGCATTTCCCGGATAGATAGCGTTAACTGTATGAAATGAATTTAATTTTCGTTCAGTGATACGGGAATTGTTTTAAGAAACAGTAACACGCGCAGTTTTTTTCTTTATGGCGTGAGTAGTTTAACAGTGAGTAATATTTATTGATTATTGATAATTCCTGAGAAGGAATTTTGAAGTGAGTAATAATTTTGTTATTTCATGTTTATTTATAAAAATTGTTATCTGTCTTTGTTTCTCCCTCTTGTTATTTTACTCCTTACGTAATGCTTACGAGTCGAGGTAAAGTAAAAGTAAACTGTATAAGGGATTGCTCCCCCTTTTGGTTTGTTAACCCAGCCCTCTTGGCATAAGCGCTACCGGCCTGGGACCCCACACGGGCGTGGATACGGAATACGCCGTATACGCGAAACAGGAGAGGTGTTAGAGATCCGGCTATGTCCAGAGGCTGAGGATACCCATCCCAGCATAGTCGCCACCACCTTCAACCCCTCGCTCCGCTCAGCTGACCAGACAATTGTACTTTAATAGAAACGAATTTCAATGATTAAATGCATGAATTGTAACGAAATAAATCAAAGGAAAGAACTGAAATGTGTGGAAATGTCATTTACTTGAACATATTAATGTGAAATAACCGAAATAATCTCAAACGATACAAATGGAATTGAAATAAATCCACGTTATACCGAAATGAGTCGGAAACCTAATATAACAAATAAAATCACTTAATACAATACAAATTGAATTATTTGTACCTAAATGTATCTTAATAAATAAAATGAAGTAAAATTACATGAAAAAAGCATCAAAAGAACCCATTTATAACGAAATAAATGTACTTTAGTAGAAACGAATTTCAATGATTAAGGGCGGTATTCCAAGACGTTTCAGTAAGGTAGCGAATATGCACTGCCGTACCCTAACTCTCGGGTCATATTCCAAAACGTGCCCTAGCTGAACCCCTGTAAGGTATCAGATCGGCAGCCGTTTTAATAAACGAGGACTTGTGCGAGGCTATAAACAGTTGTACTTCGTGGAATCCATCGTAATTTGAGCTTATTTTTTAAAACTATGGAATTATAATGTGAAATAAAATATTTAATCTTGGTTGTACAAGAATAAACGATGAATTGTTGGGCCGTATTTGTGTTTGCTGTTTTTGAAGATATTAGGGGGGGAAATTGTAATCGTAAAAGTTCCGTTAAAGTTCATTAAAAAGGAAAAAAATATATATACAGTTAAGGATGAAATCGGCAACAGAATGGACACCAAAAATCAGTGCCCTAAAAATAAGGGACTGGCCGTGTCCTATCGTGCACTTGGAAGATGGTTAGGGTGCAGGTATTGCATATTCAACACCTAAACCCTTATTTTTGTGTCTTGGAATACGGCCCTAAATGCATGAATTGTAACGAAATAAATCCTGAGCTGTTAGTGGCGCCCACCCCGTTCTCCCACCATCTCACTGGGACCCGTGGTCCGGCGGAGAGGTCCTATCCGAGCCTCTGCCAGCTGTCCGGGCTGGTACATGGCGTGTGATGACGTCACGTTTTTTTTCCTAACCTAAGTTAAAACTAAGTGTGTAAGGGAGGGGTCTAGGTAGGGAAGACTCTAAGTGCGTCTCAGGGCAAGCCCTATACGCTTTAAACATGCGGGTTTTTAACCATGCAGAAAAGGTCACGTGCATCATGTGCTAGGAGGGGATTGGCCAGCCATGGCAGACGTTTTAGCCATGACTAACTCCCCTCACTCTTAATTCTAGACTAAAACTAGATAAGTTGGGCCCAGGTGAAACCTCCATAGACAGAGGGGGGAAAATCCCTGGGCACACACATGCGGGATGCAAAGGTCATGCATTATTACAAGCAAGTGGATTACAGGAATAGAAGGATGGTCCTGGAAGAAGAGTGGGGCGTGGTGGAAGTTCTACTATGCAATGGTTGGTGGGGCACTTGGACTTTTAGTCCGCATTGGTTTGGTCAGGTCTGGTCTTTTTTGGGGGGCGGCTTACGCCGTTTCCCACCGTGCTGCCAGTTACTGACGTCCACTCACCGTCAGGGGCGTGCCTACGGGGGAGGGGGGACGAGCGGGACCACCCCCCCCCCAGGGCTAAAAATATTTTAATATTAAATTCATAAAATTAAAAAATAAATAAATATTTAGTATGATATTAAAATAAAATTCAATGACACAAGCATAAATGTTTAAAAAACTTAGTTCACTTTCCATTTTAGATAGCCTAAATCAGCAATATTGAACACGTATTTTTTCAAAAAATTTCCCGGGGGAGGAACCCCCGGGACCCCCCGGCCTAGCTGGGGGGGGAGGGGGTGTATTTCATACCCCCCCAGGCCCCCCGGAAAGGCCCTAGCCTTCTGGCCTGACCCCCCCCCCCCCCCACCCAGAGCACAATCCTGGGCACGCCACTGCTCACCGTCCAGCGACGCGCAGCCCGCCGCAGCCGCCGCTAGGGGCGAAGGCGGCAGGAAGTCCTTGTTGTCGCAGTCGCGCGACGACGCCTGTTCGCTCCCGCCGCCGGACGCCACCATGTCCCCGGCGTCCTCTTCTTCCTCGTCGTCCTCCTCGTCGTCCAAGATGGCGCTCTCTCGCACCGGAGCCGTCACCACGTCGAACTGGAGGCCCGCCGCAACTCCGCCGCCGCTCCTCGCGCTGCGACAAGGGGTCAGATTCAAAGATTCACATCTCAAAATTACATCATAACTCCCCCAGGTAGATAATCCCGTTAGGGCTTGATCCCGGTTAGGAGAAAGATGGATCTTTTACATGCCAGACACTGTTTCCAGAGTCTGACATGGGTTCCTAGAACCGAGAAATAGATACGCCATTTCCGATCGCGGCATGTTACTGGGGAGTGCCCAGCTGGGTCGAGAGGTTGAGGAGACCAACTGCGAGGGGGTCAACGCGACAAGGTCTCAATCCCGGGGGACAGCAACAGCAACAGCAACAGGAACAACAGGTCGAGCGCGCCGTGCTTTCGTGTGCGTGGCAGACAGGTCGGTGCGCGCACCAGGGAAACGAACACATTTTGTTTATGTTTAGGTTAGGGCCCATGCATCAGTTATAAGTAGGGACCGGAAAAATTCGCGGGATCAATGACCTCTAGGATGAACTCTATAGTTCTACGTACACTCGGTCAAATGTCACCCTCTCATCGGCTGCTTTCTTGTGAAGGTGTCCCAATGTAGCGGCCTGTGATTCGACACACAACTTCGGTTGAGTGTTTCTCACTGGCCCAGAGTCATCCGGGTGAGTTGTGAGCCAATAGCAGAGGCGGCACTGAGGTATAACTATATGAATTTTAGGCTGTCGTGAAATGAATCCGCGAATTTTTCCGGTCTGTAGTTATAGGTTAAAACACTGTAGCATCGTCTGTGTTTCGTGATTGGGTGAATTCCTTTCAGGCGCATGTCGATTGTTAAAACACCAATCACGGTCATTCAGTGCGGAAGCAAACGCGTCCTGAGTGGCCCGGTCAAATAGGGCAACCACTTCTCTCGCAGACGGCCGCCAATCACAAGGGAGAAACCACTGTTGCGGGTGTACCTTGTTGCAGTCTAATAGGCGTTAAAATTTATTCGCGAAAAATGCCTGCCCCTAGTTTTTAGGTCTTTTCCACAATCACAACGTCCTAAACTGTCTCCGACGCGAACTGATCGCTGATTGGCCCACGTTGACCCTCTGACGTCACGCATGGTGTGCGCGACGGTCCAAACACACTAGTCAACTTGAACTTTTTTTTGTCCCGATTTTAAACACTAGAGGAAGCCCGATTAAGAACAGATTTTTTTTTTTTTGGATGTGTGACATCTCAGCCCTCAGTATACGGCATTTTGGTGGCAGTAATTTCGCGAATGCAACGGAAATGTGTAACAACCACGGTGCTGCCATCTGTGGCGGATCGCGTGAACCAAAGTTCATGAAGACAATTGGAAACGTTATTGTATTAACTATTTGATAATATTTTTTTTTAACAAGATGGGCAGTATTATAATAACATTCTTTGACGAAAATGAGGTCCAAAGCAGCGGTTTAGTATTTTTGTTTTTTCAAATATTTTTCGCTTTCATCGAGGTCATTTCATTATAAATTTTAAATATTCGGTCTGCAAATGGAATGAGGTCAACGTCGACGTAGCAGCTCCGGGAGCGTATTTTAGTGGCGGGTGTGGAAAATACGTGTGATTCTAGTACAGAAATGTGGTTAAAAAAAATTACGTATATTTATTAAGCTCGTAATTATTTTAAAGAATTCTGTGTTAAATTTCATATGAGAACAATGTTAATTTTTCGTTACTGAGGAAAGATGTTACGCATCACTAGCGAGTACTAAAATAATATTTTTTTTATCGTAGGGTATGAAAAGTTGTGAATTAAATAATCGGGAGGGGCTCGAAAAAATTATTTGCCGCCGGGATCTTATTTTCTCTCGACGGCCCTGGTATGAGCCAGATGACGGCGGCAGATGTCAGATCCACGAAAGAAAAGTTCAAGCCATGAATTTAAGACTCGTTCTGCCTCGTCATGTTGATTGTTTTTTTTTTTTTGTTTTAATTGAATCTTCTTTGGGCGCGATAAGAGTAAAATTTCAAGGCCGAAATTTAATGCAACATTTTCGCGAAACATTGTTGTGAAACGTTTCTGACGCGAAAAGGACAGAGAACAGGCACTTGGCCAGAGAGATATGAAGAGAGCACAGGCACTTGGCCAAAGAGATATGAAGAGAGCACAGGCACTTGGCCAAAGAGATATGAAGAAAACACAGGCACTTGGCTAAAGAGATATGAAGAGAGCACAGGCACTTGGCCAAAGAGATATGAAGAGAGCACAGACACTTGGCCAAAGAGATATGAAGAAAGCACAGGCACTTGGCCAAAGAGATATGAAGAGAGCACAGGCACTTGGCCAAAGAGATATGAAGAGAGCACAGGCACTTGGCCAAAGAGATATGAAGAGAACACAGGCACTTGGCCAAATAGATATGAAGAGAGCACAGTCACTTGGCCAAAGAGATATGAAGAGAACACAGGCACTTGGCCAAATAGATATGAAGAGAGCACAGTCACTTGGCCAAAGAGATATGAAGAGAACACAGGCACTTGGCCAAATAGATATGAAGAGAGCACAGTAACTTGGCCAAAGAGATATGAAGAGAACACAGGCACTTGGCCAAATAGATATGAAGAGAGCACAGTCACTTGGCCAAAGAGATATGAAGAGAACACAGGCACTTGGCCAAATAGATATGAAGAGAGCACAGTCACTTGGCCAAAGAGATATGAAGAGAGCACAGGCACTTTGCCAAAGAGATATGAAGAGAGCACAGGCACTTGGCCAAAGAGATATGAAGAGAACACAGGCACTTGGCCAAATAGATATGAAGAGAGCACAGTCACTTGGCCAAAGAGATATGAAGAGAGCACAGTCACTTGGCCAAAGAGATATGAAGAGAACACAGGCACTTGGCCAAAGAGATATGAAGAGAACACAGGCACTTGGCCAAATAGATATGAAGAGAGCACAGTCACTTGGCCAAAGAGATATGAAGAGAGCACAGTCACTTGGCCAAAGAGATATGAAGAGAACACAGGCACTTGGCCAAAGCGATATGAAGAGAGCACAGGCACTTGGCCAAAGAGATATGAAGAGAACACAGGCACTTGGCCAAATAGATATGAAGAGAGCACAGCCACTTGGCCAAAGAGATATGAAGAGAGCACAGTCACTTGGCCAAAGAGATATGAAGAGAACACAGGCACTTGGCCAAAGCGATATGAAGAGAGCACAGTCACTTGGCCAAAGAGATATGAAGAGAGCACAGGCACTTTGCCAAAGAGATATGAAGAGAGCACAGGCACTTGGCCAAAGAGATATGAAGAGAACACAGGCACTTGGCCAAATAGATATGAAGAGAGCACAGTCACTTGGCCAAAGAGATATGAAGAGAGCACAGTCACTTGGCCAAAGAGATATGAAGAGAACACAGGCACTTGGCCAAAGCGATATGAAGAGAGCACAGACACTTGGCCAAAGAGATGAAGAGAACACAGGCACTTGGCCAAATAGATATGAAGAGAGCACAGCCACTTGGCCAAAGAGATATGAAGAGAGCACAGTCACTTGGCCAAAGAGATATGAAGAGAACACAGGCACTTGGCCAAAGCGATATGAAGAGAGCACAGGCACTTGGCCAAAGAGATATGAAGAGAGCACAGTCACTTGGCCAAAGAGATATGAAGAGAACACAGGCACTTGGCCAAATAGATATGAAGAGAGCACAGCCACTTGGCCAAAGAGATATGAAGAGAGCACAGTCACTTGGCCAAAGAGATATGAAGAGAGCACAGTCACTTGGCCAAAGAGATATGAAGAGAACACAGGCACTTGGCCAAATAGATATGAAGAGAGCACAGTCACTTGGACAAAGCGATATGAAGAGAGCACAGTCACTTGGCCAAAGCGATATGAAGAGAGCACAGGCACTTGGCCAAAGCGATATGAAGAGAGCACAGGCACTTGGCCAAAGAGATATGAAGAGAGCACAGTCACTTGGCCAAAGAGATATGAAGAGAGCACAGTCACTTGGCCAAAGAGATATGAAGAGAGCACAGTCACTTGGCCAAAGAGATATGAAGAGAACACAGGCACTTGGCCAAATAGATATGAAGAGAGCACAGTCACTTGGCCAAAGAGATATGAAGAGAACACAGGCACTTGGCCAAAGCGATATGAAGAGAGCACAGGCACTTGGCCAAAGAGATATGAAGAGAGCACAGTCACTTGGCCAAAGAGATATGAAGAGAACACAGGCACTTGGCCAAATAGATATGAAGAGAGCACAGCCACTTGGCCAAAGAGATATGAAGAGAGCACAGTCACTTGGCCAAAGAGATATGAAGAGAGCACAGTCACTTGGCCAAAGAGATATGAAGAGAACACAGGCACTTGGCCAAATAGATATGAAGAGAGCACAGTCACTTGGCCAAAGAGATATGAAGAGAACACAGGCACTTGGCCAAATAGATATGAAGAGAGCACAGCCACTTGGCCAAAGAGATATGAAAAGAGCACAGTCACTTGGCCAAAGAGATATGAAGAGAACACAGGCACTTGGCCAAAGAGATATGAAGAGAGCACAGCCACTTGGCCAAAGAGATATGAAGAGAGCACAGTCACTTGGCCAAAGAGATATGAAGAGAGCACAGTCACTTGGCCAAATAGATATGAAGAGAGCACAGCCACTTGGCCAAAGAGATATGAAGAGAGCACAGGCACTTGGCCAAAGAGATATGAAGAGAACACAGGCACTTGGCCAAAGAGATATGAAGAGAACACAGGCACTTGGCCAAAGAGATATGAAGAGAGCACAGGCACTTGGCCAAAGAGATATGAAGAGAACACAGGCACTTGGCCAAATAGATATGAAGAGAGCACAGCCACTTGGCCAAAGAGATATGAAGAGAGCACAGTCACTTGGCCAAAGAGATATGAAGAGAGCACAGTCACTTGGCCAAAGAGATATGAAGAGAACACAGGCACTTGTTTAAAAAAAATAGATATAAGTATCATATACAGTCGGCTGTGAGTGCCTTGCATTTCATATTTAGTACCAGCGCGCTCGCGTTCCTCCTTGTTCAACCAGCAGCGTAGAGAGCGCTGTTGAGATAGTCACTGCATTTCCCGCATAGATAGCGCTACCTGATATGAATTTCATATTTCGTTAAGAGATTTTGTGTGTTACAAATTGCAGAAATGTTTGAAGAAACAGTAACACGCACAGTTTGAATTGCCAAAGAATTTTTACTTGTCCCGTGTACTGAGTTACACGCGCTCTTTTTTTTTGTCATACCTTTTTAAGGCATATTTATAATATTTCAACGCGGTACCACCCTTGCATTAGTTATTCTACCATAAGTATTTCAAACAAATATTCACTTAGTGTGATATCATGGGTGTATGGAAGTGCTCAAGTCTTCTTGTGCGACATTTTACGCCCACGATATTACCTTTAAAATCAATGAATATGTGTTGAAATGGCAGAACAAAAAAAAATGCAAGGTAGGTATCAAGCTACAATTTTAGAAATAGCCCTTGGATAAAAAGAATGACCAAAAAAGGGTTCGTGTACTTATGTAGGCTATGCGCGTTAGAAGTTCAACTTACTTGGCATACTAAAAACTAACTTTAATGTTGCATGCAAATAATTACTAGCAATAAAATAACCAAAGGACTGGAGTGATATAAATAAGGTTGGTAAAGTGTAAATTTAACCAAAATATTTTTTTCAATAAATACTGGCTATTTAATAATAATAATTTCACGTGTATAAATTTAATTATTAAATTTAGTTAAATAATAGATCAAAATTATAATTAATAATGAAAATGAGTATATATGCTGTGCATCTATTCTAATTAATTAATTTTAATTATATATTAAATAGCAGTGTTAAAAGGTTTATAGTCAAATAAATTATACATATGCAAACGTAGCCTCACTTATATAAATACACTTGAAAAAGTTTATAAGCACCATTTATATCACTAATATTCTCAACAAATAAATGTTTTAATTATATAAACCAAAATTTAATATCAATCACTAAAGTAAAATATTTAAAAGCACACGCATATATTTTTATTTGTATGTAGCCTTTTTTTCATCCTGTGGAAATCTCGTTGCATGGTGCGCGTGCATCGTAAAAATTCACTCTCAACATTTGTTTTCATAACGCGCCTAAATAAGTATACACACACACACACACACACACACACACACATATATATATATATATATATATATATATATATATATATATAAATTAACATGGTGTATGAGACGGAGCTTCAAGTATCAAAGTTAACATAAATATACCCTCTTAAAACTCGGTATCGGGAGGGGATATTAGAAATGTGTTGAAGTCTTTTAAGGGATATTATTTTATTAATTTAGCCTCTCCCCTCCGTCCAAACCAAAATTCAAATATGAAGTTATCATTCAATTGTTGGTCAATATAATACTGATTAAAAACCAATTATGGCCCAAAGTCAAAGGAGTAGGTATCTAGAGAGGGAAAGAGGGTGACATAAGTGGGGATGGGGGAAAAGAGGGAATTGTAAAAAGGTTACCAACAAGTTGGTTGTTTGTTTGCCAATAATATTTAAGAAACGAATTACGAACTATAGTCCTTGTATCTATAAAAAGTCAATAAGAACGTCAACCTGTGGGATTTTTTATTAAAATTGTATGGTACCACGAAAGGGAATGGAAATACGATAAATGTCCCCCCCCTTCCCACTCATTTTTTTGTCCTTACACATTCTGAACCAGATACGCCCTTATGCGACGAGCTGAACAGGAGAGCTGTGAAGTTCCGACCTGAAGGAGGCACTTCTCCAATGGTATTTGTGTCAGCGCGACTTTTCGCGAGAGAGAGGATAAAAAAAAACATATACAGATAGAGAGAGAAAGAGAGAAAGAAAATAAAAGAAAAGCTCTGTAATATGAGCCTGTGTTGCCGTCGTGGATCCCAATACGCGCTGTGAGAGACTCTTAGTTTATGAGCTCCGAGTCGAGCCAGATGCCCAGAGAGGCGAACAGCAGTGAGAACCACTGTCGAGCGAAGCTCCGGCAGGGAGAATAAAAAATAGTGCAATATTGTTATAAATGTGCTTCTTTCACCTGGAACTTCTTCCTTGGCTTCTTTTTTTTCAATCCTCACTTTCCTGCAGAGTACTCTTCCCAGTGCCCCACAAACTCTCTCTCTCTCTCTCTCTCTCTCTCTCTCTCTCTCTCTCTCTCTCTTCCACTGTGAAAGTGCGTCTGTGGTTTAGTGTCGCTAATTAATCAAAAAGTGGCATCGAAATTCAGAGACGTTTATCCGAGTCATTTCCTAACAGCTCATTTCGACAAATCATTGTCACTTATTTCTTACTTCCTGTGCCAATCAGATTCAGACTCGGCGCAATGGAATTCCCGTTTCTTGTCCATTTATCTTTATCAGTCTTTCTTCTTACCATTGTACATTTGAATAGGTAGGGTTTTTTGTTTGTAATAATGTTCCCTGCGTTCTACAGCTTCCGAATAGTGGGACATAAGATGATTGGTCACCGATTGGACTAGAAACAACATAATCCATTACGAAGAAAGAAACAGTAATGCTTGGCACTCTTCACTGTGTGTGTGTGTGTGTGTGTGTTATGTTGTGCATTGTGTGATGGTGTTACCACCTCGTGTGACAAGAATTGTACCAAATATAAATAAAGATATTTTAAAATCAAAGCAAGTGGGGAGTAGCATAAGGTGTGTTTGGGGTGTGGAAGAGAGAGAGAGAGAGAGAGAGAGAGAGAGGAAGGGGTGTTAGAAGAAGTGCAAGACAAGAGGGGAATTGATATTTTTTCCCTAACCTAACTTATTCTAAGTGCATTGGTAGAGACCGGAAAAATTTGCGGGTTCAATGATCTCCAGGATAAACTCCAATATCCTCTACACACTCGGGCGAATGCCAACTGTTCATTGGCTGCTGACTTGTGAGTCGTCTCGACTGGGTGGCCTGTGATTCGACACTTATATTGAGTGAGGGTCTCTAATTGGCCCTCAGTCCTCCAGATTAACAGTGAACCAATGACAGAAGCAGCACTAAGGTATAATTATTTGAATTTTAGCATAACACGAAATGAACCCGCGAATTTTTCAGGTCTCTATGTATTGGGTTGGAAGGGGTCCGGGTTAGGGGTGATATTATGGCCAGCTTGCACAGTTATGACTTGAGCAAAGTAAAATATTTCTCAATTTGATTAACCTGTAAAGATTTTGAAGTGAAACTTCTTTGCTGAGGGGGGATACAATTTTTCGAGCGTTACGAAATTTCCGATCGCATGAGGGGAAGACTTAGGTGCCTACATGGTGGGCCACTCCACTCCAACGCATGCTCTGGCCTTCTAACGGGAATACGGCAAAGGAAAAGGGGGATAGGTAAGTAGAGTAGCATGCTATATGCCGGTTGTAACGGCCGGAAAGTGAGACTTCAGGGGAGAGGTAGAAATGACGCAGCAGTGATGCCACGGAATTCTCGTAACGCTGCTTGTGTTTGTCCACTCCTCCGATTTTTTAATTTTTTTTTTAGGAATACCCAGGCCTTTTCCGCACACTCAAGTAAGGTTAAGGGGAAAAAAGCTGTTGGCCAGGGCAGTGGCGGATTCATAGGGGGGGGGCGCAGGGGGCGCCCCCCCCCCCTTGACCAGGGCAGCCCAGCACCAAGCATGGTTCTTGGCAAGGGGAGGGCGCGCACCCGGCCGCCGATGTTATACAATACACATTCATACACTTACCTTTAACGACTTCATGTCTTGGGAACAGTTTCAATAAAGTTTTATCAAGCTTTGCATGTGTCTAGAATCTTTAGTTTTTTTCTGTAGTGATTTTGACATTTGTATACTGCGCAATTGGCCATTTAAACTAAATATAGCACACAATTGCGCACCAACAACAGCAAATATTCGGGCGAGACGTAAATGAAACGGATGGAGCTTGGAAAAAGATCTCTGGCTGCATCCAAGCAACCAAGGTGACGTAACAAGGAAGTGTGTGGAAGAAGTAGACCTGCGCCCCCCCCCCCCCCCCCCCTTGAGATTTTTCTGTATCCGCCACTGGGCCAGGGAGGGGGTCTCGGTGCGCCAGGAGGTGCGAGGAAGTGGTCGTGTGGTGAGTGCGAGTGGTTGGTTCACCTGGAGCTGATGTGTTCCTCGAGGCGTCGACTGGTGTCGGCCAGCTCCCCGCGCAGGGCCGCCACTCCGTCCTGGGCGCACTGGATGTCGCAGTCTATGCGAGCCGCCAGCTGCTTGTTGTCCTCTACCATCCTGCGGAACTTGGCCTGCGGAGCACACACACGCCGCGCGCGCACGTTCCAACACACGAAAGTTCTCAGAACACCCACTCGATAAAACTATACGCCGAAAAGCAATAACCAGAGACCATGTAAAATCCGCGGATTCATTTCGCGATAGAATAGAGTCCACATTGACATTTGACATTTATTTTGCTTCGGTGATTGGGGCCCACAGTTCATCTGAAGGACTCTGGGCCAATGAAAAAAAAAACCTTTTAGCAGAAGAATTAGCGAATCACCATCATTCCAGTCAACAGGTGAGTTACGGAGTAGGTAGGTAACCGATCAGCAGATGTAATTCGCGCGAGTGCGTAGAGGATCATGGAGTCTATCCTTTAGGGATTTGAAATCGCGAATTTTACAGGTCTCTAGCAATAACGCAACTCGAGCACCACCGGGACTTTTCAAAATTGTTGTGTTTCAACCTGCGCTTACCGCCGTCCCATGCTTTAAGGGGCCCGCCTACCCGGACACACATACGGTGTGCAGAGCTTAAGGAAAAACAACGCGATTTCAAAACTACTCATGATATCCGAGTGGGGTCTGCTGACGAAAAGCATTTAAGGGTTCACTGAGGGCCGAAAAGTATTTTTGATTTTTGATTAAGTTTTTAAACTGTATTTCTGGAAGAGTTAAAATTGCTTAAACGCATGTTTTCAGAGTAATTTTTAGGCGTAAAACAACCGGTACAGATTCTTTAAAGCACTTAAGGGACTTGCATTACACCTTTATCTTCATTTCTCCGCCATATAATGTTACGGTCACCGCTCAAATTTCACAGTTATCCTGTGACGACGAGAAGATTGCGCGCCAGTTCAGAGCCTTGCGCTTAGAGGCGACACAGCGCTAGAAGCACCGGCGAGCGTCGCTCTTATCATCCCGCCTCACTAACACACACACACCCCTGACGAGGCGGGCCCCTTAAAGTGGAGTGTTCCGAAAAAAAAAAAACTATTTAAAACACTCGAGAAAGTAATGCGAAGAGACAGGGGAAAATTCGCGAATTCATTTCGCGTTATGCTACACTGTAAGAAAAAAACATCGTTTCAATAGTTTTTACGACTCAGTTTGCCGAACGATATCGTTCGTAAAATGACGAGCCGACACACACTGCTCCAGGGCCACTCGCTCGTCCGACGCACACAATGCACCGGTCTCCGCACACGAGGCCAGTCCCTTGTCCACCCCAGGGGGTCGCTACCCTCTTCGCGCCACCGCCTCGGTGGCTAGCGTCGCCCTTCTTATACCTCTCAGCCGGGTCGTTACCACAACGCCGAACGTACAATAACGCCGAATACCATAACTCCCAATGCCAAAATTGACCGCAACGCCGACAGCTAGAAAACTGCTGTGTACCACAACGCAGAAATACAGTAACGCCGAAAAATGTTGCTGCGGGGAGGGGGGGGGGGGGGGGGCGGGCACAAGAGCAAAATTAAAAAAAAAAGAAAACAACTGAACGAATTTGTGTGCTAACCTTACCTAACCTAACCTAACATTTTGTGGCAGTCCTGCAATGGACATTTTTCGGGGTTGATGTATTTCGGCGTTGTGGTAATTCGGCGTTGTGGTACACACAGCAGGTTTTTCTAGCTGTCGGCGTTGTGGTCAAATTTGGCATTCGGCGTTATTGTACGTTCGGCGTTGTGGTGCGTCCCCCCTCTCAGCCTCCTTCTGGAAGGGTCTGGCACGCCTCTTGAAGTGTGCAGCCGGCACGCCAGCAGGAACGGCCATGGCGCCCACAAGGCCCCGGCTGGGTGGACCCCTGGGTCCAGGGCCCGGACCCGTTCATTTTTCAAATGTTTAACTATTATATACATTTTTTTACAAACTAAAAACAAAATGAATATATTTTTTTTTTCCATCCAATGAAATTTTAGAAAGATTTTTACACACCTACAGCTAATTTTCATTTTTTCTGTGACTATTTTTCAATTTTTTTTTATCTCAGTGTGTGAAATAAATATAATTACTTGCTGCGGTTATTCCAAAAAGTAAAATAATTTTATAAACAAAAGCTTAGTTTTGGACTTATGTAAAACAGCAACGAAAATTTTTTATATCCTGTATTTTTCAGGTTAAATAACATTCTAAAAAAAAGAGTGTTACGTAAGAAAAACCACGCAATTATAATGTAGCGCGTTAACTGTAAAATTGTGTATTGGTGGGGGGAGGGGTCCAGTGCCCGTAATCGAATGTGGAGGTCATGGGCACGGCATTCCCACAACCAGCGATGTCTCTGATTATTCACAAAGTGCAACGAAATTCATTGTCATTTATCCGTGCCACTTTTCCAAACAGCTCACGCCGACAATCATTGTCACCCGTGCTAACCAGATTCATAGATTCAATGGTACCGGAAGTTCCATGTACGTGCCTTTATTAATCCCTTGTGGCGGAACATTCTTCCCCCCCCCCCCCCCCCCCCCACGGACGTCCCGGGCGGACCGTTCTGGTCGGTAACTCCTGGAACATGGGTCATGGGTCGACCTCTCCCATCTAGCCCCGATTCCTTGCCCCCACTCTTCCCTCCTCATCAAGCCCCACCCCCCACCAAAACCACATTACATCGCACAACCACATCTCATCACGAGAGACCGGAAAAATTCGCGGGTTTAATGACCTCCAGGATAGACTCCAATATCCTCTACACACTCGGGCAAATGCCAACTGTTCATTGGCTGCTGACTTGTGAGTCGTCTCGACTGGGTGGCCTGTGATTCGACACTTCTATGAGTGAGGGTCTCTAATTGGCCCTCAGTCCTCCAGACTAACAGTGAACCAATGACAGAAGCGGCACTAAGGTATAATTATTTGAAATTTAGCATAACATGAAATGAACCCGCAAATTTTTCAGGTCTCTACTCATCACACCATAACAATTACTCCAAATCTTCTACCCCACCTCCATGAGTAGGGCACCCCCCAAAAATCACCACACGGCCACTCGGCCTGCGCCAAACCCCGCCACCCCTCCATCCCTTAAACGCCCCCCCCCCCCCCCGAGTCATTTCTTACAACCCCAAGGCCAAGTGCCACAGCTAGTAATAAAATGGAATGTAAAAAAAAAATGTAACGTATAGAACACGGGTTGTGTGCACAAGAATATTGACCAAACATGTTTTCAAAACCTACTGATTCACAATAGCGCATAGGAGGGATATTAATATATATATATATATATATATATATATATATTGTTTTTTCTGTTGCGGATGACTGGCGCAAAAGCCAGTGATAAGAGTAACGTGGGCATTTCGACGGGAGTTGAAAGTTCTTAATGTTTATCGATCATACTGGTGACAAAACTTTTTTTAGAGATATTTCAGTGCTCGGGTAATTCCTGCTTAGGAAGTAAACCATTGCAATCATCTGCAAATTGTAACTATCAAGAAACGAAAATTAAAATTAAAAAAAACACCAAACGAAAAAAAAAATAGTGCGTGTAACTCAGTACCTACATGTGATATAAGTGAAACTTCTTTTGCAATTCAAACCTCGACTCGTCAGTATATCGTAAGGGGTAAAATGGCAGAGAGAGAGAGAGAGAGAGAGAGAGAGAGAGAGAGAGAGAGAGAGAGAGAGAGAGAGAGAAAGAGATTAATAAGACAATTTTCTAAATAAACATTAATAAACAAAATTATTACTCACTTCAAAATAACTGCTCAGGATATCAATAAATATTGATCAATCAATAATAATGAATTAAACATAAATATACCTCACTGTTGAAATACTTACACCATAAAGAAAAAAACCTGTTCATGTTACTGTTTCTTCGAACAATTAACTCATTTGGAACATGCAAAAACTCTAAACGAAATATGAAATTCTTAACGGTAGCGATATCAAAGCGGGAAATGCAGGGACTGTCTCTAACAGCGCTCTCTACGCTGCTGGTTGAACAAGGAGGAACGTGAGTGCGCTGGTAACAAATATAAAAATTCAAGGCAATCACAGCCGACTGTATAAGATACCTATATCTATTTTCTGAAGCAAGCTCATGAGGACACACTCTGTATTATTCTTTTGTCATCTATCTCTCTCGGTTGTATTTTTTTTTGGGGAGGAGGAGGGCTGGGGACGAATCATTGCACAAAGAGGAGAACGATAACGAGCCCAGCAACGTATATAGCATAGTGCTCTCTTTTTATCTCTTTGGCCAAGTACCTACTCTTTGTCATGTCGCGTCAGAAACATTTCACAACGATTTTCAATGAAGACGTTGCAAATAAATTTGGCCTTGAAATTTCACTCTCATCACGCCCGAAGAAGCTTCACTTCAAATTAAAAAAATACACAGGTTGCTGCCTAGCTATCACAGAACGATTACCGTTTATTAAGATATTTATTGACGTGACAACGTCTAATAAATCGATGAACGCCGGCTGCACGCACGAAAAAGTGTCCCGTTACGCGCATTGTCCCGTTACGCGCATTGTCCCGTTGCGCTGTGTCTAGATACGCTGTGTCCCGTTACGCTCATTGTACGCTTACGCCGCATCTATCTCTCTTCCACTCGATTGGGACAACCATCGATTTGACTTTTTCGAGGCACATTAAACTTGAAACACTCCCATTCGTTTCCTACTTTTCCTATCATCGTCCTTTCCTTAACAGAATAACACAGATTGGAAGAAGTTAAATAGCAAACATGTATAAAAGTTATAGTAAAAATAATCTGTTCCTTAAAGTAATAAATATATTTGAATTAACGAATGCAAATAAAAGTACATTTATCAATTAAATTGTAGATTTCATTTCACTCCTTCTTTGTATCCATACAAAATAGTGATAATTCAATAAAAATGATTCAAATTTATTCATAAAAGTATGCAATTATTTCATCAATGTTTTGTCATGACGTTGTCACGTTAAACTATCGTCCGTAAACCGACTTTACAGACAACGATATATGTCGAGTTCTTTTCGAAATATCATTTGTTTAAATTAACGCTTGACAATTCGGCTGTGAACCTTATTTCACATGTGCATAGTCGTGTGCACAGCCTGCTATGCACTCGCCTATGTTTTTTAATGTATAACATCTCAGCTCTCGGTGTAAGGTATTCGGTGGGAGTAATTTCGTGAATGGAACAAAAAATCGCATGGAACTGGAAAGTGTAACCAGGGTGCTGCTATCTGTGGCGAATGGCGCAAACCAAAGTTCACAATGGCACTGGAAAGATTTACAGTATTAACTGTTTAGTGAAATTTAACTAGATGGGCAGTATTTTAATAAATGTCCTTGTCGAAAATCAGCTTCAAAGCTGGAGCTTTGTATTTTCTAAACTTTTTTTTTAGTTTTTTTTATCGGAACTGTTTCATTATATAACTGTTTATCATTATATAACTGTAGTAATACTGTTTAAAATTTCGGTCTGCTAATCAAATGACTCAATATTTGACGTAGATGCACCGACAGCGAATTCTAGCGGCAGGTGTAGAAGTTACATGTGTTTCGCGTCCAGAAATGTAGTTGAAAACACGCTCGGCATTATATTAAAAAAAACGTTAAATTTCGTGTCAATATTGCGTACTATAAGTAACATCAGGACACGTGAATTTGCTCGTTACACATCTATAGCGAACAGTATCTACTGAAAGACTCTCAGACTTTATTTTTTTAATTGTGAATCTGACTTAAATTTATATATATGTGTATATATATATATATATATATATATATATATATATATATATATATATATATATATATAACTTTGTCGCAGTCTGGTTCAGTTTTAAGTTACAGCCCCCAGAATGTAGCCGCTGGTAGTATTCAAAGTGAACAACTGCAGTTGACGTTATAATTACAAGAGGCTAGAGGCGGATCTTAGGGAAAAGGAGAGATTGAAAGGCTGAAACCTCTTCCTACTTTAATTCCCCTGATTGTACCGGAGGCCGAATTTACAAACCACGCGAGAAACGCTACAATGCAGGAGACGAGAGACGCAAAAAAAAAAAAAATATTGGTTGTCTGTAAAGTCGGTTTACGGACGATAGTTTAACGTGACGTCATAACAAAACATTGATGAAATGATTGCATACTTTTATGAATAAAATTGAATCATTTTTATTGAATTATCACTATTTTGTATGGATAAAAATAAGGAGAGAAATGAAATCTACAATTTAATTGATAAATTTACTTTTATTTGCACTCATTAATTCAAATATGTTTATTAGTTTAACGAACAGATTATTTTAACTATAACTTTTATACATGTTTGCTATTTAACTTCTTCCAATTTGTGTTATTCTGTTAAGGATAGGACGATGAATTGAAAAGTAGGAAACAAATGGGAGTGTTTCAAGTTTAATGTGCCTCGAAAAAGTCAAATCGATGGTTGTTCCAATCGAGTGGAAGAGAGATAGATGCGGCGCAAGCGTACAATGAGCATAACGGGACACAGCGTAACGGAACAATGTGCATAACGGGACACTTTTTCGTGCGTGCAGCCGGCGTTCATCGATTTATTAGACGTTGTAACGTCAAAAAAAAAGTTCAAATAACAAAGTTTACAAATACCCGTTTAATAACACTACGCAAGAAGCAATAACGCAACTCGAGCATCACCGGACCTTCAAATTTTGTTTTTCGACTTGTGTTTCCGCCGTCCATACTTAAAGTGGAGTGTTCCTAAAACTTTTAAAACAAGAAAAAAGTTATGTGATAAGATCGGGAAGATTCGCGGATACATTTCGCGTTGTGCTACACTGTTAATTATTTTAAAATAACTAATTTTACATGGAAAGCCATTGTAAACTCAGTTGCCAACGATATATCGCTTGTAAAATTACAAGAAATTCGTTTTCCTACTGTTTGAAAATTTCAAGTTGCAAAGTTGGTGACGTCTTGCGACTTTACGTGCTTCTTAAACGACCGCGATTTCCTTGCGTTGGCTACGTGTTGCGTTGTTGCGTCGTTGCGTTCATTGCGTTCATTGCGTGGATTATAAACCCGCCTTATACTACATAAAGTTACATCCTATGAAAGAAAAACATGATTAAAGAAAAGATAAAAATAGATTCTGAAAATCACTGGGATGGAAATTATAAAAATTAACAATCTTTAAAAAAAAAAGTTTTTTTGTTTTGCTCAGGATATATATGTATATATGTATATATGTATATATGTATATATATATATATATATATATATATATATATATATATATATATATATATATATATATATATATATATATATTCAACAGACAGTGTGATCAGAATTGTTTCGTGTTCAAGAAGAAATTGGAAAGTGCAAAACAATATTTCTTATGGATGTTTTAAATCATTTACAATTTTTAGCAAGTACAATTTCGTCTTAGTGTTGACGATAATATACTATAACTATTTTTGTTAGCTCCAGCATCTTTTTTTTCAATAACGCCACACAATCTACAATAGTGTCCACGGTATTACAATTTGGGAAAGGTCAAAAAAAAAAAGGGAGGGGGTGAACAGTGTCTCTCATTTTTGAGCTGCGACCATAGAACACTCTCACAAGGGTATGTTCATACCAATCATACGTCATGCTAGATATTTCCTTTTCTTGAGATTGTAATTACCTAATGGTTTTTTTTTTCTGTAGATTTATTCCGTTTGCACCAATGCACAGAAATAAACTTTCTGTACTTTCACAAAATATTCCTTTGACAACCAATTGCCAAGAAATAGTTTGTAATACTGCAACAAAGATAATGTAACTTTGTACAACACATGGATGTGGTTATTGTTGCATATTATTAGGGACAGGAAAAATTCGCGGATTCAATGACCTCTAGGATGAACTCTATAGTTCTACGTACACTCGGTCAAATGTCACCCTCTCATTGGCTGCTGTCTTGTGAAGGTGTCCCAATGTAGCGGCCTGTGATTCGACACAGCTTCGGTTGAGTGTTTCTCACTGGCCCAGAGTCATCCAGGTGAGTTGTGAGCCAATAGCAGAGGCAGCACTGAGGTATAACTATATGAATTTTAAGTTGTCGTGAAATGAATCCGCGAATTTTTCCGGTCTCTACATATTAAATAAAATACGTTTTTCGAGATTATACTGATCATTCCTTACGAAAAGTGGTGCCTAAATTTATACTTTAAATAATGTTTCATTGAAGCATTTTTTTTAACCATGGAAAATATAATCGACTAATTGATGATTTAACTTTATTTTGTTTTATCATAATGTGCGCAGTTAATACTGGAAAGCTATGTACTGGGAACGGTTTACAAATAACTTTATATATTGGAGGTACTGGGACAACACAAAGACTAAATGCCCTGGAAAGAATCCGAACCCAGTATTTCTGCGAACACTATTTTGTAGTGACACAGTTGTTTTCACGTAAATATACAAATTTACAAATATCTGTAAGTTTACACGAATATTTCTGTTCCACATACAAAAGAAAAAATTGCAGTGTGCATTTGGATTTTTTGGGTCACAAATAGTCTCATAAGATTTTTTCAAAAGGTTATTTTCGAGCTGTTAAATGCCGCGTAAAAGATCACAATATTACGAACTCCCGGGTGACATTTTACCTCTATTCGATAATATTTAGTAAATATGTGTTGAGAAAATTTGAGACGAAACAAAAAAAAATGCAAGAAAGCTATCATGACGAATTTCCATACGATAAAATCAATGATAGACTTTTTTTTTTAAATACTGGCACAGTTTTTTTAAACAGGAGTTATTCACAATTTCTTGCTGATGCAAGTCAATTGTGTTTTATTTGAAAAGTTTCACACATTCAGCTTACTTACTGCAACATTTCAAGTCACTCAACCAGGGACGTATGTAACTAGACTAGTTTCCACCTGTGGCAAGAATTCATCTTGGCGTTCACTTTTTGTTCGAATCAACCAAAACCAAAACCTTTCCCGACAGCATCTCATATCGCAACCAACTATTAATACCACTTTTCCAAACATAGTTTTTAGTCAAATTAAATGGTAAAGAAATAGACTTATTTTCAGTCATTAAATTTTGAATGGATAGCAATTTGGATGGTACGCAAAATAATTGCCAGTTTTTAAATAATTATTTGACGATATGCATGAAAGTATCTTTCGTACAAAAAAATTCAGTTCATCCGCCCTCCAACATTTTTTTTGTGTGTTATAACACTACGATATGCAAGTAAATATCTGTAGTAAATATTACTTTGCCAGTTTAGTGCGCCCCCCCCCCCCCTATTTGTGCTGCTCCCGGGGCGAAAATGGGGGGGGGGGGGGGGGGGGAGTACCGCAGAATTCATAGAACACGGCATGGCGTCTATAACAGTATTATCACAGTTGTACCAGTAATTACTAGAGACATGCAAAATTCGCGGATTCATTTCGCGATAGGCTAGCATCAAAACAACTATACCTTCGTACCACTTCTGCGATTGGCCCACATTTTATACAGGGAACTGTGAGCCAATGGGAAACACTAAACCAAAAAAGTGCCGAATTACGGACAGCCTAGTTGAGACGTCTCACGCGTCAGTAGCCAATGAACAGGTGTCATTTCCGCGAGTATTTTAAGGACTGTGGAGTCTATGCTAGAGGTCAATGAATCCGCGAATTTTGCAGGTCTCTAGTCATTACCAAACAATTGTATTTAATACTAAAAGTCAAGTGACTTCACATTGGCAACTGTTCGTAGCAGCGACTTCGGCATTTTGCTGAAATTACACACCATGCTTTAACGAAACTATTTTTTTTTTAATAGACGACAAATTTGGTTTTCCTGATGAAAACCTGATGAAATAAATATGGTGTATTTTTGTTTTTTTGTTTATCAAACGTCATGCTAGAATTTCCGCCACTCCTTTCAATTAAAAACTCTGTGACCCACCAAATGAATTAAATTGAAGGAGTACCAATATTTAACTAAGGTCTTCAAAAATGGCAATGTCAATAAAATAAAAATAACCAGCATTACGTTTTATAAAAAAAAAGGCACCATCTCGGTTTCATTAGGTTCTCATCAGGGAAAAAATAAATTCTGACGTTTATTTAAAAAAAAAAATATTAGTTTCGTTAAAGCATGGTATATAATTTCAGCAAAAATGCCGGAGTTGTGCTATAAAAAGTTGCTACAAAGAGTCACTTGACTTTAAGTATTAGGCCTAAATACAATTGTTTGGTAATGGCTGGTAGGCCTACAACTGTGATAATACTTTTATAGACGCCATGCTGCGGTCTTTATTAAATCTCTTAATGTGTGATTCTTTGTCCAAACTAAGGCAAATTATCAATACTTAAAGTTAAAATATATACGGCATAAGAACGGTTGAATAAATATCGCAGGATTTCACGGCCGTTGATGAAGTTACTTGAATTCTGGGTTCTAACCGCTTCGAAAGGCAAAGATTTCACCCGACGTTTCGTTCGACCTTTGCAGTCGCCATCTTCAGGACTCGAAACTTTCGCCTTCGACGCGGTCGGAACTCGGAAGAAAGTGAGACGGAAAAAAAAATACAACTCCTTCTCGGCTTCTAGGCCAATGAAAATAATGATATGCCCGACGATTTGGCATGCCTCGTTACAGGCATGCTCAAGGGCAAACAACGAGAAGAAACGTCAATGACATCATAGCTAGAGACAGGAAAAATTCGTGGTTTCATTTCGCGATAGGCTAGAATCCAAATGTGTTTAACCTTTTGCTGTTTAAGTGATTGGACCTCAGGTTGTCTGAAGGAATCAGAGCCAATGAATAATCCTCAACGAAAGAAGTATCGAATCAAAAGCATTCTAGTTAATAGTTGTCACGAGTCAGTAGCCAATGAGCAGATGTAATTTGTCCGAGTGCATAGAGTATCTTGGATTCTATCCTGTAGGTCATTGAATTCGCGAATTTTTCCGGTCCCTAATCATAGCCACATGCGTTGCCCACGAACGCTTACGTTATAGATTCGAGAATATTCCTTAAGACATATTTTTTTATTTATAATTTTTTAAATTTTATTTGTAAATTATAAATTATTATAAAATATGATATATATTTAATTATATTACACATATTATATTATTACATATTGTTTTATTATATATGATTTAAATCATTTCATTATTATAAATATTATAAATTGTAATAATTAATTTTTATAAATAATATATTTATATTATTTAATATTATTATAATATAAATATATTTAGAGTTATAAAATATATTTATATGGTAATACAAATAAATAAATATTAAAATTTATAATAATTTAATTTATAATACTAATTAAATTTTAGTTTATAATTTATATTTATTCACACTAGATAAAGTTTTAAATCATTGATATATTTTAGTAGTTTTTTTTTTTAAAATAAAGTCCTGATGAAACTTCATAAAATCATAAGTAAATGTGTCATGTGTAGCATCAGCATGTTTCACCCTTAGATTGCAGTGTGCAATTTAATGAGCATTTATTGTCTGTTTCCAACGCACGATATCTGTTATAAGCGTTGTCCTTGTTTCAGTATGCTCTGTTGCCAGATATATCCAAAGAGCACAAAAGTGTACTCATAAAATTAATTTTAAAAATAAATTTTATAATGAGAACTTTGGAAAAATATTTTCTTGTTGTATTTCATCAAGCTCATTTTTAATTCATGCTTAAAAGGAAATGTAACAGAAAAATGCCATATTCTTTCAAATTGTTTTTTAATTTCTTATACCGTTTAAAATAAAACTAATTGTTCTGTTAATCTTAGGACACAAATAATGGATTTCTTAATTTTTTAAGTAGTGACTGCTACAAATAGTTTCTCCCATGAAATAATGGCTAGGGTTTAGAATGGATTCTTTCCTTCAGAATGTATGCTAATGTAAAAATAGTGTTAAAAGGCACTATTTTATAGTCTTAGAAAGGTAGAAAAACTGTAAAATTTAAAATACTGCCATAACTTTTAACAGCATATAATATAATAATTTTACTTTTAACAAGCTATGTGGTGTCAATATGAGCCAATTTGCTGTGCACTGAAATTTTTTCCTCCTCTTTTGTAAATGTAACAGAAAAAAAAAATTCATGTAAAATTACAGATATCTTTAAATTTGTACATTCACCTACGATAGTTAAAAGTTATTTGCAAAAAAAAATCCTGGGTAGCTTTCCAGTATTGAATGCGCTCATTAATAAGCATTAAAAAAAAAGATTTCCAAGTATTGAATAATCGATTACCTTTCCATGCTTGATTTAAACTTCAATTGAAATACTAAAAATAAAAATATATGCGTCAATTTTCGTAAAAAAAATACTCCGTACTATTTTGAAAAAAAAAAAAAACAGCCATTTGTTGTAAAAAATTTCTAGTTAGAGACCTAAAAAATTCGCGGGTTCATTTCATGTTATGCTAAAATTCAAATAATTATACCTTAGTGCTGCTTCTTTCATTGGTTCTCTGTTAATCTGGAATACTGAGGGCCAATTAGAGACCCTCACTCATAGAAGTGTCGAATCTCAGGCCACCCAGTCGAGACGACTCACAAGTAAGCAGCCAATGAACAGTTGGCATTTGCCCGAGTGTGTAGAGGATATTGGAGTCTATCCTGGAGGTCATCGAACCCGCGAATTTTTCCGGTCTCTATTTCTAGTGTTATTAACAAACTATTTCTCGGCAGCTGGTTTCCAAAGGAGTCTATTGAGATAATATTTAAATACCATGTCTCTTAAATCCTGAGGTAGGGCTATTCTGTAAGTTTCACACTATGGTGTTCGTCGATACAGGATACCTTTTTAAATCTTGCAATATTTTGGCGGTGCACCTGATTTCATTTGCTGAATGATATCTAGAGACCTGTAAAATTCGCGGATTAATTTCGCGATAGGATAGAGTCCAAATACTTTTGACATTATTTTGCTTCAGTGATTGGGCCACAGTTTATCTGAAGGACTCTGGGCCAATGAAAAATCTTTAACAGAAGATTTAGCGAATCGCGATCATTCCAGTCAACAGGTATTACGGTTCGGTAAACCAATCAGCAGATGTAATTTGCACGAGTGCGTAGAGAATCATGGAGTCTATCCTTTAAGGAGTTGAAATCGCGAATTTTACAGGTCTCTAATGATATCTGAAATGTAATGATCTGAATTTTGTGGTGACACTGTAAGTCTGAAAAAAAAAATAAAGGGAAGTCTGTGAGTAGAGCATGGCATGCAACTGGGGGTTCTTCCTGGTGATTAGGTTTGGAGGGATTCTCGAACATTCGAGAAAGAGCATCTGCTACGATATTCTGCGTACCTCTGATAAAATACGTACAGACATTTTTTTTTCTGGTTCTGTGTGCGTGTACTGCAGTGCGAGGGACGGTGGTAAAGGAACGCACCTGGGCGTCCACCAGCAGACGTCTCATCAGGGCCATGGAGGCGTGGACGGCAGGGCGCCGGTCTCGCGCCAGCACGCCGCCATCTTGGTCGACGTCGAAGGACGCCTGCACCGTCTCATTCAAGGACGCTAGCGCCTGCACCGCTGCAACACGGACACACACACCCGACACGTCACTCCTAGCGAAGGTGCGATCAGAAACACAAAAAAAAAAAAAACCCAACAAAAAACAAACGAAGTCATGAATTGCCAGGAGACGGCGTGCTGTGACGTAGTTAAAGGCAGAGATAAGTAAATGGACCAGATGGAACATAACCGATACTTCTTGAAGCTGGCATTCACTAAGCAATATGGCGCCTATGTAGCTGAGAAATTGTTTACATGAACAGCTGTTTTAAACAACAAACAGACACACACGTGTTTTTATACTTCTAACACCATTGGTTGTCTGTAAAGTCGGTTTACGGACGATAGTTTAACGTGACAACGTCATAACAAAACATTGATGAAGCGATTGCATACTTTTATGAATGAAATTTAATCATTTTTATTGAATTATCACTATTTTTTAAGGATACAAAAAAGGAGTGAAATGAAATCTACAATTTAATTGATAAATTTACTTTTATTTGCACTCATTAATTCAAATATGTTTATTACTTTAACGAAGAGATTATTTTAACTATAACTTTTGTACATGTTTGCTATTTAACTCCTTCCAATCTGTGTTATTCTGTTAGGGATAGGACGATGATAGGAAAAGTAGGAAGCGAATGGGAGTGTTTCAAGTTTAATGTGCCTCGAAAAAGTCAAATCGATGGTTGTTCCAATCGAGTGGAAGAGAGATAGATGCGGCGCAAGCGTACAATGAGCGTAACGGGACACAACGTAACGGGACAATGAGCGTAACGGGACACTTTTTCGTGCGTGCAGCCAGCGTTCATCGATTTATTAGACGTTGTCACGTCAAAAAAATGAAAAAAAAAAAAAATGAAGTCTGGAATTGCCAGGAGATGGCGTGCTGTGACGTAGTTGAAATCACTATTTTTTTTTAACCTCCGCCAGTGCCATATTGTACACGCCCGAATCATTGCGTAAACGGTGCTCGATAACGTCTGTTGGTGGTTAGTTAGTACGAATAAGAATCCCCGTCGTTAAAAACAGCCACTTTCATAAAAGTAAAAGAAGTAATTTAAAACTTTTTCCACGCTGCGAACACTACACTTGAGCCAATGTTTCGGGCGTTTAACCAATATGGCGCAACAATCAGCTGAAAAAAAAATGGCTTCATAGAGTTAGCATGTAATGATGCAGACATGACCGCTCCCAATTTCCATAAAATAATAAAATGACTGGAATGATACTATAACAAACGGTCGGTAAAGTATGAATTCGATCAAAATAAAATAAAATAAAAACTCAGTATTCAATATTAATATAAACATGTGTATAAAATTATTAAATATTTAATTATGTAAAATTAGCGAGATAAATTTTAATTAATAATGTAACTCAATAATAGGGTTAAGTTTTAATTATAATAAATTATTTTTATTTATTAAATATTAATGTAATAATGTATACATACGGGAACATAACCTCACTTATATAAATACACTTGAAAAGGTTTATAAACACAATTTCTATCACTGATATTCATAAAAAATAAGAGTTCTTTTTTTAAATTATATGGACCAGTGTTCAGTATCATTCACTAAAGTATATGATTTAAAATAATATAAATAATTTTTATTTGTGTGTAGCCGTTTTTTTCATTCTGTGAATTTTGTTGCTTGTTGCTTGGTGGCGCGCATCGTAAAAATTCATTCTCAACATATTTTTTTTATTACTAAAGAAGACTTAAAAAATACGGCAACGAATTTTTATAGCAAACACTGCTGACTCTACATTCAGGGTAGAGCAGGTAGGAGCCAAGGCATTCCTTCAAAGAATCTCATTAACCAACATAAAAAAAAACTAATAAGTCTCTCTATTTATGGCCACTGAACGTGTAAACAAAATGTAGAGTAAGAAGCCTCTTCATCGAACAATAATACTAGGGTCCGTAAAAAAATTCGGGAATAAATTTGTTTCATATGTCAAAATTTAAATAATTACGTATACTTTTGTGATGCTTCTCTGTTGGCTCACCAATGAGAAACGCTCAATCGAAGAAGTGTCGAATTACCAGTCCACCCGGTTGAGACATCACACAATTTGGCAACCAATAAACAGGTGAAATTTTCCGTAATATGAAGAGAACTGTGGTGTATATTCCGGAGGTCGCTAAAACAGAATTTTCCCAGACCCTACTTATTAGGAAATAATCATAAGCAGTGGTACATAGTGTAAGGATCTACTGTTCATAAGTTTAAAAATTACACGTATTTTAAAAGGAATAAATCGTTTGAAGGTCATCCATAGCCAAAAATGCGTATTAGAGCATTATCTTTTGAAGACTTTTCTGGGACAGGAACATCGGGGGTTGAGGAGGTTTTAATTCCACTCCCTTCAAACCCCATAAAAACAGACCACGTCTACATCCATTTGAAGTAATAAGTACGAGCGCCTGATCCGTTGAGATAGTCGGTGTCAAGTTTGAACAAGTCGTGACTTGTCAGTCGACTTCCAGAGCCGGAAGAGTGAGGTCGTGTTTACCGTGTATTGTCGCGCGTCGTGGATGGAGACCTGGGAATTTTTTCACGGATTCGCCTGACCACGGGTGTGCTCAACCTATGTTTGCTTTCCCATTGGTTGATTCCTTATTCTTATTAATTATCACTACCTGATTCACTCGCTTCTCTCCTAGCTGGGCATCGTTGGCTCACGGTTGGCTCCTCAAGAAAGTTTTTGAATTACATTTCCGGAGGAGGGGAGAGACAGATAGAACCATTTTGCCCACTTTCAAATTTTCTCCTCCCTCCTGTAACGTACGCCCCAGGCCTACGTATAAATAAAGGATGCATTTGCAAAAAAAAACAAAAATAATAACATTAAAAATGCATAGATTGGCCTCGGAATATTTAGAAATTTATAGTCTTAAATAAAGATGTTTAATAGTTTCATTCAAAGTTTGATGGAACACGTGAATTAGGGCATTTCAGTAAACATATTTATGGGCAAGCATTTTTCTGGGGGGGGGGGGGAATTCTGAATGCCTATTAGACTGCAACAAGGTATACCCGCACCAGCGGTTTCTTCTTCGTGATTGGCGGCCGTTTGCGAGAGACGTCGTTGCCTTTATTTGATCGGGCCATTCAGGACGACTTTACTTCCGCCACTGAATTACTGTGATTGGTAGAGACCAGAAAAATTCGCGGATTCATTCGGCGATAGGCTCGAATTCAAATACATATACCTTTTATGTGATTTTGCTATTGGCTTACTGTTTATCTAGGCGAATCTCAACCAGTTGTAAACCCTTTAACCAAAGATGTATGGAATCACAGACAAACCAGCTGAGACGACTTACAAGTCGGCAGCCAATGAACTTGCGTTATTTACCCAAGTGTGCAGTCCATCCTGAAGGCCATCGAAACCGCGAATTTTTCCGGTCTCTAGTGATTGGTGTTGTGACAATCGACGTGTGCCTGAAAGAAACTCACCCACATTACGCTACAGTGTTTAACTTACAGCTAGTATTGGAATCTTTCCGCGAAATATGCATGCCTAGGGGCAGGCATTTTTCGCGAATAAATCCGAATGCCTATTAGACTGCAACAAGGTATACCAGCACCAGAGGTTTCACCCTTGTGATTGGCGGCCGTCTGCGAGAGAAGTCGAAGCCTTGTTTGACCGAGCCACTCAAGACGCGCTTACTTTCGCAATGAATTACCGTGATTGGTGTTGTAGCAATCGTCATGTACCTGAAAGAAATTCACCCGATCACGAAACACAGACGATGCTACCGTGTTTCAACCTATAACTAGAGACAGGAAAAATTCGCGGATTCATTTCACGACAGCCTAAAATTCATATGGTTACACCTCAGTGCTGCCTCTGCTATTGGCTCACAACTCACCCGGATGACTCTGGGCCAGTGAGAAACACTCAACCGAAGCTGTGTCGAATCACAGGCCGCTACATTGGGACACCTTCACAAGACAGCAGCCAATGAGAGGGTGACATTTGACCGAGTGTACGTAGAACTATAAAGTTCATCCTAGAGGTCATTGAACCCGCGAATTTTTTCCTGTCCCTACCTATAACTAGTCTCGGAATCTTTTCGCGAAATATGCTTGGTACTATGCATGCCCCTAGAAATATTCCCTCAAAAACAATGTTGTGCTCCAGAAGGGTTAGCGCTCCCACATCACCCCCCTTTCACCCTCCCAATGCTACAACAGTAGCAACGTCTGGAGTGAAATTAGCGCTAAATAAAACTATGTCTGGCATACACAAACCGTTCTGTGATGAAACCGAAATGTTATCCAAGTGCGCAGCTCGGGCTAGGTTCCCCGCATAACTCAGAAAGTCACAACTTAGAACAGCCATAACTTAGAATTCTTGGATGAAACCACATAACTTAGAACCATCGTAAGATAGAACCATCATAACTTAGAAACACACGACACAGAAACACAAAAAATTAGAACTGTCATAACATAGAAATTCATTACTTATAACTAGAGACCGGAAAAATTCGCGTATTCATTTCACGCACGATATGATAGAATCCAAACAACTGTACCTTTATTTTGCTCATCTGATTGGCTCACAGTTTATCTGAAGGACTTTGAGCCAATGAAAAACCTTCAACCAAAAAAGTATCGACTCGCAAGCGTCCTAGTTGACAGGTGTCACGAGTCAGTAGCCAATGAGCGGGTGGCATTTGCCCGAGTGTGTAGGGGATTGTGGATTCTATCCTAGAGGTCATCCAAAGCACGAATTTTTCCAGTCTCTACTTATAACTCTCATAACTTAGAAAATTATAACGTGTGTGTTTCTAAGTTCTGTGTAACTAAGTTGCGTGTTTCTAAGTTGCGTGTTTGTAAGTTCTGGTTTGTAAGTTGTGTATTTGTAAGTAGTGTATTTCTAAGTTGTGTGTTTGTAAGTTGCGTGTTTCTAAGTTGCGTGTTTCTAAGTTGAGTGTTTCTAAGTTGTGTATTTCTAACTTGTGTGTTTCTAAGTTGCGTGTTTGTAAGTTGTGTGTATCCGAGTGGAGTGTTTCTAAGTTACGGCAGCTCCACACATGTGCATGTGCAGTCCATGGTCTAGTGCCTCGCCGTCGCCGGCAGGGGGCAGCAGTCCGGGCAGGGGTGAGGGGGGAGGGGGCGGGCAGGAAGAGCGTCGTTAGCAGCGGCGTCGATGTCGACCACATCCAGGCGGGAGGGCGCCCCAGTTTGAGGTCACGCCTTCCCCCCTTTCTCCTTCCCCGCCCTACCTTCACACGGGTCGCGAACACGTAAGGCCATGAATAGAGACCGGACAAATTCGCGAATTCAATGACCTACAGGATAGACTCCAAGATCATCTATGCACTCGGACAAATTACATTCTGCTCATTGGTAGAGACCGGAAAAATTCGCGGTTTCATTTCGTGATATGCTAGAATCCAAATGTGTTTAACCTTTTTGCTGCTTCAGTGATTGGACCACAGGTTGTCTGAAGGACTCTTGAGCCAATGAATAATCCTCAACGAAATAAGTATCGAATCAAAAGCATTCTAGTTAATAGGTGTCACGAGTCAGTAGCCAATGAGCAGATGTAATTTTCCCGAGTGCATGGAGGATCTTGGAGTCTATCCTGTAGGTCACTGAATTCGCGAATTTTTCCGGTCCCTAATCATTGGCTACTGACTCGTGACAACTATTAACTAGAATGCTTTTTTGATTCGATACTTCTTTCGTTGAGGATTATTCATTGGCTCATAGTCCTTCAGACAACCTGTGGTCCAATCACTGAAGCAGAAAAAGGTTAAACACATTTGGATTCTAGCCTATCGTGAAATGAAACCGCGAATTTTTCCGGTCTCTAGCCATGAACATTTCGCGAAAAGATTCCGAGACAAGCTGAAAGTTAAAACAATGTAGTATCGTCTGTGTTTCGTTATTGGGTGAGTTTCTTTTAACGATTGTTAAAACACCAATCACAGTAATCCATTGCGGAAGCAGACGCGTCCTGGGTGGCTCAGCCGAACAAGGCAGCTACTTTTCTCTCAGACGGCCGCCAATCACAAGGAAAGAAACCCGCTGGTGCGCATATACCTTGTTGCAGTCTAACAGGCGTTCAGCTTTATTCGCGAAAAAATGCCCTTCCCTAAGGAATACGTCTGCCACATGGCACTAGGAATTGCCTGCTAGCGGAAGGATCATTCGCAGAGACCGGAATAATTCACGGTTTAAATTCGTGATGGGCTAAGATTCAAATCTGTATACCTCTGTACTGCTTCTGCCACTGGTTCGCTGCTAGTCTGGAGGACTCTGGGACGATTAAAGATCCTCGATCATAGAAGTAACGAATCACAAGTCACCCAGTTGGGACAAACTGGAAATTCAGTGGCCAATGAGCAGGTGAGGTGTGCTCGAATGTGTAGAGGACCTTTCAAAAACTTGTTTAAGACCACGTGTTGGTTAATCTTAGTTCCGAACAAAAAAAAACACAACTCGGGGGAATCGGAATAACGTCGTAGTTTCAAAGAAGATTCAGCTATTTAAAATCACGAAGAACAGCTATTCGTTTATTTGAGTTTGGATCTTCGTCTGAAAAAAAAATTGGTTGTCTGTAAAGTCGGTTTACGGACGATAGTTTAACGTGACAACGTCATAACAAAATATTGATGAAATGATTGCATACTTTTATGAATAAAATTGAATCATTTTTATTGAATTATTACTATTTTTATGGATACAAAGAAGGAGTGAAATGAAATCTGCAATTTAATTGATTTATATATTTACTTTTATTGGCACTCATTAATTGAAATATGTTTATTACATTAACGAACAGATTATTTCATCTATAACTTTTATACATGTTTGCTATTTAACTTCTTCCAAACTGTGTTATTCTGTTAAGGATAGGACGATGATAGGAAAAGTAGGAATCGAATGCGAGTGTTTCAAGTTTAATGTGCCTCGAAAAAGTCAAATCGATGGTTGTTCCAATCGAGTGTAAGAGAGATAGATGCGGCGCAAGCGTACAATGAGCGTAACGGGACACAGCGTAAAGGGACAATGTGCGTTACGGGACACTTTTTTCCGTGCGTGCAGCCGGCGTTCATTTGATTTATTAGACATTGTCACGTCAAAAAAAAAAATAATCCGTGGATTTACTGTAATTTCTAACAATTTGTGGGTCGGGACTCCGCATGCGAAAGTCCAGGGCTGCCGCTGTGATACATTAGCGGTAGTCGGATCTTCGGTACATTTGTTTCCAGTCGGTTGCCAGAACTGCAAACATTTGCTCCTGGCGAGTGGCTGAGCAAACGAGGAGCAGCCGCCCGGCGGATGTCAACAGCCACTCGACACAGGCGGGGAAACATGACAAGAGGCGCCAATCAATTAACACGAGGGACGTCCCTAAAAAAAAAAAAAAATATATATATATTTTTTTTTTCACCTTCAATTTACAAATAACACTGCTTACAAATTATCCACGTATCCCCGTAAATGTACGGCTATCTTCGTAAATTTACGGACAGCGAGATCACTTTCTCCGAAAATGGCACCGAAAGTCCTTTTATTATTTTATTTCTATTAATTATTTCCTTACAAAATTAAAGTTGTTTTTATCACGCCAAGTTAAGCATAACTTCTACCGCGCGTACATAAGTACACGAAACCAATTTTTTTTTCCCCTTACGTCGAAGCTTCGAAATGCCCCCGGCGGATAGAAATCGGCGGGGAAGTCGGGGAGATTCTGATGAGCACGTGATGAGCCGTCATACGTGGCATCGCATATCCACCCTTCCGCGCGCACATACACGCAAGCCTTGATGGGGAATCGATGGTAATGCGTTGCCGGCTTTCGTGACACGAGGTTCCCCCACCCCTTCTCTCCCCCCCTTTTTTTTCCCACTCCAATCCGTTCGCGCATGCGCGTTGTTGTGCAGCGTCACGAATCAAAAACAATGGCGAATCGCTCTTCGTCAACGTGGAACAGGAGAAGAGCCTATGATGTACATTCTGTATTGCACAGACCCGAACGAGCCCGAATGTCTACCTTCGGCCAACTTCGTCAGTTTTTTTGTTCATTACTTTACAAAATTGTGGATGGTTGGTTATGTTAGGTTAGTATAGCGACATTAAAAATACTGTCAAATCATTTTAATGCCGACGTTGGCCGAAGGTAGATATTCGGGCTTGTTCGGGTCTGTGCAATACAGAATGTACATCGTAGGCTTCCCCGTCCATGCACGTTCTGACTTGCGCGCCAATTCGGAGGAGGTTCTTTGTCGGAGCAACTCAATCGTTGCTTTGGCGAGCATTCCATTTGAAAGAGGGATTACGCGCGGATTCACTTAACTCCAGGGAGAGTGCTCATGCAGCATGGTGCGTGTGCAGATCATTTCATTTCCAGCGCATTCTAAAAAAGAAAAGGACACATAACCTCAATCGCATTCTAAAATCTCACCCTCAACGCGCTTAAAAAAAAAAATTGGTTGTCTGTAAAGTCGGTTTACGGACGATAGTTTAACGTGACAACGTCATATCAAAACATTGATGAAATGATTGCATACTGTTATGAATAAAATTGAATCATGTTTATTTTAATAATAAAAGAACAAATACTTGAAATTATACTAGTAATCAGATTTTTAAAATGCAAGAATAATTAACCTTTATTGCCGAAATTGTTGTTGTAATAAGCAATGAAAACCACATTAACTTTTACTTCACTTTATAAACAGTCGACGAAACAGTTCACGTGTAGATGACTTGTAATTATTTTTAAAAGCTGGCGTTTAGCTATAAAGTTTAAATATAATTACTAACAAGTTTTCATATAAAAAAACTATAATCAAATATATAACATGACCTATTATTACTGCACTCGCCAACAGATGCTACTTTTTTAATAATAAAATAATAAATACTTGAAATTATACTAGTATTCAGATTCATTTTCTTAAGTACATTTGACGTAGAAATGATTTCATATTACACATTTATAAACAAAGTTTTAAGTTTTAACTTCTGTCGGTGTGGCGCAAGCGTACAATTAGCGTAACGGGACACAGCGTAACGGAACAATAAGCGTAACGGGACACATCGTAACGGGACACTATTTCGTGCGTGCAGCCGGCGTTCATCGATTTATTAGACGTTGTCACGTCAAAAGGGAACTTAACCTCAATACGGCCCGTTACACAACGACGTGGGAACTTTACAACGGAAACGGATGAGGTTCCCGCAAGATATTTACGGGAACTTATCAAATGACAACCAATTAGATTGAATTTCAAGGATACGAGAAAAATATATATATTAATTGAAAACCCATTTTGAGTTACGAGAACAAAACCACGGTCAAGATTTACATACATAATAAAAAAAAATCCATAAACACTATATATTATTGTACTTGAAACATTTTTTTAACGTATTTAAAACGTGAGTCTATTCAAAGCAATTACGAAAACACATTGAAACGTGAAATACAGTCAAAATAAAATAATTTAAAAAAATGAAAATACTAAAAAAAAAAAAAAAAAAAAATTAAAACAAAGGAATTCAATATTAAATTCATTTTCAAACTACATGTACTCATAATGTATGATTTATGAAAATTATTTATTTTTATTAATAAAAGTGAATTACAACATATTTTTATTATTAATAAGCAACTAAGGCTGCACTAAGGACTCAGCAGCGATATATGTGTGTGTATGTATGTAAATATATGTGTGTATGTATATGTATATGCATATGTATATATATATATATAGTGAAAGTTTAGCCACTCAAAAACTCAACAAGTTTAACAGTGTTCAAAGTAAATTCAAAATAACAAATTTTAACTGCTCTCAAATGGCGCTTTACTGACGCGAATACTGCACGCTAGTTCGGTGCCCAAACTACTCATAGGTAGGGACAGGAAAAATTCGCGGGGTCAATGACCTCTAGGATGAACTCTACAATTCTACGTACACTCGGTCAAATGTCACCCTCTCATTGGCTGCTGTCTTGTGAAGGTGTCCCAATGTAGCGGCTTGTGATTCGACACAGCTTCTGTTGAGTGTTTCTCACTGGCCCAGAGTCATCCAGGTGAGTTGTGAGCCAATAGCAGAGGCAGCACTGAGGTATAGCTATATGAATTTTAAGCTGTCGTGAAATGAATCCGCGAATTTTTCCGGTCTCTACTCATAGGGGCGAAGAGACATGTGACGCGCCTGCCAGTGTCGACCTTAAAGCGATCCCCGACAGCAGCCGGGCGGATCTGCACCTATCAACGGCGCGTGTAACTGCACGTTTGGCGTGCCCGACCCTTCTGCGCGATTTTTTTTTTTTTTTTGTAAAACACGACGGGTGGAGGGGAGTAAGGTAGTAAGCTGCCCCTGCACGAATGGCGCGTATGCAACTCGCACGTCTTGGCCGCTTTGCGTGTTGCTGTTCTCTATTTTTACCACCACCACCACCACCACCCCTCCTCGTAAAAAGCGGTTACCCAGCCGCTGTTAACACTAGATGCGAGCGAGATACACGTACATGCAAATGCAAACCGTAAGCGCGCTGAAGGAGCGCATGCAAAACAAAATTTAAAAAAAAAATAAAATAAAGTGAAACTTATTTGCTGAGAGGGGGCTACAATCTTCGAGCGTTACGAAAATTCCGACCGCACGAGGGGAATAGTTAGTTTGCGTGGTGGGGGAACAAGCAGAAGAGGAGATTGCGTCAGCGGCGACGCCACTCCAACGCATGCTCTAGCGGTCGAATGGGAAGACAGGTACGTAGCGGAGCATGCTGTATGCTAGTTGTAACGGCCGGAAGGTGAGACGGTTAGGGGAGAGGTATAAATGACGCAGCAGTGATGCTACGGAATTCTCGTAACGCTGCTTGTGTTTGGATACTTCCTCAGTAGACGCTGACGATTGACGCTGACATATTTCTTCAATTTTATTTTAAAAAATCTATCATTTATTATTCATGAGGGAAAAGAGTTATTAATTATTGCAACGGAGTTTATGATTATCATTCATTTTTATGTGGATAGTTTGATCGAAAATGAAAATAATTTATCTCTATCTGTTCCCAAAAAGCAAGAAGTTTCACTTTTGTCACACATGGACTCCGCGCGCAAGCGTTCTACACAAATGTAAACATACACGTGGACACGTGTTCTTATTGCGAACATTTATTGAAATTTTTGCCAATATACCGGCAATATTTATTTGGGATCACGTTGAAAGTTCATTTTGAATTTTTAACGCGGTTTGTAATCCATCCACTGCGAGTTCTAGAATACAAGATCTGCTAAACAATACCGCATCGTCCGCGTAGCAGCCGAACTGAACTGATCGGTGTGTGGGCTCAGGCATATCATGGATATAAATAGTGAATATAACCGGCCCCAAAATGCTGCCTTGTGGGACTCCTGTTTTTTAATTTTTTTTTTTTAATCGGACTGTGCTCCTTCTGTCGTGACTCTAAACGATCGATTTTCTAAATACGAGGCCAGTAATTTTATATAACAATCGGGGAACAATGTTAAAAAGTAAGTGAACTCAAGTGTCAGTAAATTTACGAAGATCCCTGGATAATTTGTAAACAGCGGTCTTCTTAAATCGGAGGTGAAGAATTTTTAACAGCGTACTAATGAACATTGAACGGTTTGAAATAGCACATCGACCGTCATTTTTTTTTTGCCTGCCAGTTGTCCGGCGGTTCAGCCAGGACTGCCACCTTAAGACCTTAAGAAGCGGCCACTTGGCCGGCCGCCAGACGGCTTGTAGTTGTTCCCGGTGTTCCAACACGCCGTTTAAAAAACCGTTCAATATTTATTAGAGGTGAATCTGAATACGAACAGCATTTAAGAGTCATCGCACTTGTCTACACAAGTTTCGTTTCATGGTTTGGTCTGTAACAAGTACCTACTTTTGGGACGGTGGAAAAAAAAAGCTAAAACAAGTGTTTTGACAGATTTTTTTATGTTCGAAAAAATTCTACACAAAGTGTTGTAAATGGTATAGGGGAGTGCAGAGAGCCAATGTCTTTAATATCCCACCGTAGATTCACAGGCTTAACGCCTTAATGTCCCATATGGACGCGTTACCAAAACGGAATACTTTGCGTCAGTTACGTCCCCGGTGCATAGAGGCGAAGATGCGTGTGATTCGTTAGCCAGTGTCGTCCTTAACACGGTATTTTTTTGTAAACTTAACAGAAATATTCACGTAAACTTACAGATATTTGTAAATTTGTACAACTATATCACCAAAAAAAATAGTGTTCGCAGTATCACTGGGTCGAATTCTCAATTAGGCACTTATGCTTTGTACCTCTAAACCGTTCTCTGAAAAGATTCCCAGTGTTTACTGCGTACATAATAAGCATGATTAAACAAACTGAAGACAAATCGTTTAAAATTCAATTATATTTTCCATGGTTTAAAAAAAAATTATGCTTGAATGAAACATATATTAAAATATAAAACCATGCGTCAATTTTCGTGAATAAATACTCATAATTATATCGAAAACTCGTATTTGATACACGCAAAAATAACCATACTTTTATACACTTTTTTTCCGTAATGTGAATGATTTCACTTGCTCTTACATAGGCTTACTTAAAAAAAATATTTCGCCCACTCACATAATTTTAGCATGCTTTCGCAACTCCCAACTGTGTACTTGGATCCTATGAAGTAGGTATCTAAAAAAAATGATGCAGTTTGAATCTCTGAGGAATCCTCATTTATTTGAGGTGTATTCATAGTTTTTAAGTCTGTCAAGTTCCCACAGGTGTTGAATTTGAATACCAAGCTGGAGTCCCGAACGCCGCGACGAACACACGACACGACAGGCACGACAGTATCGCCACGACTTCAGCACGACGAAACACGCGCCCAAACGGCCGCCACCAAGTAGTACAGTCTGTTGTAAAAGTACAGAACATTTTGACGTGACAACGTCTAATAAATCGATGAACGCCGGCTGCACGCACGAAAAAGTGTCCTGTTACGCACATTGTCCCGTTACGCTGTGTCCCGTTACGCTCATTGTACGCTTGCGCCGCATCTACCTCTCTTCCATTCGATTGGAACAACTATCGATTTGACTTTTTCGAGGCACATTAAACTTGAAACACTCCCATTCGTTTTCTAATTTTCCTATCATCGTCCCTTCTTTAACAGAATAACACAGATTAGAAGAAGTTAAATAGCAAACATGTATAAAAGTTATAGATAAAATAATCTCTTCGTTAGAGTAATAAACATATTTGAATTAATGCTGGGTGCAAATAAAAGTAAATTTATCAATTAAATTGTAGATTTCATTTCACTCCTTCTTTTTATCCATACAAAATAGTGATAATTCAATAAAAATGATTCAATTTTATTCATAAAAGTATGCAATCATTTCATCAATGTTTTGTTATGACGTTGTCACGTTAAACTATCGTCCGTAAACCGACTTTACAGACAACCAATTTTTTGAAGTGAATACTTCTTTAGCCGCGTTTAGCGATTTTTGGTGGGGTCAAAACTTATGGGTTCGCGTCACCGACATGCTAGTGACGTGTTGCGCCAGACTGGCGAATCGCAGCGGCCTGTGTACATCTATACGCATATATACACTAATACATTGTATACACTCGACTGTATCATGTGCGTGTTGGACTCTTTTTTTGGATGGGTAAAATATTGTGAGTTCGCGTCACAGACATGCTGTAGTAGCAGTAAGTGAAGTTAATTTGACCACGTGAATACATGACCTCGGTCTGACCACTGGCCTAAATGAATTTTTACGTAATTTTTACATACCACTGACATCTGTTGTGACGAAAATAATGATGTAAGGATAAATTATATCATGCTGACATCGTACTGATATAGTACCAAAATCATTTTTCTTGCGTACATTTGACGTAGAAATAATGTCATATTACACATTAAAAAAAAACAAAGTTTTAAGTTTTCACTTCTGTTGACAGTCCCCATGACTAGAGACCGGAAAAATTCGCGGATTTATTTCGTGTTGTGCTAGAATCCAAACACATATACTTCCCTATTGATACTGTTATTGGCTCGGATTTTACATAAAGGAATTTTAGCCAATGAAAAACCTTCAACCAATGAGTATCGAATGGGAAGCATCCCCAGTTGACAAGTCTCACAAGCCAGTAGCCAATGACCGTGTGGTATTTGCCCGAGTATGTATGGGATCGTGGAGTCTATCCTAGAGGTCATTGAAACCGCGAATATTTCCAGTCCCTACCCATGACCGGCTATATATATTTTTTTTCTATGTGCGGCGTCCCTGCGATTTCGGGAGCCGGGTGCGTCTGGCCATCAGGGCGGCCAATCTTAGCGGAGCGAAACCAAGCTCGTGTGTTGGTCGGTTGGCGAGCCTGCGGCAGGGCAGGTGCGGGGCGGAAAGAGAGGGCAGTCCGACTGCGCGCCGCGGCACGTAAACTAACCCCTCCCCCCACAAACCTACGAAGATACTTTTATATTTATTTTTTTTATCCACCCTCGTGAACTTTTCCGTGAGCTCCTCAAGGGAGGGGTGACCCGCGGCAGGGAACAGGGAAAAAGGAAGTGCAGGAGGGTAAGGGGGGGAGGGGTATTGATCGGGCGGTGGCGAGTTCCTAAACACACCTGCCCTGGGGTGGCGGCGGTTGTTTCTCCACCCCCCCCCTACACCCCCTCCCGCGCGGGGCTACACGTCAGTGCCCCTGGGGAGAATGACGTGCCCGAACAAGGGATGAGCCCCCCCCCCCCCCCCTCAAACAACCCAGCTCACGCTACACTGTCAAAAAAAAATCCATCCTTCACCTCCAATTTACATAACAAACACTGGTTACAGATCATCCGGAGACTTTCGTAAGTTTTACGGCTATCTTCGCAAGTCTTCCGACACCGACGTCGCTCTTCTTCGAACAAGAATCCAAAAGAATACTTACTCTTGGTATATTATCGAACCTTTCAAATAATTGGTTGTCTGCAAAGTCGGTTTACGGACGATAGTTTAACGTGACAACATCATAACAAAACATTAATGAAATGATTGCATACTTTAATGAATAAAATTGAATAATTTTTATTGAATTATCATTATTTTGTATGGATACAAAGGAGTGAAATGAAAACTACAATTTAATTGATAAATTACCTTTTATTTGCACTCATTAATTCAAATATGTTTATTACATTAACGAACAGATTATTTCATCTATAACTTTTATACATGTTTGCTATTTAACTTCTTCCAATCTGTGTTATTCTGTTAAGGATAGAACAATGATAGGAAAAGTAGGAAACGAATGGGAGTGTTTCAAGTTTAATATGCCTCGAAAAAGTCAAATCGATGGTTGTTCCAATCGAGTGGAAGAGAGATAGATGCGGCGCAAGCGTACAATGAGCGTAACGGGACTATGTGCGTAACGGGACAATGAGTCATCCTTTTTCGTGCGTGCAGCCGGCGTTCATCGATTTATTAGACGTTGTCACGTCAAAAACGGTTTATTTTATTTTTTTGTTTAGAACGAAACATACAACACAGAATTTAAAATACCGTGCAGTTTCTAAGAAGATTCAGTTATTTGAAAATACGAAGCACCCTTCGTTTATTTGAGCTCCAATTCCTCGTCGAAAAGTCCGCAAATTTGCTGTAATTCCTAACAGTGTGCAATGTCAGATGTAAGAAGTAAACTAACGGAATTTTTTAAAATGAGTTATTCAACTCATGTAAATGAAGAGTTCTTCGTTAATTTCAAATAACTGAATCTTAGTGGAAATTACACCGTATTTCAATTTCCGAGTTGAATGCATCGTTATAAACAAAATAAGAGTGGTCTCGTTGTAGACTTAACCAGTTTTTGTATGTTTTGTTAATGTACCAAGTTAAGTGAATTAAGTGAATGCAGTGTCTGTAAATTTACGAAGATCTCTGGATAATTTGTAACCAGCGTTTTTAGTAAATTTAAGGTGAACATTTTGTAACAGTGTATAGTGGGAGACACAAGGCTAAACTAGAAAGGTGATGCGAGACTTACTTCCTGTGCTATTATACAGTTTTTTTCTTTTTCTACGAATGTTTAAATATAATTGTGTAAATTGTTATTTATGAACAGCATCATACCGAAGACATTGAGTCCGAAAAAAGACTCCAAAAGACAAAGCAAAAGGTTTTTAAAATTTTCCTTTTATTTAAATCATGTTTTTTCCCAACTATTCAAATAGAAACTGTAAATAAATTAAAAATTATATTAAGGCAAAAGAGCACTGAGTGCTGGAGTGTCCTGTTGTATGTACCAAAACTGTACAGTGCAAAATATGTATTAATAAAAAACTTTTAAATTGTCAAAACAGTGATATTATACTGATGAAAATTACAGGAAATCCACGGATTGTTTTAAATTTATTTATTTTATTTTTTTTACGAAAAATGGAACTCAAAGACAAGCTAGGAGTTCTTCGTAATTTGAGACAGTTGAATCTCCATAGAAACTACACTATGTTCTGATCTGACTGTCAAGTTTCGCGTACAATCACATTCATGTTAAACATTCACATGGAAGGATAAGAGTTATTTTCCGCTGAAAACTTAACAAGTTTTTGAATGTTTAGCTAGTTTTCCAAAATTATTCTTTTTGATTCCTGTGCAAAGTAAATAATCCAATAACTCGTAAATAAACGAAGATCGCTGGATGATTTGTAAAATATATTCTTCGTAAATTAACGGTGAAATTGTTTTACAATGTACCAACCTCGAAATAATGCAACAAACCTGTATGATATAGTGGTATGCTTTGTATTCAAGCGATGTCAATTGTTTTACAACTCAGCCATAGCTATTTTAAATCTTTAATCATGGAATTGTTACAAAGCTATTTAATTTTAGTGTATCAAGATTTACACCTTTATTTTGAACACATATAAAACTGTTATTGGGAAGAGTGGTCAAAATGGTGAAATAGATTATTTTTTTTTTTTGTGGTCAATTTTTATAGTTAGGGGCTGGAAAAATTCGTGGTTTCACTTCCCTCTAGGATAGACTTCACGATCATATATGTACTTGGGGAAATTACACCTGCTCATTGGCTACTCACTCGAGATACCTGTTTTCTGGGAGGCTTGTGATTCGATACTTATTTTGTTGAGGGTTTCTCATTGGCTCAGCGTCCTTCAAGGGAACTGTGGTGCTTCAACCACTGTGAATTTTGTTGCTGACGAAAAATTATTTAATTTTAATAATTACGTGTAACACCTTTATTTAAAAAAAAAAAATTGGCGTGTTATTACCCCTAATCGTTTCAATGAAATAATTTTGCTACAGCTAAACAATTTCCGGTGGTCGTAGGATTTTGTTTAATTAAATACAAATCAGATGCTCAGTGTACAAGCGTGAGTGCTTTCTCTGTTATTAGAGACCGGAAACATTCGCGTTTTATATTACCTATAGGATAGACGTCAAGGTCTGTATGCACTCGGGCAAATTAGTTCTGCTCATTGGCTACTCACTTGTGACTCGATACTCCTTTCGTTGAAGGTTTTTCCATTGGCCCGGAGTCTTTCAGGTAAACTGTGGTCTAATCGCGGTAGCAGCCAAAAGGGCATAAGTATTTGGATTCTAGCCCATAGCAAAATGAATCCGTGAATTTTTCAGGGCTATATCTATTATTTACAAAAATATTGTTGTTAAGCACCAACTTAAAAAAAAAATTTAAACTTGTACCAACCTTGGGACGCACATTAGCTCATGAGTAGTGTAGAAGTTTTTCAACTTTTTTTAGGGTCTGGAAAAATTCGCGACTCCAAAGACCTCTAGGATAGACTCCACGATCCTATATGTACTCGGGAAAATTACACCTGCCCATTGGCTATTCACTCGTGAGACATGCTAACTAGGAGGCTCGTGATTCGACGATACTTCTTTCGTTAAGGGTTATTCATTGGCTCAAGAGTCCTTCAGGTAAGCCGCGGCTCAATTACGGAAGCAGCAAAAAGTTTAACTAATTTGGATCCTAGCCTGTCGCGAAATGAAACCGCGAAATTATTCCGGGATTCTACTTATTTTTAGAAACCAGAAAAATTCGCGGTTTCCTTTCGCGATATGCTAGAATCCAAATGTGTTTAACCTTTTGCTGCTTCAGTGATTGGACCACAGGTTGTCTGGAGGACTCTGAGCCAATGAATAGTCCTCAACGAAAGAAGTATCGAATCAAAAAAAACATTCTAGTTATCGGTGTCACGAGTCAGTAGCCAATGAGCAGAATGTAATTTGTCCGAGTGCATAGATGATCTTGGAGTCCATCCTGTAGGTCATTGAATTCGCGAATTTTTCCGGTCTCTACTTATTATGTCGTGAAGAACTTGTCGGTCGAATTCAGAACCCTAGCCTGTGTACCACCATCACTAGCGATGCAGCGCAGGGCACAAGTTGCAACCCCCGTAACCACGTGGAAACCAGCCCCCCCCCCCCACCACCATCAAGACACCCCCCCACCTCCCCTTCGCCTATCTGCGCAGAGAGGGTGTCCCAGGGTGGCGCGGTGAGTCATCAATCAATACGAGAGGGGAGAAGGACTCCTACACTCCTGCAGTCTTCCTGCCCGGGAGGAGGGGAGGTGGGGATGATAAAGGGGGGGGGAGGGGGAAGAGGGGCCGTCTATCGCCGCGAGGAACTATGGGTGTGGCCTGGCCCGACGAGAGACAGACAACTCCAGTTCATACCAGAGATTAGAGAAAGTTACAGATGGAGCATAAGCTCTGAGCACTGTGGCCAGTTTGTTCACGTAAGAAGATGGCGGCCATTTGTTTATATAGTATATAGAAATGTAGTTTACTACATACTCTTGTACACAATCGTTTCTCTCGAGTCAACAGTCTTTATCTGTTTAATATCCATGCACTTTTCCACCACCATACATACATCACTTATGAGAAAATGCGATTTTCTTCATGGAACAATATGGCGGCGACCTTCTTCCCCCTTATGTCCCCTGGCTTCAGCAGAGATACCTACAAACTGTGTTTATGCTCCATATGTAACTTTCTCTAATCTCTTGTTCACATCCGACGGATAAACTGACCCGCAAACGTCGGCGGAATTCATCCAACGAAAAGACATTTGTTGCACCTTGAGACAGTCTTTCACTGCTATTGATTAGATAAATAAAGGGCACGTATTAATATTTTTCGAGAAAAAAATTGGTTGTCTGTAAAGTCGGTTTACGGACGATAGTTTAACGTGACAAAGTCATAATAAAACATTGATGAAGTGATTGCATACTTTATGAATAAAATTGAATCATTTTTATTGAATTATCACTATTTTGTATGGATACAAAGAAGGAGTGAAATGAAATCTACAATTTAATTGATATATTGATAAATTGATAAATTTACTTTTATTTGCACTCATTAATTCAAATACGTTTATTACTTTAACGAAAAGATTATTTTAACTATAACTTTTATACATGTTTGTTATTTAACTTCTTCCAATCTGTGTTATTCTGTTAAGGATAGGACGATGATAGGAAAAGTAGGAAACGAATGAGAGTGTTTCAAGTTTAATGTGCCTCGAAAAAGTCAAATCGATGGTTGTTTCAATCGAGTGGAAGAGAGATAGATGCGGCGCAAGGGTACAATGAGCGTAACGGGATACTGCGTAACGGGACACAGCGTAACGGGACAATGTGCGTAACGGGACACTTTTTTGTGCGTGCAGCCGGCGTTCATCGATTTGTTAGACGTTGTCACGTCAAAAAATATTACAGTGTTATAAGCAATTGTTCTCTTCTGGGTAGCGTCAACTGCGAGAGACTTATATTCGACCGAGCTATTCAGGACGCGTTTGCTTCCGCCCTGGACGACTGTGATTGGTGCGCTGACAGTAGACACGTACCTGAAATAAACCCAGCCAACAACAGAAACACAGACAGTGCTACAATGTTTAAACACACATCTGGTCTGGAAATCTTTACGCAAAAAATACACTTAACTTTCGAATTTCTGCCGCAACAAAGTGGTGGACTGTACCGACGTTTCGCTCTGGATTATAACAGACATCTTCAGGGCTGACACCTTAGACAGTAATAAGAGGCCTAGAATGATTGGCCATCTGTATAATAGAGGAGGACCCTGGCAGTATATATATTTGACAGACAAACTTCGACTACTTGGTTGAAAACCTATATACAACTTATTTGGTGTTAAGTGCATCCGAAGGCTGGTATAGGCCTAGGTCTTTGAAAATAGCACTGAATCGTTACTGACTGTCTCATCGGATCATGTTATCGAGCTTATTGTTTAAAACAGAAGTAATGTCAGCATTTGCTGTAATAAAAATTAATTTGCCGTATATAAATTTTTAACACACCTCGTGTGTGTAGGTGTGTGTGTGTATGCTAACAGTATTCTGCAGTGTGTTAATGGCAGGCAAATATTAGTAAAATAATGTTTCATTAGCGTATATTTGTCATGGTTCCGCTCTGCAAATTTGTTTAGAGGACGTCCATAACTGGTTAGCACATACAAAATTGTATTATATTATAATTTTCAACATTTATTACTTCTTAAACTGCCGCAACTAGCTACACACACAAAAAAAAAAATCGAGAACTGTCATTGAGACGAGTGACATGAATAGAGGCAGGAAAAATTCGTGGTTTCATTTCGAGATATGCTAGAATCCAAATGTGTTTAACCTTTTGCTGCTTCAGTGATCGGTAGTGACAGGAAAAATTCGCGGATTCATTTCACGACAGCTTTAATTCATATAGTTATACCTCAGAGCTGCCTCTGCTATTGGCTCACAACTCACCTGGATGACTCCGGGCCAGTGAGAAACACTCAACCGAAGCTGTATCGAATCACAGGCCGCTACATTGGGACACCTTCAGTGGCGGATCTAGGATTTTGGTTTGGGAGGGGCTTGACCCAGCTGAGGCTAGACTTAATCAAGGCAAACACTAAAACAATAGTGGACCCAGATTCTTTTGGAGGGGGCTTGAGCCCCTTAGCCCCCCCTCTGGATCCGCTACTGGACACCTTCAAAAGACAGCAGCCAATGAGAGGGTGACATTTGACCGAGTGTACGTAGGACTACAGAGTTCATCCTAGAGGTCATTGAGCGAATGTTTCCTGTCCATAGTGATTATACCACAGGTTGTCCGAAGGAATCAGAGCCAATGAATAATCCTCAACTAAAGAAGTATCGAATCAAAAGCATTCTAGTAAATAGTTGTCACGAGTCAGTAGCCAACGAACAGAATGTAATTTGTCCGAGTGCATGGAGGATCTTGGATTCTATCCTGTAGGTCATTGAATTCGCGAATTTTTCCGGTCCCTAGACATGAAACAGGACGTTACAAACGATCCTCCAACCCAGGGCGCGCAATGTCTACCGAGTGGCCGGTTATGCTCGCTGCGGGGCCCGGCGCGAATCCATCACCCGCTCGGAAGTGTCGGGGACAGGAGAGTCCTTCATTTGCATCACAATGCCCCAGTCGTCGCCGCCCGCTTGCAAGCGCTGCCACTCCTTGTTCATGCAATTAGCTTGGAAAAAAAAATACCTCTATGGGAGAGAAGGAGAAAGGTTTCGTTTCTGCTTTTGTTTCACCAAGCCGTTATTTTTTTTTTTTTTTTTGTAAATGTAACAGATATAATCATGTAAAATTTCAGACATCTGTATATTTGTACATTTACATGGAAGCGACTGTATCACTATAAAAAAAAGTTCCCAGTAATACTGGGTTCGGATTTCGGATTCTTAGCCGGGCATTTATGCTTTGTGTTGTTCCAATACCTCCGATAAAAACTTATATGTAAACCCTTTCCTAAATAGCTTTCCAGAATCATCTGTAACGATACAAAAAAATAAAGTCAAATTGTTGAATATACCATTAACTTATCCATGGTTAAAAAAATATAATGTTTCAATAAAACATCTATTAAAATACAAAATTATGCGCCAATTTTCGTAATAGATACGTATTTCATATACCTATTGTAAAATAACCATAGCCATGTGCTGTACAAAGTTACAATATCTTTCTTGTAGTAGTATTACAAAACAATTTCTTGGCAACTGGTTGCCAAAGGAATCTTTTGTGAATTTAGTTTGTAAGAAACACTACAGTGTGCACCAAGAATCTATTGTCTTTGAATAGGGATGGAAGATGCAAAAAACCAATAAAACCATTAGATAGAGCGATAAATTTCCCCGAATTCACTGTGTGGCAAAGTCGACTTGAAACACATGTGTATCTGCTTCACGTTGGTGATTGGACTGTAAGTGCTCTTGACGTGCTATTGACGATTATGGACCAGTTATGAACAAGGAGAAGAAGTGGTTATTCAGTCACGTGGGACTAGTCAAAGATGTGACCACGTCATCGACCAATGAGCATTCTTGTGATATCTCATTATGTGTAGGAACTTTAGTCTAGCCTGGAGTGAAAATAATCAACTAAATAATGATGACCTTTCTTATAGACCTTAGACAGTAGTACTTTTATTCGCCCACTATGTTGATTTTTGTTATTTCATGGCATTATTTTTTTATATAAGATCTTTTCAGCGGATATACCTACCTACTGCGGATTGCATTTTGTGTTGTGTAAAAAATTTTCTTTCGAAATATACGAGGTGTGATAAATAAATTCGGTGAATGAATTTTCATAGCAGCAACTGCTGACGCTACATCCATTTGAAGTAATAAGCCTGGTAGCGTGATCCGTTGAAATAGGCAGTGTCAAGTTTGAACAAGTCTTGACTTGTCAGTCGGCATCCAGAGCCGGAAGAGTGAGGTCGTGTTTACCGTGTCTGTCACTCGTCATGGTTAGCATAGAGACCCGGACATTTCGCGGATTCGTCTGGCCTCGAGGTAGAATTAAAAGTCATATGTGTGCTCAACCCATGTTTGCTTTTCCATTGGTTGATTTCATAGCGATAAAATATTTTATCTTTGTTGATTGACACTAACTGATTCACTTACTTATCTCCTAGCAGGGCATAATTTTCTCAGAAGCATCCAATCATGAACACAGTTCGAGAGTGTGAAGGTTTACATTCTAATTTTCGACTTCGTGATGTGCGAAATTCCCATATACCATGTCATTAATTTCCAACAACGCGTTTGTTTGCGAAATGGAAACCAGAAAAAATGGGTCAATGGCTTCCTCCTTCATCATGATAATGTGCCGTGCCACATATCGCTTTTGGTTTTCGAGTTTTTGGGCGAACAAAAGGTTCCTCCTGATCGTCTACATCCAGCTTTGCTTCCAACCATGGAATCAACAGTGTGATATGTGCGCACCACTAGCCAAGGAGAGTATTTTGAAGGAGATCAGTAGAGATACGAAAAATTCGTGGTTTCATTTCGCGATATGCTAGAATCCAAATGTGTTTAACCTTTCGCTGCTTCAGTGATTGGACCACAGGTTGTCTGAAGGAATCAGAGCCAATGAATAATCCTCAACGAAAGAAGTATCGAATCAAAAGCATTCTAGTTAATAGTTGTCACGAGTCAGTAGCCAATGGGCAGATGTAATTTGTCAGAGTGCATAGAGGATCTTGGATTCCATCCTGTAGGTCATTGAATTCGAGAATTTTTCCGGTCCCTAGAGATCAGCAATCTTAGCTCATTACTTTGTTCATAATAAAAATATGCACTGTATTTTTTTATATAATCTCGTAAATTAGTAGAGGGTTACCTTCCCTACGTTAAAACTTCCCACCTTCCCACCCAACAGACATCTCTGATGCCACTGGGAAAGAAATATTGGCGAGATTGTTGTACTCACGCAGACAAGATGCCCCGCCTATGTTGGACACCAGAGCTCTAAAAGCGTGGGGGTCGCTAAGGGCGAGAATGGCTCGCGCTTCAAACGCCTCTTAGCCTCTACGTGCGAGATACCAAACTGGCTTGTAGTCCCTTGCGTCGATAACACTAACTCTGTGTAGAGGCACAAGGATTTCAAGTAATTTTTTTTTCCGTAGAGACCACTTGAATTCGCATTATTTTCTGTTACCAAGATGAAATCTAAATAATTGCGTACAACTTAGTCGGCGTCTGTAGTACATTGAATGCTGCCACATTTTACCATCTTGCAGAATATTATGTGATTCGTTCTTTGGAATTGTGTGATGTAACTGGTTTCTTGGCGTCCAGAACGGGCTAAATTAACCTACGTCCCAACGGGTATGCAATTAAACTATATAATAGTATGCAGTCCAGCATATCGCCAAATAAAAAAAATCCCTTTCGGCATAGCCTACAGGTGTAGGTAGATTTCAATGTACCTATTTCTTCTGGAAATGTTCTGGAAACTGCTATAATTTTCTGTTACATTTTAAGATCTTAATGAACACGACACCCTCTATGCTCTCCAAGATAACAAATTGATTGATTCAACATTTTATCATTTTCCATTCAGCGAAAATATTATGAATGTTTTTAAACCAATGCATCCAGCATTGAATAGCTTATAACAAATGTAATATTATGCCAACTAAGGTAGTTATTCTATTTTTTGACCTTAAAACAATATTTTAAATCCCTTTCATTAATAATGTGGTTGTATAAAAAATTTTCTTTGCACCAATGTTCACGATATTATTAAAATGGATTGAAATAATTCGAACAAATTTGATACTAAAGAAGTTTTGAATTTTTGTTTTGGATTTCAACCCCTTTTTTAAGGTAATAAGTAGTTTCATCAAAAATTGTTACAGCCTAAGTTTTAGATAAAGCTAAGGATCCATACAATAAATTATAATGAATTTGATAGTACATCTATTAAAAAATAGACTCTAGGTAATTTCACTTTTTTTTCTTTTGCCAGGTTAGAAACCACAAACGAGTGCAGAATCAAGTCAATAGCAAATTGTCATTGGCTGCTGCCACAGTTTACTTTCTCTCCTGGTAGCACATAGTTGGGTAAATTATAAAGGTCACTGCATATCCATAAAAAAACATTATTAAATTCCAAATGCTGTTTTTTTAATACTACATACATTCCTCTATTTACTCAAAAAACTTTATTTCAACATTCCTACTAGTTTCTAAGAAATGACTGTTTATAGATTATTTATAGGCCACTGCCAATGTGCTCTTAGCATAGCCAAGATGTTTTTCCACAAGATATTGGCCTCATTGTTGTCGCTGCACACTGTTAACTTGATACTAGCTGTAACTTTCTCCAGAGATCCTAGCATAGCGGAGACCGTTTTTTTAAAAGACAGGGATGTTTAATGTTAGTACATTAAAGTCAGGGCCAAGGGTGTTTTCCACCTGTATTGGGACTTTATAGCATAGAAAAGAGTACTGATAAGTAGAGACCGGAAAAATTCGCGAATTCATTTCGTGGTAGGCTAAAATACAAATCGTTATACCTCAGTGCTGCCTCTGCTATTGGCTCACAACTCACCTGGATGACTCTGGGCCAATGAGAAACACCCAACCAAAGCTTTATCGAATCACAGGCTGCTACGCTGGAACGTCTCACAAGACAGCAGCCAATCAGTGGGTGGCATTTGACTGAGTGTACGTAGAACTACGGAGTTCATCCTACTGGTCATTGAACACGCGAATTTTTCCGGTCCCTACTGATAAGTAGTATATAAATAATGTATGTCCGAAAACTGGCTTCATGGCTCAGGTTCATGAGGTGCTGACCGCCATCTTGGATTGTGATGTAATGGCAGCCATCTTGTATGACCTTTACCTTCAATATCGACCTTAACCTTGAACTTTGACCTTGACCTTAAACTTCTACCTTTTCCTTGAACTTTGACCTCGGTCGCCATTTTGATTCTGCCAGCTTGTCATGGAGCACCCAATCCTGAATGTTTCAATTATCGGTATGGCTGTCATCTCGAATTCTAATAACATGGCTGCCATTATGGAAAACCTTTTTTTTCCAGATTCTGACGACATAGCTGCAATCTTGTTATTGTCTGCTGGAGGCTGCAATCTTGGATTATGTCATACCGACATCTTGTTTTTTTATGCTCTGCTGGAGGCCGCCATATTGGATACCATCATATATGTTTTTGGTGTTTGTTCTGAGGGAGTGCCAGTATAGCTCTGTTTCATACACGTAAGGTCGATTTTCCATTACCTGCTAATGTTGTGGTCCTTATCGACATATTAAATTTTATTTTGATGCAAAGTACATTGGAAGCGCTGTGATTCGAACCATGGTAGCACTAAACTCTGGGTTGGAAAACATACGCCTTTAACCGCACGGCCATCGAGACATTTACCAGACTGATTTGCTTACTTCCCTCCTATGTGGGAAATGTTGGCTCACGGTCGTGGAGAAGCGTGTACATATAACTGAAACCCAATCATGAACACGGTGTAGGAGTATGAAGGTTGGCATTATAGCTTGCAACCAACTGTATACGCGAGATTCCTGTACCTCTAACCATGTGATGATGATAAGTCGTTGTGCCCGTCACTGGGTGTCGTGAGCGCACAAGAAACGTCGCGGTGATGACAGCTCGTACGCCCCTACGCTTGCTGAGGCAGGGTGATTCAGCGGTGGGCTTGCCATTGCCGCGATGAAGGTGAAAGTGATATCGCAATCACCCGGTCATCAACCCCAGGGGAGAAGTTTTGAAAAAAAATCCACCTCCCCGGTCGTGAATCGAACCCGGAACCCTCGGACCCCGCCAGCCAGACACGCTAGCAACTAGACCTAGTGGGCGCGGTGGTCTGTTAGGTGACGCTATTTACCCTGGGAGTAGTAGCAGAACCCGAACTTGCGCTTTGGTGAATCAGCTAGTTTCCATGCCTTGCCGAGTGGGGGGGGGGGGATGGGAGGGGGGAACACATCTAGCTCTCACTCACTCACCCATCCCCCCTTCCCCTCTTCACCGTCGTAAATGTCCCTTGCCGTATTTGCAGCTGAGCTCTCCCCCTCCCCGTGTGGCGTGAGGGTTACGTGATGGGCAGGGGTAACCCGCGATGCCTCCTTACCCGCTTGCTCCCCCTACTGGCGGAGCGCAGATAGTTACAGCCTGAGTCGCAGTGCAAACACAGAGTTAACCAATGGAAGAGGGGGAGAAAGTAGAGGGGGTGAGGAAATGGAGGAGGGGTGTCACGGAAGGAAAAAGGGAGGGGGGGAGTCAATTACAGCGCGGGACTGCGGGAACCAAACAAACTAACTCCCGCGATGACGCTGCAGGGCAAACAAAAACGCAGCGTTTTCGACGCGCGTTCTCTCGAGCTGTCGACTCGCGCATTACTGCTCGTCCCCGGTCCGCCATGTTGGATGTCTTTTTTTTTAAATAAATTTTTTACATCCGTTTGGGGTCATCGCGTCATCAGAACGTAACGAAGAGTAGCACATTTTTTGAATGATTCATGCAATCGGGAATTTTGAAATAATACAATTGGCGGAATCTGTGAGTACAATAAAATGTATTGTTGTCAGAACTGAAGAAGTGCGTAAATTTTCAGCTATTCTAGTTCAAGCTGAAGAAGTGGTTTGAATTTTAACTTGCAAAGATATGAACTAAACAGACAAACAAAAATTGTTAAGTTAAATGATTGCTCGTAATAACAGAGAGCTATCGGAACGAATCTAGAGTAAAAGCCCTCAAATAACAGTGAGGACAATAAATTCAAATAATTGACATGGCGCGTGCATTAGCCGGGTCGAACTTCTGCAGAGCTCCGGGTGTTCACGCGCCATTTACAAACCGCTGAAGAATTGTTATACGGGTCTGATTACGAAAAACGTTCAAGGGGTTTTGCTAGAGACCGGAAAAATTCGCGGGTTCAATGACCTCCAGGATAGACTCCAATATCCTCTACACACTCGGGCAAATGCCAACTGTTCATTGGCTGTTGACTTGTGAGTCGTCTCGACTGGGTGGCCTGTGATTCGACACTTATATGAGTGAGGGTTTCTAAAATTGGCCCTCAGTCCTCCAGATGAACAGTGAACCAATGACAGAAGCAGCACTAAGGTATAATTATTTGAATTTTAGCATAACACGAAATAAACCCGCGAATTTTTCAGGTCTCTAGGTATTGCACTTGCAATACAAGTTTCTTTTCATGGTTTCGCCCTTAAAGTGTTTTTATTTTTTTTGCCAGTCAAAAAGGATAAAACGGATTTTTTTTTCACTTACTTTTTTTGGTGTGAACAATTAAAAACCTACCAAGGAATTTTTTTTTTGTAAATGGAATAGAAATTTTCATTTAAAATTACAGACATTATATGTAATTTTGTACATTTACATGAAAACAACTGTATCACTACAAAAAAAATGTTCGCAGTAATACTGGGTTCGGATTCATACCTGGGCACTCATGCTTTGTGTTGTCCCAGTACCTCCAATATTGTAAACCGTTCTAGGGATAGCTATCCAGTCATAAATGAGCACATAGAAAGCAGGATACAAAAAAAAATACATTCAAGCATTGAATATTCAATTAACATTTACATGGTTTGAATAAAATTATGTTTGATGAAACATCAATTATAATACAAAATCATGCGACGATTTTCTGAAGAAATAGTATTATTTCTAAGGGGGGTAAAAAACGTATTTCATACATGGAAAATACATAAAACCTTTAAATTTCTTGGTGTAATTTATAGTCATAAAAATAATAATGACAATTTAAAAATAATATGTTAGAATCCTGGTATTAAAATTTTGACAACCCTTAGTTAACATTAAAATGTATAGTTAGTGCAGCCATCCACCACAGAGGACAGCACCTTTCGACTTCAGATCTAGTGACTTAATTACTACTACCGAATGCTGTACACCGAGGGAGACCTAAGATGTACATAAAGTAAGTTCTGCCATTCCCGATTACACCCGAACAATTCACCTTCGGCCAACTTCGGGATTTGTTCTATATTTGCGCAGGAAAAATGAATTTAAAATATTAAAAGTGGTCGGTTAGGTTAGCTACATTAAAACACTTTAAAACACTATGGAAAGTTAGTTAGGTTAGTATAGCTACATTAAAATAAACATAGAAATATATATATATAAACCCGAGGTTGGCCGAAGGTGAATTGTTCGGGTGTAATCGGGAATGGCAGAATTTTATGTGCATCTTAGGCTTCCCGTACACCGAGGGCTAAGCTGTTGCACATCAAAAAAAAAAAAAAAAAAAATTGCGGTCGCGAGGGTTTGTTGGTTACGTAGGCGGCGCGTCGGTGCCTTCGCGCGCAGTAACGGAACGCTGGCTCTCGGATGCGGGGGGCTCGGTGCGGCCCGTGCAGCGTTCCGGATCTCCCCCCTCGCTGGCCGGGACGTGCATCTTTAATGTTCCAGCAAAAAAAAAAAAGTACAGGGTCGCTGCTTAAAGCGCGACAGAGGCGCGTTACCGACCGACGCAAAGACCGCACGGTAGTTGCGTGCGAGGACGCACCACAACGCCGAAATACCACAACGCCGAAATACCACAAAGCCGAAATACCACAACGCTGAAATGCCAAATTGACCACAACGCCGACAGCTATAAAACTGCTGTGTACCACAACGCCGAATTACCACAACACCGAAATACACTAACGCCGAAAAATTTCATTGCAGGACTGCCACAAATGTTAGGTTAGGTTAGACTAGGTTAGGTTAGACTAGGTTAGGTTAGGTTAGGTTAGGCTAGGCTAGGATAGGCTAGGTTAAGTTAGGTTAGGTTATATTACGCTAGGTTAGGTTAGGTAAGGTTAGATTTGATTGTGGTACTTCGGCGTTAAGGTACATTTAAGAAACACACACAAATTCATTCAGTTGTTATTTCGGCGTTGTGGTACACAGCAGTTTTCTAGCTGTCGGCGTTGTGGTCAATTTTGACCTTCGGCGTTATGGTATTTCGGCGTTGTGGTAACGACCCGTTGCGTGCTTGATGCATAGAGACGAAAACGCGCACGATGCACAAGCCCGTGTCGCCCTAATAAAAAAACTGATCTACACTATATATATCCCAGTTAGGATCAGTTTGTGACAAACATTTAATAACACGCTGAGGGCATATGTGTAAACCTGTTTCCATTAATTTGTTTTTTGAACTGTATTTTTTATGAGTGAAATTGGCTAAAACGACGTTTATTTTTTTCGGGATACCTTTTAGGCATGAATAATCCTGGTACAGATTCGTCAAAGCACTCAAGAGTCTTGCATTACACCTTTAAACTTCATTTCTCTGCCATATAATTGTATTATTATTGCTTAAATGCCATATTTTCCCTATGCACGACGAGAAGACTGCGCGCCAGTACACAGCCTTGCTCTTAGAGGCGATACAGCGCTAGAAGCACCACACCGTACATTTGGATTATTATTTTTGACGTGACAACGTCTAATAAATCGATGAACGCCGGCTGCACGCACGAAAAAGTGTTCCGTAACGCACACTGTCCCGTTACGCTGTGTCCCGTTACGCTCATTGTACACTTGCGCCGCATCTGTCTCACTTCCACTCGATTGGAACAGCCCTCGATTTGACTTTTTCGAGGCACAATAAATTTTAAACACTCCCATTCGTTTCCTATTTTTTCTATCATCGTCCTATCCTTAAGGGGCCCGCCTACCTGGTCACACACACGGTGTGCAGAGCTTCAGGAAAAACAACGCGATTTCAAAACTACTCACGATATCCGAGTGGGGTATGTTTACGAAAAGCATTTAAGAGTTCGCTGAGGCCCAAAAAGTACTTTTAATTTTGGATCATGTTTTTAAACTGTATTTCTAGAAGAGTTAAAATGGCTAAAACACATGTTTTCAGAGTAATTTTTAGGTGTAAAACAAGTGTTACAGATTCTTGAAAGCACTTAAGGGACTTGCATTACACCTTTATCTTCATTTCCCCGTAATATAAAAATACGGTCACCGCACAAATTTCACAGTTATCAATTGACGACGAGAAGACTGCGCGCCAGTTCAGAGCCTTGCGCTTAGAGGCTATACCGCGCTAGAAATACCATCGAGCGTCGCGCTTATCATCCCGCCTCACTAACTCACATACACCCCTGACGAGGCGGGCCCCTTAACAGAATAACACAGATTGGAAGAAGTTAAATAGCAAACATGTATAAAAGTTATAGTTAAAATAATATCTTCGTTAGTAATAAACATATTTGAATTAATGAGGGCAAATAAAAGTAAATTTATCAATTAAATTGTAGATTTCATTTCACTCCTTCATTGTATCCATACAAAATAGTGATAATTCGATAAAAATTATTCAATTTTATTCATAAAAGTATGCAATCATTTCATCAATGTTTTGTTATGACGTTGTTACGTTAAACTATCGTCCGTAATCCGACTTTACAGACAACCAATTTTTTTTTTTTGTAAATGGAACATGTAAAATTACAGATAATTGTACATCTGTAAACTCACACGAAAACAACTCTGTATCACTACAAAATAGTGTTCGCATTTATTACTGGGTTCGGATTCACACCTGGACATTCACGCTGTGTGTTGTCCCAGAACTTCCAATGACCTAAGTCGTTTTGCAAACCGTTCTCTGAAAAGCTTACCAGTGGGCTATTTAACTGCAAAGTCCAGTTATTGAATATTCGATTAAATTTTCCGTTATTTAAAAAAAAAATGCGTGAATTTAACATCAATTAACATATAAATTTATTCTTCAACAATTTTCTTAAGAAATACATTCACGAATAACCATAGTCATGTGTTGTACAAAGTTATATCTTTCTTCTATTTATTGGTAAATGGTTCCAAAGAAATCTTTAGTGGAACTGTAGGAAAATCTTTTCTGTGAAGCGATCGTCGTACTTTATCATCCCTATAGGGTCCGGACCCTGGATAGGCGTGTCCCTTCAAGAGGCGGACCTCACTTCGTCGCTAGAGCAAGGGCACTGCAGAGATCGATTACTCGTTAGTGTCGACCACATCTCACGGGCAGAGTCGCTCCGTTGGCGAGCGGGCAAAAAAATAAACAGTGTTCTCGCGTTGCAAATACACTTATAATACTAAACTCTGACACCAAATTAAATGCTGAATTATTTTTTAAAAAATTCTGAGCCTGATAAGTATACGAAAATAGTATTTTCAACTACATTTCTGGACGCGAAATCACACGTAGTTTCCGCGCCCGCCGCTAGAAATTGCTGCCTGAGCAGCTACGTCGACTATCGGATTTGCAGAACATTTGAAAAAAAAATTACCAAACCCCGGCTTTGATCCTAATTTACGACAGGAAATTTTATTGAAATTCTGTTTTTATTGTTATAATTCATTAAACAGTCAATACAAAAAAATGTTACCCTTTTGGTTTTTGTGAACTTTGGTTCGCGCCCTCCGCCATAGATAGCAGCACCGTATGTTAAACATTTCCATTCCTTTACTTCCGTCACATTCACGACGCAGTGATACGGTTATTTTCGTGCAAAAATAAAAAAAAAAGTGAAAAGTATTCGCAGTATTACTGGGTTCAGATTCTTACCTGGGCACTCATGATTTGTGTTGTCCCAGTACCTCCAATATTGTAATCCGTTCCATAGATAGCAATACAATTTAAGGACGAAACCATGATAAGATTTCCAGTAATAACTGCGCACATAACAAGCATGAAACAAGAAAAAATTATAAAAAAATAAAGTCGAACTATTGAATACTCAATGAACTTAATTCTTTAAAAAAATTCCGAGCGTGATAAGTATACGAAAATTGCACTTAAGTGACCTGCATTACACCTTTATCTACATTTCTCCGCCATATAATGTTACGGTCACCGCTCAAATTTCACAGTTGTCCTGTGACGACGAGAAGACTGCGCGCCAGTCCAGAGGAGACACCGCGCTAGAAACACCAGCGAGCGTCGCGCTTATCATCCCGCCACACTAACACATATACGCCCCTTAAGGGGCCCCGCCTCGTCAGGGGTGTGTGTGTGTGTTAGTGAGGCGGGATGATAAGCGCGACGCTCGCCGGTGCTTCTAGCGCTGTGTCGCCTCTAAGGGCAGGCTCGGAACTGGCGCGCAGTCTTCTCGTCGTCACGGGATAACTGTGAAATTTGAGCGGTGACCGTAACATTATATGGCGGATAAATGAAGATACAGGTGTAATGCAAGTCCCTTAAGTGCTTTCAAGAATCTATACCAGTTGTTTTACGCCTAAAATTTACTCTGAAAACATGCGCTTTAGCCATTTTGACTCTTCTAAAAATACTGTTTAAAAACTTGATCCGGAATCAAAAGTACTTTTTCGGCCCTCGGCTTTTCGTAAGCGGACCCCCAGTCGGATATCTCGAGTAGTTTTGTAATCGCGTTGTTTTTCCTGAAGCTCTGCACACCGTATGTGTGCCCGGGTAGGCGGAGCTCTTAAGGCGGTCGCAAACGGCGCCGACCGGCCGCTAACAGGTGTGCTTTGCGGGAGTGCCGACGTCCAAGGGATCGATGCGGCAATCTCGCCGAGTGGCGCCCGGCCAGCGAGGGCGGGGATCCGGAACGCTGCACGGGCCGCACCGAGCCCCCCCGCATCCGAGAGCCAGCGTTCCGTTACTGCGCGCGAGGGCACCGGCGCGCCGTTCGCGTTACAAACAAAACGCTCGCGATGTATTGTATGTATATAGATAAGCGCATGCGTAATGTTTAACTAAACAAAGTTTAACGACCACCTGAAATATTTGTCGCCGGGATAAAATGATTTCATTATTAAACACATTTTTCTTCCGCATTACTTAAATGTATGAAAAATAGGGTTTATATAAAAGAATTTGACGTGCAAAATCTTAGCACTTGAAGTAGTTTGGCTTCTGGGTTTGTAGCCGCGTCCTCGGCGAATAATTCACCGACGTTTCGGTCGAACATTGCAGTCGCCATCATCAGGGAGCAGTAGGTAACTGCTTATTTCATTCCCATTGGTATCGTTCAAGATTATTTCGGTTATTTCACATTAATTTGTTCAAGAAGATAACATTTCAACACATTTCAGTCCTATCCTTTGATTTATTTCGTTACAATTCATGCATTTAATCATTGAAATTCGTTTCTATTAAAGCGCACTTATTTCGTTATAAAAGGGTTCTTTTGATGCTTTTGATGTTTTTGTAATTTGGATACAAATCATTTTATTTCTATTGGGTCGATAGATTTTGTTTGATTAATTAGGTAACTGTAGGTAACTACAGTAGTATACGAATGTATGTTCTGCGTCCGGCTTCTGGCTGTGGAGCCTGTGGAGCCGACCGCCATCTTGGATTTGTGACGTCACGGCGGCAAAAATTCCTCAAAATTCCTCAAAAATGACTCAAAATGACTCAAAAATTCCCGTTTTGAGGAAAAAATTCCCGTTTCGAGGGAAAATTTCCCGTTTTATTCCGTAAAAATCCCAGAGGCTAGAAATGTCCTAGAAGAGGCTTAAGAATCCTTAACTCAAGCCTCAGTTAAGCCTCTATCAGGATGTGACCTTGACCTTTGACCTTGACCTTGACCCCGACGGCCATTTTGGATCCGCCATCTTGGATGACGTAATTTTGTTCTCTCGAACTTTCCGCCATTTTTTTCCACCATTTTGAATTATGTCGTCACCGTTGCAATTTTCGTTACAGTCACCATCTTTAACTTTTTTATTATCCGATTTTAATGAAATTTTTTTTAAAAATTATAAAAAAAATTCAAATAATAAAATTTTAATAAATTATTTTAAAAAAATATACTTTTACGACACGGAGTTCGGAGTCCTCGGTTCGAACCCGGTGAGGGCAAAAAAAAAATGACGACCGATCCTTCCCACGCGGTGGCTGCTGGCATACTGACTCCCAACACTTCTTTTTTTCAAAGCATATATATCGTCACCTAGTATGACATCATGTACGCCATCTTGAAATTTGGACGCCATTTTGAATCCGCCATCTTGGATCAGCCATTTTGGATGACGTCATTGAGCACACGGAGAAAACCGCCATAATATTGACAAGAATAATCGGAAGCACACGGAGAAAACCGCCACAAGTTTTCTTTGATATAAAATTTCAGGAAAAAAAAAATAAAAAATAAAAATAAATTATTAATAAAATATAAAAAAATTAAATAAAAAAATACATAAAATTCTGGCTTGTACTAGAACTATATCTTTGGTCAAAAATGAGAAGTTCACAAGCTAGCAGAATCTGTTTATGTATTTTTTTATTTTATTTTTTTAAATTTTTTTATAATTTATTTTTATTTTTTATTATTATTTTTTCCTGAAATTTTATGATATCAAAGAAAACTTGTGGCGGTTTTCTCCGTGTGCTTCCGATTATTCTTGTCAATATTATGGCGGTTTTCTCCGTGTGCTCCCGTTTATTCTTGACAGTATTATGGTGGATTTCTCCGTGTGCTCCTGATTATTCTTGACAATATTTTGATGGTTTTCTCTGGGTGCTTCTGATTATTCCTGACTAGACATCTGATGGTTTTCTCCGAGTGCTTCTGGTTACTGATGAGGAATTTATCTCTGCATGAAGTATTTTTTTACTTAATGAAGCATGTCATTTTTTATTCAAGGTTGCATATAATTAGTGAACTTCTGCTACTTAATCATCACTTGTAATAGTAATATTTTTATCAGGTGGAAATTAAAAAATATATATATATATCATTACTCAGTCAAATTATCTCTGAGAAATCTAAGAAGCACTAACAGGATGGACGAACTTCCTTCTCCTTGGAGTCTAGCGAAGCCATCGTTCTATTGCGATCGTTAGTGAGCATCCCGCATCCCGCATAAAAGAACTAAATATTATTTACCTGCAAGTAACATGTGGCGACATCTGTTGTTGAAAAGCAGAACTACTTGCATCAAGTACCTTTGAATGAGATAAATTAATTCTCGCTGATGAAATAATTAAAAAATTCTATTTAAGTAATATATCTAATTTAAAACTCTTAGTTTGCATCTGGCATTAGTCTCAGTAACTAATATGAATCCTGATTCGGGATTTGTTGCTGTATCGAAACGTCATCACTGTAGATACTGTAGCAAGGTGTTTACCTTGAGAAAGAATGCTAAACGACATGAGAGAAGCGAGTGTAATTTGGGTCCTTGTCAAAAACCATTTCATTGCAGTCAGTGTCAGAAATCTTTTGGTAGAAGATATTACTTGGATAGACATTACAAGACCTGTACAATTAAGATGAATAAAGATAACGAAGACTGGGCTACAACATCGCGGAAGAGGAACGAAGGTGAAAAAGCTAATGCTAAAATTACTGATCTAGATCAAGATAATAATTTAAAATTTAAAACAAACGAAGGAAGTTGTAACCACATTAGAAATGAAAATATATTTACTCCAATATCTAGTCGTCTCCATGAAAATGAGAAAGATGGAGAACCATCTGAAGCTTACAAGATCGAAGACTTTGATGAATCATCTGAAGCGGGCATGATTGAAGATTGTGGTGACACATCTGAGGCTGACATGATTGAGTACTGTACTGAAGCACCTAAAGCAGGCGAGATCGAAGATTTTGATGGCGGTCTGAGACAAAAACGATGGAAACGACGTAATAAAATAAATTATCCTGATCAAGTTTGTGGTGCTGACATGATTGAAGACTGTGGTGACACATCAGAAGCTGGCATGAACGAAGACTGTGCTGACACATCTAAGTCTGACATGATTGAGTACTGTACTGAAGCACCAAAAGCATGCAAGAGCGAAGACTGTGATGGTGGTTTGAGACCAAAACGATGGAAACGTCGTAATAAAATAAATTATCCTGATTAAGCTTGTGATAATCACTGGCACGATGACGAAAGTGACCTTGAGGTTGGTGTTAAAACGAAAGACACCAGAGATAATAATATTTATTATAAACATGCAAGGATGATGAACGCAGCAGAAGAGATTGATTATACCTCATGGGAAGATCCTAACATATTGGTTGACAGGCTACGACTACTACATGGATCGCTTTGTGCAGGAAACTATTCGAACATTAAAGAAATATCCTTCATACTCAAAGAACTGAGGGAAGCTGGCTACATACAATAATGGCTTAAATTAAATGTATGTGTATAAACTTGAAGATAAATTAATATATTTTCTTTCCAAATGGTATCTACCATTTATCGAAATCTGATTTCTAAATAAAACTTATAACTTAAAGGTGCAAAATACGTTACCACTGCCAGTCAAAATGTATACTAATAAAGACATGTTAGTAATCATGCCAAGTTAGATAAGAAAAGTAATTGGAATCAGTTGGAACCAATTGAAGATGGAGCTCTTGGAACAATTGGAGCCTTTTGAAGCATTTGGAGTCTTTTGGAGCTGTTGTAGCCATTTGGTGCATTTGGAGCCATTTGGAGCATTTGGAGCTGTCAAGCATTTGGAGGCCGTTTGGAGCATTTGGAGCCTTTTGAAGCATTTGGAGCCTTTTGAAGCATTTGGAGCCTTTTGGAGACATTTGGAGCATTTGGAGCATTTGGAGCCATTTGGAGACATTTGGAGCATTTGGAGCCGTTTGGAGCATTTGGAGCCATTTGGTGCTGTGTTAAGCATTTGGGCCTTTTTTTGGAGCTGTTGGAGCATTTGGAGCCTTTTGAAGCATTTGGAGCTATTTGGAGCTGTCTAGCATTTGGAGGTTGTTGGAGCTGTTGGAGCCATTTGAAAGCTGTTTGGAGCATTTGGAGCCATTTGGAGCTAAGAAATATTCGTTGCACGTCTATGCAGGGCTAAATGTTTATAAGATTGCTGGCTTTCGCAAGTGATTCTGTAGTAGGATAGAAATTGTGTAATAAATATTATGTTTGTAAAAGACTTTGAGGTGTTTTATTTCTCGAACCTTACACTTTTCTGGTACTTTTTTAAAATTAAAGTTGATTTGTATCGGCCAGGGATCGAACCAAGGACCTTAGTCGATCTAATCAATCAGTATATAGATTACAAATTTATTTAATGAATTTTGAACTTTTTCCGGAATCTCTAGCATTACAATTACGAATTTCCAATATGGTGGTCTTGATGTCTGATAGTATGATGGTAGCAGAGGATTTAAAGTCTCTTTAAGAGTTTTGAACATGGTTTATTGAAATTATTATTTTTTATATAAAATTAAATGTTTTGCATCATTCAGGGATCGAACCAAGGACTGGAACGGATCGAATCAATATGTAAGTTAATGAGTGATTTATTTAATGAATTTTGGATTTTTTCCCGCTTTTCTAGCTACATTATTACATGATTTCAAGATGGCGGTCGAATTTCAAGATGGCGGGGGCACCTCGGTAATAAATGATTACTGCGCTGTAGCCGGATAGAATAAAATTATCCAGATGGAAATGTACTCCATAATACAAGTACACACACAAGATGGTGTACTCCGGCAGGTGGTAGCTCCTGGTAGCATGTACTGAACATAAAATGTCGGATCCATGATGGTCGACAAGGACAAAATCAAATTTCAAGGACAAAGTCAAATTTCAATGACAAGGTCAAATTTCAAGGTCAAGGTCAAATTTCAAGTTCAAGGTCAAATTTCAAGGTAAAGGTCAAATTTCAAGGTCAAAGTTCAAGGTCAAGGTCATGATCAAATTGCAAGGTCAAGGTCAAAGTTCAAGGTCAAAGTTCAAGTTCAAGGTCAAAGTTCAAGGTCAAAGTTCAAGGTCAAGGTCAAAGTTCAATGTCAACAGTTGAGGACAAAGGTATGGTGACCAGATAATTATACCAACATGGTATCAGCACTCTAGCGGACGAAAACAAGATGGTGACCTCCAGCGGGTGATATCAAGATGGCGGCCGTCACGAAAACGTGCAACGGTGGTTTTAAGGATTTTTTATTATTTAATTCGATTAGTTAATTTTTTTAATGATTTTTAAATTTTTTCCCGAATCTCTAGCATTAAAATTACGGATTTTCAAGATGGCGTCTAAATTTTAAGATGGCGACCATAACGATAATTGCAACATTAATAGGATCCAATATGGTGGTCGTAACATAAAGTGTAACAATGATATAGTACTCAACCAAGATGGCGGGTGTAACGAAATATGCAACATTTATATAATCCAAGATGGCGACCGTAACGATAAATGCAACAGTGGTTTTTAAGATTTTTATTATTTATTCGATTAAATAATTTTTTTAATGATTTTTAAAATTTTTCCCGATTTTCTAACATAAAAATTGCGGATTTTCAAGATGGCGGACGTAACGAAAATTGCAACTGTGACGTCATCATCCAATATGGCGGAAAACAACGCCGGAATGTTCGAGAAAACACAATGACGTCATCTAAAATGGCTGATCCAAGATGGCGGATTCAAAATGGCGTCCAAATTTCAAGATGGCGTACATGATGTCATACTAGGTGACGATATATATGCTTTGAAAAAAGAAGTGTTGGGAGTCAGTATGCCAGCAGCCACAGCGTGGGAAGGATCGTTCGTCATTTTTATTTTTTTTTGCCCTCACCGGGTTCGAACCAAGGACTCCGAACTCCGTGTCGTAAAAGTATATTTTTTTAATAATTTATTAAAATTTTATTATTTGAATTTTTTTATAATTTTTAAAAAAAATTTCATTAAAATCGGATAGTAAAAAAGTTAAAGATGGTGACTGTAACGAAAATTGCAACGGTGACGACATAATTCAAAATGGCGGGGAAAAAAATGGCGGCAAGTTCGAGAAAACAAAATTACGTCATCCAAGATGGCGGATCCAAAATGGCCGTCGGGGTCAAGGTCAAGGTCAAAGGTCAAGGTCACATCCTGATAGAGGCTTAACTGAGGCTTGAGTTAAGGATTCTTAAGCCTCTTCTAGGACATTTCTAGCCTCTGGGATTTTTACGGAATAAAACGGGAAATTTTCCCTCGAAACGGGAATTTTTCCCTCGAAAACGGGAATTTTTTCCTCAAAACGGGAATTTTTGAGTCATTTTGAGTCATTTTTGAGGAATTTTGAGGAATTTTTGCCGCCGTGACGTCACAAATCCAAGATGGCGGTCGGCTCCACAGGCTCCACAGCCAGAAGCCGGACGCAGAACATACATTCGTATACTACTAACTACTACCTGATGATGGCGACTACAATGTTGACCGAAACGTCGGTAAATTATTCGCCAAGGACGCGGCTACAACCCAGAAGCCAAGCTACTTCAGACAATGGCCGTGAAAGCCTGAGAACATTATTAATCTCAGCCCTTGGTATACGGCATTCGGTAACAGTGATTTCGTGAATGGATCTGAAGTAGCGAGGTGCTGTCCTCTGTGGCTAATTGCATTGCTTTCGTCGACATCGTGATTTTTCTGTGTCTCAACTCTGACGAAAGCCTCAAAGTAAAAAAAAAATTGGTTGTCTGTAAAGTCGGTTTACGGACGATAGTTTAACGTGACAACGTCATAAAAAAACATTGATGAAATGATTGCATACTTTTATGAATAAAATTGAATCATTTTTATTGATTTATCACTATTTTGTATGGATACAAAGAAGGAGTGAAATGAAATCTACAATTTAATTGATAAATTTACTTTTATTTGTACTCATTAATTCAAATATGTTCATTACTTTAACGAAGAGATTATTTTAACTATAACTTTTATACATGTTTGCTATTTAACTTCTTCCAATCTGTGTTATTCTGTTAAGGATGGGACGATGATAGGAAAAGTAGGAAACGAATGGGAGTGTTTCAAGTTTAATGTGCCTCGAAAAAGTCAAATCTATGGTTGTTCCAATCGAGTGGAAGAGAGATAGATGCGGCACAAACGTACAATGAGCGTAACGGGACACAGCGTAACTGGACAATGTGCGTAACGGGACAATGAGTCATTCTTTTTTTTTGTGCGTGCAGCCTGCGTTCATCGATTTATTAGACGTTGTCATGTCAAAAAAAAAATATCACATCGTGTTATGTCAAGTGAACGTGGAGGCCAGCGAAAAATACCTCTGTCGTCTCGACCAATACGGCCAATCCAACGGTCAGGGACTTCAGCGTTCAACCGCTCTCGCACAAAGAGATTCCAATGGGGAGGGGCTCCATCCTGTTGCCAATTGAAGTTTACAGGTTCATCTTCTACTAATCGCCATTTTGTGTAGGTGGCGCGGCAAGCAAGAAAACAAAGCAGTACTCGCGCATTAGCTTATCAAAAACTGTTTGAGTTACTCTTTAATTGTGACCTTGAACCAACATTATATAACGCTTACAGTTGAGACTATTAAAATTTATAATTGTGAAATTCTCAAAATGGACACCCTATACTTTCGAGAACTACCTTCATTTCATACACTAATTTTTTTTTTTTTTTGTAAATGGAACAGAAATATTCATGCAAACTGTGAAACCAGCGATGAAGCCCTCGCGACGCTAGTTTCATACAAGGCAAGCAACTGTATAACCCTGCATGATCTGATAGAAAGATTCAAAGTATTTCTAAACATGCTTGTTTATTTTAAGATAACATGGTTTTTATCTCTTTAGCACCTTCAATGACATTTTCACATTTATTACAGGAACTTGGTTACATATATTTTTACAAAAAAACAATAAGAAAGTTACATGTTAATATCACTACAAAATATTATTCGCAGTGATACTAAGTCCGGATTGTGACCCGAGCCTGTATCTGAACTGTACCTGGCAATAGTTAAAGTTATTTGTAAGTCGTTACCTAAATTCCAGTAAAAACTGAGCACGTAATACGCATAAAACAACAAAATAACGTACAATTATTTAATATTCATTAGCTTTTCCTTGGTTGAAATAAGCTATAATTGATTGAAACATCAATTAAGATATAAAATTATGTGCCAATTTTCGCAAGGAATACTCAGTATTGTATCGAAAAACTTATTTCTAGGGGCAGGCATTTTTCGCGAATAAAGCTGATCGCCTGTTAGACCGCAACGAGGTATACGCGCACCAGCGGTTTCTTCCTTGTGATTGGCGGCCGTCTGGGAGAGAAGTGGCTGCCTTGTTCGGCTGAGCCACTCAGGACGCATTTGCTTCCGCAACGAACTACTGTGATTGGTGTTTTAACAATCGTCATGTACCTGAAAGAAACTAGCCCAATCACGAAACACAGACGATGCTACAGTGTTTTAACTTTCAGCTTGCCTCGGGATCTTTTCGCGAAATTTGCATGGCCCTACTTATTTCATATACCTACGCAAAAATAACCATAGTAATGTGTTGTATCTCAAACCATTTCTTGGCAACTTTTTTTCCAGAGGAATCTTTTGTAAAAGTACAGAAACTTTTAACTTTTCCGTGCATGAGTTGGTCGCGGTGAAGCAGGCGGTGTTTTTTTTTCGAAAGCTGCTTTGCGCGGCGGAGAACTCTGGGATGAAATGACACCCGGCAGTCAGTGGCGCGTGAAATTCAAAGAAACGCCCAGGTCTGACTGGTTTCACTGTGGCTTTTAACGGATATGTGTGGCTGCGGCTGCTGTCGAGATGACATTTCCTCGTGGCGACACCCGTGCGGCGACAGGAAGATTATCTAGAGCAGCGGTCCCCATAAAAGGTGTTCCGCGAATCGGTGGGGGTTCCGTTGAGACAGGACGAACGTCATATAAAGCAGGCACAAATACTGTCGAATAACTTCCTTTGAAGGAGCTGGGGGTTCCGCCAAAAAAAAAAAAAAAAAAAAAAAAAAAAAAAAAAAAAAAAAAAAAAAAAAAAAAAAAAAACTGGTTGTCTGTAAAGTTGGTTTACGGACGATAGTTTAACGTGACAACGTCATAACAAAACATTGATGAGATGATTGCATACTTTTATGAATAAAATTGAATCATTTTTATTGAATCATCACTATTTTGTATGGATACAAAGAATGAGTGAAATGAAATCTACAATTTAATTGATAAATTTACTTTTATTTGCACTCATTATGTCAAATATGTTTATTACTTTGACGAAGAGATTATTTTAACTATAACTTTTATACACGTTTGCTATTCAACTTCTTCCAATCTGTGTTATTCTGTTAAGGATAGGACGATGATAGGAAAAGTAGGAAACGAATGAGAGTGTTTCAAGTTTAAAGTGCCTCGAAAAAGTCAAATCGATGATTGTTCCAATTGAGTGGAAGAGAGATAGATGCGGCGCAAGCGCACAATGAGCGCAACGGGACACAGCGCAACGGGGAATGTGCGTTACGGGACACTTTTTCGTGCGTGCAGCCGGCCTTGATCGATTTATTAGACGTTGTCACGTCAAAAAAAACGATCATGAGGTTCCCTGGCCGAAAAAAAAAAAAATATTGGGAACCGCTGATCCAGAACATAGGGGTTACGTACCAAGAAACACTGAATATCATGAAGAGCAACTCAATAAAGGCCTAACGGGTAACGCAAACAGTGCGCAGATCTTCAGAAACGGTTAGTGTCTGTTTACATGAAACGCTTGGGAGGGTTAAAAAAAAAAGGGCTAAAAACGCATGTTTCAGAATAATTTTCAGGCATGAAACATCCGGTACAGAGTCTTGAAAGCACTCAATGTGACTTCCATTACACTTTCGTCATCGTTTCTCCACCGCATAGTGTTATGGTCACCGATAAATTTTTATAGTTGTCCTATTCACGACGAGAATACTGCGCTCCGATCCATAGCCTTACACATAGAGGCGATACCACGCTATAATCACCAGCGAGCGTCGCACTTATCATCTTTTGCCTAACAAACACAAAACACAACCCTTACCACTCACCAAAGATTCATAATGATCCTGATTTTTCTCAAACGTTCAGACATAAATTAATAAATAGGTACCCTTAAATGTTATCGATTAAATTCCAACCTCTGCCTTTTCCATAACTAGTTTAACTTTCTCTCTCTCTCTTAAAAAAAGTTCTCAACGAACCAAATTTAAACAACTTTCAATAAAACTGTACAGAATAAGTATAACAATTGAATATATTGCAGGAAATAAATAGATCCTCGTTTGTTTTGCTGATTCCTTTTTTACTCCAGGTTGGACTCAGCTTGCCTATATATTTAATCTAACCTTGGCGTGGTACACGTATTGGTAGGGACCGGAAAAATTCGCGTATTCATTTCACGATATGATAGAATCCAAACAACTGTACCTTTATTTTGCTCCTCTGATTGGCTCACAGTTTATCTGAAGGACTTTGAGCATTATGAAAAACCTTCAACCAAAAAAGTTTCGACTCGCAAGCGTCCCAGTTGACAGGTGTCACGAGTCAGTAGCCAATGAGCGGGTGGCATTTGCCCGATTGTGTAGGGGATTGTGGATTCTATCCTAGAGGTCATGCAAAGCGCGAATTTTTCCAGTCTCTACGTATTGGGCAACACCTTCTTCTCCTTGTTTATAACTGTCTCAAGGTCATTAAGGGTGTGTCAAGAGCGCTGCAGTGCAGTCATCAACGTTAATACAAATGTCCGTATTTTTTTTAAGTCATTTTAGTTGCCTACGGAATCCACTAAATAATCATAGTTAAAAAAATAGTATTGTATTATACAAATATTGTTTCTGTGTTGCGGGAAATAACTAGGGACCGGGAAAAAAATCGCGAATTCGTTACATGATATGATAAAAATTCAAATAATTATACCTTTATCGGTTCACTGTTAATCTGTAGGACTGTACGCCAATGAGAGACCCTCAGTCATCGAATCACGAGTCACCCAGTAGAGACGCCTCGCAAGTCAGCGGCCAATGAATAGGCGACGTTTGCCCGAATGTGCAAGAGTCTATCATGGAGGTCAACGAACCCGCGAATTTTTTCCAGTCGCCATAAATAACTGGTTATTAGAGACATTTTTATTTCTTAGATTCCTTGGGTAGTAAAGAAGACTCGAATCACATATACATCTGCTACACGTTGACGATTGGTAGAGACCTGCAAAATTCGCGGATTCATTTCGTGATATGCTACAATTCAAATAATTATACCTTAGCGCTGCTTCTGTCATTGGTTCACTGTTAATCTGGAGGACTGAGGGCCAATTAGAGACCCTCACTCATAGAAGTGTCGAATCACAGACACTCGGTCGAGACGACTCACAAGTCAGCAGCCAATGAACAGATGGCATTTACCCGAGTGTGTAGAGTGTAGTAGAGTCTATCCTGCAGGTCGTTGAACCCGCGAATTTTGCAGGTCTCTAATGATTGGACTATAGTGTTCTTGACACTTCTTATAAACAAGGAGAAGAAGTGGTCACCCAATATTGTGTAACCAACCAAATGATCAAGTTGAGTCTAACCCAGCAGTGGAATGGATACCAGAAATACTCGTGGCACTGTTGATTATGTCACGTTGACGACTATAGACGTCACTGGGCAAATTTTGACTTAACCAAATTTCAGTCATATAGTGTGTCTAACTATTAGCTTGCAGTAGCCAATGTTGCCAGATTGATAGTGCTCGGTTTGTGTACTTTATTAATCCCAATTTGAATATCATAGATAATTATATTAATTTTTAATATATTTTAAATTTGTACTATTTTTTTATTTTTCTAAAACCATAAAATAGTGTCTATGAACTCTAATTTACTGGTGTATTTATTCTGAAGGAAAAAAAAAACATGCCAATACTAAATGATAATTATTACACACAAGAAAATATTTGTACCAGTCAGTCATTATCAATTACAAGGAATATACATTAAATACGGTGCTGTAATGAAATAGAGCCAAAATTATGTAATATTAGATAGTATAAAGAAAAATGTTGACAATAACGGACGAAGGCAAGATGTCGTCTTTCAGTCCCATTTCCATAAAAAGTAAAAGCAAAATATTATCTGATTCTCCTCTCGAAAGAATACAAGAAGTAAATTTAGTTCCAAAATTACATTTTAGAATTTTCATTTAATTAATATAAACATTGCATTATAAAGTTGTGCACACAAATTTAATGTTTTATGGTCTAAATCTGGCAACAGAACACTCTCGAAATAAGGACAGTTCTTATGGCTAGAGACTGGAAAAATTCGCGGGTTCGATGACCTCCAGGATAGACTCCAATATCCTCTACACACTCGGGCAAATGCCAACTGTTCATTGGCTGCTGACTTGTGAGTCGTCTCCTCTGGGTGGCCTGTGATTCGACACTTCTATGAGTGAGGGTCTCTAATTGGCCCTCAGTCCTCCAGATTAACAGTGAACCAATGGCAGAAGCAGCACTAAGGTATAATTATTTGAATTTTAGCATAACACGAAATGAACCCGCGAATTTTTCAGGTCTCTACTAATGGCAGATATCGTGCTTTGGAAAGAGAGAGTAAATGCTAGCTAAGGTTGAAACAAGCAATTGCATGTGGTTTGTTAAACCATAAAATTAAATAATACATCCCCCACCGTTAAGTTGTGTTCAATTTGTTTTAATCCGAGATGGTGCGATGCAACCCTTCTTAGATGCGTCGTGTATTTTTTTTTTTGTAACAAAGGCACCGGCTCCGGTCGACGCAGGGTGGAAACGAATTACTCCCAGGTCTCGAGTCACGAACCCTCGTATTTCATTCCACCGAGCTATCCTGCTCGGGGCAGGCGATTTACAGCCCTACGTACCCCTCTGGTCTGATGACTCCACGACCGCCAGCCGCCCCGGGGTGCAGTGACCAGGAGGTGTGCTCACGTCGACTCGGTTCCCGACGCCCATCGGCTTGGTACAAGAAGAAGAAGCAGGCTCATAGCCAGCGAGGAAAAGGAAGAGTGGATCCGAGGGGTTGAAAAACCAACTTCCCCCAAACTGTAATATCACGAAAATACAAGGGGCGAGCCAATAAAATCCTCGAATCCTCAAATAGGCCTACAATAAAATTTTACAATCCAACATTTTTTTTATATTCGAAAAAAAAAAAATATATATATAAATTTATTCCAGGAAGAGAAATGCAGGTAAATTCAAACACTTACGCCTGCGTACGAGTTGCGATAAAAAAACTAAAGGTGGATTAATTTGTATAGCAGCAACTGTTGACGCTATATCGGTTTGAAGTACCTACTAAGCTCGTTAGCCTGACTCGTCGAGACAGTCAGTGTCAAGTTTGAACAAGTTGTGACTTGTCAGTCGGCTTCCAGAGTGACTGTCGCGCGATATGGATAGAGATCCTTTTTCATTGGTTTGAAACAAACCCGAACCATTACAGACTAACGACCCAAGGTACCTTTATATTCAGTCCACAAAGATTAATACTAAAATGCATGGACATCTTTATGAGTTGAATATCTCGTTTGTCTCTAACGTATTTAATTACTACAAATAAAGAGCTAAATATTTATTAAAAACATAATTGCACAAATTAACCTAAACAAGAAAGTTCAAAGACTAAAGATTATATTTAATATATTACCGTATTTATCAGTTGCATCTAAATTTTACATGCACATTTAAACACATAGTTAAGACATTTTCATAGTTTTTTTTACAGCTAGGTACCTATACGATTTCATCTAACAGAAATAACCTAACCTAATATTAACATTTGATGTGCTTTAAAAAATAACTTGTTTGTAAACTTAACACAACGAATGTTTAAGTAATTAAAATATTTATCATTATTTATTAATGTGTATTTGTTTACAAACCTTCAGTTGATATGACCCAAAAAACGAACCAAATAAAAGGCTACTGTTTGTCATTGAATTTCTAACGATCTTTAATAAAATTAAAACTTTGTTTGGCTGCTTGATGTTAGGTAACTGTGTGGTAAAGTGAAAAAGCTTAACAGTTGTTAAAAAAAAGTTTAGGTAAATTTAAACTACCCCTAGTTAAACGACTGTGAACGACAGTGTGGTAGAATCGGCCCTTATATTTACTTATGATCTTAAACTTTTGGAGGGACCTATGCAGCCTGTCTCACGCTTAAAATTCAGTATAGAGAAAATTGTGTCCAATGCTGCCTAATTTACACTACCCGGTTGTTAACGTTTTAATTCTTATTTTGTAAACCATTTATAATTATAACAATATTTAGTAATTTAAAAAAAAATTAGTTGTTTTTTTCTAAGCCCATAAAAAAGTGACTTTTGACAGTATCATTAAAAAAAATAATAACAATTCTAAACACTAATTATTATTATTTCACAAGAGAAACTATTTTTGAAATGAAACTTCTAATGCGACTTCCAACAAGTTTGCGTTAAACGTTTAACGCTCCTGGGGAGGGGGAATAGAAAGAGACAGAGCGAGAGTGAATGCGTGGCACTCGAACGCATGCGCGAGCGTTAGCAACGAGTAGCGTCCAATATTCCAACGCAAGAGGGAGAGAGAAAGAAAGATACACAAAGGTAAAAAGTAGGAGAGAGAAAGAGAGTGAGTCGGTAGATCCCAAGCACATGCGCGTGGTATTCTTGCTATGCAGCGAACTAAACAGTGAAGTTTCACTTCTTCCGCGCGGAGGGACTCCACGCACTATTTTTTTTTTCACAAGAGAAACTATTTGTAGCATTCGGTCACTGATAATGACATGTATTTAATTCATTATATGCTATGGCCAAACAGAGTCAAAATATTATAATTTAATTATATAAAAATACTGATAAAACAAATGGTTGAAACCAATATGGCGTCTTTCAGTTACGTTTCTAGAGACGCAATAATTTAATATTATCAGATGATGCTCCTGATGAAATACAAGAAAATAAGTTTACAATTTTTTTCCATATTTTACATTACATAATAATTTTTTTTAAGTAGTCTAACTCTACAAAAATGTATTACATTATAATGCGTGTATAAAACGTTTGTGTGCAGTTCGGGCGTGTCTGGAAAAAGAGACCGTTGACACAAAGACAGCGCTAATGGCAAGAAATAGTGCTTTGTAATTAGAGAGTAAATGCTTATTTAAATGCACACTGCGATCTAAGGATGAGATGCGCCATAGCTAGAGACCTGCAAAATTCGCGGATTCATTGACCTCTAGGATAGACTCCACAGTCCTTTAAATACTCGCGGAAATGAAACCTGTTCATTGGCTACAGACGCGTGAGACGTCTCAAATAGGCTGTCCGTAATTCGGCACTTTCTTGGTTTAGTTTTTCCCATTGGCTCACAGTTCCCCGGATAAAATGTGGGCCAATCGCAGAAGCGGTACGAAGGTATAGTTGTTTTGATGCTAGCCTATCGCGAAATGAATCCGCGAATTTTGCATGTCTCCATAGCATAATAACTAGAGTCCCGGAAATTTCGCGGATTCCTCTGGCCTCAGGATAAAATTCAAACTTATAGGTGTGCTCGAACCATGTTTACTTTCCCATTGGTTGATTTCTTAGCGGGAACATTTTTATCCTTGTTATTTGGCACTACCTGATTCGCTTAATTCTCTCCTAGCTGAACATCGTTGGCTCACGGTCGTAGAGGGGTGTGTCCAGATAACTGCGGGCCAATCACGAGCACAGTGCGAGAGTGTGGAGGTTTGCATTCTAGCTTGCGACTAAATGAATGCGCGAAAATTCCGTGGCTCTAATAATAACCTGAAGAGATTTCAGAGAAACCACGTGTCCGGATGATGGCCGGAACTCGAACCTAGGTTCCCCTCGAGTGCAATTCCAATTTTTTTTTAAAATTTTATTTTACAAATTCGTCACGACGCTCAGTATTAACTGTTAAATGATTCCAATCCTGTTGGGATTTTCATCGCACGCGTTCTCCTGCAATAATCGGTGTTGCTTTCTCTTTTTTATTCTTTTTCTTTTTTAATGACCGTGATCAGCGAGGTTCGGCGTGTACCCTGGTATTTCTTCCCCTCCTCCCGCCCCCCTTCCTACAAACCACAACAGCTTTACCTCTCCCTCCCCCCTACACAGCCGGCCCACGCTTTGTAGCAATCACCAGCACCGCGCGAGTATCGATTCACTATCCATCCACGTGTTACAGATAGCCAAGCGTCCAGGGTGGAAGAACCAGGAGGTCAGCTCACCCCTCCCCCCGACTCAACTTCCACTTCTTTCTTCTTCTTTTTTTTAAAGGTGATACGTCTTTGAAATCACACCGAATAACACGATTACCAGGATATAAATTTTGGACCATAACGAAAGCATTATCTGTCGTTAAGCTTTAATAAGTTCTTAACTGTTAAGTTTCGGAGACGTAAGTGCGGTGTAGTTTCTTGACATACACATTGAATTCGCTTATACGATCTTGAGCTTGTTACGGGAATCGGTATCATTAATGGACATAATCGGATTAAGGGAGTCTAAATGTAAGATATGTTGGAGAACCAAAAAATCATTACAACTCCCTTTATATAGGTCTATATATATATACACATATATATATATATATATATACATACATACACATACACATACACTAGAAGGTTGTAAGGTGCATAAGGCGCCTGTTGAATGAAAAATGATGAATATAACAAACACTTATATTTGTGCTATTAACCGATAATTTTAGCAGCAAGAAATTAAGTGACCACAGAAGAAGAATATAATAAAAAAATCGAGAGTGCGTATCTATAAAATAGCAAATTTGCCAAAAAAAAGATTTTCTGGTATACAACCATATATATAGGTACATAAAATACAAAAAAAAAAAGGTTTTTATAATAAAATTATAAAACACAAATATAAAAGCATTAAAAAAATAAAAACAAAGATTTTTAAAAGTGCGTAAGTACAAAATTCCAAACCTCATCAATATATTCCCAGTGACTCGAAACTTAAATTTCCAATAAGGGAAATGTTTTTGCATTTTTTCATTTGGAGCTAATAGTTTTGAGATATAAGGCTTTTTAGTAATTATAAGCATAGTTATTCGTTAGGCATCTAAGGCAACCACTGAAAAATGATGAATGCAACAAACACTTTAATTTAATAACCAAGGTGCGTTCCAATTATGTAGCTGTATTTCAAATGTTACTCTAATGTTACACTTTCATTTTCTACTTTATATAGCGTAGGCTAATATTTGTACTTGATGAAAAGCTTGTCTCTAAGGAATACATATCTGTTTGGCGTTACAGAGCCTGTGAGTAAGTGGTGAGCGTAACTATTAAATATTCAGCAGGTAGTGTTCCAGATACCTTCAACTATTTTTAAACCACTAAATGTTAATTATTTTATTAAAGTAATGCTTATATACAGCTGGTAGGTAAGTTGATGCACTGGATCATCAGGGCGTTAAAAGGAAAGTGTTACACTCAGGAGTGGGGCACTCGATGGTGGAGTGGGAAATGAAGCAGAGAGACATACAAATGCGAGACTCTTTTGCGGGTTTCAAATTGCCATGTCATTTGCAATTGAAAATCTCCAGAGTGAACCTCCAGAGAGAACATCCACAGTTTACATTTTTCGTTGTTTAATTGTTCAAGTGAGTTTAGCAGGTGTGATCAGAAAATACGGTGGATAATTATATTACCAACAAAGTAATAGGCTTACATCAGTTGTGAACGAATCTCCTTCAAAATAATCTCCTTGGTCAACGATGCGCACTTGTCGCAATCTAGATTCCATGATTGAAAGCATTTCTGAACGTGGATTTGTCTGGCCAAAAAACTCTCGGATCAGAAGCGAGTAATGGCACGGCGCGTTGTCGTGACCAAGGAGGAAGCCATCGTCCCATTTTTTCTGGTCTCCGCTTCGCAAACAAATCTTAACTCTAACACGTTGTTCGAAATCCATGATTACAGATGCGGAAATTTCGCTCATTCATTTAGTCGTTTGGTCTCAAGCTAAGATGCAAACAATCACAATCTCGCACTGGTGCTCATGATTGGATTACAGTTATTTGGACACGCCCCCCTACGACCGTGAGCCAAAGATGCTCAGCTAGGAGAGAAGCAAGAGGATCAGGCAGTGCCAATTAACAAGGATACAAATATAATCGCTAAGAAATCAACCATTGGGAAAGCAAACATAGGTTGAGCACACCTATGGCCATACGAATCCCCGAAATTTCCGGGGTTTCCATCCATGACGCGCGACAGACACGGTAAACACGACCTCACTCTTCCGGCTCTGGAAGCCGCCTGACAAGTCACGACTTGTTCAAACTTGACACTGAATATCTTCAACCGGATCAGGCTACCAGGATTATTTCTTCAAATGGATGTAGCCTCAGCAGTTGATGCTATTAAAATTCATTCGCAGTATTTTTTTTTTATCACACCGGTATTGGAAGTCCGTTGTTTCCACTTTTTTTAGGCGCGCGTGGCAGCCACGCTGTTGTCCCATGCGATCCCTCTTTTATCGTTCTACGTTTCGCTACGTCGTTTCTCTTCAAGGGCTGAAGGAAGCTGGAAGTCGTCTCGCGTTTCCTGTTCCTTTCCCCCTCCCCCCTTCACCACCCAAAACTGGACCGGGTGGCCTTGGGATAGCTGCTTGTAACTCGACCGAAGCAACGAGAGGATGGGTTACACAAGCCAGTATGGTCAACCGACCGCTTGGTGGTGTCCCGTTTCGCTGCAGACCCCATTTCATTCTATGGCGATTTTTTTTAGATCCCATCTAACTGTAGGTCTCGCCAAAATATTAATGCCTGGTTTATAAACTACACAAAAATGCAAGACGCAAAATTATAGAGTAACGGTTTATATTCTTCGCAAGGCGCAATAAAGCAATAAAGCCATTGTTTAACATCCAGATTTCTTAGGTTTTGGCCTCCGCTTCCGACGCGTACATCTGAAGTGGAGTGTTACGAAAACCTTTTAAGGTGCATAGTTTATGTGCTTATTAAGCCCACGATGTTATTTTTATTACATTTGTAGCTACATCATGCTATCACTTGTTTATCTTTCACGCTATGCAAGAAAATAAAACTTTCCTTTTGATTATCAAAAGAAGCATGGTGTATAAATTTGTTATCTACTGATTCACAAATTTTAAGTTATAAGGTTTGTGACGTCTTGCAACATGTACGCTTTATAAACGACAGAGATTTTCTTACATTGTTTGCGTGTTGTTGCAACGTTACATTTCTTGCGTACTTTAAACACCCAGCCTAAGAGCTGAAGAATATAATATAATAATATCTGATTCTACAGTTTAGGTAGTATTTGCTTCTCAACTGAAATAATTATTTTAATTTATTTTAACACTTGTTAGAAAATAATATAAAAAGTAAATTCAAGGCCATAACATTTTTTCTGTACTGCTATTCATAAATGTATCTAACTCTCTTTGAATATAAGAATTTTTAAAGCAAACCACCATATTCTTGATATATATATATATATATATATATACACACACACACATATATATGTATATATATACTAGCTGCCCGACCCGGCTTCGCACGGCTATACTAATGAAAAAAAATTAAGCCACATCTCCCATTTACAGTAATGGTAAATAAAAAAATTCAGTGAAAATTTATTACAATGCTGTATAATGTACCGGAGAGAAAATGAATAGCACCGATGGTTTCCCGACTCGTGCACGCAACGTACAACTGATGTACCCGTACTTCGCTACGGCAGTCCACAGGCAGATCACTCTTGCGTCGCTCATTATACATGCCCCTCCTTGTGGGTACGCCACTGCCGCGCGATGCCCGTTGCCATGGAGACGTAGAAGGCATGAACAATGCAAAATCCGGTTCTCATGCAGACAAAGTACCCACTGTTGCCTGGTTTTAATCACCCATGGGATCTAATTTTCGGAAAATGTCATCCTGCGTAGTGACTGTGAAGTTTCAAGTCTGTAAAATATATATACTTGAAAAAAAGAGCAATAAAAAACAAATTAAACACAGAGAGAGGAAAAAAACAATAGCTTAGGTTTGCGATTTAAAGTGATAAAAAGTATTTAAATACTAATTGAACTCTAATGAGGGTACTGATTGCTTCGTTGTTAATATCACACGGGTGTTTTTTACTTGTATGGGAAAATTAAGACTGATAAGGCATCTAGTGTGTGGCAACAATGTTAATAGGCAATAGGAAATAAACTTCTAGCGCCTGCGGCATTTTCAACACACACTTCGTACGTGTACTGCATGTTGTATCTAACCCCCTCCAACGCATTTGATTCTAAATTGGACTTTTAGTAAGGATCCCTAATGTTAGTGATAATATAATATAGCCTATAGCCTTCCTCGATAAATGTACTATCCAACACTGGAAGAATTTTTCAAATCGGACCAGTGGTTCCTGAGATTAGCGCGTTCAAACAAACAAACAAACTCTTCAGCTTTATTATATATATATATATATATATATATATATATATATATATATATATATATATATATATATATATAAGATACAAGTCAGTTTATATTTATGTATATATAAATTCATACATACTCCATTAATTCAAAAAATTTATATATATATATATTTTTTAAAGAGGTTATCTGTAACTCGAAATTTAGTATTATTTAACAAATAAATACTCAAATAAGGAATGGTCTTTGAGTTATTTAATAACACAAAAATCTAGAAATTAATTTTTTTTAAATTAAAAAGTAATATTCACCAGATGATTATAATCAGAATATTATCATCTGAAATCCACCTGATGGTCTTAATCTTTTCGTGGGACCTATATATTTAGAGACTGGAAAATTTCGCTGATATTTCGTGATATGGTAAAATTTAAATAAGTATACCTTTGTTCTGCTTCTTCTTTTCGTTCGCTGTTAATCTTCAGGACTATGGGCCAATTATATACTCTAAATCATAGAATTATCGAATCACAAGCTACCCAGAAGAGACGTCTCACAAGTCAACAGGCAATGAACAGGTGACTTTGCCCGAATATGCAGAGGATTGTGAATTATATCCTGGAGGTCAATGAACTGACTAATGTTTCCACTTCCTATCTATATTAGGAGAGGCAAAAAGGGAAGGGAATAAAATACAAATATTTGTTTCAAAAAACGAGTTAAATGCCTAATTTGCCTCTTCAACATTGATTTCTGACACCATTATAAAGTTTCATTTTATTAACTTCGTTGGTTTTATTTTGTTATTTATTTTACAGAGCATTGAAAATGGTTTTATAATAAAGTGAAATCTAGCTCTGCTTGAATAAGTTATTTGGTAAAGACATCTTGTTTTACTCACATTTCTTTAAAACATAACCATAACATCGAATTCCAATTCATTTGAAAAAATATATATATCCGTCTCTCTTCGTCACTGTGTTTTTAATTTCGTAGACATTTATTTGAAAACTTTATCGTAAGTGGGGGTATTTATTTGTATGAGAGAGTGTGCCATTTGTTTTTATCTAGTGTCCGCTAATTAAAATTCGCAAAGGTGGTCACCTCAGTTATGGGAGGGGTGGCAAATGTGACTTTTTCCTATAGGGTGGCAGACATGCTTGCGACGGCCTTGACTTCGCCATACGTAAAAATAAAGCGATAAATAAATAAATGAATAATAGTCATCCCCATGGACTAAATACACTTTGGCCGTGAAAGGCTCTATATGAATACTGTGCTATCAGAACACCTACTATTCAGTTGTTAGTCGCCCTTGCAGATAGCTGCAATAAGTAGAGATAAGGAAATTTCGCGCATTCATTTAGTCACAAGATAGAATGCAAACCTTCACACTCTCGCACTGTGTTCATGATTCGACCGCAGTTATCTGGACACGCCCCTCTGTGACGGTGAGCCAACGATGTCCAGCTAGGAGAGAAGTAAGCGAATCAGCTAGTGCCAATTAACAAGTATAAAACTGTTCTCACTAAGAAATCAACCAATGGATAAGCAAACATCGGTTTAACACACCTATGACTTTGAATTCTACCCTGAGGCCAGACGAATTCGCGAAATTTCCGGGTCTCTAGCAATAAGGCAAGCTGAAACGTCAAGTACCCCAAAATTTCCACAGACCAGGCCTTTACCCCAAAAGCCTTGAAGTAGTTAGTACTTTGGCCACAAATCCTACCAACCGGATTTAACTTTATCATATTTTACACGGAAAAATAAATGTCTGTACTTTTACATAAGATTCCTTTGGAAACCAGTTGCCAAGAAATAGTTTGTAATGCTACAAGAAAGATATTATAGATTTGTACAACACGTGGCTATAGTTATTTTTGCACACATGAAATACATTTTTCGAGATAATAATGAGTATTTCTTACAAAAATTGGCGCATATTTTTATATTTTAATTGATATTTCATTCAAACATAATTTTTGTTAAATCAGAAAAAAAGATAATAACTTTATATTATTGCATCATTCGTATTAATGGGCGCAGTTATTACTGGAAATCTATTCAGAGAACTGTTTCCAAATAACTTGAACTATGGGAGGCACCGGTACAACACAAAGTATAAATGCCCGGTTAAGAACCCGAACCCAGTATTTCTGCGAAAAATTTTTGTAGTGATACACATGACGTCCAGTTGGTAGCTAGGAATGTCTATTCGGTAGCCAGGCATGTAATCGGCGGCCAGGGACATTCAGTCTGTGGCTGAAATGTCCATTTATCAGCTAGGTATGTTCAGTAAGCGAACAGGCATGACCAGTTGTTTGCTAGACACATCAAGTTAGTAGCTAGGCTTGTCTATTCATAGGGACACCTGTATTTCGAGATTTCATTTCATGTCAAGGTATTTCACAAAACACTGTAGCTTTTTCTAAGAGTCATGGCAAATTGTGAGGGTGCAGCAGTACGGTGACCACATTCTCATTGGCCCCGTCAAGAGCGGGACGACACCTCTCACTGACCTCAGCCAATAACCACAGGAGAAAAGCTACATTATTTTGTGAAATACCTTGGCACGAAATGTATTCGCGAAATACAGGTGTCCCTATCTATTCAGTAGCCAGCCACGCAATTGGCTGCCAGGTACATCCAGTTTGCGGTCGACCCTCGAGTCATTATCTAGTCATCTCCAGTCAGCGACCAGGCATGACCAGTTGTTGGCTAGATACTTTAAGTTGGTGGCAAGGTACGTCTAGTCGATGCCAGGCACATATATTCAGTTGTCACGCACATTCAGTTTGTCGGCTGGACACATCCAGTTGGTTGTTAGGTACTTCCAGCCTGTGTTCAGGCAAACCACCAACAATCCGTTGGTGGCCAGGCACATGTATTCAGTGGCCAGGCACATCCAGTAGTTTTTGGCCAGACACCTCCATTCTGTGGCTAGCCACGTCAGAATGTTTGGACTGAAAGGTCCTTTTGGTGGTCAGGCATACATTCAGTAGCCAAGAGATGTTACATTTCAATACATAATATACCTTTCAAAACAAGTCATGTACAATGTTTTCCTAAATCAACAGCAGTCGATCACAAAAAAAAATACAAAAATTAAAAATTAACAAAAACAGCTTCTTTCAGCTTGTGCTAGAACAATGAGCCAATCGCCTCAAGCCATACATCATCACATCTGTGAACTGCCACCAATCAGATGGCACAAAAAAAATCCTTATGTTAAATATTTGGCGAATTTATAGTTTTGATGGACCGACTGTTGGAATTATATGTATGGTTGGTTGCATCAGTCAATGGTTTTCACAGTAAAACCCTGTACAGTTTTTTATATGTTCTTTCAACTATTCGGAATTTACATTTATCATAGTAAAGTGTGACTGTTGAAACCCACATCCAAAAATTAAATAATTAAGTTAAATTTCTTCCGATGATATTCTTATGTACATCTGTGCACAACATAAATAGAGAAAAACACTGAGATAAATCCCTGAGAGAGAAATAACAGGTTGCAGGCTGCAATAATAAGGGAAAAAGTATTGACAGGCGGATGAATTGGTGTTGTAAATTCCTTGGATAGCTAATGCATAGCACAAATGGACGAAAGTGTAATGGTTGGCTGTTGGACGAACGCGACATGCTATTATAATTCTGCCTTAAATGACTAAAGTTAGGTCCTACGACCTGCTGAGCCAAAGAATGCGCGATGTGCTCTGAACCGCAAGAAGTGCGTATAATATCTGGAAAATTCCAAGATGGCGGAGAGACCAAAACGCCTTTAAAAATTGTCCAACAGCTTTCACGGGTGGTTAAAAAGCAATTATTACTGCGACGAACATCCAGTGTAGGCTGTTTTCTCATCTAGCCACAACCACGCCTTCTTCCTAAACGATGCGCAACTCGGTAATCTTGTCGGTAATTTCATTGTCTCTGAGCCGAAAATACTGCCGCTTCCCCCCCCCCCCCCCCAATCTACCGACGACCCGCACACGCTAATCACCATCGTCCCATCCCTCTACTCCTCGATCAACCAATTTCTAAACCTCTTCTCACTCCACTCCCCCTTACCAAACCCCCTCTCCCCTTTTCCACCCTTGTTCGCTTTGCTCCAGAATCGGCACGCTACCCCTACTTCTCTACCTGGAACTGGGAAATTAGCTCGGAGCCCAGGAGCGACAACGCTTTATTTCGGCCCCGCCGTGAATTGCCCGCATTACGTAATTGATTATCGATCCGCGGGCTTACTGGTCGTGGGAAGAGGATAGGGGTGTTGGGGGGGGGGGGGGGGGTGAAACTTTGCGAGTTTCTTTTGTTTTGCTTTTTTTCCGTCGGTTCCGGCGGACTGTCGCTAGAGAAGGGAGGGGAGGGGGGAGCCTTCTAGTATTCGCTTCCACCGTGCGAACTGAATAGGCCCAAAGCTCGGGCTTATTCAGCCGGGATATTATTTTTGCTGAGGAGCGGCCCGAATTTTAGAAATTCAGGAAAAAACAAAAACCACAAAAGAAAACAAAGAGCTCTACGATTACCAAATAAAATTCAATATAAAATACCTTTTTCTAGCAGCTGTTTGAACTGACAATGCAATTGGACAAGCAATGTTCAAATTGTTACGAGGATAGTAACGTGTTCATAAATTAATGTCCCAGTTATAACAGTTTAATTTAGACTATTTATAACAAATCACACATCAGATTGAAGGAAAATTAACATAGGTTTTTCTTACAAATGTCTAATATGTGCACCTTAAGTTATTCGGGACACATCCAACTTAAAACTTCAATTGTACCCACTCTTCGGTTAACACGACCGGAGTAATTGTGTCTCAACTCTGGCAAATAATTTGGTAGCGGCAGAACGTATACACGATCTTTTATAAAGCCCTAAAGGAAAATAATCTCATGGCGTTATGTCAGGTAAACGTGGAGGCCAGTGAAAAAATAGCTCTGTCGTCTCGACCATTACAACCAATCCAAGGTTCAGGAACTTCGACGATCAATCTCTCTCGTGCAAAGAGATTCCAATGGGGAGGGGCTCCATCCTGTTGCCAATTGAAGTTTACAGGTTCATCTTCTACTAATCGCCATTTTGTGTATGTGGCGCTGCAAGCAAGAAAACAACAAAGCAGTACTAGCGCATGCGCTTATCTAAAACTGTTTGAGTTACTCTTTAATTGTGACCTTGAACCAACACTCTGCAATGTTTACCTTCGATACTATTAAATTTTATAACTGGGACATTTCTTTTATGAACCAGACTGTACGTGCAAGGCAACGAGGCATGTCAGCTCACCAGCCAGACCGCGCTGTCACATTACGGATGGGGCGCGGTCCATTATCATCACACGCCTAATCAAATTAGCAGCGGCGCCTGGCCAAACCCCCTCCCCCTCCATCTCCCGCCAGGGGGAGAAGAACTCTCTGCGGCTCTGGAGGGTTCAGCGTGTTACCCAGAGCCCAGCCTGAGTGAAGTACCGTAACTAGGCCGCCACTGTTCTGGGGGCTTCGGGAGCCGAGTCGACCCTGATGACTCGAACACTTGGAAGGGGTGCGAGACCGTTCCAGAAGGATGTAGAGGTTCATGAAAACAGCGGCTACGGCGAAAGCGAACGACGGGCGACGGGGCCTCTGTGGGGAGACTGGTGTATCCGGGACTGCGTGCTGTGTGCGACGCATGAGTCAGCGGTGCGAGGCAGTGTATCGAGACGGAGGTGTGAGGTACAAGAGACGAGTGGTAGGGAGAGCCACTGCCGACCCGAGCCCCGGAAGGTAGAGTAAACTATGGACCAAATAAAATAGTGATTAATTTGTGCACAGGAATTTTAAGTGTCGCAAATTCATTAGTAGTTTAAATATAGGTTAAGTAATGAAACTGTAGTTAATTAATTGTTCTATCCTTTTCTAAATTATTTTTCCACTCGTAACAAAATTTTAACAGCTTATCAAAAATTAAATATCAAGTATTATTATTTAAAATAAAAGAAAAAGGAAAAAAAAATAAAAGAGCTTTCCGATTATATTTCGAAGACTAAAATTCGTGTTTAATTTTCCGGAACTATCACAAGCTAGTAAAATAATTTGAATGTGTCACACGTAACACATACACACACACAACACTCATGTTCGGAGATTAATGGGTACATATTTATAGCTTGGCAAGGAATGCCAAAAACAAGCTAATTTTTGTTCAGGCACATACGTCCGGAACAGTAGCGCATAAATTTGGATTTCACGCGCAACAAGGCGCCACTCTCGATTGTCTGAGAGGACACTAGATCGCAGCACCGTGGCGTTCACACACACCACGGGAAGCAAAGCTACGTGTGCGGTGTAGATGTTTAGAGTTTGTCACCCACAGCTTGGTGTATATCACCCTTCGTGGTGCACAGAAATAAAATTTCTGTACTATTACAAAAGATTCCTTTGGAAACCAGTTGCCAAGAAATATCTTGTAATACTACAAGAAATATATTGTAAATTTTGTGCCGGAAATTAGGTATTTCGGCACGTTGTTTTTAATTTTTATTGCAATTTTAAATTATTTTTGGAAATTTTATTTTCCATATAATTTGGTTACAATTGGGTGATTTACACTTTGTTAGGCTGGTGTACTCTACTTAGTTAAACTTTGCTGCAGTGACCCGAGGCACCTTTTCTCAGGGGCCAATCTGATCTTTTGCAAGTCTAAGACGACGTTAGCAGCCCGGATGACATTTCTCCCGCTTGCAGTCACGCCCGGGGCCTGTAACATTATTTACCTACACTGCCCAAACGTAACAAAAATGGTAGCATTTAGCATGATTAACTTTCTATCTGCTTTGGTTTGATTTATGAGCAGTGCTGTAACCGTTTACAACTCTTGTCTTTGGTAATTTTTGCTTGTATCAAATACGTAGATAGTACTGAGTATTTATTACGAAAATGAAAGCATAATTTTACATTTTAATTGATGTTTCTTTAAAGCACTTTAAAAAAACGGGGATTTTGATCAAAATTTCAACAATTGGACATCATTTTCTTTAATTATGCTTATCAATGTATGCAGTTAATACTGAAAATATATTCAGGGAACGATTACCAAATAACTAAGTAGGTATTAGAGGTATTGGAACAACACAAAGCAAAAATGGCTGGGTAAGAATCCGAACCCAATATTACTGTGAAAACTATTTATGTAGTGATACAGTTGTTTTCATATAAGTGTACAAATTTGCATATATATATATATATAGAGAGAGAGAGAGAGAGAGAGAGAGAAGGGGGGGGGGGGGAGAGTTAGGCAGTAATGATTTTTAAAAAAAAAAATTGTGTATTCGAAATTAAACAACAGCGTTAAAAGACAATATTGGTGTACGTACTTCAGATCTGCTGATGAAATTATTTCCGCGATGTGGCAATGAATGAAGCTTTAAAACAATATACTGAACCACACAAAACCGGCAGCCACTTGTGTTTGACAGTCTTGCATGTTGTTCGTCACATTTTAATTATTTTATGTTGTATTGTAGTCATTGATTCCTTTACACAGAACGTGCAAAGCACGGAGGCACGTTTACCCCCCCCCCCCCCCCCCCCCCCCATTTTTTCTCCTTTTCCGGATATTAATTTGCCGTTTGGATTCGTTGTAGGCTATTGATCTCCGTTGCTCCGTGTTAATTGAAACAGTAACGGAGTACGCCTAGTCTCTGTGGTTGTAGGTTATCGTTATTTTTTAATCGCTTCATTAGGGTGGAACGCGTGTGATATACAGGGTGAGTCAGAAAGTTCTAAACAACTTTTGGTCGTGTAAAAAGCTTCCCAGGGCTAGTATACGTCTTCTAAGCTGCAGCTGAACATCTGGTTTACAAAAAAAATTGGTTGTCTGTAAAGTCGGTTTACGGACGATAATTTAACGTGACAACGTCATAACAAAACATTGATGAAATGATTGATCCAGAAGAAAAGTAAATATCATATTCGGCCTGAGACTGAGCCGTAATAGGTTTTTGCAACCAAACCAGTTAGGCATTAAAAATATTATATTCTTTGAGAAAGAAATTTTTTTTAAATTTCTCTATCTTTTGTATGATAAAATCTACCTCTGCATACTTTTATGAATAACATTGAATCATTTTTATTGAATTATCACTATTTTGTATGTATACAAAGAAGTGAAATGAAATATACAATTTAATTAATAAATATACTTTTACTTGCATTCATTAATTCAAATATATTTAATACTTTTGAAATGTTGCGTGAGCCGTATTTATTTTTACAAGTACAAAAAAGATTTCGCAGCTGCCGGAATTCGAACCGATTACCTTTGAATTAATAGCTGGCGATGCTGACCGCACGGCTACGAAGCCGTTCTTAAAAATAATAGTTTCAGATGTTATTTACATATTTACAACAATTTTGTTCACGGTAGGGGAATAGTATTATTTCGTTTTTATAACACGATTTTATAACAAATACGCATCCCAAATACACCAAACTTATTTATAATGTGTTACAATATTTTTAAAACATTGTGCAAAAGATCCCGGGTGTAATTTGAATTATTATGTGTAACTGTAAAACACCATTATTCGTTCAAAACGTATTTTAATATTCAACATTACTTTTAAATATGTAACCGTACCGATTGTGCTGAAAATCGGTGGACGATCGTTAAATTATATAATATTAATAATTCAAACGAAGAAAATATGATTGAAAAGTCAAATCGATGGTTGTTTCAATCGAGTGGAAGAGAGATGCCACGCATGCGTACAATGAGCAAACAGGACACATCCGTAGTGGGACATCCGTAGTGGGACACTTTTTCGTGCGTGCAGCCGGCGTTCATCGATTTATTAGACGTTGTCACGTCAAAAATATTTAAAGTCCTGATAATACTTAATTAAACAAAGCATTAGAACCACCTTTTTGTGATTGTCATCACATGCGTTTTTTTTACACCCGTTAGATTAAATTTAGGAAATATCTGTGGAAAATATTTGAGACGGAACCACAAATGAAAACTAGTTATAGTGTTAAAATTTATAGAAACAGCCCATAACTAGCAGTAATGACCATGTGTGACCCCACCTTAAGTCTAATAATAGCTACTCGTAAGTATGTGTTCGTGTACAACGAAGCACACAAAAAAAAACTCTGAATTCTGAAACCGGCTTACTTTCTACGAAGTTTCATTTACCTGAAATTACGAAGAAGGTTTATTTATTTCAGGTGCTTTTTGTTGTTGTTGTTGTTGTTGTTGTTGTTGTTGTTGTTGTAGAAAAGTCTTCAAATTTATTGCAATTTCTAACAGTGCATGATCCATTCCTCCCTTAACCTACACAGCATTTTTATGAGTAACATCTTAGCTCTCGGTATACCGTATTTGGTAGGAGTAATTTCGAGAATGGAACGTAAGTAGTATGGAACGGAAATGTGTAACGAAGATGCTGACATCTGTCGCTGATGGCGAGAAACAAAGTTCACAAAGTCAAATGAAATTTTTTTAGTATTAACTATTTAATGCATTTTTAACAAAAATGGACAGTACTTTAATCAAATTCCTTGTCGAAAATCAATTCAAAAGCCGGTATTTAGTATTTTTTTCAAGTATCTTTTTTTTTCACATTTACTGGAGCAGTTTCGTTATATAGTTTAACTTTTGCTCTGAAAATCGAATGATTCGATATTCAATGAAGCTGCACCGGCCACGAATTATAGCGGCGGGTGCGGAAACTACTTATGATTCGCGTCAATAATTGTGGTTGAAAACACAATTTGCTTACGTATAATTTAACTCGTATATTTATCACGGTCGGCCTTTAAAAAAATATATATTCTAAGTGTAAATAGTGCAGCAAAATCAACTATATAAAAATTTCGTAGATAATACGTCAGAACCAACCAATGTAAATAGTGTATTAAAGCAGCCAAAGTAAATAAAGAACGTCCATTAAAGAATGTCACAGTTAAAAATTTTATCAACTGTAAGAGTTGTAGAATTTTTGTTCAAGGTTACAATTAAGGAGTAACTTAAACAGTTTTAGACAAGCGCATGAGAGAGTACTGCTATGTTTTTTTTTTGTCGCTTGCAGTGCCACCTACGCAAAATGGCGACTCCTGAGCGTAAAGTGTTTTGTGTTTGCAATTTGCTAAGAGTGACTCTGTAAAGTCAGTTCAACGTGCATTTCACTTACGGTGTAATTGTGATACACCATGTGGCGAAAATATCCACCGTGGTCGCGATGTCAGAGCTCTTTTCCGTTGGCCTCCACTTTAGCCTGACATAACGCCCTACGTTAATTTTTATTTCCTTTTGGAGCCTTTATAACTAGAACTGGAAAAATTTGCGGATTCAATGACCTCCAGGATAGACTCCACGATCCTGTGCATACTCGGGCAAACTTCACCTGTTCATTGGCTACTGACTTGTGAGGCGTCTCAATTGGGGGACTCGTGATTCGATACTGCTTTGACTGAGGGTCTATAATTGGTGCACAGTCCTCCATATTAACAGTGAACCAATAGCAGAAGTTGCATAAAAGTATAATTATTTGCATTTTAGCATATCACGAAATGAATCCGCGAATTTTTCCGGTCTCTATTTATAACATATTGTGTCTACGTTCCGCCGCTACCTAATGAATAATGATTTGCCAGAGTTGAGACACAAGATTGAAGAGGCTGTTGCTTCCATTACTCCGGACAAAGTTAACCAAAGTGCGGGAAGAATTGGATTTTAGGTTGGATGTGAGCCGTTTAACTAAAAATACACATAAATATAGAACATTTGTAAGGAAAACAAGGTGTATGATTAGTTGAAAAATAATCTAAATTAAACGGTTATAATATGCCTTTGAAACTGGGGTACTCTTTTATAGACATCCCGTATATTGGAATAAAAAAAAACTGACAACCAACTGAAAAAAGATTGAGTCCAAATCTTCAAAACCCAGTGCAAAAACATTTAAAATAAGTTTATTTTCATTGTGTGTAAGTACCCATGATGTTATCTTTAAAAGATTTGTGCAATGGGAGTGCATGACTTGATGTAAGTTTTTGGACATACGCCATTGCTAAGAACTTTTTCTGTTGAAGAAAAACTAATAAATAAAATAAATAAATAAAAATAAAAATACTCAAAAAAAGATACAAAAAACACACAAAATTAAGCAAACAATTGCTGTTGTCAACAAGGATATGAACACCACAAAATATTCCGAAACAGGAATATGGTCAGCAAGCAAAGAAAAAAACAAAGAAAAAAGTACTAAGAGAACGAAAAAATCCCCACAAATGATGACAACACAAAAATATTGAAACCCAAAATAATTCAGCACAACAGTTGAAGCGAGACAAAAAACATGACAAAGCGAAAAAACAAACAAATACAATAGTTTTACCTAAACAGAAACAAGCGACGTTTCGGGAACTGCTATCTGCTCCCGTCCTCAGGCAGAGACGCACATGGTACGGAAACACAGGTGCGACCCATGATAATTAGCCCCTTGCGTATTTCTTGTTGTAATTCAGTGGCACTCTAGATTGCAAATATCCGTACACTGAATGACCTTTGTCTTTTGAGCACAGTTTATTTGACATGCCTTGAATGACTAATGAAATGCACATAAATATCGTCTTGTACAATCATACTGTTAGAAATTACAGTAAACTTACGAACTTTTCAACGAATAATTTAACTCAAATAAACGAATTGTTCAACGTAATTTCAAATAACCGAATCTTTGTAAAAACTATACCTTATTTCGACTTTCGAGTTTTAAGTTCCGTTCCAAACAAAGGTGAATGTTTTGTTAACATAAAGATAATATCTAAATCAAACAACATGTAGCAGTTTTAGGTTTCATTTTTAAATTAAATAAATAAACTAGTAAACTAATAAAAAGTATATAAAAATAAAAACAATTCTAACAGTAAAAATAATAATTTACTAATATTAAACATTGTTTAAGTACTAGACTTGTTTACTAGTATTTATAAGTGAAACGTCAAAACTAACAGTAAAAAAAGTTTTATAAATATATACTAATTCAAATTAGGACATTTTTCCAAATATAAATACCCATAAATAAATATTAAATAATTTTAAAGGTCTCGATGAGACTAATAGGAGTTAACCGTCTATGTTAGTTATCAGTACTAGCGTATCATCTAGTTACTTTTGTTACCTCATAATATGATGTGTTATGTAATAACAACGAAGTGAGTCGTATTGCGTACGCGTACAGTTTGACGTCGAGGTGTAGCCACACTCAGTACCGAATACATGAGGTTTGCTACAGCTCTAGTTGATGGCCACCATAAGTACCCAATCTTAAAATTCCAAGTAAGGTAAGTCCGTGTCCGTAAATTTACGAAGATAACCGTACATTTACGAAGATTCCCGGATAATTTGTAACCAGCGTTCTTCGTAAATTGAAGATGAAATATTTAACATTGCATTTGCAACCATATAGGTAGGGACAGGAAAAATTCGCGGCATTAATGACCTCTAGGATGAACTCCATAGTTCTACGTACACTCGGTCAAATGCCACCCACTTTTGGCTGCTTTCTTGTGAGGCGTCCCAGCGTAGCAGCCTGTGATTCGATAAAGCTTTGGTCGGGCGTTTCTCATTGGCCCAGAGTTATCCAGGTGAGTTGTGAGCCAATAGCAGAGCAGCACTGAGGTATAACTATTTGTATTTTAGCATATCGCGAAATGAATTCGCGAATTTTTCAGGTCCCTACATATAGGAGAAGAAGTGAACTAGCATCGACACAGAAAAATAATTTATGTCCTTTTACAAAGGATCCCTTTGGTAACCAGTTGCCAAGAAACAGTTTGTATTACTACAATAAAGATTCTTTTAACTTTGTGCAACTTATATGAACTTATATTAAATACGTGTTTCGAGATAATACTGAGTTATTTCTTACGATCATTGGCACATAATTACCTATACATTTCAATTGATGTACCATTCAAGCACAGTTTTTCAAACCATGCAATAGATAATCCAGTATTTAATAATTTGACTTTATACTGTTTTATTATGCTTATTAAAATGGGCAGTTAATAATGGAATGCTATTGAGGGAACTGTTTACAAATAACATTTTTACTATTGCAGGTACAGCGAATATTATTTTGTAGAGATACAGTTGTTTTCATTAAAGTGCCCATATTTACAAATATCTGTAATTTTGCATGAATAATTCTGTTCCATTTAAAAAATCAATTACAGTGTTCTCATTAAATTACCATTGCAAGGTGCACGCGTGTTTCGTTACGAACTAAAACTTCACCCTCATGGCGGCTTGAAAAAAGAATAATTTAAAAAAATACAATAGAGATTGCTCTTAGTTATGTTCCGCTCCCTCTCTCCTCTCCCTTGATCATTCTCATCCTTTCCTTCCCTATCTTCATCTGTATCCATTATATCTCTCCCCCTTTCTCTCTCTTTTAATTTTCCTCTATCGTCTTTCTCTCTCAATTTCTCCCATTCTCTCCCTTATCCTATCTCTTCCACTCCTTCCCCTTTATCTCTCTACATCTCTATAACTCCTCCCTCTCTCTCTCTCCTTCTATCGCTCTTCTTCTTCTTCTCTCTCTCTCTCTCTCTCTCTCTGTCTCTCGCTGTTACAGGCGCCAGCACGCGCCAACGCAGTTCGATAACCAGCCATTCCTCATCAGTCAAACCGACGCAAATATTATCTTTCAACTCGATCGCGCGTAGCGAACGGATGGGAGCGGGCCGACCGCTGTGTGCGAGAAATTAATTTCTTTTTAATTAATATCGAATGTCGCACATCATCAGTGGCGCATGCTCGGGCAAACGTTACGTACATTAATTTGGGTTGAAACATCGAGGTGGTTAGGGCCAGGAGAAAATTGAAGCGCTGCCAAAGAGATTATAAGCGCTCGTGCTCGTGGAACACTTGTCATTTTTCTTCTTCATTTTTTTTTGTAAATAGAACATAAATATTCACGTAAATTTGTACATTCACATGAAAACAAACCTTGCATCACTAAAAAAATACTGGGTTCGGATTCTTACCCGGACGTTTGTGCTTTGTGCTGCCACAGTACATCCAATGGTTAAAGTTATATTTGTAAACCGTTCCCTGAATAACTTTCCAGTATTGACTGCGCACATAGTTAAGCATGATCAAACAAACTAAAGTATAATTATTGAATATTCGAATATCCCTTCATAAATTAAAAAATATATATGCTTGAATGAAACATAAATTAAAATATAAATAAGGCTGGTTAGATCAAGCGTGTGCCTTTTTTTATAAACAACGGTACGTAAGAACGCAAGATGCAGAATATTTAGCAACCACATTACAGAACAACGGTTTAAAAACTACGCAAGGCGCAGTAACGCATTGCAAGTATCGTTATACTTCCTTTTTTTTTTTTTTTTGCGTTCCCCACGGCAATATTTGAAGATACGTTTTCAGAAATTCACTAAAGACGCAGACGTTATGTACATAGAATTACACCGTGTTCTTTTAATAGTACACGTCATATTTTCATTTCTTTAACTTTCACACAATGAGAGAAACTAAACACTTTTTAAATCTAATTATTGGCAATTTATTTGTTTGTAGTATTCATGATAAATGTGAATTATCACAAGAAGTCCGCGGTATTCATTAGTTTTCTACTGGTTTAACAAATTTACGTTATAGAGTTTGTGACGTCATGAGACTTGCGTGCTTTATGAACGACCGTGATTTTCCTCTTCGTTGGTTGGGTGTTGCTTTATTTTTTGCGTGGTTGCGGTGTTCCTCGTGTCAGGCAGGATAATTGATAAGTGCCACGCTCGCTGGTGCTTCTAGTGCGGTATCGCCTCTAAGCGCAAGGCTTCTCGTCGTGCTTAGGGCGGGTATGAGATTTGAGCGGACACCGTAAAAATTATGTGGCTGAGAAACGATGACAAAGGTGTGTAAATGCAAGTACCTTGAGTGCTTTCAAATAATCTGTAGAGACCGGAAAAAATCGCGGATTCATTTCACGACATCTTAAAATTCATATAGTTATACCTCAGTGCTGCCCCTGCTATTGGCTCACGACTCACCTGGATGACTCTGGGCCAGTGAGAGACACTCGACCGAAGCTGTATCGAAATCACAGGCCGCTACATTGGGACACCCTCACAAGACAACAGCCAATGAGAGGGTGACATTTGACCGAGTGTACGTAGAACTATGGAGTTCATCCTAGAGGTCATTGAACCCGCGATTTTTTCCTGTCCCTAGTAATCTGGAAGGGGAAAAAAATGTTGTGTTTTAGCGCGTTTTAGTGTCGTAAAAAAAAAGGGCAGTTTAAAAAAAAAAGACACACAACCTGGAAACGGAACTATTTAAATGCTTTGAAAAGGCGTGGCTTATTCTGAAGCCCTGCAAAAAACCGTATGTGTGAGCCCAGATAGGCGGGGGGCATTAAACTTGCCTTTAGCCTCGGGTGGGCATCTCCCTTCTGATGGAAGTTCACGCAGGTTTGGCGTGGCGAAGGAGGGTCTAAAGAAAACGTGTGTTTGTTGGGGGGGGGGGGGGGAAGGGGGGGAGGGGCAGTTATAACGCGGGTCGCTCCTTCAGACACAATGGCCACCCACTCCTCTATCTATCCCTTTCGCCATTCTCAACACCTCTCTTTGCATCTCCAACTGTGGCCTTATCTCCCGGGAACTTTAACATATCGGCGCGCACCTTCGCGCGTTCCGGAATTCCTCTCTCTCTCTCTCTCTCTCTCTACCTCCCCCTTTTCCTTTCCTTTACGTCATTTACGCCTCTCGGGGCCAACTCTGGCCCTTCCCGCACCCCCCGGAAGTTGGGCCGAACTTGTGTGGGCCCGTGGTTCCGTTACTTACTTCCGTGCGCCCCGTGGTTCCGTTACTTACTTCCGTGCGCCGGTGCGCGAAACGGGTCAAGAGTTCCGTGACCAAAAAAACCCCGGGAGCGTTCAATGCTCCACCAGGTTCGGGCTTTCTCTACCCCCCCCCCCCCCCCCCCCACAAACCAAAAAAAAAAAATCGGCGTTCGCGTGTGCGGAAATTTCCCCGGCTTCTCCGCACACCCGATCGCTGAGTTTCCTCCCGTAATGTTTGGGAAGTTCTTGAAGACGAGGAAGTGTCTCCTTCCGAGTTCCAACGATCCACATTTCCCGTCCAGGTTCGCCCACCTGGTCGCGCGCAGCACCGAGGTATTGTTTGGCAACTTCCTCCATCCCGAACACGCACAGAGAAAAAAGGTTTGTTTGAATCAAACGAATATCTTTATAATTATATATATATATATATATATATATATATATAAAATCCAGTGTCCTGATGTTTTGTTTTCCAGTGAACTCTTCACCAAGTCAACCGATTTCGATGGAAATTTGGCATTTTAGTGTAATTATTTTTCCAACTTGAGAGATATGATGGTTTTTATTTCGATTAATGGTCTTAATAATTTATAATCTATATATAAAAATGAAACCCGTTTTCCTTGGTCACGGCATCACGCGTGAACGGCTGGACCGATTTCACTAATTTTTTTTGGTTGTGTTTGCTATGGTCAGGAGAAGGTTCTTATGAAAGAAAAAATTAAGAAAATTGTGCGGAAAATTAGAAAATTTAAGAATAATGAATTCCTATTTCCCTTGGTCATGCCATCACGCGTAAATGACTGAACCGATTTCACTAATTCTTTTTTTGTTGTGTTTGTTATTGTCACGAGAAGGTTCTTATGAAAGAAAAAATTTCACGGAAAATTAGAAAATTTAAGAATACTGAACCACCATATATAAAATTATTTCCAAACTAACCCAACACTTTGTACAATATAAATATTTTTAAAGTAACCTTATGACGTTTGACATAGAATTGACAGAATGTTTGCTGCAAATATCTTCAAAGAGGGTGTAAATAAACTGTATCGTTTAGGAAATATTTATCAACATTAACGTTTTACTACATATTGTACCGGTACATTCGGTACAGAGCTGCTGGCGCAGGCTATTCTGGCTGTGTACATTCTGCCAAGGCCATTGTCATGCCATAATTCGTTATTACTGTGTTGCAGTTTAAAAATAGAAAAACAAATCAATACATTATGTAAACATTTTCTATGTTTGTTTTTGTGTGATATACTTGCTTATAAAGAAGAATACAACCGTTTTCTTTAATTTACAGTTGAATTTTCATTTTTGAACTTTTTTAATGTAACTTTATGTCGTTTGACATATAATTGTTTTAAAGAGCGGCTTGCATTTGCAATGTCAATAAATAAATCGCAAGGGCAGTCGCTAAGTGTATGTGGCATCAACCTAGAAAATCCATGTTTTTCACATGGCCAATTATATGTCGTCTGTTCCCGTGTCGGAAAACCATCAACATTATTTATTTACGCGCCAGAACATAAAACTAAAAATATAGTTTATCAAAAAGCATTAGAGAGAAGCAGTGAGGGGTACAGAGACTATCAGTTGATTTATAGAGCGCGCGTGGTATTGAGCTCATTGTTTACTTAAAAATGCCAAGTTGTTCAATAGCAATTTGTAAAAACATTAGTGGAATTATTGAATCCTATGGAATAAACACTATTTTGGCAATATATATTTTGTTTTTTATTTAATTAAATTAGTAAGGTCCTTTTCAGTTATAGTGATACCAGGGAATTATGGATTCATTTTTATATGGAGGATATTATAGATTCCAGTTCAAATTGAATAGGTACTCATACCTAAGATAGGTCAGCTATACAAAATAAAGTAGTGCATCATTGCTACGCTAAGGCGGTACGAAGTTCGCCGGGTCAGCTAGTTAATAATAAACTGATTATCAATGTTGATTGGTGTTTAAGCCCAGGAAACAGTGGGCACTTCGTCTCCATGACAACGTTGCGTGCTCGAGAGTCGGGAAACCATCGGTGCTATTCGTTTTTTCTTCGGTACATTACAAAGCATTGTATTAAGTTTTTGTCAAAATTAATTAATTTTCATTTTATTTCATTTATTATAACTGTAAATAAGAGATTTGGTCTCGTTCCCCCCCCCCCCCCCAACCCAATTAATACAACCGTGCACAGCCGGGTCGGGCAGCTAATTTGTTTATATATGGCAAAATAAATATTTACTTGGTGGAACAAAATATTTTGTTAGTTTACCCAAACTTGGTAAGTGACAAAAATGATTTGTTTCAACCTAACCAAATATACATTTGAGTTGACAAAAAAAAATTTTTGTTGGGTCAACAGAAATCTTTCCTACTACAACAAAATATGTGTTTGAATCAACAAAATACATTTATATCGCCCATATGCAAACAAATATTTTGTTGAGGCAAAAAAACCTTTCTCTCAGTGGCGGACGTACAGGCGGACATAGGACTTTATTAAGAGAAAGGGGATTTGATAAATGAAATAAAATAAGAATTTTCGTATTCGAAAATCTTACCTCAAGAACACGTTTTTTTTTTTGGACCGTAGCATCATCATGCATCACTTGCCTTTGTGGTTTGCGTTTCCAGGTGTTGTAACAGATCTCCTTGCATCACCTAAAATAACATACTGGCTTCACCGCGATTTTGCATTTTTGACGTGACAGCGTCTAATAAATCGATGAACGCCGGCTGCACGCACGAAAAAGTGTCCCGTAACGCACATTGTCCCGTTACGCTGTGTCCCGTCACGCTCATTGTACGCTTGCGCCGCATCTATCTCTCTTCCACTCGATTGGAACAACCCTCGATTTGACTTTTTCGAGGCACATTAAACTTGAAACACTCCCATTCGTTTCCTACGTTTCCTATCATCGTCCTATCCTTAACACAATAACACAGATTGGAAGAAGTTAAATAGCAAACATGTATAAAAATTATAGTTAAAATAATCTCTTCGTTAAAGTAATAAACATAGTTAAATTAATGAGTGCAAATAAAAGTAAATTTATCAATTAAATTGTAGATTTCATTTCACTCATTCTTTGTATCCATACAAAATAGTGATAATACAATAAAAATGATTCTATTTTATTTATAAAAGTATGCAATCATTTCATCAATGTTTTGTTATGACTTTGTCACGTTAAACTATCGTCCGTAAACCGACTTTACAGACAACCAATTTTTTTTTTCTTTCGTAACTTCAGGGAGGAAGGGGTATGTACCTATCCTGCATAATTCCCCTTTCCCCAACTTGCGACCAACACTTGGTAGTGGAACAGGGTTACGCAACATGTCGACATACTGTGGAGATTTTTATTTTTCGTAAATGGAACAGAAATATTCATGTAAAATCACATATATTTGCACATTTACTTGAAAACAACTGTTATCACTACAGGACAGTGTTCTCAGCAGGAGCGCAACAACTAAATTTTCAAAGGGGAGGGCAATATACCTTTTTTTAAAGAATCGTCGATACCCCCTATTGAAATGGGGGGTCCGGGTGTTCTCCCCCGGGAAAATTTGTATTTCAAGGTGAAAAATGGTGCTATTTAAGCAGTTTTATAATCTAAAAATTGATTACACAGCTAGTGGAAATAACGAAATTATTTATCCGAATTGTACAGCACTTTCTTTGCTCCCGTTTTCCCCCACTTCAAGAATTCAGAAGGGAGGGGGGGCAAATACCCTTGCCCCCCCCCCCCCCTGTTGATGTGCCCCTGGTTCTCAGCAATTCTGGGTTCGAAATCTCATCCAGGCATTTATGCTTAGTGTTGTCCCAGTACCTCCAACTATGGGCGTAGATCACGGGACGGGCCGGGGGGGGGGGGGGAGAGCGGGCTGGGAAGGGGGGGGGGGGGCTGCCTGCACTTGCAAAGGCGTGACTGTGAAAACTTTCTGTATATTTTATAGTCTTTCTGCTTATTGCATGCAGTGCATATGGGCAGTGTGCAACAAACGAGCACCGTATCCGAAAATGAATTGTGTCGGTTAACCCCGCGTGCAAAAAACCTGTCTGACTGCGCGTGACACCCCCTCCCCTCCAACCGCTGGAAATTAAATGTATTCTTTTTATTTATATTTAGAACCTAATTTCTGATTTTTTTTTCCTTGGCTTCTGGGTTTGTAGGCCGTGTGTCAAGTAATTGTCTTGCGACATTTCGGCAGTCATTGCAGCGGCCATCATCAGGTAGACTTAAGTCTATCTGATGATGGCAGCTTTAAGTCTACCTGATGATGGCAGCTGCAATGACTGCCGAAAAGTCGCAAGACAATAATTACTTGACACACGGCCTCCAACCCAGAAGCCAAGAAAATGCAGGCAATGGTCGCGAAAGCCTGCGATCTTTACTAATTTCTGATGTGGGCATTTCTCGACCACACAGTTTTTATTTTTTTTGACGTGATAACGTCTCATAAATTGATGAACGTCGGCTCCACGCACGAAAATATTGTCATTTTTCGCCTGAGCCGAGCGTGCAAGAACCGGCCAACCACCGTGCGAGGAAAATCTTCTATAATATCAAACAGGTTAAGGCGGGCTTTTTTAAAATAATTGTTCGTGATTATATTTAAAGAAATTATTTAAATTTAAATTTTAAAAAAAACTTTAAATAATATTTGAAAAATTAAAAAGTATGCAATTTTTTCATCTATGTTTTCTTATGACGTTATCACGTAAAATTATCGTCCGTAAAAAGACTTTACAGAAACCCCCCCCCCCCCTTTTTTTTTTAGCTGCGTTTCCCTCGGACACGCAAGAATTTCATCTTTGAATATATATACTGTATAGAAGTCGCGAGTGGATAGGATTTACTCGACGTTTTTCAGAAGCGTATGATGAGCAGCTTGGGAACTTCACCACTGCAGTGCGCTGCCGTAACGCCCTGTATCGTCTTAGTTGTTATTTACACGTTAGAGCGCAGCACTGTCGTCCGCTGTCATTCCCCCGCACCCACCATCCATCATTCACTGCAGCTCAAGGTCGTTCAACGGGAGGGGGAAGGGGTGTTTGAAGAGTTCGACACTTGTCCGCTAGGGACCACCACAAGTCGATGCCCTAGAGATGGTGGCGATTGCGGCGGTGAATTAACCAACTACCTCAAAACCGTATTAGAAATTTTAACCTGGGCTGGAGACTTCTATACAGTATATATATTCAAAGATTTCACCGAGGGTTTTTTGTTGTTGTTTACGGTGTAAGAACGAGGCCGGTGGTGCGGGCAGTTGGCTGGTGACGGAAGGTGGAGGGGGGATAGTAAGAGAGAGGGGTGGGGGTTGGGAGGGGGGAACGGGTGGAATGTGGTCCTCAGGTAGACAGAGGCTGCGCTCTGCACCCGAAGGCGAAAGGCAGTCCGTCCCAGAAGTCCCCTCTCCCGAAACACCGATGAGATGGAGCTAGCTTCCAGCGGGTCGTTACCACAACGCCGAAATACCATAACGCCGAATGTCAAATTTGACCACAACGCCGACAGCTAGAAAACTGCTGTGTACCACAACGTCGAAATAACAACTGAATGAATTTGTGTGTGTTTCTAAATGTACCTTAACGCCGAAATACCACAATCAAACCTAACCTTACCTAACCTAATCTAACCTAGCGTAATATAACCTAACCTAACTTAACCTAGCCTATCCTAGCCTAGCCTAACCTTACCTAGTCCAACCTAACCTAGTCTAACCTAACCTAGTCTAACCTAACCTAGTCTAACATAACCTAGTCTAACCTAACCTAGTCTAACCTAACCTAACCTTTGTGGCAGTCCTGGAATGACATTTTTCGGCGTTGTGGTAATTCGGCGTTGTGGTATTTTGGCGTTGTGGTGCGTCCCCGCTTCCATACTCCACAAAGACAAAAACCGAAAAAAAATTTAAATTTTTTTTCCTGTTACGTATGTTAGTATAAAGTTTTGTTGCGTAAATTAAATTTTTGTAACGACATGTAAATTTTGGCAGAAGAGCACTCGAGTGCTGGGATGCCCGTACAAGCAAAACCAAATTGCAAAGTGCAAACGTGTATGATAAAAGCTTTTGAATTTGAATTTGTCGACGACGGGGATCACACACACACCAACGAAGGGCGGAAACACAACAGCCCGTCGCTTCCGTACGTTGTACGTCGTACGTCCGTCCGTCAACGCCAACGCATCCGACCAAGCGATCCACGACATGACTCCATCCGGCCGTCAGAATATTTCCCCGACAAAGTGCTACCAACAATCAAGCGTTTCTCTCCCCCCCCCCCCCCCCCCCCCCCATCACCCCCTCTCACTCAACTTGTTCAGAAATTTTCTTACTGTTTATATCGTGTTTTTTTTGTACGTATCGTATTAGCATATCCTCGGAAAAAAATTCCAGAAACGTGATAAAATTTTTTTTTAAATAACCGAAATATTATCATACGAAACATCTGAACAAAGACCTGCACAAACACCGCAGGCCTTGGTGTTCTGGTATCAAGTGACTGTAGCAGCTAAAAAAAAAATTGCTTGTCTGTAAAGTCGGTTTACGGACGATAGTTTAACCTGACGTCATAACAAAACATTGATGAAATGATTGCATACGTTTATGAATAAAATTGAATCATTTTTATTGAATTGTCACTATTTTGTATGGATGCAAAGAAGGAGTGAAATGAAATCTACAAAAATTTAAATGATAAATTTACTTTTATTTGCACTCATTAATTCAAATATGTTTATTACTTTAACGAAGAGATTATTTTAACTATAACTTTTATACATGTTTGTTATTTAACTTCTTCCAATCTGTGTTATTCTGTTAAGGATAGGACGATGATAGGAAAAGTAGGAAACGAATGGGAGTGTTTCAAGTTGAATGTGCCTCGAAAAAGTCAAATCGATGGTTGTTCCAATCGAGTGGAAGAGAGGTAGATGCGGCGCAAGCGTACAATGAGCGTAACGGGACAATGTGTGTAACGGGACAAAAGTCATCCTTTTTTCGTGCATGCAGCTGGCGTTCATCGATTTATTAGACGTTGTCACGTCAAAAACACAGATATAATCCAAACGTTTTGACGGTCAGATGGATGAAAATTTTTCGGGCCCTCCGATTGGCCGCAGGTCACGTGACCCAACGGACGGAGGCGACGGGCTGGGGTGATTCCGCCTTAACTTACTTAGAAACACAAGACTTAAAATTCTCTAAAATGAAAACCACTTAACTTATAACAGTAACACGCATCGCCGAACCATAAAACTTAGAAACACAATTTAGAACAGGCATAACTAAGAAAATTCTATATTTTGTGTTTCTAAGGTGTGTGTTTCTACGTTATATGTAGAGACCTGCAAAATTCGCGGATTCATTCGGCGATAGGCTCGAATTCAAATACATATACCTTTTATGTGATTTTGCTATTTGCTTAATGTTCACCTGGGCGAATCTCAACTAGTTATAAATAGAGACCAGGAAAATTCGCGGGTTCATTTCGTGTTATGCTAAAATTCAAATAATTATTCCTTAGTGCTGCTTCTGCCATTGGTTCACTGTTAATCTGGAGGACTGAGGGCCAATTAGAGACCCTCACTCATAGAAGTGTCGAATCACAGGCCACCCAGTCGAGACGACTAATAAGTCAGCAGCCAATGAACAGTTTGCATTTGCCCGAGTGCGTAGTGGATATTGGAGTCTATCCTGGAGGTCATTGAACCCGCGAATTTTCCGGGTCTCTAGTTATAAACCCTTTAACCAAAGATGTATCGAATCACAGACAAACCAGCTGAGACGACTCAAAAGTCGGCAGCCAATGAGCTTGCGTTATTTGCCCAAGTGTGCAGTCCATCCTGAAGGCCATCGAAACCGCGAATTTTTTCCGGCCCCTAGTTATATGACAGCAACCCATCGACGATGACATATTCGTACATACATATACATATATGTATTCAGGGCGTACGCAGGAGGGAAGATAGAACCAATTTGACCGCTGTTTGCTTTCCAATACTTTTCATTTCGTTGGTGGGGATGATAAGATTTATTTTTAGGATTTTGGATGTGGAAGGGGGGAGGGCAGTGGAGCACTCTCCAACCCCCTTCCAGGAAATTAAATTAACTTCACTGTAGAAACGATTGACAATCGAAAATGTGAAACGGGAGTGATAAACGTAATAATAATGCGCAAACTCCAGCCTCCGTGTCTTTGCAAATCCTACAGATTTACGCCCTTGCGTAAATATAGTCATTGTTTTCAGTTCAAATGCGCAGTTTCCAAACCAGTAAAATTAAAATGACGTATGCCTAACAAATCTTTACACAATTTTGTCTAATATAATTTTTTAACCTAAAATAAGTAAGTACACGCTTGTCACGTCATGGACTCGAACCCACGACCCCCTCTCACTGTTCGACTCATTGGTAACTTTCCACTTCAGTTTTAGACCCCCTCCTATTTATTTTTAATTACTTATAATTTTATTAAAAATCACATCATTTTAACACACTCAATAACATTTTTGAGAATCTTCTGACTGATCTAGACACGTACAGGTACACATTCAGTTCATATTCATTATTTTATTCTTCACGTGCATCCAACAACTTCCGTGCCGGATTAGCAATATTTCCGGATTATCTAACGACAATGCAGTTTGCAAGCGGGGAACACCAAAAGAACACCAAAAGCATGTGAGCTAGTCTTTCAGTATTTTGAACGAGAAAATTCGTGTCAAACTGTGATTTCAAATGGGTCGTTACCACAACGCCGAATTACCACAACGCCGAACGTACAATAACGCCGAATACCATAACGCCGAATTCCAAATTGACCACAACGCCGACGACCCGAAAACTGCTGTGTACCACAACGCAGAATGACCACAACGCCGAATGACCATAACCCCGAAAAATGTTGCTGCGGGAGTGCCAAATGAGCAAACTGAAAACTACTAAATGAATTTATGTGTGTTTCTCAAAAGTACCTTAACGCCGAAATACCACAACGCCGAATGCCATAACGCCGAATCGGTAATTGACAATAACGCAGAATTAAATGTTGACGATAACGCCGAAATACAAATTGACCATAACGCCGAATCCATACTTGACCACAACGCCGAATCCGTATTTGACCACAGCGCCGAATCCCTAGCGTGTTGCCTACCAGCCAGGAACCTAAACGCAGTATTTGGAAACTTATTTTCTTTATAACGAAAGCAGCAAAGTTTAGAATCTTATCTGTAGTTGTAAAGTGGCACAATTAATTAAAGTAAGTTATAATTGTCAGTTATTATATGAATTGTTAGCGATGATTAGTAGCCCCGGATACTTGGTGAACGGAATAGTTATTTATAAAATCATTCCTCTCGAGCTGTCTCCTCAGTTAATGCTTCGTTATCATTTCATGATAGCATTTAAACTCACTTCCATGTATCATTATTAACCCGCATGCCTAAGTTTCATTGTGCACTGTGGAGGTACATATAGCTGAAGTAGCTATTCAAATGCTTGGAAAACATTTAAGTCTTGCAAGATGACTACATAACATAATTATGCATTATATTAAGGTGGTTTGGACGCAATAATAGTTGTAGTTTTATATTTGTACCAAACAATGTCCAACTTTTAACCATTGATTCCGGTTTTCAATGGTTTCCCGAAAGGATAATGCTGAAATGGCGCGGTTGAGATATTCGGGCGTTTTTAGGGTCTTGAAAATTACATTTCATAAATTCCTTACATATCGTAGGGGTTTGTGAATTTTTTCATGTTAAGAATAAATCTTGTTCTAGCCGCAAATGCGTTCTTAAATGCGATATAAATGTGTTTAACAAAAAAAATAAGCATAGTACACCTAATAATTTTTTCTTGAACCATTCGTATTTATGTTACAGATTTTATGAAAGTATAATTAGCGAACATATTTGCTGTTTTTTTTTATTCCCAGGGGCTTTATCTTGAGCCTAGCATAGATAGAAATTAGTGTGATGCAATAAATAATAAATTAAATATTATTTACTTGGATACTGTAAATTGTATGCACCTAATTATAAATTTATCTTATTAAAGCGTAGCGACGAATTAGTAAAATAGCATGTATGTAAACTGATAGAGCTAGAGTTAGGTCCCGTTCGTAAGTTTACTGCGTTCAAGAAAGGTAATTGGTTTGTGCAGGAGCGCAAGAACTAACTATTCTCTATACCGCGAGGGTAAACGTTGCTTCCGAAGAGCCCGCTAGAATGCGTGGAGTGCTCTGCTAGAGGTGCTTGGCGCGGCCATTGTGCTAAGGAAGGCGCGCTGTTGTCACTTACTCGTCTGTTCTTTTCCAAGTGAACGAAGTGCGCCGGAAAGTCCAGAACACAAAACGTGACAACTTCGTAGTCGACAGTGTGAATATTTATGTAAACTAAATATATGTATGTTCAGTTCGAAAGCGTAGGTCAGATATTTTATTGGGTTTGCCATAAATTTACGTTGCCGTGATGCAGTAGGTACTGTGCGTATAGTGAAAAATCGTTACGTTTTTCTAGTAAGGCCTGTTCTAAAATACAACGGTAACGGAACAGACGGAACCGAAAACGAAAACGGATCGTTGTTCCGTTCCGTCCGTATTTTTCTCTTTCTACAACTACACAGACCCGTAAGAAAAACAGCCGGTAAATAGCAAGCGTGGCGTCACATAAAACTAAGAGTATCAAATTAATTACTTTTTAAATCTTTGTATATGTACGGTAGTATATCTGGAAATATATTAAATAGACATTTGGAAAGGAATTCAGAAATAATGGAAGGCATAAATCTCCTCGTCTTACGTTTAAACATTTCATTTTAAAGTTTTTCTCCAACTTGTCATATATATAGTAAATATTTTACCATGAAAATCAGCAGTTCGTTAAAATTCATCACGACGAAAAACACACGAACAATTAAATCACAAAACTTGTTTACATTTTGTTTCTGTAAAATAAAAATAAAAAAATAAAAATTTTACAAAAATAAATCAAAACAAATTGCGGGAGGTTATGCCGTCCACCCTGGATAGTCAAGGTCACTGTGCGGAATGAGCGTTTTGTAGTAGGAGTGTGGGGGTGGTGGTGGAGGGTTAAACCAAATATTTTAGAATGACAATATAGGAAATTCGAGCCTTTTAACATGGTGAAAGCTGGCGACACCCGACAGCAGCGACCCTGGTGGCTTTGCCTAAAGGAACGCCCGCGAAATTAAAATTCCCATGCATTACAATGGGAGATACCAGCACAGATTTACTCTCGTCTCTTGAAATATTGTTGTTATCGTGAAATAAATTTACGGTCAATATATTTTTACTGAAACAGAGTATTCATATTTCAAAACAGTTACCCAATTTACAGAGCTATATTGATTTTTAAGACCATTAAATATAGTGTTACTGTAAACATAACAGACAACCAAATGACGCAAATCAGACAGTTTTTAATAATGAAACATACTTAACTCTAAACCTGAAATTTTATAAATCACATATTTTATAAATATTCCGTGAAAGTTGAAAAAAATTTCCTCGAGGAACTGCTTACAGTGAAAAAAACAACTTAAAAATTGAATATGAATTGTCCCGAACCAAAATTAAGTATTTTTAATGTTGCTAATTTGAAGTCAACCAACCAAACACTTATAAAATTGAGATTAATTTAATTTATTTAACATAACCAAACACTTAAAACTAATTTACATTATTTTTATGTTGAAAACCAAACATAAAACCTTTGAAATCAATAATTTAGGTAAACTGCTTGAAATACTACAGTGACAACTAAGTCATTCAGCATAATGAGTGGAGCGCAAAAATACAAATTTGAGGATATTTAAATTATTTTTTAGGTAATGCTCTGGTTTAAAAATATACAATAAAAATTTAAAAACAAAATTATATTAAAAATAGATTAAAAAATATTTTAAAACATTGAATTTTGAAATATGCATCATTGTTTCCAATAAGACACTATCATTTTTAAACAGTGGAAAAGGAATATTTGATTTAAACTATACACAAGTAAACATGGCTATAGCAAATATTGTAGTTCCTATTAAGATATTTGGCTATAGTTTCAGCCTTCGGAAAACTAAAAAACGACTTCTAAAAGCTAGATACATCGTAATTATTGCAACCAAACATTGCACAAACTTTTCCAGTCATTATAAATAACTTAAACAGGAGAAAACAAAGAAAAAACGTCCATTCAAAATTATCAAAATAACATTGTCTCAAATGCGCTTACAACGTATGTCCAGGCTAGGCCGCCAGAATGCGCTAATGAAAGTGTCGCCCGTTTTTTCGACGACTTTCCTATATTGTCCTAAAATATTTGGTTGAACCATCCTCACACTACCATAAACCTGTTTAGGGACTTAAGTGGGGGGAAGGGGCGGGGTGGTACATATCCCACATTGTAAACAAACAACGTCTACCATCAACTACTAAGTACTATAACTACTATTATAAACGTTCATTTAGTAGTGTGTCAACAATGTGAGGGATATAATAGACTAAAGATGATGATAATACTTACAGATTTACGCAAATACTGAATGCTGGTTGTGATCTGCCATACCACTGGCGCTAAAATACTAAATTCTTCCACGCTTGATAACTTAAAAAAAAAAATATTTTCATATTTGAATTATTTTCACCTTGTAAACACCGCTCTTAAAGTGACAATAGATGGTAAACAACTCTGCAAGACTAATTTATATTCAAAGTCATCCACCAATGCCTTGTCATAAGCTTGGAACAGTTTACCGACATCAGATTAGTCATCCCATGGCTGAGGGGATGACACTGACATCACGCAAAATGTTTATTCAGATCTGTATAATTGTGGGTGTGAGTGTTCATGAACGTAATAGAATTGTAATTTTTTATATTAGTACTTAGTCTGCCACTTAGGAGTGTTTTTGTGTATTTGTAACATTTATGTAATTGTATCGTTTGAGCATTGATTTTTAAATAACATATCAATAAAAAGAAAGTGTATTTTAAATGTGTCCAGTGTAAGGAACGTTAGCATGCCCTCTGCGCTTTTAAAGACGTTCATAAATGAGAATGAATCACTGGAATATCAGGTGTAGGAATAGCGATATATATATACACAAAAGCATAAAAGTGACTGCCTTAGACTTTCTCATGCCAGGTAGGCATGAATACTTATCAGCAGAAGTACGTCATAAGCACAGGGATATTGCCGTAAGGGTCCTGTACAAGCAAAAAAAAAAATAATATGTAGGTATATTCCATATACTAATTAAACTGAAGACTGTTCATGGTAAATTTAACACTTCTGAGCACCTGGTTACTTTTTTCTCTCGATAAATTTGTATCCTTTCACTACTTATTTATGCTAAATATTTATATTTTTCTATTCAGGATAGTCTGTTTTTTCAACCCAACAAAAATTATATGTCCGAAACCTCTACGAAATATAATATTGGTTGTTAGGTTATTCAAATAGTAGTGATTTTCAAAGTGTCCACTTTACCGTGAACGGCCTACCTTGAAAATGAATTATTTAACATGTTAGAAAAATATGAAGATATAATCTTATTAGATGATTTCAACATAAATATGTTAAAACTTTCCGCTGTGAAACAGTTCTACGCAGGAATCCTAAATATTGCGCAACGATTTAAGGTGGCCATCTGATAGCGGGTATGTTTTTAATGTTCGAGGCGTGGGAAGGGCGGGAGAGCTAAGAGCGATACAGACACGCGCATCAAGGTCCTAACGCCTATATCCGCCAGGCGGTCTTCTGACATGCAGCAACATTGTCGAAGACTCCCCTCTAAGGCAATTTCAGTGGGGATCCTATCATTTTATGACGAAATATTAAATGTGAAGGTTTTTTGCACGTTCCTAGACCATTTTAAAGTCAGTGAAACTTTATTTTCAAACCTAAAATTGACGGTGAAAATAACCATTTTAGCCATTTTCAGCTTCCAAAAGAGGTTATTTATATAGAGGATTGTATAAGCTGGCAATGGTCTAGGAACACGTGTAACATATGTTAAGTGGTATTGGTAGCAAGTGCCGAGCTCACACGCGGTACACTTGTGTGATACGTGAACTGCTGAAGCTCTGCACAGTATTTATAGTGGCCGGTCTAAACAACCTCCTTAAATAATTTCACGTAACTGGATATAATAACCCAAAGATATCACATGAATACCAGAAGAACCTCGTATTTTACAAAAAAATTCGAAAACTCAGCAATTATAAAAAAAGAAGAAATTATTTCGTTATGGGTATATTTCAGCATATTGCCTATCGCATGTAATTTCATTCTGAATAATTTAATATTGGTTTTTACTTATTGTATGCTCGTGTAACATGCATATTTTGTCTTTAACAAGCTGTTTTGAGAAAAATATGCAAACTTTGCTTACAACTAATGTATACAGAATTAACGATATTTATAATAAACATCAAATACTTTATGTGTAAATTACGAACAACAAACTACTACACTTATTGAGACAAATGTTTTAAGACGCTCGTCCACTCACAGGTGACTTGTGTGAATGAGACACTAAATCGATATACCGCCCTTATCCTCGGTGCCTCCAACTCTGAGTCGCCCTTCACGCACAAGCAATTGAACGAGCATGCAGCGTTTTCATTGTGCAGCGTGTACCTACGGGACTTTAAGCGGTAACCTTATCATTTTTGCTATAACTACGTAAGTCTGAATCGAATAATATATTAGTAACTGCAAGAGTGGAGGTTAGCTGCAGTATTAGCCTCCCACCTAGGCGATCCGGGTCCAATTGTAAAAAAAAAAAAATTATTCTTTCAAAACTATATTTCATTTCGATCAATGTTCCATTTGCCCTATAAAAAATAATAAAGTGTTATGTTTTAACTAGGGGAAAAATCAGTACTGATATTGAATGTGCAAAAAGATAAACATGTTGGCTGTATGTTTAGCTTCACAGTTGCAAAAGAGTGCGCTTATCTTACGAATACAGCATTTCAATGCCTGGCAGGTAGGCAACAAGTTATGGTTTCGGCGTTATGGTCATATTAGAATTTCGGCGTTATGGTCATATAATGGTTTCGGCCTTATGGTCATATAATGGTTTCGGCGTTATGGTCATATTGTAGATTCGTTGTTGTGGCATTCGGCGTTATGGTATTTCGGCGTTGTTGTACATTTGAATTCTCTTTCAGTATATTTAGTGACTTTCTTCTGAGTTTGTTTTTGTGGCAGTACTGCAATGACATTTTTCGGCGTTAATGTATTTCGGCGTTGTGGTACACGGCAGTTTTCGGGTCGTCGGCGTTGTGGTCAATTTGGAATTCGGCGTTATGGTATTCGGCGTTATTGTACGTTCGGCGTTGTGGTATTTCGGCGTTGTGGTGCGTCCCCATTTCAAATACATTTCTTGACTAGAATCACACGTACTTTCTGCACCTGCCACTAGAATTCTCTGCCGGAGATACTAAGCCGACTATTTAATAATTTAATTAGCAACCAAGATTTTAATCTTTACAAAAAAAAAGGCTCCGATAAAAGCGCAAAAAAATATTTGAAAAAATACTACGCCCCAGCTTTGTACCTGATCTTCGACTAGGAATTTTACTGACATACTGCCCAGCTTGTTAAAATTCACTCAAAATGTTAATACTATGTAGTTTTCCTGTGTCTTTGTGAACTTCGGTTCGCGCCATCCTCCACAGATGGCAGCACCGTGGTTTGTTGTTACACATTTACGTTCCATTCACGAAATTACTCCCACCGAACACCGTGAACCGAGCGCCAAGATGTTACACATCGGGAAATTGTATTGAACAGAGTACAATAAAACGTGGAACGTTGTGCCGACTGGAATGAAAGCTAACGGTAACGATGAACGCGAGGAGCAGAGTGAAGCGACCTGGCGATCAAAGGAAAAAAAAAAAAAATATCTCGAATCCATCGAGTGAAAGAAATTCCGAAAATTGAGTGGACTCTGACGATTCCGGGCAACAAAACGTGCCTAACCGAAGAATGCTGAGTTAAAGAGCGCCAACTTTACGTTGTTTTTTTTTTTTTTTTCGTGTTGAGAATGATTGAATAAAAGTTCAACAATCAAAGATATATCCATTTTTTTTATCGGAAACATGTTTTACTGGGCTTTGGGATAATTTATACTCTGATGAGTACACGGAAGAAAAACATTACCTATGTACTTTCACAAAAGCTTCCTTTGGAAACCAGTTGCCTAGAAATAGTTTGTAAAACTACAAGAAAGTAAATGTAACTTTATATTACACATGACTATGGTTATTTTTACATATATGAAACACGTTTCTATAAATAATACTGAGTTTAGTCTTAAGAAAAATAGGCACATAATTTTATTTTTTAAATTATGTTTCATTCAAGCATAAGTTTTTTTGTAACCATGTAAAGAAAATAGTCGGATATTCAATAACTGGATTATATTTTATTATTTTTAATATTATTGTGAGCAGTTAATACTGATAATTGTTTCAGGGAACGGTTTACAGATAAATTTAACCATTGGAGGTTCTGGGGCAGCACAAAGCATAAAATGTCCGAGTAAAAGGCCCGTCTACAATAGTCCGAACCTGTGCGTGGTCCGTGTCATTATCCGAATGTGAGTGACGTCACATTGTCTCACCGAAAACTGCCCTGTCCACAATTGCGATGTCCGATGTCCGAATGTATTGATTTCTAAAGTTGCTACCAGAGCGCAGTAAATGTGCCAAACAAAATGTTTTTGTTTATTGTTTTGATGCTTTGTAGTTTGAGATTGAACTTTTGAAAGTTGTGGGAGTTCAATTTTATATATTTATTCAGTAAGGCAAAGTGTCAAATAAAAATGCTAAAAAATGAACTCATATCACAGAAATCGAACAGCACTAATTTAAATGTCGTCTTGTTCTTCTTGAATTACAACAACTTCCATTTCCTTCAATAACAAAAACAAACACCACGTTTTCAAACGGGAACCGGAAATTCAAATATCGTGAGTGTTCTGTTCTTTTTTCTGTGTCCGAAGTACACAGTTTGGGACAAAAAGTTCAAATTGACGAATGTCTTCGGACCAGGTAGGTTCGGACCTTCGCCCACTTGACGCATGACGTCAGAGGGGTCACGTGGACCAATCAGCGACGAGTGTCCTTCGGATACGGTTTAGGACATTGCTATTGTAGACGGGCCATAAGAATCCGAACCCGGCATCACTGAGAACTCCATTTTTTAGATGTACAGCTGTTTTCGTGTGAATATCAGTAAGTTTGCATAAACATTTATGTAACGTTTACTAAAAAAAAAAAAAAAAAAAAAATATGGTGAAGTAACCAGGTACGAACTCAGCCATGACCCATAGTTTTAAATAATCCCAGAATTTGTCTGAGTGGTTCGAAGGAAACCACGGAAGACCTATGTCAATATGGCGACACTCGAGTCCTGTGAAATCCGAGTCCAGTGTTTTCCCAACGCGCCAACTGGCTCCCTGCATATCTTACATGTACGGATGGCCGTATCTATTTTTTTTTGTGTAAACGTGTTGAAAACTGGGTGCGTGTACCTACCTACGTACGCGCGTTAGAAGTTAATACTCACTTGGTGTAATGAAATTATAACTTTAAATTTGCATCAAAATAATCAATAGAACTAAAATAATGAAATGACTGGAGTGAATGTCATAAATACGGTTGGTAAAGTATAAATTCAATTAAAAGAAATATATATTAATATAATCACGTCTATAAAATTAATTATTTAATCTTGTAAAATAATCAAGATTAATTTAAATTAATAATGGAAATCAATAAATATGTTGATAATTTATTCTGATTTTTATTAACATTGCGTAATGACGCCCCCACCCCCTCCCCAAGGAACATTGAATAATTTATGATTCACCTAACCATAGGTTTCCAAAGTTACTAAAGTATTATTTTACTGCAGTGTTATAAATAATAGGACGTTTTTGAATCAGAAATCAAATGCACACGACTACTGCTCAACAATTGTGTTCGTAACAAATTCAATGCAACTAGTTAGTTAGACAAAGAGTGTGATGTAAATCCGTTGTAAAATGTACACGCTCTAATGCCTGTCAGAGAAAATAAGGTACTATAGTCATCTAGCGGCGGACAAAAGCACCACCTACCAAGAACTACAATGCCAGCGCTCTTCTGGCGTATGATAGTATTACTATGGCTATCAAGTCTGTATTATTTACATTATGAGAACACTGTGGGCTGTTGAAAAATCGTAAAATGAAAGTAAATCAGTGGTTTCTCGTAGTTATTAGTTGCGGGTGTCCATTGTTAGTAAATTCTTCTTAAGCGCAAACAATGGTGAGTACAGAATATACTCTGCAACTATGGTCGGGTTTGAAATGCCTAATTCGCAATTTGGTTATTGGTTATGTATAAACATAGTGATTTAACCCGGAAAGTATCATTATTTGTCAATCTTCGAAATAAATTTTTATGACCGTAACTTTCTCTAATTATTAGCTCTGATTGGCCTATGAAAATCAGCTAACTTGACATCCGTGATTTACCTGAAAATAATTACAATTACTACCTACGCCATGTTCAAAAAATTTTTTTTACAACAATGCGTACGAAAAGAAGTAGCAATGATTTGGATACTATCCTGGCGCATCTTTTGAGACGTTGCATATAATACGCACAGTTGTTTCACTAAATTGTGGTTAATTACAAAAAAAATGAGGTAATGATGAGTTTACAAGTGGATTTTATCCTTAGTTTTGTTGCATTAGTCAATTATTATCGCAATACAAGCCTTTGAAGTTTTAATTTCATTTGTTCAGAGTATTCACAATGCCATTTAAAACGTTCAATAATTTAATGATGTAATATTATTAAATAGACACCGTCTTCGTAATTCATTTGTTTAATAATTTTACGTTCTAATTTTACTGGCAAGTCTGTAGTTTGTTTCAGACTCCGATTGTCAGAAATTGCGGCAATTTCTTCGAGACACGTATGCAAGAGGAACAAAACGTCACATGTTATTAACCGCCAGGCAAAAATGCGGTATTTTGACTCAGTGTATTGCTTTTGAGGTCGTTATAATTTGTATAGTTGTAAAGGTAAATTTGTAGTTTAAAGGCTTTTCCATAAAAATCTGTTGTATGTAAAGTCGGTTTACGGACGATAGTTTAACGTGACAACGTCAGAACAAAACATAAAATGAAATGATTGAATAATTTTATGAATAAAATTGAATCATTTTTATTGAATTATCACTATTTTGTATGGATACAAAGAAGGAGTGAAATGAAATCTACAATTTAATTGGTAAATTTACTTTTATTTGCACTCATTATTCAAATATGTTTTTTACTTTAACGAAGAGATTATTTTAACTATAACTTTTATACATGTTTGCTATTTAACTTCTTCCAATATGTGTTATTCTGTTAAGGATAGGACGATGATAGGAAATGTTGGAAACGAATGGGAGTGTTTCAAGTTTAATGTGCCTCGAAAAAGTCAAATCGATGGTTGTTCCAATCGATTGGAAGAGAGATAGATGCGGCGCAAGCGTACAATGAGCGTAACGGGACACAGCGTACCGGGACAATGTGCGTTACGGAACACTTTTTCGTGCATGCAGCCAACGTTCATTGATTTATTAGACGTCATGTCAAAAATTATTTTATTTTATTATACGAATGCTACATATGTGGTAAAATATCGTTACGTACGTAAATCAAACACTATATCCATACATGTATTATAAATCTGAAAGTGTGTTTGTTGGTTTATTGGTTTGTTGGGTTATTTAACCGTCTTTCACGCTTCAACGTTGTGACCGATCGACCTGATTTTTGGTATGCAGACAGTTTAGAGGCACGGAAAAATGCACGGTTCCTGTGGGATGGCTCTGGAGCTTAATTATGTAATTACCTCTTCATGCTGAAATGGCTGAAAGATCCTGCTTATATCAAAATGTAAAAAAAAAAAAAATGAGTTTATCCAAAAACATGCGTGTCCACCTACACAATCATACAAGCGCAGGTCTATATGCCGAAATTTTGTTACGAATTGGCGATGGGCGGCTACAACTAGACAGCGAAGGTTTTTTGTTAAACTGACAAATAATTTTTTGCAATCTGGTGAATGGTGATGCTAAACTCATCAGCAAAGTGAACCAAGACTTAACAATCGAATATGAACGAATTGTAAGAGTTCCCTATATGGCGTAAAATAACTTTAAAAAGAAACTAAATAAGAACTACAAAATTATTCTTCAGCTTCCAACCCACTGTTAAATAGAGCAGCAAGCTAATTAAGACCATACTAAACTTACTATTCGATACTTCAATTCTAAATATACTAAAATTTAGTAGAAAAATTAATTTGACCCCATCCCTGAGCCTCATTCTGAATCCGCCCTTGCCTGTTCGCTGGCTGTTAATTTGTTTAGGTGTTCTAACTGTGTAGCCTGTGATTCAACCCTTTTCCTTGGTTCGTTTCTCATTGGTCATAGAGTCCTCCAGATGAACTGTAAGCCAATAGCACACGCAACATAATGGTTTAAGTATTTTAATGTCATCCTATGTTATCTTTAGATCTATATCGCATTGACTGGAATAATTCGCCGATTCAATTCATGACAGGCTGAGATTAAAGCAATTATATTAACTATGCTGTGTCATCGACTGACCTGTATCCATGTAAATATAAAATAGAGATGTTGTCTGTCTATAATGGTTCGCTTATCATGGAGACAATAAAGCATAGAAACGTGAAATTTGGTGTGTAGATTCTCCAAGTGGTCTGTTTGCACCTTGATCCTGATATATCCACAAATACACGTGTTTTTTTATACTTAGTTTTATAAATTTAATTCTTTGTGTTTCTTTACAGATATAACTAGGAACCGGAAATATTCGCGAATTCAATGACCTACAGGATAGAATCCAAGATCCTCTATGCACTCGAACAAATTACATCTGCTCATTGGCTACCGACTCGTGACAACTATTAACTAGAATGCTTTTGATTCGATACTTCTTTCGTTGAGGATTATTCATTAGCTCTGATTCCTTCAGACAACCTGTGGTCCAATCACCGAAGCAGCAAAAGATTAAACACATTTGGATTCTAGCATATCGCGAAATGAAACCACGAATTTTTCCTGTCTCTAGATTTAACGTATCACGATGCTAGCACTAATCAAATTTAATTTCTGCAGACGCTATGACGATATCAAAACAAGCGTCTCTCAGCTGTACGAGTTTTGGCCTCAAAAAACCTGAAAATTTTGGCAGCACTGACGAAGCTCTAGACCCGTGACTTCTGCGAAGTTGGCAGCGCCCTCTTCGGAAGTCGGCGAGGTGCAGTTGCCGTTACGCGCGGCCGCTCTTCCAACGTAACGGTCGTTCGAATAGGCGGTGTAGCTGACACCGTCGGGTCGATAATAATCGATATACCGTTCCGTCGCCACGTTAAACACCATCTCGGCACGACCGCCGCCGTTTGCGTCCGTTAGGCCAGTTCTACAATGGCCCGAAAACGGAGACGGACCCGTACGGATTAGCCCGGCAGTGCTGAGCTCTTCCGTGTACGTTGCTTCGTGCGACCAATAGAAGACGAGTACTTGGCTCCGATGGTAGCCATGTTTGTTTCTGTTCTAAATACGTTAAAAAAAAAATTTCATGTACAAGAATATCTAGTGGTCTATCATAAATGTGTCGTTATTTTTATTATGATACATTAATTCTGCCCGTGCTACGATCTCGAAGCATAATATATTTTATAATAAAATTAATATCTCGAAACTTTGAAATGCAGTCTCATTGCTTGCTATGTGTCACGTTTCCATCCTTTGTTGAAGCACGCGTCTTTTTCCGTGCCATTGTGTAACGGGCCTTAGAACCGTTTTAAAATCATGGGCGTACCTCCGAAACCACCATAAAATTAATTTAATGGATTAAGATAAGTAACCAACAACTCATCAGTCGCCCAATGAGTTAGATGCAAATTCCAATGATTAAATACGTAACATTAGTTCTGCACGCAAATTGTGAATTCATCTGAAGAATTGTACAATATCCAATCATCCATAAGACAGTTGGTACTAGCTAGAACATTAATTAGCCTGTGTACCAAATTGTACAGTTCCCTAACAATTTTTTTTTGAAAATAAGGAACATTGATTAATTTGTAGCTACTGGTATTAGCGAGATTAATAACCAACTCATAATCTGATAAGTAATAAATATTGAATTCAAGGAATTTAACCAAAATAATGTTACTTTAATATCTGATATAAAGTTGAAAACTAACTAAAAAACACATTCTACATAACGCCATGTCTACAATGACATGGAAGTGGAGACGGATCTCACAGAACGAAGTTATCTACAGCATCACGCATGTGGACATGAACCATTACGTATTAGATCGGCAATGCCCAGATCTTCCGTTTATGTTACTCCGTGCGACTAATAGAAGCCAAGTATTAGACCTCGTGTGGTAGCCATGTTTGTTTACGTTTTATATACGGTAAAAATTGTTTCAAATACTTTTGTGTTTGATTTTTATTATACATATAAATCCTGACCATGTTATGTTCTCAGATATTAATATATTCAGTTAAATTAAAATTTCGTAAACATTAAAATCAGTATCATTGGTTGCCATTTGTTTCGTTTACTTTCATTTAAGGAACGCCAGACGGATAGTGAAACAGACATATCTTGCATGTCCGTAATCCGTTTTCGTTTTTACGTTTCCGTGCCATTGTTGAACGGTTCACAATATTGGTTTATAAACCACACAAGAATCCAAGAACGCTAGACACCAACAGTTTTAAGTACCGGTTAATAAACTACGCAAAGCGCAGAAGCGAAACGCAATTTTTTTTTCTTCAACTTCCAGCTATCGGCCATATGTGAAGAAAACTTGTCCGGAAATTTTAAAAGAAGCTGAAGTTAAGCGCAAAGAACACTGTGTTATTTTTGCTATACACATCATGTTTACAATTATTAAACATTCACCCGTTAAAAAAGAAATAAAACTTAAAAAAAAGGCAATTTAATTTTTTTATGATAAAAAAAAGGGTGTACATTTTTTCTACTGTTTTAATATTTTAAGTTGTAAGGTTGGCAAGGTCTTGCGACTTGTGCGCTTTGCGAAAGACTGTGAATTTCTTGCGTTGGTGGCATAGTTACGTTCTTTTGCGTAGTTTATACTGTAAACATTTTTGTAAGTGGAACAGAAATATTCATGTAAAATTACAAATATTAGTAAGAGTGTACATTAACCCGACTACAACTGTATCGCTTAAAAAAACTGTGTTCACAATAATACTGGACTTGGATTCTTGCTCGGGTATTTATGATTTGTATTGTCCCTGTACCTTCAGTAGTTAAAAGTTTTTTTTCGTAAACCGTTACCTGAACAGCCACTTAGTATTAACTGCGCACATAATAACATAAGAAAATAAAGTACAATAGTTGGATATTCGCTTATTTTTTGCATTAATTTTTTTAGTGAAATATCAATATGAAATATAAAAAAATCATGCGCAAAATTTCGTAAGAACTACTCAGTATTTTCTCTAAAAACTGTATTTCATGTATGCGAAAATAACCGTAGCCATGTGGTGTTGTACAAAGATATAATTAGAGACCTGCAAAATTCCCGGGTTCGATGGCCTTCAGGATAGTCTGCACATACCCCTATACACTCGGGCAAATAACGCAAGTTCATTGGCTGCCGACTTGAAAGTCGTCTCAGCTGGTTTGTCTGTGATTAGATCCTTCTTTGGTTGAGGGTTTATAACTAGAGACCGGAAAAATTCGCGGATTCAATTACCTCTAGGATAGCCTCCATTATTCTCTGCATTTTTCAAGCAAACACGTGTGTTCATTGGGTGCTAACTTGTGAGGCGTCTCCACAAGGTAGCTTGTGATTCGATGATTATTTGGTCGATAATCTCTCATTGACCCAGAGAGCTCAAGTTAAACTTCGAGCCAATAGCGAAACCAGCAGAATTGTACACGTGTTTGAATTTCAGCCTATCACGAAATTAATCCGCGAATTTTTCCGATCACTATTTATAACTGGTTGAGATCCGTCCAGATGAACATTAATCCAATAGCAAAATTATCTAAGAGGTATATGTTTTTTAATTCTAGCCCATCACCGAATGAATCCGCGAATTTTACAGGTCTCTAGTTATAATATATATATTTTTTATCTTGAAGTATTACAATCCATTTCTTGGCAACTGGTTTCCTAAGGAATCTTTTGTAAGAGTACAGGGGAAAAAAATTTTTTTTTATGAACCCGACCTTATGTCGTCATGAAACGTGTTATTGTAAGCGTCACGCTCCAGAGCATACGAAATGCGAGAACGTCCCACAACGTTGTTTTGTCAGCGGGCGGACGTGAATGCATAACTACGTGGATACTGTGTGAAGTCCTACCTCCATCCCCCCCCCCCCCCCCCAAAAAAAAACAGCTGTATCGCTATGTTTGCGGTACGCCCGAAAAAAAAATCGTTTGAAGTGTTGAGTTTGCGTTGTGGAAACAGGTCCGAATGACTGTATTTCATGCGGGCAAGTGGCTGAGTTTTAACGAAAGAAATTACAATTATTCTCGCTTTTCGACCGTTATCGGGAGTGGTCAAACGCACCATCCACGAAATGTTTCGGATGTTTGAAGTGACTTCAGTGATGTTACGGCGTGTTATCTCCTGAAAATTCCAAATGCAAAAAAAAATTGGTTGTCTGTAAAGTCTGTTTACGGACGATAGTTTAAAGTGAAAACGTCATAACAAAACATTGATGAAATGATTGCATACTTTTATGAATAAAATTGAATCAGTTTTATTGAATTATCACTATTTTGTATGGATACAAAGAAGGAGTGAAATGAAATCTACAATTTAATTGATAAATTTACTTTTATTTGCACTCAATTCAAATATGTTTATTACTTTAACGAAGAGATTATTTTAACTATAATTTTTATACATGTTTGCTATTTAACTTCTTCCAATCTGTGTTTTTCTGTTAAGTATAGGACGATGATAGGAAAAGTAGGAAACGAATGGGAGTGTTTCAAGTTGAATGTGCCTCGAAAAAATCAAATCGATGGTTGTTCCAATCGAGTGGAAGAGAGATTAATGCGGCGCAAGCGTACAATGAGCGTAACGGGACAATTTGCGTAACGGGACACTTTTTTCGTGCGTGCAGCTGGCGTTCATCGATTTATTAGACGTTGTCACGTCAAACAATAGTAAAACCCGACTTTGAACCTGATTTTCGACAAGGAAACTTTATTCAAATACTGATCTTGTTAAAATTCTTCAAACAGTCAATAGGCCTACTGTAATGTCTGTTTTGAATTTGTTATCTTTGGTTCGCGTCATCCGCCACAGATGGCAACACACATCTCGACTTCCATCGCATTCAAGAAATTAGTCCGACCAAACGCTGTATCCCGAGAGCTAAGATGTTACACATCAATAAATGCGTGCAAAATTTCAACACATTCCGACGTCGACAAATGGGTAAAAATTGAATGGAAAGATTTTATTACATAGTCCCATTTACATAACTTGATGTAGGCTTTTGGACATACGCCATTGCTAAGCACCAGTGCTTAGCAATGGCGTATGTCCAAAAGCCTACATCAAGTCATGCACTCCCATTGCACAAATCTTTCAAAGATAATACCCATTTACATAGTCCATTCATCCATAAAGGTCGAGATAATAAAAGCGTGGTAAAAAAAGGGAGGGAAACTATAAACATAACATTTATATTTAATCCTTTATTGTCATCATAATCACCCTTTGGTAAAAACAATAGAGTGGCAAACGCACCTCCGATGAAGAAATTCCAAAGCTAAATATCGCGAATCAAAATAAAAAATAAAATAATAACAAATGTGTACCTATATTAAATGTTTCTAGGTATAACACTGGCACCACATATTAAGACATCCATCAATATTCACAGTATTGGTTTTTAATCAACACATTTGAAAGAAATTTATTTTTTTGAATCAAATTTGGTTTTTCTTTCATACTGTACATGAACGCATTTAACATATTTCACGGACGAAATTTCGGTACACAAAACCCGAACAAATTTCGCGAATAATAACAGCAATTACAATATCCAATATTCCATAGGATTGTTGGTATTAGCTAGGGAATTAATTAGCATGTGTACCAAATATTACAAATCCGTAACAATTTTTTTTTGAAAATAGGGAATCTTGATTAATTTTTGTAGCTACTGGTATTAGCGAGATTAATAATCATGTTATTAATAACCAACTCAAAATCTAATAGGCGATAAATATTGAATACAAGGAATTTAACCAAAATAATGTTACTTTAATATCTGTTGTAAAGTTGGAAATAACCCCTCCCCCCAACAAAGCTCCTAAAAAACATTCTACACACCGCCATGTCTACAATGACACGGAAGTGGAGAAGTATATCACGGAACAGAGTATCTACAGAAACACGCATGCGGACATTAATCGTTACGTATTAGCTCGGCAATGCCCAGCTCTTCCGTTTATGTTACTCCATGCGACCAATAGAAGCCAAGTATTAGGCCTCGCGTGGTAGCCATGTTTGTTTACGATTTAAATATATTTGCGCCAGACTGACCATCATTCTAAAACCAAATTCTGAGGCTCGTTACTTCGTAACGTCAATACCTGCGACGCGATTTCCAATCGGTAGAGACTGGAAAAATCCGCTAATTCATTTCGCGATAGGCTAAAATACAAATGGTTATGCCTCAGTGCTGCCTCTGCCATTGGCTCAAAACTCACCTGGATGACTCTGGGCCAATGAGAAACGCCCGAACAAAGCTTTATCGAATCACAGGCTGCTACGTTGGGACGTCTCACAAGACAGCAGCCAATGAGTGGGTGGCATTTGACCGAGTGTACGTAGAACTATGGAGTTCATCCTGCAGGTCATTGAACCTGCGAATTTTTCCGGTCCCTACGTATAAGTTTAGTAGTGATTTGTGAAAAATTGCGGCAGTTATCGCGCCGATGGGTTTGGGGTCTATGGACCATGAAACGGAAAATTACATAAAAAGTTTCCGGAAGTTGCACCATGATAACGGCTACAATAGATAGTACATATTCTAAATGTACCTAAAAACGTGTGCGTCGCTGCTTCGCGCGTTAGGCCTGGCGCATAAACTACGCAAGAACGCGAGGACGCAAGACGCAAAATGTTCACCAATCTCATTTTAAGAATACTCCGTTTATAAACTATGCAAGTTGCTATAACGCTGCGCAAGTATTTTTCAACTTCCAACTTGCTTGGCAGCTTGCGTTTTACACAGCCATATTTGAAGAGAAGCGTTCCGAATATGCTTGGAAAAACACGATTTTATCTTTATTATTATTAGAGAACGGTAAAATTCGTGGATTCATTTCATGACAGCCTAAAATTCATAAAGTTATACCTCAGTTCTGGCTCTGCTATTGGCTCACAACTTACCTGGACGACTCTGGGCCAGTGAGAAACACTCAACCGAAGCACAGGCCGCTACATTGGGACACCTTCACAAGACAGCAGCCAATGAGAGGGTGACATTTGACCGAGTGTACGTATAACTATAAAGTTCATCCTAGAGGTTATTGAATCCGCGAATTTTTCCGGTCCCTAATTATTACACCATGTTTGCTCTTGTTAAACTTTCACACTGTGAAAGAAGAAGTTACTTTTAAATTAATTTATTGACAAATATCTCTGCATTCGATTTTCTAATTCATGTTCAAATACTAAACTTCTCCGTAACATTAACACGCCACCAACTACAGCAGCATTAATTTTTCGAAGGCTAAAAATAAACCAAAATTAACAATGAAATGAAGTTGAAGTTTATGTACTTTGTAGCCGGGCTGTGCTGTGTACATGCTTATCGTTATAACTTCACCCACGTGTTCAATACTACGTTGGTTGTGTCCGGGGTCTTAGAACTATTTGAAATGTCTGCATGAATGTTAACAATTCTAACTGTGGTTTACAGCGTAACTAAAACATGCAGGACATGGTATAGCGTCCCTTTACTAACGGGAACATGAGTTAAGGCCCCTCCACAAACAGACAAACACACACACGATCAGTCCGAACGGTCAGGTGGACCTATCAGTCGGAACTGAACACTCCGAACTGCCTTGTGTGAGCAAGGAAGGTTGATTGTTGATTGATAAGTCGGAACTGATGGACTGACGAATCAAATAGGCCTGTGTGCTCGAGAGGACCTCAGTTCGAACTGCCGTGTGTAGGAACAGCTGAGTGTCGTGGCAGACATGTTTGTTTACACGCTTGAGATTGCTTTTCTGTCCCCCCCCCCCTTTCCCCCCCTTTTTTTACTAACTAAAATTACAACTCCAACTGCATCATCCAAAGTTTATTCCGTGTTCTAACAGCAACGACAACCACAAGACTGGTCGTGTGTGCAGAGGGCCTAAATTCAATCCGAACTGGGAGCTGGACTGGGGCCCCTCCACCATCGAACGTCCCACTCCTAAACGTTGCACTTTTAATTACGCCTAGTCTTGAAATTTGGCACGTATTTTCCTTTTGTTACATAAGCATCCACATTCGAAAATCAGCGCCTACTAATTGGGGGAGGGGGAGGGAGGGTTGCGGAGGCGTTAAAGATAAAAAAATTCCCGTTTTTCAAGTACCTAACGTCCCGCAGTCTTGAAACTCGGCAGTAATTTTCCTTATATTACGATGTGTTTAGCTCAGGCAACGTTGAGTACTGCAGCCAGTTACCTATTTTTTTTTTTTTAAGTGAAACTTCTAATGCGACTTTCAACAAGGTTGCGTTAAACGTTTAACGCTACCATGGAGGGGGTATGAAAGCACTGTGGCGTTAAACGTTCAACGCTCCTGGGGAGGGGGAATAGAAAGAGACAGAGCGAGAGTGAATGCAGCGAAGTAAACAGTGTGGGCGTCGTGAAAACCAAAGGGAGAACTACCATTGATGCAGTTTTTGCAAGAAATATTGAAAAAATAGAACTCAAACATTTCGTATCTTACTTTAGTTATCACAATCCCATTGTAAATGTTATAGATTTGGATATTTCTCCACTCGAAAATGATAGTTAAAAGATGCGATCAATTGTGAATTGTAAGCAATGTTAATAAAGTTTGTCTTAAAGAAACAATATTTCACTAAAAATCTATTTCTACCCCTTCCTATTTTCATTTCCACATTACGAAGTTTCACTTCTTCCGCGCGGAGGGACTCCACGGACTATTTTTTTTTTTATGTGTAACATCTTAGCTCTCAGCATACGGCATTTGGTGGGAATAATCTCGCGACGTAAGTCAAGGAACGGAAATGTGTAACAACCACGGTACTGACATCCGTGGCGGGCGGCGCCAATCCAAGTTCACAAAAGACAAAGAGAAACTTTAAAAAGTTTTATGAGTTTTGATAAGCTGGACAGTATTTAAATAAAGTTCCTTGTCGAAAAAACCAGGTCCAAAGCCAGGATTTAATATTTTTTTCGTATTTTTTTTTTTAAGCTTTTATCGAAGCCGTTTCATTGTAGGTATAGTTTAAAATTTCGGTCCACTAACCGAATTCTAGCGGAAGGTGCGGAAACTGCTTGTGATTCCCGAAACAGAAATGTAGTATAAAGCATAATTTGCGCTTATTTATCACTCTAGGCAAAAATTTTTTAAAGAATTCTACGTAAAAAATTTTGTCAGAGAGTCGTAGGTATTTGCAACATGAGAACACGTGGATTTGCTCGTTACCTAGGTTGGATGTTTACACATCTCTGGCGGGTACTGAAAGACTCGGGTCACACATTAATTTTTTTTGACGTGACAACGTCTAATAAATCGATGAACGCCGGCTGCACGCACGAAAAAGTGTCCCGTAACGCACATTGTCCCGTTACGCTGTGTCCCGTTACGCTGATTGTACGCTTGCGCCGCATCTATCTCTCTTCCACTCGACTGTTTATAAAGTGAAGCGAAAAGTTAATGTGGTTTCCATTGATTATTACAACAACAATTTCGGCAATAAAGGTTAATTATTCTTGCATTTTAAAAATCTGATTACTAGTATGATTTCAAGTATTTATTCTTTTATTATTTAAAAATAAAAATGATTCAATTTTATTCATAAAAGTATGCAATCATTTCATCAATGTTTTGTTATGACGTTGTCACGTTAAACTATCGTCCGTAAACCGACTTTACAGACAACCAATATATATATATATATATATATATTTGTTTTACCTGAGTAGTTTTTGGCTTGTCCCTGCTGGTGGTAGTGCATAGCGCGGAGGAAGAGGTGGCGTATCCCCGGGTTCCTTAGAGACACACAAGCGCGCACACACGCACACGTGCGCTGGCACACGGGAAAACAAACACACACGCACGGGCGAGCGAGTCTTTGCCGTCGTAAACACAAGCGCCGCCGTGCGCGCCCCTGGCGGCCTCACGAGGCAAGCATGTCCGCTCGTCGCCGCGTTCCGTAACCGACACAGGCAGAGACTTCGCTCTCCCCCCCCCTCATCAACACTACGCTAGAAATACGGTACGCGTGCCTGTGTACTTGGCGCGAAACTACGGTACAAACGATATTTTTGACGTGACAACGTCTGATAAATCGATGAACGCCGGCTGCACGCACGGAAAAAGTGTCCCCGTTACGCACATGGTCCCGTTACGCTCATTGTACGCTTGCGCCGCATCTATCTCTCTCCCACTCGATTGGAACAACCATCGATCTGACTTTTCCGAGGCACATTAAACTTGAAACACTCCCATTCGTTTCCTACTTTTCCTATCATCGTCCTATCCTTAACAGAATAACACAGATTGGAAGAAGTTAAATAGCAAACAAGTATAAAAGTTATAGTTAAAATAATCTTTTCGTTGAAGTAATAAACATATTTGAATTAATGAGTGGAAATAAAAGTAAATTCATCAATTAAATTGTAGATTTCAATTCAATCCTTCTTTGTATCCATACGAAATAGTGATAATTCAATAAAGATGATTCAATTTTATTCATAAAATTTTGGAATCTTTTCATCAAAATGTTTTGTTGTGACGTTGTCACGTTAAACTATCGTCCGTAAACCGACTTTACAGCCAACCAATTTTTTAAAATATACATTTACAACTTTTAATTTCTCTTTTTTTATTTTTTTATTTTTAAACCGGGCTGCATTCACAAACAGCACAGACGAGAAAGTCGACGAACTTGTGAATTCTCTCCGTTTTGCAGCCAATCAAAAGTACCTACGTCACGTCAGCGGCATAGAATAAACTCACTTGTATAAACAATTCGAACACGTATTTATTTACGAGGAAATTTTTTTGTAGTTTATCATCCGAAAACACAGTTTAACGTTAAAAAAAAAAAATTGGTTGTCTGTAAAGTCGGTTTACGGACGATAGTTTAACGTGACAACGTCATAACAAAACATTGATGAAATGTTTGCATACTTTTATGAATAATATTGAATCTTTTTATTGAATTATCACTATTTTGTATGGATACAAAGAAGGAGTGAAATGAAATCTACAATTTAATTGATAAATTTACTTTTATTTGCACTCATTAATTCAAATATGTTTATTACCTCTTTAACGAACAGATTATTTTAACTATAACTTTTATACATGTTTGCTATTTAACTTCTTCCAATCTGTGTTATTCTGTTAAGGATAGGACGTTGATAGGAAAAGTAGGAAACGAATGGGAGTGTTTCAAGTTTAATGTGCCTCGAAAAAGTCAAATTGATGGTTGTTCCAATCGAGTGGAAGAGAGATAGATGCGGCGCAAGCGTACAATGAGCGTAACGGGACAATGAGTCATCCTTTTTCGTGCGTGCAGCCTGCGTTCATCGATTTATTAGACGTTGTCACGTCAACAAAACATTTACACCAAGGCCCCTTTCTACGATGACACAGAAACGGAGACGTATCTCACGCAAACGGAGTTAATGCAACGGCACGCGAACGGAGATGGATCCTGGCGGATTAGCACGGCAATGCTGAGCTCTTCCGTTTACGTCGCTCCGTGCGGCCAATGAATAGAAGCCGAGTACTTGTTTGCGGTGGTAGCCGTGATAGTTTATGTTGTAAATATTTTGAAAATTGTTTTAAGTTCAAGAATATCTAGTGTTATATTATTACTTTGTCGTTCATATTTTTATACATGTAAATTTTTCCCTTTGCTATGATTAGAGACACGGAAATTTCGCTCATATTTAGTCGCAAGTTAAAATGCAAGCCTTCACACTCCCGCATTGTGCTCATGATTGGACCGCAGATGTTTGGACACGCCCCTCTACGACCGTGAGCCAACGATGCTCAGCTAGGACAGAAGAAGTGAATCAAGCAGTGCCAATTAACAAGGATAAAAATTTTCTCGCTAAGAAATTAACCAATGGGAAAGCGAATATGGGTTGAGCACAACTAAGACTTTGAACTCTACCGTGAGGCCAGACAGACGAATCTGCGAAATGTCCGGGTCTCTAGCTATGATCTTGAAGCATTATATACATTTTAAATCAAATTAATATTTCGTAACATTGAAATGCTACTTCATAGGTGGCCATTTGTTACGTTTCCGTGCGTTGCGGAAGCAGCAGACGCAAACGTGAAATGTTCCGCGAGATATACGTCTCCGTTTCCGTGCCATTTTCAGAACGAACCTATCTGCTTCTGTAAATACAAGCTGACAAAATACCAAAATTTAAAACTGAATATTTTGAAGGGAGGGAAAAAATCGTTTGGAATGATTCGAACGGCTGTGTTGTGCGCGAATGTGTTGTTGCAACTTCTGTGCTGTGCGTGTGCTAGATGTTAGAAATCACTGGCGAGTATACTAAAAGACTAGCTCGAAATTTTAATTTTATATAAGAATAATAACACTATTTAGAAATTACTGTTTGTGGGTTTTTGCTATGAATTTATTTTTTTTGACGAGTTTCGTGTTGTTTCGCATTTGGGGTACCTACCGCGGCGGGGGTTAAAAAAAAAAATTGTAAGACCCTGGCGGGCGTCGCACAAAGCTGCATTTTACAGCACAGCATACCATAGTTATGGTACGGTGTCATCCTTGTCGCGCAGCGCTCCAAGCGGCGGGTCCTCGAAGCAAAGGGGCCGCGGCTCGGAAGAAATTAAAAAAAAAGCGAGGCAAGAGTGAAGTAAAAAAAAAAAAAAAGACTCTCCCGCCGCCCGCCGCTCCTTTGTTGCCGCAACGCCGAACACACGCCATATGTTCGTTCCGCAGGACGCCGCATGCCAGTTGGCGGGTCCGAAGACGTGACGCGCCCCACGGTGTAATTAGGTTACAACAAAGGGGGGGAGGATCGTGAGCGGTTAGGATTTTGATCGTGTATAGTGCGGGTGAAAAGTCTTGCGAGACGGGCCTCTCTCCGCGGTACGATGAAAACGCGTTGTTTGGAACGGACAAATAGTAGACGGAACCAAACATCAACTATTCTAAAAAAAATTTAATCATCGTAATGACGCTGGTTGCTACGTATCGCTTGCTAGATGGCCAGTTACGCCATTCTGCTCTTGTACATAACCGGCAATATTTTTATCGTCTACAGTCGTTAATAAAAGCAGGCTAGAACAGATGATAAAAATACAAACAAATGTCCGCCATATTGGTATGTGAAAATTAAAAAAAAATGGGGGGACGAACGGATTTACGTGTAACGGTTAATGCTCCATCTGTATGTACCCTTTCCTAATCATTGGTACCGGGACCTACAGTTCACAAGGATGAGAGCCACGCTCGAACAATTCCGAAGTTCTCCGAAGTTTGCCGATGGCTCTTGAAAAAAACACCATATTGCAAGGAATCAGTATATTTTCCGGTCTTAAATTATTAAAATTAACACCAGCAACCTAACCATCCGTTTCATTTTAATAACGATAACCTATCCTAACCCAACCTACCCTGCAAGAAAAAATAAAATAACTATTATTTATTATACTGACCGAAACTAACTTAACCTGACATTTTACTTCGTTAAACTTTGGAAATGTTTGGGTTGTGATTGTGGCTTTCGTCCCTGTGAAATGTAGGCTATCCGATACGTATTCTCTTACCCTACCTCCCCTCACGTCCTGCTTACCCCTCTCGCTCCCCCCCTCCCACAAAGCTAACGGCTCACAGGACTTCTAGCCCGCACTATACAAGCACTTCGTGTCCTTCAGCGATATGTGTACCGAGTCACTATTTTCGGATAGATTAATGGCGTTCTCAGCCCATTTGTTTTATACATCACTGGCTGTCGTGCCAGTTTTTGCTGGCTAAAATTTCGGGTGTGGTTCGATGTTTCAAAGCGTTGATTGTCAGGAGACGGCGTGCTATGACGTAGTTGAAGTCACTTTTTTTTTAACCCCCCCCCCCCCTATCACCATGTTGTTCCACCCAAAACATTGCGGAGATGTTTTCTGACCACGTCTGATGGTGGTTAGTAAGTATGAATTCGAATTAATTTTGCCTTTCAGTATTAAAATGTCAAAGATTGTACACACCAACTCTCTTACTTCTTACCTATATGCTAATATCGTGGAAGTGTATTAGTTACGCAATTTTTTTTTGCTTTTAAGGATCGGCTATATATTTTTTAGTTTCTTTGTCATTGCCTTTTTTTTAAAGGCTTTTATAAAAAATTTAACTCGATACCTCCTTTGCATCTGTAATCCTGCCACAAATACGTTCAACAGATATTGCACTTTATGAATAAGATAGATTTATTTTAACCTAACTAAAACTAAGTGTATTTTGGAGGGGTCCGGGTTAGGGAGGGACCTAGGTGCGTCTCAGGCCAAAGCCTATACGCCTAGTCATGCTGGGATTAGCCATGCAGGGAGAGGGTCGCATGCATCATGTGCTAGGAGGGGATTGGCCAGCCATGGCAGCGATTGGCGCCATGACTAACTCCCCTCACTCTTAAATCTAGAATATAACTAGAGATAGGTTGGGCCCAGGTAAAACCTGCATAGACACAGGGAAAACCCTGGGCACATTCATGCGGGATGCAAATTGGCATGCATTACGTGTAGGAATTTACAGGAGACAGAGGATGGTCTGGATGAAGAGTTGGACAGAGTAGAAAAGTGTCTACCATGCGGGATGAATAAGATAGCCTTCAGTTCATAGGAACGAAAGCCACAATCGCAACGCGAACAGATCCGAAGTTTACCGAAGTAAAATGTTAAGTTATGTTCGGTCAGTGTCGTAAATAATATTTCTTTATTCCCCCTCCCCCCCCCCCTGGATGGGTGGGTTGGGTTAGGTTGGTTAGGTTAGCACTATTTAAAATTTTCTGTGGCCGTAAATATTACGGTTGGCTCAGATCAGTCGCTTCATGAAGCAGTCCCAGGCAGTCACTTCTTCCGTCCGTCAGAAGTACTAAGTTAACGAGCTTTTGACGGAGGGAAGCCTATGATGTACCTACATTCTGTATTGCACAGACCCGAACAAGCCCGAATAATCTACCTTCGGCCAATTCCTAAACAACCATTAAAATGATTTGACAGTATTTTTAATGTAGCTATACTAACCTAACATAACCAAACATCCACAATTTTGTAAAGTAATAAAAAATTATCCCGTAGTTGGCCGAAGGTAGATATCCGGGCTTGTTCGGGTCTATGTGCAATACAGAATGTATGCACATCATAGGCTTCTCTTTGATGACGGATGGACGGAATTTTTTTCGTGCCACGTGATTGGTTGCAGGTCACGTGATTGACGGACGAAAGAAGGCGACGGGCTATTGTTAATTCCGGCTCAAGGCTTCCCACTTTCAAATATTTTGTGTTATCTTTTTTATGATGTGATGGCACGCGATGGCTTTGTTCGCGCGGGCTGTAGGTAAGTTTTTTTTACGACTTCTACACTGAAGCAGTAAATTGCCATTGTTAGTAGCGGAAGCATCGCCCGCGTTGATTCAGCCAAATCGCTCTGCTTTGTTACGTTGGAAGGTGTTGACAACGTCATCAGCACCTCGAAGCGTGCTACACATAGTGTGTTAAAAGCGCATTGATTATACGTTCTTTTGGACACAAATTTAAATACCAAGTTGCGTTTGTGCTGGCTTCTACCCCGCACTTGATATGCCAATTCCGTATTTCCACTCAAATATCATGCTCGTTTCGAACACAGGATTTATTACACATTAAATATTTTAAATACACGTTATCACTTTATCAGTCTACAAAGCTCATATTCAGCTTAACTTTGACGTGCAGACGCTATAGCGTATAATTCAAATACTGCCCATCTTGTTCAAATTCACTAAACAGTTAATACTATAAAGTGTCTGCACACGTTATAAGTTATGCGTTTATAGATTACTAAAATGTTTACCGGAAACTAGAGACCGGGAAAATTCGCGGATTCATTTCACGACAGCTTAAAATTCATATAGTTATACCTCAGTGCTGCCTCTGCTATTGGCTCAAAACTCTCCTGGATGACTCTGGGCCAATGAGAAACACTTAACCGAAGCTGTATCGAATCACAGGCCGCTACATTGGGACACCTTCACAAGACAGCAGCCAATGAGAGGGTGACATTTGACCGAACTATAGAGTTCATCCTAGAGGTCATTGGACCCACGAATTTTTCCTGTCCCTACCGGAAACATTTAAAAACGTGTATTAATAACACTAAGTATATTGTTATAACCTGTAATATGGGGAGAACTGGGTTCGTAAGGGATAGCCCAATTATTATCATTACAGTTTTATTAATTACTAAAATTTACATTATCGATGAATAATTTTATTTAAAAATGTCCGATCACAAATCACTGGCACTTAAAAATGTTTATTCGCAAGTCACACTCAATGTCTGTCTAGTTCCACAGTTCGCACTCCTCGCTGGAGCTGGGCTCGACAGTGGTTCGCCCCTTACCTCGCGCCTGTCCACACACACAGTCTCGCACCACTCAGTCGCACTCACACGATCCCGTCACTCCGCGTCACGCCACTCTCTAGGGAGGGTCTCTCACCCTCTTCGCCGATGTCGCGCTTCCCTTCACTCGCGGAACTCTCCCGGACTCGCTCGTAACTCCCGCGGAGGCCGGCGTCGCTGCTTATATACTTGTGTCGCCCTTCTCGAACCGACGAGAGCAGCTGTGACGAGTCGCGTCATCCCGGGCCGACCCGAACAGTCCAGAAAAGGAGGCCGTCAATTCCGTACGGAGGTCCGCGAAATTCCCAAGGCCGCTCAGCGATGGATAACAATGCCGAGGCAGGAGTATACAGGGTGAAGCGGAGGGGAAGGAGGGTAGGTAGCAACGACCCTTGTAAGAGCCCTTGCTACAATTGTCCGAACCTGTGCGTGGTCCGTGTCCTTATCCGAATGTGAGTGACGTCACATTGTCTCACCGAAAACTGCCCTGTCCACAATTGCGATGTCCGATGTCCGAATGTATTGATTTCTAAAGTTGTCACCAGAGCGCAGTAAATGTGCTAAACCAAATGTTTTTGTTTATTGTTTTGATTTTTTTGTAGTTTTAGATTGAACTTATGAAAGTTGTGGGAGTTCAATATTATATATTTATTCAGATATTTAACAAAAACAAAACACCACGTTTTCAAACGGGAACCGGAAATTCAAATATAGCGAGTGTTCTGTTCTTTTTCTGTGTCCGAAGCACACAGTTTGGGACAAAAAGTTCAAATTGACGAATGTCTTCGGACCAGGTGGGTTCGGACCTTCGCCCACTTGACGCATGACGTCAGAGGGTCACGTGGACCAATCAGCGACGAGTGTCCTTCGGACACAGTTTAGGACATTGCTATTGTAGACGGGCCATGATCCGGCCAGTCGCGCGTGGCATGCCTTACGTCAATGAACAGCGCATGACGTCATTGGCCGTGCGAGGCCGCCAGCCAGCTCCGAACCTGGCGCGCGTCGCAGTCCTGCCTGCGTTCGTAACAATATGTTTTGTATATTTTTGTTTTTGCTTAAACGACTGAAATCATTCAGTAATTTTTTCATACAGACAAACTTTAATCTCATTCAACTTATTCAAACATTTTTATTATATAATACCTATTATAATGTTATTAAACAAGTTAAAAAAAATCCAGTGACGAGATTTTACCCGCGCCCCTTGAGATAACATAGCGCGCGCTCTACCGCTGTGCTAGTAAACTTCTTGGGAACATAGAAGGAGATTGTGTACTATTATTCAATGTAATGTCAATATTATTAGGTATTTTAAAACTTGCGATTACTGTTTATTATGACTATTTTATTTTACCAAATACATCCCAGGGAAATTTCACTACCATAAAGTTTCATTTGGCACACCAATACCTAGGGCCATGCAGATTTCGCGAAAAGATCTGAACACTTACTGGACTGCAGCAAGGTATACCCGCACCTGTGGTTTCTTCCTTGTGAGTGGCAGCCGTCTGCGAGAGAAGTCGTTGCCTTGTTTGACAGAGCCATTCAGGACGCGTTTACTTCCGCACTGAATCACTGTGATTGGTGTTCGTAACAATCTATATGTACCTGGGAGCAACTCACCCAATCACGAAACACAGACGGTGTTACAGTGTTTTAACTTTCATCTAGTCTCGAAATCTTTTCGCGAAATCTGCATGCCCCTAACAATACCTTTTTATGGGTTTATGCTGCTACACGGGAGGCCCGCCATCTTTGTGACACATTTCCGTTCATAGGCTTCCGTTCCATTTTCACGACATTACTCCCACCAAATTCAGTATACAAAGACTGATATATTTTAACACATCGACAAGAAAATTCAGCTGGATTCACACTCGTTGCTGATCATGCCGAAACTAGATATGTGAGTAAAAACAAATTATCCTAGAAAAAATATTTTTATTTAAATCAATTATTTTTAACATTTCATTGCTAGGACCATGCACTTTTCTCGAAAATATTTCCAGATAAGATGTGCGTTGAAACTTTGTAGCAGGGTCGCTGTGTTTCGTTATTGGCTGGGTTTATTTCAGGCACCTGTCTTCAGCCAACCCACCAATCACAGCCATCCAGTGCGGAAGCAAACGCGTCCTGAATGGCTCGGCCAAACAGGGCAATGGTTTCTTTTGCAGACGGCCGCCAATCACAAGAGAACAATCGCTAGCCCAGGCATACCTTACTTCAGTCTAATGAACATTCAGATTTTTTTTTTTAGCGAATAATACATGCACCTAGCCATTGATTGTTTGAACTGTTTGTTTATAGAGAATCCTCAACAACGTACACAGAAAGATGAATGCACAAACAAACAGAAAAAAAGCGAAAGAAAAGCCGATGTCAAATGTTAAATGCATATACAGCACAAGGAATTTCGTGGAAGGGATTATAACAATATCACTGCACCTACGAACGAAGTAGACTGACAGTTGCAGCAAAAAAACAGTAAACGCAGGCTAACAAAAACTCGGGGCAACACAATGACAGACAGAGGAACCCAACAAACATAATAAACAGATAATCTGGGCAAAAAAAAACCGACTGTTTTGGTCTTGTGACTCTGTGCTGTTTTTAGATTTAACATTTGACATCTATGGATTTTTTTTCTGTGTATTCGTATTGCTGTGTACGTGCGTTGGGTATTTCTCTATGACATACAGTTCAAACTAGCAATGATTTAATTATATTCTCCCCATTGCGGTAATCCTTTAAAGAACGAAAATCTTTTGTTCTGTGATTTTTTTTGGAAAAATATAACCACTTATTTTTTTTGAAAATTTTCAACTTTTTCATTACCAACATAGATTTAAATAATTTATGGTAGGTTGATATACGTTATATAATCATTTATTTTCGGCAGATTTGTAGGTACTATTAAAAAAAAAACTTTTTTTCCTATCAGTTAATAGAGGGTAGCATATGTAGGTTCTACGAAAACTCCCAAATGTAAAGTGAGCCATTAGGAAGAAAATACAAACTAAATATTTTTTCGGTTTGGTTCTGTTTGTATTCAAAAAGTTGATAAAATTAATTTGTATGTTCCTGTGAAAGTACAGCTCGTTAATTAAAACCATTATTTTGGACATACGACATTGCTAGTTTGCACAGTGTGTCATAGAGAAAACCCGAAGAAAAGACAAAGATGAATACGCAAACGAACAGAACGCAAAGACAGAACAGAGAATTGTATTGTATTTTGTTGTGAAGAGCGTTGGGTTCGCCTGTGCTGTCGTCGTTGTGTTGTCAAAATGCCTGTTTAATTTCTCATCACTTGAGTTCGCGTGCGCGTCGTTTTATTGCTGCTGTGTTGTTCAGATCATCTGTTTAGTGTCGTCGTTGCGTTCCTCTGTCTGTCGCTGCGTTGCGCAAGGTTGTTGTTTGTCTGTATTTTTACTGTTTTTCTTGCAACTACGGCTCGTCGTTGCCAGTCTGCTGTGTTCGTCTGTGCTGTGGTATTGTTCTAATTCCTTCTCTGTGCTTTCTTTTCATTTAACGTTTGACATTCTGTTGATTTTGGCTTGTTTTCTGTGTGTTTGCATAGTCATTATTATTTTTTTTTTTTCGTTATTGAAGTTTCTAATGACATGCAGTGTAATCAGTAGAGACCTCCCAAATTCGCGGTTTCGATGGCCTTCAGGATAGACTGCACATACCCCTGTACACTCGGGCAAATAACGCAAGTTCATTGGCTGCCGACTTGTAAGTCGTTTCAGCTGATTTGTCCGTGATTCGATCCTTCTTTGGTTGAGGGTTTATAACTGGTTGAGATTCGTTCAGATGAACAGTAAGCCAATAGCAAAATCATCTAAAGGGTATATGTGTTTGAAGTCTAGCCTATCGCCGAATGAATCCGCGAATTTTTCCTGTCTCTAGCAATGGCGTATGTTTGAAAAAATAAAATTTAAACCAATCTTCCCCAATTCAAAAAAAAAAACCATTCAAAAAACATTGAACCTTGACTTTTATCACTGGCCTTCTTCCGTGCCCAGCTCAAGGCGACTTTGAACTCGGCATTTGGCGGATTCCTTCCTTTTACTCTGCGATCGGGCAAATGTTTGACAAGCAATCGAGTTCCGTAATATTTTTTTTATCTTCTAATCCTCTGTTTGCTCCCACACGTACCGACGACCTCGGGAATCATCTTCCGGAAAAATACCGGAGGTATATCGAGGTGAAGGAGGGCTTTCAACTTCGAGTTACAACAGACTGCTGCTACCCAAAGTACATACACACGCAGGATGAGTCTGAATTTCACTGGCAAACTTAAGCTGCAGGTTCATCGCGACAAGATAAGTTGCATACCTCTATACGACTTGCGGTCTAAAGAGCTTCCCAAGGTAGGTGTACGCCTTGAAATTAAACCGATATTTTTATTGTAAACTAGCTAATTCCTAAGGACCGGAAAAAATTCGCGAATTCAATGACCTACAGGTTAGACTCCAATATCTTCTATGCACTCGGACAAATTACATCTACTCATTGGCTACTGACTCGTGACACCTATTAACTAAAATGCTTTTGATTCGATACTTCTTTCGTTGAGGATTATTCATTGGCTCTGAGTCCTTCAGACAACCTGTGGTCCAACCACTGAAGCCGCAAAAGTTTAAACACATTTGGATTCTAGCATATCGCGAAATGAAACCGCGAATTTGTTCGGTCTCTACTAATGCCTCATTCGTCTTCTTTGTAATTTGTTTGAAGTATGTACACATATACAAATTATCTCTCTATATCTCTCTATCATTCTCTAACTCTCTATCTATATATTAACATTGCTCTATCTCTCCTTTGTCTACCTATATCTCTCTCTATGTCTCTTTATCTATATATACATAAATCTCCTTCTATATCTCGCTATATATCTCCTCTAAATAACTGTATCGATATAGCTGTATCTCTCTATATACATGTATATATATCCTTATCTATCTCTATATATAATTATTTATTTCTCTCACTATCTCTAATCTCTCTATTTTTTTTATATTAAATTCCGTCAATTATGTCACGCGTATGGACTCATGCACCGAAAACACACAAACTGACGCTACAGTTTATGAAATACACACATTTGTTGTAAAGACTCGCGCGCCGCCTAATGGTTACGTTATCTCACCTGGACAGTGATATTCATCGTGTTTCCAAGGTCAAGTGCGCAAAGTTTCATCGCAATCGCATGAGTGGTTTGGGAACGCAAAAGGACAAACAAGCATTAATTTACATACATAGATATGTATATAATAGGAAGATTATTTAAGATATAACACGGAGCGTCTGAATTATGTTTAATTGAATGAAGTTCTACAACAACCGCGAATTTTTTCGCTGTAGCAATTAATTCATTGAGATAATTGAGGGCAACGCCTTTATTTTATACATGTTTTTTTTTTTTGGAAAGTGTTTCTACTCCAAATTATGTAAATGAAATAATTTTGCTGTAGAACTTCATTCAATTAAACAAACATAATCCAGACGATCAGTGTTCCATATTAAAAACTTTCTCTAATATTTGCAATAAAAATGCTCTTCAGATCGAACCTCAAAAAACGTACACCAGCCTTGAAAATCACTTTAGACCATTAGCCGCACAGATGTTTATGGTACACCGCCAGAAGTGATCTAGTCAAAAAATTTAGCAAAACTGAATAAGTTAACTTCATTCATTTTTTTAAAACAGTATTTTAGTTATTGAGACGTGGTCAGAACACTGACATCTAAGTTAGGTACTTGTTTGCTGATTGAGATGCTGTCTTCGGTATTTCTTCAAGTGCTACGTTATCCTCTTACTATACAGATAGTAATTTAATCTTTTTCCCTCCTTTTACTTGGTCACTTTTGGCACTATACCGATATATGTACAAAAACAAAACATACGCAAACAACACAAACACATAAGGAAAATAAAATTCAACAAGACGTGGGTAACCTATCTATTAGCCACAAACAAATTTACAAAATAGATATAGATAAAGTAAACAATTAGTTACTTAGGTTGTAGGTAAATATGATATATTATATAGGTCTATATTATATATATAGATTTATCATAATATACATGTGGATAGTATGAATCAGAATTATATCCACAACCTAAGTAACTTAATAATGAATTATTTATAAAAATTTATTTCTTGTTTAATTTTTTCTACATCTATTTTGTTATTTGTTTGTGCCTAATAACTAGGATGCCCGCAGGTCATGTTGTATTTTAATTTCCTTCTGTGTCTGTGTTGTTTGCCTATGTTTTGTTGTTTTTTGACGTGACAACGTCTAATAAATCGATGAACGCCGGCTGCACGCACGAAAAAATGTCCCATAACGCACATTATTCCGTTACGCTGTGTCCCGTTACGCTCATTGTACGCTTGCGCCGCAACTGTCTCTCTTCCACTCGATTGGAACAACCAACGATTTGACTTTTTCGAGGCACATTAAACTTGAAACACTCCCATTCGTTTCCTACTTTTCCTATCATCGTCCTATCCTTAACAGAATAACATAAATTGGAAGAAGTTAAATAGCAAACATGTATAAAAGTTATAGTTAAAATAATCTCTTCGTTAAAGTAATAAACATATTTGAATTGATGAATGCAAATAAAAGTAAATTTATCAATTAAATTGTTGATTTCATTTCACTCCTTTTTTGTATCCATACAAAATAGTGATAATTCAATAAAAATGATTCAATTTTATTCATAAAAGTATGCAATCATTTCATCAGGTTTTTTTTTTTACGTTGTCACGTTAAACTATCGTCCGTATACCGACTTTACAGACAACCAATTTTTTTTGTACGGACTATGATGGTCTGGCGATAAATAAATGGAATTAGGGAAGGATATTTTCGTCGTTCTTTAGCGAGCACGACCAACGGGTAACACAATTACGTAAGTGGCTTAACGAGTGGTGACCGGTGACAAATAAGGTCAGCCGGTCGCACGCTAGACGTTTCCCTAACACGTCCACTCTGTCCGAAATTACCGCCGTCTTCACCGTCGACTGTTTCTTGTTCAGCTCTCCTACGGAGAGCCGGTTAGTTCGAAACATCCTTACATGGCTGCTACGTTGGGACGTATCATAAGACAGCAGCCAATGAGTAGGTCACATTTGACCGAGTGTAAGTAAAACTATGGAGTTCATCCTAAAGGTCATTGAACCCGCGAATTTTTCCGGTCCTTACTCATTAAGGATTAAGCTACGTTTATTTCGCGTCAAAGTATTTCGCATCAAAGCAGTAGACATGAAACTCAAATACATATTATTCAAGTTGATTGTTGGACTGCAGTGCTCTTTGACACGCCCTTTACGGCTCTGAGACATGAGACAGTGAAACATACCACGATGTACGTTTACTAAAGCAAGTATCCCAGACCCCTCCCATATAGTCGTGATATTTTCCAACCTGCCGGGGAGGAGCATACGGCTATCAATCAGCATAAATAGAGTATATCTTGGTGTAAGGGTAACTGTGCATTAAGGGATGACCACTAGTCTACTCATATACAAGAAAGATTTCAAGAATCTTTTTAATAGATCCCAACTCATCAAAATTAAGATATACATAAGTATTCCATGTGTCGTCGAGCGGGCTGATCCCCTTATTGGTTGTGTAGGTTCTTGGGCTAGCTCAGTTGGGGGTGGGTTTCGGGCCGCGTGGCAGTTAAGAGGATCTAGCCTGCTAATAATGAAACTACATAGGGTTTCGTGGCACTCACTCTTTTTATTGGCCACTATTTGCACTGGCACGGGGCTATCGCAGTTCCCGCCTACGACCGTTCTTAGGTGAGGCCTGACTACACGAGAATTTCCCCTTACACGGCCGCCTATGGGAAGTAGTAGGCGCCGGCGTCGCGGCGCTAACCGATGGCGTTTGTCCCAAACCGGCAGGGCTTTGATTTCCTGTCCTATAGCGAATTCAGGCAAGCACTACCTGCGGACACAGTTTCTGAAATGTCCCATTAAAATGGCGAGGTCTCGTCCATGACACAATGGTACTATTTTATCCTAGGCAATGCATGACTATACAAGCGAATAAAGATATATATATATATATACATACAAGAGGAAAGGAAAAAATTATGAAACACTAATAAAAAGAAAACTAAACTATTTACAATAAGGCGACCCCTTGGCAATAGTTTACATACTAATCTCCATAGTTTCGAACTGCCTGACACGACTCGAAGACTGTTGCTGATCTATTCCCCGCGTCACTGACGTTAAGCCCGGAGGCCTCTATGCTCACCCGTTTCACTCGTCTTGGCGAGAGCTCGCGGCCGACACGTCTCTCCTCCGCGGTTCTCCAGACGCGACTGCCTCCTCTGCTCGCGCCGACCCCCTCCCCGCGCGCGTCTCGTGCAGCATCTGACGTCCTCGTGGACGGGAACCCGCGACTTGTTCACCCCGTGCATATTAAAATACATGTTATTTACCCTTCTAATTTAAATTATACATGATGGATGATATTATAGTTTTTACAATAAAAATTATGTCCTGCTGAAAGAAAAGAAAATATACATAAAAAAAACTACGTCGGAGGGACACTGATTTATTGAAGGTGGCACCACTGGCTCCCGCACACGCCCGCGCACAGAAGAAGGCGGTGACGCGCCATAACGGCCTGTAGGAGCTAGGGTGGCCTCTGGGTCGACGTCACATGAATACAAAAGTTTACAACACGTTAAGCTAAACAGTACAATATAGAGTAGAGCGTGACCGTAGTCGTCAAACCGTGTCTCTTACAATATGTGTTCGCTACACGGGCGAGAAGTCTTATATGTCAAACAGTACTACCTTAAGGTTAACATTGAATACTTAATTCTACTCCTAAGTTCGTACACGCGCGTGTGGGGCGTATAATTTAGTTCGGTTATACAACAGTGGTTACAGACTTTAAAATTACATACGTAAACATTACTAGTGTCACAGAAACGTGTCTTTAATTACTTCTAACAACGTATATATTGGAACAGCGTTTCTGCAAGGGTTGGGCGCATCGCGCATATTTTCATAGTGAGCCTAAGCAGACAATATAAGGAAGCGAGGTACGTTCTACGATAAGTATACGAGAGACGCAACAGAAGGAAACCCGATAGTGCAAAATGTACATATCCTCCTAAGACGGGAGCGGGCCGGATTCCCGGCCATGGGCGGCGCCGAGGACAAGAACTAGTATAAATGAAAAAAGAAAAAATTTAGAATTTTGAAAGTGGCGGCCAAACGTAAGCGAAGGGGAATTCAAGCCACTACACACCAACACTCACCCACCCATGACCGGTAACCGGACGCACCACCCGCGACAAACTATTCGCACTAGAACTATGTACTATCTAAGAACGAGGCGAGCGCGCCCAGCCCCTTTATACTCTAAGGAAATTAGTCCGGCGTAAGAACACACACATGCATAGTTACAAGCGACAAGCAAAATCCTTCCGCGCACCACAAGTGCCTAGAGAGGGGACACGTTGACGTCAACACTGGAGGGAGAAAAGGAGGGGTAATACTCCGCTCAAGGGACGGCGCACTCACAGGTGAAAGAAAACAAAAAAAAACATCACGTAATTAATAAGATGTGACGGAAGCAGTGCGCCTCAGCACACTGCAACAGTTTGGGAAGAAGTGGTCGCCCAATCACGTGCCCGCCAGAGCACGTGACTTTGTTATCGACCAAAGGGCGTATCAAGCTTAAAACGCAAAAGGACGTGGGGAAAGTTGGGGGACATTTTTCAGAATTCATAATAAGCCTCATTCAAAAATAAACGTTTAAGAAAACCAGGACACAATTCACTAAAAAAACAAAATTAACAAAAACGTAATTTATTATCAAAAATCAATTACGGTAGTTCATTAAGAAAAGAACGTAATTCATTAACAAAAATTCATAATAAACATAATTAAATAATGAACGTTAAAAAAGGAATGACTTTATTCATTAACAAAAATTAACCAAAACGTAATTCATAGATACCGGAAAAATCGCGGGTTCAATGACCTTCAGGATAGACTCCAATATTCTCTAGACTCTCGGGCAAATGCCAACTGTTCATTGGCTGCTGACTTGTGAGTCGTCTCGACTGGGTGGCATGTGATTCGACACTTCTATGAGTGAGGGTCTCTAATTGGCCCTCAGTCCTCCAGATTAACAGTGAACCAATGGCAGAAGCAGCACTAAGGTATAATTATTTGAATTTTAGCAAAACACGAAATGAACCCGCGAAATTTTCAGGTCTCAAGTAATTCATTATCAAAAATTCATAATAAAATCTCATTCATAAATAAACGACGTTAACAAAAGGAAGAAGGTAATTCTAATTCATCATCAGCAAATTTTGAACAACATTTTGTAAGGATTAGCTGCGAATTTTTTTCTAACTACAGCGCCTTCTTCGCGTAAGTCAATGATGGAGAATGCTTAGCATGGGTGGGCCTTTCAGCTCGTTGTCGCCAGTGGTTGGAAAGACCGGGTCCAGTTGCCCACATACAGAAACATTTTCTTTGCGTTTATAAACTTTGTGGACCACATGGCTATGGTTCATTTCGCAAATATGAGGTATTGTTTTGACGTGATAACGTCTTATAAATCGACGAACGCCGACTGCACGCACGAAAAATTGTCACGTTCCGCCTGAGCCGAGAGTGCAAGAACCGGCCAACCACCGTGCGAAAAAATCTTAAATAATATCAACCAGGTTAAGGCGAGCTTTTTAACTAATTGTTCATGATTTTATTTAAACAAATTATTTAAATTAAATTTGCAAAAACTGTAAATAATATTTGAAAATTTTAAAAGTATACTATTTTTCATCAACGTTTTCTTATGACGTTATCACGTAATATTGTCGTCCGTAAACCGACTTTACAGACAACCCCCTTTTTTTTTCGAGATAATAATGAGTATTTCTATATTTTAATTAATGTTTCATTCCAGCATATTGTTTTTAACCACGGAAAAACATAATCTAATATTAAAACATTTGGCTTTATTTTGTCTTACAGTACTCATTTATATGTGCAGTTCATAATGGAAAGCTATTCAGGGAACATTTTTACAAATAATTATTGTTGCTATTGGAGGTACTGGGAAAACACAAATAAAAAAAATTCCCGGGTATGAATCCGGACCCAGTATTTCTGCAAACACTATTTTGAAGTGATACAATTTTTTACACGTAAATTTACAAATTCACAAATATCTGTAATTTTACAGTAATATTTGTGTTATATTCTCAAAATAATTACAGTACATGCCTCGGCCTCTCATTTAAGCAATTTCTCCGCGTTTTTTTTTAATTGCTGTTAATATCTGAGCAAAAATACGTATACATATATACATACAAGCATACATACATTAAGGTTCCACCAAAAATTTATGCCTATCAGTAGATTTACGTTGATTATTGTTTTGGTTACAAACGTCTCGTAGAAATCGCTCATTAATTATATTCACGCGAAAAATTCTGAATCTAACTAATTAATCATTCATTATTTTGGTATTATTTTTTTAAATAATATTGAGCAGATAAAAATTTTTTTCTACAGTATAAGTTACGTTATTTAAAGTTGTTTTAGATAACTAAGTATTTATAATCTTTTGTGTACCTGAACAAAACCGTGCCAGGTAAAAGTAATAACTTTCGCTAGAATATGATTTGTTATAATAATCGCAATAAGTGAAAAAAAAAAAAGTCTCGTAAACGTATAGCTTTTTATAAAAAGATTGCTTAACTCCTTTATTTCGCTTTTCATGAAGGTTGCTAATTAGGCCTTTAAGGCCATTGCGTGACTTTTTACACGAAATATGGGGCCTATTATTACACTTAGAGCATCTGTTGAAAATATTTATGACTGAATAATTAATTTAAGAGTGGTATAATGTTACAATGTACAGAAATACCTTGGAGGAAAGCAACGCCATAAAGAAAATACATGCGAGCACTCACCAGAGATGTGTCACATCTACCCTCGGTAACGACCGAATGAATATTTTCTAAAGCTGCAAATATATAAACATGAAAATAGGATACGAAATTAACGTTAGAATTCTTCAAAACACTGCCGAGCGTGATGATAAACATACGTAGCTAAATTTAGTTTTCAACTGCATTTCTGGACGCGCATCACACGTTAGTTTCCGCACCCGCCGCTAGAATTCGCCACCGGAGCAGGTACGTCGACCGTAGATTCATTTCAATTTGCGGAGGGAAATTTTTTAACTATGTAATGAAACGACTCCCTTGAAAGCGGGAAAAAAAAACTCGGGAAAAAAATTTAAAAAAAATTAAACCCCGGCCTGTGGACCTGGTTTTAACAAGGAAATTTATTTGAAATTTGCTCAGTTTTTGTTGAAATTCGTTTAAAATTTTATTCGCGCCATCCTCCACAGGTGGTTACACATTCCCAAGTTCCACGCGACGTCCGTCAAATTCACGATGCCAAAATGCCGTTGCACGCCTAGAGCTCTCAAACACAGCGATAGATTAATTAAATTATCAACCTGGCGCGATTGCATCCCGAAATAAAGCGGAAAAAATAAAAATTCCTGTTCAGTAGGGGCGGTTTCGGAGCAGCGTTTGCCCCGGGCGTCGACTGCAGTTCCAGTTGAAACCCGCAAGCTGTAGGGGTTGTTGGGGGGTGGGGGAGGGGGGGAGTGGAAGCTACGCCCTTCTGAGATCGATGACGTCGCCAGAGAAGAGCGTGCGAGACTAGACGGGGACGCGCCACAACGCCGACAGCTAGAAAACTGCTGTGTACCACAACGCCGAATTACCACAACGCCGAAATACACTAACACCGAAAAATGTCATTGCAAGACTGCCACAAATGTTAGGTTAGGTTAGACTAGGTTACGTTAGACTAGGTTAGGTTAGACTAGGTTAGGCTAGGTAAGGTTAGGCTAGGCTAGGATAGGCTAGGTTAAGTTAGGTTAGGTTATATTACGCTAGGTTAGGTTAGGTTAGGTAAGGTTAGGTTTGATTGTGGTATTTCGGCGTTAAGGTACATTCAAGAAACACACACAAATTCATTCAGTTGTTATTTCGGCGTTGTGGTACACAGCAGTTTTCTAGCTGTCGGCGTTGTGGTCAATTTTGACATTCGGCGTTATGGTATTTCAGCGTTGTGGTAACGACCCAGACCAGACGTGTTTCATAAATGCGAAAAGAAAAAAAAACCATAGACATGTGTTGTTCAAAGTTGCAATATCTTTCTCGTAGAATTACAAACTATTTTTTTGGAAACTGGTTTCCAAAGTAATATTTTGTAAAAGTAGAGAACGATTTTTTTTTCCTGTGCGCATGATTAATGCTATCGGAAAGATTGATTCCAATCATTATTTTGGACATACGCCGTTGCTAGTTTGAACTGTATGTCATAGAAGAACCCGAAGGACGAACATCAATACACAAAACATACAGAGAAAAAAACCAAAAATCATCGGATGTCAAAATTTTTGTGAAGACCAGGGGCGTAGCCAGGGGGGGGTTTTAGGGGTTCAAACCCCCCCCTTAGCACCAAATCTTTAATTAATTTCTTATTCATCACTCAAACAAATTTCATATTAAATTAATAAAAAAAAATTACCATTACAATATTTAAATTTAAGTACCGAAAACTGCTAAAATAGCACTATTTTACACCTTAAAATCCAAATTTTCCCGGTGGAGGACCCCCGGACCCCCCGCTTTGATACGGGGGGGGGGGGGTGAGGCCATGCTTCTTAACACCCCCCATACACAAATCCTGGCTACGCCACTGGTGAAGACAACACAGAGAATTCCGCGTGAAGGAGTTATTCAGAAGAATTATCAAAGCACCAATGAAAACAGTGGACTGACAATATGAGACAGCTGCAGTAAAAAACCGCAAGTAAAAAAGAAACTTTGGACATTCTAGCGACAGACAGACAACGGCGATAATAAACAAATAATCTGAAGGAGGGGGGGGGGGGGCACCGATAAAACGCGACGCATTTACAAACTTAACTGGTTTAGGCTTTATTTTCTGTGTATTTGTGTATAAGTCTTCGTTTTTTTTTTTAATTTCCGGGTTTCTGTATGACATGAAGTTCAAACTACAATGAAACGTGTTGAAATAAAAAAAGTTGGTTAAAATTCATTAAAAAAGTTAATTCTATAGAGTTTCCCTTTGGCTTTGTGAACTTTGGTTCGTGCCATCCGCCACAGATGGCAGCACCGTGGTTACGTATCTCCGTTCCGTGTAACTTCCATTCCGTTCACGAAATTTTTTTCCCTACAGAAATGCCGCACACCGAGAGCTAAGATGGCACACGTAAATTATTATTTGAATAAAACGGTACTAGGGCATATTTTAAAGCAAATCGTGTGGGTATTGTCTTTCTTGTCCGAAATCAGGTCCGGTAATTTCGTATCGTGTTTGGCTCTGTAGGAAATAACGGACTGGGTTATATGGGCCCTTATACACTCACAGCTTTTTTTTTCTCGGGACCGACTCGGAAAAAGTTTCGCAGCTGTCGTCAGCGTCGAAGTAACACGTGATACAGTTTTCTCGTGAAGATTTCCCAGGAATGATGGACTAAGTTACCAAACAAAAAACAACAACAAAGTCCGCGAGCGAAACTTTTCGACACACGAAGACCACGGGTCGCGCGGTCTGTTTGCGGGAAAAGGAAGACAGATAAAAAGATTGGTTGCGACTCAATATTGCAGGAAGTAACAAAATGTTTTTTTGAAGTTATACTTCTTTATGTGCGTTATGAAAAAAATATTACTTTGAATTATTACCATGCGCGCACACCATGCAAATAAATTTTTACAGGATGAAAAAAACAGGCTAAATTAAAAAAAAAAGCTACATGAAAATAACAATGATGTATATGTTTAATTCTTATAGTTTAGTGATTGATATTGAATACTGCTTCATATAATGAAAAAAATATTTATTGTGAATATTAGTGATAGAAATTGTGTTTATAAACATTTTCATGTGTATTTATGTGAGTTTATTTTACCGTATGTATAATTTATTGGCATTATAAATTTAACAAATAAATATATTTAATAAATTAGAATAAACATTCAGCATATTTATTTATCATCATTACTAAATAAAATTTATCGAAATTATTTTACTAAATTAAAAAAAAATTATACACGTGAATATATTAATATTTAATGAAAAATTAATTTGATTGAAATTATACCTTACCAGACGTATTCATAATATCGCTCCAGTCCTTTTATTATTTTATTTCTATTAGTTATTCGCATGCATAATTTAAGTTAATTTTTTTATTACAGCTGGTAATTATAACTTATAACGCGCGTACATAAGTACGTGAACAAACTTATTTTTTTTAACTTTGCGGGGAAGAAGTGGTTGTAAGAAAAGACCCTGAAAAAGATAACAATATATATTTCAGAGATTCGTACCCAAATAACCCAACGGAACTCAAGTTATCGTTTGTCTTCGTGTCTGTTGGAGAGGTTTTTTTTTTATCTAGTCTAAGAAATGGCTTAACATAAAAATATTCACACATCATTTTTTCCCTCGACAAGGGGGAAAAAAAATTCGCGTATTCTTTTTTTCAGCGTTATGTTAAGATTCAAATATGTGCTTACTTGAGTTTGTGTTGCGTTTTTCTATTGGCTAATAGTTTATCTGGAGTATGCCTGCTCTGGACCACTGAGAAACATCCAGCCAAAGAAATATCGAATAACAAATAACAAACCAATTTTAACAATTATGGTACGGGGGGGGGGGGGGGGGAGGGAGGTTAGAATCCGAACCCAGTATTGCTGCGAAAATCATTTTGTATGTGATGCAGTTGTATCCAGGTAAATGTACAAATTTTTTTACAAATTTATCTGTAGTTTTACATGAATAATTCTGTTCCATTTACAAAATAAAATTGGTTGTCTGTAAAGTCGGTTTACGGACGATAGTTTAAAGTGACAACGTCATAACAAATCATTGATGGAATGATTGCATACTTTTATGAATAAAATTGAATCATATTTATTGAATTATCACTATTTTGTGTGGATACAAAGAAGGAGTGAAATTAAATCTACAATTTAATTGATAAATTTACTTTTATTTGCACTCATTAATTCAAATATGTTTATTACTTTAACGCAGAGATTATTTTAACTATAACTTTTATACATGTTTGCTATTTAACTTCTTCCAATCTGTGTTGTTCTGTTAAGGATAGGACGATGATAGGAACAGTAGGAAACCAATGGGAGTGTTTCAAGTTTAATGTGCCTCGAAAAAGTCAAATCGATGGTTGTTCCAATCGAGTGGAAGAGAGATAGTTGCGGCGCAAGCGTAAAATGAGCGTAACGGGACAATGTGCGTAACTGGACACTTTTTCGTGCGTGCAGCCGGCGTTCATCGATTTATTAGACGTCACGTCAAAAAAAATCTACGGTGCAGGCCGTGCCGGCTATAATTGGAATTAATGTACACGCTCGTGCTCAAGATTCCCGCGTTTACTAGCATCAAAAAAAAAAAGTAGAGAGGGTGATGATATCGATGTCAGCTTGCTCACAGCTGTTCCGAACCGCATCCGTCGCCCCCTTCCCCATTATTAAATTTTATTTTCCTTTTTTCGTTGTTTCACACAGCTCGCACGAATCGAAGGGAGAAATACGACAGAAATAAAAAAAAACCACCGTGTAATCCTATAATCACATTGGCGTGGGATGAACGCAGGGACGTACCCAGGGTTTTGATGGAAGAGAAAAAAAAAGGGGGGGGGGGGTGGGGGGCGAAGCGAGTTTTAAGAATATATTTTTTTTTGGATCCTACCTGTTTCTTTCGGGGAGGAGGGCTTTCTAGTGGGCATGGAATACCCACTAAGGGAAGCGTAAAAAAGATAATCTTTGTGAAGAAAAATTTTTTTTTGTAGTGCTTCTTCAAAATCCGAAATTCTCAAATAAAAGTGTTAACTTATGAAAGGTACCACTGCTTAGAGATTTTAATTTAATATAATTTCCTTGGACTCACGCCATTGCAGTTTCACAAATGCAAAATCAATACTAATATTATTAATGCGAAATAACTCTGTCTGTCTGTATGTCTGTTTGTTTGTTACATTTTCCCGGCTGAACGGCTGAACGGATCGTAATAAAATTTGGCAAGGAGATAGATTATATCCTGGGGATGGACATAGGCTATCTTTTGTCTAAAAAAAAATCTTTAAACGGGTTAAAAAATACATCTTAATTTTATGTAATGTGTGTCATAGATATACAAACGGTTTAGTGTCATTCCTTTATGTCTGCCGAGCAATAGCTTTAAAGCCATTACGTTACGTTTTGCTATTGTAAGGAATTGAGTAGAGAGTAAGAAACATTAAAGCTCTGCATCGTAGTACCTCAATACACCAGTAGATGTCACTGTTAGTTTTTTTTATTAATCGTAAGAAAAAAAATATAAACCCACAGAAAATAAGCCTAAAACAGCTGATGTCAATCAGACAAACCACAGACGATGAACCTGAACAGCTATTGTGGTCAACACAACGACGACAGCACAGACGAACACAAATCAAACCTAAACATCAGACAGCACAGACATTCCGTGGAAGGAATTTAGCCATAAAAAAATTAAGTGACAACAGCACAGGCCAACACAGTGGGATAACAACGACGAAACAGATTCAACAAGAACAGCAAATGCAAAAAAAAATTGGTTGTCTGTAAAGTCGGTTTACGGACGATAGTTTAAGGTGAAAACGTCATAACAAAACATCATTGAAATGATTGCATACTTTTATGAATAAAATTGAATAATTTTTTATTTAATTATCACTATTTTGTATGGATACAAAGAAGGAGTGAAATGAAATCTACAATTTAATTGATAAATTTACTTTTATTTGCACTCATTAATTCAAATATGTTTATTACTTTAACGAAGAGATTATTTTAACTATAACTTTTATACATGTTTGCTATTTAACTTCTTCCAATCTGTGTTATTCTGTTAAGGATAGGACGATGATAGGAACAGTAGGAAACGAATGGGAGTGTTTCAAGTTTAATGTGCCTCGAAAAAGTCATATGGATGGTTGTTCCAATCGAGTGGAAGAGAGATAGATGCGGTGCAAGCGTACAATGAGCGTAACGGGATACAGCGTAACGGGACAATGTAACGAGACACTTTTTTGTGCGTGCAGCCGGCGTTCATCGATTTATTAGACGTTGTCACGTCAAAAAAAAACCTTGTACAATTTTTTTCGCACAAACTCACAAACTCGCCTTATGTATGAAGAACTATATCATATTTCTTGTATTAGTCTGTAAAAATATGCCAATTTTTTCATTTCAGTTTTCAATTTCTTGCACATCAAATTAGGTTTTGTATCTTACATGTTTTCAAACTTACTATTAATTTTATTAGTTTGTTGGTATTGTTGGTAATGTGACTTTTAATATTTTCAGTGGTTTTTAATTAGTTTTGATTGAATAAAGTAGGCTAAGTTTGTTTATCTTTAAATAAATCGTAAATATCTGCGTGGTCAAGTGGAATACAAATTCAAAAAACCTCAAAATAAATAATAATATACAAAAGAAGATATTCGTCGTGTTTGGTTTCTCCGCGTAAACGACATTAACACATTATGTGTAACGATCGAAATAAATATAAATTGTAGTTATCCACGATACCTGTCTTAAATATCTTTATGCATATTTAATAAAAACAGTAGTGTTCAATTAATGATTTTTATTTTAAACAAAATACGTTTAAGGCATTAAGAGATAATTTATTACTTTTTAAGAACGCTCTTCTGCGCTTCCTATATATATATATATATATACATACATACATATATACATATACATATATACATATACATACATATAAGAGAAATTAAACATAATACCAAATAGATTTGCTCTTTTGCTTTTGACAGTAACGTGTCGATTTTTATTAAGAAGCTTAAAATTAATTTTGTAAAACAATCTACTTGATTTATATGGACAGACTCCTACTATTTATGTTTAACGCATGTCAAAAAAATTGCAAGTAAAAAAAAGGCGGAAGGAAATTAAAGTTTAGTTGACTTCTGGCAGCGTTATAGCTTGTTTCGAGACTCCTGACTTTTCTTACCAGTCCTACAGTTTCTTGCATTTTTTCGTAAACAGCACTGTACATTTGTTTTTTGTAAATGGAGATTAAATATTTCCCGTAAAATTAAATATATTTGTAAATTTTTTACATTTACATAAAACAATTTATCACTACAAAATAGTGTTCGCATTAATGAATGGTTCGGATTCCTACCTGGGCGTTTATACCTTTGTGTTGTCTCGGTACCTCCAATAGTTAATTTTTTTTTTGTAAACCGTTCCTTGAATAGATTTCCAGTATTAAATGCGCACATTAATAAGCATACTAAAACAAAAGAAAATTTCAATTATTGAAAAATCTACTTTCTTTTCCAAGGTTTACAAAAAAATTATGCTTGAATGAAGTTATAAAATCACCTCGAATTTTGTTGTAGCAAAAATATTTCATTGAAATAATTTGGGAAGTAACAAATACTCAGCAAGATATACTCAGTACTATCTCGAAAAAACGTATTTCATATATGAAATAATAACCATAGTCGTGTGTTGTACAAAGTTACAATAACTTATTGCGTAGACCGTCTCACTCTTAGATTGCAGCACACGTCTTATGGCGCGCGCTGTTGCCAGATCTCTACTGCGTCATGAAGAAGAACTCTTTGGAGTTATGAGTGCACGGGAAGCATTTTAAGATAGGCCTATACCTATTACCACGCTCATAGATCTGTAGGGACCGGAAAAATTCGCGAATTCAGTGACCTACAGGATAGACTCCAAGATCCTCTATGCACTCGGACAAATTGCATCTGCTCATTGGCTACTGACTTGTGACAACTATTAACTATAATGCTTTCGATTCGATACTTCTTTCGTTGAGGATTATTCATTGGCTCTGATTCCTTCAGACAACCTGATGTGGTCCAATCACTGAAGCAGCAAAAAGTTAAGCACATTTGGATTCTAGCCTATCGCGAAATAAAACCGCGAATTTTTCCGGTCTCTATAGATCTGTAATCAATCGTCTCTTTTTAACTGAAAAAACAAAAACAATTCACACACATTCATTGATACGAATTCATACGAAAATTGTAATGTTCGCTTGATAAATAAACAGCAATATTATCAGTATCTCCAACTTGAAATTTTCGACAAATTTGTCAAGAGCGCGCGTAGAAACAAGAACAGCGCTTACGGCAGTCGGCATGTGTTAGGAAGAGAGAGAAAGCGCCCATTTACTTCTACACGGCAAACTAAGTGGGACGCTTTATAGTTTTACAAACTATTTCTTTGCAACTAGCTTCTAAGAAATAATTTGTTAAAGAGCACAATTTTTTGACGTGGCAACGTCTAATAAATCGATGAACACCGGTTGCACGCACGAAAAAGTGTTCCGTTACGCACATTGTCCCGTTACGCTGTGTCCCGTTACGCTCATTGTTCCGTTACGCTGTGTTCCGTTACGCTGTCGGCGATTGCAGTAATAATAGGTCATGTTACAATTGACTAAAAAATTATGGTGATTCATATAATTGATGACAGATATTTTATTACAGTTTATTTATATGAAAACTTGTTCATAATTATATTTAAACTTTATAGCTAAACGCCAGTTTTTAAAATTAATTACAAGTCATCTACACGTGAACTGTTTATAAAGTGAAGTGAATAGTTAATGTGGTTTTCATTGCTTACTACAACAATTTAGGCAATAAAGATTAATAATTCTTGCTTTTAAAAAATCTGATTACTAGTATAATTTCAAGTATTTATTCTTTTATTATTAAAATAAAAATGATTCAATTTTATTCATAAAAGTATGCAATCATTTCATGAATGTTTTGTTATGACGTCACGTTAAACTTATCGTCCGTAAACCGACTTTACAGACAACCAATTTTTTTTGTTACATAGATTGTTGCGAACAGCCTCTTCATGATCAGAGCTCCTATTACTACGAGTCATTTTTTACGTTCCAGGTTAGTCTCCAATTTCATATACGAGAACTTTTTTTTTCAACCTCCGATGGTCTACAAAAAAAAAGATAAATTTACATAACATAATAATTTTATCACCAAAAGTATGTGTCTTACTTATGTGTCTACATAATCGCCTAAACTATCGAGGCATTTGTATTATCGTGACACAAGCTTCTCTATGCCCTCTTCGAAGAAGTTAACCGCCAATGAGGAGAGATACAGATCCAGCGCCTGTATCTCCATCTCCCTCTCGACGCCGCTGTGAGGCGGGTGGACTAATAGTGCGGCGCATTCTGCCCCACTATTCGAATCTCTTGCTATAAGTAGGGACCGGAAAAATTCGCGAATTCAATGACCTACAGGATAGACTACAAGATCCTCTATGCACTCGGACAAATTAAATGTGCTCATTGGCTACTGACTCGTGACAACTATTAACTAGAATGATTTTGATTCGATACTTCTTATTTGAGGATTATTAATTGGCTCTGATTCCTTCAGACAACCTGTGGTCCAATCACTGAAGCAGCAAGAGGTTAAACACATTTGGATTCTAGCATATCGCGAAATAAAACCGCGAATTTTTCAGATCTCTAGCTATAAGTAGAGACCGGAAAAATTCGCGGGTTCAATGACCTCCAGGATAAACTCCAATATCCTCTACACACTCGGGCAAATGCCAACTGTTCATTGGCTGCTGACTTGTGAGTCGTCTCGACCGAGTGTCTGTGATTCGACACTTATATTGAGTGAGGGTCTCTAATTGGCCCTCAGTCCTCCAGATTAACAGTGAACCAATGACAGTAGCAGCACTAAGGTATAATTATTTGAATTTTAGCATAACACGAAATGAACCCGCGAATTGTTCAGGTCTCTAGCGATAAGTCTTGAAGTTGGAACCAGTGCGCCTCGCTATTAGTCCACCCGCCTCACAGAGCCGTTGTGAGGGAGAGGGAGATCCAGGCGCTGGCCCTGTATCCCTATTCACTGGCGCATAACTTCTTCGAAGAAGGCATCGAGAAGCTTGTGTCACGATATGACAAATGCCTCTATAGTTTTGGCGATTATGTATAAAAATAAGCAAGGCCCTGCTGTTATGTATTTTTGGTGTTGAAATTATTACGTTACGTAAATTTGTCTTTTTTTTTTACAACACCCCGGAGGTTGAAAAAAAACCAGCCCTAGTACATAATGAAGCATTTTTTCTTCTTCTATGAATGCTCATCGGCAGACAACATGATGCGTGATGGGTAGAGAAGGGAAAAATTCGCGGGTTCAATGACCTCCAGGATAGACTCCAATATCATCTACACACTCGGGCAAATGCCAACTGTTCATTGGCTGCTGACTTGTGAGTCGTTTCGATTGGGTGGCCTGTGATTCGACACTTTTTTGAGTGAGGGTCTCTAATTGGCCCTCAGTCCTCCAGATTAACAGTGAACCAATGACAGAAGCAGCACTAAGGTATAATTATTTGAATTTTAGCATAACACGAAATGAACCCGCGAATTTTTCAGCCCTCTAGCGATAAGTCTTGAAGTTGGAGCCAGTGCGCCACACTATTAGTCCACCCGCCTCACAGAGCCGTTGTGAGGGAGAGGGAGATCCAGGCGCTGGCCCTGTATCCCTATTCACTGGCGCATAACTTCTTCGAAGAAGGCATCGAGAAGCTTGTGTCACGATGTGACAAATGCCTCGATCGTTTGGAAGATTATGCAGAAAAATAAGCAAGACCGTGCTGTATTTTTGGTGTTGAAATTATTACGTTAAGTAAATTTGTATTTTTTTTAAAAAAACACCCCGGAGTTTGAAAAAACCAGCCCTAGTACATAATGAAGCATTTTTTTCTTCTTCTATGAATGCTCATCGGCAGACAATATGATGCGTGATGGGTAGAGACAGGAAAAATTCGCGGATTCATTTCACGACAGCCTAAAATTCATATAGTTATACCTCAGTGCTGCCTCTGCTATTGGCTCGCAACTCACCTGGATGACTCTGAGCCAGTGAGAAACACTCAACCGAAGCTGTATCGAATCACAGGCCGCTACACTGGGACACCTTCAAAAGACAGCAGCCAATGAGAGGGTGTCATTTGACCGAGTGTACGAAGAACTATAAAGTTCATCCTGGAGGTCGTTGAACCCGCGAATTTTTACGGTTCGTAGTGATGGGCTAAAATTCTAATAACTAATACATTTTTTCTGCTTCTGCCACTGGTTCACAGTAGTTGATGATTGTGGACCAGATCGAGACCATCAATCAAAGAAGTATCGAATCATGAGTCATCCAGAGTTGAGACGTCTCACAAGAGTCGGCAGCCATAATGAACAGGCGACGTTTGCCCCCGAGTGTGCAGAGGATCATTGAGTCCATCCTAGAGGTCAATGAACCCGCGAAAGTTTCTTTTTTTTTCCTAGTCACAAGTCGTCGATCGATATCAAGGTCGCGTACTTTCCGCGGTTCACACGTGATTATTGGAGACCTGTAAAATTCGTGATTTCAAATCCCTAAAGGATAAACTCCATGATCCTCTATGCACTCGTGCAAATTACATCTGCTGATTGGTTACCGACTCGTAACACCTGTTGACTGGAATGTTCGTGATTCGCCCATTCTTCTGTTAAAGATTTTTCATTGGCCCAGAGTCCTTCAGATAAATTGTGGCCCAATCACTGAAGCAAAATAATGTCAACAGTATTTGGACTCTATCCTATCGCGAAATGAATCCGCGAATTTTACAGTTCTCTAGTGATTATTGTGACTACTTCTCCTCCTTGTTTATAACTAGCTTAGGCGTGGTCCAATCCAGCGCGAAGAAGTAGGGGCTGGAAAAATTCGCGAGTTCAATGACCTCCAGGATAGACTCCAATATCCTCTGCACAGTCGGGCAAACGTCACCTGTCCATTGGCTGCTGACTTGTGAGTCACTGGGTGACTAGTGATTCGATATTTCTTTGATTGAGCATCTCTAATTGGCCCACAGTCCTCTAGATTTAACTGTGAACCTATAGCAGAAGCATCACGAAGGAATAATTATTTGAATTTTAGCATACCTCGAAATAGATCCGCGAATTTTTCCGGTTTCTACGAAGAAGGCGTACATGTGATTCGATTGCTTGAATATGACCACAGGCAAAAATGAATTGGGGAAGCTTAGAACAAGATAATGCATACGATAATTAAAAAAAGAAGGGATGACGAATATTAAAGAAACTAAAATACAAAAAATGATCAACAATGAGAGATGCAAAAAGAAGGGAATAATACGAGATATATACTCTCAGGACTTTATTTCAATATCATTATCTGTGAACCATTATACAAGAAGATTGTTTGTTTAAAACATTATTATTCAAGTTGTTATATCTATAACAGATATTTAGTTACTAACAGAAATAAATCTTTTTTTGTTTATTTTCAATGAAAAGAGGAACATTTGATAAAGTACGGCAGATTGAGAATGACAGGGCGGAAAACCTGACAGGAAGATAATCAATGACCAACAGAAGAAAGAGTACAAGAATCAGGAACACTCAAAATCCCCTAGCATACCCTATACTGAATGAGTCTGAATACTGCCAACTGCCGACAAACGTTGGCTGCAGATTATTCACGACAAAATAATTAAGCACACACACACACTCATACGCACACACACACATATATATATCTATACACACAACTTATGGTATAAAGTGCTGTCCCAGGCTGGTATACGTCTTTTGAAGTTACGGCTGGGCAAATTTTTTATTGTATTTAATAAAGAAAGTATTAAAAATGTAACACCGAGAGTCTTGATTATGTTTAATTAAACGAAGTTATACAACCATCGAGATTTCTGTCGCTGTAGCAAAAATATTTCAATGAAATAATTGAGGTAGTAACAAAAAATATGTGGAAAATAAAAAGGGTTCTCTCCAAATATTTCAATGAAAATATTTTGATTCAGCGTCATCAAAATTCGCGGTGGTTATAGAACTTCTTTCAGTTAAACATGATTCAGTAACTCATTGTTCTATCTAAAATAATTTCTATTACATGTACGTATACCAACCTAGGAAAGCGCTTTATACCGCAAGCTTTATATATGTTTTCAAACTATTTTGTCACGATGAAACTGCAGCCGAAGTTTTTGGTCGAATTCAGATTCTTTTTGTAAAAGTATGGACTGGAAAAATTCACGGGTTCAATGACCTCCAGAATGGACTCCAAGATCCTCTGCACACTCGGGCAGACGTCGCCTGTTCATTGGCTGCTGACTTGTGAGACGTCTCAACTGGGTGACTCGTGATTCGATATTTTTTTTTTGAATGAGGGTGTCTCACCGACCCAGAGTCATCCTGTTTGACAGTGTACCAATAGCTAGGGACAGGAAAATTCGCGGGTTCAATGACCTCTAGGATGAACTCTATAGTTCTACGTACACTCGGTCAAATGTCACCCTCTCATTGGCTGCTGTCTTGTGAAGGTGTCCCAATGTAGTGGCTTTTGATCCGATACAGCTTCGGTTAAGTGTTTCTCACTGGCCCAGAGTCATCCAGGTGAGTTGTGAGCCAATAGCAGAGGCAGCACTGAATGAATTTTAAGCTGTCGTGAAATGAATCCGCGAATTTTTCCGGTCTCTACCAATAGCAGAAGCAGAAAAAAAAGTAAAATATGCCAATTCACGCCATGAATCCGCGTATTTTTCCGTTCCCTGTGAACATGGTTTACATGTAGGAGGAAAATTTCGTGGATTAATAGGCCGTCAGGCTGAAAATTTACAGTCCAATGTAACGTTGTGCCCGCGATAGACTTTCCATTGGCGTATTTCTCACTCCTTCTTCAAAAGGGTTGACTTTATTCGGGCTCTCTCTACTCCCACAGTCGTGGAGGGAGGTTCCGGAAGCATTTTAGTCCAATCATCAAAGCAATCCCTAATGCACGCATGCTTGCTTCTGTCGCTGTAGCAAAAATATTTCAATGAAATAATTCAGGTAGTAACAAAAAATATGTGGAAATTAAAAAGGTTCTCTCCAATTATTTTAATGAAAATATTTTGCTTCAGCATCAAAATCCGCGGTGGTTATAGAACTTCTTTCAGTTAACATGATTCAGTAGCTCATTGTTCTATCTAAAACAATTTATATTACATGTACGTTTACCAACTTAGGAAAGCGCTTTACCGCAAGCTGTTCGGTACGAAAAGCATCCGAGAAATTATCAGTATCTCTAGTAACAAGTTGGGACCGAAAGGGGGAATAAAATTGCTGATAAATTTCGTGATATATGTTGAAATCAGATTGAGCACACATTTGTAGAGACCGGAAAAATTCGCGGTTTCATTTCGCGACAGGCTAGAATTCAAATGCGTTTAACTTTTTGCTGCTTCCGTATCGGACCGCAGTTTACGTGAAAGGACTCTTGAGCCAATGAATGAACCCTCAACGAAGTATCGAACGCAAGCCTCCCAGAAAGCAGGTCTCACGAGTGAGTAATCAATGAGCAGGTGTAATTTTCCCCGAGTACATATAGGATCGTGGAGTTTATCCTAGAGGTTTTTGGAACCGCGAATTTTTTTAAGTCCCAACACATTTCTGCTGCTCCTGCTATTGAATGAGACCGGAAAAATTCGCGAATTCATTTCGCGACAGGCTAAAATACAAATAGTTATAGCTCAGTGCTGCCTCTGCTATTGGCTCACAACTCACCTGGATGACTCTGGGCCAATGAGAAACACCCCACCAAAGCTTTATCGAATCACAGGCCGCTACGTTGGAACGCCTCACAAGACAGCAGCCAATGAGTGGGTGACATTTGACCGAGTGTACGCAGAACTATGGAGTTCATCCTAGAGGTAAGTGAACCCGCGAATTTTTCCTGTCCCTAGCTATTGAATCCCGAGGACTGCGGGACGATCAGAGATAGTCACCAGGCGCATGCGTATTTCGCGAAAAGATTCCGAGACGAGATGAAAGTCCAAACATTGCATCATCGTCTGAGCTTCGCGATCGGGCGAGTAGTTTCTCTCAGGTGCATGTCGATTGTTACAACACCAGTCCCGAGTGGCTCGGTCAGACAAGGCAACGACTTCTCTCGCGCAGGGTACGGGTAAACCTTGTTGCAGTCTAGCAGGCGGTCAGTTTTTTTCGCTAAAAATGTCATGCGTAGGGACAGAGAAAAAATTCGCGGGTTCAATGACCTCTAGGATGAACTCTATAGTTCCGCGTACACTCGGTCAAATGTCACCCTCTCATCGGCTGCTGTCTTGTGAAGGTGTCCCAACGTAGCGGCCTGTGATTCCGACACAGCTTCGGTCGAGTGTTTCTCACCGGCCCAGAGTCATCCAGGTGAGTTGCGAGCCAATGGCAGAGGGCAGCACCGAGGTGTAACTATATGAACTTTAGAGCTGTCGTGAAATGAATCCGCGAATTTTTTCCCGGTCTCCGTAGCCGTGCGCACGGTGTAGACGCCTCGCGATTCAGCGGCCAATGGACAGGCGTGCAGAGAGGGTCGTGACCGCAGGCCCTGTCGATAAGTGCGGGAATCGCCTGACTCGGGAGTTGCAGGGCCGCAGAGCCGCGGTGCCGTCGCTTCGCCCAGGGGCTCCTAGCGGGGCGTTATCGACCCGCCGGCCGAGAGCGAACAGCTGTGGCAGGCGCGGCGGCGGCGATGGTGGTGGTGGTGGGGGTGGGGGTGGGAACACTAGCGCTCACTCACCATGGAGTCCCGACCGGGTCCCTGGGACGCGATGGAGGACTACGAAGGACCCTCCTGCTCCCCCCCTGCGATGCACGCAAGCGCACACGCACACGGCCACGCGTGGAGGACACGGAGACACGCCCGCACCCACGCACACTCACTGCAGAGAAGGTGACTGACTACTTGGTCGACAACGGCGTCTCGCCGACTGCCGATGACCGGCTCCCCACTACCGAACCTCCCCTCCTCCCCCGCAACTACCCCGAGGGAGTAAAAAAAGGGGTGGGGATAGGGGACGATGTTTTCAGCGCGCATGCGCGTAACCCCGCCGGAGTTACGGACCGGCCGGAAAACATCCGGTTAGCGCCGGAGAGAGGGGGGAAAAGGGAGGGGATAGGGTTTTCGGACTCTTGTGTCGATCAATAGCGCAAGGCCCCACACACACACTCTCTCTCTCTGCGATCCAGCCCCTGGGTTCCCTGACACAATCAATAGGCGTCCTTCGGCCGTCCCTGGGATCGTCCTAGCCCTCCCCAAGGTCGCGCGGCGTCGCAGGGGAAGGAGGGGAAGTGGGGGGGGGGGGGTGCGTTATCTCCGGGTCTACCCCTCAAACGCTTCTCTCCGAAACTGGTGCCGATGTTCTACTTATTCATTCATTCTTTTCTTTATTTCTCGTCTTTATTGATAACTAGAGACCCGGAAAAAATTCGCGGGGTTCAATGACCTCCAGGATGGACTACCAATATCCTCTACGCACTCGGGAAAATGCCAACTGTTCATTGGCTGCTGACTCGTGAGTCGTCTCGACCGGGTGGCCTGTGATTCGACACTTCTATGAGCGAGGGTCTCTCTAATTGGCCCTCAGTCCTCCAGATTAACAGTGAACCAATGACAGAAGCAGCACTAAGTTTGAATTTTAACATAAAACGAAATGAACCCGCGAATTTTTCAGGTCTCTATTGGACTATTGATAACCATACTTACGGGCTCCGCCTACCCGGGCGCGCACGTAAGTACGGCGCGCAGAGCTTCAGGAAAAAAACAACGTGATTTGATAACCATTCAATATATCCGAGTGGGGTCTGTTTACGAAAAGCATTTAAGAGTTCGCTGAGGGCCGTAAAAGTACTTTTGATTCCGGATCAAGTTTTTAAACTGTATTTATAGAAGAGTTAAAATGGCTAAAACGCATGTTTTCAGAGTAATTTTTAGGCGTAAAAAAAGGCGGAATATATTCTTGAAAGCACTTTAAGGGACATGCATTACACCTTTATCTTCATTTCGAAGCCATATAATGTTACGGTTACCGCTCAAGTTTCACAGTTATCCTGTGATTACGAGAATACTGCGCGCCAGTTCAGAGCCTTGCGCTTAAAGGCTGGCTATACCGCTCCAGAAATACCAGAGGGCGTCGCGCTTATCATCCCGCCTCACTAACACACATACACCTTTGACGAGGTGGGCCCCTTAAGGCGATACACATTTAATTGCAATTAACCACATTTTCCGCTTTTACACCATACATTAAAATGTATGATAAAAACAGGCAAATAGATAGAAAGCAGAGTTAAGCTCTAGCTAAATGTTCAAAGATAATATGTAACCATTAAAAAATTTAACCAAAAAACTAACAAACTAAGCATAGTCATACACTTGCTGTAAAAACTGTTGAAAATAAAAACACGTTGCCAAAATAAGATGATAATAAATAGTACTACTTTGAAACCAGTCACTCACGCAATTACCTAGAGATGTTCCAGAGAGCATTATTTCAGTCTGTGTTTGAAATTAGCTAGGGGTTTTTTTTTTACTGCATTGTCACCTGATCCAGTTACTTCAAAACGTAAGGTGTATTTCCCCCTCCCCTTTTTCTCACCGGAAAAAAGTCTCATTCATGGGGGAGGAGGGTCTAAGGTGCTATACGAAATGTGATAAAAAAATAGGGTGAATGAAATTTTATAGCAGCAACTGCCGGGACTTCATTTATTTAAAAAGCCTGATAGCCTGATCCGAAGAGATGGTGTCGAGTTTGAACAAATTGTGACTTGTCAGTCGGCTTCCAGAGATGTAAGAGAGAGGTCGTGAGTAGTATCGAAAAAAAGCTACTGGCACAAGCGCCAGGCGGTGGTTTGTGGCGGTTTTTGCTGCCTTGGAACCTACATCTCCGATGACGTCACGGCGGCCATCTTGTATGACAGTGAGATTGACTTTTGACCTTGACATTTGACCTTCAAAATTAGCCAAAATTAGCCAAAATTTACCCCAAATTCGCCCAAAATTGCCAAAATTTCCATTCTTTTTGGAAAAAGTTCCCGCCAAAAATTTTCAAAAAATTCCACCATTCAAAAATTAGGATTTCGAAAACCTCAAAAGTCATTTTGCCTTAGAAAGAACACACAGTCCTAAAAGAGGCTTAAGCATTCATGTCTAAAGCCTCTGATAAGCCTCTGACATCATCTATAATTATGACCGTCATCTTGGATTATGACGTCACCGTTGCAATTTCTGTTATGGCCGCCATCTTGAAATTCTTTATTTATTATCTGATTTTAATGAAAAATATCTAAAATCATAAAAAAATAATTAAAAAAATTTTAATAAAAATATTTAAAAAAAACATACATTTACGACAGGGAGTTCGGAGTCCTCGGTTCGAACCCGATGAGGGAAAAAAATAAATAAAAATGGTGACTGATCCTTCCCTCAAGGTGGCTGCTGGCAGACTGACCCCCAAAACTTTTTTCATAGCATATATTATCAGGTAGTATGACGGCATGTCCGCCATCTTGAAAATCCGTAATTTTAATGCTAGAGATTCGGGAAAAATTCCAAAATTCATTAAATAAAATTTTAATCAATATACTGATTGATTGGATCGATTTCTGTCCTTCGTTCGATCCCTGGACGATGCAAAAAATTGTAATTTTATGTAAATATAATAATTTCAATAAATCATGTTCAAAAAATTTAAAAAGGCTTAAAATCCTATACTACCAGCCTCCAGTAAGCCATTAGGACCGCCATATTGTAAATTTGTATTTATTTCCCATAAAATTATAAAAAAAATTATTAAATTCATAAAAAAAATCAATCATTAATCTACCTATAGAAGGCAGCAGAAACCGCCACAAACCACCGCCTGGCGCCTGTGCCAGTAGCCCCTTTTCTATACTAGTGTCGTTTTTATCACGTCTGAATAGAGACCCGGGAATTTCGCTGGTTCGTCTGGCCTCAGGGTAGAGTTCAGAGATCATAGATGTGCTCAACCCATGTTTTGCTTTCCCACTGGTTGATTTCTTAGCGATTATATTTGTATCCTTGTTAATTGGCACTGCCTGATCCTCTTGCTTCTCTCCTAGCTGAGCATCTTTGGCTCTCGGTCGTAGAGGGGCGTGTCCGAATAACTTCGGTCCAATCATGAGCACCAGTGCGGGAGTGTGAAGTTTTGCATTCTAAGTTGCGACTAAATGATTGCGACGAAATGATTCCGTATCTCTGATCATGTATTTGAAACGACGCTCTTTAAAATTAAGTTTTGTTTACGAAACGGAGACGAGAAATACGGATCGTGCTAAAAGGACAATTTTTTGACACCATTCGTCAACATTGCGATGAAAGAGCATCGTTAGCTAAGGAGATTATTTTAAAGTATATTAGTTAAAATTTGAAGTAAGCTTATTACTTTGTCCGTAATGAAAATTTTTCAACTAATTTTTTTTGATCACACATCGTACAAAGAGACCAGGACATTTCGTGGAATCTTAAGGTCATCGGTTGGATTGCAAAAAAATAAAAAGCATACTTTATTTAGTATTGCTTAGTTGATTGGATCACAACTGTTCCTCCACTCCCTTCTAAGACTTGGCGCCAATAAGCTTCCAGCTAGCAATGGAGGGACCGAATAACACCGACCCACTGAAAACAAAGACAGTGTATACACTACATAAGAACATAAAGGAATCAGCCAGAAGGAAAGAAAATATCCATAATTCTGTGAATTATATTCTGGTGCCAAATGCGAAATTTACAGGTATCTAGCCATGCAATAATAAACAATTACAAAAGGAAAAACATAATGTTTTAAGAAAAGTTTTTTTTGACGATAGGGTATGAGGATTAGTAGGGACATGCGTATTTCGCGACAAAAAAACGAGTGCATCTGTAACATCGTCTGTGTTTCGTGATTGGGCGAGTTTCTTTGAGGTAAATGACTATTGTTAGAACACCAATCACAGCTATTCAGTGCGGAAGCAAACGCGTCCTGAGTGGTTCGATCAAATAAGGCAACGGCTTCTCTCGCAGACGGCAGCCAATCACAAGGAAGAAACAGCTTGTGCGGATGTACCTTGTTGCAGTTTAATAGACGTTCAGAATTTTTTTTATCGCGAGAAATGCCTGCCCCTAACGTTTAGTTAAAAATTCGCCATCTGCAATTCCCCACTCACTGTTTGCTAATATAAACTGAGGCCGAAAGATTGGCATGACTAGACCATTTAACTTTATTTTAACCCTTGACGCAAACAGAGGAGTGCTATAAGTTTAACGTGTGTATCTGTGCGTCTATATATCTGTCTGATGCATCTTAGCTCCCAAACGAACGAACCTATTTTAATTTTTATTTTAAATTTAAAAGTGACTTTTTCGAGAGTGATTTTAGCTATGATTCAAGAACATCTGTTCAGCCTTTTGAAGATCATCAGCTCTTTTCTATTTGATGAAAATATTGTGAGCAACTTCCACAGGAAAAATCGAAATTTGGTATCCTGTTACGTCAATGATATTGCAAGAACATGGTACACTTGACCTGATGCAGTATGGTATGGATGTTATAGTACGGTACACACTACAAAAACCAAACAACGGTAAAATACGATGATAATGTTTAATGCATTTTAATTACTAAGAGTAACTTCAAGTGAGAATTGCAAAGTCGTGGGGTATTTTAAATTTAAATTTTAAGTTTTCAACAAAAGTTTTTCGTAGTCATGTACAGTATATAACACTAGCTGCAGTACCCGGCGTTGCCCGGGCTGAACACAGGGTGATATATTGTCCGCGAGTTAAAGCAAAATGGATAGCGCCATGTGACAGCGTGGTGGACGCACAGAAATGACACAATAAATTGTTGTTTGTATGTATATGACCAATGATTTTCTGTTTACCCTTGGCGAACGGTTGCAACGGTTTAGAAGTTGATGGCGCTGCAGCGCCATCTAGCGGCGAGTTATATCAAAATGGATACCGCGAAAATGTTCTCCGTGTTCAAATATATATATATATATATAATATATATTTGTACCAAAATTCATGGCGATCGGCTGAACTTTTTAGAAAAACTGATGCGCTGCAGCGTCATCTAGCGGTGACTTACAAAAATAAAATGGATGGCATGAAAACCTTCTCCGTGAAAAAAAAAACCCTTCGATGTGCCAACCTTCATAGCGATCAGTCAAACAGCGTCAGAGTTTACCAACGTCATACATACCAACATCCTTATGTGTGTGTGTGTGTGTGTGTGTGTGTGTATATATATATATATATATATATATATATATATATATATATGGAAGAACGCAATTTTGTTCCCACATCGGAAGGGAGGCAGATGTCCCCTTTAATACCTCCTTCCCTGGATTTGTCCTTGTGTCTAGTTGAGCGGTTCCCAAGAGGTGTTAGCGGAACCCTGTAGTTCCTTAGCAGGGTCACAAGGGTTCCGTGAGTCAAGACGTATGTCGTGTAAAGCAGACAGCCGACGGACATAAAACCTCATATTTGGGGCTATAATAAATCAAAATATGAAAAAACAATCATTCATCACATTATATACATGCAATAAAGGATTTTAATTCGAAATTACAGTTCCTTTTTTTTAATTCGGACATTAAAACATGCAAAAAATTCGGTATCATGGTGTGAATGAAATAAATATGGTTTGAATCTTTGAATGTTTCACTTAAGACGGCCGCCAATCACAAGGAAGAAAGCACCGGTGCGAGTATACCTTGTTACAGTTAAATATTTTCGTTCATATTTTTTGGTGTTTTCTTTAAAACAAGTCATAAATACTTATAGAACTTCCTTTGAAGTAGTTATGGCTCCGCTTAAAAGAAAGTCGATCTTAGGGTTTCCTAACTGCAAAAAAAATAATTGTAAAACGCTGGTCTAGATTGTTTGTAAACAACTGTTCATGCAGTCACGTAGCCAGGGGGAAGACAGAATAAGAAAATCGTAGCAAATTAGCTACTTAGAGATTATTTTATAAGGATTATTGTAATACTTATTGGGCTACAATAATGTATTTCCTCCCAATTACAGCCAGAAATGTCTATACATATATACTCTATAATTAAAATTAAAAGGAAATTTACCGTTACACGTAAATAAAATCTCATGGAAAAGCAAACTTTTAGAACTCCAACCTTTACAAGTAAAAATTTAAGTAATGATTTTATTTGAAGAAACTGAAAATCTCATTTATTGGGTTTTATTTAATTAATTTTAATACTTTGTTCATAAGTTGATTTTTTGATAATTTGTTTAAAACAAGTCGTAAATACACATATAACTAATAATGATAGATACATGAAACACAGATGTAAATGTATGAAATACATACTTACAATAACAGGAAACACAATTCCTGTTCCTTCTTGTGTAAGAGACATGTATGGCTATAATTGGGAGGAAATACATTATTGTAGCCCAATAAGCATTACAATAATCCTTATAAAATAGTCTCTAAGTAGCTAATTTGCTACGATTTTCTTATTCTGTCTTCCCCCTGGCTACGCGACTGCATACATGCATTTACAAACAATCTAGACCAGCGATTTTAATTTTTTTTTCAGTTAGGGAACCCTAAGATCGACTTTATTTTAAGCGGAGCCATAACTACTAAAAATGAAGTTTTATCAGTATTTATGACTTGTTTTAAAGAAATCATAAACAAATACGAACGTCTATTAAACTGCAACAAGGTATACTCGCACCGGTGCTTTCTTCATTGTGATTGGCGACCGTCGAAGTAATATATCATGATTGTACTGGACAACCTCCTTCACAAAATCCTGTCCACGGCACTGCTTCATGTGATCGTAATTGTTCGTAAGAGAAATTAAACAGCGCGTTTGCTCTGCGAGCGTGCTGTTGTGGAAATGACTGTACCGCTGGTAAACTAATTTTGTGGAACTGTTAAAAAATTTAAGGCAAGTTGCAAGAGGCCAGACTGTGCCTTTCCCCTGTTCCTCCGAGGTTGATACCCCTGGCCGGAAGAAGGGTTGAGGGGAAAAGTAGTAGGGGGGGAGGGTGACCCTATGCCGCAGAATTCCTCACCCCCTTCCCCACTCTGTCTAACATCGTCAGCCGCAAAAAAAAGTGCTTAAACCTCAATTATATTTTGAGCGAAACTTTGACGAAATATTCCCCCCCCACCACCACTCCCCTGAGAAAAAATACGGGAAAACATTCATTAATGAACATAAATGCGACCCCCCTCATATTTTCCACCCATTTTTTCCTTACGAAAGAATAGCTGTTGCAATCGTCACAATACACGAGCGCATGCAGAAAATCATTTGGCGGAAGTGGGGGTGACGGGGGTGGTTATAGAATAAATTTGCGATTTTTTTTTGGTAGGAATGCCTGCACCCTTTGTTACCTGGTTTTACGTATCAATGTCCCTAAAAACAACAAAAAATCGTTAACTAGAACACTATTTTCCTTAATAGGTAACTGCTGTAATTTTGCAAACATTACTTCCAAACTGATGCGTGTGGAATATAGCGTCGGAAAATCTCGGCCGAGTTCTTAAATAAGCAAAGTAAAAATTAATAATAACAAAAATTATTATGACTCAAATAATTTGAAAGAATTTGCATCCTAAGTACAGTCATCTGTGCCCGGAATGCTCATTGTTCGTACTGTAACACCGACTGACATCATGGATCCTGATAAGTGGTTGTTAATGTCGATGGAACTTGAATAATGAACTTAAAATCAATTAATTGTATCGATTATATTTCCTTACAAAATATCAGTCTCAGCTGCTTCGTGTGATCCCTGCTGACAGGACTAAACCCAAGGAAAAAAATTGGTTGTCTGTAAAGTCGGTTTACGGACGATAGTTTATCGTGACAACATCATAACAAAACATTTTGATGAACTTATTGCATACTTTTATGAATAAAATTGAATCATTTTTATTGAATTATCACTATATTGTATGGATTCAAAGGGCTGAAATGAAATCTACAATTTAATTGATAAATTTACTTTTATTTGCACTCATTAATTCAAATATGTTTATAACTTTAACTAGCAGATTATTTTAACTATAACTTGTATAGATGTTTGCTATTTAACTTCTTCCAATCTGTGTTATTCTGTTAAGGATAGGACGATGATAGGAAAAGTAGGAAACTAATGGGAGTGTTTCATGTTTAATGTGCCTCGAAAAAGTCAAATCGATGGTTGTTCCAATCGAGTGTAAGAGAGATAGATGCGGCGCAAGCGTACAATGAGCGTAACGGGACCATGTGCGTAACGGGACAAAGAGTCATCCTTTTTCGTGCGTGCAGCCGGCGTTCATCGATTTATTAGACGTTGTCATGTCAAAAATTAATGATATTGCCGCAGAACTGCCTCAACCCACACTGGTTTTCCCTCGCACAGACTCTGTGTCGCCCTGGTGTCTTGGAGAGGGCACGGAACTGGTGGCCTGGTTATGTGTGGGACAGCCCCCAATGAGGGCTGCTTCCAATGGAATACAGTATGTCCATTTAAAAAATGCCCCTGGTACAAATTTTAATAGTATCAACTGTAGAGTGTAGGTGCAACATCACAATTACAGAGTAACCTCAAACAGCTTTAGATAAGAATATGCGCGTGTTACTGCTTTGTCGTTTTCTCGCCCGCAGCGCCACCTACGTAAAAAAAAATGGTGACTCCTGAGCGTAATTAGTAGAGGTTTATTTGGCAACAGGATGGAGCCCCTCCCCATTGGAAACTCTGTGTACGAGAGCGGTTGAACGCTGAAGTCCCAAACTGTTGGACTGGTCGTAATGGTCGAGATGACAAGAGTTCTTTTTCGCTGACCTCCACGTTCACATGATATAATGCCGTGCGATTTTTTTTTCCCCTTTGGGGCTTTATAAAAGATCGTGTCCAAGTTTTCCGCTGCTACCTGATGATTTGCCAGAGTTGATATACAGGACTGAAGAGGCTATTGCATTTATTTCTCTGGACTTGTTAACCAAAGTGTGGGATGAATTGTACTTTAGGTGGGATGTGTGCCATATATCTAGAGGTGCACATATTTAACATTTTAAAGAAAAACTAGGTTAGTTTACCTTCAATTTGATGTATAAATTAGTCTAAATTAAACTGTTATAATATACTATTGAAACAAATACATTCATTTATGGACACTTTGTATTTGAAAAACTTTTATAAAATGTTTTGAGTGAAACTTCTTAATTGGTTTAAAAATTTCAGGCATTACGAAAATTCTAATTGCACCAGGGGAATAGTTAGATTTGTGTTGGGGGAACCTGTAGAGGAGGAGAGTGCGTCAGCGGCGACGCCACTCCAACGCATGCACTAGCGGTCGAATGGGAAGAAGTGAGTTGGTAAGAGTTGGTGCTTGCAGCGAATGTTTGGAACCAGATAGGAACAGCCTCAAACTTGCCTGAATAGTTATCAAGTATGTGCATCATCATCATCATCATCATCATGGGGCATCTTGCAGGTCGAAGGGAATGGCTCGAATTGGAAGCAGCACCCATCTGGGATCGTAAATAAGTTTTTTGGTGGTCCTCGGGTCATATGGGCACCTGCCAATAACCAGACTTCAAATCGAGTGACGAGAATAGTTTTGCATTCCCTAGTTCCGCTATGGTGTCGACAATATTCAACTAGGGTTTGGGGGGATTAAATGTCACTTCATTGATTTGCTTAAAATTCATGCAGAAATACAATGTGCCATCCTTCTTCTCTGCTAACACTATCTGGAAGTTATAGGAACTTTCGCTTGGTTCGATGATCCCGTTCCTTAGCGTCTCCTCAACCTGTGTCAAGAGAGTTTGTTTACCTTTGTACCCACAGCTATCTGGCAGGATAAACATAGACTCAAGAGGTGGTTAGAATGACTTTCTCTGTTACAGTAGTATGTTTTAAGGGGTCAGCACTTTCGTACATGGAATATTGTTGGTTAAGTACACTTTGGATCATGGTACAGAGCTAAGGGAACTCCGTGCTTGAATTTGACCTTTTAATCCAATGATGGCAGTGTCCTCCCGAGCCTGTAGACAGTACGGTGGCCATGGATGCATCCATATTTATGTTCATCTCTACATCTTGTATGTAGTTCCGTGAATCCTGCTTTTAGAGCCTGGGCTGGACCAAGAAGATGTCACACAGCCCGGTGATCACCACTGCAGTTGTGGTCAACCGTTGGGCACACACGTCTTCATGTAGCATCGCGACGTTCTGCATCTGGCCGGTGTCTTCAGTGGTGGCCAGCTGGAGTTGGCCAGGTTGGGACTCATACTGCGTCCCCTCGACACAGTTGTGGCTGGTGGCCATGTCGAACAGTGCATTCATGGCATGCCCATTGACCAAGACAGGGATGTGTAGAAGTTGGCTTTCCACGGCACTGATGTGACCCATTAGGAGCTGTGTCTGTGCTCGCCTAGAGCCTGCAATTGTTGTGTTGGGGGGAAGGCGATGGAGCTACTGTGCTACCCCCCTCTCCAAAGCAGTTTCCCAGCTGTTGTGGTACCTCATTGTCAGTCCATAATTGGTTGTGTACTGGGAAGATGTGTTTCCAATGATAGGTGCCGAATAAGCACATTTGGCTCTGCGACAGTGGCCCTTCTTCGATAGCATGCCGACACCAGGTCGGCGGCAGGCAGTTTTCGGGGCATGTGTATTCGCAGTGGCTTCTCTCCTGCAGTGAGGCATATGGTACCACTGCCTGCTTGTTGACTGTGGTTGTCTCGCTTCTCTTCGGCATCGGGGTGCTGGTCATGGTAGGTCTTAGAGCTTTCAGGTTTTGCTCTACCATTCGGGTGAGCTGCACGAAGTCCTCGGCAGAATGACGCATCGCATTGCGCAAATGCTAGCGCATCTCAGGGCGCATGCGTGCTATGATATGCTCCATAATCTTCTCCGGCATTTGTGTTGGGAACAGGCATCTATGCAGACGAATATTCTTTACCACGAACACGTCGGCCCCCTCCATGTGTTCTTGTCCGAGGAAATACAGCTCGGTTCGCACCTTTAACTCCACCAAGGCATCCGCGAACCGGGATTCTGAATGCCTGTCAAACTCTTCCCACAGCATGTCGAACTCGTGTATGATTGTCCACCACATCTTTGCATCGGCTCATAAAGCTTTACCTATGCGCCCAGCTCACTCCACCTCCGGGATTCCATAGCCACCTGCGACACATGTCGATAAATTTTCTCGGGTCGTCGCTGGTCTTGCCTGCGATCTCAGGGAGTTCGACATGACCTACCAGGATCGTGTACCCGCGGTTCTACGCTATGTTGTTCTGTTCTCGATCGGCTGCGCACCTTGGCAACCCACACAGAGGTAACAGTTGTTCTTGGTACTGTCTGCTTTGGCCTTAGCAGGACATTTCTGTGTTTGAATGCACAACACTGTTTGAACCAAGTACCCTTGCATGCCTGCCCATCACACATCATGCTCGTACACTTAACATTATCCAGTATAATCATTTTTACCCTGAGCGGTAAATCGCCCATCCGTGGTTCCAAACAAAAGCACATGTCCACCCACGACACTCGTAATCTTCCGCCCATGTGTCTGAGTCAAGCACACATCGCACAATAAATTTCTTTCAGGTTGTACAGAACTTCAACCTTCACTGCACTAGCGTTAACATTCATCCGCATACCATCTGACATGGTTGTGTGAGGTGTAAGGCGTGTGTACCGCCTTGCTTCTCCTCGCCATACATCCTATAATACTGTCCAACACACACACTAACCTTGCGAACTGGCTAAGTACAGTCGTCTGTGCCCGGAATGGTCATTGTCTCTACTGTGGCTGGATTCCTAGAAGCGCATGTACCACGAGGTGGTCACATGGTGGGCCAGTCCCATTACTGGTGCGCTCGCTCCCAGCATGCCATGGTGCACAACCACACAACTCACATGCTCGCACAGGTTCTTGGTAATTATGATGCCTTCTTGTCGCTCCCCACACTATTGGGAACCAATTGATTTGGCTAGGGTGGAGGGGGAGTTAGTCAGTTAGTGAATGTTTTTAAGCAATTTCGTGGGCACCACCCAGTCTAGGGGCCACGGACCTGGTGGAAACTCTCCTCTCAAGGGATGACCTCTTTGCATTTAATTATTGTTAACATTGTCACATGCCCACCAACAGCCTAGAGCTCGTTCGTGTAGGGATATGACTAGTTTCCCAAAATTTCGTTTCTGAGGCCTCTTTTGTAGAAATTTATTTTAGAACGAACAAAACATGTAAGGCAAGACGATAGATTTCAATTAACATCTAGCTTCCAACATTGTACTCATATATACATAAATTATTATCATTTGCATTAGAAGAGTTGTCACCACATTGTATAGATTCTCAATGTTATTACTAGGACAAAGAACGACTTTAGCCTATGTAAACACTTTTAGTGGCCCATTTATTATATATTGTAATCATAATACATATTGATAGTTTATGTGACTAATTGATCAAAGAAAACCTCATTAAAGCTTATTTTTGCCAACTTTATTTTGAGATTTAAATCATAAGGGTAGCATATTCATACTTCATGACCCAAGTTCTTCCGGCTATATAACTTATCAGTCGGAACTATCTGTGAAAGGACGGTGGACTGACGAAGTGATGGCTTTATATCAAATCGGACTGATGGCTTGAGAACCCTCAGTCAGACCTACCATGTGTGGGAACAGCATCTCACCAGTTCCAACCATCAGTCCAATAGCTGTTGCTTTGCCATTTTCTTTTCAATTTCTAACTAAAAGTGCAACTGCAATTGCAATATCTAAGTTTCTTCCATAACCTACGATGAAACGATACATCCACCAGCAACAGTAACCACAAGACTGATCGAATGTGGGGAAGGCTTCATTTCAGTCCAAACTGTCAGTTTGGACTGTGCAGTCTGAACTGGGAGCTGCGAATCGATTGATTTCTTCCATAACCTACGATGAAACGATACATCCACCAGCAACAACAACCACAAGACTGATCGAATGTGGGGAAGTCTTCATTTCAGTCCAAACTGTCAGTTTGGACTGTGCAGTCTGAACTGGGAGCTGCGAATCGATTGATTCAATAGTCAAAATAGCTGTTCTGGTAGCGAACACTAGGGCTGGTATTAATAGTCGTGTCTTGAGCAATCTCTTGAGTCCATCTTGGCGAAGACTGTCTTGTTTCTCAAGGCGGCGATTTCAATATCCATATTTCATAGTCCGTGAACAAGATAAGCTTCATGAAGTCTCCGTGCTCGGGAACACCACATAACTTAGAAAGTCACAACTTAGAACTATCACAACTTAGAAACACACAACTTAGAACTGTCATAACTTAGAAACATGTAACTTAGAAACATGCAACGCAGAACCACACAACATAGAAACGTCATAACGTAGAAAGTCATAACTTAAAACTGTCATAACTTAGAGAATTCTAAGTTATGTGTTTCTAAGTTGTGTGTTTCTAAGTTATGACAGCACCCCTCCGTGCTCAAGCAACAACTTGTTTGACGTGCTTCCGGCTTGACGAAGCGATCGCTTAAGACAGCCGAAAAGACACGAGCATATACGAATATTGCCGACTTGACTCGTTCGTTAAATATTCTGCTACTTTTCACACAGAGCACTGAAACCCCAAAATTTGAGGTGTGTTTGTACGTTGAGGTATAATTTGAAGGGAAGATGTATACTCCATGCTGCCAACAACCAAACGTTTGTAGTGGATCTGGATAGTTATACACGCCATTAAATTGCGTATGCAAGTTTCTGTTTGAACTAGGACAGCAATGGACTTTTTGGAGGATGGATTTTCTTGATTTTTTATCTTTTCAGAAAATTGCTAAATACTAAAAATTACTTCAAAATGATAGTCAGGAAAATTTTATGACAGATTTGTGTTGACATCTTATTATAATATTATTGTATGTTTTCTTAAACATAAAACAATGAGACTATCACCTGTAGTGTATTCTTTCATTTGACAACCCTACACAATTACTTCTAAAAACTAATTCTTGCGAAGGATAATAGAGTATAGGGTCCAGTTTAAGACATATTTTTGAAAATTTTTAATGTGGATTTATTGTTTTACCATTCGCCCCCCCCCCCCCTCAAATAGCTAATGTTTTGTAAATTTATGCATTACAGTTACACACTTTAATAATGGCAAATAGGTAAGTACAAAGTAAATACGTAGAATGTTATACTATAACCTGTGTATTAAATTTATCCATACATTTAAATGGATGAGCATTCACAGTTTTAAGTTAACTTGTATGGATTTTTTTTTATCTTTTCAACTTAAAACAATATATATATATATATATATAGTAAATGCTGAAATACAGATATATGAAATTATAGTTGGACCCTATATTTAAATTTAAGATTATTTATATATTAGTAATTTAGGGGGGGGGGGGGATGTAATTCCACTTTTTTATTTTATCTAATAGAATTATATTTGAACTACCAGCCAAGCCACCGATATTGCGTTTCAGCTGGAAGAGGTTCTGTCGCCATCCGCTAGATGGCATCACAGTAGCCGGTAAAGATAGTAATGTTATACTTTCCGGCGTGAGAGTCGCGCTTCTATACTAATCTCCGTTTTCTATGCCTGTAACTAACACAGGTTTATGCGCCTCCTTAAGTATCCTTAAAAAGCCCTTAATTTGTCTTTAATTAAACAAGTGCCCTTAAAAGTAAGTAAATTTCACCAAGACTCCTGAAAAACTCCTTAATGAAGACTGTTAGCACTTAGCATGCATGTAATGGATAAAAGCGGGAATTTTAACATTCTTTTGTTTCAGACCAGCTATAACCGGAAGCCTACAACTCACGTAGTTTCGGTTGCCTGCAAGAATTTCCGAAGATTTCCGAAGTTTTGCGTTTTGGTATTAACGCCACTTCAGCGTTCAGCCCCCAAATCAGAAGTTTCCAATGAAAACAAGCATGTTGTGACTGACCTAACCTAACGAATGTTCAATTTTTGAGAGAAATCTAAAGTTGCACGAACGTGGTAGGGAACCGAAACTACGTGAGTTGTAGGCTACCGCAGTTATAACACAATGCTTTGTACATGTACAGTCAAATTGGCAAATTTCGTCCCATGTGATTAGATTTGATAAATAACAAAACATTTTGATTTAATTTTTTTTTATTTTGTATCTCACCTTTAACCTGAAAACATGTGTTTTACTGCCTTTCTTTTAACGTATAAAGTAAATGTGTCATCAAATGAAATTTTTGGGCTTCAAATTTCAGATAGATACTATGCTTGGGTTAGATATGTGTTCCAGAGAAATTTATTGACAATAGGTGCGTATATGACATTACAAATAGTTTTTTTTTTTTTACCTTATGATCGTGGTGAAACTATTAGGAAACCTTTTCACCGGTGATTAAACACACTTCATTAAGATAAGTCTCAGGACTGGCAGTAAAGAAACACCTTGAGATAGTACATATGGATATGAAAACTGCTTATTTACATGGCCACTTGGATGAAGTCACATACGTGCAACCTCCAGAATATCTCAAGAGAAGGCCTCCTGGCAAGGTTTGGCAGCTCAAAAAGGCTATGAATGGACCTAAACAAAGTGGAAGGTGCTGGAATCACCGTCTGAACCAAGTTATTACAGGGATGGGGCTAAAACAGTCCAATGCAAACCTTTGTGTCAATTTTGAACATACTAACAAAGGTTTCTTAATATATGCCATATATGTTGACGACCTTATAATCTTAGAATGAACCGCAAATTCAGGGGCAAGTCCTGAGGAAATTAGAATCGGAATTCGAGATGAAATTGTCTAGGTATGAAAATCAACGGGGACCAAGACAATGGAAAACTCTTCATTGACCAGAAGAACTATATAGACAGCATGCTTCATAAGTTTGGATTGTCGAACTGCAACCACGGCTCAACCACAATGGAGGCTGGGACCAACCTTTAGGGACCATTTCCAAAATGGAATGGAACATGATAGTGACAATGTGAATGATGGTAAGACAGTACCATGCCAGCAAGCTATTGGCAGACTCCTGTACCTCTCCCAAGTTTCTCGCCCAGACATATTGTTGTGTATGCTCTCGCACTACTTACACGATGACGTCTCCGTGGTCTCTAACCGCGCGCCCGATGCTACCCGGCCAACAGGAATTGTCGCGCGCCGCGCTCCAAGCGTCGGAGCCGCTCGTAAATGCTCGGCGGAGTTCGTGTGGCGGGCTTTGAACACTCTTTTCTACTCTGTCCAACACTTCATCCAGACCATCCTCTGTCTCCTGTAAATTCCTACACGTAATGCATGCCAATTTGCATCCCGCATGAATGTGCCCAGGGTTTTCCCTGTGTCTATGCAGGTTTTACCTGGGCCCAACCTATCTCTAGTTATAGTCTAGATTTAAGAGTGAGGGGAGTTAGTCATGGCGCCAATCGCTGCCATGGCTGGCCAATCCCCTCCTAGCACATGATGCATGCGACCCTCTCCCTGCATGGCTAATCCCAGCATGACTAGGCGTATAGGCTTCGGCCTGAGACGCACCTAGGTCCCTCCCTAACCCGGACCCCTCCAAAATACACTTAGTTTTAGTTAGGTTAGGAAAAAAACAATTGGACGTCGCCTACGCGGCGTTTCCGGTCCTGTAAGGCCCAGAAAAATCTCCGATGTTTTCTACCTCAAGTTCCAGGGTATAAAGGGTCCCCAATTTGCCCTGGGACAGAGAGACAGCTCCGAGGCGGGCAGTTGCTGCCGCCCAGAAGCTACACCGTCAGAATCTCGCCTGCCTGCCGTCACGCGGCCCGACTAAACTCCACTCGACTTGGTAAGACACTTCATCGGAAAACTGTTTGACACCGTTAAGGCAGCGAGACCAGTTGGAGTATAACTTGCGAAGGGGCTAGCTGTGACGGAGACAGGGTTTCGAGCTGACGGTGTGTTGCGGGGGAAGAGCCAGGGGGGGGGGGGGTAAGGGTTCTAAACACCCCCCCCCCCCACCATTAAGCAAACATTTTTTTTTCTTATCTGAAAGCAGGTTAGCTAAAAGCCTGGGTGTCTTACTGCTATCACCGGCCACTGCACTGGAGGGGAAGAGTAAGCGAGCCCTACCGATTCTCCTTCCCTTCCCCTACACCTGTCTGCGAGCAGAAGCTATAAGGTTGTGACGCCGTGACGGGTCCCAAGCTTTCAAATATCTTACACCTACTGTATTTAACCAGCACGGTAATTATAAGCAGGTGGTGACTGGGTAACTCTTCAAGATAAAGCTAATTGTTTCCAGGAATAGGCCAGTTCTGCCGAAACCCAACCATTTTTATTCCTTTTTTTTTTGGTATTGAGCTTCGAGCATGATTTATGATTTTGAGTGGACGTGGACCAGGCACTTGGATTGATTAAAATATCTTTAATTAATTTCTTACTTCATCACTCAAACAATTTTTTTATTAAAAAATTAATATTTTTACCATTACAATATTTAAAGTTTAGTACCGAAAACTGCTCAAATAGCACTATTTTACACCTTAAAATACAAATTTTTCCGGGGGAGGACCCCCGGACCCCCCGCTTTAATAGGGGAGGGGGCGACCATGCTTATTAACCCCCCCCCCCCCAATCCATCATACACATATCCTGGCTACGCCACTGGGGGTGTGAGCATAAAACCCACCGATAAGAGACATGTATCTTTTGTTTCGACTAGAAACAGTAAATCCCGGAAGGAACTGTAACTACATTTTGAAGAAATAACTGGAAGTTCAATATTTGTGGGAAAACTGATTGAGTCGTTCCTGTTGCGGACCTAAGATACTTGTAAATGTCAAACAAGGACTTGCATCATTTGCAGCGATAGCCACATCAGCACAGCATACATATTCGCCTTTGAACGACGCCTTTTGAACTTATAAATAAAATAACTCGTAAATTGAAAAGATTCGAACTGTAAGCATATCAATTGCTGTTCAACTTATCTGTCACTTGTTTACCTGTTCAGTAATGTGTCATAATTACGTTATGGAAAGTAATATCAGTCTTAAGTGTTTTAACGTAAATAATTAGAATTTTTATAGTTGTGTCTTAATCGAGTTTCCAAGTCAGAAAACTTGTTTACTATTCTTTGTTACATAGAGAAACGGCAGATTGCCTTGAAGAATATTTCATTAATGTGTGTAAATGTTCTGGCTCGAGCAGTAAAGAATGGTTTATTTTTGCTGTCACGTTGTTTTGACAGTGTAAGCCGACGCTTCCCCGCAGGGTAGTTGACGAGCCGCCAAAACAAGGGCTCTGCTAATCATTTGTTCTGTTTGTTTGTTCGCAGTTACTTTCGACTTCTGTTACGAGCCAAGGCTCTGAAATCATATGTACTTCGTTATAATATTATGTATTTAATCTGATGTCATTGCGGGTACCTATGTGTTTCTGGATGAATAAATGTCTAACACACTGCACACCTCTGTTTTCCATTTCATCCCTTTAGCCCCTCGCGTTAGACACGAGAGGTTGCAATTTCTTGTGCTGTTAATATAATTGCTCAAGTCTATTTAACAATCATCCACAAAATTGCCATTGGCTTGCTGTAAAGAGGGTGTTAAGATACCTGAAATGAACTAAAGACTTGGAATTAGTGTTTGATAAAAAAAAGGGAACAATGAGATATTTAGCTGCAGCGACGCAGAAGATTGGGGAAGTGACGATAAAAACAGACACTCAGTTACTGTCTGCAGCGTAAAGTTCATGGGCGGACTGGTTTCATGGGCCAGTAAGCAAAGAATGGTTGCCTTGAGCACAGTCGACGCTGAATACATGGCGCTCAGCTTCACTGTTCAGGAAGTATTGTGGTTTAGAACGTTTTGTGGGGTGAAATGCAACCCCGACATGAACGCAAGCAATCCATTGTGTATTTTGAAAAAAAAAGGGACAACACATCCAGCTAAAAACAATGTAACCAGCCAAAGAATATCCACACTTACAGCTATCAGGAATTATTTTGTTAGGGAGCATGTCATAGACAATACTATTGATGTTAATTATTTATCAACAGATTACATACTGACAAAGCCCCTAACGAAGGAAAGACATAACCACTTCATTTATATATTTGGTCTTAATTATGTCTGTTAATATGTTAGGTCATAAATGATGTCTTGTGTTTACTATCAAAGCTTGTTTATTGTTTACTTGTCCCTAATTGAATGTGTTTTTTTTAAATGTCATGAATTGAAAGTTTTTTTGTACGTACTTTAAAAATATTTAGAGGGAAGTGTTGGTTTGTAAATTGTTTGAACATTAACTTGACTCTAGTGGTGTATCCCCTGAATCCCCTGTATTCAGTTAGTGTGTGTATATCGCGGCCAATGTGTGATGTTTATCATTGTGTAGTAAAAGATAATCAGTACTTATTGTCCAATGTATTATTATATAAACTGCATATACCCAACACATTCACTGCATAGTTAATATGTAAACAAAATAAATATTTTTTCAGTGATATGTAAATATTAATTTCTAGATTTAACTTGTGTTTCAATCATTTGAAACTATACGTGATTTGTTCAAAAATTGTTTCATTTAAAAATGGAGTAAAATTAATTTGTGTCGTCAATTTTGCACAGAAAACAAAAAAAACGTAGGTATAAATACTGCGGATGCAGTTCTTTACCCCAAATATTGTTTATCTTAAACTTAATTCCAAATATATTCAATTCCTAACACACCCATTTATGTCAAAAGTTAAAACATGCCATTTAAAATTGCACATTATTATATTTAAATTACTTTGGTAACATTATAATTAGTTTCGGACCACCAGCTGTTTTGTAACGTCGCAGTGTGTGTTCATACACAACGTCATCAATAGTCGGAGCTTACCGGAACGTACACACTCACCCCGCAGGGCCGAGCTGCTAGACACTCGCCGCGCCGAAGAGACGTCATTAGAGACAACAGCCACCCAGGACTGGCGTGAGGCTGGGTGCAAGAAACCGAGGTAAGTAAACAAGCAACAAACACTAGACGTTGCATCGGCCAGGTTTTAAATTCCCGTGTTTAGGCTTGAGGTGAAGTGTTCCGAAAACATTTAATAGTTTCGTGAGCAGAAGGCCACGATGTTATTATTTATTACTACCTAAAAATATAGATAATATTTACACTTTTTAAAATTTCTTACAATAAACGAACATAATACTTCAAAATAATTTTTTTTCACTTATACCACTTTAAGGTTTAATTGTGGTGATGTTTTGCAAATCCCGTGCTTTATAACCGACAGTCATTTTATTTCGTTGGTTGCTTGTTGCGTCTTTGCGTCGTTGAGTTGCTCGCGTGGTCTGTGAACCCGGCATGAAGGTCGAGATGACTATGTTCGTGGACCAAGAGCGCTTGTGGATCATGACTCTCACTTTCCTTACTCCTTTCATTGCGGCTCAAACAAGTGAAACCAACAGCAAGCACCCAACAATGACTTCGGAAAGTATAAAAGGGCAGTAACCCAGCAAATCTGTTTATTGGTTACCGAGCTTTTCGAAAGTGAGGAAACGTTTTGACGATGAGCAACGCTAATAGGTGAGTGAAATAATATTTTAATGATGACTATGCTATTAGTTAGAAGTTGCGGTGGTCGAGTGTACCCTCCAGGTGTGTTCCTCTGGCAAGGCAGCCGGCTCCTGTGAGAGTCAGCCCCGCTCCATCCATGCCGACCCTGCCTGGGGCTCGAAACATTCATGTCGACTATCAGTTTCACAAAGAAACCTTTCTGTCAACTGACACCTGATCAAAAATTTACATTTTATAACGCTAACGTTTTTTGAATATATTTGTGTGCATGTTCTTGGAACATGCTAGAAGTCAGAAAATATAGACTATTCTATCCTAAAACCATTACGATTAAATCTATGATCAGCTAAAAAAATAATTTATGACATTTTTGTCTAAAATTTGGTTCCTGACTGGTGATAATTTTTCACAGGCCTGCTTAAATTGTTTTACTTCCCCGAAGAAAATATAACGTTATTTTAAATTAATTGCCAGTTTTACCTTTTTTCTTTTATATTTTTTGTTAAATAGTTAATAGGTATATATAATAGGATGTTTTTATGTATGACGTTAATAAACTCCGATACCGTATGACCGATCGCCATGGAAATCGGTAAACATAATTTTTTTTCCGATATTCATTTTGCTATAACTCGCCGCTAGATGGCGCTGCAGCGCATCAACTTCTAAACCGTTCAACCGATCGCCATGGGTAAGCAGAAAATAATAGGTCATTGAAATAAAACAGTAATTAAGTTTTATTTCTGTACGTCCACCACACTGTCAAATAGCAGGATTGCGGATGAAAGAGACGAATGTTATCGAAGATGTCGAGTAACTAGCGATCATAGGCATCGAGAGGCAGTAACACCCGAACTTTGCCGAATACTCATGATTGGCAAGCCACCAAGCCATAGGCCCGTAAGAAATAAGCTGTGCCAGAAGGAACTATCATATACTACTTACCTCGCATTGTGTGCGACATTATGGTTCACTGAAAAGAGTTTCTAGCTGTTAAACTAGGTCCGGTTTTTTTTGTATTAGCTATGGAATAACTTTCACGAATTTCGCCAGACGTGGAATATTACTGAATGTGGACTTACCGATTTTTTTTTTAAAGCTTTATTCTCCTACAAAAATTTCGATATAAAGTACACCTTGATTAAACATTTTTTTAACACACTGCAAAAAACACCATATAAATAATATGTAATTCCGTAACGTCTCTAGTCCGCCGTGTAACAAAAAAGCATGTATTGACAAAGAGATCGGTAAATATGTAGTTGGGCGGTACTTGGTAAAAAAAAATGTTAAAAATCTGAAAATACTTTTATTCTATGCTCTTTAGCTTCTTCTTTTCATAAAACCCGGCTGAGGTAAGAAATTCCAAATGCTTTAGGATATATCGAATTTTTTAATTTTCATCACAATACCTGTGCATTCATACGGCGTTCATAATTGTTTCTTGTTTACGAGTACAATTTTTTTTTTTTTCCGCAACGTAGGTGAACAACTACATAATTTTCTATTAATGGCAATTGTACCCGCCTCTAACTTAGGTGAGTTTTTAACGTTTCAAATTTTAATGTTTTATTTGTAACTAGCAGCGAAACCCGGCGTTGCTCGGGTTAAGATACATCGCATGTTTAATGGTACAAAAAAAGCCCGAAATTTCTAGTATTAGAACAGTCCAGAACATTCAATTAGTTTGTTCTTTTTCACTTGTGAAAATCACTTGAATTTTTTCTGTAACTGTTTACTCTTGATTATAATTAATCTTTACTCGACTGCAAACACGATTGAACTGACGAACATTCACTGAATTTCAGTTTATATACCATCAGACACCGAAATTTCCAGTACCAGGTCACTCTAGAATATTTGGATGTACATCACTTCGATTTGGTTCTTTTAGACCAATAATAACACTCGTACACATTGATTGCATGATTGCACAGGTCTTGTATTGCAAAGTAAGAACGGCGATATCTCCTAAAGTATTTGGAATTTCTTATCTCCGCCGGGTTTAATTAAAAGAGGAAGTTAAAGAGCACAGAATAAAAGTATTTTCGGATTTATAACTTTTTTTTTTTTTAACGAATACCGCCCAACTACATATTTACCAAGAGATCTTGGAAATGAGATACAACGGATTCCAACAAAGTAGTTTGTTTCTACAGTAACTAATTACTGCTGCTTTTACGTTTTCTGAGTTTTACGTTTACACGCGCTGAGGAAAAATATTGATAAAAATGTCTGACGATGCATATGCGTATGGGTAAGTTCAGTTTGTGTTTGCGCTGGATACTGAATTTTATGTTTTATAAATATATAAACGGGTACGGAAATTAAAAATATATTTTAAACAGTAACCTCGCCACAATAATAAATTGTGAAACTTACAACCTCTCCTCCCAGCCCCAATTCGTGACACGGAATAAAATAATTTGAATAAGCATAAAATTCATGGTACCAACATTTTACCTCGCTATTTTAAACTTCAAAAAAATATACATAATCGAGTGCGCAATAGACTACGCACACGTCCTGTGCGATATCTTTTCACAATTAAATTCTTATGTATTAATTTTACCCAATTAAATATTGCGATATGTCCAACATATGTTCGTAAATAAAATATTTTAACTATCAGGTAATTATTTTGGGGACAGATAATCAACAGCTTACATATTCATTTTTACAATTTATAGCTTATTATTGTGCGTAAACGTTTTTGGACAACACCGCATTACTTTTTAAATTATAATTATAATTATAATTATAATTATATGTGCAAACTATTGTTAATGTTATTAATTTTTTTTTAGTACATTATATTTTTTTTGTTAATTATTGGGGAGTGTCACTTCTGCTGCATGATTGTGTGGTGTGAGTAGTTTATTCTGATAATTATTGCACGATATTATTTATTATTTATCTACTTTATTGATGGTGATGTTAATGCGATACACATTTTCTTACACTCAACAACTTTATAAATTTACATTTCTCTACATTAACATGCCATATTAAAAATAAAATAGTAAAGCACAAAAAATAATTTTTGATATTACAATAAACTTAAATTTAAATGAAATATACTAAGATAAAGGATAAACAAAACTAAATTAATTTGTTTTAACCCTAAATTGGCATGTACACCTGCATTAACAGTCATTATTTTCCGGTATAGCATTACATGAAGACCATACTTCCACACATTCACGCAGTAGTGATGATGCTGGGATGGGAGGTGATCCAGATATGTTGCTTCAGCCTGTGTTTGAACGTGGCTTGGTTATTAGATTACCTTGTCGCCTGGTACAGTTGGTTACAGAGCCTGCTGCTTGTGGCTACAAAATATCCTGAATAACATTTGGATGGACGCAGAGGGATTGCCAGCATAGAGTTGCATGTGGATCGTGTCGCATGGACTATTAGATGAACGCCTTATTCTTTGTATTAATGTAGTGTAATGTAGGCGGAGATTCTAATTCGAACCAACCGTCATCAGACGTCATCAGACGTCATCAAGTACCATTTTGGGCGGAACAATATGGCGATGGCGAGGTTAAAAAAAAAGTGACTTCAACTATGTCACAGCGATCCGTCTCCTGAAAATTCCTAACTCCACGATTGTGTGACATCAGACACTCTACTCCCCCATGAACGATGTTGAATTCCGTAAAATTCCTCCCTACAATCATTATATTGTTTTGAACAACACACAGCCTCGGCGTGACCACAGTATCTACGAGTGCTCTGACCTTGAGGAACTGTTGCAGGAGCAGGAGAGAGGGGAGAGACGGGGAGGAGGAGAGAGCAGCGCGGGTGAGTGACAAGTGTGTTGTCAAAATAAACATTATGTGTGTGTGTGTGTGTATATACACAGTGAAATCTATTCCCTAAAGCAGTGGCGTAGCTAGGATTTGTGTATGGGGGGTGTTACGAAGCGTGGCACCCCCGTATCAAAGCGGGAGGTCCGGGGGTCCTCCCCCGGGAAAATTTGGATTTTAAGGTGTAAAATAGTGCTATTTTAGCAGTTTTCGGTACTTAAATTTAAATATTGTAATGGTAAAATTTTTATTAATTTTAATATGAAATTTGTTTGAGTGATGAATAAAAAATTAATTAAAGATTTGGTGCTAAGAGGGGGGGGGGGGGGGAGTTCCAACCCCTAAAAACCCCCCTGGCTACGCCCCTGCCCTAAAGATTATATAGTTTTTTGTCACGCTTTTATTGATTTTTACTCCTTACGTACTTAAACACAACTTTTTTCTTGAGCAAACTTATTTCGCACCAAGAATACATTACAACTGTGTTCTGATTGGTGCGTCCACGTGGTTCTTACGAAGAAGAAAAAATACGAACTACAACCATTCCTGTTATTCATTACGTTAGCAGCTGATTCGCACACGACGAGTCAAAACAACTACAGCCAATAAAGATCCATTTCACCAGTGAGCATTGAGCCACATCTTAAGGCCGGGACTGATCCCTAATGTTAATACCCAAGATGGCCGCCTGCCCGGGCAGAGCTCCCGGGGTCGACGCGCCGTTTGCGAACAGCTCGAGATTTATTAAAAAGTGTCCTGATCACGAATAGCATCTAGCTACATGCCTATTCCCCCTTATTTTTTATTCCCATTCGACCGCTAGCGCATGCGTTGGGTTGGCGTCGCAGCTGACGCACTCTCCTCCTCTACCGGTTCCCCCACCACGTATGTACCTAAATACTCACCTCATGCAATCGGAATTTTCGTAACGCACGAAAATTGTAGCCCCACAGCAAAGAAGTTTCACTTCATAAACTCCTGTGCTAGGTGTAAAATGTCATTGCTTACATTCGGCCACACTGCATTGCAGCACAGAAAATCAACTTTATCTCAAATTGTTACACGCTTGGACTTGTCTACTATTACCTGGTTAAGTTTGAAAATAAGCCCGTGAAATATTTAGTTACTGTTCACATGCAGAATAACACTTCTTTACGAGCTGAAGTGCCACGGGGGAACATAGGTACATCCAAGTGCAAGAGGAGGGAAATGAAGCCAAGAAAGGAGTGGGAGACAGGTGTTGCGACGTGTTAATTTTAAAATACTGCCTTATTTTGTCCGTTAGAAAGTAATTAGGTGATTATACGGCCACCATGTTGGCAAGAGAAAATGTGTTGCCTTCACTATGTTTGGCTTAACGTCTCCTAGAAAATGAACCAACTGGACTCATCCAATATCAAAGGCAATAGCTCACTGTTTTCTAATGAAAGTGAACAAGTATATTATGGACATAACCCTCTCTGGCTACAATAAAGACTGGGTAGGAACAGTCGCCATTTCTATCGCGCGCTAGGAAGGGCGTAGACGTACGCGGCGGTGAGATGAACTCGTCATTGTGAAGAAACATACCAACCAAACTATGTGAAACATTAAGTTTCTGTTCCTTAATGCTCATAGTCTCAAATAATTAAGTTTTTAATTAGTTCATTAAAAATAATACAACAGCCAAATGGTTTTTTTGTTTGTTTTCTTAATCACTCTAGGTAGGTCATGTAAGCACACGAAATGTGCCGTAAGAATCAAATGTAAAATATACGTTTACCAAACTTTGATATATACATTCGTTGCCTCACTAGCTTCTTTTGTGTTTCAATGTTTTTTTGGGTTTTTGCGCGCTCTCGCAAACGGTACAATGAAAATAGTTTTCTGACCCTTTTTTTTGTTTAAAAAAAAAAATTGTTACATTACTGTAAAATCTTCGGGCATTCATATGAGTCACTTTGTTTACTTAGGTATTTAGTTTATGTTATTACGATTAATGTGGGGAGAACTAGTGGGTTCGTAAGGGAAAGCACAATTAACTAATACAGTTTTATTTATTATTAATTTATACACTATTTATTTTCATTACTGCACTCAAGATCTCTGTCCAAAACAACTAGTCTTACACTGATAGTTGAACAAATGACCCTATAAAAAAAAATATCGAAAACTATTCGGTTTCTTTTTGCTCCCATGTTGTAGCGACTATTGGAACATAACCTTTTTGCTGTGTTGGACTCGGTCTGTCAATTATGTACCTCACAGCGAGGAGGTTTATTTTACTGCTTGACGGAAGTCGGAGCTCCATCTCGCGTAAGACCAAGAAAACCTAGTCTTTGTCGTGCCCTGATTCAAAGCATTGCTCAAATAAGGTGACGTTTTATGTTAACAAAATAAAAATAAATATTTCGTTACTTTCGAAGACTGATGAATTACCCCACCAAATTAAAAAAAAAAAAAAACACGTGTAATATGTTGCTTGGTAATTTCAACCTGCAGTCCACCCGCCACAATAACAAACACGCACTATGAGCAGCAGGTACACAGTGTGTTGTGCGGGTTGCAGGCCGGCTGCTGGGGGGCAGCGAGGCAGCTGTGCAGGGCCGCTGTCCGCCCGCTCCGGCGACTGCTGCGAGGGTAAGACTACCACACACTAGCTGTCAGCGCTGGTTCAAGTGTTTGGTTCCATCAAGTCCATGAGAACCAAGAGAAACAAAACTAACCAGTAGTTGTGTAAACACGCATTTAATACAACACCCATACATACATACATGAAGTGAAGTATTCAAAAAAAAAATTAGAGATTAAGCTGTCAATTGTATGGAGAGCATCAGGATATCCTTATAATACTGGTATCACTTATGAGGGGAGAACTGGGTTCGTAAGGGATAGCATAATTAAATTTCATTACAGTTTTATTGATTACTAATATTTACATTGATTATAAATAATTGTACTTAAAAACGGTCCGGTCTCAAATCACTAGTAATTAAAAATGTTAAATTTCAAAACACTCAATGTCTGTCAAGTTCCGTAGTTCACACTCCTCACTGGAGCTGGGCTCAACAGTGGTTCGCCCCTCCCCTCGCGCCACTCAGTCGCCGCACTCTCACGATCAGGTCGCACTCCGCGTCACGCCACACTCAGGGGGGTCTCTCATCCTCACTTCCCTTCGCTCGGAATCCGCTCGTAACTCGCCACTCACGCAACACTCCCCGCAGAACTATCGCCGCACTCACGGCACTCACAGTCTCCACCGTCGCGCGGGACTCTGGTCATCAAAAACTGTCGTTGAGACCGCGCGTCGCTGCTCAAGTGGTCTGTGGTGCCCTTCTCGAACCGACGAGAGCAGCGGTGAAGAATCACGTCATTCTGCGCCGGACCCGACTCGCGAAGAGTCGACAGTGGCGTCGCTCGATCGCGACGGCCGCGGAATTCCCAAGGCCGCTCAGCGGTAGATAACGGCGCCGAGGCAGGACGGCGCGCAGGTGAGGGAAGAGACGACCCTTGCAATCCGGCCAGGCACGGGTGGCATGCCTCACGTCAATGAACAGCACATGACGTCAGTGGCGGTGCGGGGCCACCAGCCAGCTCCTAACCTTGTGCGCGTTGCGGTCCGGTCTCTCGTGTTCGCAACAATACTATCTCACAGTGAAGGCTAATGGTGCTTTTAAATCAAACTATTAAAACTACTACAATTTTACATGAAATAAATATTTCGCTGGTGCGCGGGAATAAGGGAATAAGTCAAATGTTGGCAAAAATGGTTTTTTTATGGTATGGAATAAAGGAGAACAAGCTCTACAAAATTGTCCAAATGGGTTAAGTCTAGCACCCTTGTGTGTTATTCTATGGCACTGAACTTTTGGAGTTACATCACAAACTGACAGTTTTCGTGCGTGAAAAAGGGGATAAGTCATTTACAATGACATTTTGACATATCCCCCTTTTCCCGCGCACCCGCGATTCATCATCGGAAGTGGTCAGGTATAGAAATTTGTTTTTTGCTGTGTTACAATTTAAAGCCGTAGGATTGATAATGTCTTGCGACTTTCGTGGTTCATAGACGACCGAGATTCTCCTGTGCTAGTTACGTGTTGTGTGCTTGCACTCTTATGTCCCTTGCGTAGTTTGTAAACACTGCCAAGTCTTCTTGAACTATATAACAAAATGCTGTCATACAAGCTGACCCTGAGGAACTGTTGCAGGCGCAGAGTCGAGGCAGAGCCAGCCTCCTCGGCGCACCGCCGTGTCAGCGAGGCAGAGAGAGCGCCACGGGTGAGTGACAAGCCTGTTGTCCTTGAGGTGCCAGTGCTCCTGCCTGGTCGCTGACCGGCCAGCCCACAGCTCACAGCGACCACCACGACCCGAACAGGCCCGGAGTTTACCGAAGTGAAGGGTTGGCTGGACCCAACAATGATCAGTCACATCCGTCCGTCAATCACGTGACATTCAGCCAATCAGATGGCCCTAAAAAATTCCGCCCGCCCGTCCGTCCGTCTGTCAAAACCTTTCCACGGACGAACGGATGAAATTATAACCACAAAAGTATCTTAAAGGCATTGCATTTATTTTAAAAGAATTTTTAGTTTGTTTATTGGCTAAGCTGCTTATGTATTATGTATTTAACTTGTCAATGAACACGTTTTGAGTTTGATATCTAAAACAAAAATTGTCAGGCACAAAAGTAATTTTTAGTGGATGGTTAGTAGAAAATATATAAGTTCTTAGCGTAGATAATCGACAAACTGTAAAAAAACAATTACAAGTTAATTTTTCCTCAAAAATATAAGCTTCAATAATTGTTGGCAGCATCCAAGCAGAAAAAATATTAAGACGGACACGTGGATCATTGTGAATCACTCGGCTTGTTGACAGATGGGTGATGAACAGAATCGAATTTTACTGAGAGTCCACATTAATAAATAATTTTTTTTATTATTCCAGGAGGTTAGGTGATAGTTACTAAAATTGAAGGTTGGAAGGGTTAGGTTGGAGCTTTCCACGAGTGATCGGCCACTTCGGAGAACTTCGGAACTGTTCGGGCAAGGCTACCACGCCTGTGGGCTGTATGCTTCCCTTGCCAACCAGACAGGCTACTGAAAAAGTCACGCACACCTCGGACCAGGTTGTTGTACGAACAGCCAGGAGCACCGCGGTAAACACCAACACACACACTGCCTCGGACTCAGGATCCTCGCATGCTGAGGGTTCCAGTCTTAAAATTTCATAAATAAATCATGAGTGGTGTTTGTAATAAACTAGTCAATATAACCCTTTTTTTTATTTTGCTGTAACTGGTATGTTTCCTCAAAAATTATTTATCTTCCTGTGAACTAGATAAACAATATACTATTCGCAAAGAAAATACTGTTTCTTTCTTCAGTTATGAAAGCAGAGTATTCTCTGTTACATGACTTCACTTCTTACATTCGACCACTAGCATTGCCAACCAGGCATAAAGACTTATGCACATTTATGTAACTCGCCCAAATTAAACCAGTTCAGTTTAAAAAGCCGGAATGTTGAAGCATAAGAGTGGATTGGAAGGCTTGGCTAGAGTAGGAGGGAGGGGGGAAGCCGAGGGAGAAGTGAGGTACAATTGTTGCAGTTATGTTATCGTAAATAAAACACTATCATTGAACTCAAAGATCGCTACTTTTTATAGCAATAGCTCGATTTGTTTAGCTTTAGCTTTGCTAATAAGTGCTACGACTGTACTCTTCGAATAATTTCACATAGATTTCTATCTTTCTAAATCTACAAAATATTTACCCCGAATATATTATTATTTCTAGTATTGCATATAAAGGAGGAATAACAGAACAATAGAATATTGGTTTTTCGTTACAAAAAAATAAAATACAGCTTCCATAAAAATTTGGGCCAATAAAAATTAAAAGTACATTATATATAGTGGTTAATTATGATTTATAGGTCGAAATTTAGTTGTGCATTACTACCAGTAATACCCACCGTGGGTAAAAAAAAAAAAATTCTGTTTCACTTGCACCTAACCAAACACCACTGCACGAGGCAGTACAGAAGCTCGAGGTCACTGCAGTGCCGTGTGTGTGGCTCGTGTTGCAGGGCTGCCTGGCGGGCCTCAGGGCTGCCGTGGGGAGTCTCGGCCGGCTGCGGCCAGCTCGGCGCAGCACCACGCCCCAGGTGGATGTGCAGGAATCCGCCGACAGCCCGCCGACGTCCACCCTGCAGGTATTTCCCGACGTCCCTCAGGATGTTTACATCTACACCGTGGTACTGGGGGACCCGGAGAGCACCGGAGAAGACATCGAGGAGGACGGCACTGACGTACCTCAGACCGGGGCGGCGGTGGACAGCGTCGACGCCCCCCAGCCCGGAGAAGATGAGGTGGAGCAGCATAACACCACCGCTCCTGTGAACGATGGTGGAGTAGAGGAAGTACCTGACCAGCCCATCGAGGTCGGACTGGACGATGTCGACCCGGATGTGGTGGATGAGGAACCACCCGAGCCCACTGGAGAGGTCGAGATGGAGCCGCCGAGTTTCGCCCTGCGCCGTGGTAATGCCCGGGTGTTTGACCCCGTAAATCCATCCAGCAACTTCTTCGAGCTGCCTGTGATCGTTGAGAACCCCGCGCTCGTGGGGGATCAAGTCGACACTCCCTTGCTTGGAGGACTTGTGGAAGTGAGGCAGGGCATCGTTGAGCCTCCGCAGTATGACGAGGAGCTGTTGGAAGAGGTGTTTGTACGCAGGTGGGTACCTGTGGAGCCACCTGAGAACGAGGCCCCGAGCATCCACGGCGATGACCCGGAACCGTCTGCCAGCTTCCCCGAGGAGCCTCAGCCCCAAGACCAGGCCGCGGAGGAGGCGGGCGACAGTGACCCACCGCAGACCGTCGGCGGTGCCGCGACCGAGGACGACAACATGGAACTACCATAGCCTCCTCTTGGCTATGGTATTTTGATGTTGTCGTAATCATCGCTAGTAGGTCACTGTGGTCCTCCTGTTCCGCGGCATCGAGGAAGTTGGCAGACGGAGCAACGCAGTTAAAGCCGAAGCCATCACTATTGTCACGGTCCAGTGTCGTCGCCGTGGATGTTCGGGTGCAGGTTGAAGCTCAATGTTACGTTCACTATGTCCCCGCTAGGCTCGGGTGGCTCCACATGGTCCGTTACCAGAAAATCTGTATCGATCTTATTTGGTTCGAACTGGATGCGCTAAACAGGTACGATCCTGCATACAAAGACATCTTATTCGTCATAGTGTAGAGGATCGACGATTTGGGCCTAATCCTACACTTTGACATCTTCTCCAGGCTGGGAAGCAGCTCATGGAAGTTGGTGGATTGGGCAATGCAGTTTAGGACAAAGTCGTCATAGGGGTCCGGATCATCACCACAGGTGCAGGACGGAGCTTGGCTCGATTCACTCGATTCATCCGATGGGCTCGAAATATGGATGTGGTCCGTCTCCAGCACATCAGGGACGATGTTCGGTTCGTCCGAAATGGCCTGGAGAGGTACTACCCGAACACCAGGACCTCTACTACATCACTGTGAGGTGAATCGATGGTGTGGATGATGTTCCATCTACCATGATGTCCACTCCAGGCTGGGGAGCATCGATGCCCACTCTAAACCATCCATCATCGACAGGCTGAGGTACGCAGTTGGAGTATTCCTCCACCTCGACATGGTTATCATACCTAGGAGCGTCGACACTGTACACCACTACCCCAGCATCATCGACGGTTTGAGGTGCGGCTGTGGTGTCCTCTCCTACAGCTGGTCTTCTACGGTGGTGTCCAGCTTAGAAGTGGGGGCTCTTCCTGTAGCACGGTGTAGATGCGTATGTCGTGCAGGACGTCGGGAAATACCTTCAGGGGGACGTTACCGAACACCAAGCGCGGCTCCAGAGGAAGGGCGCAGGGGGCGACAGCCCCTTCCGAGCCCAAATTTTACTTCTTATTTCTCTGTTGGGAATATTAATGTTAACTTAAATACTTTCGTTAATGTGCTAAACTCTTCTTTCAATCAAAATTTGTACAAAAACACTAATTTCAGTATTTGAGACCATATTTTTTGTGAATATCCCAAGGGCAATGTCATCATTATTAACAGCATCCTCCCGTGTGTGAGAGCCCTGCACGAGAGGTCTTCCTGGAGCCGCCATTACCGAACACCTTGATTTTAACATCGACGTCGGCATTGTCTGGCTGAACATCGGCAATTCCTTCCCGTGGCCAGTGGCGTAGCCAGGATTTGTTATGGGGGGTGTTAAGAAGCATGGCCCCCCTGTATTAAAGCGGGGGGTCCGGGGGTCCTCCCAGGGAAAATTTGGATTTTAAGGTGTAAAATAGTGCTTTTTAAGCAGTTTTCGGTAATTAAATTTAAATATCGTAATGGTAAAAATTTTAAGAATTTTAATATGAAATTTGTTTGAGTGACGAATAAGAATTATTTAAATATTTGGTGCTAAGGGGGGGGGGGGGGGGTTTGAACCCCTAAACCCCCCCCCCCCCCCTGGCTACGCCCCTGCCCGTGGCATATCTACTGCATCCAACTGGGACATGGTGCTGCGTCAACTCCGATGGAGTTGGCGAAACAAAGGATGCAGCCACATGCCGAGACCCACGGTCGCTGACCTCACCGATCAATACGATCATATAAATTCAAAAATTATCGACAGCAGGTTAGAGGTATCGACGGGCGGAAATATTTCACCCAACACTGATACTTCACCATTGATTTGGATCGTACAACAGCCATAGACGAGCCAATCAAAATCCTGTCTTACTGCTACATTGGAGAGATTTGTTTATTTACGACCGAGCATTCCTTGCATCAAGATATACTACAACCTGCAAGTTTTCCAGAGCCAAAATGAATGCACTTTCTGGCCTCTGTATGCCTGGAAACTACTGGACGAAAAAATTAAACACTCAAATGATTGGCTAACCACATAATACCATGTCCTGCAGTGGGACGAAGGTAAAATTCCACAACACCATGAGAAAAAAATTTAGTGATTTAATACTGAAGTATCTGCGTGGTATTACCTAAGTCGCCGGAAATGAGCAGAAGAGATTTCTGAGCATGTTTTGCGACGGAGCTGTCGAAATTGTAGACCTGCATTCCGACCATGGCTGTCCCTCCTTGCAAAAGCTTAGTGTAATGTATGTCAAGCAACCACACGTCAAGTTTAAAGAGTATGTAGCTGTACAAACTTGCAGCTAATGTGGAAATGGTACTCGCAGTGTGAGAAGAGCCTGCATATATAAAAAATCATGCAGCGGTGTAAGTTTTCAATTGTCGTCTGACCTACAAGATGTTTTGTTTAATTCTGCAAACATGTACATGAGTGTACAACCTAGCTTCAGCAGTGTTGAGTACAACTACTGGGATGCCGGATGTCTGCGCACATAAACGGAAACCTGTGATGGAAACGTTCAGCACAAGTTGTTTACGCACTTTCCTGTGGCCTACGAATAGAATCAGGAGCTGCTAAATTGCTGCGATCCTTGAAACTGTGGCGTATATCACATGAGATCGCACACAATCGTTCCGGCCAGCATCTAAAAGTTGTCTCCTAGTCTGCATGTGCCAAACTAAACTTGGACGTGTTGCAACCTTTTGCGACCTGCGATGCATCTACATAGACATCCATTCTAAATGAGTCTCATCGTAGCTCTCTCTCAGTGATCCTGCCTCAACAAGCAATGAGTCAAAGTTATGGTGCGGCCGCAATCGCAGACATCGTCGTCCACGTTTCACCAATGTTGTCATCGCTGAAGAAGATAACCAGTCGGAGACTTGTGTTCTTGTGCCTGAGACCATCGAACCAGTTGGAACCTGAGTCACCGAGACAGTGCAGTCTTAAAGACTTTGCTTACGAAAATGGTTAATGCCTTAATCTAAATGGTATGAGTATTTTTTTTTTAAATAAATCTGCAAATTTTAAGCTTTGTGTTCTTTTATTTATAGGATTTTAACCTGATAATGAATCCTGTATTTGACTAGTAACTTTGGGTATATAAATGAGTTCCAGGTGACTGCACCCTCAGTCCACCTTTGGCAGTGGCGCAGTGCGGATCAACTCTGTCATATTTTGAGATAATGATATTTAGTCGGTGTCTGAATGTTGACCTTCATGGACAGTTTACCTTCGACGGTGCAGAAGTAGGGGATGGTGAGGGGTTCTAGGACTTTGCCATTGCGGTGGGACGAGGTAGGGAACAGTGTAGGTAAACAAAGCCCCCCAGTAATGGGGATCAGTAACATAAGTGAACATGAATCATGTGGGTATGCAAACACTTGTGAAGTGAAGTGGAGTGGATAATAATGACAATCTGCTGGAAATGGCCATCTTGGTTCCAAAGTTTGAAGTTAGGTTGCGTTAGTGGTACTTATTTTCATACAAAAATCTTGCAGTAGGTGAGACCCAAACCAGAAGATGCAAACATGTCAAGGTGGACAGGCAGAGACCTTAGCCAATAGGCTACGAGATCTGTTAGAGAACAATGAAAGAAATAAAGTATATATGCTTTCAAAATATGTATTATACTTGTAATATAAGGATGATAAAATTGCATTTAAAATTTCAAAAACAGTGTCGCAGAGAGCACAATCTTGAATTCCAGCACAGGCATCCAGAGGGCACCACATAACGAGCGTGTCACCTGCTAGTGTGTGCAACATTCATAAGTTCAAAAACAATTTCCCAGGAGGAAATTCGTTGGCAGAGCGCCACTACCATTATTTCAAGTGTCATCTGCCAGGAAGTTCTATCTTGGACATACTTTTCGTCTACTATTATAAATTCCTTTACACACAAAGAGTGCACAAGGACTGCGCTGTATCCCCTGCCATCTTTGATTCAAATCGTCCTCATCTCATTGCAGCTTATTACGTAGAGTTCATTTTCACAACTGTGTTCGCTCGTGTTCGTCTCAACCTTCGAACCAGATCTGCGAGAACTTAATTGTAGGACCACGTGTGCTCCCTGCATAGGGGACCGGGGCGTGTGGGACACCCTGAGAGCCCACAGACAACCACAACTCGGCAGTGCGAGAGTGTACCCGCAACTCAGAGCGGATTGGTTGGGTAGACTGTAACACCATATAAAAGGGATTGAGCCTAGCACCCACACGGGCCACGTCACGACCCCTACATGAAGTTGCAAGCCGGGTCCACGTGCCGGCGCCCATGTTCGCAGTCCATAATGCGCCTAATTAGTTATGAATCCCCCACGATGTCAAGTATGCGTTAACTAACGACTACAATTTTGCAAAATTCAACCTATGAGAGGTGAAAAAGTGGTAAATATGGTTTGAAGATAAATTATATTTAATGACAACCAAAAATGGAAACTACCATCCACAAAATTACTATTTTGCGAAAGTCAATATCAGCTTACCTTCGTAAATTTCATTTCAATTCTTCTGAACGAGCCTCACTTGCTGTATCTATTAGTAACGAGTAGTTTCAAAATGACTCGACTTGACAATTTGCATCAAGTATCAAATTATTCAACCAATTATAAGTGACCAGTAAGTGTTCTTCGTGCTGCTAGCCAGCAAATATCAAATCTGGTAGCTAACAGCTACTCCAAATTTCACGCTTGAAAAGAAAATGCACACGTCATACACATTTTATGTTTTTAAAGTTTAACGAATATATATATATATATATATATATATATATATATATATATATATATATATATATATTAATGATGGCCCGATATTCAATATCGGAGATCGGTAGAGGTGGGACGATACCACATTTTCGATACTCGATTATATATTGTTTTTTCAGTTCAATACTTTCGATACTCCAGGGGAAAATATTTTCCCATTAAGTAACAATTATTACAAATAACATAAATTAGTTTCAAACTATATAAATTCCCTCTTTATTACAAAAATACAAACTGCAAACAACTTTAAAGACTTGAGTATAAAAATCAATATAAAAAATAGAAGTGAAATACAAATTGAGAAACAGTGGCCTTACAAAATGTTATGAAGTCCTTTCTTGGAGGGGAGGAAAAGTCACCAAGCCTAAATTAGAAATTTAAAAAAATTAGGTTATTGTAAAAAGAAAATCAGAAATTTTTGCTTGTTTGTTTTATTTTACAAACAACTTTATGCAACAGAACAATTTTCAATAAAATTTTAACTTGAGAAACGTAAATTACAAAACAATCCGATCGTAAGAAAACAATAACAAACGGGTATATTTAGTTCAAAGATTAATGAATGCACAAAATATGAGATCCGTGCCTTGGTAAAGCGCGTGCACCATTTTCAAAATCATTGCTATAGAGCATCCCACTCTTAGATTGCAGTGTGGAAGTAAATGGGCGCATTCTCTCTCTCTCTCTCTCTCTCTCTCTAATACACGCCGATTGCCGTTAGCACTGTCCTTGTTTCTTCGTGCGTTGTTGCCAAACATCAAACGAAACTAAAATTTTAATTTTTGAACCAAGCTTTTTTTCAAATTGTATAGCATCGAAATACGCACCAGGCAATTGCTTATTTTGAATACTTAACAATATTTTAAGTGTCCGAAAAAAAAAAAAAACATAAATTATTCACTGCGAATTGTTTTGAAGTATTCCGAGATGTTTCACATTAAAAAAAACAACCTAAATGTATATTTCATTCATTTTTTTTTAATAATAAATTAATGCCTTAGGACGCCACCGAACAAATGTTAAGACAAAAAATGTACAGGTTTCACTTAAATATTTTTTTTAATATATTGAAATGCATTTTCTCACAAACTGACACATCAAAAAGTTGACCAGCGGAAAACGTTTTTTCTATTGAAGATAGATGGGGGACGAAAGCGTGAAAAATGTTCACAATGAATTGAATTAGTTTTTAAAAGCAGCTCCATCTCAATTGCTTCTACAGTTTCCGCGGAAATAGCTGTTAAAGATGTGTCTTATCAGTATAAGAGCGCGCTGCAATAGAGGTTTCTCTCACAAGCTGCCGTCGTAAGAGGAAACAGGGTCGTGTGTTTAGATAAGTGCGGTTCTGTCCTGCAAGCAATTTAAAATACATGGCTTCCTTAGTCAACCATGTATTTCCTTATACACGCATTTCTGAAAACCAGCCTGCGACGAAGCAACGTGTTGTGTCCGGTGACTCGTTACAGTTATAATTTTGACAAATTATATATTAACATACCTGATTTTATTTTCTACATTTATTTTTATTACTTACATATAAAATATGGAAGATAGAACATCAAAAATTAACTATATACGCAGAAGGGAGCGCAAGATTGTGTTGAATGTATTTGAGTATTTTTAAAAAAATATGAGTGTGTGCAATGCAATTAAGGAAGCTTCCAAAGCAACCGGCTGTTCCGAACGAACCATTTACAACATAAGGACGGAACTGCAGCGACATGGTGCCCTAAGTACGCCTGGTAAGGTAAAATCAAAAAGGAAAGACAAACAGAAAAATTGCCGAAAACAAACTTACGATGGCATTGTGCAGAGTGGGCTACGGCGGATCGTTCACACTTTCTTGTTTGCTAACATTCCTCCAACTTTAAATGTCATTTTAGCAAAGGTGAATAGTGACGAATCACTGCCAGATTTCTCTCGTACCACCCTGCATAGGTTCCTTCACGACATTGGGTTTGAGTATTTAAGAAGACAGAGGTGCCCCCCCCCCATCCCCCGAAATTTTTTATGCCATTCTCTCAATGATTTACTCAATTATTTTATAATATTATACTTTTTTAGTATTATATTTTATCACATTTTGCATTAATTAAAACTGATTTTCTAATAATAATTTTGGTCATATCAGGTAATATTTCCATCCTGAACCGACAGATGCCAAACTGCTTTTGTTGAGGAAAGTGCTGGGTTGCCAATTTGATTTACAAGATCCCGTTCAATTATCAAAGCACCAGAAACGTATATTCACATTAGAAGCTATAAATATGTAAATAATATATATATTTTTCTCGTCTTTTAACCACCCCCCCTGAAATTTTAATGACGCAGTCTGCGTCGTTACCCCCCCCCCCCCGCCTTGTGGGCACCCCTGAAGAAGAGGAAACAAGGCAGCATTTATAGAACATGACATAATTCGGTGGTGGCATACCTACTTGAGAGAAGTAAAAAGTTTAAGGGATATGGGAAAACCAGTTATCTATACAGATGAATCTTGGGTAAATGTGGGGCTCAGTGTGGAAAAGGTATGGAAAGATACAACAGTGAGAGCGCTCGGCAGGCAGCCATTGAAGGCCTTAAACCTCCTACAGGACGATGTGCACATTTTGCATTAGTGCATGCAGGTAATGACGGTTTTGTTCAAAATGCTTTCTTGTGCAAAAAGAACAGCTGACGCTCATGATGAAATGACTGCAGATGGGTATGAAAAGTGGTTTGCCGAACAACTTTTGCCAAACACTCCATAGGGATCTGTTATTGTTTTGGATAATGCGTCATACACCATAGCAGGATGTGTGAACCGATTCCCGTGTAACGTTGCCGTGTAGGGGATATAAGACAGTGGCTCACGGAGAAAAGCATTCCTTATGATGCCAGTATGATTAAGCGGGAATTGCTACACATAGTAGGACGAGAAAGGCACAAGTACAAGAAATACAAACTTGAAATAGCCAAATGCGTAGGTCGAACTGTACTTCGCTTGCCCCCGTATCATTGCGAGCTAAACCCTATTGAAATGGTATGGGCACAAGTGAAATCATTCGTAAGACTGCATAACACAACTTTCAAGGCACATGATATAGAGTCCTTAATAACAAAGGGTTATAACCAAGTATCAAAAGAAAACTGGAAAAATTATGTACAAACTGTGAAAAACATGGAAGAAGAGCTGTGGAGAGCTGACGAACTTCAAGATGACGAGGAAAGATTTTTGATAAGTTAAGCCTCGTCCAATTCATCCCAGTCATCTCCATCGCCCCAACCCCATTCTTCTGGTCAGCTCTGTGCTACTCCTATGGAAGGGGTATCAACATTGGTCAGCAGTAGCGATAGTGATTAAAAGGTATGTTATGTTATTAATTTCTTAATCAAGTTAACGTTACATTTATCGTATAAATTCCTATGAATGAAATGTGTGTGAACAGATTATTGTTGTACGTTAAAGTTAAAAAAAATTCCTTATCGGCACAGCCTAAAGGCGCAGGAAGATTTTGATGATTATATTTCTTTACATTAGAACAAAAAGGGATTTTTATATCCTTAATACCATATTATTTTCTTCCCCTTGCAGTAATGGTTGCTACAAAAATATTTTAATCAAATCTTGAACATAATATGTAAAATGTATTAAATAAATACGAAGGAATTTAATAGCGATCATGGTACAAAATTTGAATTATTTTTCTATCCTTCTCAACACCAAGCATCTTATCAAACATTGTTTAAGACAAAGTTTTGGAAAATAATTATGATATGTACAAACAATTTAAACAGATTTGATAAGGTGTCTACTAAGGCAGTTACGTTTTTTTTTTGTCCAGTGACAATTTTTTTCGAACCCATGCAGTTATGGCTGGTCGTATAAAAAATTTATTTAGAAAACATTACTTGGCATTAGGTACTCCCGAGTTATTGTACGTTAAAACGGATGCGATATTATTCATATTATGGGAGTTGCAATTTTTCTGTTTTTCAAAAACTCTTCCCCATTTCGACCCAATTGTTCGGATTTTCCCATAACTTACTCGACCGAGAATTTCAATTACCGTATTTTATTTATCATTTTGGACATGACTTGTCCAAAAATACGGCATTTATCGGGCCCATGAAAATGTGATATATATATATATATGGGATTTTTAGAACATAAAAGAAAATTATACGAAATTTTCATCTACTATAGGTAATTTTTATTTGAAATTTACATAAAAGTGGCATTATTACAAATTTAATTGTGTAATAGTATAAAATATTATAAATTACAATATTATTTCTTAAAATGCTTCTTGTTCAATCCGAATTGCAAAGACACACATCTACTGAAATTCGTAAAGTGTTAGAGATTTGGCAACAGCGCGCGCCATAAGCCGTGTACTGCAATCTAAGAGTGGGACGGGCTATAGTTTGCGCCACTAGTCTCGCTTGGTGCTGGCCATATATGCTACTAGCGAAGTGCACAGTCTTCCTAATACTATCCATATCTTCTATGGTGCGATAAAGTTATTTTCTTACTTTTGCAAAGGTAAACAATGAACGATTTTCAAAATAAAAGCATTAAATTAAAACGTAGTTATCAGGAGGAATATAACAAATAATTTGTGCATTTTAGGATTTTTTTGCTTCGTAAAAACGTATGAAATGGGAAATTAATGATTTTATAAGTGTATGTTTCGGGAAAGTAAACCATTGTAAATATAGTACTTTCGGCGGGACCAAAATTAATCGGCGTATGACACGGGAAAATGTATGAAACGGGAACGTATCATCGAGGTTCTACTGTAGTTGTATTTTGTACGATGGCGACTCAAAACTTAATTCAATACAAATGAACAAGCATTCCGGTATCGAAAAAATTTATCGAACTTACAGTTTCGATACTCGATACTATGCGATACCGTTAAGTATCGAAGGTATCGAGGTATCGAAGTATCGAAAATCCCATCACTAGAGATAGGTAATATCGGCACATTTTTCAACATTGGACATCGATAAATACTTGCGATATTTTGATAACTGATGTTTGCTCTCACCAATTATACTTCTCGCATAACCTTAACCTAGGGTGACCAAACGACCCGTAAAAACGGGATTGTCCCGTTTTTTAACAATCGTACACGGGGTCCCGAAAAAGTCTCCCGGGATGCCTAAATGCCCCGTATTTACGTTGGGTTGATGATACACTTTTGTCGCGCCTCTCCTCGGGCTGTCTTCCCCTCTCCTCGACAGTTAAACTCGCACCAATAAATGGAGTGATACACTTGAACAATGGTCACGAAATTTGCTCACTGAAGACCTTCCTTTCTAGCATATCGTTTACAGTGATGAAATTTTACAAAGGGTACAAAAGTTGGATGTTTTTCGGACGGTATTTTTCGTAGATTATAGTTGAGACACTGGACTAAGTACATGCAGGAACTCGTGAATTTGAATTTAGAGAGCTTACTTGTAGGCCATTATGATAATTTCATTATTAGCTTTCATTTAATGTGAATTTACAATATTTTACAATTAATAAAAATAATATACATTCACATAAGTATGTTTTATTAATATTTAACATTTTTCATTATTGTCTCTAACAATACTCCAGAACCACAATTTTATAGAATCAGTGTTAGAAATGAGATAGGCCTATTATCGGAATATCGAGTATCGGGTATCGGATCGGTGAATTTGGAAATATCGGAATCAGTATCGGTATCGGATTTTTGGATATAGAGCCATCACTAATAGGTATATATATATTTTTAACACTTGGAGAAAATGATGTGTAATTGAAACAAGGACATACATAAATTCTTTATGAACACACACAACACATTTTAGATTTTTACCTGAATTAAAATTTAATATATAATTCCATAACTTGGTAAATGTATCAAACACTTCCAGATGATATTTTCAAAACTTTGCAATAATAATAAGAGCTATGCACTAAAGTAATAATAATAAAAAAACAAAACAAATTGTTACGATTTTAAAAATACATTTTATTTTAATTTTGTAAAGTACAAAAATATGCAACAAAAAAAAATGCCATACAGTATGTGATGTGAGGTCAGATCACAATACACGAACCACCGAATTTGGGGGTGCCATTCATTAACTTCACAAAAGAAAACTTTTTCTTACAAGCAATAGCCATACCTACACGACAAGAATGTTAATCCTAATGCTAATACATACTTACAAACCAAGTGTATAATGTCACAGCGATTAAAATATTACATCAAACGTACCCAAGATATGATCTTCAAAAGTGCATTTAACTGGGAAATATTTCTAGTAAGTTTTCACTTTTGACCAATGACATTGTGCGAAATCACAGAAAGAAAATGATGCTACATAACTTACAAAATGGCCTCAAGTTATTGAAATACAGTTACAAACGCAAAATTTCGATTGAATTTTTTACACACAATATCATTCAATGCTACCAAAAAAAAAATTATTTGAACATTGAACTAAATGATAAGACTAAAAAGTTACAGCTTTCCTTCCACTAAACATCTATGCACTAGTACAAAAAAAGTTCTTATAGACGTGATGAAATCAGTCTCCACATACAATAATTCTGCAAGAAATTTCTCATTGGCTACAATTGCAGCAAAATAAATTTTGCTACCTTCACAAAAAAAATATATATACAGCCTACCCTGCAAAAATATTTGTATTATTAAAGAAAAAGTCAAATGTAGACATGAATAAAAGTAGTGTATAAAAGTATGATGTTTTTATAGAGAGCTTTATCTCCTCCACTAAACACTAAGCTTACTAACTATTCTACGAATGTCATGGACCACAGATTATACATAAATAAATGCAGTGTTGTACATCAAGGATTAAAAAGATTTGACACTAGGGATAAAAATACAAAAAATAGAGAGCAGCAAAAATCACCAGATTTGTACGTGTAAGTCCCTAGGGACTCGTGGATTCACCCTTATACCAATGGTTAGCAAATTTACGTTGAGAGGTTTTTAAAGAGAGCTTTCTGCGACTAGTCGTGCTTCTAGATGACTGGCGGGGTGTCGAACAGCTTGTTGTGCCTGTTGTACGCCGGCCTGGAGGCAAACAGGTACACAGTCCGCATCATTTGCCGACAGAAATAGCAGACATATACTGTGTTTTATTGCATAATCGTCACACCGTCATTTTAGCGCAACAATTTTGAAGAGGGGGGAGGGGGGAAACGTATCCACCAGCATAATTAGTTTCATGATGTTTATGGTCCTGCTGTTAAGATTCCGAGGGCTTTGTGTAGGTAGTAAACACGACAGGATAAAGCAGCGTGAAACAGCAATCTGTTTTAAAGTTGCTGTCAGGCAGTTTGGTAGTTATGATGGGAAAATACAGTAATTACAGTTACAGTACAGTAGAACTCAAGATGTACCTGCACAATGCAATATCCAGTCCGATATGGTCAAATGTTTCGGACCCGCCATTTTCTAAATAAGATATACGTTCTGATATTACGGCCACTATTTAATTTTAAAAAAATAAATAAATAAAAAAAAACAACTTGTCGAAAGTGTAAATTGTCTGAAAACATTTTCAAACATTACTGTAATTGATAGCCCGCACTCTTTCATGGATAGTGTATACTACGACGATAGTTATGCTATAGTTCCGGCTCATGTTCAGGTCATGGCTTTCGTCTTTCTATTTAAAATTGTATGAAATGTGTTTAGCGTGGTTTTGTGCATCTACTTTTTAATCAAACGTACTTTTCATGCATAGGTTTTGTTTTTAAGAATCACTTTACCTCAACATAAAATTTGCACACCTACTTTTTAAACTTGATTTTAGTTTAAAACGTAAGACGATTATGTGATAAAACACGGTAGTTTATACCTTAACATAAATACTAATACAGATATATTTTTTAACATTTATAGAAAAAAAATTTAAATTATTTTAAACTCATATTTCACACAACAAGCGAAATCATAACTGTCTGAAAAAATTAAGCTTGTGAGAGACACTACATACTAGTGGCCAGAGTTTAAAACAAAATAACAGGCCTGTGCGAATCTCAGTTTCTAGGTTTGAATCAACACAAATACTGTAGCAACCCAGGATACAGCCCTCCTCACTTCCTACATGACTTTACATAAGATTTACTAATCAGAAATTATTCGTGGTTAGGTTTTCTGGTAGGTCATAAATAACTTTATTGTTTCCAGAGGTATTTATTCAATTGCAATGTGTTTTATGATTAGAGAGAAGATTATGTGGTTTTATTTATAGTTCAATTTCATTTTTAAAATAGAGGTTTTATTTTTATAACTGCTGTTTTGTAATACTCCACCAAAATAAAGATAAAATTTATATGCTGCATTGTTACGGTAATTTTTTTTTTAACGAACAGATACATTCAAAACAATAAAAATTAATTAGCAAACATTTATACCCTCTTTTATCACATAATGGTCACACTCGCATAATCGTTGCACCCACATTTCACATTTTGAGGGCATCAAAATTTGGAGGGGGGGAAAAAAAACTTCTGGCGTAAATGTTGCATAATGTTTTTGTTCCCGCTATTAAATGCGGAGCACTTTGTGTAGGTACCCTCTATTATCGCGTAATCGTCGCACCTATATTTTAGGACGTCATAACTAGGATAAAAAAACTTCTCGCTTAAACGTCGAATGATGTTTTTGGTCCCGCTAGTAGATGCCGAGCGCCTTGTATAGGTATCTTCTCCGCATAAAACGATGTATTTTAAAGTAGAAATCTAATATTTATTCGGTCATTACCACTTACTTAGTAAATTAATGGAAAAATACAAAGTTGTTTGACGTGTAAATTTTCTTATAAAGACGTTTTTAAACGTTATTTCCTTTATCTGATCGTCTTATCATTCATGTTTGGTTATGTTGCTTCCCGTATAGAGCGCGCGCACCTAGTCAAATATCGATATAAATAAACGTACTTTCCATGAACGGGTTTTGTTTTTTATAAATAAGTTTACCTAACACAAAATTTTTTTTTCCGCACATTCGTCGCACCCCTACTTTTCAAACGTGATTTTAGAATAAAATGTGCGACAATTATACGAGAAAACACGGTATAAACATGACAAAAGAGGTGAAATATCACGGAAAATAATAAAATAAAACCAGGGAAAGCATTTTCTTAAAGCTGAATAATTTCAAATTTGAAAATTGTTTAGTCACTAACAAATCATATATGTATACAATATAAGAGTATCATAAATAATTTAAAATTATATAACTGATTATTTGTTAAAAATTAAAAATAAAAAGTGTGAATAATGTTACTGGAACCAAATCTAAAATCCTCAATAAATCATCTTAACCCCACACGTGTAATAATTTTATTTTTGTGCAATTGAGTTCCACATGTATGCTGATCTATTGGTAATAAAAATAGGAATAATAAAAATGATGATAATGATAATAATATAAATAGATTTAATTTTAAATACTGAATCTAATATAAAATTATTCATGAATTATGAATACCAAATTACAGCGGCGACCCACTAATTCAAACCTCACTAAACAGAAAATCTAGCTATTCCGAATAAATTAAGAATGGAGGTAAAATTAAAACATGAATTTTTTGTACTTTTAAAAATTGTTTTTAATGTCTTTACCCAATTATCAACACGTTTAGAGATTTTGTACTTGTAAAAGTATCGTAGACTGTGTTAAGAAATAACAAGGAATGAGCATTTCGATTATTCGGTGCTTCGATTTCACAGATTCTGCCTGGAATCAGAACCATCGATTCACAATATGTAAGGAAATGTACCATCATAAAGAAAGGTGTTCTAGTTAGAATGGTAAGTCATAAGAATCATTGATAATTTGGATGCAAAATAGATCCAAATAAATTAAGTAATTCTTGCCATACCTAATTGCCATATTTTCAGGCCAATAAGATGACAAATGTTTACGCAATTCGCCTAGCACTTACATACAAAAGACATGGTACAATTATTTGAAGGTTAGACAACAACCGCAATCACGTGTAATAGGTAACACTGTACTAACCAAAGTTAGATTAACGTACACTTGCAGGGAAAACATGAATACCTCATTTCAATATAATAACTTTATTTCATAACTACAAAATTATCATAACTTTTCTCATCACTCGTAAAAATAATATGTATAACTTACAACGTTGACAAGCAATAATAACGCCACGTTGAAATAAATAATTTAGTTCAGGCTGGCCAACAGTGTTGTCATTAATATTTTAGTTCTATATTTTCCCTTGACTTTCTTATACTAAAGCTAATTTATCTTTATATTTTCAATATTTTTACGTAAATATTTTTCGCTTTAGAGAAGTTAGTTTAAAAATGGATTGATGTGTATACAAAGCCATTGAATTAAATGTCTAAAATTTATTGTTAGTGCACATGTTGCTGCCTGTATGTAAACAAATTTTGTACAATTTGCACTGTTTTTACGTTTGTGTTGATTTTTCATTTGCCCTAACCCAATAACTTGCGTTATTAAATCTATTGTGAATTTGAATCACGACGAACAGGAAATATACCTCATGATCGGACAGTGTTTTAATGTCAGTGTGAATGTTCACGGATGAAATTCTAGTGAAAACACACAAACAGGACATTTAAATAGCATGGCAGGAGAGAGGAATTTCACAGAGAAAACAAAATCATGGATTTGTAAAATTGAGAATTAGGACCGGAATCGGACCTGGAATTGAAGAGAAATCGTGGAATCGGAAGAGAAGAAAAGTGGAATCGACCCGTCCCTGGTAATAACCTAATGCTTGCAGAGATGTACATTGTTACGGCCAACCACAACAGGTCTCTGCTCCGATCAGTTCGGACATCGTGGAATCGGAATAGAAGAAAAGTGGAATCAACCCGTCCCTAGTGATAACCTAATGCTTGCAGAGATGTACATTACTACGGCCAACCCCGAACAGGTCTCTGCTCCGATCAGTTCGGACTCCACCGTATCCACGAATATATACAGTACTGACCCGAATGCGAAAACAAGGCAAACTTCCAATTCTCGGATCTCTCGTTTTATGTAAAAAATGGTCGCCTTATATTCGGACCAAAACGGTATTAAACATTTGGGAATATGTTAATTTTTAAAATTAACCTTAAAAATTGTTCAAAAGCTTAAAGATAAACGTTATTATTTTATTCCCCCCCCCCCCCCCCCCCCCCCCCACCCACAAACGCTGAACGTTATATGCGGGAAGCATGTATAAACACAAACGTTATGAAAGGGAAATATTAACATAGGGATGTATGGAAGTGATCAAGGGAATAATTCTTCGAACCTGATAAACGGGAAAACGTGTTACGCGGGAACGTCTTAAGCAACTGTTACTGTAATGTTTATTTTGGACACACTCTCTCAAGACAGCCACACGCCCTGCCTCGGTGCCCCGGGACGCGTCCTCGGCGACGTGCCTTACATGGTCGCCCCGGGCGTGGAGGCGAAGTAGCCGCGGCAGACGCTGCTGCTGCTGGAGCGGGCGGCCAGGGAGCGGGCGGAGGGCGTGTGGCGCAGCGCCTGTGCGTCGGGGTCCGTCTTCAGGAGCCGCGCCCAGTACTCCGAGGGCAGGCTCATCAGCAGCTGCATCACCTGCGGGAGGCACCCGGCACGCTCGTCACCCAGCGCTCCGACCAACACCCACCACCGTCCACCCAGAGTCCACAGACGTCCGGACTTTAGGTTTTATACACACAGCAAATAAACCCCTTTTAAGAAGTTTTTTCACGAGGACTGGATGCTAAAAAAAACTTATTAACAGGGAAAACGTCTTACTGGCAAAATGGTTGTAAATCAGTTCCTTCATAAAAAAAATTTTACTCACTCACCCAAAATTTTTTTGAAATGTCACCCACCAACACGGATTTCCACAAAATTTTGTGTACTTGCTGCCTCGATGAAGTTATGAAGCCATATGAATTTTTTCTTCATTGGTCCTTATAGTTTGTTTTTTTTAACAGAAGGTCAAAGTTATATGCATTTGCTTTCAGGAGTGCAGCACATAGCTAAAAAATAATATTTCAGCATGTATACTTGTTTAATGTATGAAATTATTCGTGTAAGTGAAACAAGGTTTACAGATTCCAAGAAAAATTGCCTGAAAGCATTTTTATGATTTCTTATTACTTAAAAAAATTATTTAAAATGAAAAGAGCATGTTTTTACAGCATAACACATGAAATTTCAGATGAGAAAATTTAGCAAGAGGCAATAAAGAAAACACATCTGTATTGGTTTTACATTAATCCTGTAACTATATTTTATGATATAACGAAAGAAAAACAGTGGGGGTTTGAAGGTTTATGTATGTAAGTGCATGTATAACCCTATCTTTTGTTTTCACTTTGGTAACCACATGGCTACCTATATCACCTTCTTGCACTGAAGGTCTAGTCATGTCAGCATTACACAAGTGTGTAGTCATCACTGGGCTTATCTGCAGAGGCAGCTGCAGTAACCTCCACTGATGTAGCAGGATAGCCAGTCGGTGAAGCAGAGTTGGAATGTTCTTCAGTGCTTTCTGGTATAAGGTTAATAAACAAGCATGTGGAACGAACTACAAACTTTTGTTTAGTTATTCTTTTAATTTTTTCATTGTGTTGTTATTGGGATCGCACAACAACTTTATGATTTGGTTTTTGAACCAGTGACATTATGTGAAAGTGTTGTGAAGTTGATGAAGCAGTAATGGAACTTCAGCAGTCAGGAATTAGTGAACCATGTAGTGTTGGTAAGGAGACTGGAACTGAGTGTCATAAAACAAGTTATACCCATTTGAAGAGGTTGAACCACATTGAAACACTAAGTGATACTGACAAAGAACTTTTATCCTTTAGGAGTGGCATAAAAAGTGATAGGTTAGTGAGTGTCTGTGAGCACCATAGGATTTTTTATACAAAAAAATATGAACTGTATCAAACTAAATGTTGTGATCCACTTAAAAAACATTAGAAAACCATTTACAAATCAATACGATGTGTAAATAAAGACATTTCAAGGGAAATATATGACAAAATAAATTTGAAAATACCACAAGGACAGAAGATTTGTTCATCTTGCAGAAAATGCATACAAGCACTTCCTATTAATACAACAGACCAGGAATCATCAGAAATATTTGATACAGCCAGGTGATCTTGATGCATCATCAAGCAAGGAAGCTGCTTCGAAGACCATCAGTACTACATTTGATGAACTAGGAATATCCCCTTTAAAGTTACATGCTGTACCAGCACACAGCAAGCTAGTTTATGGGAAAAGGAAATTGAAATCGGCATGTGACAGCTTAAGAAGTAAAGTGTGCAAAGTGCTTGGCCAGGGCTTTCCCACTGAGAAAAATGACAATGAACAGATTTCAAAGGACATCAAACAGAAAGCAGAAGATCTAGATACACTCTTATCTTTAATTAAGGAAAAAGTAAGAATGACACAGAATACACCAGAAAAGATTAGACTTTTAACTTTAGTTCCAATTTCTTGGAGCAGACAAAGGATCATGGAAGAATTTGAAGTTAGTGAGTATGCTGTTAGGCAGTCAAGACATCTTCTTAAGGAAAAAGGAATTTTATCTACTCCACAATCTAAGAGAGGGAAATCCTTAAGCTTAGAAACTGTTGAACGGGTGCACAATTTTTATGAAAATGATGATTATTCTAGAATAATGCCTGGAAAGAAGGATGAAGTTAGTGTTGCTAGGAATGTCCACAAGCAAAAACATCTTATTCTTTCTAATTTACGAGAATTGTATGCTGCTTTCATATTCCAATTTCCCGAATCTGCTGTTCGGTTCTCTAAGTTCTGTATGCTAAGACCTAAGTGGTGTGTTTTGCCAGGATCATCAGGAACCCATTCTGTATGTGTATGTAGCATACACCAGAATGTGAAACTTCTCCTTCATGCAGTTGGTGAAATCAATGAATCCTATCATGACCATATAACTTACCTAGTTTGTTCCAAGGAAAACAAGAGATTTCATGGTGCGTCACTGCTCTCATTGCCCACCAAGTGAGAATTTAAGGAGAATTCTTCGAGAAAAACTGAATTATAATCCTTCAGATGAGATAGAATATAGTCAGTGGGTAAGTACTGATCGAACAGAACTCATATGGTGAACTGCAAGTTTTGAAGACTATTTGAACAAATTGATTGAAAAGCTATAAAAACTTATTCCACACTCATATATTGCACAAGCCCAATCCAACTACATACTTGAAAGAAACTAAAGTTAATTTGAAGTCAGACACAGCAGTTGTTCTAGATTTCAGTGAGAATTCCTCATATGTTATCCAAGATGAAGCACAAGGTTATCACTGGACAAGTGGTGCTTGTACTCTACATACTGTAGTCATTCATGTCCGCTTGCCTGGCTCAGTGGATTTGTCTGTTTGTAATCTTTGTGTGTTGTCTGATGATCTGGACCACGATGTGGCCTTCGCACATGCAACACAAAAAGAAATTGCCAAGCTAATTTGTGAAAAATTTTTGTTTGTGCGAAAGGTGTGTTACTTCAGTGACGGCTGTGCTGGCCAATATAAAAACTGCAAAAACTTTAAAAATTTGTGCTATCATGCTAAGGATTTTTCTCTCGAAGCATCTTGGTCATTTTTTGCTACCAGCCATGGGAAGTCCCCATGTGATGGCATTGGTGGCACAGAGAAACGCTTAGTTACTAAAGAGAGCCTTGGAAGACGTCTTGATAACCAGATAACAACAGTAGATGAAGTATTCAAATTCTGTACATCACGCATTGAACATATTCATTTCAGGCTTGTCAAAAAGGAGCTGATTCAACAGGAGCGACATGAGTTGTCAGGACGGTTTACGAAAGTAAAGACAATCCCTGGAACACGCGGATTTCATCAATTTATACTACTGTCGCAAGATGTTGTAGCAACGAAACGCATAAGTTTTGATGAAAACTACACCTCTGTGTTCCATTTCGGAGAAAGCAATCATACGCTTGTCACCATGTCACAGCTTTCTATAAACTCATTTATTTCATGTGTATATGACTCTCACTGGTTCTTTGGAACAATTGAAAAGCTAAATCACGAAGAAGATGTGGTAGCTAAATTCTTACATCCGCATGGACCAGCAAGGTCATTCCACTGGCCTTCCGTTGACAGAGACGACAGGTGTGATGTTCCACTGTATAATATCCTAAGTGTTGTTAGTGTACCAGTCACAAAAGGAAGTGGTAGGATGTGGTACTTCCCAGAAAAAGAGGTAGAGTTTGCTGAAATTCTGTTCAACGAACATTTTGGCTCATAACACTAACTGTATACAGTATATTGGTAGTTTTGGACTAATATTCATTTATTATGAATTGATATGGAAGGGGAAAATATTTGTATTTATATACCTGCAACAAGGGAAATTAGTTAATGTGAGATAGAAGTTTTCATCCTGCATCCTGACTTTAGGAACATCAACCACCAGAAATACTGCACAAGGTAATTATGCTCCATCACTTACTTGAAGGATAAGGCCGTTGGTTTAAAGCATAACCAGGTTTCAGATTATGTATGTGTGTGGGTACACACACATGTGTAGCAAATGGAAAATCAACCCAAATACTGCCAAAATATTAAATAGCAACTTGCAATGAATTGTGATAGTACATATGTTTGAGTTAAAATATCTTAAAAAGGTATGAATACACTGATAATTAATCATAATCACTGACACTATCACCAGTTCATAAATATATGCAGTGTTATTCTTTAGTAGCAGCTACAACAAATTAAGAAAATATTTGTAATGAGTGTTGTGGTCGGTTTCCAATTAATCTATAATATAAAAATGAATCGCAAAATGTGTTGGTAAGCGCATAACTCAACAACGCCTGGACCAATTTGGCCAATTTTTTTTTAAATGTTCGTTGAAGTTCAAAGATGGTTTTTAGCTTTTCACAGCGAGAAAAATTCGAATAATTGCCGGAAAAACCCTAAAACCAGCCCTTTTCTTTTTCCCATACAAACGTTTTCTAACTAAAACGAGCACTCGTTGTTTAAACAATGTAGGTATGTTCCTAACGTCAAAGAGTCAATTTGCACTTTATTACCTCTGTACAACGTTCAATCATATTAAAACAGTGTGCGTTGGAGCACAGATAAATAAAAAAATAAAAAAAATAAACCGAAATCGAATAGTTCAATTTGGTCGGCTTCGCAGTATTATTTCATTTGTTTTACTTTAAAATGCATCAGTTTTCAAGTCATTACATCAGTCAAATAAAACCAGCGTTACCAAAAGTATTTCATAAGTTTAAGTTTTTATTATTTCTTTTCCCTATTTTAAATACGGCTTGAAGATTTGACTACAAGTCATATCAAATTTAAAAAAAGTTGAAACAACAACAAAATGTCAATGTCAGTGTTTTTTTTCCCTTGGATTTTAGGTTACCTACCCTAATGAGTTTGCTTTAGTGAACTTATACACGAAACAAATTCTTACCTATATAGTGATTTGTGCAGTGTTTATTTACCTGTGATCGCTAATTATTTAATGTGACAAAATAATCTATAATATAGATATGCCTCCTATTAGACGAATCAATTTAGGTAGAAGAACCCGAATTGCTACAAACCAAGCTAATTACCGATCTAATCATGCACTACAATGAAAATTATTATGTTTCACATGATTAACAATAAAGAGATTACTTTTTTTTTATTTATCTTTTTATTTATATGTTTTATTTAATTATATTTCTTATTCACAACACCCTATCACCAGGGTGACAGTTCTGTTCAGGAGAATTTTTTGCCCCGACTATAAAATATGTAGGAAAAAAAAATGTCACATTACAAATCATTTTGACAGGACTTTATTGCAATTTAATTAGGCAGTACGAAGTCTGCCGGGTCAGCTAGTGTCTTATATAAATCTGTATAAATTTTATATCAAAGCCTTCAAAACCCCACTGTTTTTCTTTAGTTATATGTATCATAAAATGTAGTTACAGAATTAATGTAAAACCAATAGAGATGAGTTTTCTTTATTGCCTCTTGCTAAATTTTCTCATCTGCAATTTCATGTGTTATGCTGTAAAAACATGCTCTTTTCATTTTAAATAATTTTTTTAAGCAATAAGAAAACATAAAAATGCTTTCAGGCAATTTTTCTTGGAATCTGTAAACCTTGTTTTACTTACACGAATAATTTCATACATTAAACAAGTATACACGCTGAAATATTATTTTTTAGCAATGCGCTGCACTCCTGAAAAGGAGTATCAAGAGTGACACATTCAAGCAAATGCATATAACTTTGACCTTCTGTTAAAAAAAAACTATAAGGACCAATGAAGAAAAAATTCATATGGCTTCATAACTTCATCAAGGCAACAAGTACACAAAATTTTGTGGAAATCCGTGTTGGTGGGTGACATGGTCTGGGTGATTAGACATGGAATGACCCTCAAGTGACATACCGAAAAAACTACAAAATTTCACTTACCTGTTCTCATTATTGTCTGCGTGCTATAAAAAAAATAATGAAAATAATAAAAAATAAAAAAAAATTAGGGATGTATCGAAATTGAAAAACCGGTTACCGATTACGATTCACTAAAAAAATTCAAATTCAGCCGATGTTCCAAACCGATTAAGAATACAGATTATATTTGCCCGATTATTACATACATAAATTAAAAAAGAAAGCAAAGAGAACAAAATTGTGATTAAAATTGATGTAATGGAGGCATGGACCATAAGTGTACATACATATGTATAGAATGCAGACAAAACATTTTTATTTACATAAATATTTAAGATTTTGGTAAGCTAGCTAAGGCATTGCACATAACATTAATAGCTATAGTTAATAAATAGCTTTTAGATTTTTGTGAAGAAATACAAGCTGATTGACTTTGTGTGGCTCCACATATTACTTGTAGTGTAAGACATTTTGTTTCCATGTACGCCACCACGCGATATTTTTTGAGAACAATATTTACACGCTGCATATTTATTGTCCGGCCCGGATCCTAAAAAAAATATTTCCACACAGCACTGCGACTAGCGTACCCATGATTATTATGCAACATTAAATAGTGAATGCAATGTATAACAGCTCTTAACAAATATTTATTTTGGTAAATGCCAACAAATAGAAAACTTAGCAAAATATACTGTAATATTTGATCAAAGAATTTGTCACTCCGTTTACGTAATGTATGGACGTGCATTAGTTAAACAATAAAAAAATCTAGTCGCCGAGTCGTCTTCGTTTAACACAGACATTACCAATATTAGAAAAATTAATTTCGGTCGCAAACAGAAATATTCCTACAACCGACCACCAACTATCTATCGCAATCGTGAACTTTTATTCCTGGTTAAATATTTATTGTTAATATACGGTAAAAATAAAAAGTAAAGAAGACTTTCCCGTTATTAAAGTGACTTCAATAATAATAAAAAATAATAGATAAAGGTTCACGTATACAACGGAAATTCCGGTGAAGTGAGATAAGTTGGCCAAATTGTTTTTGTTTATCACATGACGTGCGTAACCTAAACGTAAAATGGAGATCTTGTGATGATGCTGTTCAAACAATATTATTGTGTTTTATGCTGTTTTATGTGTTGTATTTTATTACAAGCGGCACTCAAAGCAGTTGTTTGATACATGGAGCTAACAATAATGGAAATACTAGCCATACATGCTAGAAGAAAATCGTCAATATAATAAAATAAGAGTAATTTAATTTATTAGACGACTAAGTTTCTGAAACTTTCAGCGCGTGTGTAGGCCTACAGTCTGAACGGTGTTTCATGAATTAATCTTAAAAGAGTTTACTATTTACCGTTAAAAGAATATATTAATATCATTGGCATGTTTTTCTTATAATGCTAAGCGATAACTATGATAAATATAATGAGAAAATGTTGACAATTTTGTCTAAATAATCGGTTGAAATATCACAGATTAAGATTAATTACCGATTCTCTAGTATCGGGCGATTACAGTTAATCGGGATTCGAATCGGTACATCCCTAAAATTTATACATCACAGCGTTATTCTTATACATACACCCTGTCAAGACGTATGGCTAGTGGTTTGCTGACGTTGATGCCTCAAATGAGGGAAAAAGGTGTACAGATGGAAAAGCCTCACAAAGTCGATATGAACGCAAGCAGATGAGCGGTCGAAAAATACAACGTAACAGCGTGCTGAAAATATTTTGCAGGTTATGTATGTTATTGTTTAGAAATAAATGTTTTAAAATTTAACAATAAATATACTGTAGTTTAAAAGTTTCAAGAGAAACAGTATTTAATTTGTTTCTCCACAAATGCTGAATATCATGCGGAAAGCATCTATAAACGCAACCTTTTTAAAAAGGAAGAATTATAATAGGGACACATATATGGAAGTGGTGAAGCGAATACTTTTGTGAATGTAATATGTGGGAAATATGTGGGAACCTGGGAACGTCTTAAGCGAATTTTACTGTAATTAGTAGAGATGGGCAGAGATTCAAAAACTTCAGCCGAGTCGAGTGAGTAACTTAAGCTCGACTCGACAGTCAAGTTTTTTATACTCTATAGGACGAGAGCAGACAAACTTTTTATATAAGCCGTTACATTGTTGCGTGTGCTCCGCACACGCACATCAAGATATGTCGCGCGGCGCCTAACCGCACGCCGATGCAACCCGCACGCGCGCGAAGTTCGGAGCCGCTCGGGAGCCCTCGGGGAGGCTCGTTTTGGCGAGCTTGCCAACCGGACATCGCCGCAGCCGCCGGTTCCGGTTGCCCCGACCGAGAACATTCTGCCATGTTTGATACGAGCAGTTCGCAGAGTATAAAAGGGGGCCCACATTGCGGTGAAGGAGGAGACTCGTCGCGACCGCCAGCGACACCAGCCGAAGGCCCTGCTGGCCTTCGCTGCGGAAGGCAGCTACACCGTCAACACGTCTCGCCGGCCTGCCGTCACGCTGCCCGTTGGAAGAAGCTACCACTTGGTAATGTACTGTTTCGTCGTAGACACTTATAAACCGAGTGGGTAGAAAACTTAGACTGAGAAGAGGGGCAGTGGTGACGGAGGCAAGGCTTGGAGACGGCGGTGTGAGCTGTGAGTCCCGAGGAAAGACTTGACTACCGACTGGACATACAGCACTTAGGTGCGAAACCCGGCAGTGACGCCCGAAGAATGATCCCAGTGCCCACACCGACGAGCATTTCTCGCGCTAAGATAGTTTGCGCAGATAGTCACTGGTAATCCATGCATCGAGTTGCCCGCAGAAATACGTGTCGACAAGAGTCGACGAGGTGTTAGAGTAATTATTAGAGGTCTGCGTGCCTACGTAAATACATGGTATATGTATTAGTCATCTTGTGTACACATGGTATTATTTTAGTTACTGATGTTTTACAGTCTGGGAATTTAAGTACGTTGTAACTTAGCTTTTCTTTGACGGTGTACCCAGCGCCAAGCGGCGTGCCAAGTATGAGAGCACGGGCAATTGTAATGTTGATGTGTTAAGCTGCATTCACGTGTCTCATAATTGTTAAATGTTTCTGTTCGCAGACTTTCGAATCAGAGCCACGCCGCAAATAGGAACTGTTTTCGTCATTAATGTTGCAATGAATAATTTCTTGTATGATCAGTAATAAATGTATTCAGTTGTAATAGCTTTCGATGACTTTTCGCCACACACTGTTTCCTTCCTACTCCTTGTTCCCCTCGTGTGTTTAACACGAGAGGCTACAACATATTTGATATGTGCAATGAGCATAAACTCACATGACGTTTTCCCACAAACACTTCCCACCATAGTCTAATATTTATATTTATATATGTTCAATTTTTTTTAAGTACTGTTAATTTTACATTATTACAATACCAGAAACCGGTAAAATGTTCCTTCTGCTATTTACGTTTCAAAACACTGCAAACTATGCCATTTTAGAATGTAATTTCATTAAAAACTTCGCTCTTATATAAAGTACTGTCTCCGCTGTGTTAGTATTTCTGAGAGCCATACAGCATTAGCAATGCCAATAGGCGACAAAATTACTGACATTTTGAATGAGTGAAAATTCATAAATAATGTTACGATTTATAATGTGGGGAGAGCTGGGTACGTAAGGGATAGCCCACATGAGTTTTATTACAGTTTTATTGATTACCAATATTTAAATTAATAATAAATAATTATACTTAAAAATGCCCAGTTTCAAATCACTAGCACTTAAAAAAATGTTTATCCTCAAGTCAAGCAACGTCTGTCAAGTTCCGCAGTTCGCACATCTCACCGGAGCTAGGCTCAACATGGTTCGCTAGTGACCCCGTGCCTGACCACACACAACAGTCTCACGCCACTCGGTCGTCGCGCTTTTACGATCCAGTCAAACTTAGCATCCCGCCACTCTCTCTCTTTCTCTCTCTCTGTGTGAGTGTATAACTGTGTGTCTGTCCACCCTCTTCGCAGATGTCCCACTTCCCTTTGCTCTGAATCCGCTCGGAACTCGGCACTCACGGAACTCTTGCGGAACTCACTCGGACCACCACGCGAAACTCTGCCGCCAAAAACTGCCGCAGATGCCGGCACCCTTCTCGAACCAATGAGAATGAGAGCAGCTGTGACAATTCGCGTCATCCCGGACTGACCGTATGCCCGCGGAATTCCCAAGGCCGCTCAGCGATAGATAACCGCGCCAAGGCAGGACGATGCGTGGGGAGCAGAGTTTTTTTTTTTGGGGGGGGCGGGGGGGTTGTGTTTTTTTTAGCAATAACCCTTGTAATCTGGACAGGCACGCGTGGCACGCATTACATCAATGGACAGCGCATGACGTCAAGTGGCCGGGGCCGCCAGCCAGCTCCAAACCTGACACGCGTCGTGGTCCTGTCTGCGTTCGTAACAATAACAATAACATCAGTTACACGTACATAGTCCACTGTTTATTATTACTGACAATGCGAGAAACATCAAACTGGGGTCTAGTCTTTACAAGGCACCTGACACACTTGCAATGTTTTGCTCGTAACTTAATGCTTGTTCTTAGCGATGCTACAAAATCTCACAAAGGAATGGGAGGTATGATAAAAGAAAGGATCATGGCATTGTTAAGTCATTACAAGCACAGCGCATCGGCAACGTCTGCATTTCACAAAATTCAAAAAGAAATGGGACTAGACAGTTTAGAATTAATTCAAGACTGTGTAACTAGATGGAATTCGGAGTACCTCATGCTTGACAGGATACTTAAAAACAAACTTGTTCTCACGAGACATCTGGCAGAGATAAATATTGACAATCTCAGTGTGAATGGCGACTTGTTTTAACATTTTAAGGTTACAAAAAATTCTTAAACCACTGCATGAAGCCACAGAAGAACTTTCTGGGGAAGGATACCTACAGCTAAATTGGTTATTCCAGTTTTGTTTTTAATTGAGACATTTTTGAATAACTACACTGAAACTCATTCTAGTGAAGTTGGATCTGGTGCCACATGTTTGTAGGGCATTACATTTTGGACTGAAGGCACGCTTTCCTTTATATCAAAGGCAAGAGCCATATTTTACAGCAATGTTGTTTGACCCACGTTTCAAGGCTGTTGTGCCTGCCAATGAAAAACATTTTGCTGTTAACCCTTTACACCTTTACAGTTTTATAAACGAAGACACTGAATCAGGTAAAGTGCTTTTTTAATACTAACACATCAACTTAATCATAATTTGTAAACAACTTACATCTCACAGAGACTTAAAGGTGGTAACTTCTTACTGTGGGCAGCTTTATATAGATTTAATAGTTTTGGATGAAAAAATTTATTGGGTGGTATTCTACAATCCATAGCAGTATATCTGTTAATAGGCTAACAGTACGGCTTTTATTATTATCTGCAATAAATAGACTAACAACCTGGTTTCTTACATCTCAGATGTTTGTTAAAGGTTTACGATATTTCTATTTTTATTTTGCAGGAACTCAAAAAACTGACTCAGCAAATGACTCTAGCCACTCCTTGTGAAATGAATTTGATAATTTAGCTGCAAAGTCTCTATTAGGTGCTATTCAAAACACAGAGGTGACGACATATTTAAATATGCCGCTACTAGAGAGAACTGGAGACCCACTGAAGTGGTGGGAACAAAATGAGATGATACTGCCAAATTTATGCAAGTTAACAGTGGCATATCTGGGAATACCACCAACTGAAACTGCCTGCGAAAGGGTTTTCTCATCCGCTGGAAATATAGTGTCTTCAAAGCGAGAATCTTTAGCCAACCAACATATAGATAAACTGGTTTTGCTGGCATGAAAACAGAACATTATAAAGCATGTCTTCCAAAGAGATCACAAACATTTACTCGAAAGATGATGCAACTCATAAGTGTAAAGAATGTCACGTACATATGTTGTTTAGTTTCTTTAGGTTTAGTTCATGAAATTTATGACTCACATGTGAGGTATTTTTTTTAAACTTAATGTTGTAAAAAATTACAAACATTATTAAGTTTGCTCTCATGCTCTATAGCTAGGGGCCGGAAAAATTCGCAATTTGCGATAGATGCGATTTTTTTGCGAATTTTGAGGTTAGATGCGATTTTTTACTAATTGTTGTTATAAATGCTATATTTGCGAAATCGCGGTAAAATTGCCATTATCGGGCGAAAAACCACTATAGAATGCAACAAAATGGCTTGAACACACATTCCTCAAAGTATTTTTTTTGAAAATAGCCACCATAACACAATTACCGTAAACAATAGCTTCTGACAAGGCTTGTTGAAGGAATAAAATCCGAATCCTAACCTTTATTTATAAAACATTCCTTAACCAAATATCACGCATGATAGTATAGAATAAGTAATTTTGTAAATTTATTCTTTACGATTTACTCAAGATACCGTTGAATGTTGTTTAGAAAAGAATGTTCACACTACTTATCGACGCAGTTATTTTGTTTTGTTAGATCACATCACGTTCGCCTACGTTCGCCATTGCATCGTGTGTTGCCTGTTCATGAAGAGTATCTAACCTAACAAAACAAAATTTCCCGGGAAGCGCATCACGGAAACCAACAACCTAGAAAATATCTAGGTCGTTGACGGGATCGTAGTGAACTTGCAAAGATAAAAATGAAAATATTTTAAATGCTGAAAACTACTACAAATATTTTAGTACGCGGTTTTTTACATTCGTTGATAATCACTTTAGTCTTCAAATTTTTTTTCTGATCAATATTTTACATAGGGACAAATCATACATTTTGTGGTGCACATTTAGCGTACTGAAGTTGGTCAACTCGAATCGTCAGTTTGTTTCCATCTGAAATTACTAGTGGTCAAACGTTTGTTTACAAATACCGTTTAATGATTTTGGTTTGTGTTAAAATTCGTCATAATGGGTATAAACACTATTACAACTTCTTGTATTGTTATGTAACTTTAATATCTTATGCAAATTTCTCAAAAATAGATGCTAATTTCTGGAAAATAGATGCTAATTTTCAACATCATAAATGCTAATTATGTAATAAATAGATGCTAATTTTTCCAGGCCCTATCTATAGCTTATAATTTATTTTCCAGTTTACTCCCAGATTTCCAGTGAAATCTGATTTTCCCTCCAGAATTTTTCCCGAAGCTCAATTTCCTTTCCCGCACACCCCTAAATTGTTAATTTTATGTTGGTTTACATTTTTTTTGTTTTTGTTTCAGGCGCATGAATTTCACACATCCTTTTAGTACAACATACAAAAAATACTTGATAAGACAGCCTTTTGTGGAGAAAAATATGAGAAGATTCCAATTTCAGTACACACGTTGCTTAATTATGCTGCATGGCAAATAAAAAAAAACCTTTATAGCCAAAAAGGTATGAAGTTTGAGAGATAACCCTGAAGAAAAGCCAATATAAATTTAATTTTTTTTTTTTACATATTTTTGATTACTTCTCTAAGAGGGTGCTGTGATACTTTAGTTTATCAGCAGTTCAGCATTTTAACGACAGGTTCGGTTAGGTACATGAAAAATAGTGTGAAATTATGAGAACAATCGGTTAAGTTGCGATAGATACAATAAGAATACTGTGTGATATGAATTTAAATTTTCACCCATTACTATTTTATGTAATTTTAATATAGCTAACCGTTCATACAATTTTAAGTAATTTAATGTAGCTAGTTATTTTATTTATTCGTAATATACCTACCAACAGTTTAGAACTTTAGGGGTAGACACAACATAATGACACAAAAAAAAGAACAAACAAAAAATAAAATGACATTACACAAATGACACAAAATACACAAATATAAATGAATACAACAGAGACAAAATCAGCCACACAAACAGAGTGACCGACTACAAAAACAAAAGTGAGAATAACAACATTGCAAAAGGAATTTGACCAATACTGATGTGTATATAACCTAACATTGAAGATTTTTTAATGTAGCTAATCCAGCCAACCATTATCGCCATTTGTAATGTAGCTAACCTAACCTAACTACTCTTTAAAAAGGTGAACAAAAAGTAAACTACAACATACATCATAAAGCTCTCTCAGAAAACATGTCAGGAAGTTACAAAAAAAGAAGTTTGGATTTTAGACAAGGCAACCTCCTTCAGAATTCTGAACTAGGGAGATTGTAGGGTGAAAATAATTTAATTGCAGAAAAACACTGTTTGATGCTATTGTTGATATTTTCTCATATTTAATTCACTTAGCCAAACAAGGCATTCACATCTAGCCCAGAATACAGTGGGAATAAATAAATCAATTAAAAAAAAATTATCAATATGTACGATTGATGGTTATATTTTACTAAGTTAGGTACTCAACACAAATGACTCACTTTTTTAAGACATTTATGAACTTTAATAAAATGCTAGTGGCAAATTGAGATAAGTTTACCCTCTAAACTTTCTGCTGTCACTTGACCTCGGATCGACTTTTAATATTTTAAGAACTTGACTGTTATAAAAGCATGGACTTGACTCGACGGCGTTATTACTGAACACTCGGCTCGTCCGGACCCAGAAATTTAACAGATGGCCAAATCACCACTTGCACGCATGCCTAGAAGCAGGGGGGGGATACTCACGGCAACCTGCTTCTTGGTCTCGCGCACCAGAGCCGCTCCGTCGATCTCGCTGGAGGAGTACCCCACCACGGTCGGCCCAAACACCTTCGCCAGGTTCTCCATCGGCATCTTGCACTCCGGCCACTCCGCCACTCTGCAACACGGTCCGACACGCCCGTACCGTTGCAGCTAGCACGCGACTGTGTGTGGTGTAGAGCTACTTCTATGTTTCGATGCAAATATGGCCCCACTTGGGTTGCCACTAATCTCTGTGGGGTAACTTTTATAATCTCGTGTAAATGGCCCCACCTCTATGGAGACAAATTTAATTACGTTGGGCTTACTTTCACTGTGTAAAACTATCTTGCTTGTGTGACCCTCAGTTGGCATGTGTTTGAAGTATCTAAGCCACCTTTGGGTATTGACTTAGCAAAATAGACATAAATATACACTAGGACAGATGAGAAAATAAATAACATTAAAATACAACACACAATTCAAATATATACTTATTTATTTAAAATGAAAATATTTCAAAATTTACCCTTATTATTATTAGTTACTTATAGGCTCAAATTCCCTAACTGTTCTTTGGCATCGCATTACACATAATTTTTCCAACTGTCAGGAGTGACGATGCGCACATTTAATTATCAAGCAAAAGTCTTTGATTCTGGTTCTACGATATTTTACACAGTTTTATTTCGTAGAATTAGGGTTCTTAATTGTTTTTACCCCGGCTAGATAGGTTCAAGTTAAGTCGGTAGAGCTCAGAGTCTCTTGCTCGTCAGACCTCTGAGTTACGTTAGATGTGTGTAAAAATAAAATAATTTGTATCAAAAACAGTCAATTCCTCGTAGACAATATTAATTAGCTTCAAATTTCAATGTTTATAATTCGTTTAGGCCGCGATGTGACATTAAATGTTGCAGTACAGTGAGAAGTGGATGTTACAGGGTCCCACTACTGCCAGCCCTTCTCATTTGCTTTGTTTGTCTAATTTCCTGTCAAATATATGGTCAATAGAGAAAGGAATAGTTAAATTGTTACCAGCACTTTTTTTTTAAATTGCTAATCGAAACCTCTCAACTTGAATTTAAAAAAAAAACATTTTATTTTATTGTCTCCTATAATGATACAAATCATCAGAATTTGACATAAGCATTTATAAAACTAACACAAGAGTATAATTTATTAGGAAAGTATGTGAATATTCCTTAAAATAAATTAGCAAAACTATATTCAAAATTTATTTTCTATATTGACTAGGCATGGTCGGGCAGAGAAATTTGACTTCGGGCGGGCTCGGGCGGGTAATTGTCCAAAATTTTCGGGCTCGGGCAATCTCGGTCGGGCATCAAAATCAGTTAATGAAATAAATTTTGAACATAAAATAGTCGTACTTAAGTTTGCATTGACAAACCTGAACTGTTTTTATTTATTTACTATACCGCACTGATATGAAAGTTAAACATTAAACTAAAAAATAGAGTGCATATTAATCTTGGAAATAAAGTGCTTATTAACTAAATTGTGTTTGGGTAGCTGCTTGAAGGTTCATTGTCACTGCTGATTGACCTACACTTCCACTGGTATCCATTTTGGTAAAATAATGACATTAATTAAATAGAAACAATTCACAACCACTTTCTGCAAATGCCACGCAACTACAATGTGTGTAATTAAAGTCAGCTTATAATCCTTCTCGCGCACAGCAAGCAGCTCCACCGGCCTTGAACACTACTTTGTGACTATTGAGCAGTGAGCATCCGCCGTGCGTGCGCGCGCGCGTGTGTGTGTGTGTGAGAGAGAGAGAGAGAGAGGCGGGCGACCAGCTGCATCGTTAGTCAGCCAGCGAGATTAACGGTAAATGCTGACCTTGACCACTTCCGCTTGCTGCAGGGCTCACTCTCTTATATCTGTCTCCCCCTCCCACAAACACACTTGCTGACCGGGCACCTTCTTTATCTTATCTCTCACGCACACTCACTTCACCGGCTGGTGCCGGGACGGCGGCGGCGTGGCATGTTCCTGCAGCTGCCGCGCGTTCCAAAAAAAAGAAGCTTTGTTTACTTGCGCCGTGCGGTATTGCCGTTTTCCAAGGTGCCCGATATTTTCGGGCACTGAAATACCCACCCGGAATTTCGGGTATACTTGATACCCGAAACACTGCCCGAAATTTCGGGTACCCAACCATCCCTAATATTGACTTAAAAACATAATTAAAAAAAAATTATTATTATCTCAAACACCTTTTCTCCTGGGAACTATTCCATACCCCTAAGCAAATCCCCCACCCCCTACCTCAAGTGATGCGTCTGTCACCAAGATATTAGACCCCCACAAAGTCTACGGCTGCAACGGAAACCAATAATTCTATTTTTTAATCACAGAATTGACTATATATATAGTGTTAAATATGTACTGTGTACGTGTATAATGTGCACCATATTTTACACGTGATTAAAGTGGACAGACACCAACAATTTATACTTAATGTGCGACTATTAACAGAGGCAAGGTTCTGTCTTAAAAAACTCATACTATTTATTTTGGGCCCTTTGACGTGACAAACGCCAGCTGCATGCACGAAAAAGTGTCCCGTTACGCACATTGTTCCATTACGATGTGTCCCGTCACGCTCATTGTTCCATTACACTGTGTCCCATTACGCTCATTGTTCAGTTACGCTGTCGGCGAGTGCAGTAATAATAGGTTATGTTACAATTGACTAAAAACTTATGGTAATTCATAAATTGATGACAGATATTTGATTACAGTTTATTTATATGAAAACTTGTTCATAATTATATTTAAACTTTATAGCTAAACACCAGTTTTTAAAATTAATTACAAGTCATCTACACGTGAACTGTTTCGTCGACTGTTTTATAAAGTGAAGTGAAAAGTTAATGTGGTTTTCATTGCTTTATTACAACAACAATTTCTGCAATAAAGGCTTGCATTTTAAAAATCTGATTACTAGTATAATTTCAAGTATTTATTCTTTTATTATTAAAATTAAAATGATTCAATTTTATTCATAAAAGTATGCAATCATTTCATCAACGTTTTGTCATGACGTCACGTTAAACCATCGTCCGTAAACCGACTTTACAGACAACCAATTTTTTTTTTAGACTTTAGTGATCAGTCCTCCAGCCTCCAGTCAAACTGGATATAATGTTGCGGTCACCGCTCAAATTTCACTTTTATCCTGTGACGACGAGAAGACTGCGCGTCAATTCGGAGCCTTGGGATTAAGAGGCGACACCGCGCTAGAAGCACCAGCGAGCGTCGCACTTATCATCCCGCCTCACTAACACACATACACCCCTGGCGAGACGGGCCCCTTAAGAGACCACGAAGCACCCAGCCCAGGTGCCGGCGAGAGCAAGCAGGCGGCTTATCAGTAGAGACACGGAAATTTCGAGAATCGCGATATCGCGAAATAACACCGCAATTTACCTTAATTCGCGACAAAACACCGAAATCGCACAGCATCGAGAAATAAAACTGATATTAATATTTTGAGTATTTTGTGCCAAGATAATAATTAGACTCTGGCTAATGAATTAGACCACCCATGCAAGACATTTCGAAAAACAAGTAAACACGACGTTAACGGCACATCGCCATTTTTCCCAAGTTCCAACATGGCCGCTTTGTAGTAATGAAAGTAAATAATGATTTACAGTATTCCCGTCACGTAACCATGACAATTTGAAACGAAAGCAGTAACTGCAATCATAAACAAATTAAAAAGAGAAAAACGTACCTGAGCATCAACACACAGTTAATAAAAAATACCGGCAATGTTTTCAACACAATATAGCTGCCATGATTTTCAACCCACTTCTTTGCTGCAAACTGTCGCCTTACAGCTGTATTTACACATTAATCTTGTAGAGAAATATAAATTTTTAATTCTTCCTTTCATGTTGAACGGTTAACAACCTCATGCTTTCAACTACGTTTGACTGGCTTGGCAACCTACTCGTAAACATGAACACATGGCACTACGCCGATTGATAAGCAAAATCAGTGACCTTTAACTTCCGTAACTACACTTCACAGCAAATGCAACACGGCCGCAGAGCAAGTGAATACGGCGTCAACGGGACAAAGAACAGCAGCAAGAAATATTACAAAAATACTAAGTTGAGACATGCCGTGCCAAGGCACCGGGCGAAGCGGCACAGGGCCGTGCCTTGTCAGCGACAAGAGTCTAGCGGCAGCAATGCTACTTCCTGCAACTGGCTGCAAATGCCGCGCCACTCATGCTCGTTCCGGGGCCGGCGGCGCGATCCCGCAACGGGAAGCCTGGAAGCCTTCTTTTCATTGACGCGAAAGCAAAACGGTCGATCGTCATCTTCGTTTTTTTTTTGTTCATTGTAAATAAATATGGAGGTGTTGTTAAAAGCAAATACCATAAACAAAGCAACGATATTTGTAATTGTTTTTAGAGGAAAATACCTAATTGAAGAAACGTACTTAGTGGATTTGTGTATTTTTCATACCGTATAAAATCTAGGAAGTCTTTGTCTTCCACAAATATTCTCGGGAAGCCCCATATTCCCTTGCAATTTTACGCAACTTGTAATTTTCAGGTAAGGACATGATAACTAATGGTCAATTAGGTTAGGTTAGCTACATTATAAATACTTTAAAACATTGTGGACGGTTGATTTGGTTAGGATAGCTACATTAAAGATACTGTGAAATCATGTAAACGGTTTCCTAGCGCTGGATAGCTACATATTAAAAAGTTATTTGCTAAGCAACCATAAAATTATTTTACAGTATTTTTAATGTAGCTATACTTACTAGTGATGGTTCGAATCCCATTTTTCTCGAATCCGAATCCCAAAAAGTACCTCGAATCCAACCCTCGAATCCGAATCCAGTTCTCAAGGGTTAATTATAAAATAATTTATAAGTTAAGAGAAAAAAATTAAACATTATGCAGAATTATTTAATCCTTTAAATTTTTATTTAAAAAAACAAGTATTTTGACACGGTCTGGATCAAGACGATTCCGTTTTCGGTCACATATGTTTCCTGCAGTGCTGAACAAACGTTCAGAGAAGACTGTCTCTGGTCACTTCATCAATTGCTGTAGAATCCGACTAGGTGGATTTAAGGCATTCAGGTATTATCTGTGAGTACAGTGATTCATGTATCCACGGAAATCGGAAAACGAAATTCAACATCCGACGGAACAATATTTTGTAGTTACCAACTTGACATTTGTTTAAAGTCCCAAATGAAGGTAAACGCTTTCCTGAAATATTTAATGGAAAATGAAAGGCACCATCTTGGCTTCAATGGTTTTAGGCCATAAGAAATATTGTTGTGTGTCTTTTAAAATTAAGCCTCACTAAAGCATAGTGATTAATATGCCCGAAGTTAAAAGTAACGGGGTGTTTTCTCTAGTTTACCCATTAAAATTCTTTATATTAAAATAAGTTATTTTTTATGTTGCTCAAAATGATTGGCTAACAAATTCATTGGTTGGCCATCATGGAATTCTCAGATAATACATATTTTAACGTTGGTAATCTACACAAACCAAACTTGGTCCTAACAAAATTCATTAATAGAACGTGTATCAGAATATTTAAAATTGAATTGTGATTAAAATAATAATTGTATAATGTATTAATTTTTGTCATTCATTATTTCATTGTTATTACTACATGTGCGACCGTAACTTGTGATGAAAGTCGGCATTATTGTTGTATTACTAAGTAACAGATTTCTCGGTTAAGTTATTAAAAAAAAAAAAAAAAAACAAGATTCATATTTAGTCTAGATCCTAAATGTGCTTTATTTTATTTTTTAGCATATTCTGAGAATACATATGTGATTTATGCCTTATTTAATGCCAATGTAGCGACAATGCATCCATGTTCATGAATATGAAGTAAGTTTCCCAAATCAGTACATGCTTCATAATTTTTTTTTATATAATAACGAATTAAAAGTACAATACAGTAGAACCTCGTTAATCCGTGATGCGCTAATTCGGGAATCGGATAATCCGGGACGATTTAAAAGAGAAGAAAAAAAAAGAGAAGTAAAAATTGTCAGCGCTTAAAATTAACGTCACGCAGGCCGGCAGCCGGCAAACACTACAAGCCACCGCTGTTTGTACCGACCCTTTGTGTCGCCCCCCTTTCAGCTGTCACATTTGTCACTCTTTAAACTTGAGGGGGATGTCCTGACTTCTGCTTCCCGTCTCCCTTTGTTTGTTTCCAACGCACGGCAGGCGCCTGGCGAGTGACTTGTCTGGCTGGCATTCGGCTGTATGAGGTGAAGGGAGGGGGGCGTGCAAGGTCAGCACGATCTTATCTTTCTCTCTTCGGCTGTTGTAAATGACCGTGAACTAATGGCTAGGCAGTGCTGTATTTTTTTAAGCCGAGACACTAATTCGAAGACGGCCGGCCTTTACCGTGAACGGCCTTAACCCAGCTGCACGCCGGTGTCTGAGAAGCTTGACAAGACCTTCCGTGAAATTCGGTAATCCGTGATTATCTCTGTCCTGACCATCACGTATTAACGAGGTTCTACTGTACCTCAATAGGATGTGTTCCAAGGAAAACGTAAACAGGCCAAGTAAATTGTAAGCATTTAAGTTTTTAAAGTACTACATTTACATCAATATTTTTCCTCGAATCCCGAATCTTTCCCCTCGAATTTCGAATCTTTCGAATACTAGAGATTCGGTGGGATTCGAGGATTCGACCTTCCGTGAAATTCGGTAATCCGTGATTATCTCTGTCCTGACCATCACGTATTAACGAGGTTCTACTGTACCTCAATAGGATGTGTTCCAAGGAAAACGTAAACAGGCCAAGTAAATTGTAAGCATTTAAGTTTTTAAAGTACTACATTTACATCAATATTTTTCCTCGAATCCCGAATCTTTCCCCTCGAATTTCGAATCTTTCGAATACTAGAGATTCGGTGGGATTCGAGGATTCGAGGATTCGACCGGCCCATCCCTAATACTTACCTAATATAACCAACCATCCACTAAACAGTCTGTGTGGCTTTTTTAAACTGAAGAGAAAAAACGCGTGCTTAAAAATAAAAAACATCCAGGGGATAGGCGCTCCCGATCGGCCAACTTCGGAAAGGCTCGGCATTTGCAGCCAGTTGCAGGAAGTAGCATTGCTGCCGCTTGAATCTTGTGAGGCAGCGCGCTAGGCGACACCGGGCCGTGCCGAGCTGTTTCAAGCCTAAAATTTTTATTTGCCAACAGTGTTGACTTTAAAGTGCAGTATATGCCGTGCCACTATTATTTAGCCAAGCAAAACTTGTAGTTAATAAAACCATTCTCAAAAGTTAAACATGAAAAACCAAAACAGTGCAATAAAACCGAAATTTGATTTTTTCAAAACGAAATTTAAGGAAAAATAAAACCACTTTTACGGGACTCTACTTATCATCGACGAGCGTAGCGGGGAAGTGATGTACCGGGCGCTGATACCACGAGGGCAAGCTCCGACGATAAGGCCTTTTTAATAACTTTCTTTTTCAGAATACCCAAGGAAAATGAATTTAAACGTTTTGCGTTAAGGCTGGGTTTCACACGCCGCGTTAATTTCTTTAATTTTCTGGTACTTGATATTATTATTAGTGACCATGTCTGTGATTTCAACATTATATCTCTCCTGTATACGTTGTTCTGTCACACACTGACTACAAACACATGCACAACTTTTAAAACTCATATTATGTAATTCTCGGGAGCAAATGCACGATTTCATTTGGGGAAGGAGGGGGAGTGTTATAGCTACTATGTCTGCTGTTTGCTTTCAAATTGTTTCCTTTTGTTGGGAAGAATTATAGATTTTTATAAATGTATTTCAGGATTATTGAGGGAGGGGGTTACAAATGCCTAAATCCCTCCCACTTTCTCTTGCATTCGCCCATGGTAAACATGGTAAATATCCGTCGAACATATTTGTGACAGAAGAAAAGTGCAAGAGAGGTGTTAATGTTTATAAATATATGTGGACTTTATCGAAAAGTTTTTAACCGACGATGCAACATAAATTACACGATAGCAATCGCCCACACCATTGCGACGTACCGCCATCATGCCGAACCAAACGAAGACTCTTTTGTTTCTCACTGCAGGGATGCCACTCTTACAGTTTATGGACGCCAACACTTTCAGTGTTCCAACATGGTGCCAACTGTAGAAAGTTGTGGCGCGGGGTGATTTAAACTGTGTCCTATCACTTGGCCCGGTACAAGTGCCACAAAGGTAACTCACAACACAGTTATATATACAAGAGTTCACACTGAGTACCAAACAAGAGGTGTGGTGGTAAAATTATGAAAAGAGTGCTTAAGAGGCCACTCCAGTGTTTCAGGGGCACTACGCAACCTGCGTTAACCTCATAAGATTCAATGCTATTTTCATTTTGCTTATAACTAATTAACTAATATAGATTTCGAAATGATGCTTGCTTGATATGTAAGAGAACGATGCTCTTATCAAAGCCCCTTTCTTCAAAAATGTTCATAAATTATGGTTCAAACCTAGACAATACACTTATGCATATTAGTAAAGATTAGAATAAAACCATAATTTATGCACGTTTTTGAAGAAAGGGGCTTTGATAAGAGAATCGTTGTCTTGCGTATCAAGCAAGCATCATTTCGAAATCTATATTAGTTAATTAGTTATAAGCAAAATGAAAATAGCATTGAATCTTATGAGGTTAACGCGGGTTGCGTAGTGCCCCTGAAACACTGGAGTGGCCTCTTAACTAATAATAATGTGAGAAAATCAGCGTGACACTTGAAACCCGGATCAGTCCTCCCGTACAGGGGCGCCGGCTCACCTCTGCAGGTGCAGCACCAGGAAGGCCAGGGTGTCTCGGTTGGGCTGCGGCAGGCTGGACACCACCTGGTACATGGCCGCCCGCGAGTCGTCGGGGTCCGCCGTGTCGGCGGCGCGCACAAAGTCCTGCCAGCGCACGTGGGTCACCAGCGGCTCCTTCAAGGAGCGCAGGAAGTCCTTGACGCAGCCGCACACCACGTGGATGTCCGCGCCCGAGATGTTGGGCACGCCCTTGCCCCGCAGGAACTTCTCCTGGGACACACACCCCAAGGTCTCGCGTTCCAGCAGTTCCCGCTCTCTTACCTCAGCTAAGTCACCCGAGTTCTCCCTGATCCACTTGCCAAAATAGGCTATCTTTGTAGTTGTGCTAGATATTTATTTATGTGGTTGTTAATAATTAATATGTGCATTATTTAATGCTTTTTAAAAATATACTTTCCTTCAGTAATGTAAAATGAGAGAATTGGCAAAATCTTGTTTTTAAAAATGCTACAAAATGCTAAATTTCAAATTCAAATTGCTAAATGTTATTATTTTAAATGCTAAAAATCACCATCTCTAAATATATAACACCAAAACGCAAGTTTTAACACCATTTAGCACAGAAATGTAATGAAAACATGAAATCAATCAGCAATTAACAAAACTTAACTAAAATTAAATGACTGTATCTTTTACTATGGTAAATTTATCTATAGTATGAATTTTGCACCATGAATTTGAAAACAATATTTTGACGCTACGTGGTGTATTAACTTGCATTTCGGTGTTATGCTGTGTTTCGACACGCTGTAATTTCTGTTTCATCGTACTGAACCAGGTACCGTATTCACTCGAAAATAAGATTTTAGTTTTTTCCTTCTAGAGGATTCAAAAAATTGGGGATCGTCTAACAACCGAGATAAAACTTTTTTTTGAAGATTGTTTTGTTGTATAACCTACCTATAGTAACAAAGGCTGTTTATTTATTTATTTATTTATTTATTAATAGCCTCCAATATAACCAAAACAATGGGTTTCTCATACGCCAAATATTGCAGCACTTCATGTTTTCCATAACTTCCTCATTTAAAATGCCGTAATGTTACACCAGCTAAGCAATGAGCATATAAGCAGCTAAGTAAACAATAGCCGTGCTCATAGATAACACAATACGGATGTGTATACGACACTTTCTCTGCTGCATGCCATAGCCATGTTCCAGGCTGCCAACATCGCAAAGCGAAAGATCAGTAGTCCCGTCAATATGGAACATACTTCGTGAACTTTTATCTCTGAAGCGGCATATGTTAACGATACATATTTATCTACGGTGAACGGAAATTGCATTGTTTATTTGTGACAAAGTTGTTTTTACATTCGGTAATCGTTATGGCTGTCCACGTGGACGAAGACAGTGAAAGTGATGATCATCGTGGTGACAACGGAGAAGAGGAAAATGTGTAATGTAATTAACTGAAACTGGAAAGAAAAAAGAAAAAAAAAGCAGTTGAAATAACTTAATTCAGTGTTTTAAATGTGTGATGTTATTTGCAGAAGACAATTTTAGAAATATTTGTAGATACAGCAAAACCCCTTATTTGCACTTTTCATGGGGACAAAGTAAAAAAGTGTAAAAAGCGGGAAAGTGTAAATAAAGGGAAAAGTATAAAAAGGAGTACAGTTTACCTTATTTAGAATTTTTTTTCCTTTTGTTTAATAGCACATACTACAATGCAGGTACAAACACACTAACAGCAAATTTTACTTTAGTATTTAATCAATTATTAATTTACCACATTTGACAAAAATAAAAAAAGAATGAAAGCCAAAATGTTTTTCTGATTACTTCCTAAAAAATAAATTTGAAATTTTCTTCTGCTTGCTTTTTTAGCTGTTCAAGGAGATTATTTGCCTCTCCAAATTATAAATACAGTTGCAACCGGCAGGGTTTATAACAAATACGGGCTACATACACATTGCTCACAGTAAAAAAATTTTTAAGAAAAGGCCGCAAATTGATGAATATTTACCGTCAATAGCGCGCCAAAAGCGGAGAAAGGTCATTGTACTTGGTCAGCTGCTGTAACGACGCGGCGGCGCATGCGCACTCTATGCTCCGCCCAGACTCATGACGCCATCAGCCGCCAACCAATAGATGCGAGCTTAGCGGAAAAAAATATAAGCTCCACCTCCCGTGTACCAATTTTATCCAGTTCTAATACCAATTTATTGGTATACGCACCAGTTTTCTCGCTGCCGTGACATGTTCAAGTTTACGTTTATCATGATGTCTTGATACCAATAATTAATTATTTACGATCCCCAGAAATAAATGGTTAGTTTAAAAAATATGGCGTCAACTGTACAATACTTCCCAAATTATAAAATACGTATAAAACAGTTACCAAGACACCGCTCATTTTATCTTGTGAAGTTTATGTCTCGTACCAGTATTTCGGCTAAGTTGTGACATAAATACAGTATCAGAACTTACAAGCAGCCATGTTTGTACATTCATGAGTTTACGTTTTTCCCTCGTGCATTTTAGATTGTCTCCTGCTATAATTACTCGTACTTTTACACGCCTAGGCTTAAATTATTACATGTTTAGAAATAAAAGCAACTTTTCATGTTATAAAATATGTATATTTTGCTATTTAAAATGTTCATTGCCTACTAGCTCCACGGTATTTTCTGGTTGTTTATGGTTGTTACGTGACGTAAATAGCGGGATTGATTCGATTTTTGAGACGTAATTCGCGGGAAAGTATTGTATTGGACTATATGGGAACCAAACGGGACCTGAAGAATATAGTGCAAATAACGGGAAAACGTAAATAACGGTAACGTAAATAAGGGGTTTCGCTGTATTGCTTATATCAATGTTTTCTTGTGACTCCAGGCAATGGCACCGAAAGAAAGAAGCTAAGATTGTGAGTTTATAATTTTTTTTCCTGAAACATGTTTTCATGATTGGGGGGTCGTCTTATTTTCGGGTGAACACGGTAACCTCATCCCCCCCGGACCGGCGCTCGCTCACCTTGAGGGCCTTGACGTCGCGGTCCGAGCCGGACACCCGGTAGACGCCCACCTCGCCCAGCCCGCGCCGCTCCACCTCCTGCACGCAGTGCACCACCACGGCCGGCACCATGGGCGGCAGCGGCGGGGTGAAGTCCGCTATCGTGCCCTGCAGGGGGGCGCACACACACTGTCCAGCCCTTCCCCCGTCTCGCCTGCCCGCCAAGTGCTCGCGACGATCCTCCAGGTGAGACCCATTCGGGCCGCGATGACAGTTGGATTCATGCAACGCTTTCGTTAAAATATGTTTTGTGAAAATTTTCTGCCCGAGAAGGAAAGAGAACAGGCACACACACAAAGAGATTATAAAAAGAGCCCTTATGATATTGTAACGTGCACCTAGCCGGTGCCACCGCCATTTCTGTCACGATCCACCTTCAGAGGGGGGAGAGAATCGTAGCTCTTTACATAGAAACAACTCGCTTGGCATCAACTAGTCTTAACTTCATAAAATACTTTACTGTACCTAGGATCATAGGTTCGTCATCCCGTACAGGATGTCTGGTGAGAGCTGAACTAAGGAGATTTTGCAAAATAACATAATACTTAATTAAAATTATTTTATTCTTAAAGTCAAATACTCAACATCATTTTAAAGAACATTTAAATAGCAGGATTACAATTTAAAACAATAATCTCTTTACTTCCTTAACGATTGAACGACCTTACAAGAGAGAGAATGAGAGAACTTCACTAAACACTTCCCTAGTCCTTCCGAATACCTCAAATCATAATTAATACTTAAAATTAAAACAAAGATAAGTCCATACTCACATTTTCCGAAAAGCCTTTCTTGATCGATTACTTTAAAAAAATAACGTAGGGGCCTCTCCTGCCCTTGAAATCCCGAACGAACATTACATTTTAAAAACTATGACGCGTGACCCCTGACGAGGGCCATAGCCTCCGCCCGAAAGCTTGACGACTACATTATGACCTAACTTAAATTAAACGACTCGTGGCCTCTGGCGTCGACCATAGCTTCCGCCTGAGTGAGCCTGAATTCCTACATCACGAACGAACTAACAACTCGTGACCACAGGTGAGACGCATAGCCTCCGCCTGAGTGAGCCCCGAGTCACCACTCACTTGCGCTTAAATTCGCGCGCCCTGCCGCGCCTACCATAACAAAAGCTCGTTATTGAAGTCAAATTTACTAAACAACTAACTAGAACATCTGGGAAGACTCCCCCCCCTCTACCACAATGTGCAGGCCACACCGCGCGGCTTGTTACGACAGCGCGCCCCAGTAACTGCGGCCCGTGGCTGCGCCAGCGCGCGGCCAAACAAACAAACAAAATTCTGCAAGCCCGCAGCGCGCCGCGCCGGCCCCGTGCCCCAATTACATGGTCACGCCACTTGCGCTGACGAGTGAACAGAGCAGCCAGCCCAGAGTCCCGTCAGTAAAGTCCCTAAATTTGATTTCAACAACCCTGCAAAATTTCAACCCGCGACATAACCCTCCCCTCACAGAGCTCGAGCCCCATCGAGCTACCTCAAAATTACAAATTGTCTTTTTCCATTAAACCATAACTATAAATTCCTCATTTCACAAAAATAATAATTTTCTTAGTTCCTTGCTGTCTGAACATACATCTAGATTCTGCATAAGATTTATTTTAAAACAACAAGTATTCATAAAATTAAATGTAAAACTTTTATCTGGTTTGTTCTCACAGGAACCTTCAGAGGCTCGAGTTCTCAATTCTAAAAAAATTGTTCTGTTAGTGAAGCTCTCTTTACAAATTAAATTACTGTTCTTAGTTTCTCAGTATTCGTTAAACAATGTGCAAATTCTTGATAATTATTATTTTTTTTTTTTTTTCGGTTTCCGTTTATTACCATACTTCTTTCGTTCTTCAAAAAAAATTAAGTGTCCTTACAGTGTTTCAATTAATTAAACTCTTATCTCGTGAAGGTTGGTGCAACTCCTCGAAGTCAGTGTTGTCGAGAAGAGTAGCTCCCTGGGCTGGCCATCAGCAAACACCACTCAACTCCAACAGCTACTGGACTGGCTTCCAGGGCAGCTCACAACTTCTCCCCACATCTGCTTCGGAGTTGTGCCATCCTCATCACGAACAGATTACAATTCTGAAACATCATCAACAGGCATTACCATCACGCCTGACAAATACAAAACTAACTACTAAACTGCAATCGATGGGCAAGGATGCAAACACACAAAAAAATAAAATTAATTAATTCAACTGCTAACATAAAGTATCCCACCCTTAGCATAATCTAATCAGGCAAATAATTTGATAGGAAAAACTTAAGGAAGGGAAACATGACCTCCAATGATTTTCCCTAACTCTTGAGTCTTGATCTTCTCTATACAGCAAATAGTCCCCACGAAGTAACTGGGTTGAAGGTCAGTTCACATGGCCCACCCATAACCTCTTCTACTCTTCTTTTCTTCTGGGGGCAACCACAATGCCCACCAATCTCTCTCCATGGTGCCGAACCAGCTATCCCATGAGAGTAAACAACGTAGTCAATAGAAGCGCAGAGGGGAAACACCAATCTCTGGCTTGTCGAGTCATAAAACTGCTTTATCTTCTTCTTCTTCTGAGTAAAAATATCTGACTAACCTTGCTTCTATTCTTCCAAACAGTAAAAGTTCATCAGGTATCTTCATGAAAGAAACATTCTAACTAATAATTCTTCATTTTTCTTCTTCTTTATTTCTGTTAGTTGTAATAGAAGGCCATGTTAGGGAGGTTATAGGGAAAAAGAGTGGCCAATTCCCACCCCATCACCCACCTAGATCATGACTAATTAACTTTTAAACTTTCTATTTCAAACAAATTTAAAAAAAAAAAAAAAAAAAAACATTTTATTTAAACTTTTAAATTATAGCAACTTTTCCTTCATAACCTCAAAAGCAAATCAATAATTCTAACTGAAATTGTGATTTACTGCATCCTTGTTCCATCCGATCTGTTTGTTTATAACCTTTCTTGTAAAGTATAAAATTTTCAAACATTACTAATTCAAAAAAAAGTAAATTCTGGTGTCCTTCGAGTTACAATTAAATTTACTATTTCTTAGCTTGAAATAATTTAAGTTTTCAGAACTATTTCATTGTCTAATTCACAACACTTAAAAATCAACTCAAAACAACAAATCATCAAAATCAATAAGATCATCTGACCTACCTATCAGTACTGTGAACTTGAACTGTTCGTACACATTTATAATAAGCTATTGTATTTAAATTCCAACCTAAATAAGGTTTTAAAAAAAACTACTAATCCCTCTGTAAATTAAGAAAATTAACTTTAAAAATTAAACTTAAGGTATTAGTTCTTTTTGACAGCTACCACAACTCACTAGTTCCATTACATTACTATAACCTAAAAAGTTCTGTAAATAATGTTTATAACAAAAAAAAACTCCAGTTACTGTCTTCCATAAAAAAAAATAAAACTTTACATGACCTTATTAATCTCCACTTGTAAGTCCATGGCTGCCAGCTTTCTCTTCTCTTGAATCTTCAGTCTTGGCTCTTGTTTCAGTGATCTTGTATCTTGTCTCTCGAACTCTTGTCATCTTGTAAACTGGACTGCTGCTCAGCTCATCTTAAGGAATCTGTAACAGTTTCAAAAATACATGTTAATTTAAATTACATAATTCCTGTTCTTTGGTCCTAAAAAAAAAATTGTATTATTAGTACACATTACCCTGAAACAACATTATTATTCATTGTTTATTACTTAAAAAAAATGCTTTACCATAAAATCCTTTTTTGTTCTTTTCATTAGGCCTATTTATTTTCCTTCTTCTTAATTAAATTCTGCTTCAAATGTTAATCCTAACTTAAGACCTACCATCTATTTATTATTCATTACCTACATTATTTATGTTACCCTAAAATTCCCATAAGTTTCTAATACTTCCTATCAAAGACATTCTCTCTAAAAAAAAATTTACTTGTGACTCTTAACTTAACAAACTTAAAAAAAACTTTTACACTAGACTTAACTTATTATTCATTCTTAGTTACTAAATTTCTATATGTAAACTTTAGTACAGCGAAACCCCTTATTTACGTTACCGTTATTTACGTTTTCCCGTTATTTGCACTATATTCTTCAGGTCCCGTTTGGTTCCCATATAGTCCAATACAATACTTTCCCGCGAATTACGTCTCAAAAATCGAATCAATCCCGCTATTTACGTCACGTAACAACCATAAACAACCAGAAAATACCGTGGAGCTAGTAGGCAATGAACATTTTAAATAGCAAAATATACATATTTTATAACATGAAAAGTTGCTTTTATTTCTAAACATGTAATAATTTAAGCCTAGGCGTGTAAAAGTACGAGTAATTATAGCAGGAGACAATCTAAAATGCACGAGGGAAAAACGTAAACTCATGAATGTACAAACATGGCTGCTTGTAAGTTCTGATACTGTATTTATGTCACAACTTAGCCGAAATACTGGTACGAGACATAAACTTCACAAGATAAAATGAGCGGTGTCTTGGTAACTGTTTTATACGTCTTTTATAATTTGGGAAGTGTTGTACAGTTGACGCCATATTTTTTAAACTAACCATTTATTTCTGGGGATCGTAAATAATTAATTATTGGTATCAAGACATCATGATAAACGTAAACTTGAACATGTCACGGCAGCGAGAAAACTGGTGCGTATACCAATAAACTGGTATTAGAACTGGATAAAATTGGTACACGGGAGGTGGAGCTTATATTTTTTTCCGCTAAGCTCGCATCTATTGGTTGGCGGCTGATGGCGTCATGAGTCTGGGCGGAGCATAGAGTGCGCATGCGCCGCCGCGTCGTTACAGCAGCTGACCGAGTACAATGACCTTTCTCCGCGTTTGGCGCGCTATTGACGGTAAATATTCAACAATTTGCGGCCTTTTCTTAAAAAATTTTTTACTGTGAGCAATGTGTATGTAGCCCGTATTTGTTATAAACCCTGCCGGTTGCAACTGTATTTATAATTTGGAGAGGCAAATAATCTTGAACAGCCAAAAAAGCAAGCAGAAGAAAATTTCAAATTTATTTTTAGGAAGTAATCAGAAAAACATTTTGGCTTTCATTCTTTTTTTTATTTTTGTCAAATGTGGTAAATTAATAATGGATTAAATACTAAAGTAAAATTTGTTGTTAGTGTGTTTGTACCTGCATTGTAGTATGTGCTATTAAACAAAAGGAAAAAAATTCTAAATAAGGTAAACTGTACTCCTTTTTATACTTTTCCCTTTATTTACACTTTCCCGCTTTTTACACTTTTTTACTTTGTCCCCATGAAAAGTGCAAATAAGGGGTTTTGCTGTACTTACAAACAAAAACTGCCTATTTCTCTCTACCTCTTAATCTCTTTCAATTATTACAATAATAATGTTACCTTGCATCTTTAAACTTTCTTCTTTTCAATTAAATTAGACATCTCATAACAATAAAAATTCTGCCTATACTCTTCTTATGGGTGTCCAACCCAACAACAAAATTTCAAATTCTCAAGTTTCCTTATATTTAAATTATGCAATGCACATAACCTCTGTGGTGCCTGTACCCTTTTAGGCCTACCACCTTCTCCTCTCACAGCATGACAACTCTTATTCCTCGGGGTCTGTATTCACTGTTCCAAATCAAATATCTCAAATAAATTAAAAACAAATTTATTATTTTAAGAAAACAAAAATTTACATTGAATTTACTATGGAGCCTGGAAATCTTAATGTCTCACAGCAGCTAACATGACTAAATCCCATGGAACCCCAGGTTTACATAACCTGTGCCCAAAAATTTAAGCATACCAGGCTTTCCCTGCACTGGTTTTACAGCATCACACACTATTTAGGGCCCCTGATCTGCCATCAGTCCCAAGGAGTTTTCCCACAACCCCTCTCTACACAAGCGCCTACCGCATTCCTCTCAATTGGCTATCGGTTTTACGGCATTCTTTTGGGATCCGACCATCAAGTTAGGGCTAATCGAACATTAAACCTCCATACTTCCAAACTAATGTAAATCAATTAAATTTTCTCTGTAAATTCTAAAAATCAAAAAAAATTATTCCAACATGCCAAAGAAACTTCCAAAAAAAATTCATAATCTTATCTTCAAACCATTAAAATAAAAATAAATAGATTACTCTGTTTTCTCCTTAATAACTGTAAACTGTCAACAAATATCATGTCGTAAATTTTAACTATGCTTACTGACTCTTAATCATAAAATCTCATTTGTCCTAATTAATAAACAACCGATTTCCTTAAAATCTCACTGTATCTCTCACACTCAAACTTCACTGGCTGAATATCTCAATAAATTCAAAAACAATTATCTAAACTCTTAAAGAAACTCCTCCCCAATTATTCAAATTACTTCACCTTATTTTATTTCATTACTTAAAACACCTTACTCAAAAAAAAATTAATTAATTATCTAGCTATCTTCCATTATTATTTATTTACCGAACAAAACTTTCTCATTAATTAATTTATTAAAATTCAATTTCACATTAGGCAAGTACACTAACTCTCTACAGCAATGTTTCTCATTTCCCTCCTTCCTAACTGAATCCAATCTTACTTAACCTCCAGGGAATTTACCTCACAAAATAACCAAATTCACTGTAGTGCCTATCTGCTATAGGCCCACTACACAGGGGGCTCTAACCCCACCAACAAACTTCATTGAAATGGTACCCTATCCCATACAGGATAGCCACTTCGGTACTACCATGGGGAACTCCTGCCCCAAACTACTCACAACTCTCAGGATTCTCCTGACCCTTAATTCCGTAGTCAGCCCATCTCCTATGGTCTGCGCTACAATTCCCTTTCTTCCCAGGGACACAACGCCTCACCTTAGGGTCCCTCGCCCTAATGAAAACATTAATTTTGTCTCTCTGTTCTTTTGGAGTAAATTCCCTCTACACACAAAATCTAGCCTTCCCAGTTTTCTCAATGCTTATCGATTTTATAGTGTACCTCCTTAATAATGTTTACAAATCCCAAAAAAATATTTTTAAAACCGAGGTAGAATTTAACTAACAAAAACATAAACAACTTACAACGAAACACTTCTAGCCTATACATCATACACTTCTTAAAATAAATTACTTACATACTGAAAGTTCCTCTTCTTCTAAAACACACTTAAATTTAAATTTATTTAACCAATAGTCTATTTTCTTATCGCTAAGTTACCGTACAGCTGATCAAAACAAGGTCACGGCCGTCCACGGTCCACGTCTCTGTACGTGCTCGTGACGTCACCGAATTCCATCAGGTGCGCCAACCCTCGCTTGCGGTTCCTCCGTTCTCCGCTAGGTCTCAGCACCTCCCCGTCACGTGTTCACTCTGCCACGTCCACTGACGTGTCGTTCTGAAACAACTCTCAACATTTTTCTAATTAAAACAAAACATCACTATAAATTCTATAACTCTCTTTTACATAAACTCTCGTTTTCTTTTTAATTCCTTTCTAACGTTTATCCTTCCCTCGACTGATTTAATTCGTACGTCTCGTCTCCTACGCGCACGACAACAAAACAAACTTCACTTGAAAATAATTCCTATTTACGACAAAAAATTTTTATTTTAAATTATAATTCTCTTAACCTACAATCTTAAATTAACTTTAATAAAACTAAACCACTTGCATTATCTTTATTAAGTATTTAAATTATAACGTATTCTCCTCACGTAAAAATCCCCGATAAACTCAACGACTTAAAACAACTTATCACTATAAACTTTATCCTTACAAGTATACTCAAATAATCATCTGTTACGTCAAAAAAAAAATCTCAAAGACTTCCTCCACTATAGACTAAAATTCCGTAATCCTCTCCTCAAGTAAACTCTTAATAACCTGCTATCAGAAGCTGAAACTAACTTAATAATAAACATAAAAATCTACCTCTCTCTCTCTCCAGAAATAGAACTTACCCGGCGCCTCCACCATTTCTTGTAACGTGCACCTAGCCGGTGCCACCGCCATTTCTGTCACGATCCACCTTCAGAGGGGGGAGAGAATCGTAGCTCTTTACATAGAAACAACTCGCTTGGCATCAACTAGTCTTAACTTCATAAAATACTTTACTGTACCTAGGATCATAGGTTCGTCATCCCGTACAGGATGTCTGGTGAGAGCTGAACTAAGGAGATTTTGCAAAATAACATAATACTTAATTAAAATTATTTTATTCTTAAAGTCAAATACTCAACATCATTTTAAAGAACATTTAAATAGCAGGATTACAATTTAAAACAATAATCTCTTTACTTCCTTAACGATTGAACGACCTTACAAGAGAGAGAATGAGAGAACTTCACTAAACACTTCCCTAGTCCTTCCGAATACCTCAAATCATAATTAATACTTAAAATTAAAACAAAGATAAGTCCATACTCACATTTTCCGAAAAGCCTTTCTTGATCGATTACTTTAAAAAAATAACGTAGGGGCCTCTCCTGCCCTTGAAATCCCGAACGAACATTACATTTTAAAAACTATGACGCGTGACCCCTGACGAGGGCCATAGCCTCCGCCCGAAAGCTTGACGACTACATTATGACCTAACTTAAATTAAACGACTCGTGGCCTCTGGCGTCGACCATAGCTTCCGCCTGAGTGAGCCTGAATTCCTACATCACGAACGAACTAACAACTCGTGACCACAGGTGAGACGCATAGCCTCCGCCTGAGTGAGCCCCGAGTCACCACTCACTTGCGCTTAAATTCGCGCGCCCTGCCGCGCCTACCATAACAAAAGCTCGTTATTGAAGTCAAATTTACTAAACAACTAACTAGAACATCTGGGAAGACTCCCCCCCCTCTACCACAATGTGCAGGCCACACCGCGCGGCTTGTTACGACAGCGCGCCCCAGTAACTGCGGCCCGTGGCTGCGCCAGCGCGCGGCCAAACAAACAAACAAAATTCTGCAAGCCCGCAGCGCGCCGCGCCGGCCCCGTGCCCCAATTACATGGTCACGCCACTTGCGCTGACGAGTGAACAGAGCAGCCAGCCCAGAGTCCCGTCAGTAAAGTCCCTAAATTTGATTTCAACAACCCTGCAAAATTTCAACCCGCGACAATATATACATTGCTGGGCTCGTTTTCGTTCTCCTCTCTCTCTCTGCAATTATTCGTCCCGCACACACACAAACAAAAAAGAGAGAGAGAACTGATAAAGAGATAGATTAAATGCGAGTTGAATTTCAAGGTGGCATTTATGCAACGTTTACGTGAAAACTTGTGAAAATTTTCTGACACGAGGACGACAGAGAACGGGCACTCGGCCGAAGAGATTATATAAAGAGAGCACTATGGCTATATACATTGCCGGGGCTCGTTTTGAGTTCTCCTCTCTCTCTGCAATGATTTGTCCCGCACACACACACACAAAAAAAAAGAGAGAGACAGATAACTTATAAGAGATAGATTAAATGCGAGTTGAATTTCAAGGTGGCATTTATGCAACGCTTACGTGAAAATTTGTCGTGAAACTTTTCCGACCGGAGAAGGAAAGAAAACAGGCACTTGGCCGAAGAGATTATAAAGAGAGCACTATGCTATATACATTGCCGGGCTCGTTTTCGTTATCCTCTCTCTACAATGATTCGTCCCGAAGGGGAAAAAAAAAAAAAAGGAACACGCAGAGATAAATGAAAATAAAAATAAGACAGGAGGTGCGCACATGAGCTTGTTCCAGTAAATAGGTAGATACAGGTATGATCCTATACAGTCAGATGTGAATGCTTTGAATTTTATATTCGCTACCAGCATGCTTTTATTCCTCCTTGTTCAACCAGACAGTCCATGCATTTCCTGCATAGCTAGCGCTACCTGTTATGACTTTTATATTTTGTTCAGGGATTTGGCGTTTTCCAAATGGCAGAATTGTTTGAAGAAACAGTAACATGCACAGTTTTTCTTTATGGTGTGAGTAATTCAACAGTGAGTAATATCTATTGTTCATTAATCATTATTGATTGATAAATAATTATTGATATCCTGAACAATTATCTTGAAGTAATAATTTTGTTGTTATTTTTATTAAATTATTTTAATTTTAATCAAATTTCTAATAAAAACAAAAAAAAATAACTATGATATTTCAATACTTAAAAGAACTAAAACCCAATATATGACTAATATTAATTATTCTATTTAGATATTCTTCATACACTCTTTAATAATTATGTGTACATCAGAGTATAGTTTACCTACGTTAAGGTCCAATATCACTGCTCTTTGAGGAGAAAATTATTTTCCTACAATTCCCTTATTATACTCTCCCGCAATTTACACTTTCAGACATCCCCCTGAATAGTGTAAAAGAAAAAAGGGATTCTACTGTATACTCACTAAAACACCATCTGGAAAAAAGATGTGTTTATAGAGTCTGGGTGAATACAAACTGGAGCATGTTATTTATTTAATCCCTTTACATTACTATCACTGAAGAATTTCCGTGACATTTCCAGGTTTTAAAGGTAAATTCCCCGACTTTCCAAGATGTGCATTCACCCATATGTATTCCACTTGAGGAACCTCTCCATGCTCGGACGACCGGGCGATGATTGATACTCACGATGAAGCCCTTCTTGGTGGGGGTGTTGCCGACCGGGATGCAGGGGAGGGGGGCCTGGTTCTTGCACTCCATGTGGCACGTGATGCGGCACTCCTTGCAACGCACCACCACCTTCGCGAACTTGATCCTGCGCACACACCGCAAGGCACAAAGCATGTTTGTCGTTAGAGCTTGCAGATCTCAGGCGAAACAGAGAGAGAGAGAGAGAGAGAGAGAGAGAGAGAGAGAGAGAGAGAGAGAGAGAGAGAGAGAGAGTGTGTGTGTGTGTGTATGTATGTATATATATATATATATATATATATATATATATATTAGGCTTCTGCGAGCAGAAGATTTTCACTTCGAGTCGAGCTCGAGCGAGTTTGCTAAAATACTCGCGAGTATCGAGTCGAGTTCGAGTTTTTTTTTAAAGTTTATTGCACATAAATTTACTGTGATGGAGTAATAAAATGTGAGAACTTTTGAGAAAAATATGGAAATAAAAAAAGAAACCATTATCATTGTTAGCCTACTAAATAGATAGACCTACATTAGAGGTCTGCAAGCCTAAGAATTTTACTTTGAGCCAAGCTCGAGCGAGCTTACTTGAAAGTTCTCGAAGCTTGAGCTTTTGTGATACAGTTACACTTTTGGGAAATTATTTTTACCTTAAACTTAGTAGGTATAATGTTTGAATAAAGTATTAAAATGAAGTGGGCTTATTAATTTTGGGTAACTATTTACAGAGTGCTTTTATAATTTGCACTGCTAGGAAAAAAAACATGTTTTCCATTGAATCTAACCTGTTTCCATTGGTTCATTAGCAACTGATATCATCCAACTAACATAACCACAGTTTACAAGTACGTATATGTTTGTGTAAATGTAACATATCTTTGGAATAATTTCATCTTTGTCAATTTTTCTGGAGTCCTTACTGAGCTTCAACTAACTGGGCACCAAAAATCATGTTGTTTGAAAAGTACATTCACATTGTTTCAACATTTCCACTTTTCGGCACAAAAATTCTGAGAGAGATTGTCACAGAGTATTAAATTCTGTTCTTCAATCTATCATGCAGAAAAATAATTTGTTCTGCACGTTCAGGAGTTAAATTAGCTCTACGATTGGAGATGGTGTTTACAGCAGATGAGAAGCATTTCTCGCTGGCAACCTGTGTGGCTGGAATGCTTTAGTAAAATTGTTGGTAAATATGTAGAGTCGCGGTATATGCGGAAAAAAAAATGCTAAAATTCCGAAAATACTTTTATTCTATGCTCTTTCACTTCCTCTTTTCAAATCAACCGGCGGAGATAAGAAATTCCAAATACTTTAGGAATATCGAATTTTTTAATTTTCATCACAATACCTGGGTATTCATGTGGCGATCACCATTGTTTCTGGTTTACGAGTATCTATTATGTTTCTTATTGGACAATTTTGTCACGTGACAGTTCCGTGATTGGCCAGTATTCAAATGAACCAATACGTGATTATTTATTTATTTATTAATGTTCCGTCGGAGGTATCGCGACGTAGGTGAACGACTACATCATTTCCTTCTAATGGCAAAGGAAATGTACCCGCCTCCAACTTAGGTGGGTTTTTAACGTTTCTAATTTTAAAGTCTTATTTTTTATTTGGATATTGTTGCGCAAGTAATAAGTAACAAAAATATTTTACGTGAGTTGTTAATGTTCATCATTTGTCCGGGTTTGTTAGGTCAGGTCAGTTACATTATAAATACTTTAAAACTAAAGAACCATTGAAATTAATTCACATTATTTTTTATGTCCGCTTAGTTTGAAAGTATTAATAATGTAACTGACCTGACCTAATCGACCATTTTATTTATTAAGCATTCACGAACATACGGCAAAATAACAAAAATGGCGTCGGTCTAATGGTTGTACAGGTGTTGTATTGCAAAATTAAAAAATTCTATATCTCCTAAAGTATTTGGAATTTCTTATCTCCGCCGGTTGATTTGAAAAGAGGAAGTGAAAGAGCATAGATTTTTAGCATTTTTTTTCGCATATACCGTTACTCTACATATTTACCAAATTGTTTAACCTCAAAATTAGTGTCAAATATCTGTAACTTGTCATTAAGTTTAATCAATTTAAAGTAATAAAAATAGAAGCATTTTACTTAATTCAATTTACACTTGCAAAAAAAACTTACGCACAATAAACCTACATGGAAATTAAAGTCTGAAATATGTTTACTCATGTCATCAAATGTAGAGCTGTACTGAAGAAGCCGATTTTGCCAATATTTAGTTGAATCGGCATTTCTGCCAACTTCCAATACTCTTGTTAATTTTCGGCCGATATTACTGAAAAACGAAAGAGAGACTGCCATAACCTAAAAATCCACGAGTACCCTTTTCACTTTTCGTAGTAGTACTGCATTCTTTCAGATCACATTATTTCTTAGCAACATGTGCCAACCGTACATATCAAGATTTAACATCCTTTTTTTTTCAATAATGTTCTTTAATTTTAATATGTCCTAAATAAATACATTACCATCACGGTAAATACACATCTCGGTTATTACGGCAACTATAGTGCAAATGTGGTAACTATCATGCTTCTGCAGTAGTTATGGTATCTACAAAGAATCTTTAGTTCTTTTTATGGTAATTATCTTAAGATAACTATTGGAATTGTACTGTAGTTATGGTACATCATCCATATTTCTTCGTAAGTTGTTGTTCATTTGTCTTTTCTTCATATTTATATTTACGTGCGCCATTACTGGCAGGAACTTTCATAAAAATTTTAAACGGGACTTTATATCACACATTTAATGGCGTAAATGATGAGACCCCGGACAATTTAAACACTTTTTACAGTAAAATGCGGGAAATGTTTCCGCATAAAGCGGGAAATACTTCCGCATAAAGCAGGAAAGTGATACATTAATGCTATGCGGAAAATTATAGAAGTAAAAAAAATTAATCACGGAAATTCGTAAATCCCGGGTACGTAAAAATGATGTGTTCATGTATACGGTCGATCATGTTACATTATAAAGTAAAGGATAATAGTGTTGTAAGACTTTTATTCCGATATAATGAGAGTTTTTTTTTCTATAGGTAGAGTGCAAGAAAAGCTCGCTCGAATTTCGAGTTGTTGAAAAGCCACGAGCTCGAGTTCGAGTATTACTAAAAAACTCGACTCGAAACTCGAATTTCGAGTACTCGCAGGTGTCTAATATATATATATATATATATATATATATATATATATATATATATATATATATATATATATATATATATATATATATATAAACAGAAAAGGAAAGAATAATCAAAGTGTCTACAAACACCTGGTGGAAAAATTTTGGGTATCTTCCAAGTTATTCAAATAAATTTTTACTAGTGACGAGTCAAGATTCCCATTTTCTTGAATCCGAATCTCAAATTTGTCGTACCTCGAATTTAACCCTTGAATTTAAATCCTCAAATCTGAATCTCGGAGTCAAGGGTCAAAAACAACATAATATTATATGAGGAATGAAAAATATGATTTGTGATGTTGAAACATTCTTCCTTTTAAATGGTTGTTTTATAAAATAAAGTTTCTAGAATCAATGCCATACTGTAAATTTATTTATATAATTACATGTTAAAAGTACATCATCTTGCAGAATGGTAACAAAACAAGGAAGAAAAATAAAAAAAAATTGGCCTATTAAACTTGAAATTAGCAATGTTTAAATTTTTTTTATTTTTATTTTCATTTTTTCCTTTAAAATTTCCTTAAATTTTTTTTCTTCTCAAACATTGAATACTAATAATTTTATGGCATTCAAGGTGTTTAGTGTAAATAGTGCAGTGCCTGAAGAAAAGAACAAAACTATCACGTTAGCCAGCCTGCCTGAAAGTTGAGGACTTTTCGGTTTTGACAGGTGGTCCACCTGGCGCCCGGAAGTGACGTGTTTTCTACAATCAGTTTTTTTTTTTGTTGTTGTTGTTACCTAATGTTAGTAAAAAAAAAAGTGTCTGTCGTTGCAGTGCAATCCAAGTAAAAAGAGTGCAATCATTGGTGGTGTTTGGAATAATGCGCGCCATATTGTTGGTGAACAAACACAAGGATTTGATTAACACATCCCTAAATTTCACTATAGCATTTTTTTTTTCCTTCTACAAGCAAAAAAACTACACAAGACTCAGAGAGGCGCACAGGAGCGGGCAAGAGAGAACGTACTTGCTGCCGCAGACACCACACGTGTCTGGCGTGAGCATGGTCCGGTTGGTGAAGGCGTGCGGCCTGTTGTTGAACTTGTTGGGAGGGTAGTTGATCACAACCGGGCTGGTCGTTGGAGACGACCGCTGCGAGAGGGTCCCCGGGAACTGCAAGTTCTCGATAAGCACGCTGGACACCCCTGGAAATACAGCACACACAAAATAATAATAATAATAATACAGTAGAACCCTGTTATAATGTCCCTGCATATACAGTATAACCCCGACCTAACGAACACCGTTATAACGACAAACTCTTTATTACGAACACGCAATATGGTCCCGCCAAAACTGTATTATTTTTTACGTGTATTAACCTCTAATTAACGAGCATTTTTTCTTCGCCACATGACGTAACTCCGTTATTACGAATTACTTTTACCATAGGACGAGAACTAAAATAACTTTAAACACGATATAGTGTTTGCAAGCTACATATTTCCTTGTATGTATTATGCTTTCGCGTAATATGTATACATTCGACTTCACAACGTAAATATTGGCTTAGCTTCATAGATAACCATAGTACAGGCTACATACCACATCTATTGAAAAAAGTAAACATCTATGAAAACCTATTCCATAGCTGCGACAATACATTTTAGAAAAACCTCGACAGTAACTATCGATTATAGCCACAGTTGCAGTCTCATCTCTGTTTTGCCAGGTGACGATTACTGCATTTAAGTATGACATCTCTGACTGTTATGAGTTTTTTTTACCGCCCGCTAGTTACATTCGTGTGATGTTTGTGTGCGCGATACACTGCAACGAAATTAACGAAGTGAAATATTAATTTGTTTTGATCGATGGAGGGTAAAAGAAAACGCAATGCAATTTCGCTAGCCACAAAAATGGAAATTCTGCATGCTGTGGATAGTGGTGAAAAAAAAATCTGACGTCGCTAAGAAGTATGGAATACCATCATCAACTCTCTCGACTATACTTTCGAACAGAAGTAAAATAGACAGTGCAGTTCTTCTTGGGACAGATAAAAAGAAATATCGACCATGCCAAGATGAAGCGTTAGATACGAAAATGTTCGATTTTTTGATGGAGTCACGATCAGCAAACATACCTATTTCAGGGCCGATTCTGCAGGAGAAGGCACGGTATGAAGCACTGAGAATGGGGATAGAAGGCTTTCAGGCATCTAATGGATGGTTGCACCGATTTAAAAGTCGATGGAGCCTGACAACTTTAAAGGTTTCTGGCGAAGAAGGCTCTGTTGACCCTGCAGTAGAAGAAGCATGGACTTCAAAACTCAATGGAATTACAGCCGGTTATGCACCAAACAACATCTTTAATGCAGATGAGGCTGGTGTGTTCTTTAACCTCCTTCCAGATAAAACCTTGGCACTGAAAGGGGAAACATGTCACGGGGGAAAGAAAAGCAAGGACAGGTTTACAGTTCTTTTGTGTTCAAATTCAGATGGAACAGAAAAGTTGGCACCACTTGTCATTGGTAAATTTGCAAGACCCCGCTGCTTTAAAAATGTGAAGAACCTGCCATGTCCTTACAAATTCAACAAGAAATCATGGATGACCTCATCTATATTTTGTGAGTGGCTTGGAAGCGTAGATGCACGAATGGGTTGTAAGAACAGGAAAGTATTAATGTTTCTTGACAACTGCTCTGCACACAGAGTGGAAGGAATACAACTGAGAAATGTAAAAGTGGTTTACTTCCCACCAAACACCACTAGCAAGCTCCAGCCAATGGATCAAGGTGTGATATCGCAGGTAAAGAGGATTTTCCGTCGCCAACTTGTGCAGTACCTCATCAGAAAAATGGAATGTCAAGATACAGAAAACATGAAGTGGAACATACTACAGGCAATGCAACACATATGTATGGCATGGAGCAGCATTGAAGCAACTTCCACTGCCAAATGCTTCCAGAGAGCAGGCTTTCAAGTTAGCCCTAACGAAATAGATGATGAAACACTTGAACATGTTGATGAGGATGAGTGGAAGCATGTTACCAACAATGCAGCAGGTGCTACATTTGAAGATTTTGTTGAGGTTGACAGTGCAGTCATCACAAGCTCATCTTCCACAGATGAAACTCAACCAACAAGCAAGGATAATGAACAAGATGAAGAAGGTGAAGAGATTGAAGCTGAAGTGACCAGACCATCAAGAAAAGATGTGTATTCTGCTCTTGACGTACTCGAAAGATTCCTTTTGACGTCAGATTGTTCGAACAATCAGTCAAGCTTGAAATCACTACGCCAGGTAGAGTGTGCAGTTGTACAAGAAATGAAAATCAGCAGCTGTAAGCAAACTTCAATTCGGGACTACTTTTCAGAAAAGTAGATGTATATTTTCTGCATTGTACAGTAACCTGTACAGAATTACATATTAATGGGTCAGTGCCGATTGTCCTTATTAATCAAATCAATTAATTTTCTTTTTTTTATTGTGAAATGTTGATATTATTTGCTAGGGCCTAATTGTAAGTTATTCTCTTGCAATTGTGCCATGTTATTATTTTTTATGATTGATGTGTACAGTATGTAGGCTATGTTTGTCTTGGATCATTTACTGTATTTCAAAATTCCTATTATCGATACCTTATTAAATTTGTCAAAAAACAAACTTTTTCGAGATTTTGGATAAAAAAAATGACCCCTTTATAAAGAACTCCTTTATAACAAACATGCCAAAATTTAATCCCTTCAATTTTGTTATAAAGAGGTTTTACTGTTTTCCTGCTTATAATGTCATATTTTTTAAGTCCCAATATTTCCCCCATAAGGACAATGTATTTATTTCCTGCATATAACGTTCATAAATAGTGTAATTTCCTACTTATAATGTTTGCTTTCTAACATTCAATAAATGGGGAAAAAAATGTTTTAAAACCAAATTATTCCTACACTTACGATAAAAAGTTTCCTTTATGTATGTTTATGTTTACAATCACTGCCCTACAATACAAGAAGTTTGTTAAAATACAATTTTATGCAATATACTGAATGTACGCAATGTTCATAGTTACGTGTCAGTTGGCACCTTTAGTCAACTCTTCTCTTCCTTGCCATTCCAGTGGGTATTCAGATGCAAGTACATAGTCCTACGATATTTAAGTTGCCAACCATTGAGCGAGGGCATAACTAAAAGTGTTTTCTATTGTTTACAAATAATTTTTTTTTTTATTCATACGTAGGAATCCCAAAATTAAACATTTTCAGGTGGCGAAGGAGTAGACGTTCTCACTCTTGATGTTGTCATCATTAGGGGCCTGTTCTTTTCGCGATCGCGATTAAATGACGATAAACGCGAAATCACCTTTAAATACAGTTTTTATGCGAAATCGCCATAACACAGTGTTTTTACACGAAATTTTGTATTAAAACGTGAAATCGCAGTGTTTTTACGCGAAATTTAAATACTGGTTAAAAGACTTGTCTCGTCAATGGTAAACAAACACCGCAACATGGCCGCCAAACAAACATAAATGCACTAAAGCAAACAAAAGCTTACACACGCTCACGTTATAATGTTAAACCCAAAAATATACTGTAAAAATACGCAAAACTACGGCGTTTATTTTCCTTTCCGGCATAATGTTTGGATAGATAAGACAAACAGGCGAAGTTTTAAAGTGTACGCACACCGCTCGGGGCACTGACGTCAGCTTGGAACAGCGACACCGGATAAATACAAAAGCAAGCAGATGATTGGGCGAACGGTGTTTGTAACAGCCTTATGTGAGTGGCCATATCACGTCAGCCGGGGGCGCTGCCATATAGTTGGAACAGCGTCGTAGTATCAAGCAGATTAAATCGCGCCAAAAAGCGGGAAAATGTAAACAAACATTAATTTTCAAATGGTGTGACGATGATGATTAGTTGGCCAACAGTTTTTATAGATTTTGTTGGGTCCTTACAACAACGCGGAAATACCATAACGCCGAATGTCAAAATTGACCACAAAGCCAAAATAACAACTGAATGAATATGTGTGTGTTTCTTAAATGTACCTTAACGCCGAAATACCACAATCAAACCTAACCTTACCTTACTTACCTACCTTACCTTACCTAACCTAGCTTAGCCTAACCTAACCTAACCTAGCCTAACCTAGTCTAACCTAACCCAACCTTTGTGGCAGCCCTGTAATGACATCTTTTGGCGTTGTGGTACACAGCAGTTTTCTAGCTGTCGTCGTGATCAATTTGGAATTTCGCATTGTGGTGCGTCCTCGATTTTGTTAAAGGGATTAATAGTTTTCCAGATTAGTTTATGGGAACGAACTAATAATCAGTGTCTAAATCAAAAGTATTGTCATATAAATATATGTAACCTATTTGTTTAGGGTATTCAGTAATGAGTAGGTTAAAGTAAAATTATTTAACTTAAATAATTTTAGATGTATTTACAGAAACACGTTTTTTTTTTTTTTTTTTTTTTTTGGGTTTTTAGCACCGCTTTTGTGTTTTTAAGTGAATTTTAGCACCGCTTTTGTGTTTTAAAGTGAATTTTAACACCGCATGTGGTAATTTTTAATGACGAAATCTGAAAATTTTATTTACCACTTTCAGGGGGCCCTAGTCATCATGAATCGTGAGACAATTTTACAAAAAATGTGGCAGTGTATCATTAAAGACAAACAAAATTTAACCAGGGAACAAGACGAAGTTGAAAAATTGTTGGCTTGTTTCAGAAAATTCATGTATCAAGTATAATATCTTTGGTTTTAACTAGTGGTGCACCGATATGACTTTACCGATTACCGATTCGATTACCGATTATGAGAGCAATAATCGGCAGATACCGATTCAGTTACCGATTATAATGAAGAAATTTTTTAAAGTGTAATAATGCACACAGAAATTATTCCCATGTGAATTTAATAACAAGATTAGGTAAAATTGAGAATACGGTTATAATAACAGTATAAAAATATATAAAATAAACTATTAAGTCATTGCAAAGTGTAAATTAAATTAACTTCTATTTATATTGGATATTGTAAACAACTTGAACTACAGTCTAATAATTGTAATTTACAATGGGTAAGTTTTTGTTGCGGAAAACTAGCATTATTATCAACTATCACATAAGGTTGCATCAAGAAATTACCGTTTAACAATGTAAACATGCTGCTTTATTTTGTTCACTTGAGTTTATAGAAACATGATTCCACACTTCACTTTTTTTTTCTCCCTACTCGCCATCTCACTATTATAAAAATGACTAAAAACCAATTCTAGCACATGTGATTTTATTTATGTTGACTGAATATATAAAATTATTAATACTTTTTCACTTTTCACGTCACATACAAATAACAAACGGATAATGTTACCAAAGACGCCCATAACGAGTTTGTAAAACGCAGTGATAAAAACTAGAAGGTATTGGGACCACGATTTTTAACCGCTACTACGACTCGAAATGATTGATTGTCATAGAATCCACTGCAACTGTTTGTGGTATTTTGATTGCGTGCCATCTATTTTACGTCTCTGGCTATAGGTAGTGTACAAGGCCACTAAACAAAAGACAGAACAAAAGACAAAACGTAAATAAACGTGTAGGAAAAATTTATTTTGTATTGTTAGAGGCAATGAGATTTATTAAACTTAACGAAATATCTGTAATTATGATATGACAGAGTTAGATGAATTTTGTAATATATACAAATATTACCGTATTTCGTCCTAAAATGTGTAACAAAATATTACACGGTAAAAACCTACTTTACGCCGGGACGTAAATAATCGGCAAAGTAATCGTTAAGATAATCGCCGATTACGATTAATCGGTAAGTACCCATAATCGCCGATTACGATTCATTGGTATCCGCATCGGTGCACCACTAGTTTTAACATTAAAGTTGTTTACATAGCTTGGTGAGTCCATTGGTACAAAGCTCAAACATTGTTAAGTGCTAAATTGAGATTTCCTGCTTATAACGTTTTCCTGCTTATGTTTTTTTCTTGTGCTCATTTGAAAAACATTATAACAGGGTTCTACTGTAATAATTAGGATACCGTACATACGAGATGCATGCTTGGCTTGCAACAAGACCCACTGATTATTACCGTTAATTACACTATCAGACCCATGGAATAAGTCTGTACAATCATTAACCCACAATTTATTAGTCCTGAACTAAGTCAAAACGAGAATATATGTATCGTATATTAGCTATCAAATTACTTGCAGGACACACGCACAGTAGCACAGCTAAATGGCAATCTTGCATTAGGGCTCACTTGCATACTTTCTCATTACAGCACTCTGATACTTGCACACATTCTTATACACTCACATACCAGTACACTTGCACACTCAAACGTGTGTTTGAAATACAACCGCCCCTCGAAGTAACCCTGTTTGAATTGTGCAGCTTTGAAATAATGATACTGGGCCTGTGCAAATACCAGTCTTTTGAAATTAAATATTCACGAAGTCGAACGAATCATGAATATTATTCTCGGTGAAGCTGTAATACACTTATCTTATAAAATATAGAAGTAAAAAAAAAAAAAAAAAATGTGTAATGTTTTAACTAATTAAGTAACTAACAAATTGGGCCCTATATATGACATCATTCATTAAAAATAATAAATTAACCACATATAAAAGTAATATTCAGAATTCATAAATGCAAACAAGAGTTCCACCTTATTTTTTTTTCTTTTTAAATAACCAACTTTATTCAAGAAAAACATTTACAAAAAAAAAAAAACAGTTGGATATTTACTCTATTGATTATACAAGAATTTTTTTTCGTATATTATTTCCCATACGTGGACATCCTGATTATTAATTATCATAACAAAGAACTTTATATGGACGTAGTTACGCAAAAAAGGAACCAACCCACATGAAACCTATTCCGAGTATTTTGAAGTTAAAGTTAATCATAAATTGTAATTCTCATATTGATAATATAACGTGGGTATAAGTATAAATACTGATATAACATAATTTGGGTATAATTTTAATGGGTCTAGTACAAAAACTGATATAACAATAGCGACGACGGTATGATCAACCTTGTGCTTTTTTTTTTTTTTTTAAATTTAGTTTCAAATAAAATATGATAAAATTGTGGGGGTTGGTTCCTTTTTTTGCATAACTACGTCCTTATAAAAAAAAAAAGAAGATGGACTGAACGCTGAGATGAACGAACGAGAAAGCGCGCAGGCAGTGTACCGTTGCCGTTGTGGTTGCGACCGTGGTTCTCCTTGTCGTCCCCGCGGTCAGGGCCGGCGTCGATGGTGGAGCGGGCGGTGATGGGGCCGTCCCGCTCCACCGTCACCGTCGTGGTGGCCACCAGGTGCTCCCCGGCAGACGCTCGCAGCTCCGCCACCTGGCCGCCGCACAAACACCGCGTCGCACGTTCAGAAAAAACAGCAATATTTCCCGTAACAGACACTTCGAAATCGTTGAAAAATTCAAACTAGAACAATAAATAAAATACAACATGTAACATCGCAGTATTGTGATTATTTCGTGCCTGAAACCTGACACAAACTGTAACCATCAATGAGTAGAGACCGGAAAATTCATATGTAGTTATACCTCAGTGCTGCCCTCTGCTATTGGCTCGCAACTCACCCGGATGACTCCGGGCCGGTGAGAAACACTCAGCCGAAGCTGTGTGTCGAATCACAGGCTGCTACATTGGGACACCTTCACAAGACAGAAGCCAATGAGAGGGTGGCATTTGACCGAGTGTACGTAGAACTATAGAGTTCATCCTAGAGGTCATTGAACCCGCGAATTTTTTCCTGTCCCTATCAATGAGTACCTAAGTTGTCATCTCTGCAGTTTTTTTTCAAGCTTACTATGCTGGTTAAAAAAAATAATTTAAAACCTTTTCAAATAATTTTTCTAATAACTTATCTTAAACAATTTTTCAACAATTAAAACTAGGCCAGAAAAGCATTACCGGTAAAACCATTGTCCACAGAAAAACTATATTAAAAAAAAAAAAAACTGACAAAACAACACTTTGGTAATTTTATGGCACATTTAAATTTTTATATTTTCAAGGAGTTTAAATTTGATAAATTGTAATTTTTTGTTGAGGTTTTTTTTTTTTTTTTTTTGTATTTCACTTTTCATATTTCAAGCCTTTCAGCCTGAAAGGTAGCATGATACACTCGGGCACTCTCGCTAGGTGTCGGTAGCTTTGTTTCTCATTTCGTCAGTGCATTGCATTTACACTTCCTGTCATCCTGGGCCCAGCATCAAGCCACTTTCCCGCCAACTTACTGCAAGCGCAGTTTGCACTCTGCCCGATCCATCCTTTCCCGCGCTCTCCGTGTCTACACGGCTCCGCAGTTCTGCAGCGTTCCTGGTCAGGCACTAGCATTGCTCCACTTAATTATTTTTTTTTCCAGCGCAGTTACTGTACATGTGCCGTGTCCGCCACCCGACCAGTCGCAGTACCGGAGCGTGACGCGCCTGCTGCGCTTCTAGGGCGAGCAGAGGAGAGGAAAATTTGAGTGTGCATGTGCGTGAGGACATATGGCAGTGTTGACTGTTTTCCCTCCCTCTCTTCTTTGTAAATGTCCTGTAAACTGGCAACCACATAATTAAAGTGTCTACCTTGACAGGTCTTCATGATTAAACTGTGGCCAATCAATATTGTTTTTGAACAAGATTTCCCCACGCTTTCAAGTGAACATACCACGACAAAACTGCAGCCATCGTTGGTGTTTATTAGAGCACCTTTTATATTTCTCCAGCATTGCGGTAAACTGCATGCTAGTGTTTCATAGACAAAACTGCCAAATAGTAGCTTACCGCCTTTTCTCTCTTCTTGGCAAAGGGACGGGTAAAAAGTAAAATACAATGGAGGAAAGGGAACGAAAACAAGGGTATAAAAAATAGCAGTGTCCTCATCTTGTTAGGAAGTGAAGAAATTAAATGGTTTGTAATTAGGGGGGGGGGGGGGGGGGGGGAAGTAAACAGACAAAGAAGAACTGTATCTTGTCATATTACTTTTGTGCCAATAAGTGAGAAAAGGAATACATAATTTACTTCTATCCAGGGAACTCTAGTGAAGACAGATATATGGTGTTGCGACCCATACGAAAGGTTGAACCTTCTATAGATAAATATGATATTATACTTGTATGTTCCATGATACCAATTCTCCAAGAGGAGTCATTTTAACTGATACATAGGGACAAAATTTTATGGTTTTATTTATAGAATAATTTTTTTTAAAACAGGCAATTTTGGTTTTATTGTTTTAATTTTATATATTGACTTAATTGATTTAAAAAATATTTTTTTTTTCAACAAATATGAAACTAAAATATATCTTGACACTTATTTCAACAAAATTTTAACATTTTGATTGACACATGATGACATACAGTAAAATAATTTCTAATAAGAATGTCTAGAACAGAACTACTCAGAAAAATAAAAATGAATCAGCAGATTTTTTGTATGTTTGAAACACGTGCTGTCATTTAAGTAACAACATGTTACTAATGCAAGAAATGCAATATCAAATAAAATAACATAAATTTTTTCCAATCCATTTAGGTAATATAATCTGGTACGAAATTCATGCTAAATAAATTAAAATCCATGAATTTACCATCATGAAAAGATTACACTTTTTTAATTTGAGTTAAATCTTGTCAAACTGCAGATTGGTTTCATGTTTTTTTAGTTATATTTCGGTGCTATTAAGAGTATTATATTCCATTCCGGTGTTATAAGGTGTATAGACATGCTTTGCAGCGTTATTTCGGTTTTATCACTTTTTTTTTTTTGAAATTTGAATTTTGTTACATGCGCACCAACAGTCCGGGGACTTTAGCGGTGGGCACGACGTATACAAAATATACATAAATACAGAAAGAAACAAGAAACAAAGACAAGACATTCATACAAACAGACAACACAAGGACAAATACAAATATAATACTTAAAATAATAATTATTACAAAGCAGTAAGGTAGTAAGCAGCAAGACATAAATTTAATAGACTACAATAATGTAAACGTGGAAGAGAAAAAATACTAACTATAATTAGTATGAGGATATAAATTACAATAAATACTTTAAAACATAAGGATCGTCCATTAATCACGTGAGGCTTGAGGAGGTGGAGGGGGGGGGGGGAAATCACGAAATATCACAAGGGTGGAGGGGGGGTGTACAGATATCACGTTTATTTTTATTCGGCCCGATTTCTACTAAACCGAAAAGCGAAGCGTGACCTTGACTCGCCGTAGCCAGGCAAGAATATCTCCGCCCGCCGCAACATGAACCACCCGGCTCGGCTTGCCAGTCGCCAGTAAGACTTGTGATTTTGGCGCCGAATAAATGCGTAAATCACATATAAGCCTTTCCTTTATTTTTATGCCAGTGAGAATAAACCTGCAACCTAAATGTGTGTCTGGACATTTTTATCACTGTGCTTAATTTTCCAGAGTAAAATTAGATTATACCTATATTTAAAGATAATATTCCGAAATTTTTAAAAATATTTTTCACCAAAAAATACACGTGATTTATTGGTGGGAGGGGGGGAGGGGGGGGGGGGTTGTTTGTCTGAAACCTCACCACAAATCACTAGCGGGGAGGGGGGAGTTGTTAAAAATTTGCTTAAAAAAAAAATCACGTGATTAATGGACGACCCCATAGCTAAGTTCACAATTAATTCGAATTGGTGTTGTGTCTATTATAGTTTGTGACGAGTCTATAAATAAGATCATTCTTGTTACAAATACTAGTACATAAAACTAGAAATGAGGCAAGAACTGAATTGGGGGATTCTCAATCCGGTGTTCTCAAGAATATGTTCACGGTGTATGATCCTCGCCCCCCACTAACGGGGTGCAGCGGGGAATGCTTACCTCAAAGGAGCCCTTCTTGTCGGCGGAGCGGCGGACGCGCTTGATGCTCGGGCCCTCCTCGGCCTTGGGGGCGCGGAAGTTCTTCCACGGCCGCCGGCTGCAGAGGAGCGACGTGTCCAGCTCGTCCTCCGAGTGCGTGCAGCCGAGGTCCGACAGGATGGAGCCTGGGGGACATCACCCAGGGGACAGGTCAAGGCCCCGCGCCCTCGTGTGCACCGAGGGGGTGGGTGGCGAGATGACACCGGAGATAGTGGGAGAACCCCCCCGAAGGAAAAAAAAAATTTACCGGCTTTTCGCAACGTCTACATGGTGGCCACTCATTTGGCAAAATCAAATTGCACGTTTTCCCTCCAAGATTTTTTTTCTTTCAAATCTTCATTCAATGTTTCTATAGAAATAAAAATATAGCTAACCATTTCAATTACATCAAAGCTAAACAAACCAAATCCAACACACGTCAGAGAACTTCGTATTTCCGTTAATTAAATTAGCGGTAATGTCCGATAAAATATTAGATTTCTATTTTAAAATACATCGTTTTATACGGAAAAAATACCCACACAAAGCGCTGGGAATATAATAGCGGGACCAAAAACATCATGCGACGTTTACGTAAGAGGTTCTTTTTTTTTTTTAATCCAAATTTTGATGCCCTAAAATATGGGTGCGACGATTATGCAATAAAAGAGGGTAACAAACAGAAAATTTTTTAAGTTAAGACAGCAATGGTACAAAATAAAAAGCAAAGCATAAGGGCACCACTATAATTACTTCAACTGCTAGGGATAGAAATAGTTTATAAATAACAATAACAATTAACGTAAAAAGTTAGCATTATCACCAGTATTTCTGTTAACTGAGCATGGAAAATCATGTTCCTAGCTTTATATTCCTCTTAGAGAAACCTAATCAGTTATCTGCACATTATGAATTTTAAGTTGTAAAAGTATCTCCCTATTTTTTTTTTTTTTTTTTTTTTAACTTTTTACTATCAGAAAACCATTAATACTTGCTTCACACAAATTAACAAAAAAAAAATATTTAAAAACTAATTACATACCTGCCAACTTTGGCCAGTCAAAAAGCGGGGAGGTTTTTTAGTGAAATTGGGGGGGGGGGGGGGGGGGGAATTTTGTTTATTTTGTAAATTTTGAAAATAGTTTTTAAGAGTAAACCAGCATGATTAGCACAAGCAATGGGAAAATTGTGTTCTAAAATAAAATACGTTAACAAACACTCTGCTTTTGTCACACTATCTTCTTTCCGACTTGTCACGAAAAACGTCTAATTTCTGGTTTGATGTCATAGCATTGACGGCATGTTTCTTCGTATTTATATGCTTCACAATGTCGCCCTTTCCGGCATGCGAAACGGAAAAATCACAACGACACAAAGAACAAAATGCAGCATGTTTACCTTTCCTCGATTGCAAAATACACGGAAATTCGTCACTAAATGTCTTCTTGTACACAGCAAGATACTTCACTGTAGGCTTACTTAGCGCCATTTCTATTAAATCCCTATTGCGGAGTAGGCCTACAACTAAACAACGCATACAAAATACTCATCACGCAACTGCTTGCACAAAATAATATTTTGATGAATACACCGTTGAATAAATTCGAAGACTGTACTATAATGCTACCTCTACACTTCGTCTGTGAGCACAGATGCGAACAAAGGCGAATTTGTTCGGGGACGAACAAACAATTCACACATAGCCGGCTGACAAACCGAAGCGAATTTGGGCACGAATGTAAACAGTGGTATAATAAACTCATAATTAATCCACTCCGTCTTTATTTCAAACCAACACCACCGAAAATACAGTTTACAATGTTGACAAAACACGCCATCTTGGAAAACAAAGGAAACCTTTTTGTGGGTGGCTAATAAACACCAATGACGAACGTGTACCAATACAGCTCCCATAATTATCGTAAATAACTACGTTTCCTTCTTAAAAGTACGCTTAACCAAGCGTTTTAGCCGACAATTGTGGGCATTTAGGTTATTAAAATAACTACACGTTATGGTACAAACCGTAGTTACTATACGATTGTACGGAATAATGGTACAAATATTTTAATTCTATAAATTTATTGCATTAAAAACTTCAAGAGAAACAGAACCAAAAAACGGGAGATTTGAATGAAAAATCGGGAGGGTGGGAGAAAGGGTACAAAATCGGGAGTCTCCCGCCTAAAGCGGGAGGGTTGGCAGGTCTGTAATTATAATGGTAAAATCTTTGTAATCATATAAATTATATTCTTTACTGTGTAAGCTGTATTGGGTATATATAGAGAAACAAGTATATTGACACCATTTGCTAGTCCAGATTCTTCAATGTTAATAATAAAAGTTTCTTTTTTGTGAGGAGTGAGAGGAGGTAGAGGGAGGTAAAGGAGAAGAGAGAGAGGGAGGTAAAGGAGAGGAGAGAGAGGGAGGTAAAGGAGAAGAGAGAGAGGGGGAAAGGAGAGGAGAGAGAGGGGGAAAGGAGAGGAAAGAGAGGGAGGTAAAGGAGAGGAAAGAGAGGGAGGTAAAGGAGAGGAAAGAGAGGGAGGTAAAGGAGAGGAAAGATAGGGAGGTAAAGGAGTGGAAAGAGAGGGAGGTAAAGGAGAGGAAAGAGAGGGAGGTAAAGGAGTGGAAAGAGAGGGAGGTAAAGGAGTGGAAAGAGAGGGAGGTAAAGGAGAGGAAAGAGAGGGAGGTAAAGGAGAGGAAAGAGAGGGAGGTAAAGGAGAGGAAAGAGAGGGAGGTAAAGGAGAGGAAAGAGAGGGAGGTAAAGGAGAGGAAAGAGAGGGAGGTAAAGGAGTGGAAAGAGAGGGAGGTAAAGGAGAGGAGAGAGAGGGGGAAAGGAGAGGAGAGAGAGGGGGAAAGGAGAGGAGAGAGAGGGGAAAGGAGAGGAGAGAGAGGGGAAAGTAGAGGAGAGAGAGGGGACGGAGAGGAAAGAGAGGGAGGTAAAGGAGAGGAGAGAGAGGGGGAAAGGAGAGGAGAGAGAGGGGGAAAGGAGAGGAGAGAGAGGAAAGGAGAGAGATAGAGAGAGAGGAAAGGAGAGGAGAGAGGGGAAAGTAGAGGAGAGAGAGGGAGGTAAAGGAGAGGAGAGAGGGAGGTAAAGGAGAGGAGAGAGAGGGAGGTAAAGGAGAGGAGAGGGGGAAAGGAGAGGAGAGAGAGGAAAGGAGATAGATAGAGAGAGAGAGGAAAGGAGAGGAGAGAGGGGGGAAAGGAGAGGAGAGAGAGGTAAAGGAGAGGAGAGAGATAGGGGGAAAGGAGAAGAGAGTTAGGGGGACAGGAGAGGAGAGAGAGGGGGAAAGGAGAGGAAAGGAGAGGAGAGATAGAGGAAAGGAGAGAAGAGAGGATAGAGCCAGGATAGAGAGGGATAAAGAGAGGGGAGAGAGATTGGAGAGAGAGGGGAGAGAGATTGCAGAGAGGGGAGAGTGGAAAGAGAGAGGAGAGATGATAGAGCAGGGTTAGAGAGAGGGAAGAGAGAGGGAAGTGAGCAGGGATAGAGGAGAGTGGAGAGAGAGAGTCCACGTCGGGACGAGCGAAGCGCGCCGCACGCGCACGACGCCGCTCACCGGTGGAGTCCAGGGCCTCGCTGATGGTGTTCAGGCGCTGGGTGTCGCAGCGGCCGAGGCTGCGCCGGCTCCTCACCGACGTGTTGTTGAGGAAGGCCAGCTTCTCCCTGGTCTCGTCGTTGCCCTTCCCTTGGAACACCGCGTCCCGCACCACCTCCAGCTGCTTCTCCTGTCACCGCGTCACGAGCACCGTTCACGGGCTGTCCGCACAAACAGTATGTGCAATACAACTCTCTCGACTTCCCATGCCCATAATCATAAATTCCACCTACCTAACTTAAAAAAATAATAATAATAATAATAATCTACTTGTTTTGTAACTTTCGTAAATAAGTATAGCAAATCCAGTCCTTCATCGTCCCCATAGCTAGCCCAGTTTAAACAGAACAATGCATATGCCATTTTATGGTGGGCATGGTTACGCATTGCAATACCATCAGGGGGGGGGGGAGGGGGGGGAGAAAATGCTTTTTTGAAACATTTGTATAAATGATCTAACTAGAAAACTAGAAAAATTTTTTAATGTGGCAAAAAACTAAAGAAAATTAGAAAATTAACCTCAAAGATGACATTTACTTGTTAGGCGAATCATGGAGTGACATTAAAGAATCTAAACTTGTTGGTGGGTGGTGATTTGAGAGGCCAGAAAAACATATCCCCGAAAAATATTACCACTGGGCCAATTGAAAACCAGAATGATTTTATTATTAGATATGTATGTCCAACTCTGTTAATGAAGACACTACTGTATAATGGAGAGATTCTAAGCACACCAAGAGAGTATACATTCACAAATAAAGTGAGTAAGTACACAATACATACATGTTAAGAAAACTTAATAATCACACACAAATGATGACAGTAACAGAGGAAAATGTGCAAAAATTAAGACTAAAAATAAACAGAATGTTTTTGACATGTCTTCATTTATAGACATGAAATATGACCTTGAAACAGACATTTTGTTAATTTTCAACTGCTCCTACTTTCTTTCGAAATTCAAAAAATCACAATGAAACCTTGAAGCAACTAAGTCTACGTGGAGTACTTGGCAATGATATATTGTCAAAAAATTGTACTCATTCCCTTCTTGGTGAAAAAAAAAAAATTCCTAAAATTGTGATTTCAGGAAAAATCAATTTTTGAGGAGCTGTAGAAAAAAAAGGGTAAGCGTAAATATTCTGTAAACTTGGCAAAACACTGCACTGACAAACCCTTAACACGCTACTAAAATATCTAGGCGTCATGTGCGTTGAATAACATGCTATCTTATTAGTTCATGTTTCATAGATGAAGCCATCCAGTCTTGTCCCTGGCTAACATGCCACTAAAATATCTAGGAGTCATGTGCGTTGAATAACATGCTATCTTATTAGTTCATGTTTCAAAGATGAAACCATGAAGTCTTGTCCCTAGCTAACATGCCACTAAAATATCTAGCAGTCGTGTGCGTTGAATAACATGCTAGTTCATGTTTCAAAGATGAAGCCATCAATTCTTGTCCCTAGCTAACATGCAACTAAAATATCTAGGAGTCGTGTGCGTTGAATAACATGCTGTCTTATTAGTTCATGTTTCAAAGATGAATCCATCAAGTCTCGTCCCTGGCTAACATGCAACTAAAATATCTAGGAGTCGTGTGCGTTGAATAACATGCTGTCTTATTAGTTTATGTTTCAAAGATGAAGCCATCAAGTCTCGTCCCTAGCTAACATGCCACTAAAATATCTAGGAGTCGTGTGCGTTGAATAACATGATGTCTTATTAGTTCATGTTTCAAAGATGAAGCCATCAAGTCTCGTCCCTAGCTAACATGCCACTAAAATATCTAGGAGTCGTGTGCGTTGAATAACATGCTGTCTTATTAGTTTATGTTTCAAAGATGAAGCCATCAAGTCTCGTCCCTAGCTTACATGCCACTAAAATATCTAGGAGTCGTGTGCGTTGAATAACATGCTGTCTTATTAGTTCATGTTTCAAAGATGAAACCATGAAGTCTTGTCCCTAGCTAACATGCCACTAAAATATCTAGGAGTCGTGTGCGTTTAATAACATGCTGTCTTATTAGTTTATGTTTCAAAGATGAAGCCATCAAGTCTCGTCCCTAGCTAACATGCCACTAAAATATCTAGGAGTCGTGTGCGTTGAATAACATGCTGTCTTATTAGTTTATGTTTCAAAGATGAAGCCATCAATTCTTGTCCCTGGCTAACATGCAACTAAAATATCTAGGAGTCGTGTGCGTTGAATAACATGCTGTCTTATTAGTTCATGTTTCAAAGATGAAGCCATCAAGTCTTGTCCCTAGCTAACATGCCACTAAAATGTCTAGGAGTCGTGTGCGTTGAATAACATGCTATCTTATTGTCCCTAGCTGACATGCCACTGTTGAACAATATGCTGTCTTTACGAGTTCACATTTCAAAGACGAAGCCACCAGGTCTCGTCCCCCAGTGGAGAGCGGAAGGAGGGGGGACGGGGGTGGGGGTAAACGGGGTCGACCAACCAGCTTGAGGCTCTCCTGCTCGACGGCGCGCCGCTTGTTCTGCTCCTCCTCCAGCAGCTTGCGGGCCACGCTCAGCTTCTTCTCAGAGTCCTGCAGCTTGGCCTTGTACTCGTCCGCCAGCAGCTTCAGGCGGTCGTACTGCTCCAGCAGGTGCACCCACTCCAGCCGCCACTTCTCCTGGCTGCGCGCAAACTCCAGGAACTCTGCGGGCCCAGAGCGTCCCGTCCACGCCGTCACGACTCGCCCCTGAGCACCCTGGCGAGCAGCCTCGAGTGCTCGCCCCGAGCCAAACACTAGGTGCCGGCAATTCCGACACCGCCGGTGAAACAGCAGACCGCCGCAACGAGAGGAAAAGGGGACGACACGGAACATCAACACGGACGCGGACAGAAGGATGAAAACGACGGCCACCGTCGAGAAAGGGGCTTCTTCTGGTCACCGACGACTGGACGGCTTAAGTCGCGACATAGGAACCACGGAGCGCCGTGGTCCTCTAGAACCTGCCGCGAGCGCGACCCAGCGCAGCGTGGGTGAGGAACCTGCCGAGGTGTGGTCGCGAGGCCCCCCGATCATTGTCGGAATTAGGTGACAGCCGACACTTGCAATGGTACGTGACAGTAAATCGAGTCTCTATATTGAATTGTCTTTCATTCTTAAGTCTTGAGCCTCCTATCACCCTGTCTTAGAATAGTCAAAGAGTTGAGATCATCTTATAGTTGAAATCATAACAACGCGCACTTGCCCTCAGTTTCACGCTCGCATCGCAACATCTACACTCTAGTGTCTGCCGGCACATTTCAGCGATTTTACAATTCTGCGTGAAACAAGTCATATGACTCATCACTACCAATTCCGCAATATTTTAAAAAAAATTTTTGTCTGTCTGTAGGGTTGCAACTCAAAAATGGCTTGACGGATCATCCTGAAATTTGGAATACAGTAGTTGGCCAGTATGGGAACATTCAAAAAATTAATTTTCGCAAGTAACACGAGTTTTCATTTGTTTCTTAATGAAATTTTGAATAAACAACAGTTTGTCAACTGTATACGTAACAAAAGACCTCCACAAATGTTCCTCAGAATTATAAAAACTCACCAGCTACTATTTTTTTTTCTCTCAAAAACCAACTCACAGGGAAGTTATGACCGGTTCCAAGCTAAAAATACTCCCTTTTTTAACTATTAAGACTTGCAGACTTGAACTTTGGCAGAAATGTTTCTTGCTTATCCTTAGTATTCGTCATTACTGATTTTTTTAAAAATAAACTCTCATGAAAATTGTGGTACGTTAAAAGATAAAAATACTCAGTTTCTAATCATTATATGGCAGACTTGTTACGTAATGTCAGTTATAAATTTAATGAAAAAATTACAATCGTATAATATAATCGTTATCACGAAAACAAAATATAATCACAAAACAAAACAAGTTGAAAAAACAAAAATCGCAAGCTGCCAGCGCAGGGGTGAGGAACGTATAAGTTATATAAAATGGAAGGGGAAATAGGGGCAGGGCACGAGTTACGGATGTTGAAAAATTTTCATTAGGAGCGGCATTTTATTTCTAGTGGAATACCCTACTCATTAAAAAATATCATCATGCACCACTTTAATCACGATAATTGATGTTTTTAGAACACTTGTGTGTACCTGATTATGCGGAGTCAGCACTATTTCATTCCTAGATCTTTAACTATTTACTCGGCTCAGCCGATCTGTTCCGAGCAACACTTAACCATTGAACCATGGATCTCAACAACACAACTTCTGACTCGCACTATACTTCCACTACAACTTCCAACTGTCTACACTCCACACATCAGGGTGCTAACTGGGTAATAGTAATTAAAAATGTTAAAGAGATATTTTCTTAACCTTTACAGTTACTGTTGATTTGTAAACACACACAAACTGGCGCAACCTTAAAAAATATCTGCCACTGATCTAGCGTAGCTCCTTTCACAAACTAATAAGTTTTTCTTAAAACATCACATTAACATCCAAACCATTTATTTTAAGGTGATCTCACAGAGACTGTAAAAAAAAGTTTCAGCTTACTACTTTTAAATATTTTATTACTAAAATAATGAAAGAAAAAAAAAGTATTTATCCTAATAGTCAAATATCTAATAAAGACAGCAGTGTCCACACAACTCCGTATTAAAATTTCCTCGACTATTTCCTGACCAAAAGTTCCCATTTCTCTGAATTTTTTATAATGATTTATCTGTTGCATTTTTATGGAAGAAATTAAGAAAATCCAGCCTCCATCAGCCCCATCTGGTTCTCTCTCCACTTTTTTTTTTTTAAACAGAACATTGCGTATGCCATTTTATAAATTATTTTTGCAGTCTGAGTGGTGATGGCAGATTACAGAATGGTTTTTCCCCTCAACTTATTACTGCTAGAGGCAAGATTATGTGGTGAATAGCGATAAATCTGAATTAACAGCACCAAACACCGAACACCAAACACCGAAATGGAAGTCAATAACTGAAATGAAGCGAAATTCACCTCCATTATGTCATAATACCTATTAAAATAATCAATTCATTTCATAAATCTCTAGTTTAGATTTTTATTTAAAAACGTAAAATGTTATGTAAGAAAAAAAAAATATTTAGTTTCAGTCTAAGGTTTTTCAAAGTAAAGAAGTAAACAAAAACGATCTCTAGCTATTACCATGAAGTCATGGGTAAAGGTCTATAGAGAAACATTGCAAGAAACTGTAACCATTTTGTGGTTTTAACATAGCATTTTTTTTAAATTATTAAATGATTTCGTTGCAGATTTTTGTTTAACTTAGTCTCATAAATATATATGTAGTATTATTGATTAATGTACAATTTTGAAGTGTCTGACCACAAATTGGTGAAGCAGTTGATCAATGTAATTTTGCTTGATACATATGTACTTATGACATTTTCAATGATGGTAAGGACGAAATCCACTACTTTTAATGATGAAATCTGCTTTTTTATAACACCATAAAATCTTGGCTCAAATTACTGCTTTAGAATTTCCAATACTTTTCCAGTACACAATACTTTTCCAGTGCATGAGTAAAATCCCCGACTTTCCCCGACCAATTCCAACTCCCCCGACTTTTCTCCGTTTTTCCAGACTTTCGAGAATGCGGACACTCTTCTTGTCTGCACTCTTGTTAAGTTGCGAAAATTCTTGCACACATTAAAAGATGCACGCTGCAACTCACCGCGCTCGCATGGTTCCGCGAGGACGCGTATCTGCCGCGTCAGCTCGTCAAGCTGCGGCAGCAACTTCAAGTTCACCGACATGTCGCTGGCCGGCCTGTAAAAACATCCACGAGATGTTACGGACGCACTACCAACCACCACGTTTAATGACAAAAGTGCATCACACCCGAATCACATTCGGAGAATGTATACACAAATTTTCAAAACTAATCAAGCAACTTAGGTACAATTACTACAATTTTTTTTTTCTTCCTTGTAATCATTGAACGAGGTTCACACATTGTTTAAGATTTAGTGTGGCTATATTCTTTAATTTTTTTTCTCAAGTAAAGAAAAAATTTGGTTGAAAAGAATCTCTTAACAACCAAGACAACTACCGTTACAATTATAAGTATTGCCAATCTTCCAAATTTAAAAAAAAAAAATTATCAAATTGTAATTGTGTAATAGAAGTACATTAAATAAGCACTGTTAAAAATTAAATGAGTATCAAAAAAAAAACCCTAAAAATGGATCAACAATTTTCTAACTACATATATACATAGTCATTTCATAACCAATTAATAATAAAAATCAAATTAAAAATGCCCTGTAAAAAATTATGTGTGTACTTAAAAATAACCCCAAAAAATTATCTAATTACATAGACATTTCGTAATCAATTATTAATAATGATGAAAAAGTTAATTGTTTCACATTTGTATCTCAACAGCCTATTAATGAATGACCTTTCTCTGGTTGAAATAAAATACCGGCGTAAAAATAATGGAAATTTAAAAGCTACACAACCACCAAAAAAAAAAAGTTCTAGAAATTTTTCAAAACTCACACACATTGTTATTTCATTATAAATATTAAAAAAATAGTATACAAACTGAACACTTAAATACCTTTTACCAGCTGAAAGAAATAAAAGTTGTCTAAAAAATGCACCTCAAAGCCATCTTCAGAGACATTTTAAAAGATCACCACCTCATTGTCCCATGCACCGGTCATGATTTCAAAAATATTTTGATTCGGCTGGTCCAGAACAGCACTTGCCTCAGGCCAGCTTCGCTCATTTTTACGATGCGTCGCTTAAAAGGCGGCAACACACTAAGCACACATGCATTATCAGCTTCAGGAACTCAACTTTGGCTCCTGGTTGTTTGCAGTGCATGACTAACACCAGCGCGTTAACATCACACGCCGCGGCCGAGTGTCTACGCCTGTGTTGCGCAACTTCCGATTCTTTTCGAGGGCCAGTTTTGAAAACTAATCCCAGATCCAAATTCATAATAATTCATATTAAAATTATTGAAAACAATTTTTTCATATCTTACTCACGATGTCTACACAAATCTGTAAAAAAATTTCCCTGATTTTCTATCACCAAAATTATATATTACCCTGATTAATTTTTAAAAAATAATTTATCTATTTTTTAATTTTCTGGAATTCCTATAGCTGTACTAATGCAAATAGAACCTGTGTATGCCATTTTACAGGTGTACACCAATGTGAATGATTCCTGCCCTATCTTGTACATTTTTTGGTAAATATGTACAGTCGCGGTAGATGCCAAAAAAAATGCTAAAAATCTGAAAATACTTTTATTCTGTGCCCTTTCACTACCTCTTTTCAAATCAACCGGCGGAGGTAAGAAATTCCAAATACTTTAGGAGATATCGAATTTTTTAATTTTCATCACAATACCTGCGTAGTATGCGGCGATCACCATTGTTTCTTGTCATAGATAATAAGGTTTCTTGTTTACGAGTATCATTTTCTTATTGGACAATTTTGTCACGTGACTGTTCCGTGATTGGCCAGTATTCAAATGAACCAATAGGTGATTATTTATTCAGTGATTGGTCAGTATTCAAATGAACCAATACGTGATTATTTATTCATTTATTGTTCAATACGATGTTTAATTAATCGGTCAACTTCTGCCGTGAACGACATCATTTCCTTATAGTGGCAAAGGAAATGTACCCGCCTCCAACTTAGGTGAGTTTTTAACGTTTCTAATTTTAAAGTATTATTTTTTTATTTGGATATTGTTGCGCAAGTAATAAGTAAAAAAAAATTACGTGAGTTGTTAATGTTCATCATTTGTCCGGGTTTTGTTAGGTCAGGTCAGTTACATTATAAATAATTTAAAACTAAAGAACCATTAAATTAAATTCACATTATTTTTAATGTCCGCTTTGTTTGAAAGTATTTATAATGTAACTGACCTGACCTAATCGACCATTTTATTTATTACACATTCACTAACACACGTCAAAATAAAAAATGGCGACGTTCGAAGGGTTAAACGGGCGTTGTATTGCTAATTTAAAAAATTCGATATCTCATAAAGTATTTGGAATTTCTTATCTCCGCCGGTTGATTTGAAAAGAGGAAGTGAAAGAGCATAGAATAAAAGTATTTTCGGATTGTTAGCTTTTTTTTCCGCATGAATACGCAGGTATTGTGATGAAAATTAAAAAATTCGATATCTCCGAAAGTAGTTTGAATTTCTTATCTCCGCCGGTTGATTTGAAAAGAGGAAGTGAAAGAGCACAACATAAAAGTGTTTTCGGATTTTTAGCATTTTTTTTGGCATCTACCGCGACTGTACATATTTACCCATTTTTTTTACAGTATTAATAGTCAAATATTTTTAGTAGCATAAGTTGTGTAAAGAAATATTTTTTTTTCCAAAAGTATAATATGGAGGTCTGCTGTCACAGAATCTAGCCTAATAATTTGGTGCATGGTGGAAAGTTGAATTTTTTTTTAATAACAACTTCGAAAACTATAATTTTTTTTTTTATCAGAACAACCCTTAATTGGCCTATCCGTCAACTGTTCTTGGCTTGACATTGAGATCTGGGCGACAGTGTGTACAAATAAATTGAGCAAAATCAAACATGAGAAACATTTAAACACAATACAAGTACTATTTGCAGAACCATTCCAATGTTCATGTTAGAGAAAGCTAAAACTTTTCCAATAGATAATTTCCACGCGCTTTTAGTAGAAAATCCCCAAATATTTATGAATTATGAATAATGTTGAACTAAAAACAGAAATGAGATGACAAAAAAAACAAAATGCAAGATAGCAAAGAGCTATTGGAAATTAACATTTTGTAACTTTCAGCACAGTTACTGTTTATTTAGTGATTTTCTCATTACTTTTGTTACCAGTCCTTAAGGGGCCCGCCTCGTCAGGGGTGTATGTGTGTTAGCGAGGCGGGATAATAAGTGCAACGCTCGCTGGTATTTCTAGCGCGGTGTCGCCTCTGGACTGGCGTGCAGTCTTCTCGTCGTAACAGGATAACTGTGAAATTTGAGAGGTGAATGTAACATTATATGGTGGAGAAATGAATGTAAAGGTGTAATGCAAGTCTCTTAAGTGCTTTCAAGAATCTGTACCGGTTGTTTTACACCTAAAGATTACTCTGAAAACATGCGTTTTAGCCATTTTAACTCTTCTAAAAATACAGTTTAAAAACTTAATCCAAAATCAAAAGTACTTTTCGGCCCTCAGCGAACTCTTTAATGCTTTTCGTAAGCAGACCCCACTCGGATATCTTGAGTTGTTTTGAAATTGCGTTGGGTCAATATGTAGTTGAGCGGTATTTGCGAAAAAAAATGTTTAAAATCCGAAAATACCTTTATTAGATGCTCTTTAACTTCCTCTTTTCATTAAAAGCAGCGGAGATTAGAAATTCCAAATACTTTAGGAGATATTGCCGTTCTTATTTTGCTATACAAGACCTGTGTAATCATTCGACCGTCACATTTTTTTATTGCCATGTGTTTGTGAATGCCTAATTAATGAAAATGGTCGATTAGGTCAGGTCAGTTACATTATAAATACTTTGAAACTAAGCGTACATTAAAAATAATATGAATTAATTTCAATGGTTCTTTAGTTTTAAAGTATTTATAATGTAACTGACCTGACCTAACAAACCAGGACAAAGGAGGAACAGTAACAACTCACGTAAATTTTTTTTGTATCACGAACAATCACGTGATGACATTATCCAATAAAAAAATAGATACTCGTAAACAAGAAACAATGGTAATCGCCACATGAATGCACTGGTAGTGTGATGAAATTTAAAAATTCAATATCTCCTAAAGTATTTGGAATTTCTTATCTCTGCCGCTTTTAATGAAAAGAAGAAGTTGAAGAGCATATAATAAAGGTATTTTCGGATTTTTAACATTTTTTTTTCTCGCAAATACCGCTGAACTACAGATGATGAAATTTAAAAATTCAATATCTCCTCAAGTATTTGGAATTTCTTACCTCCGCCGCTTTTAATGAAAAGAGGAAGTTAAAGAGCATAGAATAAAAGTATTTTCGGATTTTTAATTTTTTTTTTCCGCAAATACCGCCCAACTACATATTTACCTTGCGTTGTTTTTCCTGAAGCTCTGCACACCGTATGTGTGCCCCAGTAGGCGGAGCCCTTAAGTTTTATTATGTTTTCCTGACTTTCTGTAGACACCCTGGGAATGGGACAGACATTCGTAGGAGCTGGCTATGAGATGGTTTGATAATGGTACAGAGCAGCAACAAAATAAGCTGGTGAGGAAAACACGGGTACCTCAAGAAAAGCCACCAGACAGTGGTGCCAACTACTAAGCACATCCTTCAGTAAACACAATCGTGCAGTAAAAAAAAAATCCATCAAACAAACGTGATTAAGTTAACACCAAATACTACTCAAAGAAACCATTAGCACTCACACCTTACCATAACTAGCCAACCCCATCCATAAAATAATAATAATTTATACAATTTTGCAAATATTCAAAAAGCTAATATAAGTTTAAGTATATTCATTTATGCTCTGTGCAAGTTCAGAAGATAAAATTGGATGAACCGTGGAGTAAATATTGTTACAATCCTTTTCATAAAGAAAGGCATTGGGTAAAATAACACCCTAAGTGGTGTCACATTACAGATGACAAAGCTAAATGAAAATTTGCACTTCTTGCCTCTTAGAGTTGAGTAAGAAACAATAATACTAAAGTTCTGAAAGGGATGCAAATATTCATGATGAACCAACCATTGGCTGAAAATGTAAATACAAAACCAGGCTGCAGCAAAGATGATCCTGAGTACTATATGAATATAAAATCAGGAATAGATTTTATTAAATGCATCATTGACATCAATAAGAGAATCGCCTGTTGTTAAAGTAAAATGTAAAACAAATAAGAGATGCTGCAAATAAAAACGTGAAAAAATTAAATTCAGATTAAATGGAACTTTTTTTCCAAGCTGGCAACATATTAAAGGATAACAAGAATCCACCGGACCACTCAGACAGAAATTCTTAATCAGCTAAAAGAAAAATTTGCAACAGCAAGCAACAGTGAAAAACTTCATATTTTAATAATTTTACCAACCAGTTGGTCTTGAGCAATAATGGAACATGAATTTGGTATTAGTAACTACAGTATATGGTGAGAAAAGCAAAAAACTCACTGAAGAAAAGGGAGTGCTATTGACACCTGATCAAAAACCTGGGAAAACTCTACTTCGCGAGTGTGTTGGTAACGGAATTTTATAATGACAAAGTGAGTAAAAAAAATAATTAATTTCTACATGGGTAAGGACACTAAAAATAAACCAAAGTAAATATGTAGTTGAGCTGTATTTGCGAAAAAAAAAATGTTAAAAATCCGCAAATACCTTTATTAGATGCTCTTAAACTTACTCTTTTCATTAAAAGCGGCGGAGGTAAGAAATTCCAAATACTTTAGGAGATATCGAATTTTTAAATAAACCACAGCTAATTCACTAGAAATTTATATTTATAACAGACTGCCTAACACACAATACTGTCATTGTTCATGCTTTCATGGAAAAACTTATTCCTATTCCTGAGAAATTATTAGCCAAATTTGAAAAAGTTGTACTATTTTTCAGATGATTCCACTGCACAGAACAAAATTTTTTTTCTGAACCTTTGCTATCACAGAAGAGGACTTCGATGGACTTCAAGCTGAGTGGCACTTTTATGCTACAACTCATGGGAGGGACATTCCATGTCAGATCAACACACTTTGAATTAAAATTTTACCTCACCATTTTAGAACTTCTTCAAATTTTGTATAGTGGTAGTATGTACTAAGAATAAGAAAAATATTAAATTTTAATTTTTTATCTCTAACGGTTTCCAAAATACAGCTATGTAAAGTTTTCAAAAAAGCGCTCAAAAATGCTGGACGAGCGTTTTTGAAATTGCTCTAGAAGCTGTTCTAATTAAGCTAGAAAGGTGGGAGTGGTGTCATTTTACTCCATTTTTAATGGGCTTTCTTATGAAATATAACACACCATAGGTTGTCATAAAAATTTTTTTTCTAAACTTAAAATCAAAATTTTGATTTTGAATAAAACAAAAAGTGCATCCCAAAAAATTTTGAAAATATTCTTAAAAGTAGGTTGTACTTATGGGAAAACTGTGTCAAAATTTCAAAATGGGAATGCAATGGGTTCAATAGGTAAAAAATATTTGAAATGAGAGTTGATTTCTAAAATCAGTATGGTTTATGTAGTGTATGGTAGTATTAATTGTTTGTACATGAACAAATAGGCATTCCATTTACTTACTGAGTACAAATTCACTTGTTACTTGACATTGCCTGAGTTATTTTTAGTGTCTCTTCAGCTGTAAGTGTATAAATCCTTCCAGTAGGAGTTGTAGGATCAACTTTGCAGAGGACGTCCGTTACTGATATCCACAACACATCAGGCTTCCTTGGATATGAAAATGAAGCTGCCGGTCCAGGAGGGTGTAAAAATGTTACTTTTAATTCATCATCTTCTTCCTTCTTCTCCAAAACATAAGATAAGCAACCCACCACTTTTCATCATACACTGCCGTTATGTAGCCATTTACATCACTTATTTGCAGTTTATCTGGTGATTTTTGAACAGCTACAGTGTCTTCAGTTTGACTTTCCGAAAAAACTTTAACTCTTAGTTTTGAGAGACTCAATGGTTCAGGTATAAAACAGTGGAATTTTTGAGTACCCTTAATAGTAATAGCCTGGTTGAAACGCTCCTCGAGAAACTTTTCAGATTCAATATGATCTTCTTGGGTTGAAAAGGTAAAATGTATTCCATTGATATTTTGTTTTGCCCATTCATAAAGTTGAATGGCTGTCAGGATTTGACTGTCATATGGCCGCTGTAGACTAGCTTTAGCGGCTAGTCTCTTGACCGTGCCACCAATCCCATCACAAGGGCCCTTTCCATGAACCGTAGCTGAGAAATGCCATTCAGCTTCAACATCAAAATCCTCTTTATGGTAGCACAAGTTTATGAAGTTTTTTTTGTTTTTATATTGCCCAGCACACCCGTCAGAGTAATAGACAATCTTCTTTGGTAATGCCTGGAAATGTTTTGTCAAGAATTCAATAAGTTTCTTTTGAAACGTATAAACAGCCACGGTATTGTGCTCCAAGCAATCTGATACCACAACAAAACTGACATGTTTGAGTTTGTCTTCACTTTTGTAATAAATTACAAAAGGGTGAAGAGTTACATGTTCATTAGCCCAGTGGTAGCTCTGAGCCTCGTCTTGTACCACAATTGTGTAGTTTTCGGAAAAGTCTAGGTTTATCACAAACTCTGATTCATTTAAATTTTCTTTTTTATCATTGATGAAAGCAGACTGCATTTTAGCAATAAAATCATGTTTTATTAGAGGTGAAAGTTTTTCCAAAAAGAAAGTGATAAAGTCTTCTGAAGATTTGTTTAAAGTCTCAAGAGTGCAACGATCTACAGACACCCATTGACGAAAGGTGACATTTTCTATCAAATTTTCTTCAAAGGCATCTTCAAGAATTGTTTGTATAGGTGTAACCCCAGGACAATCGGCACATTCACCCATGACACATGTTATTGCTGGTGGATTGCATTGCATTTTGACCATACACTGCTTGTACGACTTCAATTCACCATTAGTTAGAGTTCCTAATCGGGCATTTTCTATAATCAACTTCACATTTTGGTGGATAGTACATACGCACACTGCATGCGTGCCACTTTTGCCTGCTAAAATACATTGTTTTGGTCTTAGTTCAGCACATTTAGAGAATCCTACTTTAATGTGGGGGGATTTCTCCTTGAACAGAGTATAAGCTTCCTTCAGATTACACAAGATAAGACGTTTTGATATTTTGGTTTTATTTCCATTTGCCTCAACAACTGATACACAATCTTTTATGCTGGGCATTTCTCTGCTGATTTCATCATTTAGATAAAAGGAATGAATAGTATTTACAACATCTTATGAGAGCGTCTTACCAGGCTTGGGATTGGGAGTGTCTAATATACCTTTCTCTTTTAAAAATTTTTTTGCTTGTCTTACCATATAGTTTGGCGCATTAAATTCCCTCATAATCTTCCTTATCCCCCAACCCTCTGGGAGGCAAGTAAGTATCATTAATTTCTTAACACGATTGTTTGAAACGGAAAATTTATCTTTGAGGTTTTGTAAAACTGATTGGTCAAGATTGTCCTCTTGACTGGACGATGATGGATCTGCTGCTACAAAAAGTTTTCGTTTCATTGCAGAGTGAATTTTTCTTGCTTTGGTTGTTGCATTCTGCTTGGATTGGATTTTCCTTTTGTCAATAGGAGACTCTTCTAGCTCCAAAAGAGAAGTATTCATTTGATCTACTATTATTTTCGAAATAGAAAAGTTAGGGTCCCTGTCTGAATCCGAACTGGACATTTCATCATTCAATGCCACTAAGCAAGGCTTAGCTGAAGGGCCAGGTTGATTGGCATTTAAGTTTGTCTTCAAAGCTGTAATTTCTTTCCTACATTTATTGCAAATTTTAGCTTCCTTTGGAATTTCAGGATATAAACTGCACATCCATGATGTGACATTTCTTAATGTCTTTTTATCCCTGACTGTATGATTTTCTTTTTTTAAGGGATTAAAACATTGTAATCTAATAAACACAACTTTTTTCTCCATTTTTTAAAGTCTAAAATTTAAAATTGATTAAAACCGTTTTGCAATTTACAAGTTTCAACAAAAAATTGTCTTTAAATAATAATTAATTTAATAAAAATATTGACATGTATAATGTACATTACATAACTGTATTATCATTAGTACTCACTACTGTCACACATTACTAGTAGTTACACTCACTAATACTTTATCACATCACTGTTTTCAGCATAACTACTGATTCTACTGACAAGAGCACCAGACTCAGACGAACTGCTATGTGAGCTATTCTTGTGAGGTGCAGGTCTCAACTTGTCAGCAAAGCTTGCCCCCTCCCCCCTCAGGCCCTCTCCTTCCTGCCTGCTGGAGCAGATTGATTACAGTCTGAATGTTAGTCTTAAAACTTTCTAGCTTATTCTTTACTGTTTTTTAAAAATTACTTGAATGATACCTACATATTTTAAAATCCACTTATATAAAGACATTAACTAATAAACAGTCACCTCAATAATAAATTAATATCAATACGAACTTTCCCGAAAGTATGCGATGTTGTTGTCGGGATAAATACGACCATACTGGACCATACCATCATGGCGACCCTCGATTATCGCTACATTGCCGCGTAAACAAAGTTTATTAATTTTTCAACTAATTCTAGTTTCCAGTTTACAGTTTTCATGTGCGAAGTGAAAGAAAACTTCTGAAACGTTTTATTATAACCATAACCATAGCCATAACTACCAACACCTATGTTTGTGTAGATTTATTATAGATAGTAAAATTATTAGCATTACTGATGTTGGTAAAATAGAACATAGTAAAATATCTTTACCAAATTAAAATTCCCAAAATCTCACCTTTTTGCATATAATATTTAACCATGAAGCCATAATCTGCCCATTTTGAAATTTTAACTTATGCTTACCATTAATATAGCCTACTTGTAGGAATTTTTTCAAAATTTTTTGGGACGCACTTTTTGATACATTCAAAATCAAAATTTTGATTTTGAATTTAGAAAAAAAAACTTTATTACAACCTATGGTGTGTTATATGTCAAAAGAAAGCCCATAAAAAATGGAGTAAAATGACACCACTCCCACCTTTCTAGCTTAATTAGAACAGCTTCTAGAGCAATTTGAAAAACGCTCGTCCAGCGTTTTTGGGCGCTTTTTTGAAAACTTTACATAGCTGTATTTTGGAAACCGTTTGAGATAAAAAATTAAAATTAAATATTTTTTTTATTTTTAGTACCTACTACCACTATACAAAATTTGAGGAGATTCCAAAGTGGTCATGTAAAATGGGTGTGTTGATTTGACATGGAATGACCCGGGAAGGGAGTTTGTGACAGAGTTGGGGGTACGGTATAAAGGCTTGCTGCCAAAGCCAGCCTCCAAAATCTGTTAAAAAACTAAATTCTAACATCTTTTCAGATTTTTCAGTGGGGTGCGAAAACTTTTCCTTCCATTACATCTTTTTATGTAACCAATAAAGAGCATATAAATGAAGAAAAGATTCTAAAACCACGTTTGAAAAAGCTGTGGCAGTCCCTAGGACCCATAAATTCCATGCCTTCATCCCTCTAGATCTAAATAGGGTCAAAACCCAAAATTTACTCATTTTCTAATTATTCATAAACACACATGGTACAGATCAGCTATGGTGATGAAAACATTCAATTTGAAGAAATTGTGGGTTTTGTTGCTTGTGCTTATGATAAGAAGGGGTGGTTGGTCACATGTTGACTCAAACGATGACATTAAAAAAGAAGATTGTGTTTCCTTTCTTAACCCAAAAGGACATCACCATCATTCACACATCCTAGGAGAGCACATACGTTAGCACTGCCAATAAACTATATTTTGTGCAAATTACATCCAATAACAGCAACACGAACAGGTAGAACCTACCGAGTTCCAGCAGATGAGATTGCTGAAGCAGAACAAGTTTTTGCAAAGAAGAGAACTCACTCTTACTAATTTGAAGTGCTATGAAGGGGAAAAAAAATTGTTCAAGTGTAAAGTTGAATTTTTTTTTGTTTAAAAGATTAATTTTTATTTAAGCTAACAAGTAACGAATTAACAGAATTTCCATACACATTAATTTACATAAACATTCATTTCAATATACCATTGGAATACCATATGAAACTTTGTACACAACTTACTAGAGGTTTGGTATACAATATATATTTTTTTCATCAAAATTAAGAATTCAGTTTTTTTAAAAAAACCATTAATGAGGTTTTTTGGGGAAAAAAAATGAAGTATGTGATACACTCAAGTAAATAAAAAAAACTATTTGCTGAAGATAATTTTCGAGAGTATGTGCACTTTTAAAAGCTAATATTATTCTATAAATGGCATTTATGAGTTCCTCTCATGGTACTTGATTCTAATAAAAATAAATTCTATATTTCTTGTAATTTTGAAGCTACAATTGGTTAGGTAAGAAACATTTTAAAAAATATAACGGACGGTTCTCGAAGCAATAAGAATTGGCATAACTGAAAACTTTATGCAAAAGAAATGACTAGATCATATAACAAAATGTTTTGAAAATTATTTCAGAAAATTAGCCTCGAAAGAAAAAATTAAAAGTTTACTTTTTATGTTAAGAGAACAATCCGTACATGAAACGTGGGGCCTAAAAGTTATGAATACCTTCCACAATCTAACCTACACTACAAACATCCTAAACTATAATCCTTTCAACTGTAATTACCTCAATGAATTCTACAACACTTAAGACTGCAATACATAAGCATTTAACATACACCATTCAAACAAACACGAAATACACACCGAGACAATGGGATACGTGTAATCACAATATAAATTTCTCGTAAAATAATTTACTTACTGAAAAACTTCTATAAAGTTGTGTCTATTCGTACGTTTATACTGTGTCGACCGTAGTTTATCTGTTTAAGTCAAATTTACCTGACCACCATTCGAATGACATGATTCTATCAACGTTTTCCAACTGACATTTTGAGTTTTGGATAATTTGATAAACTTGAAAACTGAACGCACTCATCCCGCCAAAAACAGGAACACGTTTAAGAATCTATTTTGTTTCAAAGACCTTAAATATTATATATTTAAAAGGATTTTAATTTAATTTATCCTTTAGATAATACATTATACCGACAAAAAATAAACTAAAAACGAAGCATGATAAAATAATTAGTTTCTGATCCCGTTATAAATTTGTACAGCTTGGCTGCCTTCCAGAATACTATTAAAATCGCTGTATGATTTCAAGCATGATCATTGATAATTAAAAGGAAAATGCATTCATTACATATAAACAAATTTTATCCACAAAAATTCAATATTGGCTTTTTTGACCAACTAAAGTTGGACAGATAAGTGTTTTAAGTCATTTAACTTTATCAAAGTTTATTTTTAGCCTAAGATATCTCAAATTGTTCGATTTAATCTAATTTAAAAATTAAATAATGCAACCCAGTGCTAATTTTTAAACTTTGCATTTATGAATTTCCTAAATTTTAAAACATCTATATATTGACATCGTACCTTATGTGGCACAAAAGCCAGGTCCCCACTCCACCAGTACCAGACCCCGTGGCGAAAAACATCCCTGCCCTCACCCCAAGTCAAGACGCAACTGCGCCGATGCCTCGACATAGCGACGTCTGGTATCCCTCCATGGCCGTGCCGAACCACACCTATGACAGGGTCCGACCCGGGCTTGTCCAGAAGGGAGGGGGGGGGGCCATCTGATGTGCCTCCTTGCATCTTGGTTACTACCCATGTCCCAGCCCTGTCCGCGGCATGCCGTGGCAGTGTTTGTGATGTCACTTCCGCTCCGTGCGCGCGGGAGTGGCATCCCGGCATTCTAGTCTCCAGTCCCGTCTGGGCCACCACCAAAGCCAGACACAGTTGTGAGACACTTTGTCATTATCTTTTTATTTGTGTTTTACTGTTTGTTCCCTTCATTAGTTGTTAGTGTTTTGTCTCTACCTTTGTGTCATTGACTGCAAGCAAGTGACACGTAAATAACCATTTTGCCAGGGTAATGAGTAAGTATTTTGTAGCAATACTTCTTAGTGCCTTGTGTATATTAAAAGGTACTAACAGCAGTGTCTCTGAACTGTGCGTAGTCTTTACGACTCAAACTGCCTGTCATCCTAGTGGCCGTGCACTCTAAAATGTGTGCGGGAGATGTGCGTATGGGTGTGTCCACGAGCCATTACATGTGGACTAACTCAGGTAGGCCTGCGCCAAACTGTTTTCCAGCGCGGGCGACGTCCCTCGGCAAGCTACATGGGCCGGATGGACCACGACTTTCCTCCCTGCATGAGGCTGCTCTTCTCGAGAGAGCTGGCACCGGGCAACACCATAAAACAGTAGCACTGCCGAGAAACATCCACCGTGTCTCCACACTCCCTGCGTAGATGGGCCTGCGACATTATTTATCTTACTTTGATACATAATTAAATTGTTTTTTATACAATTAGTTTGCATATTCATTTCTATTAACATTATTTAAAGTTATTCCGCCCATATAGCCTCTTTAAACACCCATGTGTTCTCCATTATTTTAAAGAATTGTTGTGATGAAAAAGGATGTATTGTGGTTCGCCGACTCCAGTATGGTTCACTAAGCTCGGTGGCTGCACCTGTTGGTGGAGACCCTACTAACCAACGACATCCTTGAGTGCTCCCTTCTCTGCATAGGTATTTGATTCCTAAGTATTGTTACAATTTATTATGGGGAGAACTGGGTTCATAAGGGATAGCCCAATTAAGTTTTATTACAGTTTTATTGATTACTAATATTTACATTAAAAATAAATAATTGTACTTAAAATGTCCGAATCACTGGCACTTAAAAAAGTTTATTCTCAAATCACTCAATGTCTGTCAAATTCCACAGTTCACACTCCTCACTGGAGCTAGCTCAACAGCGGTTTGCCCCTTACCTCGCACCTGTCCACACACACAGTCTGGCACCACTCAGTCACCGCACTTTCACGATCCAGTCGAACTCCGCATCGCACCCCTCACAGGGGCCGGGGGGGTTGTTTATCTCATCCTCTTCGCCGATGTCACACTTCCCTTCGCTCGAAATCCACATCGGTACTGTCATAGCAACCAATCGCGGAACTCACCGCAGAACTGCCGCGGAGGGTGGCGTCGCTGCTTAAGTATACTCGAACCGACGAGAGCAACAATGACGAGTCGCGTCATTCCGAGCCGACCCAACGCCCGAACAGTCCAGAAGGACGGCATCAAGACTGCTCTGCGATAGATAAGAGCACCGAGGCAGGATAATACGCGGAATGTGGCAGGGACAGAGGATAGTTATGACCCTTGTAATCTGGCCTGGCATGTATGGCATGCCTTATGTCAGTGGACTGCATGTGACATGGCGCAATACGCCAAAGGTTGTAAAGGACCGCCAGCCAGATTAGTACCTGGCGCGTGTTGCAGTCCTCGTGTTTGTAACAGTATTTTGAGTGGAGAACTACTGAATAAAACAAACATTTTGACGGGCGTGGTTTTATTCACACAAGCCGATGGGCAGGTACCAAGCCTGAGTTGGTATGCAACAAATTACACTGGAAACACTGGTTAACACATGTTGCACTTCATGTTACTCGTCTACGCCCTCTGGCAGCCATCCTGCTATAGAAAGATTGGAATCCGAATTAGTCGGCCCTGTACTCTTCTTAAAACTTCATGGTGCGGTCGCGCGGCGAAGGAGAAGTTACGTCAGGGGGGGGGGGGGGGGGGGGGTCACGATTTACTGGCATACAGAACTCAGTGATGTAAGCATTATAGCTTCCACACGTGATGGTCACATCCGCTTTTTTTGCAAACTCCTGAAGATTTTGCAAGAGTGGTGCAGAGGAAGAGGGGAGGGGCAGCGTCCTCGCGCACCACCCATAAATCGCTAATAAATGCTTTATGTAAAATTTTAAGTCTAAACATCTTACAATTTACTTAGTTAAATTAGCCATGTGGAAAACAATTGACAGAAGGTCTAAATATGTGTTTATTATCTATATCGTAATTTTTTATTTGAAAAATACTAGTCAAACCAGAGACTGTTCGTCACTTGTGGGCTAAACTGATACCTGGAGCAAGACTTTTTATATATTATTAAATATGCTCAGTGAGCACTATGTATTAAATCTGGCCTGGGGTCGCAAACGATATTAAGCTGTCTGTCAAACCAGGTAATATTAAGGGGTCACATGCATGCTTAACAATGCATTTAATTTTGGGAATATTATGACTTTAGATAAATTCTTATGGGAATTAAATACACTGGTACTCATACTGGGCCTAACACATGGCATGGAGCACTTTTAGATAAATTCTTATGGGAATTAAATACACTGGTACTCATACTGGGCCTAACACATGGCATGGAGCACTTACTTAGTTGTGGACACAATCACTAACTTGACTCGTGCGGACATTATACAAGGGTGTGTTCCGCCAGCGGGGACTAGTACTGATGAGGTGGAGACAAGGCTTTATTGTCATATGAAGTACGACACAGTAGTTTGCAACATAATATAAGCAGGAATCAGCCCTATATGCTGCTTAGGATTGTGTACCTGTTTCATCTGACAACTGTGAGCTTATTGGAACACGCTGGGGCAGACGACCTATGCAACCACAATTGGCTAGTTTGCAAAATAGCCTGATGCCCTCTCGGATATCTTCAACCATTTAGCACCAGTCATTCCACCTGTTCAAGCCTTGTGTTTAATAGTTTTATTGCTGCTATGCATGATCCTAATGACCCTAGTACATTGCACTACCTTCTACCACCATACAATGGTCTTCCTTCACCTTTAAATCTTGGCCGTAGGCCTTTAAAGCCATGAAAGCCTACGATCAAGGTGTAATAGTCTCTTTAGGGAGATGATAATTGCTGATACAAGACAAAATGATAAACTGAGCAATTAATCCTGACTGGTCGTGTCATCTCACTCATGTCCACAAGAAATCGCCCACATCGGTTGCAGATAGCTCAAGAAAAAGAAGTGACTTCTATCTTTATTCATCGCAATGCCCACGGCAGCATATGGGTTCGAGTCCCTACTGCGATCCCGCTAGAGAAACAAATTTGAACACTGCCTTATAAGTAACTCAGTATCATCCTTTTCACAAACATCCACACATAAACTCTAATTCACAACAAGAGGTAATGGGCAGCACTCTGCAGCCTGGAACTCTTCGCGGGCCCTTGGTTCGATGCTGGATTCTGGCATCCGTACCACGAGGCCCGCAATAGCTATGATGACAATACAGTTTGCGGCACACTGTGTCGCAGTGTTGTCTGATTAAGCAAACCGTCTCAGCAATCTGGACTGGTCAGAATCTCTCTAATTATGGTTACCCACTTGGGCCACCAATCACATCTCCGCTGAGTAATGTTCCTACATGCACCACCAGAACTTCAGAACTTCAGTTGTTATTGGCCTTCGAAGATTGATGTAACATGGCCTAAATGTCGGGTGCATTATAATTTCGTTGAGCTCAAACAAAAAATGTAAGAAATTTCTACAACTTCTGTAAGTACCGAATCTATCGACTACAATACTGTTCCACTGTCTCCTGACAGTCCATGTTTTGTAAACAATGCAACTCATTCTTTACCTCTCTTACCATCTTCCTACTCTCCTTCCATTTATTAGCCTTTACCTCTAATCTTCACATCAACAAACAATATTTTTTTTCATAGCCTAAGTTGATCCAAAAGTGTCCAGGAAAGGTCCAAGTAAGGTGAGAACCTAGATGTGTCACAGGGTTAAAGCTTATACACCCTATCGTGCTAAAATTTAACCATGCTGGAAAGGTCATATGTTTATTTTGCTACCTTTTTTTCTGGCCAGTCATGCAGCGATTGATCCCATGGCTGGTACCCCTTTGATAGCTATAACCAAGGCTAGCTGCTATGGCCCGGGTGAAACCTGCATAGACACAGAGAAAACCCAGGGTCGGGCCATATGGGGAGCAATTAACATGCATTGAAGGAAGCAGGATAACTGGATATGGGGAGAAAGGTCCTGGTGAGAAGAGTTGGTTGGGGCAGGAAAAGCTGCCATGCATGAATTGGGAACTTGGGCCTTGCGGCCTGCATTAATTTTGTTGAGCAATCTTGGGTTGCGATACCAGGGGCACACGCCCCTGGGGGTCGGGCGGCCGTTTTCGGCGACCTGCCCAGCGGTCAGCCAGCCAGCTGTGAAACGGGAACGTGCCAGTGCAGATGTTCCCTTCGCCCGAGCTCGAGCAACATCCACGACAGCGGGAGGGCACCAGTGCAAGAGTCAGCACGCCGACTCGAACCGCTGGCTCGCGAGGGTCCAGGCAGCCTGGCGTCGCTCCAGCTTGATCCTATCCCCTCAGAGTCGTCATCAGCCACCATTCATTGCCAGGGTCGGGCCACGGATAACAAGTTCCCTCAGTTCTCCCCCCCCCCCCCCCAAATCTACAACGAGTTGGTTGAAGTTCGTGCCAATCGGAGTCCACCCTTTCAATAGACAAACCACTTTCAAAACCCCCTTGTACATTACTCACCCTCCTGCAGATATTATTTTTAAATTATTTGAAAATAAATGATTGAAATAATCTAAATGAGCAGGTTTTCAATTGAACATTCGTTTTAAATTTCTTTACATAAATTCAATTTTTTTTTAAATTCAAAACACTTTTAACATTAGCCATTTCAAGCATGATACAGTGTACAGATAAAGTTTTTACCGGGAATACCAGTCACTAGCAAACAAACCTAATGATAATCTTTTTCTCCCTTAACAGCCTGTACGTGTACGGGCTACATCTCGACTCTGTCAGTAAATTTGGTGCTCTGGTGACATAAGGCGTGTGTACAGTCTGTTCAGGCTTGCCTGAACACTTGTAGAGCCACCTTCATAAATAAAACATGACCGAGTCTTTCAGTAATCGCCAGAGATCCATAAACACTCGGTAACGAGAAAGTTCATGTGTCCTCGTTTTACAAATAAACTTATAATATGAAACTCGGACACGAAATTTTAGGTATAATTCTTAAAAATAATGCCACGCGTGATAAACATATGAAAATTGTTTTCAGCTAAATTTCTTGACGCGAATCACATAATTTGTACATCCGCCACTATTATTCGCTGCCGGAGCAGTTACATCGACTATCGAATCATTCGATTCGGAAAAAAAAGTTAAACTATATTATGAAATGGGGTCGACAGAAGTGATAAATACTTGAAAAAAATACAACATCCCGGCTTTGGAATTGATTTTCAACAAGGAAAATATACTTCATAGAGCAAGTTCAATAATTTGACTTTATTTTGTTTACTGTGCTTATTAATGTAGGTACGCAGTTAATACTGGAAAGCTATTCAGGGAACATTTTACAAATAAACTTAACCTATTATATATAGGTACTGTGACAACACAAAGCATTAATTTCCGTGTAAGAATCCGAACCCAGTATTACTGCGAACAATAGTTTGTATTGATACAGTTGTTTTCATTTCGTAAATTTTCAAATTTACAAATATCTGCGGTTTTACATTAAACATTCTGTTCCATTGCAAAAACAATTTACTGTGCAGTGATCGCAGCTTACTAACCGGACTAACACCTTTGAATATATATACTGTATAGAAGTCGCGAGTGGATAGGATTTACTCTATCTTTTTCAGGAGCGTATGATGAGCAGCTTGGGAACTTCACAGCTGCAGGGCGCTGCCGTAACGCACTGTATCGTCTTAGGTTGTTATTTGCACGTTAGAGCGCAGCACTGTCGCCCGCTGTCATTCCCCCCGCACCCCCCATACATCATTCACTGCAGCTCAAGGTCGTTCAACGTGAGGGGGAAGGGGTGTTTGAAGAGTTCGACACTTGTCCGCTAGGGACCACCACAAGTCGATGCCCTAGAGATGGTGGCGATTGCGGCGGTGAATTAACCAACTACCTCAAACCGTATTAGAAATTTTAACCTGGGCTGGCGACTTCTATACAGTATATATATTAATTAGCTAACACCAACCTCTACAGCTGACTTATACAAGCAATCTGATTATAGCCTACTTCACCAGATACTAAAACTGCATCACTCACATTAGAAGACACTACATCTAGAAATAAAATATATTATGGGAACTTTTGTGTTTTTAATAAATTTAAAATGAAATATAATTAATAATGCTGAAAAATTAGAATTAAAAAGTGAAATATTTTTAAAATGAATTTTCATTCAGTTTTAAGGCAAATTGAGGAGGAAAATTAACTGATTATTTTGTTTGTTTCGGATATCGAAGGAAAACGAAAGAAACTTAAATTAATATATATATATATATATATATATGATAGGTTGGAAATATAAACTTCAACAAATGCTCTCTTAAAGCACCATCGTTTTAAATATAAGTATTTATTAAAATCATAAAAAATATACAACTCAACAGTATTTTATGAGTATTTTTAAAGTGCTACAAGAGAGGTTTGTCAAAAATTCTGGAATTTCCTGAAAATAAAACCCTTTTATGTATAAAGTTTTTTTTTTCAACAACTGTGATAACTTTCAGTTCATATCCATTCACTCGATAGAGAATAAAATTCAAAGGAAAACTCGACAACCTTTGGGATATCTTTATATGAAAAGAATAAAAAATTATAATTAAGATTTTTTTTTTTTTCGTTACGGCGCTTACATACTAGGGTACAAGTTCGGTTCGGTACAAGCTATATGAATCATCATTCAGTTTGTAAGGCAGGAATGTGTGAGGTTTTCGCTGGTCGGATCCCGTGTTTCGGAACGTTGCCTGTAAACTTGGATTTCGGAAGCCAGCCTTCCTCCCATCACCATGACGTCACTGCTTGGCTGGTTTCCATCGTCTCCAGGCTTCCGCGCCTTGCTGTTTCGGGCTAGGAGCTCGCCAGTTGGAAACTATTCCACTCTGTGAATACAAACAAGAAGAGACAATACGTAAATTATTTTCAGACACGCCATCCATACCTATGAAAAATAAATTGAGTTATTAGTTAGTCTATGAGGTTGGTGCCTGTTCTGAAGTTGAAGTCAACAATCACTGCCAACACTACTCATTTAAGTTGTCCAATTAATGTTAGACAGCTATGACGTCACAGAGAAAGTAGCCTGTTCAAAAAAAAAAACATGTTTGTTTGAAGAGTTAGATAACTTGAGATTCAATATATTATTATTTTTTTAATCGGCCTGGTTCTAAAGATGTTGAACGTTTGATGGAGTCAACCTATCAGGTTCGTGCCCAGCGAAAACAGAAATGATGGAGAGGTTTTCTTTTACTCAACGAATTTTTAGAAAGTCGGTAGCCCTATCGGCAAAAAAAAAAAAAAAAAAAAAAAACAAAGAAGTTATAAAAGTTAAATAATGTCAGTATGAATGTTGCGTGTAAATATCTGGTGAAAAAAAAGGGGGAATGGTATATATGAATTATTATGGTCCCAAAATTTCATTTTAATTTTTATTTTGCAGTTGTTTTATTTGTGTGATCCAGAACCGCAATTGTTTTAAATGTTAAGAAATGCATAAATATCTTATAATTATTTAATTCAATAAATATTCAACGTAAAATAAATAGCCATCTATATATAAAAAATAGGATGTTGGTGTGCAAGCAAAGAAGTTTCATTACAAAAATATTTGTAGATGGAAAGGAAATGATCATGTAAAATTACAGATATTTGTAAATTTGTACCTGCCCGGGCGCTTATGTGTTGTGTTGTTCCCCGCACCTACGTTAAGCCCACCGCACACGGTACAATATTTTCTACTACTTTGCTCACTAGAATGATAACTGGTTTCTGTACTGTGTAGGCTACAAGCTGAAACATTAGGCGCGCTACAAGTTTCTGCTGCACACGATTCTAGCTGCCTTACTAGTTTTGTTAAGAGGATATTCTCCACAACAAATTTTTATTATGATAATTCACATTTTTTTTTACTGGATACAAAAAAGGCTCTTCTTTGTATGCATTTATTAAAACGAGAAGTTGGTCATAGTCCACTTATTTCCGTCCATGTTTATCACGACATGCGCGCTTAAAAGTGTAAACAACCCATAGTGCTGTTTTCGTGAGTTCTGATTGGCCACTCCTTAAATATTGGAACACACCAAGCAACGAAAATAGGACGCTGTCTATTACGCAAAACCAGTAGCCCAGCTCGTACAGCTACTAGTATCCAGTTTGAATTTGAGTGAAGAAACTAGTAGTAGAGCCAGTACGACTCCTAGCTTACAATATTGTAAGGAATATTGAACCGTGTGCGGCGGGCTGTAGTTGAAGTTATTTGTCAACCGTTCCCCGAATAGCTTTCCAGTATTGACTGCGCACATTAATAAGCAGAATGAAACAAAATAAAATCAAATTGTTGTCAAATTTATGCTTGTTAAATTTATTCGCCATGCAAAAATAACCATAGCAATATGTTGCAAACATTTACAATTTTTTTTTCTTGTTGTATTACTAGAGACCTGTAAAATTCGCGATTTCAAATCCCTAAAGGATAGACTCCATGATCCTCTATATGCACTCGTGCAAATTACATCTGCTGATTGGTTACCGACTCGTAACACCTGTTGACTGGAATGATCGTGATTATTCGCCAATTATTCTGTTAAAGATTTTTCATTGGCCCAGAGTCCTTCAGATAAACTGTGGCCCAATCACTGAAGCAAAATAATGTGAAAAGTATTTGGACTCTATCCTATCGCGAAATGAATCCGCGAATTTTACAGGTCTCCATGTATTACAGATTATTTATGGGCAACTGGTTTCCAGAGGAAACTTTTGAAAAATAAAAAATAATAATTCCTGTGAACTTGTCCATATTCTTGTACCTCTGTCTGTGAAGTTTCACTTTTAACGAGCGCTGGGATGGCATTTCTAAGTTGAAGAATTCAGTGAGTTTTCATTTGGTGCTCCAAGGACGGATCTAGGATTTCCTTCGCCCACGGCAGAAATTGTGATAAGGCGTACCCCCCTCCCCCCTTTGAAATTTTATTTAAAGCAGCTATAAACGTACTTCAAGCATAACTTGTTTTCGCTTCCGTGTACATTATACACCAAATTTTAGATTTCAAAATTGTTCATACCATTTGTACTTACCAGTGTCTGAGTGTTCATTTAAAAAAAAAAAAAAAAAAAAGTGTGCTTGGAATCCACGTGCGACAGAAGTGAAACTTGTTGCTTATTATATTGTTAACAATAGGAAATGTAATTTTCTTTGGCTGAGATCGCAGATTAAAAAAAAAATGCAAGTACGCGAGCGCTAAATTATGCGCAAATGTGCAACTGTAAAGCATAAAAGGTTGCAAGTGTGCAAGTATGCAAGTATGCTCCGTCATTTCTACCCTCTCCCCCCCTTGCCGTCTCCTTCCCTCCTCGGTTCCCCCACCAGATACCTAACTACATATTACCCTCGTGCTGCGATCGAAATTTTCGTGCACATTTGCACATTTGCGTACTCGCATACTTGCGTACTTGCACACTTGCTATTGCACACTTGCGTACTTGCCCACTTCCGTACTTACACACTTGCGTACTTGCATACTTGCACACTTGTGCACTTGCGTACTTGCATACTTGCATACTTACTCACTTCCGTATATGCACACATGCGTACTTGAATACTTGTACACTTGCATATTTGCGCAACAGCATAATTTAGCGTTCGCATACTCGCGTATATATATACTCAGCCAAAAAAAATTGTGTTTCCTACAATAAGCCGCGCACACAGTGTAACCGCGCAAGGACTCCGCGCGCACACGCACACACACAGTGTAACCGTCGCTGACCTTTGACCTCGTCCTCCAGGCTGACGAGCACCGGGTACCAGTCCTTGCTGCTGTAGTCGATGGCGGGCTTGGAGCCGCCGAAGTCTGCCGGCAGGAAGGCAGGGTCCATGTGCTTGTGCAGGCTCGCCATCTTGTTGCCGTGGAAGAACATCTGCGACAAGCCGTCAACCACCACCCCTTTTACACGTGACAACGTCTAATAAATCGATGAACGCTCGGCTGCACGCACGAAAAAAGTGTCCCATAACGCACATTGTCCCGTTACGCACACTGTCCCGTTACGCTCATTGTACGCTTGCGCCGCATCCATATCTCTTCCACTCGATTGGAACAACCATCGACTTGACTTTTTCGAGGCACATCAACCTTGAAACACTACCATTCGTTTCCTACTTTTCCTATCGTCATCCTATCCTTAACAGAATAACACAGATTGGAAGAAGTTAAATAGCAAACACGTATAAAAGTTATAGTTAATATTATTATCTCTTCGTTAAAGTAATAAACATATTTGAATTAACGAGTGCAAATAAAAGTAAATTTATCAATTAAATTGTAGCTTTCATTTCACACCTTCTTTGTATCCATACAAAATAGTGATAATTCAATAAAAAATGATTCAATTTTATTCATAAAAGTATGCAATCATTTCATCAATGTTTTGTTATGACGTCACGTTTAACTATCCTCCGTAAACCGACTTTACAGACAACCAATTTTTTTTTTATTCACGTGCATTCCCGACAGGAATGCAAATAACTTTAGTGCCGGGTGTTGGGCGCGAAGTAATGTCATTCCAGAAAGATACTAAAACGAAGCGTATGAAAAAAAAACAACTATATGATATAAATAATGCGCTTTTTTTTCTTTCTTATTTATGTGGACAGTTCTATGTCACGTCTGTGCTTTCTAATTTATCACACAATTTGATTCTATATTTTAGGTATTGATGCTAAAATGAGTCTTTTTTTTTTTTCACCTCAGTTATTGTGCCTAATCTTGGCCCAGTTGAAGTGAATATTAACTAAGTAGGGCAGAATTTTCTCGTGGTTGTTACGTAAGACTCGCCCGATCAGCGTTTGCGGTGATGACGTAAACGAGTGTTGGAGGGGAGCGTCGAATTGAAGTCGGTTACAGCTGTGACTCCGAGTGTAAAATACCGATTTTCGTTGAGTGGAATAACTACAAAGTTACTAACTTTGGATTTTTGGAGCCATTAATCGCTAATTGCCTAACCGAAATCGGGTTATGTTGGAGAAAAGAAAGAAAACAAGTCAAATCGCCCCAGCAGAAGCAATTAAAAATGCAGAAGTGTGGTGGGTGTGGAACGAGGCAGAAAGTAGCCGAGAGAAATGAGGCAGTGGCAAGACGAGCCCCCAGAAGAGGCGCGGAATCTGCGCTCGAGCGAGCCTCAGCCTTGCACCTCGCGAGAAGCGACGGGGAATGCAGGGAATTGTCTGGTGATGGACGTGGGATGTGCTCTCTGGTGATTCTGGTGCTGATGTGGAGTCAGTGGAGCCGGTGGTCGTGAACGATGGGCCGAGTTTGTCGCGGGTTTTTTTGTGTTGCAAATTTTCTGGCGTGACAGCCCGATTGTAGAGTAAGACATTCATAGAATTCACATTAAAAAAAAAATTCAACTTTGTTAAATAATTTTATTTATTTCATACACAACGTTTCAGTTTCGTGTGATGGAAATTCTTGAAACAAACCCCTGGCGGCAGTAATCCGAAATACAGTCTACTCAGAATGTAAAATAGTAGTTAAAAAAAACTAAAAAAAAAAAACAAAAAAACACGCTTTTATAGAAAATCCAACTAAAAATAGAAAATAAATATTAATAAGTTTGAATTAAGAATAGCGTAAATAAGAAACTAAAAGAATTTTACTGTAAAAAAAAAAGCGTGTTGGGTGCTTTTTAAAATATTATCAAAATGATAATCCTTATACTCATATCTGTCAATAAAATATTTATAACGACACCATGCACCCCACACTTTTTTTTACAATAAAATATTTTTTTTTCTTATTTACACTATTTTTAATTCAAATTTATCAAAATTATTTTCTATTTTTTTAGTTGGATTTTCTATAAAAGCCTGTTTTTTTTTTTAATTTTTTTAAAAACTATTAACCTGATAGTTTCCCTTCTTGGTCTTGGCGCAAAGACACTGCCAGTTTAGGAAAACAAAAAATCGCTAATCCTGATAATCCTAGTAAGGATAACGGGTCTAACTTTTTAAAATATTGAATTATTGCCATCGGTCCTTGATAAGTATGTCAAATTTCGAGTTAATCCGACGTTTTTAAGGGGGTCAAAATCATGTTCAAAGTTTCCATTACATACTAACATACATACGTATGAAGCTAATAAAAGCGAATTAAAAATGAAGAGAGTTTAATTTTTACGATGAGCGTGTACCACGTAACGAAATTTTCATACGAAATAGAAATACTCATTGTCGTCCGTAAGGTGTTATGGCCCGTTCCAGATCATTATTGTATATTTACGTGAATCGGTGCATCGAAAAATAACAAAAATACATACTTTTCGCATAAATATCTGCCAAAGATATATTTCTAACACTTTTGTGCAGCCTGGATAAGGAGAATCGAATTGAATATTAGACTCTAACTTAAAAAAAAAAAAAATAAGGTAATGATACTGGTTACTTTTAAATACAGTTCAAAATATCTTTCAGAACCATTTAATTTAATTTTACCCAGCCTATTAAATGATCAAAATTGTAAAGAAGCTATTATAATTGTCTTTGAACCTGAAAATATTCAGTTCTTTATTCCAGTTGATTATCCTTACCGGTAGGCGACCACACAAAAGAGAGAAAAAAAAACTTTGGGAGATAATTATGCAAAAATTTATGTTATATATATGTGTATATATATATGTATATATATATATATATATATATATATATATATTTCATTAGGTTAAAATTCATCAACTCAAAAAAATTACACGGTGTTCAGATTAAAAGTAAAATAATAATTTGGAGCGGTAGATACCACAGACGTAAATCGGTTGGATTGTTTTAGTAAAAGGGTGTGGGGGAGGGGGGGAGTTTGCACGCGACCCGAGAATTTTTGCGTGTGGGTTTTAACCGATGCAAATCATATCTCGATAGAGCGCTCATATGTGGTATACTGCCCATATTGTGGCCTATATGCACACAGTAAGCAGAGAAAACTTAAAAACATACAGAAAACTTTCCATAAAACATTTACGTTTATAAACCCCGTTAAAGAGTTACTATTTTTGCCAAAGCAAGCTCAGTGAGAGGATTCATAATTCCAGGGGGAAAGGGGGTGCCTACCCCCCCTCCCCTCGGGATCTACGCCAATGGTAATACCCCATGGGCGTCGCAACCGGGAGGGACGGTGGGGGGGGGGGGACACGTTACCCCCCCCCCCCTCCAATAATAAAATTCTTCAATTTCGTCCCCTCCAATAATATATTTAGTTACGTAGTTATATTAAAAATATGATTTCTGTGATACAGCCCATATGTTGCGCATGGTGCATTTAGTTCCAATCGTGGTAATGTGAGCACTTTTTTTTAATTCGATCTTCGTGTAAAATCAAAATCAGGTCCGATACCGAATACAGATAGCCTATGTTAACTATGTTTTTACAAATTTTTTCTCTGAAAATATTAAAAAAAAATTATATATTGCAACCAACTATAATTAGAGTATTTAGAAAAGAAAAATGTCTAAAAAACACCTTTTTGCACCTTCAAACCCCAAATTTTCCCGGGGGAGGACCCCCGGCCCCTCCCCCCCCGCTTTTTTTTTTTTTTTCAGGGGATGGATATTCCTCAACAACTAAATCAATTGAAGTCCCCCCCCCCCCCCCCCCCCAAAAAAAATATATATATCCTTGCGACGCCCATGCGAGTACCCCTTTAGTTCAGTCTCTTGCACGCGAGATCCGAGAAAAAGGAAAAACAACTCGAAGGGCTAGCGCTCACCCTAGCCTTGAGCTTGTCCTTGATCAAGGGCTTGAAGATCTGGAACACCATGTTGAAGATGTACGGCTCGTTCACGATGTGGACCTGCTTCAGCCGGAGCGGCATCGCCTCCTGCAACAAGCACAACCCTCGTAAGCTGGGCGCGTCGACAAATGGGACGCACCACAACGCCGAACGTACAATAACGCCGAATGCCAAGTTGACTACAACGCCGACAGCTAGAAAACTGCTGTGTACCACAACGCCGAAATACGTTAACGCCGAAAAATGTCTTTGCAGGACTGCCACAAAGGTTAGGTTAGGTTAGGTTAGGTTAGGTTGTGGTATTTTGGCGTTAATATACATTTAAGAAACACACACATTCATTCAGTTGTTTTTCATTTTGCTCCTGTGGCTTCCCCCCCCCCCCCTCTCCGCAGCAACATTTTTCGGCGTTACTGTATTTCGGCGTTGTGGTACACAGCAGTTTTCTAGCTGTCGGCGTTGCGGTCAATTTGGCATTCGGCGTTATGGTATTTGGCGTTATTGTATGTTCGGCGTTGTGGTATTTCGGCGTTGTGTTAACGACCCGTCGACAACCTCCCTCGACCTTGCCCGGCTCGTGGAGAGGCGAAGATTGCACCCCTCGTTTCCATCGTCACTGCGGTAACCATCTTCAGGTTAACTGTAGGTGACTCAGTTGACCTTGGGTAGGTAACTGGTAGTCCTGAATGTACGTTGGCTACTGCAATGTCAACCAAAGGCGAACATTCCACCGACGTTTCGATCGTCATTGCAGTTGTCATCTTAACCAACCACCCGCGTGATTTAAAGTATTTCAGAACCAAAACAGCGCGTCCATTTTGAACAAATATGAGTTCCAAAGAACAAAAAACTCTCAAATCTCTATCAGAATTGTGATTCCGCCAGCAAAGGAGGTGGCGGATTTGTTCCGACAGTTTGTGACGTAATTACGATACATAATACCGCTAGATAGTCTTCAGGAATAGGCTTTAGCAAATCTCTGTCGGAACCAAACAATTCCACTAGCGGAATTATTCCGACAGTGTCAAGAATAGGGCCCATGATCGCTTCTATCATAACAGAAAGCAATTAAATTAAAAGGTCCATAATGTAAACTCCTAAAATGAACAAAAAAAATCTTTCATAGTTCTTAAATTTTATGAGGGTATCCTGGAAATAAACAGATTTTGAGGCATTTATTGTTAATAATTATTAATACACTAGTATGTGAGACCTATCGATATCAAATGTCTCCTATCAAACATAAAAAAAAAACTGTTGACAATCAATTTCTTTAATATATTCCATCGACACGCACTTTCGATCATGTTTTTTTCATTTTTAAAATCATAGATGGCAGTGCAGTCCGTGCTTTTATGCGGATACAGAAAATAAACCGCTGAGTTTACAGTCTTTCAGATGTGTGGTCGTTGATGTGGTGTCCACAGAACAAGGAGGGAGGTGTAGAAGTGCGACAATTACAGTGGAAAGAGAATCCATGTTTCTCTCAACATGTGTCGCTATCTGTTGGGTAAACCCATAACTACCATCAACATAAATCGGGATAGAGAGTCCAGTACATTTTTCTAAATTAGTAATGTTAAATTATCTAATGAACGACTAATAGTGAACCTGTGCGAAGAACACTTAACGCTGTTTTGTAATACATAGGCCATGTTATATATAAATATGTAGGAGATGCAAACATTTCTGGTTTGCCAAACCACAAAATATGTAGCTACCAAAACAGAGTGAATTAATTTTCACCAGTTTGTTTGCCTGATAATACCTTAAGGCTGGGTTCACAATTTAAAAAATTAAGCGAGTGCATAGCAAGCCATTTACACGACCTGTGCACACGACCTGTGCGAACTGCGAAATCGGTTCACAATTGAATTCTTACTGTTAATTTCAGCCAGTGAAATTTCGCGAACTATGCGGCATCTGTTTGCAGTGTTAGTAAATAAACATATTAACTTTCAAAATAACGATAATACTATTATTATCTCGACATTTTCTTACCACGATATGGTTAGTAAATATAAACATATTTCTAGTCCCGCCAAAAAAAGCACCCTGCTCTTCTCTCATTGGCTGTTGTGCCATGCGAACGCGACCGAAACAAAATAGTATATTCATTTCACTCCTATGCGCACGACCTCGCTCCCATGCACACGACCAACTTTCTGCTATTGTGAATCGTTAGGTTAGGAAACATGGCGTTCATATCCTATGCACACGACCTGCTGTTACTGTTATTTTTTTTCAATTGTGAATCCATCTTAAGCATCGCTTCTCACAATCAACGTAGCTATGTTAGCAGGGCCGGCGCGTCCTTATAGACTAACTAGGCAACCGCCTAGGGCGCCAAGTAGCTGGGGGCGGCGCAGCACGACACATAACAGCTCATATAATATGTTTAACGATTATTGAAACTAGATGAAATTGGATTTTTGTAACAGTTTGGAATGTTTGTATTTATATAAGTAATTATGTATTTAAAGTCCACGGTGACCTGTTTATGATTTGTAATAAGTAAAAAAGTAAAAAAAAAAAATAAGCCTACTTACATTTGATTGTTGACAAAATCTTAGGCTTACGTGATGTATTTCGAGGCAAGGGAAATTTTTTTTGGGGTGTCCGGCCCCCCCGGGAGGGGGGGGGGCAATTAAGTTTTTTCGCCTAGGGCGCCAATTTAACTTGCACCGGCCCTGTATGTTAGCGATATATTGTGAAAGCTGCTATCTAGCGGACGGGCCTGAAACTACTTGGAAGCGCGCGCGCCAGCCCGGGCGTCCCCACCTGGATGAAGGACAGCAGCAGCTTGCTGAAGGAGGGCGTGAAGGACGTGACCTGCCGCATGCCCAGCCCGCTGAAGTCCATGATGACCACGGCGCCTTTGACCTGCGTCTCGGGCTCCAGGCAGGCGCCGATGTGCGTCAGGTACAGGCACCGGAAGATCTGGTTGGTCGTCACCTTGGACGGGTCCCACTTCTCTGCGGAAAAACCGAGAGAGCCGGCTGCCTTTGGAGGTGTGGAGAGAACGGCAAACCGAAAGACGCCATATTGGTTTCAACAGTTTTTATTTTACAGTTTAGTTTTCAAATTTTTTTCCTTCTCGGATAGCGAGAGAAATAAAACAAAAGACGCCATCTTTGTTTCAAAATTAAAAAAAAAATGTTTTACTATTGTCTTTAGTGGTGGTTAAGTTAAGGCTATACACGTTTTCTGGATATATTCCCACCTGAAAAATATATCGATACTTTGGCATATCAATATTCCCTCCCATTCGATTATCGCCATTGTTGATCGATTGCCCTCGCCGGGTTAGAACTGAGGTCATAAGTGTGTATTTAATTAAATTTTAATTAATTTTGTTATGAATTTTATTTTTCCCGAATTTATAAGTTAAAAATTACAGATTTTCAAGATGGTGGCCATAACGAAAATTGAAATGCTAGGGAGCGTAGCATGTAGCATGTAGCATAGCATGTAGAATGTTCTAGAATTCAAAATGGCCGAATATTATAGAATTCAAGATAGCGGATCCAAGATAGAGGAAAACAAAATGGCGGATTCAATATTTTTGCCAGCGTTAAGATAAAGATCAAAGGTCAAGGTCATCCAATATTGCCGCCTTGAAATCACAATCCAAGATGGTGGTCGGCCCCAAAGGCAACACAGCCTGAAGCCTGTGCCCGGACATACATTTACATACCACTGTAGTAAACTTAAACTGCTAATAAAAACCTTTTATTCACGAGTTTATTATTTTTTTAATGACCAAACGGAGCTTACTTTAAGAATGTCCCTCGTATATTAATGACATCCAAGAGTTTTTTTTTCGAGGTGTTCGGCCACCAGGAGGATAGTGGGAAGCCTACGATTCACTCGTCCTTCTGGACATACCCGAATACTCACGTTGGCAAGCTTTCTTTCAACAGACGAGAGAGCCAAACGCCCGATCGTGCATCTTCGGGGTTTTTTTTTTGGTTCATTGTAAATAAATATACAACTCATGAATCATGATAACTAATGGTCAATTAGGTTAGGTTAGCTACATTATAAATACTTTAAAACATTGTGGACGGTTGATTTGGTTAGGATAGCTACATTAAAGATACTGTGAAATCATGTAAACGGTTTCCCCCAAATAAATAGTTACCTACACCTGTAGTGGTACGGAAAAAAAAATCGAGCATGCACTTCGGGGAACTTCGGGTTTGGCTCTCTCGTCTGTGAAAAGAAGGCTTGCCAACGTGAGTATTCGGGTATTTCCTGAAGGACGAGTGAATCGTAGGCTTCCCGAGGATTAGGACCGCTACTGCGCTTCACTCGCTCGGTAGCCTACAGCTCACGTAGTTTCGGTTCCCTACCACGTTCGTGCAACTTCGGATTTCTCTCAAAAATTGAAATTTTAAAAAAATCGAAGGGTTGGGTTAGGTTAGGTCAGTCACAACATGCTTGTTTTCATTGGAAACTTCTGATTTAGCGGCTGAAGTGGCGTTAGTACCAAAACGCAAAACTTCGGAAATCTTCGGAAATTCTTGCAGGGAACCTGAAACTACGTGAAGTCATTTATCTGTTTTCATCCTTAGTTTCTTAGTTTTTTAGGTGCTGACTGGCGGCGGAGTGAGTGGTCAGTGCAACCACTCACCACCAGGGGCGCTTGCGTCCCTGGTCACTAAATCCAGTACTGGACAATTAGCAAAGCGGACCACGAGTCCAAGTACCCAACCCCCGCATGGTAGACTCTTTTCTACTCTGTCCAACACTTCATCCAGACAATCCTCTGTCTCCTGTATTCTCCTACACGTAATGCATGCCAATTTGCATCCCGCATGAATGTGCCCAGGGTTTTCCCTGTGTCTATGCAGGTTTTACCTGGGCCCAACCTATCTCTAGTTCTAGTCTAGATTTAAGAGTGAGGGGAGTTAGTCATGGCGCCAATCGCTGCCATGGCTGGCCAATCCCCTCCTAGCACATGATGCATGTGACCCTCTCCCTGCATGGCTAATCCCAGCATGACCAGGCGTGATAGGCTTCGGCCTGAGACGCACCTAGGTCCCTCCCTAACCCGGACCCCTCCAAAATACACTTAGTTTTAGTTAGGTTAGGGGAAAAAAACGAAATTAAAAAAATCTAAGGGTTAGGTTAGGTTAGGTCAGTCACAACATGCTTGTTTTCATTGGAAACCTTCTGATTTAGCGGCTGAAGTGGCGTCAATACCAAAACGCAAAACTTCGGATATCTTCGGAAATCCTTGCAGGGAACCTGAAACTACGCGGGTTGTAGGGTTCCCTTCACTCACTGCCGAGGTTCATGATGAGGATGCGGCGGCCATCTTGGTCCCTGTCGACGACCACGTTAACGACGTCGTTGTCTGTCAGCGTGGACTGCTCGTCCTCCGGCTTCAGGCCTTGCACGACCGAGGCGTTCTTGTTTTTGAACTCCGCCGCGCGCACCATCTGCCGGACGGGGAAAAACAAACAACGGTCACAGCAAGAGACGTGGCCAGACCTCTCCTTTCAAATCTTAAAACAAAAACAAAAATTGGTTGTCTGTAAAGTCGGTTTACGGACGATAGTTTAACGTGACAACGTCATAACAAAACATTGATGAAATGATTGCATACTTTTATGAATAAAATTGAATCATTTTTACTGAATTATCACTATTTTGTATGGATACAAAGAAGGGGTGAAATGAACTCTACAATTTAATTGATAAATTTTATTTTATTTGCACTCATTAATTCAAATATGTTTATTACTTTAACGAACAGATTATTTTAACTATAACTTTTATACATGTTTGCTATTTAACTTCTTCCAATATGTGTTATTGTGTTAAGGATAGGACGATGATAGGAAAAGTAGGAAACGAATGGGAGTGTTTCAAGTTTAATGTGCCTCGAAAAAGTCAAATCGATGGTTGTTCCTATCGAGTGGAAGAGAGATAGATGCGGCGCAAGCATACAATGAGCGTAACGGGACACAGCGTAGCGGGACAATGTGCGTAACGGGACACTTTTTCTTGCGTGCAGCCGGCTTTCATCGATTTATTAGACGTTGTCACGTCAAAAAAGCTTTATAACGTTACAGAATGATCTCACATCAACTATCTTACGTGTCGAGTTTAAGACAGGGAAATTATATGTGGCGTCGAAACGCTCTCATGACTGGGCAAGAAACATAAAGAGCACACTAAATTTTACTGTAAATTTGTTTGGTAAGTGGACTAGAAATTTTTATGTACAATTAGAGATATTTGTACTCTTAAATGAAAACAACTGAACCACTACAAAATATACATAGTTCGCAGTAATACTGGGTTCGGATTCTTACCCAGGCATTTTTGCTTTGTGTTGTCCCAGAACTTCCCATAGTTAAAGTTATCTGTAGACCGTTCCCTGTGGTTTATTTTGAATGAAACATCAACTAAAAAATTAATGAGGGGAACAGTAAGGTACCGGTGTAGATCAGTAGAGTGCGTCAGCGGCGACGCCACTCACAACGCATGCGCTAGTGGTCGAATGGGAAGACAGGTACGTAGCGGAGCATGCTGTATGCCAGTTGTAGCGGCCGGGTGGTGAGACGGCAGGGGAGAGGTAACTGTTGACGATTGACGTTACCATTTTTTTTTTGTTTTGACGTGACAACGTCTAATAAATCGATGAACGCCGGCTGCACGCACGAAAAAGTGTCCCGTAACACACATTGTCCCGTTACACTGTGTCCCGTAACGCACATTGTCCCGTTACACTGTGTCCCGTTACACACATTGTTCCGTTACGCTGTGTCCCGTTACGCTCATTGTACGCTTATGCCGCATCTATCTCTCTTACACTAGACTGTTTATAAAGTGAAGTGAAAAGTTAATGTGGTTTTCATTGTTTATTACAACAACAATTTCGGCAATAAAGGTTAATTATTCTTTCATTTTAAAAATCTGATTACTAGTATAATTTCAAGTATTTATTATTTTATTATTAAAATCAAAATGATTCAATTTTATTCATAAAAGTAAACAATCATTTCATCGATGTTTTGTTATGACGTTGTCACATTAAACTATCGTCCGTAAACCGACTTTACAGACAACCAATTTTTTAATTTGAGATTATACCAGAATCTTTCCTATTCTCAATCATTATCTCTTGTTCAACAAACAAATACTAATAAATTTTCTCTATCTATACCTAATATGCAAGAAGTTTCACTTCTGACGCGTGAGGACTCCTCGCACACATTTTTTTCTTCTATATAGCCACCTTTCCTGCGTTGTGCGAAACCCGCGTAGTTAGACGTGAAGACTGGGAACGCACCACAACGCCGAAATGCCAAATTGACCACAACGCCGAAATACCACAACGCCGAAATGCCAAATTGACCACACGCCGACAGCTAGAAAACTGCTGTGTACCACAACGCCGAAATACACTAACGCCGAAAAATGTCATTGCAGGACTGTCACAAATGTTAGGTTATACTAGGTTAGGTTAGACTAGGTTAGGTTAGACTAGGTTAGGTTAGACTAGGTTAGGTTAGACTAGGTTAGGTTAGACTAGGTTAGGCTAGGTTAGGTTAGGCTAGGCTAGGATAGGCTAGGTTAAGTTAGGTTAGGTTAGGTTAGGTTTGATTGTGGTATTTCGGCGTTAAGGTACATTTAAGAAGTACACACAAATTCATTTAGTTGTTATTTCGGCGTTGTGGTACACAGCAATTTTCTATTTGTCAGCGTTGTGGTCAATTTTGACATTCGGTGTTATGGTATTTCGGCGTTGTGGTAATTCGGCGTTGTGGTACAGTCGGCGTTGTGGTCAATTTTGACATTCGGCGTTATGGTATTTCGGCGTTGTGGTAACGACCCGTGAAGACTTGGTCTGAGATGCAATCAGGTCTCTACCTGACCCAGACCTTTCCCAAGCTTCACTACTGATTTGATTTTGCTTAACTAATCTCCATTTATCTTCAACACTTACTCTAAAGTATTTCATCTTTAAATTGATTTATTATAAATTAAAAATACAGGAACGTAACAGTACGGATGTACTTTGTGACATAACTTAGAAGAAAACGTCATTGTACTGAATGCTTCGTTTGAATATTAGTTTACGTGTCGTAAAAACGATATTTCTTTAACTCCAAAGCTGTTTCGTAAAAAAAAATAAAGATGACGTAAACACACATCTTAGATGGATAGTCATTTATGCTGGTAAAAGAGAAATGTAGACTCGAAGTTCACCCAAGATACCAAGAACTTATATTTTCTAGACTTTATAAAAAAAAAAAAGCTACTCAGTCATCTTACATGGGGCTTAGGTTATCACGGACAGACACCACGTAGAACCAGAGTCAAGGTCATGTAACTGGTTATCTTAAATATCTTCCACCCGTAGTTTATCGAGACATATCTTCGTACAGATTATTCCAAGATCCACCTAAACAAGATTTCTTTGCGATAGTTGCACACCTCAGTGTAAAAGTTTCCTTTGGAAACCAGTTGCCAGGAAATAGTTTGTAATACTTCAAGAAATATGTTGTAACTAACACATGGGTATGTTTATTTTTGCATATATGAAAAAAAAAAGATTTATAAAAAGATTTTATTTGATGGTTTATTCAAACATAATTTTTCTTAAACCAATGCCAAGATAATCGAATATTTAATAATATTTCTTTATTTTGTTTTACAATGCCTATTATCGTGCCCTGTTAATACATATTAGCTATTCGAGTAACTGTTTACATATACATATTATCAATCGGAGGTAATTGGGACAACACAAAGAATAAATGCCTGGGTAAATATAACTGCAATCCCGTTTTTTTAGAGTCATAGATACAGATAATTTTACATAAGTGTACAAATGTACAAATATCTGCGATTTACATGAATATTTGTGTTCCATTTATATAAAAATAATTGGTTGTCTGTAAAGTCGGTTTACGGACGATAGTTTAACGTGACAACGTCATATCAAAACATTGATGAAATTATTGCATACGTTATGAATAAAATTGAATAATTTTTATTTTAATAATAAAAGAATAAAAACTTGAAATTATACTAGTAATAATGAACCTTTATTGCCGAAATTGTTGTTGTAATAAGCAATGAAAAACCATATTAACTTTTCACTTCACTTTTTAAACAATCGAGTGGAAGAGAGATAGATGCAGCGCAAGCGTACAATGAGCGTAACGGGACACAGCATAACGGGACAATGTGCGTAACGGGACACTTTTTTCGTGCGTGCAGCTGGCGTTCATCAATTTATTAGACGTTGTCACGTCAAAAAAAAAATTACTAAGTATTCATACATCTCGTCAGGCGGCGGATACAGGATTGACTCCAGTGACTGACGTAGATGTAAGGGTGAACTGGATTCTAGAAATGATCGTGACTGCAGCATGGCCGCGCGAGTGGTCTCCAAGGGGCCCCGACCGGCCGGAAGGTAAAGTCCTGTGCTCGCTAGCGTTTCTGGAGTGGTGTCGCCTCTAGGCGCAAGGCTGTGAGATTCGAGTGGTGACCGTGACATTGTACGGCAGAGAAATTAAGATAAAATTTTGAACCTCTTAAAAAGATATATTCTGAAAATAAAAATTTAAAAAAAAACATGTGTTCAAGCAATTTTCACTCTCCTAAGAATAAGACTTTAAGGGGGTGCCTCCCATGTCAGGCCAACATTTTATATTTCCAGTAATTACAGATACACTTGTAGACTTTTTCAATTGTTTAACTTTCACGAAATGAAAAATATATACAGCGCATACTTTTTGGATAATGAGCTGCCAAAGTTACATTTTTAACGTTTTTGGGTTGTACAAATAAGGAGAAATTATTTTATTGCAGAACTGAAAGTTTTTAGGCTTAATTGCAATGCAACTGGCTACTACAAGAAATGGTCAGAATTTCTTTCAGAAATTATTAATAAATTTTTCCTGGCTTTTCAAAATTCTCAAATTTGTTACGATTTTGACAACCAAGAAACATGAAACGAGTTTTTTTTTTTTATAGAAAAGCAAACCATATTATGAAGTAGCCAGTGGCATTGCAGTTAAACCTAAAAAGTTTCAGTTCCGCAATAAATTAAATTATCCTTATTTGTACAACCAGAAAACGTTAAAAATGTAACTTTGGCAGCTCATTATCCAAAAAGTATGCGCTGAGTATATTTTTAATTTCGTGAAAGTTTAACAATTGAAAAAGGTCTAAAAGTTTATCAGTGATTAACATGAATATAAAGTCATGACCTGAAATGGAAGGCACCCCCTTAAACGAAATCCGGAAACACGCCCTCAGCATATTTTTAGATTTTTTTTTTTTCCGTGAGCAGACATTCGTTCAGATATCTTGAGCAGTTTTTAAATCGCATGTTCCCCCCTGCCCTCTCAAGCTCTGCGCATCGTGCGTGTGCCCGTATAGGCTGAGGCCTTAAGGGCCCCGCCTCGTCAGGGGTGTATCTGTGCCAGCGAGGCGGGATGATAAGCGCGACGCTCGCTGGTGCTTCTAGCGCGGTGTCTCCTCTGGACTGGCGCGCAGTCTTCTCGTCGTGCATCGAGCGGCGACCGTGACATTACATGGCGGAGAAACGAAGATAAAGATGTAATGCAAGTCCCTTAAGTGCTTTCAAGAATCTGTACCGGTTGTTTCACGCATAAAAAATACTCTGAAAACATGCTTTTTAGCCATTTTAACTCGTCTAAAAAGTACAGTTTAAAAAACTTAATCCGAAATCAAAAGTAGTTTTCGGCCCTCGGCGAACTCTTAAATGCTTTTCCGTAAACAGACCCCAGTCGGATGTGTTGAGTAGTTTTGAAATCGCGTTGTTTTTCCCTGAAGCTCTGCGCACCGTGTGTGTGCCCGGGTGGGCGGGGGCCTTCAAAGGTTTGGTTGGGGCCTGCGGTGCGTTTCCTTGGGGTGCTGTCAACTTAGAAACACACAACTTAGAAACACATAACTTAGAAATTTCTAAGTTATGACGGTTCTAAGTTATGACTTTCTACGTTATGACGTTTCTAAGTTGTGTGGTTCTGCGTTGCGTGTTTCTAAGTTATGTGTTTCTAAGTTATGACAGTTCTAAGTTGTGTGTTTCTAAGTTGTGATAGTTCTAAGTTGTGACTTTCTACGTTATGACGTTTCTAAGTTGTGTGGTTCTGCGTTGCGTGTTTCTAAGTTACGTGTTTCTAAGTCATGACAGTTCTAAGTTGTGTGTTTCTAAGTTATGATAGTTCTGAGTTGTTACTTTCTACGTTAGGACGTTTATAAGTTGTGTGGTTCTGCGTTGTGTGTTTCTAAGTTGTATGTTTCTAAGTTATGATTTTTCTAAGTTGTGTGTTTCTAAGTTACGTGGATTTTTCCAAGATTTCTAAGTTGTGACAGTTCTAAGTTGTGACTTTCTAAGTTATGTGTGGTTCCCCGTGTCCTTACCAGACCAAGGGCGCTCTCCGGATAGTACTTGGTCGGCCGGAGGAAGCGGATGAGGAACTCGTCTGTGTCAGGATACACGAGGTCCTTCCGGCCTGCGGATGCACAGAAAAAAACACACACGCATGCAGTAGCATGCCCTTCGAAAACACACAAAGTCGGGTCTAATTAGCAAACATCCCTAACTCCACCTCGTTGACGCGTGAACGTCTTGGATCTCGTGCGGTTTTTTATTATTTTTGTTCGAGTATAAATTCAATCAAATTCATTTTTTTTAAATAAATACTCAACATTCAATATTAACATAAAAACCAGTACACAAATTAATAATTTAATTTTGTAAAATATACATATGAATTTTAATGGATAATGGAAATCAATAAATATGCAGAATGTTTATTATAATTTATCAATTTTAACTATATATTAAATAATAATGTAGTAAATTATACATACGGGAACATAATCTCACTTTTTAAATACACTTGAAAAAGTTTATAAATACTGTACCACTTCTATCGCTTATATTCATACGGACTTGTATTCAATATCAAGCACTAAAGTACATGATCTAAAAGCACACACGCACACACACATATATAATTTTTATTTTGTATGTAGCCCTGTTTTTCTTCGTCCTTTCAAATTTTGTCACATGCTGCGCGCGTATCGTAAAAATTTCATTTTCATAAAAAAAAAAAAAGGATTTTTATTCATAACGTGCCCAAAGAAGTGTAACCTAACCTCACTTACATAAAAACACTTGAAAAACTTTTATAGACACAATTTATATATTCACCAAAAAAAATATGACATGGACACTTAATTATATGATTTGAAAGCACATATGTATAGGTAGGCCTATATACATATATTAATTTGTAAGATGTAGTTTTTTTTCCATCTTGTGAAAATTTCGTTGCATGGTACGCGCACATCGTAAAAAAAAAAATTCAGTCTCGTTATTATTTTTTCCATAACGCGCCTAAAGAAGTGTAACCTAACCTCACTTACATAAATCCTTTTGAAAAAAAGTTTATGGACACAATTTCTATAGCTAATATTCACAATAAATATATAAATCCAGTGTTCTGATGTTTGTTTCCAGTGAAATCTTCACCAAGTCAACCGATTTCGATGAAAATTGGCATTTATGTGTAATTTTTTCCAACTTGAGAGATAGGATAGTTTTTATTTCGATTAATGGTCTTAATAATTTATAATTAATAATAAATAATAAATAACCGATCACCATGGGTAAACAAAAAAATCATAGATCATAAACATACAAACAGTAATTGTGTGACATTTCTCTATGTCCAACACACTGTCATATAGAGCTATCCAGTTTGCTTTAACTCGCAGACAATAAAGCTCCGTGTGTTTAGCCCGGGCAACGCCGGGTACTGCAACTAGTTCACAATAAATAATTATTTCTTTTATAATATGGACCTGTATTCAGTATCAATTAGTAAAGCATAAGACTTAAAAAGCACATGTACCTATGTGTATTGTTTTCATCCCGTCTGAAGAAGTGTAGGTTTTAAAAAACAAAAGACGTTCGGGGAGCGGCGGTTGGCCCTGTACCCAGGGCCGGTGCAAGGTAAATTGGCGCCCTAGGCGAAAAATCTTAATGCTCCCCCCCCCCCCCGGGCCCAACACCCCAAAAAAAATTGTCCTTGCCTCAAAATACATCACGTAAGCCTAAGATTTTGTCAACAATCAAATGTAAGCAGGCTTGTGTTTTTTTTTACTTTTTTTACTTATTACAAATCATAAACAAGTCGCCGTGGACTTTAAATAAATACTTATATCAATATAAACATTCCAAACAGTTACAAAAATCCATTCTCATCTAGTTTCAATGATCGTTAAACATATTAGGTATATGAGCTGTTGTGTGTCGTGCTGCGCCACCCCCAGCCACTTGGCGCCCTAGGCGGTTGCCTGGTTCGCCTGTGTGGACGCGCCGGCCCTGCCTGTACCTGCCAGCAGCTCCCGGAGCGCGGCCAGCGCCTCTGCAGCCCGCTCCGGGATCTCCCGGAGCTCCTTCTCGGCCACCAGCGCCGACTCCGGGCTGAGCGGGTCCCGCCAGATCCTCACGCGGTCCCGCGACGACATGGCGTCTCGGCGCTAGATCCTGCGGGAACCACCGTGGGTCGTTACCACAGCGCCGAAATACCTACCATAACGCCGAATGTCAAAATTGACCACAACGCCAACAGCTAGAAAACTGCTGTGTACCACAACGCACGAAATAACAACTGAATGAATTTGTGTGTGTTTCTTAAATGTACCTTAACGCCGAAATACCACAATCAAACCTAACCTTACCTAAACCTAACCTAGCCTAACCCAACCTAGACTAACCTAACCTAGTCTAATCTAACCTAGTCTAATCTAACCTAACCTTTGTGGCAGTCCTGCAATGACATTTTTCGGCGTTAGTGTATTTCGGCGTTGTGGTGCGTCCCCAACCACCATCACACGAGAACTGAGGCGCTCCGCGCGGCCGCGCTCCGCAACACGACACGCGCTGAAACTTCATGCTTCATGTGCAACATCTTTGAATGAAACTTCCTTGGACATTGCGGCGCACGGAAACGCATACTTCATGTGCAATATATTTGAATGAAATTTCCTTAGACATTGCAGTTTTGCTCTCTTTGTCATGCGGGAGAATGAATATATATATATATATATATATATATATATATATATATATTTAAGAATGCAAATTTTAAAAAAAAATTGAAAGCAAAGAACAAGTCCAAATCAGCTTACGCCAAAACAGATAAACCCAACGACGAACCTAAACGGGTGTTATGGACAACACAAAACGCGACGGCGCAGACGAACACGTTCTAACTTAAATATCAGACACCGCAAGAATTACGTGGAATAAATTTAGTAACGAGGAAAAAATAAATAAATAACAGAACAGAGGAACGAGAGAGTTTTAAAAAATTTAGGCAGACGACAGAACCTTGAAAACGCAGAAAAATATACGAACATAATGAAGAAGAAGAAGAAAAAAAAAGATATGAACGACGAACTTCCTATGAAAAAAAAAATTCAGAAACGTCGCAACTGTTGCTATTTTTTATAGTGTTCGTTGATATTGTCGTCGTTGTGCTGTTCATAAATACCTTTTAAGGTTCAATATTGGGTTTATCTGTTTGATATTGGCTGATTTTGGCTTGTTCAACGTGTTTTTATGTATTAATTAAGACTTAAATTGCATTCTGAATTTTTTCCATGTCAAACGGTGCAAAATTGCAATGGCGTGTGTCCAAGAATTTGTATTAAATATAAATTTACCATTGCATCATTAATTTAAAGTACGTGTAACATCTTAGCTTTCGGTTCACGGCGTTTGGTGGGAATAATTTTATGAATGGAACGAAGATGTGTAACAACCACGGTGCTGCCATCTGTGGCGAATGGCGCGAACCAATGTCCACAAAGACAAAGAAAAACGTTATAGTATTAACTGTTTAATGAATTTTACCCAAATGGTCAGTATTTAATTAAAATTCCTTGTCGATAATCAGGTCCAAATCCGAGGTTTACCCGGCAGCGAATTCTAGTGGCGGGTGCTGAAACTACGTGTGATTCGCGTCAAGAAATGTAGTTGAAAACGGAATTTTTCGTACATTTATCACGCTCGGCACTATTTCAAAGAATTCTACTTTGAATTCCGTGTCAAAGTTTCGTGTTATAATTTTATTTTCAACATGAGAACACATGAATTTGCATTTTACCGAGGTTATATGTCACACATCTCTGGAAATTACTAAAAACTCGCTAATTTTTTTTGTACTCTTAAAAAAGTTACATTTGCCAAGAAAAAAGTTTTTTTTATCAGGGGCAGACGGAAAAAGATTGTGGGGGGGGGGGGGGGGGAGAGGGTGGTATATATACCTCCATCCCGAAGTTATGAAAAAATTCGCGAAAAAAAAGCAGAACAGACAGCATGTTACTGTGTACATGTGATTAAATTTAATTTTTCTTTATTTATACCCCCTTCCCCCTCATTCCTGGCTTCAGAAAAATATTCCTTTACTCGCTACTATTTGTAACACTACAAGTAAAGTTTTGTTACGAGGCGGCCAGAGATGGCTGGAACGGCACGCCGGTTGTGCTCATCTCTGGGAAAACCCGCTGCAACCCAGGTATTGCCCGTCATCCCCCCCCCCTCCCCTCTCCGTCACCCAGCGCCTTTCCAAATAGTCTTAGTGCCTTAAGCTGATTGAACAATTGAAAAAAAAAAAAAAAAAACATTAGCAGGAACAGTAGGTCATGTGCACAAGATTTTACCGCCATGTTTTCCAACCAACTGATTCACAATAGCGCATAGGACAGTCATGTACATGGGAGACAGGTCATGCGTATAAAAGGGGAATCAATATGTTTTATTTCTGTGACGGACGCAAGGCGCAACAATCGATGAGAGTAGAGGAGGATTCATTTTCGGCGGAACTAGAGAACTGTTCATACTTAGAAATAAGAAACTGTCGAGATGTTACAATGTTCAGGTGCATGTATTTCCTGCTTTAAAAATGAATTATTGCTATTACCGGTACCTACTTCTTATCCAAAGCCACTATCAATTAATGTAAATAAAACAAAAACTATATATATATATATATATATATATATATATATAGTTCTTAGGTAGTATGGTAAACCAAAAATTTTACAGAACTGAAATTAATTTGTGTGTTGAAACAACTGTATTAACTAATAGTGGGTCGGAAAATCGCTTGGTGGTCAATATAGTTATTTCGGGCACACATACGGTGTGCAGAGCTTCAGGAAAAACAACGCGATTTCAAAACTACTCAAGATATCCGAGTGGGGTTTGCTTACGAAAAGCATTTAAGAGTTCGCTGAGGGCCTTTTGAATTTGGGTAAAGTTTTTAAACAGTATTTTTAGAAGAGTCAAAATGGCTAAAACGCATGATTTCAGAGTAAATTTTAGGAGTAAAACAACTGGTATAGATTCTTGAAAACACTTAAGGGACTTGCATTACACCTGTATCTTCATTTATCCACCATATAATGTTGCGGTCATCACTCAAATTTCACAGTTATCCTGTGACGACGAGAAAACTGCGCGCCAGTTCAGAGCCTTGCGCTTAGAGGCGACACAGCGCTAGAAGCACCGGCGAGCGTGGTTCTTATCATCCCGCCTCACTAACACAGATACAGCCCTGACGAGGCGGGCCCCTTAACAGATGTCAGATACGCGAAATTTCATCGGCTGAACTAAACGGAAAGATTTAAACTGTGAACCGACTTCGCACAGGCGTGGCCTGCTGTGCGCTCGCTCATGACTATTAACTGTAAACCCAGCTTTACCGTCTCGTCTGGCACGTTGTGCGTATCCTGGCAGCATAGTCGACTGTATTACACGCGAATCTTTCCATATGCTGACCACCGTCCGTTTGATAAACTCAGTTAAACTCATAGAAATCCTCTTCTTCAACAATGACGATTCCCAGTTTCAATGGTGTCATATATAACAGTTTAATTTTGACTACATATTTACAACAAATCATACATTAAGATGAAGGTAAACTAGCCTATAGTTCTTTTTACACATGTCCAATATGTGCACCTTTACTTATACGGCACACATTAAAACCTAAAGTCCAATTCTTCCCACACTTTGATTAACAATTCCGAAGTAATGGAAGCAATAGCCTCTTAAATTCTGTGTCTCAACCCTGGCAGATCATTTGGCAGCGGCGGAACGTAGACACGATCTTTTATAAAGCCACAAAGGAAAAAAAAAACAATCGCTTGGCGTTGGAAGCCGGCGAAAAAAGACATATGTTCATCTGGGATTGCCTATACCACAGGCTGATGTTTTTTTTGACACACGGGGGGGGGGGGGGGGGGGGGTTTATAATTAAACTTCAAACGAAACGTACATTGAATTGAAATTACAGATTTACTCTTAGCAAATTGTAGAGCACACAACGCTTTAAGCTCAGGAGTCACCATTTTGCGTAGGTGGCGCTGCAAGCGATAAAACAACAAAGCAGTATTCACGCACGTGCTTATCTAAAACTGTTCGAGTTACTCTTTAATTGTGACCTTGAACCAACACTCTACAGCGCTTACAGATTATACTATTAACATTTATAACTGGGACATTATTTTATGATGTGTTTTAGGAGCTAGACAGCATTGTGAAATACAAGAAAAATGCACGTGAGAAATATCGGATTCATTTTATTTCAGTGTAAAAATTAACCTTTATATGTACGCGCTACGAACGTATGTTTTTCTATTATCTGATTTCTTACTGTAGAACTTCCCCTTCTTTTGATTGGGTGGATGTTATTCGGTCGATCTACTGCTGGCTGGTATAGTTTACTGGTCCAAAGACGTACTGGGGAGTGTCCAAAAACTGTGATTAAATCATCGAAGCAACAGAGGTGTATACATGGTTGCAGCTTGCCAAAAGAATACGCGACGTTTCCGCAGCTCTAGAAATACGCAAGCAATTTCTCATAAAATGCGGCCTTCGCGATACATTGTCGTTACAGCATGAATATAACCAAAAAACGCTAAAGGTTGGCATGCCTGCTATTATCATTTGCAGCCTCGCCATGCAGTAGGCCTATGCTACGAAACCGCACCTACACACAACATAACCTCCACTAACCTCATCATGAGACAGTAAATAACTCACAACGGTGAAATTTTGTCATCAAGCTGGTATTTCCTCCTGCTGATTTTTTTAAAGAACTTATAGCAATCGATATTTACGTTTCCATTAATTCAACCGAGAATTTGTTTTAAATAAAAGTATATAAATACTCAACCCGAATAACACGCCATCTTTGTGTAAGGTTTTGTTTATGTTTACAATGAAGTCCATGAACTGACACTCTTTTCTTGCAAGCTTTCTAACCATGAGAAGCCTACGATGTACAATCCGTATTGCACAGACCCGAATACTCACGTTGGCAAGCCTTCTTTCAACAGACGAGAGAGCCAAACGTCCGATCGTGCATCTTCGGTTTTTTTTTTGTTCATTGTAAATGAATAAATATACAATTCATGATAACTAATGGTCAATTAGGTTAGGTTAGCTACATTATAAATACTTTAAAACATTGTGGACGGTTGATTTGGTTAGGATAGCTACATTAAAGATACTGTGAAATCATGTAAACGGTTTCCTAGCCCTGGATAGCTACATATTAAAATGTTATTTTCTAAGCAACCATAAAATGATTTTACAGTATTTTTAATGTAGCTATACTTACCTAATATAACCAACCATCCACAATGTTTTAAAGTAGCCTATTTATAATGTAGACAACCTATCCTAATCGACCGCAAAATTTAATGCCACACCGGTTTATACAATGAGATAGAACGGGGAAAAAAACGAGCATGAACTTCGGGGAACTTCGGGTGCGCCTCTCTCGTCAGTGAAAAGAAGGCTTTCCAACGTGAGTATTCGGGTCTGTTCAATACAGAATGTACATCGTAGGCTTCCCATCTAACCATTACCATGGGTCCCATAATGGATAGCCTACAGTTCACAGGGATGAAAGCCACAACCACAACACGAACCGTTCCGAAGTTTACCGAAGTGAATGTAAGATTAGGTTTGCTCAGTGTTTAATAGTTCTTTATTCGATTTCCAGGAAGCTAGGTTATGAACGGATACAATACTCGGATAGTCAGACTTGAGTAAAATATTGTTCAGACACCTTTCCACTAGAAAGCAGCGTTATCGCTCAAATCATCCGGAAACACAAAATAAATGGTAAACAACCGTCGGTACTTGGATAATGGTTGTAATTTGTGGGCAAATTTTGTAATATTTCATATAAGTGCGAATAATTTTTTGGGAGTGAGTTACATACCGCACACATACCGTGTATATTCGGCAGTGTCTGGATTAGCCTGCTGCGTTCGAGGAAGTGGGTTGAAAATTGGGACTGGCGACCGTAACGAAAAGTGCAGCGTTCGAGGATTGGGGCACTCGATGCCAGTATGGTTGAATATCAGATGGCGACTGAGGTCAAAGGTCAAGGTCAAAGATAAGTTTAAGGTCAAAGGTCAAGGTCAACGATAAATTTCAAGGTCAAAGGTCAAGGTCAAATGTAAAAATTCAGGGTAATCCAATATGGCTGCCGTCACGTCACAATCCAAGATGGCGACCATCGACTCCAGCTCCTGACCCTGGACCCTGTTTCAGGATATACTTTACTATACTACTACGGTTGTTAATGGTTCTTGAAGATGACTTTAACAACGCTTGCCGAAAGGTAGGGCACGCTAATTAGGTGGTCAATAGTTAGTGACACTAACAACGAAAGTCTACGATCTAAATTGAACTAACGTAAAAACAAGCATACAATAATTCCTGCCTCCGCTGCAAGTTATGTTTACAAGAATAACTCATGGTTCGTCAGGTCAATTATGTTATCTGGATCAAGTGGTCGAGTCTGTTTGCGTGCTGTTGTGTACTGTTGACTCGTATCTTATCTGACTTCGAGGGTAACAATGTTTGTCGGGACGAAGATAAAGTTAAGGCGTACTGCAAGCATCGGACCTCCGTATACGAAAAAATAATTCAAGGCAGTTTTTCTTGGGGAGTTTCTTTGTTTGCGTAGTTCGCGGTAGAGAGTGAAGATAGGAAGAAATTAACGACAGAAAATAACGATGGGTGTGATGGAAGCGTTTATTTAATTTATTCAGAAGAATTGTCGAAGTCCATAACCATAAAGAAATGAAATGGCATGCTTTGACGTAGTTGAAGTCAGTTTGGTACTTACAGAGGGTGGACACTTTCGAATGATTTCATGGTAGGTGTGTGAGGCCGTTTACTTCATTTAATTACTGCGCGTTATTGGGTAGACGCCCAAAATATTGTAGAGTCCGCATCGTGGAAACAGTTCTGAATGACTGTTTTGACGAGACAACGTCTAATAAATCGATGAACGCCGGCTGCACGCAAGAAAAAGTGTCCCGTTACGCACATTGTCCCGGTACGCTGTGTCCCGGTACGCTCATTGTACGCTTGCGCCGCATCTCTCTTCCACTCGATTGGAACAACCATCGATTTGACTTTTTCGAGGCAAATTAAACTTGAAACACTCCAATTCGTTTCCTACTTTATTCCTATCATCGTCCTATCCTTAACAGAATAACACAGATTGGAAGAAGTTAAATAGCAAGCATATATAAAAGTTATAGTTAAAATAATCTGTTCGTTAAAGTAATAAACATATTTGAATCAATGAGTGCAAATAAAAGTAAATTTATCAATTAAATTGTAGATTTAATTTCACTCCTTCTTTGTATCCATAAAAAATAGTGATAATTCCTTAAAAAAAGATTCAATTTTATTCATAAAAGTATGCAATCATTTCATCAATGTTTTGTTATGACGTTGTCACGTTAAACTATCGTCCGTAAACCGACTTTACAGACAACCATTTTTTTTTTTAACGAGGGAGATCCTAATACGTGCTTGCTAACCATTTTCCGACGTTACCAAGCACCATTTTCGCAATTTATTGGGTGGAACCATGTGGCGATGGTGAGGTTAAAATGTGACTTCACCTGCGTCACAGAATGTCTCCCGATAATGCCTAACTACATGTTTACCTCATCTTCGCCATAATTACCCAAAAAAAAAAATACGCCTTGTGAGAGTTAGTGAGCACGGAGTTGGGAACTGTCCGGAGACGTCATGCTTGAGGTGTTAGCCTGACCAACCAACTGATGTCTGCCCAATCTATCTGATATTTCTGGCAACAGGTTATAAGTGCCTAGCCAACTGGATGTGCCTGCCCACCGACTGATCGTGTTATCCTCGGATACCCCACATCATCCTGTGGTCCCCGTTGCTAGAAGTAATGATGCCCCCCCTTTTTTATAAAAGAGATAAAAAAATGATTTTCCTTTATGTATATTGTTTTAGTTACATTTTTTTTAACCTTTTTACAATTATTTTTAAAACACATTAAAAGTAGTTTTAAGTCTGTGTTTCGATTGTCAAAATCAATTGATTTTGAATAATGCCAAATAAATGAGTGTAAGTGTTCTGCACTGTCAACATGGTGTCACGTCAATTGGTGGTGGTTTTTTTTTACTCACAGTTGTCGATTCAGACACGTTCTGTACGCACAGCATATTCCGAATAATATTACTCTTGTGTGATATTTCATCGGTAACTAAATACAGGCCTTACTGTTTAATTGTTTTCTATGATTTATTTAAAATTGTCTCCTTTTTTGTTTTAAGTTTTTTTTTCTTTCCTTCGCAGGCCCCTTAGACCCATGGGCCCCGTTGCCATAGCAACGGTAGCACCGACCATGTGGGGGCCCTGGTTATCCTAACCACAAACTGGAAGTGCCTAACCACCAACTGAATGTGTCTGTCTGCTAAATACATTCCTGGCCACCAACTGTGCGCACCTCTCGGATATCGATAGAATCAATCATCTTTATTTTAATAAATTATTTTCTTGTTAAATTTAGAAAAAAAATTCCCGAATTCATAGCTTAATAACTATGGATTTGTAATATGTAGAGACCGGAAAAATTCGCGAATTCATTTCACGACAGCTTAAAATTCATATAGTTATACCTCAGGGCTGCCTCTGCTATTGGCTCACAACTCACCTGGATGACTCTGGGCCAGTGAGAAACACTCAACCGAAGCTGTATCGAATCACAGGCCGCTACATTAGGACACCTTCACAAGACAGCAGCCAATGAGAGGGGTGACATTTGACCGAGTGTACGTAGAACTATGGAGTTCATCCTAGAGGTCATTGAACCCGCGAATTTTTCCTGCCCCTAGTAATATGGCGGCCACGACGGCCGACAAGATGGCGGACTCCACGGTGATAAATACTACTGCACTCTAGTGGGTAAAAATGAAACTAATATGGCGGAAAATCACTCTAGCAGACGTTGTGTGTACTACATGAAGCTAGTGCTCCTGGTATCAATTACTGAAAACAATATGGCGGCCAAGATAGCATCGGCAGCTTATTGGTGGCAGGTGCGGATGAGAAATTTAAGTCACTTTTAGGATTTTTCACGACTTTATTAAATAAGTGTTTTTTTTACATAAATTTACATTTTTTACAATGAGCAAGGAGCGAACCATGGATAGAAGTCAATCAAATCAATGATTATATTATTATTTTTAATGTTAATGATTTGCGAATTTTTCCCGAATTTCTAGCTAAACAATTACATATTTTCGAAATTTGTGGATTACAAGACAGCGGATGTGAAGTCCTCTACAATAGCAGTTGAGATCCTGATCATAACCTAAGAGCGTCGAAAACGCCCGAACATGACCGAATCCTTACGATTTGACAAGCCACCACAGGAGTCCACCAAAAAAAAAATCGTAGTCCTATAATAATTACGTTGCGTCTGAACATACCAAATAATACTACTCATACAAACCATCCGTTTGAGATATGTTGAGGTAAATAAATAAATAAAACACTGGAAAGACAACGTCTGCCGGGTTCTGCTAATATTTGGTAAAAGAACATAACATTTTGTTGTGTTTAGAGCGAGGTGACGTAGAGTGAAGATACAGGCCTCGCATTCAAGAGGACCCTGTCTCCAACACTTGTCTGGCACCCTTGATTTTCAGTGTTCCATCGTTTACCAGAAACCACTACAGGCAAATGTGCTGGGATGGGTCCTTACTGTACGAGGCGTGATCAAAAATATTAGTGAATAATTTTATCACGAACAAAGTAATAAGCTTACGTGTACATTTTAACTAATCTCCTTCAAAATACTCTACTTGGCCATGACTGGAAGAGTTTTTTGGAAGGACTTATCAATGTCGGAAATGTTTTCAAAACCTTTTTTTTTCTCTTAGCATGACTCTTTTTTTTTATTGTTGTTCCGTTTCGCAAACATAACGTAATGTCGTGGGGTTTTTTTTTCCCTCGATATTACGCGCATTTGTTTAGTCGCAATTTAGAATGCATAAATCGCACTCACTCTCGCACTCGTGTTCGTGATTGGGCCGCAGTTATCTGGACACGCCCCTTCGCGACCGTGAGCCAACGATGTCCAACTAGGAGAGAAGTAGGCGTAGTAAGAAGGAGAAAGTCTGTTTGTGCCTGACCAGGCGAACAGATTTCATTTCCCGAAACGTCGGAACCGTTTTTTTTGTTTGTTTTACAAGCTGTCGTTCTGTTGTCCACAATACCTGGTTACTAGGGACCGGAAAAATTCTCGAATTCAATGACCTACAGGATGGACTCCAACATCCTCTATGCACTCGTACAAATTGCATCTGCTCATTGGCCACTGACTCGTGACAACTATTAACTAGAATGATTTTGATTCGCTACTTCTTTCGTTGAGTATTATTCATTGGCTCTGAGTCCTTCAGACAACCTGTGGTCCAATCACTGAAAGCAGCAAAAGTTTAAACACATTTGGATTCTAGCCTATCGCGAAATGAAACCGCGAATTTTTCCGGTCTCTGCTGGTTAGTATCATCCTTAGGGCCATGCTTTTTCCGCTAAAAGATCTCGAGAGTAGCTGGATGTTGAAACACTGTAGCATCGTCTGTGTTCCGTGATTGGGCGAGCTTCTTTCAGGTGCATGCCCACTGTTAGAACCCCAATCACAGTAATTCTCTGTGTGAGCAAACGCGACCTGATTGGCACGGTCAAATAAGGCAACGACTTCTCTCGCAGACGGCCGCCAATCACAAGGAAGGAACCGCTGGTGCGGGTACAGTTAGTTGCAGTCTAACTGGAGTTCAGATCTTTTCGCCCAAAAATGCTTGGCCCTAATCATCGTTAGTTTAGTCTGTTCGTTGTGCTGTCTGTCTACATTTAATGTTTTTTTTTTGTCGAAACTGTCTCGTCGTGATATCCCCCTGTGTTTGTCTGTGCTCTTATTTTTTTTTTCATGACTAAATTCCTCCCGCGGAATATTCTGTTCTGTCTGATATTTAAAAGTTACACAATCTGATAGGTATAACCTTGACCCTGTGGGTTTAAGTTTCCATTTTTTTAATACTTTTTTTGCAAAACATCTGCAGTGGTGTTTGTCGAAAGAATTCTATTGAATCAAAAATTCTCCGTTGCGAGAGTCATTCTAAAGAACGTATAATTTATCAATACCCACGTTTATTATGTATGGTTTGCCGTGGGGTCGTTACCACAACGCCGAACGTACAATAACGCCGAATACCATAACGCCGAATGCCAAATTGACCGCAACGCCGACAGCTAGAAAACTGCTGTGTACCACAACGCGGAAATACAGTAACGCCAAAAAATGTATTGCGGGGAGGGGGGTGGGCACTGGAGCAAAATAAAAAAAACAACTGAATGAATTTGAGTGCTAACCTTACCTAACCTAACCTTTGTGGCAGTCCTGCAATGTCATTTTTCGGCGTTAATGTATTTCGGCGTTGTGGTACACAGCAGTTTTCTTGCTGTCGGCGTTGTAGTCAATTTGGCATTCGGCGTTATGGTTTTCGGCGTTGTGGTGCGTCCACGTTTGCCGTGTTGTATACTTTGATGATCTGTAACTGGTATCTTTGAATATATATACTGTATAGAAGTCGCGAGTGGATAGGATTTACTCTACGTTTTTCAGGAGCGTATGATGAGCAGCTTGGGAACTTCACCGCTGCAGTGCGCTGCCGTTAACGCCCCTGTATCGTCTTAGGTTGTTATTTACACGTTAGAGCGCAGCACCTGTCACCCGCTGTCATTCCCCGCACCCCCCCCCCCCCCATCCATCATTCACTGCAGCTCAAGTTCGTTCAACGAGAGGGGGAAGGGGTGTTTGAAGAGTTCGACACTTGTCCGCTAGGGGACCACCACAAGTCGATGCCCTAGAGATGGTGGCGATTGCGGCGGTGAATTAACCAACTACCTCAAAACCCGTATTAGAATTTTTAACCTGGGCTGGCGACTTCTATACAGTATATATATTCAAAGATAGAAGCAAGGTTTTCGACGAGTCACGCCCGGGGGCTCGGTTACACTGGACCTTGCACAGTTCAACGGGCCTCGAGTCCCCCCCCCCCCCATACACCAGTTGGTCTAAGTCCATTTCGGTGATAGGGCAGGCCTGTCAAAGGTCAATCCACCGGGCGAGACACGTAGCCCTCTCCCACGTCCACGTGCGTCGAGTCAAACACAAGCCAGCGAGTGTTTCATTACCTACTACAGTCTTTATCAGAGACCGGAAAAAATTCGCGAATCCATTTCGCGACAGGCTAAAATACAAATATATAGTTATACCTCAGTGCTGCCTCCGCTATTGGCTCACAACTCACCTGGATGACTCTGGGGCCAATTAGAAACACTTAACCAACGCTTTATCGAATCACAGGCTGCTACGTTGGGACGTCTCACAAGACAGCAGCCAATGGGTGGGTGACATTTGACAGAGAGTACGTATAACTATGGAGTTTATCCTACAGGGCATTGAACCCGCGAATTTTTCCGGTCCCTAGTCTATATATATACATATATATATGTGTGTGTAGGTGTGTGTTGGTGTGTGTAGGTGTGTGTGTGTGTGTGTGTAAAGAAAACCATTTCGCTAATGTGCGAACTTTTTTTTTCAGTTTGTCTTTGGCGCGATATAAATAAAGCCTACTAAAGATTGTGACATTTAATTAAATGAAAAGTGAGAGTGGGTTATGATTATTTTGAACAATATACTTACTTACTTGAAGATAATATTATCTATATTTGTAAAAATATGAAGAAAAAAAAACCTGAAATAAGGGCTTTAAATGTTGTTTCTTTCGTTAAATAGAGAAACACAATTACGTCTTTATTTCATTTTACCAATTAACCAAGAGTGAAACATTATATGTATATTCAATGCTACAATTCCGGCTTTCGTGGTGAAGACGAAGCGAGTTTAGCACCATGAAAGAATTGTGTCAATTATCCATGCACAGAAAAATATACAAAAAATTTTTTTTTGCGTACTACAAGAAACATATTGTAACTTAGTACAACGGATGGCTATGGCTTTTTCTGCATATAAGAAATACGATTTTTTTTTCATTTCGAAATAATACTGAGCATTTATCACGAAAATTGGCACAAAATTTTACATCTTAATTGATGTTTCATTCAGGCTTTTTTTTAAATATGGAAAAGATAATCGAATATTCAATAAATGTTTATTTTTTTATTTTTATGTTTCACAAATAACTGTAACTATTGGAGGTACTGAGACTACACAAAGCATAAATAAATGTGCGGGAAAGGATCCGAACCCAGTATTACTGCGAACGCTTATTTCGTGGTGATACAGTTGTTCTCGTGTAAATGTATCACATTTACAAATATCTGTAATATATCATGAATATTTTTGTTCAGTTTAAAAAAAAAATATTTACAGTACAGGGAGTTAACAGCCGATTAAGGCCCGTGTGCACCTAATCGCACCCGCGCACGCCCAGACCTCTCATTTACTTCTTTCACCACTGGTCTTTGGATCCTCACGATGAACCAGGGTCGTTACCACAACGCCGAACGTACAATAACGCCGAATACCATAACGCCGAATGCCAAATTGACCGCAACGCCGACAGCTAGAAAACTGCTGTGTACCACACCGCCGAAATACAGTAACGCCGAAAAATGTTGCTGCGAGGAGGGGGGGGGGGGGGGGTTGCACAGGAACAAAATAAAAAACAACTGAATGAATTTGTGTGCTAACCTTACCTTACCTAACCTTTGTGGCCGTCCTGCAATGACATTTTTTCGGCGTTAATGTATTTCGGCGTTGTGGTAATTCAGCGTTGTGGTACACAGCAGTTTTCTAGCTGTCGGCGTTGTAGTAAATTTGGCATTCGGCGTTATGGTTTTCGGCGTTATTGTACGTTCGGCGTTGTGGTGCGTCCCCGATGAACCAAGGTTTTCGGTCCTGAAGGCCACGGAGGACCTATTGTCGAATCCCACGGTAAATGTTTCAATCGCATCAACTGTTGTCTGCAGATTCAGCCCCTTTTTTCAATTTGCAGTTAGAAAGTCTGACGTTCAAGATTGCCAATGGTTTCAACAATAAATAGGGACCGGAAAAATTCGCGAATTCAATGACCTACAGGATAGACCCCAAGATCATATATGCACTCGGACAAATTACATCTGCTCATTGGCTACTGACTCGTGATTTTGATTCGATACTTCTTTCGTTAAGGATTATTCATTGGCTCTGATTCCTTCAGAAAACCTGCGGTCCAATCACTGAAGCAGCAAAAAGTTAAATGCATTTGGATTCTAGCCTATCGTGAAATGAAACTGCGATTTTTTTCCGGTCTCTAACAATAACATAGCTACGGATTGCTTCGTGGATCATTCAGGCCGGATAATCAGATATGTGTATTGCGTAGTTACGTGCGGCAACGTAAAAACATCTTACTGAAAGTGCATCAACGCATATTCTGCTTATGAAAAAGGCATTAATTCAAATTAATATTCAACTACATAAACTTGATGTAAGCCTTTGGAATAAAAAACCCACAAATGATGACAGCACAAAAATACCGAACTGTCGAACTTGTGCTGTCATCATTTGTGTTTTTTTTTTTCGTTTTGTTAGTCCATTTTTCTTTGTTTTTCTTTGTTTATTGACCATATTCCGGTTGTGGAGTATTGTGTGGTGTTTACATCATGACAACAGCAATTTTTTGCTTACTTTATGTTTTTGTCATTTTTTTTTTTTTTTGTAGTTTTATTTTACAGACATACATGTGCATAGCAATGGCGTATGTCCAAAAGCTTACATCAAGTCATGCACTCCCATTGCACAAATCTTTCAAAGATAACGACTACATAAAGTTATAGGATACATTACTTCTCATTAACACTGTGAATTTTTTTTTTTTTTGTAAATGGAAAAAGAATATTCATGTGAAATCACAGATGTTTGCATGGAAACAACTGTATCACTACGAAATAGTGTTCGCTGTTATACTGCGTTCGGATTCTTACCCCGGCATTTATTTATGCTTTGTGTTGTCCCAGTACCTCCAATAGTTGAAGTCATTTGTAAACCGTTTACTGAATAGCTTTATGTTATTAATTGCGCATATTAATAAGCATAGTTTAGATAAAATTCTGCCCCAATTTCCGTAATAAATACTCAGAATTATATCGAAAGTAGTATTTCAGTGCCATGTGTTGTACAAAGCTACAGTATATTTTGGAAGTGTTAACGAAATATTTATTGGAACTGGTTTCCAAAGGAATCTTTTATAAAAGTACATGACATATTTTTTTCTGTGCACTAAAAAAAAATTATAAAATATTTTAAGGCGTCGTATCTGCCTAAATGAAGACAAATTTAATATACTAAACGATGCAATATCGAATTGTCGTGAAAACTGACGAAAAACCATAATCACGTCTTTGGGTTACTATATCTCACGACAGGGCCCGTTCTATAATGACTCGGAAGCGGAGATGGATCACGTAAGCGGAGACAGATTTTTCAACTAATTTGGCTGGCTGGCAGCCTGGCGGGAAACGACGATAGTCGCCCCCTAACAACCAGTTATGCCCAAAACTCCCAATGCGGACAAAAATGTCCAAGTGCCCGCCCTGGCTTAGTAGATATTTTCTTCTCTTCCAACTCTTCTTCCTGAGCCATCCTTCTATTCCCGTAGCCAACCCGCATGTAATTAATGCATGAAATTTTGCATCCCGCATTTAAGTGCCCAGGGTTTTCCCTGTGTCTACGCAGGTTTTTACCTGGGCCCAACTTATCTAGTTTTTAACCTAGAATAGTCAGTGAGGGGAGTAAGTCATGGCTAAAACGTTGCCATGGCTGGCCAATCCCCTCCTAGCACATGATGCATGCTTCCTCTCCTGCATGGTTCATAACCTGCATGCTTAGAGCGTATAGGCTTCGGCCTGAGACGCACTTAGAGTCTTCCCTACCCCGACCCCTCCCAAATACACTTAGTTATTAGTTAGGTTAGGAAAATAAAATAAAAACAGAGACATATCTCACTGAACGGACACTGACCCCAGTACGGATTAGCTCGGTAATGTACAGATATTCTGATTACGTTTCCCCGTGCAACCAATGGGAGTTGTTGGAAAGTACAGAATAATTTACTGACTTTTCAACGAAGAATTAAACTCATGTAAACGAAGAGTTCTACGTAATTTCAAAATAACCGTTACTTCTTAGAAAACTACGCCATATTTTGAATTTATTGAGAGTTGTGCGTTTCATTTTAACCAAAGGTACACACACACACACACACACACACACAAGTGGATAAAATAAGATTGTTCTTGCTGTAGTCTCAACCTGATTGCGAATGGCTTTGTCAATACCCCGAGAACATTCTTTTGGATTCGCGTTCAAAATAATGAACTCAATGTCCGTAAATTTTTACGAAGATAGCCGTAGCTTTGAGAAGAACAATATGTTCTTCGTAAGTCGAATATGGAGATTTTGACGTGACAACGTCTAATAAATCGATGAACGCCGGCTGCACGCACAAAAAAGTGTCCCGTTACGCACATTTTTCCGTTACGCTGTGTCCCGTTACGCTGTCGGCGAGTGCAGTAATAATAGGTTATGTTACAATTGACTAAAAAATTATGGTGATTCATATAATTGATGATAGATATTTGATTACAGATTATTTATATGAAAACTTGTTCATAATTATATTTAAACTTTATAGCTAAACGCCAGTTTTTAAAATTAATTACAAGTCATCTACACGTGAACTGTTTCGTGATTCAATTTTATTCATAAAAGTATGCAATCATTTCATCAATGTTTTGTTATGACGTTGTCACGTTAAACTATCGTCTGTTAACCACTTTACAGACAACCAATTTTTTTTTAACAGTGTTGATGTTTGCGTAGCAACAGGCGCCCCTCGACCTGTGTACTTCATTGATAACCCCTCTGACTTGGTGGAGGGGGGAGGGGAAGAGGTTGCAGAGGCCGATGCATGCCGGAAGGGCTTCCAAGCGTCGACTACACTAGGCGATGTTATTAGCCTCGTTTATCTCGCTCGAGTTAACTGCTTTGAATAAACGTTCCAACAGACACGAAGCTTTAAATATTTTTGACGTGACAACGTCTAATAAATCGAATAAAGCCGGCTGCACGCAAAAAGTGTCCCGTTACGCACATTGTTCCGTTACGCTATGTCCCGTTACGCTCATTGTTCCGTTGCGCGGTGTCCCGTTACGCTCATTGTTCCGTTACGCTGTGTTCCGTTACGCTGTCGGCGAGTGCAGTAATAATAGGTTATTTTATAATTGACTAAAAAGTTATGGTGATTCATATAATTGATGATAGATATTTGATTACAGTTTATTTATATGAAAACTTGTTCATAATTATATTTAAACTTTATAGCTTAACGCCAGTTTTTAAAATTAGTTACAAGTCATCTACACGTGAACTGTTTCGTCGACTGTTTATAAAGTGAAGTGAAAAGTTAATTTGGTTTTCATTGCTTATTACAACAATTTCGGCAATAAAGGTTAATTATTCTTGCATTTAAAAAATCTGATTACTACTATAATATCAAGTATTTATTCTTTTATTATTAAAATAAAAATGATTCAATTTTATTCATAAAAGTATGCAATCATTTCATCAATGTTTTGTTATGACGTTGTCACGTTAAACTATCGTCCGTAAACCGACATTACAGACAACCAATTTTTTTGAAATGAAAACTTATACAGGAAGGTGTGGATAGGGAGTAAATTCATGTAAGTCGTCATCGACATGATCACTTGACGTGTTAATTTTTTTATATTTCAAGGATAAAACTTAATTTATTCTATTTTTAAAGATACAAGTTTTTGATTTTATCTTTATTTTCTAAGGAAATTTTAAGGTTATTGTGTGCTACATATTGTGAGTATTGGATATTTTTTAGTAGGTACCCGAGTTAAGTTGAAGTATATTTTTCTTTTGTTTATTTATTTACTAAGTGAATTTCTTCAAATGTCAGGTTATTGATTTATTAGAGATAATGTTGATTATTTGTAGATTTAATTTATTAATTTTTTTATTCTTTCAATGAAAAAAACTTACTTTCTTCTAGATTTTAAAGTTGTTATTGGTAGGGGAAAAACCTATGGGTTCGCGTCACCGACATGCTAGTGATATAATACCAAACTAATTTTCTTGCGTACATTTAACGTAGAAATTATTTCATATTACACTTTATAAAAAACAAAATTTTAAGTTTTGACTTCTGTCGACAGTCGCCATGACTGACTTTTAATTGTTTTTTTTTTATGTGTAACTGCTTAGCTCTCCTCGTGACTGCGACGTAAATAAACAATCGGTAATGTGTAACAAACCAAGTGCTGCCATCTGCACCGGATGGCGCGAACCAAAGTTCACGAAGACAAAGGGAAATTTTATCGTATTAACTGTTTGATGAATGTTAGCAAGATGGGCAGTATTTTAATAAAAATTCACTGTCGAAAATCAAAATAATACATGGCAGGGGTTGACAATTTTTAGACGTGACAACGTCTAATAAATCGATGAACGCCGGCTGCACGCACGAAAAAGTGTCCCGTTGCGCACATTGCCCCGTTACGCTGTGTCCCGTTACGCTCATTGTACGCTTGCGCCGCATCTATCTCTCTGCCACTCGATTGAAACAAACATCTATTTGACTTTTTCGAGGCACATTAAACTTGAAACACTCCCATTCGTTTCCTACTTTTCCTATCAACGTCCTATCCTTAATAAAATAACACAGATTGGAAGAAGTTAAATAGCAAACATGTATAAAAGTTTTACTTAAAATAATATGTTCGTTAAAGTAATAAACATATTTGAATTAATGAGTGAAAATAAAAGTTAATTTATCAATTAAATTGTAGATTTCATTTCACTCCTTCTTTGTATCCATACAAAATAGTGATAATTCAATAAAAATGATTCAATTTTATTCATAAAAGTATGCAATCATTTCATCAATGTTTTGTTATGACGTTGTCACGTTAAACTATCATCTGTAAACCGACTTTACAGACAACCAATTTTTTTTTATTCGAGTCTTTTACGCTTTAATCGGAGCCGTTCCATTATACAGTTTAAAATTTCGCTCGGCATCTCGAATGATTCGGTAGTCGACGTAGCTGCTCCGGCGGCAGCGATTTCTAGCGGCGGGTGCGGAAACTACGTGTGATTCGCGTCCAGAAATGCAGTTTAAAACAAAATGTTCGTATGTTCTTTTCACGCCTGGCATTATTTTGAATAATTCTCAGTTAAATTTCGTGTCCCAGTTTCGTACGTATTATAAGTGTATTTGCAACATGAGAACACTAATTTTCTCGTTACCGAGTTTAGATGTTAGTTATCTCTGGTGAGAACTGAAAGACTCGCCCCCATTAAAGAAAGAAAAAAAAAAAGCGGAACTTCTTGAAAAAAGCCAGTTAGGGTTGGTCGAGGTAATGATGTCATACAGAGCGTAACGAAAATTGCAACGTTCAGCAGTTGGGCCCTCGATGGTGTAGATTGGGAAGTGTGTTAGGGGGGGGGGTGTAGGAGAGAGAGTGAGGAATAAAGTAGAGTCAGACAATTGTAAGACTCATAGCAGTATTCCTTTTCATCCCCATGTTTGCTACAGCTGCTAACCTCCAATGCGAACAACCATTCATGTTTGGTTTCTCTTTCAAGTGGCTAAATTAAAGTATGAACTTTCATTTACATATAACGCAATCGGCCGTCACGCTTATATATATTTTTTATTTTCATGCGAAAATAATGCAAATATTGGGGTTACTATGACAATAAGTTGGTAAATAACAGAAAAAGGTGCGCAGCGGCCTGTGCACGTGTATACGCATAAGTATATGCATTAATACATTGTACATACTCGACTGTATCATTATGCGTGTTGGACTCTTTTAGAATGGGTAAAATCTTGTGAGTTCACGTCACCGACATGCTGTAGTAGCAATAAGTGAAGTTAAATTAACCGTGTTGAGCGATTTTCTTTTGTTTATTTATTTAAGTAGTGAATGTTGATTTTTTGTGGATTTAAGTTCATATTTTTGATTTTCAAGGATAAAACTTCATTTATTCTAATTTTAAGGTTATAATTTCTTAATTTAATTTTTATTTTCCAACGATTTTTTTAACGTTATTGTGTGGTACATATTGCAAGTATTGGCTATATTTTAGTAGGTAGTTAAGTTGAGGTTATGTTTTTTTTCTTTTGTTTGTCTATTTACTAAGTGAATTTCTTCAAATACCAGGCTATCGATTTATGAGAGGTAATGTTGATTATTTGTGGATTTAAGTTCTTTTTTTTTTTTCTTCATAGTTAGAACTTCATTTCTTCTGATTTTAAAGTTATTATTTGGTAGGGGCAAAACTTATGGGCTCGCGTCACCGTCATGCCAGTGATATAATACAAAAAAAAAATCATTTTCTTACGCACGTTTGACGTAGAAATGATGCCATATCACACATTTAACACACATAAAAAAAAAAACATTTAAAAACAAAGTTTTTTTCTAAGTTGTCACTTCTGTCGACAGTCCCCACAACTGCCTTTTTTTTTGTTTTTTAATTCTGGAAGCGAGGGGTTTGTACCCCCGGGACATCCTGGCCGTGACCTTGAGCTTTGGCCGGGGAACGTGTGGCGGGTCATCGATCTGCGAGGGGTTAGCCTTGACCACGTGGCGGAGAGACAGACGTGTTAGCCCAGGGAAACCTAAGATGTACATCGAGCTCTGTCCCTGCCCGAATATTCACCTTCGGCCAACCTCTGGGATTTGTTTTATTTTTTTTTGCGCAGGTAAAAAATGAATTCAAATATTTAAAAGTGGTCGGTTAGGTTAGCTACATTAAAAAACACTTTTAAAACACCATGGACGGTTAGTTAGGTTAGTATAGCTACATTAAAATAAACAGAGAAATATAAATAAACCCGAGGTTGGCCGAAGGTGAATATTCGGGCGTGTTCGGGCAGGGACAGAACTTGATGTACATCTTAGGCTTCCCGTTAGCCCATACACAAAAAGGGGGGGGGGGGGGGGGGGGGTGAGAATATGAGCGAGTCTTCTAGTGCTCGTCAGAGATGTGTAACATCTAACCTCGACACCGAGAAAAAAATTAAATCTGTGTTCTCTTGTTTTCAAATAAACTCTTAACAATACGAAAAAATTCGGCCACGAAATGTAACGTTGATTTCTTTAAATTAACGTCGAGCGTGAAAACTTTAGGAAAATTTGTGTTTTCAAACTGCATTTCTGGACGAGAATTACACGTAGTTTCTGCTCCCGCCGCTAGAATTCGCTGCCGGAGCAGCTGCGTCGACTATCGAATCATTCCGTTTACAGTCCGAAATTTTTAAACTAGACCTGTATAATGTAACGGTTTCGATAAAAGCAAAAAAAAAAATAGACTTAAAATAATTTCTTAACCCTGGCTCTATAACTGATTCGCGACAAGGAATTACATTAAAATACTGCCCATCTTGTTAAAATTCAGTGAAAATTTAATTATATGAAGTTTCCCTTTGGATTTGTGAACCATCATTCGCGCCTTCCGACAAACCACTTTGGTATGACAATTTTCGCTTAGTCTATATGAAATATATATTTTTTTTAAAACAATACTGCATACTTTCTGACGCACTTACAAAAACAAGCAAATAATTTTAAATTTTGATTGATATGTTATACAAGCTAGATTTTAACTTTATTTTGTTTTATTATGCATGTAAAGGTACACAGTTATTACTGGAAAGTTATTCAACACAATGTGTACAAAATAACTTCAGAACGTAGATACTGGGACGACACAAAACAATAAATTCCCGAGCAAGAATCAAAACTCAGTATTACTGAGAACATTTTTTTTGCAGCTATAAGTATACAGTTTGCTTTCATGTACAAGCGTAGGCTATCCGAAGAACAAGGCCTTCTTTTCCGACACCTGTCATACCTTTGAAACAAGCCACGTTATATTTCATGCAGACAAAACCAGAGTCTCCGAACAGCCCGACTTAAGGGGATGCCTTCCATTTAAGGTCATGATTTTATATTTATATTAATCACTGATCAACTTTTAGACTTTTACAATTTTTTAACTTTCACGAAATGAAAAATATATTCAGCGCATAATTTTTGCATAATTAGCTGTCAAAGTTTCATTTTTAACGTTTTTGGGTTGTACAAATAAGGAGAATTAAATTTATTGCAGAACTGAAAATTTTTAGGTTTAACTGAAATGCCACTGGTTACTTCATGATATGGTTTGCATTTCTATCACAAAAAAAAAATCATTTCATGTTTCTTGGCTGTCAAAATCGTAACACATTTTAGAATTTTAAAATGCCAGGTAAAATTAATTAATATTTTCTGAAAGAATTTCAAACCATTTCTTGAAGTAGCCAGTGGTATTGCAGTCGAACATAAAAAGTTTCAGTTCTGCGATGAATTGAATTCTCTTTATTTGTACAACCCAAAAACGTTAAAAATGTAACTTTGGCAGCTAGTTATGTAAAAAGTATGCCCTATATCTATATATATATATTAAAAGAAATAGTTTCGTATTTCATATATATATATATATAAATTTCGTGAAAGTTAAACAACTGAAAAAGTCTACAAGTGTATCTATAATTACTGTAAATATAAAATTTTGACCTGAAATGGGAGGCACCCCCTTAACAGCATTTATATTGCCTATCAATAACACATTATACAAAATAACGAATGTTTTATTTGTTGCAGTATGACCAAGCAATCTAGAAAATTTGTTTTATCCTTGCCACAAGTTAAAGTGTTCTGAACCATCAAACATGGTCCCATGACTCTGACGCAACAGGTGAAAAAACCCAATGCTTGCCAAGTAACGTCAAACCAATCACGGAGCGTTCTAGGCCCGTTTGAAAAATTACTATACATCTTGACATTTTAAAAAACGTGTTTGTTTATTTATTTATTTTCTGTGTTTGTGTGAAGGCCTATTTTAAAGTCTCTATGGCACACGTAAAGTTTACGTACCAATTGACAAAAAAATATAAATGTACCGTTCGCGCGTACGAACCTGATGGTGTCGCGACGGTAGAAGTTGGCGGTCGACGAGAGAAGAGATCTGTCTTCTTCTCGGACGAACCTTCTTCCAGTCTTGGCTGCCGTTCTTCGACTGGGCTGCTCTTTTCCTCTGGTCTTTGCCCGAGAGGTCGCCCTCCCGCGATAGAGACTTCGACGTCTCCACTACCACCCCCCCTCCCCTCTTTAATATCATATCTCCCCCCCCCCCTCTAGCCTTCTACCTATCTTCGACGTCCAACGACGGCTGCCGGCCGGCCGAAGAGGAGTCGCAATCTTTGGACGTTGGACGCCGCGTCGCGTGGACGACGGTCGAGGCCCGTGGCTTTTGTCTTCCCCCCCTACTCCTCCTCCTCGGCCAATCAGCATCGCGCTGATAGCGGGCTGTGGACGCGCGCCGCGCCGGACACGTGCGGCTACAGGACAAAGGGGGGCGAATACCACGGGAGCATTTCCTCTGTGTCGTTCGGACTCAACCCCGTGGGAGAGGGATGATGCGGGTCGTTACCACAACGCCGAAATACCACAACGCCGAACGTACAATAACGCCGAATACCATAACGCCGAAATGCCAAATTGACCGCAACGCCGACAGCTAGAAAACTGCTGTGTACCACAACGCCGAAATACAGTAACACCGAACGTACAATAACGCCGAATACCATAACTCCGAAATGCCAAATTTACCGCAACGCCGACAGTTAGAAAACTGCTGTGTACCACAACGCCGAAATACAGTAACGCCGAACGTACAATAACGCCGAATACCATAACGCCGAAATGCCAAATTGACCGCAACGCCGAAAGCTAGAAAAATTCTGTGTACCACAACGCCGAAATACAGTAACGCCGAAAAATGTTGCTGCGGGGAGGGGGACGGAGGGCCACAGGAGCAAAATGAAAAAAAAAAAAAAAAAAAACAACTGAATGAAATTGTGTGCTAACCTTACCTAACCTAAACCTTTGTGGCAGTCCTGAAATGACATTTTTCGGGGTTAATGTATTTCGGCGTTATTGTACGTTCGGCGTTGTCGTATTTCGGCGTTGTGGTGCGTCCCCGGATAATGCTCGATGCTCGTCAGGTGTTGTTCTCATGATGCAAACACGAAACTCAAGACACAAAATTTTAATGTGGAATTCTTTGAAAAAAAAAATGCCGAGCGTGATAAACATGTTCAAGTTGTTTTCAACTGCATTTATGGACGCGAACCACACGTAGTTTCTTCACCCACCGCTAGGATTCGCTGCCGGATCGGCTGTTTTGACTAATGAATCATTCGATTAACAGACCGCAATTTAATTTTTGAACAAACATAATGAAAGCTCTGATAAAAGCGGAAAAAAAAAACTGAAAAAAAAAAACCCACTAAACTCCCGAAACTATTTATTTTAAAATTAGATTATATCATCTTTTAAACGTACATTTAATTTATTTTGATTATAGCTATAGTTAATTTAACTAAATAATTTCACCTTACTACATGTACCGACATTGTCTTAAAATGTTTGAAACAATCACATCTTCATTTGAAATGTTTAGTATCTACAGGTACCAAATTTCTTATTCAACGTATGAGTTAATTCTCAGTTATGCTTAGAATTATTTAAACAAAATTCCCTATGTTTTCAGCCATCTATTCTTTTCCCACAGGTATGCCTATGTGTGAATTCAAAAATATGTATTGATTATTTATGGCAATATATGTTAACCAAATAAAACTAAACTCGTCCAGTTTTTATAGCAAATTTAAACTCCTAAATATTTATAATACACTTTTATTTACTTTGAATGTAAATTTATCTTGCCAATACTAATCTAATGTATTATATATTTTTATTTTATTTTTAATAATAATATTCACCTCTGATACAACTTAAGAAGTGATGTCTCGGAAAGCGTTAAATAAGATAAGGCAAAATAAAGTCTTTTTTATTATGGTCAATATCTTATATTAAATTTAATTGGATCAGAAGATTATATATTTTTTTTTATTGTAAACCATATTTAAAATATTTCACCCTTTTAGAAGCATGTAGAATTTCAGCAAGCATTACGAAAACGTTGTTAAATTTTGCATGTTTATAAAAAAAAAGCATAACTTACATCCCACTTGATTAGCTTCAGACATTTTATAATTTAAAAAAAACTGACCACTTTTTTACCTCTTTCGAGGTAGAATATAGAATAACGGCAAAGTAGACAAAAAATAGGCCTACTATGAAATCTTATAACTTAGTTATACTTTTGCTCAGTATCTTAACTCCAGTTAAATTTGCTTGAAAACATGAGTTATTGCCATTGAAACTAACTTACCACCGTTTCACTGCCTTAGAGGTAGAGTTTCGAAAAATGGTAAAGGAATCTAAGTAACTAATCATTTAAGTTAATCATTCTCAGCTTCTTGCATTCAGATTTATTTGCAATGGAGATAAGATTTTTTTTACCCCTTTTCAGCTCCCTTAAGGTTTAAGTCCGTAAAACTGACAAAACATATTTCGTAACTCTTTTTGCTTACTGTTCGTTCTTTGTTTCTTACCCTTGGATCTAGTAGATTCCGAAGTATAATTTTGTTTCCGAAAACCAAACTTAACCCTTTACATATCCTGGAATCTCGTAAAGTGGTAAAGTAATAATGCGTGGTATACTAATTTTATTTTCATTACTTAATAATATTCATCTTACATTATTTGTTTGAGGGATATATTTTAAAAATAAATAGAAATTCATCCTCTATTCAGCCCCTGAAGGGACGAATTTCAATAAACATAAAAAAAACTTAAATTCTCTACATGCACGTTGTTCTGCCTTAGTTTCTTATCTTTAGTTCACTTCTCTCCTTAAAACAATATTTTATGAAGAAATTTAACCATATCACTTTTAAACGAAAATATTCCAGATTTATTTTCCATTTCATTCTCATAGTCCATAATGCACGAAAATTTAAAAAAAATGTAACTTCGCCAGCTTATTACGAAAAAAAGTATGATAAATATTTTTTTTTTAAATTTTGAGAAACAAAAACAAAATTAAACACACATAACAAAATTGGCTATAAAATTACTAAAATAACTCTATAAGTATCTCTAAAGTAACCAAAACTTGGAACGGAAAATGTATTAAAACATTAAGCTAATTTTAACTTATTTAAACATTCTACTATGAAACTGTAAAAGAAAATCATTGAATAATATATCTTTTTTAAGATTTGGCTATCATAGAGTGTTTTTTTATATGATTTTAATATTATTTTTTATCTTTAATATTATCTTTTAATATTATCGTTTCAACCGTTGTGGTTTTTTTTTTCCGTTTTCTTAGTACATTATTCTTTGTTTTTCTTTGTTTGTTGACCATATTTCTGTTAACGGAATATTTTTTGGTGTTTATATCCTGTTGACAACAGCAATTTTTTGCTTAATTTGTGTTTTTTGTCTTTTGGGTATTTTTATTTATTTTTATTTTTTAGTTTTATTCAACAGAAAAAGTTCTTAGCAATGGCGTATGTCCAAAAACTTACATCAAGTCATGATTTTAATAATATGACAGCCAAAGTTTTTGTACATATTTATTATTTTTTAAACCATTCCAATATTTACTTTTAATTACACACTGAACTGACTATTTCTGTATATTCAGATCTCAGTAGAGAAAATATGTAGCCGACACAAAACAAACATTAGAATTCTGTCGTTCAGATTATATTACAGTTATTACATTCTCTTCATTCGTGCACTATGCAATCTTTCCTATGCTCACGTTTCTTCAAGGGCAAGTAATCGCCAAGTGCTCTTTTAATTTTTATTTTTTTTTATCTATTTTTATGTAAAAAAATTTAATGGATATTAATAGGAAACGGAAAAATCAAATTATTACTATCAAATTATTTAAAGTGCTGGTCAATAAATTTCGCTTTCAATCGACTTTTAATGGTTTACATTAGATTTTTTTTTCAACTTTATATTCTCTTTTATGACGTGATTTCAAGGGAATTCGATCGTTAGAATTTATAAAATCAATCCAAGTGTAATTTACAGGAAAAGGACATCAAACATTTTTAAGACATTTTATTATTTTTTTTTGTCATAGGAAACCTAATCTGTTCGTCAGTGTTGTCCATATCGTTATTGTTATAACTTTCTTGTGGTTGTCAGACCGCTGTGTTCGCCTGTGCTGTTATTATTTTTTTGAAGTTATAATTCTAATGCGACTTCCAACAATGTTGCGTTAAACGTTTAACGCTCCTGGGGAGGGGTAATAGAAAGAGAGAGAGAGAGCGAGAGTGAATGCTAATGTAAGGAACTAAGCAGAGAGTAAGAAAAAAAAATAAAGATCCTAATAGTTTATAGTGTCGCCATATTTGTTTCAATTTTCAATACCCTTTTTGTATATTACAATTTAAATCGCAGAAAAAAAAATCATGTTTCATAGACACATAAATAGTGAGTGTGTGTCATTCAATAGGTGTCTCTCTCTCTATTTCTGAAAATCAATCTATGAATCGTTACAAATTTATTTCCTTTATTTTTTAGTTTGATTTTATACAATATTATTTTACTAAAAATCAACTTCTACCCCTTCCTATTTTCATTTCCACATTACGAAGTTTCACTTCTTCCGCGCGGAGGGACTCCACGCACTATTTTTGCATGCAATTAAAAACGATTTTTTAATGATGCCAAAGAAGTAGGTATAACTTCTCACGCGCGTACATAAGTACACGCACCCATTTTTTTATTACTAAATTTCTTCCACGGAATTTTTGTGCTGTCTGATATTTAAGTTTAAATGTATTGTCCATAATACTTGTTTAGGATCATCGTTGGGTTTATCTGTTTGACATCAGCTGAATAACGCTTGTCATTTGTTTCTTAGTTTTGCGTTTATGAAAAAAAAATTTTCCCGTGACAAAACATTGCAAAGCTGCAATGACGTATGTTTAAAAAAAAATTGTACTAAATCGAAAAATTACCCACCAACGTATGACTCATTCGAGGAACTTATTTCTAAGATAAACTGGGGAAAATAGTCGTCGAAATTTAAGATAAGGGCTGGCTTTTAAATGTTGTTTTCAATATCTTATTTGTCAAAATTTCCTAGGGAGAGCCCCGGGAAAATAAACCCACCCCCTTCATCAAAGAGTGGTTATTCCATACATCCCTCCAGGTCAACACCCCGTTAGGCCTGTCTCAAAAACATTAGGGTCCCCGCAATATATATATATATATACACACACACTTTTTCATTTAGGCTAACAAGGTGTGGGTTTCTATGAAGTTTTTGTTTATTTATTAATAAGTTATAGACAGTCGTTTCCTAGTAAACGTTGAAGTTTAAATTAGGGAATTAATTTTTGTTTAAATTACTTGTGAATATGTAATTTTATTTTATTTTAAATTCATTTAGTATTAAATAATCAAACCAATTGACTGAGCCATGAATTTAATAATATTATAGCAATAAGATAAACAAAATATAAACCTAAATACTTATTTGCTTACAGTGCAATATGTATAAATCATATATATATATATATATATATATATATATATATATATCTTAGGGGGGGGGGGGGGGGGCATGAAGTCTAGGGCAGGGAAATTCATCACTCCATCTCGGGCACGGCAGCCAGACTGTGACGGCAAGGAGACAAGACGTCTGAGTTCAAGGCCACGTAAACAACGTCGGGGATCATCCCATCCCCCACCCCCCCTCACCCGTCACAAGTCCGTCTGTTTGCCTTCCTTCTTTCTTTGGCTCGTATCGCATGTTTCCCCCCCCCCCCCCCCCCCAACCTTCTGCTCCTGCTCACCCAGGTCTTCCGATACTGGAACTCATTCACTTTATCTCTGTCCGATGAAGTCCGCGGCGACCTGACGACGCGGTTGTCGGCTGTTGTTTGAAGTGAAACTTCGTCGCGTCCGTCAGCCGACGTCGTCATCAGAGCGCGTGACGGAGGGGGAAAAAAAAAAAAAGGCGCGTCACGGCAAAACGGTAACGAAGAGTTGATAATATTTAAAAAAAAAATTGGTTGTCTGTAAAGTCGGTTTACGGACGATAGTTTAACGTGACAACGTCATAACAAAAAATTGATGAAATGATTGCATAATTTACTTTATGAATAAAATTGAATCATTTTAATTTTAATAATAAAATAATAAATACTTAATATTATACTAGTAATCACATTTTTAAATGCAAGTATAAAAACCTTTGTTGCCGAAATTGTTGTAATAAGCAAAGAAAACCACATTAACTTTTCACTTCACTTTATAAACAGTCGAGTGGAAGCAAGCGTACAATGAGCGCAACGGGACACAGCGTAACGAAAAACTGTGCGTAACGGGACACTTTTTCGTGCGTGCAGCCGGCGTTCATCGATTTATTAGACGTTGTCACCTCAAAAATAATAATACTGATGCGTTAATCAAATCCTAAAATACCGTCAAATCCTTAGTATTTGAAGGATTCGAGAGAAAATTTACGGGGGGGGGGGGGGGGGGGGGAGGAATAGAGGAAATAAAATAAATTTTAATAAAATTCAACAACTCTGATAACATTCTGAATTTTATCTGTCCTGTTTACCTATCCTGTTAGAATTCCCCCAATATTTTATTCTTTTGATGTGTGATCATAAAAATTAAAAAATCATAGCTGATTTTTTTTTTTTTTCATTCCTTGTGTATCATTTTATTTTGGATTCTGGAGAATATTCAAGAATACGCTGAGGCAAATGAGCAAATCTGTTTTCGTATTTAGTTTTTAAAAGTGTGTTTTATAAGTGTCAAAATGGCAAAAAAAAAAAAAATATATATGTGTTTTTCAGAATAATTGATGCCCTTAAACATCTAGTACAGATTCTTGAAAGTACTCGAGGGACTTGCATTGCGCCTTTATCTTCATTCTTCCAAATTTGAAATAATACTGTCAGCATTGTAACCTCTTGGGGACATCGACCCTTATTATTCCACGCCACTAACTTCAAACATTGAATATATATATATATATATATATATATATATATATATATATATATATATGTGTGTGTGTGTGTGTGTGTGTGTGTGTGTGTGTGTGTGTGTATGTATAGGCCTATAGGTATTCTCTTAGATTCAAAATTTTACTTTCATCACCACGTGGATAATTTAATTGCAAGTGCAAACAAAATAATAGGGCTTATAAAATATTTAACTTATTTGGCTAGCTCTCTTGATTCTGTAAATTAGTCTTTATTTTACCTTAGGAAGATCGAGATTAGAGCACGGCTCTGTCATCTGGAACTCTATAACTACCGCTGACTCAAATAGACTTGAAAATATACAAAATAAATTGTTTGGATACATTTTTTAACAAACATTTAATAGATTATATTTCAGAGAATTTTAACTACGACTTAACCCTTGAAACCCTGAACACGCATAAACTGCAGTTAAGAAGGAAAGTTTCTGATACTGATTTTGTAATAAATTATTTTATAAATGTTTACCACAGAACCGAAATATTAAAAAAAATTGGTCTTCGAGTTCCTTCATTCAATCATATAACAATGCAACCCTTTCAAACGTATCACATAAAAAATGAGCTATTAAAACGGTGTACTGATAATTGTAATGATATTTTGAAAGATTTAGACCCTTTCCAAAGGGCAAAAATCTCAATGAAAGACATTTTGAAGTCATAATTTTCTTGCAGTTAAGATAACTTTTGATGTAAATAATGTATTATTGTTATTTCATTGATAAGAATTAATTTAAAATTGAAAAATTTAGTTATTATAATTTTTATGTGTCTTTTGTCATGTGTTTATGTTTGTGTTGTCCCACTTTTATTGTTGTGTTTATCATTGTGTTTTGTGTATGTTATTGTTATTTCTTTACCTATGTAATATTTGTTAAGTGCCCACCTGTTAAAGGCTTTGACTGTTGGTAGGCACTCAAATAATAATAAATATATACATATATACACACACAATGTTTTACATACATCCTTGACTAGGCGAAACCCGTCATATATCAAGTCCAGTCGATACATAGCACGAGTGACGTAATCTCAGGGTCATTGAATACAGTCGCACCCGTTGGACGCCGATCATACAATATTACTACAAACCGGAAGAATTTGCGGATTCAGTTTGTGATATGCTCAAATTCAGATTATTACACCTTTGTGTTGCTTTTGATATTGGTTGACCGTTAATCTGAAGGACTGCGGGCCAATCCGAGACCACCCATCTTCCTTGCTCTGTGGTCTAGCTGAAGTCAGCTGATACTGGCTTGTACTTCGTGTGTTTATGTATTCATATTTGTCTCCCATCACGGAAGTTTCTCTATGATAACCAAATGAACAAATTTCATAGTAAAAGTAAAAAAATTAGTTGTCTGTAAAGTCGGTTTACGGACGATAGTTTAAAGTGACAACGTCATAACAAAACATTGATGAAATGATCGCATACTTTTATGAATAAAATTGAATCATATTTATTAAATTATCTCTATTTTGTATGGATACAAAGAAGGAGTGAAATGAAATCTTCAATTTAATTGATAAATTTACTTTTATTTGCTCTTATTAATTCAAATATGTTTATTACTTTAACGAAGAGATTATTTAAACTATAACTTTTATACATGTTTGCTATTTAACTTCTTCCAATCTGTGTTATTCTGTTAAGGATAGAACGATGATAGGAAAAGTAGGAAACGAATGGGAGTGTTTCAAGTTTAATGTGCCTCGAAAAAGTCAAATCGATGGTTGTTCCAATAGATGCGGTGCAAGCGTACAATGAGCGTAACGGGACACAGAGTAACGGGATAACGTGCGTAACGGGACACTTTTTCGTGCGTGCAGCCGGCGTTCATCGATTTATTAGACGTTGTCACGTCAAAATGCTACCGATATATATATATATTTTATATGTGTTACTTGATTACTAACTTATTTTATTACTGACGTTGAAAATTGTAACTAACAATTTTTGTAACCCAGTGAGACAAAGATACCGGCCCAGTTAGCATAATAAACGTAAATCTAACGTGAAGGAAAATCTTTTCACATTTTCATTTAGGCTAACAAGGTGTGGGTTTCTATGAAGTGTTTGTTTATTTATTAATAATTTATAGACAGTCGTTTCCTAGTAAACGTTGAAGTTTTGAATTAGGGAATTAATTTTTGTTTAAATTACTTGTATACATGTAATTTTATTGTATTTTAAGTAAAAATAAATCCACCTAGTATCAAATAATCAAACCAATTGACTGAGCCATGAATATAATAATATTATAGCAATAAGATAAACAAAATATATACCTAAATACTTATTTGCTTACAGTGCAATATGTATAAACCAGTAATATTTTATTTAAATAAAAGTATAAAAAAATTCTGAAGTGACGAGGTCTTAAAACCACATCAAAAATTACCCCTTGGACGTAACTACCGCGCCCTCTACCACTATGCTACCGAAACTTAAAAACCTTCAAATGGAGATTCATACTTATTACAGCTGTAATGCACTTTCAGTACGTATTTTAAAACTTACGATTACTTTTTGACGTGACAACGTGTAATAAATCGATGAACGCCGGCTGCACGCACAAAAAGGGATACTCAAGGTCCCGTTACGCACATTGTCCCGTTGCGCTCATTGTACGCTTGCGCCGCATCTATCTCTCTTCCACTCGATTGGAACAACCATCGATTTGACTTTTTTGAGGCACATTAAACTTGAAACACTCCCATTCGTTTCCTACTTTTCCTATCATCGTCCTATCCTTAACAGAATAACACAGATTGGAAGAAGTTAAATAGCAAACATGTATAAAAGTTATACTTAAAATAATCTCTTCGTAAAGTAATAAACATATTTGAATTAATGAGTGCAAATAAAAGTAAATTTATCAATTAAATTGTAGATTTCATTTCACTCCTTCTTTGTATCCAATCGAAATAGTGATAATTCAATGAAAAAGATTCAATTTTATTCATAAAAGTATGCAATCATTTCATCAATGTTTTGTTATGACGTTGCCACGTTAAACTATCGTCTGTAAACCGACTTTACAGACAACCAATTTTTTTTATGACTACATTTCTCCCACGGAATTATCCTGCGGGGTCTAAACGGCCATGTGAACATATAATTTTGTCTTGTTCTCCACGTGTTTACGTATTCATATTTGCTGTCCGTTGTTGACGTAAACGTAAGGTAACAAGTGTCAACCTGCAATGGCTTATGTGCAGTAAACTAACTCCCTATTATCCGCGGGCGGATAATCCGTGGTGCGGATTATCCGCGCATGCTACGAAAAAATACAGCACATATGTAAATCTGCATTTTATTACAAGTGAGCAAATTTGAACTCTACTGACGAGTGTATTGTGTGCAGTATACAGTAAAACGCCACAGGCCTTCTCGGAACTCACGCAGTAGGCTGGCATGAGTTGCTATTTTTGTCTCTTTTGCGCTTTGTTTCTAGTCTAACGGTTGAGTACTTTTATGTTTATTACTGAAATGTATTGTATGTTAATTATTCAGTAAAATACTAAAATTTTAGCATCATTAAAAATATTTACTGTTAATTGTAACTTCTACTATACATAAATTTTTAGATTTTTAAGTTGAAATTAATGTTTCCGTTTTTGTTTCCCATTTTCAGCTCTTTTGCGGATTATTCGCGATTTTCACTATCCGCGGTGGCCCTGCCACTTAATTTAGCGGATAATCGGGAATGTACTGTATATGAATTTATTTTAAGTCCGTCTTCTCCATTGCAAAGAATCGCACAGAGAACGTACGTACCTAAACGCTGATTGTGAGGACCCCGTTGGACGTGGCAACACCGCAGAGGACTTCGAGACGAGGCTTCATCGCGAGGAGCGAAGTCTGAATTCACCGTTAATCCAGTGTTGCACAATCTGGAGATTCATCACGGACTTGCGGCAACCTTTGTCCGAGCTTACGAGTCATGCTGTCGCGATCCGGGATTAAGTGCAGCAGACGGTACAAATCTTCTGGAAATTGTGACTTTTATTTTCGCAAGAGTTTAACAGGGACGCACCACAACGCCGAACGTACAATAACACCGATAACCATAACGCCGAATGCCAAATTGACTACAACGCCGACAGCTAGAAAACTGCTGTGTACCACAACGCCGAATTACCACAACGCCGAAATACATTAACGCCGAAAAATATCATTGCAGGATTGCCACAAAGGTTAGTTTAGGTAAGGTAAGGTTAGGTTAGGCTAGGTTAGGTTAGGTTAGGCTAGCCTAGGTTAGGTTAGGTTGTGGTATTTCGGCGTTGTGGTAACGACCCCAGTTTAAGAGGGTGTATTATCCTAAATTATCATGATTTTTATAACATCGTGTTCATACTCGTGTATTAAAATAATTATCTGATGTGTTCACATCTTAGCTCTCAGTATACGGCATTTGGTAAGAATAATTTCGTGACTGAAACGGAAGTCGATTGAAAATAAATGTGTAACCACGGTGCTGCCATCTGTGGGTGTCTCAGAAATCACAACAAAGAAATATGGCGAAGCCGCGTGATTCATCCGTATATATTGCTTTTGTGAACATCGCAGAATTTACACCGCGCATTTCTAGTAAAAAAAATAAAACTTTATAATAGTACAACTATCATTTAATACTCTAATAAAGTAATTTATAGTCACAAAAGAAATAATGACAACTTAAAAAAAAATGTGTCGTAATCCTGGCATTAAAACTCTTAGTTAACATTGAAATGTAGAGATAGTGCTGCATTCATCATATTGTAGAGGCACAGGATTTTTAGCCTACACATATTCGACGCCATGTTGAATAAAATAATTTCATGATGAGATTTTTTTGTTAAATATTAAATGTTGAAGCAGCTCAGTAAGGTTAAGGTTTGTTCGTAAAAAGTATTTACAGACTGATTTTTAATCGATTAAAAAAACAAAAAAACAAATATTCAAACATATACTTAGTGTTATAATATGTTTTATATATTTTTTATGGTTAATATTTTATTTGTTAGTGTTCTACCTTAGTAATTAGGGGTGGAAAACACAAGGGTTGGAGGACAAAAAATATCATAACTCTGTTCTTAGGCACACCATTAAATACATTAAAATTGATTACTGAGGTAGTTATGAACTTAATTTTGTATTTTAACCCCTCTTTATCCACCCTTAGCAACAATGGTTGGTTGTATCAAAATTGTTTCAGATAAAAGTTCTAGATAATAATTATAAGATTTGAAAACAATCTGAACGTATTCGTTGGTGTACCTACTAAGGTAGATATGAATTTTTTGGTCCTCGAACCCTTTTTTTACAACCATTTGCAGTTATGGTTGGTGGTATCAAAAATTTATTTAGCTTCTGGTATTACCTACTATTACGAATTAAAAAAACTATCAAACGGATGTGATATTATTTAAATTTATAGGGGTTATAACGATTTTTTTAACAAAAAACCTTCCCCATTTTCACACATTAGGACGGGTGTTGCCCATTAACGAACTCGACCGAAATTTTCCATTATACTAGATTTTATGTATCAGTTTGGAAGTGATTTGTAAAACATTACTGTAGTTATCGTGTCCACAAAATTGTCCACAAACTTTTGAGATGACGATTGTTTTGGGAGCTATGGACCATTAAACGAAAAAAAACTATATAAAAACTTTCCAGGATTCGCATCGTGGTAACGGCTACAATAGGTAGTATTTCTTCAAAATCTTCTCAAAAAAAAAACTTTAATCAGGAAATGTATCACCCGCCGATCTTGTGCCGCTGGGCAGTTTTGCCGCGCTGACGACACAGAAGTTATGTTTGAAAGATTTGTGCAATGGGAGTGCATGACTTGATGTAAGCTTTTTGACATACGCCATTGCTAAGCACTTTTTCTGTAGAAGAAAACTAAAAAATATCCAAAGACAAAAAACACAAATTAAGCAAAAAGATTGCTGTTTTGTCTCGTTTCAACTGTTCTGCTGAATTTTTTTGGGTTCAATATTTTTGTGCTGTCATCATTTGTGTGTTTTTTTTTTTTTTCGTTCTCTTAGTCCATTTTTCTTTGTTTTTCTTTGTTTGTTGACCATATTCCTGTTATGGAATATTATGTGGTGTTTATATCCTGTTGACAACAGCAATTTTTTGCTTAATTTGTTTTTTTGTCTTTGGGTATTTTTTTAGTTTTCTTCTACAGAAAAAGTGCTTAGCAATGGCGTATGTCCAAAAGCTTACATCAAGTGACACATAAGTATTTGTCGTGATTGGTCGAGGAACATTCTATTCGCACCGCGTCCATTGCGTGGCGTCTGTCGCGCGCGCTATCTGAGATTCCAGCCTAAGAAAAGTGCACTAAATTAATCACGCTTCAAACAGATACGTGCCGGGTCCTCGGCTCGACGAATTACCGTTTGACGAAGCGAAGCGATAAACAGATTTGTTGCAGGACATCAGAAAAACCTCTTTAGCGGGTTCGATATCCCGGCGGCGTTGCTAGGAAATTTTAAAAAAGAGAAAATTGTAATCGTAAGATACACACACAAAAAAAATTGGTTGTCTGTAAAGTCGGTTTACGGACGATAGTTTAACGTGAAAACGTCATAACAAAACATTGATGAAATGATTGCATACTTTATGAATAAAATTGAATCATTTTTATTTTAATAATAAAAGAATAAATACTTGAATTATACTAGTAATCAGATTTTTAAAATGCAAGAATAATTAACCTTTATTGCCGAAATTTTTTGTTGTAATAAGCAATGAAAACCACATTAAATTTTCACTTCACTTTATAAACAGTCGAGTGGAAGAGAGATAGATGCGGCGTAAGCGTACAATGAGCGTAACGGGACACAGCGTAACGGAACAATGTGCGTAACGGGACACTTTATCGTGCGTGCAGCCGGCGTTCATCTATTTATTAGACGTTGTCACGTCAAAAATTAGCATTTTATTCTAGAAGTATTTCGGAAACAAACGTTTCGAAGTGGGCAAACTAAACGTGCAAATTGAGGCACAATAAGATACAGTCAATACGACGAAGATTATTTCTCGTTATTTCGCACACGTACATCTGCTTCGCGTTTATGATTGTACTGCAGTGCTCTCGGCACGAGTACACTCCACTTTACCTAAAGTCATTCGTCCTAAAATAAATTTCGGCTGAATGCCTGTTAGGTCGAATGACTTTTAGGGCAAATGACTTTTAGGCCAAGTGACTTTTAGGCCAAGTGACGTTTAGGAGATATGACTTTTAGGGCAAATGACTTTTAGGGCAAATGACTTTTAGGTCAAATTACTGAAGGATTTTTTTAAATTTTAGGTCAAGTGACGTTTAGGAGATATGAATTTTAGGTCAAGTGACGTTTAGGAGATATGAATTTTAGGTCAAATGACGCTCACCGCTCGACACGACCCAGACAAGGAGAATAAGTGGTTACCCGATCGCACGCGAAACCAGCGAAGGACGTTAGCTTGTCATCTACCAGTGCGTGTTCTTGAAAGGTTTAAGTACCTACATAAAGAGAAAGTTGAGTCTAGATCGGAGTTAAATTTATCCGCGTAATAATCGTGGCTCCTCAGTAGATACCCAAACATTGCCAAGGAAGACTCAACAATTTAAAATTATTCAGTAGATACCCTAATATTGCCAAGATAGACTCAACAATTAAAAAAAAACAAAAAAAAAAACACACATACTTATTCTCGAGAAGAGGCAAACTCTTCACTGGATGATGCTTGAGTTAAACTCAAATCATAATACCAAGAGTGATAAAAAAAAAATACGGTGACTAATTTGATTACGAAGTAAAAAAAGCTTACATAAAATTTGGAACTATATTCTCCTTCAAAACACTCTCCTTGGCTAGCGATACGCACTCAATCGAATGTTGATTCCATGATTGGAAGCATTTCTGGAAGCGCCTTCAGCTGCTTATTCGAGGCCCTCTAAATGTCCGGAATTTGGTGTAAGAACGTTTTCCTTTCAGCACGGCCCATTTTTTTTTTCTGGTCTCCGTTTCGCGAACAAAGCTTAATGTTAACGCGTTATTCAAAATCCACTATTAGTAGAGACCGGAAAAATTCGCGATTTCAATTACCTGTAGGATAGACTCCATGATCCTCTATGCAAGCGGGAAAATTACTTTTGCTCATTGGCTACTGACTCGCGACACATGTTAACTGGGACGCTCGTGATTTGATACTTCTTTTGTTGGAAGTTTTTCATTGGCCGAGTGTCATTCAGATAAACTGTGACCCAATCACTGATGCAGTAAAAAGGCAAACGTATTAGGATTCTAGCATATCACGAAATGAATCCGCGAATTTTTCAGGTCTCTAACGATTAGAGATGCGGAATTTTCGCGCAATCATTAAGTCGCAAGTTAGAATGCAAACCTTCACAGTCTCGCACTGTGTTCCTGATTGGACCGAAGTTATTTGGACACGCCCCTCTACGACCGTGAGCCAGCGATGCTCAGTTAGGACAGAAGTAAGCGGATCAGGTAGTGCCAATTAACGAGGATAAAAATGTTCTCGCTAAGCAATAAATCAATGGGAAAGCAAATATGTAGGGCCATGCATATTTCGCGCAAAGATTCCGAGACTAGTTATAATTTAAAACACTGTAGCACCGTCTGTGTTTCGTGATTGGGTGAATTTCTTTCAGGCACATGTCGATTGTTACAACACCAATCAGAGTAATTCAGTGCGAAAGCAAACGCGTCCTGAGTGGCTCAGTCAAAAAAGGCAACGACTTCTCTCGCTAGATGGTCGCTAATCAGAAGGAAGAAACCGCTGGTGCGGGTATACCTTGTTGCAGTCTAATGGGTGTTCAGATTTATTCGCGAAAAATGCCTGCCCCTACAAATATGTGTCGAGCACACCTATTACTTTGAATTCTACCCTGAGGCAGGGTGAATCTGCGAAATTCCCGGGTCTCCATCCATGACGCGCGACAGACACGGTAAACACGACCTCACTCTTCCGGCTCTGGAAGCCGACTGACCAGTCACGACTTGTTCAAACTTGTCACTGTCTATCTCAGCGGATCAGGCTATCGGATTTATTAGTTAAAATATATGTAGCATTTAGCAGTTGCTGCTAAAAAAAAATTAATTCACTGTATTTTTTAATCACACCTCATAAGTTAGAAGGGTTCTAAGGCATATCACCAAGAAAATAATAATAATGTTTGACTGATAGTTCAACCATCTAGTGAAAGATGGCTGCGGTGAGTTTGATACTTTTGACACACAACTTATAACCATGTAAATCTATTTTGTGAAATATTTTATATTGTTTTCCATACACTGAGGAATGCTTCCGTTATCTCCAAGATACGAAAGTAGCGATAAAAATATATTTATTCTTCAGCGTGCCACGTAGACACGTGAATAAAAGAGATAACAAAATATGTTTTTTCTTAAAAGTGGGTTCTTTTTTTTTTAACCCGCGTGACCTAACTTTGACCATGAGCTGTAAAAGGCGCGTTATAATTTTCCGAAGAGTGCGTTGAAATCATGAGTAACTAAGTAGAGCCGCAATTATTATTCTGTGGCTTCTTTTCACTCCGGGCTAGATTCAACTTGCCCATGCATGATCAATAGAGACCGGAAAAATTCGCGGATTCCTTTCGAGACAGGCTGGAATCCAAACTCGTTTAGCTTAATGCTGCGTCAGTGATTGGACCGCAATTTACCTGAATGACTCTGAGACAATGGCAAACATTCAACAAAAGACGTATCGAATCATAAGAATCGCAGTAAACAGGTGTCCCGAGTCGGTAGCCAATGACCAGGTAATAGTTGCCCGAGTACATAGAGAATAGTGGAGTCTATCCTAGTGGTCATTGAAACCGCGAATTTTTCCAGTCCCTAATGATCAAGCTTTATGATTAGAGACCTGAAAAATTCGCGGGTTCATTTCGTGTTATGCTAAAATTCAAATAATTATACTTTAGTGCTGCTTCTGTCATTGGTTCACTGTTAATCTGGAGGAATGAGGGCCAATTAGAGACCCTCACTCATAGAAGTGTCGAATCTCAGGCCACCCGGTCGAGACGACTCACAAGTCAGCAGCCAATGAACATTTGGCATTTGCCCGAGTGTGTAGAGGAAATTGGAGTCTATCCTGGGGGTCATTGAACCCGCGAATTTTTCCGGTCTCTATTTATGATGTGTAAACATCTTGGATCTCGGTATACGACCTTTGGCAGGAATAATTTCGAGAATACGGAACGGATGTCGCATGGAACGTAAATGTGTAACCACGGTGCTGCCACCTTTGGTGGGTGGTGCGAACCAAAGCTCACAAAGACAAAGGGGAAACTTTGAAGTAATACCGTAGAGACCGGAAAAATTCGCGGTTTCATTTCACGACAGCTTAAAAATCATATAGTTATACCTCAGTGCTGCCTCTATTGGCTCAAAACTCACCTGGATGACTCTGGGCCAGTGAGAAACACTCAACCGAAGCTGTGTCGAATCACAGGCCGCTACATTGGGACACCTTCACAAGACCGAAACCAATGAGAGGGTGACATTTGACCAAGTGTACGTAGAACTATAGAGTTCATCCTAGAGGTCATTGAACACGCGAATTTTTCCTGTCCCTAGTAATACGTATCTGTTTGATGAATTATAATATTTATTGTTTCTATATATTTTTTTATGTTTTGTCGGAGCCGTTTCATTAATGTATTTTAAAATTTCGGTCTGCAAATGAAATGATTCGATAGTCGACGTAGCTGCTCAAAAAGTGAATTCTAGCGGCGGGTGCGGAAACTACGTGTGATTCGCGTTCAGAAATGTAGTTTGAAAACACAATATTCGTATATATTTACCACGCCAGGGAATCATTTAAAAGAATTCTACGTTACATATTGTGTTCGAGTTTCGTACTGTAAGTGTATTTCCAACATGAGAACACACGAATTTGCTCGTTACCCGGGTTATATGTTACACATCTCTAGTGATTACTGAGACACTCGCTCACATGGTTTATTTTTGAAGTGAAAACTTCTTTAGCCGCGTTGAGCGATTTTTGGTAGGGGCAAAACTTATGGGTTCGCGTCACCGACATGTTCGTGACGTGTTGCGCCAGACTGGCGAATCGCAGCGGCCCGTGTACATGTATACGCATATATACACTAATACATACATTGTTTATACTCGACTGTATCATGCGCGTGTTGGACTCTCTGGATGGGTAAAATCTTGTGAGTTCGCGTCACCGACATGCTGTAGTAACAGTAAGTGAAGTTAATTTGACCACGTGAATACATTACCTAGGTCTGACATCACTGGTAAAAAATGATGTAAGGATAAATTATATCATGCTGACATCGTACAGATATAATACCAAAATCATTTTTTAACGTACATTTGACGTAGAAATGATGTCATATTACACATTTAAAAACTAAGTTTTAAGTTTTCACTTCTGTTGACAGTCCCCATGACTGGCCATTTTTTAAATTTTATTTTTAGTATATACATTGGTCGATGAAAAGACCACATCCTTTGGCAGGGTACACGTGGTTGGGTGACCACTTCTCTTCGGGATGGTCAAGGATGTGTCAAAAGAGCAATGCAGTCCAATTATCAACGTGTAGCAGATGTGCATGTGCTTCAAGCCTAATTTGTTATCCAGTGAATGCGCCAAATAACCGTTTCTCCAATAAAATAAATTGGTTGTCTGTAAAGTCGGTTTATGGACGATAGTTTAATGTGACGTCATAACAAAACATTGATGACATGATTGCATACTTATATGAATAAAATTGAATCATTTTTATTGAATTATCACTATTTTGTATGGATACAAATAAGGAGTGAAATGAAATTTACAATTTAATTGATAAATTTACTTTTATTTGCACTCATTAATTCAAATATGTTTATTACTTTAACGAAGAGATTATTTTAACTATAACTTTTATACATGTTTGCTATTTAACTTCTTCCAATCTGTGTTATTCTCTTAAGGATAGGATGATGATAGGAAAAGTAGGAAACGAATGGGAGTGAGAGTGTTTCAAGGATGGTGTGAAGGAATATGGCTTACCCAACACCAAGATACAGTCAAAAATAATATATTTGCGCCACGGACTCTGCAGCAATGCTAGGAGGAACGGGTTAGCAAAGAGCAATGAAAATGTTACATTTAAATGCATGAAAACAGAATTACGCCACGGACTCGGTCGCAATGCTAGGAGGTTCAGGTTAGCAAAGAGCAATATAAAATGAGCGTAACAGGACAGCGAAACGGGACAATGTGCGTAACGGGACACTATTTCGTGCGTGCAGCCGGCGTTCATCGATTTATTAGACGTTGTCACGTCAAAAAAATATCCGAATTTTCTGTTACTAACATTGACATAAATTTAAATAGTGTCTTATTAATTTTGATTCAAGATTTTTAAAGATTATATATTTTGATTTTAAACCGAAGTATGAAAAAAATATTTTCTGTGCATTATTGTTTCGCAATCATTACGCGCTGTTCACAAATATTTCATTTGAATTTTACTGTAAAATTGGATGTTTTTCAAATTGGTTTTTTATCAGATTTTCCAACAGTTAAAACCCTGGTATATTCTCTAAACATGCTTCGAGCATGATCTCACCAGAAGGTTAAACATCGCATTAGTTAGTTGATTAGTGCCAAGAATTCTTGAATCGGTAAATGTCATATTAGTAGTTGCAACATACATAAGTGAGCCAATGAGTTGACGATACTTTAGCTTTTGTCAAAAGGTGCTTTCATGTCAACATGGAAGTCACTTATCATAGGAGTGTTGGCTCGTTTGCAGAGTATCATGTTGAAATTGGTAAGAATCTTGGTAATAAAACTACTCTGTGAAATTTTCACTTGATCCCTTTCCCTTATAATCGTAATGTCTAAAAACCGGAGAAAAGGAAAGAGAAGGGAGGAGGAGAGCTAACAGCAGAGAATATGCTCTAAAATAAAATACAGTAGAGTCCCGCTAATCCGAACCCCGCTTATCCGAAAATCCGCCTAATCCGAACAGGGCTAGGACGAAAAAAGAAATATTTTATAACAATTATGAACCTTGAAAAGCAAAGAAAAACAAGTTCTTTTTCAAGTAATGTCACGCGGTTATTAATACGTACATAAGAAAATTATGATTTATCTATTTCTCCTTCAACTAAAAAGAAAAAAAAATATGATTACGTACATAGTACTTAAATATTTACGTATTTATATTATGCTAAATACGCTAAATAATAAAGGTGTGTTCTGTGTCTGATCTTTAATATTTGACACATCAGATGTTAAATAGCCCACGCCTCATAAACACCATAAATGGCTTTATATAAGAAAATTCCGCCTAATCCGAATTTTCGCTAATCCGAACAGGGTTCGGTCCCAATTAGTTCGGATTAGCGGGACTCTCTCAAAATTCTCCATCATATAATGTAAAAAATAATAATAATAATTTTAATGTTCGAACTTTTTATGACACTTTGTCACTCAATTTATATTTTTATCTTTAGAGCAATACGTTTAGCAGAATATTGATTGTTATAAAATAAGTTTCAGAAAAACTACACCAATCCCAAGTAGGTGTTGTTTGCTACGACTATCGCTAAAGATGGCCTCGGTTCCTTGAGTGGAAAATTTGGGCAGATTAGGCCACTTTAAAGATAATTCAGAGCAAGTGAGCAACACGTGAGAGAGAGAGAGAGAGAGAGAGAGAGAGAGAGAGAGAGAGAGAGAAAATATATTTAATAACAAAAAAAAACTTTAAAATTGTTCTAGATTAAAAAATAAACATACACTACTGGCAGAAAATATTCACTTTTGAGGACAAGAAATCGTTAAGAAAATTAACATTAAAATATCGTTAAATTTGCTCACTTTGTACTTGTACGATGTGGCAAAGGTACAGAAGCTATTAACCTATAAAAAATGTTCTATTCACTGCACTTTAATCACATTAAATTTAAGTTTATTCTATGAATTCACCATGGATGCACTGTTACGCCCCTGCCAGAAGCTGGGCTCGTAGCGGGGGCGTGTACACCAGGCCACACCGTCTATTGACGTCAGGCATGACACGTGTGCCTGGCCGGATTACAAGGGTACATGCTACCCCCCTCCCCCTCCCCCTCCCGCCCCCCGCACACCCACACCCACTGGGCTATTGTCTTCTTTAGCGGCATGCGAATTTCCGGGCTCGCAGAGGCCACCGCGTGGAGTGGCGTGAATAAGCGTCACTGTTCTGGATGTTTCGGGCGCAGGGTCGGCCCGGGACTACGCGACACGTCACAACCCGCTCTCGTCCGTTCGAGAAGGACGCCACGGGTATATAAGCGACCACGCCGGCCTCCGCGGGAGTGCCGACAGTTCGGGAGAGATATCCGCGAGTGAAAGGAAGCGCGACATCGGCGAAGAGGGGTGTGAGAACCTCCCTCTAGAGTTGCGTGACGAGGAGCGACGGGACCGTGAGAGTGCGACTGAGTGGCGCGAGACTGTGTGTGTGGACAGGCGCGAGGCGAGGGGCGAACCACTGTCGAGCCCAGCTCCAGTGAGGAGTGTGAACTGCGGGACTTGACAGACATTCAGTGACTTGCGAATAAAATTTGTAAGTGCCAGTGATTGTTGATAGGACGTTTTTTAAGTGCAATTATTTATTATTAATGCCAGAATGCAGCGCACCCTCCAGGAGTCCCGTTAGCCCGGATGCCAAGGGGATTATCACCCCTCCTCCGCGCTGGCTAGCAGGCTGGCGAGGAGGAAAGGAGAGACAGTTCCAGTCTGTCTCTTAGCACGAGTAGGCTGTTGCGCACTGTAAACACGTGTAAATTTGCTAGCGCACTCTACGGCGCAAATAAATAGTGTGCAACTGTAGACCTATTGTTTATTCTAGCATGGCCTACCTGCCCCTCCGGAATAATCAGTAGCCTCCCGGCTACATAATATAAATATTAGTGTTTATAAAAACTGTAAACAAAACATAATTGGGCTGTCCCTTTCAAACTCCTTTCCTCCCCACATATGTTGTAACAGTATTAAATTGACAGCGGCCATACTGGTGACACTTTACTAATTATTTGTGGATATACAAGCTGTTTCAATACTCACAGGGCATATTACTTAAGTCATTTGCAGAAAAATTATGTCATAATTATGAAGACCATATTATCATTATAAACTGAGTTATTCGAAGAACTGTAAACGTATTACAATAAACAGGACTCCACAAACAATTGTAATTTTTTTTAATGGAATAGAACTATTAATGTAAAATTACAGACATATGCAAATTTGTACATTCAAACAAAAACAACTGTATCACTACAAAATAGTGTTCGTAGTAATACTGTGTTCGGATTCTTACCCGGGAATTTATAATTTGTTTGATTTCAGTCCCTCCAATAGTTACATCTGCATGTAAGTAAACCGTTCCCGGAATAGCTTTCCAGTATTAACTGCGCAATTAGTACTAGGCTTAATAAAACAAAATATTCAAATTATTGAATATTCAATTATATTTTTCGTGGTTTAAAAAATTATGTTAAATGAAACTTCAAATAAATGATTAAACTATGCACCAAATGTTTTGTAAAATATACAGTTTATTATCTCGAAAAATGTATTTCATACATGCAAAAAAAATCCATAGCCAAGTGATGTACATAGAAGTTACAATATCTTTCTTGCAGCATTACAAACTATTTCTTGGCAACTGGTTTCCAAAAGATTCTTTTGTAAAAGTACAGAAAATGTGGTTTTTTCGGCGTACCATTTATTAGTAAAAATGTTTTAATCGAAGGCAGTCACTACTCATGCAAATGGATGTGGCATTAGACACAAAGTGTGTGCGATTGAAGCGACGTGCTTAACAGGACAGAATTACGTTAATTTCAAATTCGCTGGACATGGGGGATTGTGCAAATTGCAACCGGCGAATACTGTCACGAAACCGCGACGAGCGAAGCGATAACTAAAGTATCCGTGATTGTGAAACCGTACCAACAGTAGGTGGATGCCCGCAAGTTCGGTGCAGCTAATATGCTGAAGCTGTTATCTCTACGTTACGAATCAGGGAGTTTCCAATCAGGATGAGAGTAATCTTTTGCCACTCTAACTACTGCACAGAAGAAAAAAAAATTGTTGTCTGTAAAGTCGGTTTACGGACGATAGTTTAACGTGACAACGTCATAACAAAACATTGATGCAATGTTTGCATACTTTTATGAATAAAATTGAATAATTTTTATTGAATTATCACTATTTTCGATGGATACAAAGAAGGAGTGAAATGAAATCTACAATTTAATTGATAAATTTACTTTTATTTGCACTCATTAATTCAAATATGTTTATTACTTTAACGAACAGATTATTTTAACTATAACTTTTATACATGTTTGCTATTTAACTTATTCCAATCTGTGTTATTCTGTTAAGGATTAGGACAATGACTGGAAAAGTAGGAAACGAATGGGAGTGTTTCAAGTTTAATGTGCCTCGAAAAAGTCAAATCGATGGTTGTTCCAATCGAGTGGAAGAGAGATAGATGCGGCACAAGCGTACAATGAGCGTAACGGGACACAGCGAAACGGGACAATGTGCGTAACGGGACACTTTTTCGTGCGTGCAGCCGGCGTTCATCGATTTATTAGACGTTGTCACGTCAAAAGATTTGTACTTTTACAAAAGATTAATTTGTAAACCAGTTGCCAGAAAATAGCTTGTAATACTACAAGAAAGATGTAACTTTGTACAACAAAGTACGTTTTTCGAGACAAATAATGAGCATTTCTTACCAAAATTGGCGAATAATTTTATATTTCAACTAATGTTTCATTCAAGCACATTTTTTTTAAACCATGGAAAATATAATCGAATATTCAATTATGTGTCTTTATTTTGTTTTATTATGCCTAGTAATTGCGCAGATAATACTGGAAATCTATACAGTGAACGGTTTACTTACAAATAACTGTAACTTTTAGAGGTACCCTGCATAAATAAATGCCCGGGTAAGAATCCAAACCTATTATAACTGTGAACACCATTTTGTAATAATACATTTGTTTTCATGTAAATGTAAAAATGTACAAATATCTGGAATTTTACGTGAGCTTTTCTGTCCCATTTAACAAACAAAAAAAAAACAGTGTGTGTGCCGAAATTCTGTGCGCTATCAATAAACATAAAATACTTTAGAATAGATAAATACAATGTCAACAGCATGGATTAGCTAGCTATTGTTTTGTTACGCGCATTTGAAAGATAAGATGTGAAACTAATTTAAACGTGGTATTTATTTGCGAGAAAAATAATCGTAGTTAAACATTACTAGTAGTTCAAAACTAAAAGACGTAATCAACTGCTTCATATAATATATTATACGTCGAAATTCGAACATTTGAAAATGACAAGTTCCACAAGAATGAAGGAAGGGTGCAAAATTTGGAGTTTTCGAACCGCTGTGCTGTTGTGTGCGAATGTAGCTTAGACTTCTGTGCTGGGCGCGTTTGACCACGCTATTTTCATGATGCTTGTGCGTGCTGTCGCGAATATATCACGCAGGCCTAAGCGATCACGACCGCCGAGGACTTATCGCGCACTACTTTCAATGCTCTGTTCGCGGTTGTCCGTCATTCGTCCGTCCGTCAACAAGCAGCACTCCACACTTTCTTCATTATATATATATATATATATATATATATATATATATATATATATATATTCATTCGAATGTTGCCAACCAGACCAGAAGACTCCTTCGTCTGTGTTCACTTTTGTCCTGAATTACAACAATCTAGATGACCCTCCACGAATTATGACTAGTGACCGGAAAAATTCGCGAATTCAATTACCTACAGGATGGAATCCGAGATACTCTATGCACTCGGACAAATTACATTCTGCTGATTGCCTACTGACTCATGACAACTATTTACTAGAATGCTTTTGATTCGATACTTATTTCGTTGAGGATTATTCACTGGCTCTGATTCCTTCAAGACAACCTGTGGTACAATCACTGAAGCAGCGAAAGGTTAAAAACACATTTTGATTCTAGCCTGTCGCGAAATGAAACCGCGAATATTTTTCCTGTCTCTAATTATGACACACTATTTAAGTCCACTGTTTGCTCTCCCCACTGGAGCTCGTATCAACAGAGGCAGTCTCTACTGCTCGTCTCGTACCGCACATCTCGGTCCCAACACACTGCCTCGCACCACTCGCTCGTTCGCCGTTCACGCGGCTCCGTATTACCCCCCCCCCCTTCGCGCCCGAAAGACGTCTCTCGTCGCCCGCCATCGCTCGCCAAGGGATCACTCACCCAGGGCCGGCGCGTCCGTACAGGAGAACTAGGCGACCGCCTACGGCGCCAAGTAGCTGGGGGCGGCGCAGCACGACACACAACAGCTGATACAACATGTTTAACGATTATTGAAACTAGACGAAAATGGATTTTTGTAACAGTTTGGAATGTTCATATTGATATAAGTAATTATTTAAAGTCCACGGTGACCTGTTTATGATTTGTAATAAGTAAAAAAAAAAGTAAAAAAAAAAACAAGCCTGCTTACATTTGATTGTTGACAAAATAATAGGCTTGCGCGATGTATTTTGAGGCAAGGAAATTTTTTTTTGGGGTGTACGGCCCGGGGGGGTTGGGGGCGCGGCATTAGGGTTTTTAGCCTAGGGCGCCAATTTACCTTGCACCGGCCCTGCACTCACCCTCTCTTGCATCACTCCGAAGTTACGACAGTATCGCCGCCAGCCTCTCTCTCTCTCTCTAACTCACTCCCGATGCAGGTCGGAGTCGCACCTCCGTACACCTGCCGGCGTCGCCCGTGGGAGAGGTCTCGCAAGGGTCGTTACCACAACGCCGAAATACCACAACGCCGAAATACCACAACGCCGAAATACCACAACGCCGAACGTACAATAACGCCGAATACCATAACGCGCGAATGCCAAATTGACCGCAACGCTGACAGGGTAGAAAACTGCTGTGTACCACAACGCCGAAATACAGTAACGCCGAAAAAAAATGTTTCTCCGGGGAAGAGAAGGGGGGGGGGGCACAGGAGAAAAATGAAAAAACAACTGAATGAATTTGTGTGTGTTTCTTAAATGTATCTTAACGCCGAAATACCACAACCTAACCTAACCTAGGCTAGCCTTACCTAGCCTAACCTAACCTTACCTAACCTAACCTTTGTGGCAGTCCTGCAATGACATTTTTTCGGCGTTGTGGTACACAGCAGTTTTCTAGCTGTCGGCGTTGTAGTCAATTTGGCATTTCGGCGTTATGGTTTTTTGGCGTTATTGTACGTTCGGCGTTTTGGTATTTCGGTTTTGTGGTGCGTCCCCGTCTCGAAACATCCCAGAAGTGCTGCGTCATCAAAGTCTCCACAACACTCGAAGCTGCGAGAACAATTTATTGCGTCCTAGAGTGGGAACCCGCCAGACCCTCCGGAGAGACAAGACTCGGTGGGATAGAGAAGAGAGGCCCACTAATTGGTAGGCGAGGGGGTACTGGTAGGGGGAGGAGAAGGGGGAGGGACATGCGTTACGGGAACTACACATAACTTAGAAACACACAACTTAGAATAGTCATAACTTAGAAATCAAGAAAAAAAATCAATGTAACTTAGAACTGTCATAAGTAGAGATAGGGAAAATTCGCGGGTTCAATGACCTCCAGGATAGACTCCAATATCCTCTACACACTCGGGCAAATGCCAACTGTTCATTGGCTGCTGACTTGGTGAGTCGTCTCGACTGGGTGGCCTGAGATTTGACACTTCTATGAGTGAGGGTCTCTAATTGGCCCTCAGTCCTCCAGACTAACAGTGAACCAATGACATAAGCAGCACTAAGATATAATTATTTGAATTTTAGCATGACACGAAATGAACCCGCGAATTTTCCGGGTCTCTAGTCGTAAGTTAGAACGAGCATAAGTTAGAAACACGTAACTTATAAACACACACAACGCAGAAATCACACAACTTAGAGAAACGTCGTAACGTAGAAAGTCATAACTTAGAACTATCACAACTTAGAACTGTCATAACTTGGAAACACACAACACCGAACCACATAACTTATAACTATCGAAACTTACAAACACACAACTTAGAACAGGCATAACCCAGAAGATTACTATATTGTGTGTTTCTAAGTTATGTGTTTCTGAGTTGTGTGTTTCTAAGTTGTGACAGCGCCCCAGGCGTTACCCGTGTTTCGCCCGCTCGGAGGCGGGGCTTCCCCGGAAAAAAAATGCGGCCAGCGCACATAACATCTCTGGCCGCCTCGTAACAATATTTATATATTAGTAGAATAGGGCGTGTTAATCTAAAATGTCTATCTACGTATTCCACCCAAACCCGTTCAAAAGTAAAGATGAGACTAAGCAGCAAACATTCAAACTTAAAATTGGTTGTCTGTAAAGTCGGTTTACGGACGATAGTTTAACGTGACAACGTCATAGCAAAACATTGATGAAATGATTGCATACTTTTATGAATAAAATTGAATCATTTTTATCGAATTATCACTATTTTGTATGGATACAAAGAAGGAGTGAAATGAAATATACAATTTAATTGATAAATTTACTTTTATTTGCACTCATTAATTCAAATATGTTTATTACTTTAACGAAGAGATTATTTTAACTATAACTTTTATACATGTTTGCTATTTAACTTCTTCCAATCTGTGTTATTCTGTTAAGGATAGGACGATGATAGGAAAAGTAGGAAACGAATGGGAGTGTTTCAAGTTTAATGTGCCTCGAAAAAGTTAAATCGATGGTTGTTCCAATCGAGTGGACGAGAGATAGATGCGGCGCAAGCGTACAATGAGCGCAACGGGACACAGCGTAACGGGACAATGTGCGTGACGGGACACTTTTTCGTGCTTGCAGCCGGCGTTCATCGATTTATTAGACGTTGTCCCGTTAAAAAACATTCACATTAGTACACAGAGTATGAAATACAGGATGGGGCAAAAAAAGTGCGTGTATCGGTTTTGAAGGGCTATTAAATAAAACACACTAAACCTTACAGAAATGAAGTTTATTTTATTGGAATCAGTATGCATCCACATTTTTTTTTTAATCAAGTTCTGAATATCACATCAGGAAGATGTTGGCCATCAGCAGCGATGCTTTGATGAAGTAGATTTCGAAACTCTTTACCGATTTTCGGCACATTTCGATAGGTATAGCTGTGATTTCCTCCAGAATTCACATCTTCAGTTCTTCCAAGGCGTGAGGACGATGTCTGATAACCTTTTCGCATGCGGTAACCCCACAGGAAGAATTCACAAACGCTCAAATTATTATGCTTGAATGGAACATAAGTTAATATATAAAATTTATGCGGCAATTTCAGTAACAAATACTCAGTATTATCTCGATAAACGTATTTCATAAATGAAAAAAACAAATCGTAGCCATAATATGTAGAGACTGGAAAAATTTGCGGATTCCTTTCGAGACAGGCTGGAATCCAAACTCTTTTAGCTTAATGCTGCGTCAGTGATTGGACCGCAATTTACCTGAAGGACTCTGAGCCAATGGCAAACACTCAACAAAAGAAGTATCGAATCATAAGAATCGCAGTAAACAGGTGTCCCGAGACGGTAGCCAATGACCAGGTGATAGTTGCCCGAGTACATAGAGAATTGTGGAGTCTATCCTAGTGGTCATTGAAACCGCGAATTTTTACAGTCCCTAGCCATATGTTATACAAAATTACAATATATTTCTTGTAGTGTTAGGAATTATTTCTTGGCAACTGGTTTGCAAAGGAATCTTTTGTAAAAGTACAGAAATTTGAAAACAAAAAAAATATTGCAAATAAGAATAACAAAGCAAGTATTTGATAGGTAACACTACATACCTGGACAATGCTGTTATCTAATCATAGCTATAAAACTACCGCTTATTTGATTGCGGTCGTAAAAAGGTTTATTTTGAATATTTAGAGCATAAATTTGTCTGACTAATTTTTATTCACAAATATTTAAAACAAATTATTTTACCACAACGGTAAGTTTTGCTGCGGTTGTAGAACCTTTATCAGTAAAACATTATCCATTGTTCCTGTGTAATTTGTTACAAAATCTTTGTTCAGCTCGAACTTCAAAGTCGTAGGAGAATAACGTTACCACCATAAGACGCGTTATGTATTCAATCTTATTGTTACGTGAGGACGAACCTTCAGTTAAATTTTGTCGGTATGATTATGACTCATTCTGTATAATAACCTGTCTACTATGCATAAAGCCCCGTAGAAAAAAAATCGTTTTAGAAATTACAGTAAAATCACGGACTTTACAACGAAGAATTTGACTCATGAAAATGAAGAGTACTAAGAAATTTCAAATAACCGAAACGTCGTACAAACTACGCCTGTATTCTACTTTCGAGTTACACGTTTCGTTAAAAACAGAGGTATGTCCACATATGGAACAAAATAATAGTGTTCACCAGTTTTTGAAAAAATTTTTGGTAGTACGCCAAGGATATTGTTTTAGATTCATGTTCAAAGTAGATGAACTCGGTTTCCGTAAGTTTACGAAGATAGCAGTAAATTGACGAAGATCCCTGAATAATTTGTTACCATCTTCGTAGATTGAAGGTAAATATTTTTAACAGTGTATATGGTGAGTTACGCAATATTCACAGTTGAAAGGTCAGCCACATCAACTGAAACTTGTGTACCGCCGCAAAACCAAGCAAGTCACTGCGTGTAAAGCATGTTTTAAGCCCACTTAAAAATTACATTGTTTTAACAGAGTCGATAGCCTTTATCAGGTGAAAACTTATCGCAATGTGATGCAAACATTTTTTATTGAATTTATCGCTTCTTTCACGTTTATTGACGTTAGACTTTTTGTTGTGTCCTTGACATCTTGCAGTGTACTAACATATATATATATATATATATATATATATATATGCTGCTGCTAACAGGTGATTATCGATATTTTACATACATATATTACACTAGGGAATACTTTAACTTAATTATTCGAGTAGATTTAATATAAATTATATCTCCAAGATCAAGAGAAAATTACCTTTTTTCTTACTGTAGTAACTATATCATACTAACAAGTCACACACCTACACAAACACACAAATGCATATATACTTTTTTTTTCCACCGGAAGCCTTAGATTTACAGCTTTTCAGTTTCATGCCCGAAAAATCCTCGTTCGAACAAATTAGGATTTTTTTTCCTGGTAAGCCTTACAGAATTTTCGGAAAATGCGGGGGCGTAAATTAAAACTTTGGCTTGGAATTAAGAGAAAAAGAAATAAATGTTAAGGGTTAATAATTGATACTTGCAGTATCATAACCATAAGGAGATAGGGGAAAAATAAAATATTAACGATTTACATATTTAAACTCAACATTATGGAAGCGAAAACATAAGATTGCCAGGACCACCCATGTCTGGTGCGAGTTGGTCCATTGAGATTTTATTTTTTTTTTTAGGTTGGAAGGGGGTTAAGAAAAAAAATATATCAACGTAAGTTCTAAAATATTTTATCAAATGACATTTATTGCCCATAAAGTGCCATACTTGGCTGATTTTTTTTTTTTTTTTTGTTTAAAACACGATTTTGATAAACTAATTCTCAAACATTTCCTAGATTAGGATCCTGGACCACCTCCTTGGTAAGGAAGAGGGGGGAGGGAGGGAAATAGTTTCCTTGAGGCCATATTACCTGTCCGTACATCTGGTGCATGGCCGGCTACAATGTTCTAGGGGCGACTGTAGTGTCGCAAATGTCTCTCCCCCCAACCTCTTCCATGCTTCGCAGACACACCCTTTCACCGCAGTAATATCTGCAGTGTTTCCCCGGAACTGAGGGACATCTGAGACCCCAAAGCGGACTTAAGCGAAGCACGAGTATTAAAGAACACAAATAATATGAAATGTCGCACGAAGGCGAAAACCGACGTGAAGATAACTGGGGACAAAAAGGTTAACAATAAAAGACTGGGAGAAATTATTGTTTGATGCCCTGCAGACCATGTGTAGTAAACAATATCTCCATGCACCGGAGCTGTCACTTGCATGATGTATGACCTACCACAAGGGGTGGACTTGATCATGTGCGTGTTGGGACACGTGTTTTTGTGCCCCGTAGCGGAAATTGAGGAGGAGAGAAGGAAGTGACAGACGGAGTCTGATAAGGGACCTCAGAATGATGAAGAGTGAAGTGAAGTAGTATGTGACACAAACTGCAACTGGACCAAACCGAAGTGACTTACCGATCATGAAAAGTAGGTGTGGACCCAAGGGAGAGGAAATGTGACATGTATATGAACTGCACAGGCAACCGCATTGGACTGTGCTGCAGGACCGGAAGCCACCATCACCAGACCTTGTGAGCTGGGACACGCTACCACCAAAAAAAAAAAGACATACAGTTAGCACATGTAGTGCAGGTTTCTGCCAGAACAGGGACATCTGGTACTGACCGAGAACTGACTGCAAGAATGAATTTCTGCGGAGGTGTGAAGCACATCTAACGCATAATGGTATGCTGTCAGAGGAATGGACACAGCACACGAGAACTTGGCTGCACGGGAAGGTATAAGAGTGTTGGACTCTATGGGAAAGGTACGATAGGCAGTAGCATGAGTTCACACAACGACTCACACAATGCTCCTCTGACAGCAAAACCATCCTGAGCTGCAAAACTAGGTTCTATGGTGAGGTGCAGCGGGAGTAAAAGGCGGTTGTAAAGTTCCTGGAGTGTAAGCTGCAACTATGCCGATGTATTGCCCCTGAGGAACCTGCAGAGAGCAAATTACTGGATGTGACTGCGTTGGTGTGGAAATGCAACCCTTCCCACACAGGAGGGAGTATGTGCGACAGATGGTCGTGACAGAATGGAGCTTGCAGCATATGCTGGGGAGATGCACCCTGACAGCCTCAGGCAGGAAGGAGATGCAACAATAGGACCAGGTAACAGCACTGCCTGCCCTGGAGTCATTGCCTGACCAACCATTGTGAATGAGGTACAGTGCTGGTGAAGGACCACAAGCAGTGCAATTGCAGCCAGTTGTCCCAGAAAGGCGATACATACAAGACCGATGCAAAGGTTGGCCACTGCAGTATCAGCAGCATCTGTTGGCAAATACCATTGGTACAGAAATGCCCCAAGCAGCCACCACATCCAGTGGGAAATGGGCGACAGGGGATGCAAGATATGCAATTTTGCCCACCATGTCACTTGTCCCCTCCCCCACTACAATCTGATAATGATCCAGGAAGGAGGCACGATGACTCTGGGATAGCTGGCTACTTCAGATAACTACCTCCTGCACATACCAGTCTGTCTAAACAGCAGGCCAACAGCTGCCCCCATCGACATGGGAGCGAAACACATTTTTGTGTCCTAGCACCTGGTGTCTCTGGTGGACATCAAGCCTGGGCATTTTGCATTGCAGCTGGCCATGAACATTGGCGAGGAGATAGCCATTGGCTATGTTGAGGTTGAGGAGAGTGTTTGGGAGTAAGTATCACACACATCTGTAGTTGTAGTCGAAGGCTTGAGGGAGGACCTAGTGCTGGGAATGACATTGCTGGTAGCACACAATCCAAATATAGAAATGGACCCAGGTCGCTTCAACATTGGCCAGCACGAGCACTTGGGAGTGTATGCTATCAGCAGGATACCCTGTCTATCTAGTGAGTCCATTGTACTTGGGAACGTAGACAATGATGTGCCTGTAACCTATCAGGATGCACTGCAGTGATTTATAAAGAAGGGGGAAGGCATCTTCGCCAAGGTTTTATGATGATGGCCAAACACTGTATCCCATGTATGCTTGTGTATAAGTACCCCATAGACTATGGCTTCTATGAGCAAAAAATAAATAGAGTATGTGAAAGAAAATGTTACATGATGGCATAATTTAGCCCTTCTCTAATGCTTACAACACCTGGAATGTGCTGGCTTCTAAAAATGATGTGATGATGTGGTTTTGTGTTGACTTCCGGCCACTGAATATTGTGACCATCGGCTTGCCACCCTCAGATTAGTGTAGAGGAAACCTTGGAAGACTGAGTAACGCCACTGCACTACAGCTATTGGTAGGATCTGATCTACTCAGAAGACTGGGAAAAAAGACTACATACACAGTCCCAGATGGAAGATTATTTGGGCTCAAGTGTGTGATGGTCATTGTTCAATCAATGATGGTCAGTGTGTTCAAAGAGTATTTTAGCTATTTTGTGACAACTAAACTGAATTATGTAATTGTATACTAGGAAGGCTGGCAGGACCATATGCACTTCCTATTGATGGTGCTGGAAGAGACTGTAGATGCATAATCTGACTTGTGCCACCTGGAAATGTCTCATTGGCCTGGGCGAAGTAGATGTCTTGCACTACATTGTGGATATGGACAAAATTCGTCCACACCCGACACATTGCAAAATCCTGAAAACACAAAAACCACTTCCAAAAGTTCATGGACTGGCCAACCGTCTTCAAAACTACACACCTAATTTCTCAACCATAACCACATTCCTGATAGATACTTTCTGTCAACTCGACAGAGATACAAATATACCTTGGCCATGCAGGAGGTGCTGGAAGCATTGAAAACAGCTTCCACCAATTGCCACCCTCTGTCTCAAATCAATCATGATCGGATGATCTATGTGCAGACGGATGCGAGCATCGAGAACATGGGTTCGGTACTCTACCCGGTGGGTAACGATGATTACGACAGTGCAAAATTCAGCCAAGCAGGAAAAAAAACGATCATAATAATAAGTAAGAATGCCTGGCAGTAGTCTATGCATTGAAGTACACTTGGAGGGCCAGCCATTCGTGCTCCGAACTGATAACCAGTGTTTTATGTGGTTTCAAGTGATCCAGGTGTTTAAGAGTAACCTAGTCAGGTTGGGATGTCCCGGGTGTGGAAAATCAGTTCTCTCCCGAGAACCGAAAGAGAACATGGATTTGGAGAATGATGACACGTGGGAAGAAATTCTGCTGCCGAGCCTTGTTCACTATCCTAACCAACTAGGTGATCCGCAGAATGCCTACACTGTACATGGACAACTACCTGCACCTGGAATATCTCGTCGAAAACAAACAGCATGTGCAGCATGCACAGAATACATCGTGGGATACATAAAACTTTTGGGCCCAATGCATAAATGCACCAAGTGACACCAGATGTAAAGTGGTGGCGAAATCTACCACTGGGAACTAGGAAAGGTGCAAGAGTGGCACAAGTATGTCTCACCAGAGGCACGAGAGCAGTGTTGAGGCACATACATGACAACGGCTTGGGGGCGACCAAATACAAAGAGATATCACTGGCCAGGACTGACTCGCGATGTGCGGAAGTACATGCACATGAACGAGATGTGCCAGGTGCTCAATGCCCGAAGCCCGACGAGGTGATGGGATGGAGCAGCAGCAACCCTGCCTTCTTATCACTCCGTTCAGTCTATCACCCTGGACATTGCATACCCAAAGGGAAGCTCTTCGTCTTGGTGGTAATGGACCTGTTTACATGTTGGGTGGAGGCCTACCCTATTAGCAATGTGCATACCAGTACCATCGCCAACATACTTCAACAAGATGGAACAAACAGCTGACCAAAACACTCTTCTGCATCCAATGATGGACGAATTTGGCTACTGCTATGATCTCGGTAGAGATGGTCCAGGGACACAAACTGCCCAAGCTAGGAGAGTGGGCGGTGTACAGTATGACAGATAAGGATGGGGACCTAGAGGAAAGGCAGAGGAGGTGCACAGCAGAAATGGCAGTCGCAGGCGACCATCAGCAGAATGTATGCGCAACAAATCACACTGCAAACAATCTTGCCACCATCGGAGCTGCAACCCACCATCTATGTGTGTGTGAGGACACACCCCATCTCAAATACACAGTGAAATTATTGTACTGGACTGAGCACATTATGGACAGAACTGCATGTCATACTTCATCAGCTGAGTCACAGTATGTACATGGTATGTACAGGCTCACAGCGATTCCAGACGATCTAGGACCAGTCCACAACCCGTAGAGGAGCTGACTGTGACACTACACAACATGTGCAACTTTTTCGATGCGACTCTCAGCCAATGGACATCAACACACTAGCGGGATGTGGCTGACAACTCAGTAGCTATTCATTGGAGGTGCAGGCGTGGTAGACCAGCAGTACCACATCAACAGGACATGGCAACAAACCCAGAAGCAAGTGTACCAGAAGCAGCACTGGAAGGCGACACGGGCGCAGCACCACAGACAAGATGGCAGGAAACTGGACTCTTTCATATTTACCTATATTGTTATTTTCCCTTTTGTTTAGTTCTTTTTTTTTTTTTTTTTACATTTTCTAGTTTGCAAATTGTATTTTGGAATGATGCTCGAATGCTTCGTATGGCCTCGAGTACAAGTGGAACGAATCGAACAATCATTAAGTTTAATTGCAGACCTCAAGTCTTAAAGATAACTATATGTCTGTGCCTTTCTCCCCCCCCCCCCCCCCTGAAAGAATAATAAAAAAATTATTTTGAAGTTAATGAGCAGGTGTTAGTAATTGTGCGAAATCATGGCGAAAGAGCCCTATCAGTTTGATGATATAGATGGATTTTGGGCAATTATTCTTAGCGTACGTTTTGTTTTTTAAATTTATGTGGAGTAAATTGTGTTTACTATCATCTATTTAAGTTTTGCTTTCTTGTTGGCTTCTTATATGGATTCAAACTCTACCGCAATAGTGATAAATTTTTGTTTTTATTCAATATAATTTTTTTTAATTACCTTTTGAACATACTATAGAGATTGATGATACAATATGCACTTTTTAGTGCAGTAATATTAGTTATTACTTAACATTTTACTTTTTATTTCTCATGTTTATGTTAACTTAACCTTACACTTATTCTGTTTGTAATTTTAACTCTACAAATAGTTACGTAAGAAGTCTTTATTTTTATTAAATTTGTGCGTTAATTTCTGCTTTATCTGTGAGATGCTTTTAAGTTAACTGAAAAGCATTACCAGTAGATGGGTCCAAAAATAACAATTCCGAAAATAGATTGTTTACTGGAGTTTACAGTCGAAACCATAACTGGATTTTGTGTTAAGGGTAATTTTTCCGTATTACATATCCAAGCTTATTCCCTGATCCTAATGGCATTATCCTGCATACATGGATCCTATGGTACATGATGCTTGCTATTTCAATTTAGTATGTTGAAATATCCTGACCATTACAAAAATTTGTAATGTAAAATGAATATGAAAGAAAAACTTCCATAGAATCTGACAAAATTATTTTTTATTGTGATATTTGAGTTTTTGTTTGGCCAGGAACTTTTGACGAATTAAATTAAAACGGCAATAAAAACAGGATCATTGTTGACAGGCTCTTGCCATCAGGATTAAGGGCTATACTAGGATAGGTGATATGGAACTTTTACCCAAAAGTGCAAGATCTTAATGTTATGCTATTCATTCACAGATTCGTCGGTACATGGAAATATAATTTTTGTAACTTCAGAGCCATACAGACTGGAAATGTGACCAACATAAACATATTAATTGAAGTCGCAGCTTATTGTAACTAATTAATTGACAAAATAAATTTTATCCACGTGCAGTCTTGATACCACGTTTTAAGGCCTACAATTTTTATGTCTCAATACAACTTTTTTTCATATATTAATCTAACTTAGTTCCAAAAGCAGCGACTTTAAACATTTACCACCGTCTCTCATCTTAATGCGTGATGCGGAAGAGATGTTCAGCTATAATCAGTCATGTCCATATTTAGCTGTGTGTAACCTTGCAAGTTTCACCCAAATATTTTAAACATTACAGTCGTGAGTTTTCCAAAATTATCTAAATGTAAACTTTTCTTTTTCTTTGCAGATAGAGTGGAGGGACCCCTGGCTTATTGGCTTAATATTTTTCCACGTTTTCATAACATTGACTGCTTTGCTGACGAGAAATTACAGCAATTTTCAGGTGGTTCTATTTCTCGTCTTGCGTAAGTATGCAATTGGCTACACCGCGGAACTTTACCATGAAATGAAATGTAACGTACATTATTATTTTTGCATTATATGATTTCTTTACAGCCTAGAAGGTAATTATCTATTTTCTATGATCTAATTATTAGGACAGGGGTACATATAAAGAAAAAAAATTACAAAAAAGTTATATTTTAATTTACTGACATTTTTCGAATTATTCTGTAAAAGTCAAAGCTTTAAATATATATATTGGTGGGGGGGGGGGGGGGGGAAACTAACTAAAAACAGGTCTTTTGAGGTTAATTCTTTGTAATTAAACACACTGAACAGATTCTTGAACGCTCTGTAGATACATGCATTTCTCCTTTATACCTATTAATTTCTACGCCATATTATGTTAATGTCACCTTTCAAAATCTCATAACTTCCCTGTGGACAGTCAAGACTACTCGCAAGTTCGGAGCCTTGGGTTGTAGGCAACACCGCACTAGATGCTCCAGCGAGCGTCGCACCTACGACTCTGTCTCACTGATACAGATACATCCCTGGATAGCAGGCCTATGGAGATACTAGTTTCTTTAATGTGAAGCGAGTATCAAATTTAATGTTTAAAATATTCGCAAAGTCGAATCGAATTGTGAATATTGAGATTGGCAAAGCTGTATTATACTTTATTTTTCCATAAAATACAGGATTGAAGTTAAAAAAAAATTGTCCTTTAATGTTTGAAACTAAGTGATTAACTAATTGGTCCCTATGTATAACATTATTCAATAAAGTTTATAAAACATATATGCGTAATATTAATGCTGAGCATTCATAAAAACAAACAGTCTCCTACCTTTTAATTTTTATAAGTACCTAACCACATTTATTCAAGCACAGCATATACAAAAAAAAAACTAAATTTTTTAACGAGTGAATCTTGGGCCCCCAAAGAAATAAAGCTTTGCAACAAATGCAGAGCTTCACAACGGAAGCTTCAAATAAAACAAATAGCAGATACCCTGGTGAAGTCAAATGAAATATTAAAAAGAGCTTATATTGATTCGCCTAAGTCAGAGTATTGCTCAGGCCTACTGAATAGGTAGACCCCCTAAAGCATGTAGATGCCAGATGCTGTACAAGATTGGGTAAATATGTAGTGTAGCGGTATTTGCGGAAAAAAAAAGTTAAAAATCCGAAAATACTTTTATTATATGCTCTTTAACTTCCTCTTTTCATTAAACCTGGCGGAGATAAGAAATTTTTTAATACTTTAGGAGATATCGCCGTTATTTTGCAATACAAGACCTGTGCAATCATTCGACTGCCACAATTTTTTTATTTTGCTGTGTGTTCGTGAAAGCCTAATTAATTAAAATAGTTGATTAGGTCAGGTCAGTTACATTATAAATACTTTCAAACTAGGCGGACATTAAAAATAATGTGAATTAATTTTAATGGTTGGTTAGTTTTAAAGTATTTATAATGTAACTGACCTGACCAAACAAACCGGGACAAAGGATGAACAGTAGGGAACTCACATAAATTTTTTTTTACTTATTACTTGTGCAACAATATCCAAATAACAAATAAAACATTAAAATTTGAAACGTTTAAAAACACTCCTAAGTTAGAGGCGGGTACAATTCCTTTGCCGTTAGTAGAAAATGATGTAGTCGTTCACCTACGTCGCGAATAAACAAAAAAAATTCATACTCGTAAACAAGAAACAATTGTGTATGCCGCATGAATGCACAGGTATTGTGATGAAAATTAAAAAATTTGATATCTCCTAAAGTACTATTTGGAATTTCTTATCTCTCCACCGGGTTTAATGAAAAGAGGAAGTTGAAGAGCATATAATAAAAGTATTTTCGGATTTTTGACATTTTTTTTCTTCGCAAATACCGCTACACTACATATTTACCCAGGATTGAGTCCTTGATCTTCATGGATTTTTTTTTTTTTTTGAAATTGCTTGCAGTGCTGCTGGTCTACTTCTCGGAGAGCATCAATGAAATTGCCGCCAACAACTGGAAGTGAGTTTCTTGTTCGCGAGTGTGAGGACTTTGCGTGATGCGACCGTGCCTCTATACAAAATCTCTAACTTGTAACCCCGGCCTTCAGCAATCTCAATGACCTTGATCGCTATAGTGTACCAACTTAACACTTGCTAGCTCGACAGTGCAATCTCAAAATAGTTCAAGGAATTAAATTTACCAATTAAGTACCAAAAGGAAAATAAAAATTAATTAAATATAAAACCATTAGATATAGCGACCGGCAAGTAATAACGCACGGTTGAGGCAGTTACCAACATGGTAACAGACTGAAGCGCAGTCAAATATCAGTAGACTTTCACCTGATCACAATCAATAATTGCACCATATCAAATTCTGATCAAAAATAATATACCTACCTATTTGTTTTCTTCTTTGGACCGGCAAGCATTGTTTGTGTATTGTCGATGGAAATGAAAACATTGCAGATAGACCGTGTACTGTGTAGGAAAACATTTTTTTACAGTCAATTCTGTATGTTGTGTGTGTTCGTTAAACTGTGTTTTAATGCAGCTTTTTTTGGACTTAGGCCATTGCAGGTTTGTCACTGTTTATCGAGGAAAAATTCCGAAAATCAAAAAATATTTTTGATTTTCAGAATTTTTTAATGACAAAGAGTGCAAAACTGCAATAGCGTATGACCAAAAAACTGCATTAAATCAAAATTTCCCATCGCATGAATAATTTAAAGAACGAAACTGTGTTTTAATAATTAAGGGTAGGTATTGAAATTCAATGGTGTTCAGCTAATCCGAACAATTTTAGGTTAAAAACAAATATTTAAAGAAACTTGAATATTTTTATTTAAAAAATAATTTATGATGTCTTGATCCTGCTATCAGCATGTGTAGTGATTTTGTGCATGTAAAAGTGTTGAAGGCTGTGTTATGTGATAACTTTAAGCTGATGGTGATTTGACATAATGCGCTTCCATTACTGCGATTCTTCAGCTAATCCGAAAATATGGTAATACGAATAGGTTTCCGCCCCAATTACAGCAAATCCGTCTTAAGATTTGTAGAAATTTGATTAAAAGGCAATAATTTTTATGTATTTATGGGTCCAGTGCTAATTTTTAAAAAAAAAATTATGATAGAGGAAGTTTTTATAAATTGGGATTTTCTTAGGAGGGTTTTCTGTAGTTCAGATTAGCAGGCAGTGACATAACTAGACTAGTTTCCACCCGGAGCAATAACTCATCTTGACACCCCTTTTGTTTCAAACCAATCCAACCAAAACCTTTCTCCACAAAAAAACCTCAATTCGCCACATTCCAAATATTTTCGACTCAACTGATATGCTAAATAAGTAGATTTATTTGCAGTTATTTCATTTTTGATGCATGAAAAGTAGGATTGTACGTGAAAAGTAACAGTTTTTAAATATTTTCTATATATAATAATGTATCTTTTACAAATAGTACAGTTCATCTGCTCTGCCATCCAACTTTTTTTTTTGTGTTCTAATACTACGATATTCAAGTAAATATCTATAATAAAAAATTAACTCTGCCAGTTTAGCACCCCTCCAAGTGTAGTGCCCGGGGCACAAGTCCCGTCTGCCCCCCCCCCCCCTCACCCTTTCCTCTTATACTTATGTCCCTGTTAGCGAGATTCCACTGTATGTTAATGGACCGAGCTCAACGGGAGGGACAGTAAAAGGTCAGACAGGGAACCCGGAGATGCCCAGGGAAACTGGCTGAACTAAGCGTGCGGGAAGCGCGCTGTGAAACACTGGCGGGCACGGAGTGTGTTGTGTGTTGCAGCGTGTTCTCGAACCAGCAGTACTTCGACAGCAAGGGGATGTTCATCTCGCTGGTGTTCGCCGTGCCGATTCTCCTCAACTGCATGGTCATGGTGGTGAGTGCTTTTCCGTCGGTTTGGAAATGATTCGAAAATGGAGATAACGGATTCAGTTATGTTCATATTTCACAAGGGGAGGTAGGTAGGCTACTCGTCTTCATCGATTTTGTCCTGATTCACAGTATGTGTTGGGCTTGACTATAATTGAAAGTGTCGCTAGTGGAAACTCCGTATGGCCAAGCTGTTAGGAATTTTAAAAAAAAAAATTGTCATGGATTGGTTAGTACATAAGCCTTTATGTAAGCGTAATTTCCAAGCAGTGGTTGGCGTAGCGGCAAGACTTCAGGTTCGTAATGCGAGGGTCGTGGTTTTGAGACCACGTACAGATACCTTTTTTTTCTTTGGCTTCTTTATAATTTGTTGTATTCATTGTATTTATGCATATAGTCTGGCACGATTGCTGCTTCTGCTGTTTTTCTGATGAATATCACTCTAGCACATGAAATTCATGAAATATATATTAATAAAAGTATCTTATTTTTTATACAGAGACCTTGTGTATGCTTTAATTATAATTCCTTCTTGGAAAGTTAATTCGTAATCCCAAATTTTTCCACAATTAAGTGCCTGTTGAAGTGATGATGCCATTTGTCTTATGTGAAAATACGTATAAATAAATACAAAACATCATGCATTATTTTGGTTCATTTGTGGCGTGGGTATCGTAAAAATTGGAAAGAAGCCAAAGAAAAATGTTTCCGCATGGGGACTCTAACCCGCAAACCTCACATCACGATTCTAAACTCTTGCCGCTGCTGATGAATACTGAAAATTGTCATGGTTTTCGGTCAACTCAAAAATAAAATTTTCCAAGGAAACATTTGTCCAGATTTTCTTCAGTGTACATTTTAAGTCACTTTTTGGTTTGCAGAACCAGTGAATTGCATCATTTCGGTTAATTTTTTTGAGGCTTTTAAAAAAGGGTGAGATTCTTTTCTAGGTTCCATAGCAAATATTTCAGCAGAATTTGCCAGGAATGGCACTTAAGGATCAAACAGAACCTAGGTTAACCTAGGTTACTTGAAGCTGTGTTTATCGAGGCACTACTGTATTTATTGTTTTGCTTTGCATTTCAGTTTATTGGTGTTATTTTTGTTTTGTTGCTATTCACCGTAGTCTTGCCTCTGACGATGATGACGACGACGACAAATGATATTGACGCGTGTTGCAGGCCAACTGGCTGTGGCAGTCGAGCCAGCTGATGACGCGTCTCAGGTTGGCGCAACTGAGGCAGGCGCAGTCCCGCCAACAGCAGAAGCAACAGCAGCAGCGTGCCGACACGCTCGCGGCCCGTCCGAAGCTCGACTGAGTCCGAGGCGAAGGCTCTCGGAGAACCCGCGGGGTCGCGCGGAGGCTAGTCAGTCGTTGACGGTGGTTTGCCATGCCCGAGGTTCCGTGTGTTCGTCTTGGCGAACCGGCGTCCTCTCATGTTTTTTTTTTCTTCCTCTCACGTGCCTGGCCGTGCGGCAAACATATATTTTCTCTCCGCCACTTAGTTTCTCTCCGAGCACCTCCCGGCCTGGGCCAAACAGTTTGCAGAGCTCCGGGTGTTATCGCTAGGGACCGGAAAAATTTGCGGGTTCAATGACCTCTAGGATGATCTTCATAGTTCTACATACACTCCGTCAAATGTCACCCTCCCATTGGCTGCTGTCTTGTGAAGGTGTCCCAATGTAGCGGCCTGTGCTTTGGTTGAGTGTTCCTCACTGGCCCAGAGTCATCTGGGTGAGTTGTGAGCCAATAGCAGAGGCAGCACTGAGGTATAACTATATGAATTTTAGGCTGTCGTGAAATGAATCCGCTGATTTTTCCAGTCTGTAGTTATCGCGCAGTTTGCAAACCTCTCAACAGTTCATGAAAGAGTCTGATTACGAATAGCATTTAAGGGGCTCGTCTAGTCGGTAGCTGATAAGCGCGACGCTCGCTAGTGCTTCTAGCGCTGTGTCGCCTCTAAGCGCGAGGCTGTGAACTGGCGTGCAGTCTTCTCGTCGTCACAGGACAACTGCGAAATTTGAGCGGTGACCGTAAAATTATATGGCATAGAAATGAAGGTAAAGTTGCTTTCAAGAATATGCACCAGTTGTTTTACGCCTAAAAATTACTCTGAAAACACACCTTTTCGCCATTTTAACTCTTCTGAAAATACAGTTAAAAAAACAATCAGGAAAAAAAAAAAAAAGAACATTTCGGCCCTCAGCGATATCGGATATCTTGGCGGTTTCGAAATAGCGTTGTTTTTCCTGAAGCTCTGAGCACATTGTGTGTGTCCGGGCAGACAGCCCTTAAGAGCCATTTCAGTTGTCTGCACAAGTTTCGTTTCAAGTTTGAATGCTTAATTTTTTTTTTATTTTTTTTTATTTATTTATTTAGAGACTGGTAATAATGCTGTTCCCACTATGGCTGTGGGTGTGAAGAATTCTAAACATGGTATTTATTGCAAGTGTTATAGGGAAGTGCTGAAAGGTTCATCTTTAATATTCAATCATAAAATAGTAACGTCAGTGCTTAAAGTCTCATATGGAGGCGATGTTACCGACGAGAAAGCAGCACTTCAAACCCAGTGTCTGGCGCGTAGAGGGTGTGAGACGTGAGGTGCGATGGCCAGTGTTGTACCTAGCACCTCTACGCTTCTAAAAGCTCGTGCGCCCGGTCAGGTGTACCCCTTAAGTTGTTCACCGGGCATAGTCTGCTAATTAAGGTGCAGGTGTGTGACTCCTTTTAGTTTCTCTATCCCGGCTGTAACGTTGTAACACATGCAACCGTTCAACTGTTCTTGCCTGTCTGTGGAGACGATCGTAGTGCAGTTGTGTTAATAATTGTTAGTACTTTTAGAGTGTAATTCGTAGAGTTTTTTTTTCCAGTGTCAGTATTTAGCAGCGCCTCTGTTTATGATAAATAGTTTTAAACTTGGTTTGGCTGGGAATATGAAATGTGGTAAAATGGTGCACTAATGTTTTCTCCCGTAGGTGCATCCTTGCTGGCATTTGATATTGGTACAGTTTTAGATGAACTAAACTTCTTCACATTTCGTTTTCCGGATGTATTGCATTTTGAAGTTGTTTTTTAATACATTTGTTTAATGCATGATTTTAGGCTGTATTACCGTATTGTCCTGAATATGAGTCAGAAATTTCGCCCTAAATTTTTTAAAGAAAAATGCATACCCGACTTGTATGCCGACATTTCAGAAATTGCAAGACAAAAATTTGCATAATTTTAAACATGTTGTAATGTACAAATTGATGAGTTGCAAATTGTAAAATATTTTGTATATAAACTATGTTTTAATATGTATATCATGTAACTAGCAAGTTCCCAAGAAGTGCATTAAGTTTTTTTTTTTTTTTTTTTTTTATGTTTTCAAATTATCTAATTTTTTTTGTCCTATATATTAAACTGAATATGCAAGCTGACCATATTCGGGACAGTATGTATTTTACAGTATTGCTCATATTAATAAGATGGTACAAGCTTTTGCAAATTTTATTTACAAATATGATTTAATATGATTAATTTTGTGTGTATAATATTTGCATCTTTTATTCGAGATATATAGACCCAAAGTACTTGATGATTTTTGTGTGAATTTATTAGTGTTTGTTAAGTACAAAATTGTATGTATCACTTAATAATTATTGATAGGCTAGATCATGTGTTCAAAAAATCCCATTTTATTTTTGTTTGTGTTCAACTTCATAGTCACTCTATTTTTTTTTTGTATATGAGATTAAGTTACCAGTGTCCATGTATGGAGTTAAAAGTTTTACTGAATGTACTTAAATGCTAGAAAAGATTTTAATTGAAAAAAATAAATAAATTTGAAAAGTTATCATTGATGAATTAAGTTCAATTAAAAAATATTTTTTTATGTTATCTTGTATTTTGTTTAATATTGGCAATAGTACCAAAGCTAGAAATTATTTTCTTCCTAGGAATATTTTGTGTCAAAAATCAAACCATCATCATATTTTTGTAATCATAAATTTGGAATCTGCTTTCTATGTGTATGGTTAAATTTGTATACATAGTGTGCAAGTTTCGTGATGTGAGTAGTATATCTTATTAGTAGGGACAAGATATTATGGTTTTATTTTATAGTGAAATTTCATTTTTAAAACATTAGATTTCGGCATTTTTATTTTTATAAGTGCTTTTTATAATACATACTCCACCAGAATAGTGGTGGTATTTTTGTGATACATTTTTTATGATAAAATAGTTTGTAATAAATTGGTCTATAACAGATGCATTCAAAACAATAAAAATTAATTTGTGATTTAAAAGTTTTGTAAAAGGAGCTGCATAGTGAAACAAATTTAATTCATTTTTTTTTTGGATCTATGAAATTAAAAAAAAAACATTAAAAGATTACTTTTTTGTGATTTGAATTAAGTTTTTGTTAAATTTTGTTTAATTCCATGATATAACCTGCACTTTGGTGTTATCGTGGTGTGTTGGCATGCTTTTCTGTGTTTCAGTTTTATCGCAATTCGCCGTTATAATCTTGTCTCTATTGATCAGTTTATGCATGTAACCCTTTGATGTCCATAGAGTTGTGATGTGAAATTTGACTTAAACTGCTGGTTCCTAACAGTATCGTGAATGTTTCTCCCGTGCTGCAAGAAGTGGAACCGGATCAATGTTTATATCTGTTCTTTTGAGTTTTAGGTGTTCTGAAAATAAGACTGATAAACGTGATAACACATTTTCAAATCATTGAGTGGAGCATTATTAAAGTAAGTACTGCTGTCTGTAATCATAAACGTTTTTTCAAATACTAAACGTATTTACTATTTAGTTTTTTTTTTTGTGCCTTAAAAATTGTTACAGTAGGTTGTGAAAAAGAAATGAAAAAAAAAAAATTGACAGTATATAGTACCATGGTACTACTGCATTCTCATTTACTGGAAAATTGCATTGATTTGATTTTCCTGGGACCAGAAATTTATTTGTTCAATAAACAGAAAAATTCTTCTATTATTTTTGTGTCTGTTTATATTTAGTGTTATGATATGTTATTTAATTCATTCAAAAACAATTTAACACTAAATGGTGCTTATCTCATTATGACAGGTTTTCTCACACATATTGGAAGAAAAATTTATATGATTCTCGTACAAAAGGCAAGGGTTAAATTTATATATTGAGAGTTAAAAAATATATATATATATTTTTGTTTAATTGAAAATTTCAGACACATTAACTACCTACATTAAATTGAAAAAGGGTTAAAAATTTTGGAAAACAAAAAGACTCCTGTAAAGAGTGCATTTATGCTACAATACAAGGAATAAAAAAATATATTCGCGTGCTATGAGCAAATTTTGCGAGAGAAGAAATATTTTTGATCCTTCAGACAACTTTGTTAGATTTTACGAAGCCTTCTACATTAAAATAACGTCGGTTTACATTTTTACAATTCATAATACATAATATAATTTGATGTAATATCTTAAGATTTTATTACACATTTTTTTTTCTAAATTATTGTTCTATATACTATTATAATTTATTACCTGAATTATTGTTTTCTTTAGTTCCTGATCCTAACTAAAGATAAATTGTATGTATGTATTTATATACCAAATTGTACCCTGACTTACGCAAATTTGACTTACACGGTTATCGCTTGGTCCCACCTATTGTGTAAGTTCAGGGTATTACTGTATTACATTTCCAACTAAAAAAATCTTTTGAAAGCTTATGTTGGAATGAAAATAGCGGGACAGACCCAACATGAAATATGTTATGTGACAGTAAAAATTTACTTTATTGTGAACAAGCCATTTTTAACTGTGGGACAAACAGAAACAAACATTTAAGTATAATACATTTTTTTGACGTGACGTCTAATAAATCGATGAACGCCGGCTGCACGCACGAAAAAGTGTCCCACTACGGATGTTCCTGTTTGCTCATTGTACGCATGCGTGGCATCTCTCTTCCACTCGATTGGAACGACCATCGATTTTACTTTTCAATCATATTTTCGTCGTTTGAATTATTAATATTATGTAATTTAATGATCGTCCACCGATTTTCAGCACAATCGGTACGGTTATTTATAAGTAATGTTGAATTATCAAATACGTTTTTAACCAACAATGGTGTTTTACAGTTACACATAATAATTCAAATTACAACCGGGATCTTTTGCACAATGTTTTAAAAAATATTGTAACACTTTATAAATAAGTTTGGTGTATTAGGGATGCGTATTTGTTATAAAATCTAGTTATTAAAACGAAATAATATTATTCCCCTACCGTGAACAAAATTTTTATAAATGTATATATAACCTCTGAAACTATCAATTATCAAATATGGCCTCGTGGCTGAGCGGTCAGCGGGGCTGTTTTTTAATTGTAAGGTTGTCGGTTCGAATCCCGGCAGGTGCAAAATTTTTTTTTTTGAAATTGTAAAAATAAATACGGCGCACGTAACATTTCAAAAGTAATAAATATATTTGAATAATAAATGCTAATAAAAGTAAATTTATTAATTAAATTGTACATTTCATTTCACTCCTTTGTATCCATACAAAATAGTGATAATTCAATAAAAATGATTCAATTTTATTCATAAAAGTATGCAGAGGTAGATTTTATCATACAAAAGATAGAAAAATTAAAAAAAAAATCTTCCTCAAAGAATATAATATTTTAATGCCTAAATGGTTTGGTTGTCAAAAACCTATTACGGCTCAGTCTCAGGCCGAATATGATATTTCCTTTTCTTCTGGATCAATCATTTCATCAATGTTTTGTTATGACGTCACGTTAAACTATCGTCCGTAAACCGACTTTACAAACAACCAATTTTTTTTTTTAGTTACATTTATACTATATTATATACAACCACCATCACTGTTTACATGTTTCTTAGATTTGATGTGTTTACAAAAAAATTTGTTTAGTACTAATTTAATATTTATTTTTTAGAAAACCATTTAATGTTAACATACATATATTAATTGTTCCCAAACCAAATAGATTAAAATAAACCTTTAAAATATACGAGCGTCCACGAAAAAGCCTTGCACCCTTAATATTTACACCATACCATAAAATATATGTTTTTTAGAATAAACCTAACTTTTAAAAAACAGAACTTGGGACCATATTTCAAGTAGGTACTTAGTAAATTTTATTCTGGACCTACGTATGTAATTACAGTAGAACCTCATTTTTACGTACCCGCGATATACGAATTCCCGCGGTTAACATATTTTTTTACATGCACTGTCAATTTCCCTATACTAATAATGCATTCTTTTCCCGCCTTGTGCAAATGCATTTCCCACTGTTTACATAGAATTAGTGCTGTATTTCGTGGCGAACCATCGGAAAATTTAGAGAAAACAATAAATTCTCAAAATGAATAGCGTGAAGTTTAATTATTAAGCATTACTGCATGAGTGTATGGTCACCACAGCTTCGTTTGCCATTGTAAACAACTTCCTTTTTTTTTGTGCCACGTTGTATTGTACACCATACGGCCATAAACCAAACGTATGGTGACATAAACATGAAAATTAATGTTCTTTTCTTAGCGTTCCCCTTTAATCTTAAATGTATTATGCATGAAAATAAAGGTGAAAACTCACATTTTAAATAATACACAAAAGAGTGGATTACTGTTCCATTATTAAAATACGTTTTAAGCAACGTACAAGTTTCCTATAAATATGGCATCTTCGGCGATGTTCATTTTAAACATTAGAAACATTCTGAAAAGTCAAATGGCTGCAATGAATATCCAAACAATGCAATGGCAATTTAACTTCTATTCCTCAATGTAAACAATTATATTGATGGTGGTAGCTATCGTTTTATAGTATTATTTCTCAAAAAATCTGAAGAAAAAAAAACTTTAACACGTAATTAAATACAAAGTTCAAAAATCAATTGTGTTACAAAATTTCAGCACCAAGTGGCTATATCAAGATGCTTCAACATTCTCATCTCTTACACAGCAAATTTCATGTTTAACTTTCGGCAATAATGAAGAACGGTGATATTGGATATATTTATAATTTTAATCATGTGAGATAGTGAAGTTCTAGTTAATATATAAAAACGTAACCGTCTCTGACATAATATTTAGTGTGGTGTATATTTTCTAGGGATGGGATTTTCGAATCTTGGATTCGTTGAATATACCGAATCCTATGGATTCGAGGATTCGTAGGATCCGAGGTGGGATTCGAGGTTGGATTCGAGGTGGGTTTTTAAGAGTTTTAGGTAGTAATAAAAAATTGTAGTGCTGGGCGAAGTTCGAAAATTTCGAACCGATTCGAACCCTTACGTTCGGTTCGTTTCGGTTCGAAACCTCTTTAAATATATTCGAAAAACCAAACGTTCGTTTAAAAAAAATTAAGTACGTTTTTCTAATTTTCTAACCCCCATTTGAGACCATTCACAAAACAGCACAACAAAATTCCATTACTTGTAATATTACGACTTTTATCGCATAATCGTCGCCTCAACAGTTTCAAGCGCAGACAAAATAAAAACAAAAATTATTAATCGTCGCATAACTCGCATAGCATTTTTTCATATAGGCGTGCTTTGTTTTTTGTTTACTTTAGAGAATTTTGTATGCATTTCTCGTACTACGTAATATAAACTATCGTACAAATGCCAAAGGTATTGTATATTATACCTTTAACTATAGTGCGTGTACGAGAAGTGTTGTAAAATCACCAAAGATTGCGTACCCCATACGTTAAACTAAAGCGCATGTACGAGAATTTTCGTATTTCGGCAAAACTAACGTGATTAAGTTAACACAAGACAAATGCGGTAGGAAATGATTACACAAATTACGTATTTTAAATTACTGGGATGTATTTATTTTCTTTGGCCATTTTGGTTATAACAGTCAGGTACTGAAAATATTAATTTAATCTTGTGTATTAAAAGTACTGGTACAGTAAATTTTACAGTACGGTACTAAGTTGACTAGCATAGTCACGGCAGCCATCATTATTTCTCGTGTTTTCTTTTTTCCGACGGAAATTTCTATAACCACACTTCTTACATTACGTTTACAATATTATTGTTCTTGAGGTGATTTGCGATGAGCAGGCTAACGTCGTTTAAGTTTTCCAAATGGAGAAAAGATAATGACGACCCAGATGACCCAGAACCACCCCAAAAAATGTCAAGTTTCTTCTGACGAGCAGCATTCTTCCAAGAAAACAGCAACTGCAGTCAGCGGGTTTTGTAATGCAGATAGGTAACTTAATTCACATTCGACTTGTTTTTTAATGTCCTATTAAAAAGTTTTACTTATTAAAAATGTTTCGTTATGTCTACCACAAAAATATGTTATGTGGCCTTATGCTGAATGTTCGTCATCTTTATAATATTATATTTTTTTTAATGTAGGTTAGTGTACACTGAGAAAGGAAGATAGTCTTTTTGAAATTTAGATGGAACTTCTTCATGAATTAAAAGTTGGTATGGTAAATATGTAGAGTCGCGGTATATGCGAAAAAAAAATGCTAAAAATTCGAAAATACTTTTATTCTATGCTCTTTCACTTTCTCTTTTCAATAAACGCGGCGGAAATAAGAAATTCTTAATACTTTAGGAGATATCGAATTTTTATTTTCCATCACAATACCGACCATTGTTGCTTGTTTACGTTTATGATTTTTTTATTTTCGCGACGTAGGTAGAACGACTACATCATTTTCTACTAATGGCAAAGGAATTGTACCCGCCTCTAACGTAGGTGAATTTTTAACGTTTCAAATTTTAATGTTTTATTTGTTGCGCAAGTAATAAGTAAAAAACAAAAATTACGTGAGTTCCTACCGTTCATCCTTTGTCCCGGTTTGTTAGGTCAGGTCGGTCAGCTACATTATAAATACTTTAAAACTAAACAACCATTAAAATTAATTTATATTATTTTTAATGTCTGCTTAGTTTGAAAGTATTAATAATGTAACACCTGACCTAATCGACCATTTTAATTAATTAGGCATTCACGAACGGTAAATCAAGATGCACATAAAGTTCTGCAATTCCCGATTACACCCGAACAATTTACCTTCGGCCAACCTCGGGTTTATTTATTAATATTTATATTTCTCTATTTTAATGTAGCTATACTAACCTAACTAACCCTTCATAGTGTTTTAAAGTGTTTTAATGTAGCTAACCTAACATAACATAACTATAATAAAATTATTTTCAGATTTTAATAGATACTCCTAAACAAGCAACAATGTAGTCGTTCAGCTACGTCGCGAGAAAAAAAAATCATACTCGTCTCGTAAACAAGAAACAATGGTGGCCGCCTGAATTCACAGGTATTGTGATGAAAATTTAAAAATTCGATATCTCCTAAAGTATTTGGAATTTCTTATCTCCGTCGGTTTTAATGAAAAGAGGAAGTGAAAGAGCATATAATAAAAGTAATTTCAGATTTTTAGAATTTTTTTTTTCGCAAATACCGCTACTCTACATGTTCAAAATTAAAAAATTCCATATCTCCTAAAGTATTTTGAATTTCTTATCTCCGCCGGTTGATTTGAAAAGAGGAAGTGAAAGAGCATAGAATAAAAGTATTTTCGGATTTTTAGCATTTTTTTTCGCATATACCGTTACCCTACATATTTACCGTTGGTATATATATAAGCTAAGCTATATAATGTTTTAATTTTACATATGGCTGGAGAACCTTTCTTTCTCACCACTCAATTAAAGACCAAAATGCTGGTCATCGGTTCATTTAATTCAAAACAATTATTTCTGTATGAAATTCGGTTCGGCTCGTTTCGAAACCAGAGAACTGAGGTTCGTCCAGCTCTAGAAAATTGTATACCTAAACTATATTATAAAGGTAACGGAAATAGCACGAACATAAGATAAACTACGCTGCATTTTGTCAATTAGCATAACTACTCAATCATTTCCAGCCTTCAATAATATAATATTGCAGAAAAAAACGTTACTTTTTTAAAATGGTGTCTGTTATACAAACGTATTTTATTGAAAACATAGGAAGGATTAATTTAACAGAATTAGACCGATGCAAACTTACGTGTGTGGTTTTTGAGGTTATTTGCCTCTATTTTATATCAGTTGTATACACTATGTACTTATTTTATAATTTTAAAAATACACATGTGATTTTTTTTTAATACATAGGCCTATGTAATTTTTTAAAATAAATGTGTGATTTTTTTTTTAATAACATGTGGTGAAGTTTAGTGTGGGACTGGGGTTCGAGATTCAATGACAAACACTGAGGATTCGAACAAGGATTCGGATTCGACCAAAATGTGGATTCGTCCCATCCCTAATATTTTCTTATCATTTCCCATATAGTGAGATGATAAAAAAAATTTGAACATTTCCCTCATTTTGCATTTTCCCGGTTTTTACATATTTTTTCCTTGGTCCCTTGAAATATGTAAAAATGAGGTTCTACTGTATACAAAATTATAAATTGCCTTTAGGGTTTTCTGTAAACATAATCAGAATTCTCAGTACCGGTTTTGACGTGTGCCATTTATTTTATTCATCACTTAATTCTTGCCACAAGAGAACTATTAATTTATCAATATTTAATGTAAATACACATCTCTAAAAATATTGGGCATTAAATAATTTTTTTAAGAATTAACTGTTGATGATAACATATTTACCGTGATGCACTGGAAAAAGCGTCAGAAATGTAAAATGGCTGCTCATTGCATCTGTTTAGTTTACTGCGGTGAAGTCCCATTAACATCTCTGCCAGGAATTACCAAAATCAATTATATGTTACACAGATCGTTACCTATATTCATTAGTGTTGGACTGATTCATAAAATGCACCGATTACGATTCCATTTTCGATTCTTTAATTAAAAGTTTGATTCTTCAAATCCCATTTTGATTCCTTAAGAAATTTTTATGATGACGTTCAGTAGAATAATATACTCGGAAAAAAGGATTTTTATGTTTTCAAAATTTTAATTTCATTACGTTTCATTTTCTGTGCACAAATTAACATTAATATTATAGTACATCTTATATCATTTTCAAAAGCATGTTCATTACTCTGAATTACTGGTACTTTGAATTTTTAGCACAAATTTGGCTTTTAAACCTTGCATACAGTTAGACGAAGCATGTGTTCAAACAATGCCAGCAGTCAAAGATGTCTGAAGACACAAATTAGAAATCATGATATAACTTACAAACTTTACATTATCACATCAATTGTAAAGGCGAAAAAAAAAGCTTGTATGGTTAGGTTAAAAATTTTATTTTCTATCTTAACTAAATACTAATCCAAAATATCTACGTGTTTTAAAAATTATAAATTAAAAGTCCAATTTCTGTATGTTTTCTTACATTGTGTAGAAAATGTATTTTGCGGGCTTACAAAAACATAAAACATTGATAGAATTGGTCAGGGTCGATTACAAAACCATTGTATTCTGAATCCTTCGATTCTAGTGGAATCTATGCAACCGACCGATTTCGGTACCGGAATCGACTCATCACTAAAATACATTAGATTGGGAAATTACTGAAGCAAACATCACCATAACTCAAAAACAAATTTAATTTTTTTTCTTCAGTCACATATTATGTGGCTTTTCACGATGACATACAAACTTTCTTCCCGTAGTACGATTTCCCATTTCCTTATCATTTTTAATCATTTTAGGTGATTTCAGCAACCGCAGATGATTGCAACCGCAAACTTCCGGTAATCATTACAATGGTGTTCTTACATAGAAAAGCACTTTCAAACCACAATCAAGTGTCCACCGTCCATTACAAAACAACTTAACTAACCGTGGAAATTATTGGAACTTTGTAATGCAGCGTTACCTAGTTTTGTTTAAGCCTTTCACATGTTTTATGAATAAATTATGTGTGGGTTATTTGTGGTAAATATAGTTACGTATTATTTTATTTTACCAATACACTGGTTTTACTATCATTTGAAAACAACATTCTCGTGCTAATTTCAGTAACTTCCCATCTGTGATGCAATGGAAATACTTTCTATTCAGGAAGTACCCCAAACTTTTTGATTGTGAATTTATGTAAAAGACTTTATGGTATATGGATTATAAATCACAATTCAAGTACATAGCACTTGAAAATTATTTAAATTATTAAATTTATTCCAGATTTACTAGACCCTTTCTGGTGTTATTTTCCTCAGTAAAGTTATTTACATGCTCTCTTTTGAAACACCAAGCTGCAGTTAGAAAACAAATTGCTTTTACGACTGCAAGAATCCCTGGACCAAAGTGGCATTTATTGCATTGGCATCACAGATGTGTGAAATGTAATTGTCAGGAAATTATTTTACTAGTGGAGACAAGATTTTATGATTTTATTTTTAGGCCAATTTTGTTTATAAAAGAGGAGATATTGGTGTTATTTTTTATTTTTGTGAACTATGTTCATTAGTAAAGAGAGCACATTTTTCAACAAATGTGACACTTAAATGTTAAATGACCACTAACTTCACCAAAACAGTGTCATTTTGACTGATAAATGATGCACATTTACAATATAATAATTTGTAATAAGCACGTCTGACTACTGGGAGCAATAAAAATAAATCTGTAATTAATTGTTTGTTTGAAAAATGTACCAAAGTCATCGTAAAATGAAAATTAAGTTATTAATAACAGTTGCAGTATCAATGAAAGTCAATTTTTTTTTTTTCCCAATCTAGTTAGTGAATACATTTTAGTACTAACTCCATGCTAAATAATTTACATTCATTGAATTTCATATATTTAAAGATATAATCTATGTAATCTGAATTGAGTTTAGGTTAAATATGCTGATTAATTTAATGATTTTTGGTTGCATTTCAGTGCTTTACGGTGTAATAACATGCACGTCTGTGCTATATGGTGCATCAACATGCTTTTCAGTGTTATTTCGGCTTTATCGCAATTTACCATATAGTCTTGTCCTTGTTTATTAGTGTCGCGTTCATCCAGTAGCGTAGCCAGGATTTGTGTTAAGAAGCATGTTCCCCCCCCCTATTAAAGCGGGGGTCCTCCCCCGGAAAAATTTGGATTTTGAGGTGTAAAATAGTGCTATTTGAGCAGTTTTCGGTACTTAACTTTAAATATTGTAATGGTAAAAATATTATTAATTTTTTAATAAAAAAATTGCTTGAGTGATGAAGTAAGAAATTAATTAAAGATATTTTAATCAATCCAAGTGCCTTGTCCACATCACTCAAAATCATAAATCATGCTCGAAGCTCGACAATACAAAAAAAAATAAAAATGGTTGGGTTTCGGCAGAACTGGCCTATTCCTGGAAACAATTAGCTTTATCTTGAAGAGTTACCCAGTCAACACCTGCTTATAATTACCGCGCTGGTTAAATACAGTAGGTGTTAAGATATTTGAAAACTTGGGACCCGTCACGGCGTCACAACCTTATAGCTTCTGCTCGTGACAGGGGTGGAGGAAGGGAAGGAGAATCGGTAGGGCTCGCTTACTCTTCCCCTCCAGTGCAGCGGCCGGTGATAGCAGTAAGACACCCAGGCTTTTAGCTAACCTGCTTTCAGATAAGAAAAAAAATGTTGGCTAAGGGGGGGAGGGGTTAGAACCTCTAACCTCCCCCCCCCCCCCCCCCGGCTACGCCCCTGCATTCATCATGCGCTCATCGGGATGTTGTGATTCTAGCATTACACTAAGAGTATGATAATGAGTTAAATTTTGGTTTTATATTATTCAAATAAATTGAGTTGCAAATCAACAAGATTTTACTATTGGTTTCCCAACATTTCATCGTGCACATTTCCATCTGAACTTAAATGTCTTTACAAAGTACAGGAATAGGGGTACTTTTTTGTTTTTGTGTTAATCCTCGAGATACTTTTTTTTTTGTAATATTAAAGTTCTTTGTACTGGATTATGCATGAAACAACTCTTTTTAAGCTTCCTTTTTTTTAAAAAAAAAATAGTCTAACGAACTATTAGGTGCTATAGGCTAAATCGATTTGCAGACAAGGATTTTAAAAACAAATACACCTTATCCCTAGCTTCACGTCTGCATTTCCTCTTGGACCCCATAACAGTACCAGCTGTCTCCCTTTTTCTTCTGAAGTGGGAGAAAATAAATAAAACTATAAACAAGGCCCAGTGTTTAAGAAAATTTGTAATTAAACTAAACTATTGTTCAAAATAGTTGATTTTTGGTAAATTATATTTTTCCTTTTTTTTTTTATTGTTTATAATGGTATGGCTAGATGGTCTGTCCACCTTTTTCTGTTTCATGCTGAATACGCCCGTGGACAGTATGTTACGTTAATGGTATTCACTTCCCATCAACTCCAGGAATTATATTTTTCAAGGTATTCTCCTAACGTAGAATTCGAGATGAGGTCATGGATTGTTAGTTTTTTATTCGTGTGGCCACACACCTCCCCCCCCCCCTCCCTCCCCGCCCATTTGCAATTTTATCAGCTTTTTCCAACCTTATTAAAGGCTCTTCAATTTGGCACGCCCAGGACAACCGCCGTGACAGTCAGTCTACTCTGCCGGATTATCGTACACCAGTATAGTTTTAAAAGGAGATACCAAAGAAAAATGAATGGACTGCACAATGTTATCCAAAACAAGTTGTGTTCAGCTCGTCTTAAGTCAAGAAAGAATACACATGAGCGTTAGACTCTGATATCACTAGGGACACCTGTATTTCGCTAATACATTTCGTGTCAAAGTATTTCACAAAATACTGTAGCTTTTCTCATGTGGTTTTATTGGCTGAGGTCGGTGAGAGATGTTGTCCCGCTCTTGACGGGGCCAACGAGAATGTGGTCACCGTACTGCTGCACCCTCACAATTTACCATGAGCCCATGACTCTTAGAAAAAGCTACAGTGTTTTGTGAAATACCTTGACATGAAATGAAATCGCGAAATACAGATGTCCCTAGATATCACATTGCGTCTCTGAAAAAAAAAAAAAAAATTGTGTGCGAGTCTTTCAGTAATTGCCAGAGATGTGTAACATCTAACCTCGGTAAGGAGCAAGTTAATGTGTTCTAATGTTGCAAATACACTTATAATATGAAACTCAAGCACAAAATTTAATATAGAATTGTTTAAAATAATGCAGAGCATGATTAATATATGCAAATTGTGTTTTCGACTACATTTCATGTGACTCGCACAGTTTCCGGACCCGCCGCTAAAATTCGCTGTCGGAGAAGCTACTTCAATTACTGAATCACTTCACTGGCATATCAAAATTTTAAACTAAAAGCAAAAAATGCCTGAAAATCTTTTTTTGTCATTACGGTGAAGTTTCACTGCGTAACATTATTTGTAAAGCATTTTGAAAGTTTTATTTGTGAGAACAAATTTAAAACCATTGCCGCACTCTGTAAAGGTAGCTTTAAAAACATATTTATGAATTTTTTGAGGTATGTACGTGATATGGTTTATTTATGTGCATTTTCACATTTTTTGTTTGTTTTTTATAAATTATAACCCTTAATTTAAAAAAAAATTATTATGCTTCAATATTAATAAACTTGTAATTTTTTTTTTACTAGGCACAATTCAGAATTTTTCATTTTAATGTGAACATCTTTGTTAAATTTACAATTTTTTTTTTCATTGATATTCATAGTTTTACATTTACGAGTTATACGTGAAAAAATATTTTTGATTGTACCACATTTCAAATAATTCCATGATTGTGTGGTTGTAAATAACTATTATCTGTACTGTTTTATAGTGTAATGTTAAAGTGAATGTTACATGGATGTGTGTACTGAAATAATAATGCAGAAAATGTATTTTAATAAAGGCTTTTCAGTGTAAACATGAGTTTTCGTTCAGATTTCATGGTGAACTATGCCAAACTAAACATGCCAAAACATTATTTTGTGTGGAAACCTTTAATTAACCATGAAAGAAATGATTACTTCAAACTAATATAAAATGGCATTTCTTTCTTTTTTTTTATAAGAAAAATATATTAAAAATTCTAATATGACCTATTAAAAAAATTCGAAAACAATGCTCTCTTTGAATTTTTAGGATCTTTTTATTGTTTACAGTCATTAATTTCGGCTTGTTTGTTTTTAATGTTTTTTGGCAGTGTCAGCATCTTAGCTGTAACTAGGTTTTTTCGTCTTTACTTAGCCATTTAACAATTTTTCATGTTTAAATTATATTTTCGTCAGTACCATATCACTCTGCGTCTCAATTAATAATGTATGTGATATAAAACAAGTGTACTGTGCCAACGATAATAGGCCTAGTATTTATGAATGACATAGAAATTCTTTGTAGTTATTAGATGAAGAGACGAAAGAAATAATTATAAATAATTCTTGTCAAATTTTAATTGTTATATATGTTTACTTAAATTTTTGACTTCAGGTTTTCCCAAATTTTGAAGAACAAAAGAACCTAGTGAGCTGCAAGAAATTGCTAGTGAGAAAATATTTTTTTTTTGTTTTTATTTTTAAAAATTGAAATAAACACTGGAATAATGTGGAGGTTTAAGCAGTAAAATATTCACAAAATTTAAGAATAATTTTTTTTTTGTATTGTGATTCATAAAATAAGTTCACCAGATTTTCAATCACTGCCGGTCATTTCATATAGTACACTTTTAACTTTTTGCCAGCTTCTTTTACAACAGTGTAACTTCCCTGAAAAACAAGGGTGCAAGTCCATATTTGTAGGATTTGCAGCCGTGGAATAGAGGGTGGGGGTGGGGGGCTCATTATTTCTGGTCCGAGTGTTTTTCCTGTGAGGTCAGGGGCGTTTACAGAATTTCATTACAGTGGGGGGGATAGAACCACATTGCCCACTGCTTGCTTCCAAATTTTTTTTTCTTACTCTCTTTGGGATGGTAGATTTTGATAGAGATATTTTGGACTTTCAGGTGTGGTATATCACTTCCCCCCCCTCCCCCATATGAGGGTTAGGCAACACAAGACTTATAGACATATCTGCACATAATATACATATTTTTTTTTTGAAACCTTAAAAAATTACTAGGGATTTTAGGAGTTTATTTTGAAATATCTTAGGTTAATATAGAGAAAAACTTACGAGCATGATACAGATGCTGAGAAATTGCATAGAAGTCAACAGGTTTATTCACATAGTAGTGAAGTGGTTCATAACCTACTATGATCACAAGATTGGTGTTGCATTTTGTTTCTTCCCAAGTTGAAATTTACGCATTTTACCTATGCATTTATTAAAAACTTTAAAAAAAATATATATTTACATTGGAATTTGGTGACGTGCGGTGAAACTTGGTTGACATTGTGGGGGCAAATAATAAAGTTTCATGTTAATGTTGGTATTTTGTCTTTTTTTTCCCCTCCCGAACTGGTTATGTTTGTATCATAGGCATGTGGTTTGTAAATCCAATTTTCATGGTTATTTTCTGTTAAAAGTTTTTTTTTTTTGTTTGTCACAATTTATAAGAAAATGAAAAGTGGAAAACAAGAGTGACTCTTATCTTGTGATGACATAATTGGCTGGAAGATGTTATCAGTGACTGTGATAAGCTCCAGCAGTCAGAAAGTGTATCTGTGCTCCATGTTCATAATTACCGCTCTTACGTCTGCAACAGCCTGAGGTTATCTACGAAGTGGCCTGGCTCGAAGTCAAAGCTCTGACCCAGCTTTGTCCCCGATCGGGATCACGCTGGACTCGAACCCGCGGAGGAATGGACTCAAGGCTTCTAAGTAACTTGACCCATAAAGAAGACTTTATTAAAGCTTTAACCGGGTGCTATGTAAAAATTTTTTTCAAAGTTTGGAGTTTTGGTTAATTAATTTCAATATCTTAATTTCTGAGTAATACAGAAACCAAATGTGCTAAGTGGGGGTTTCCTGATAATGTACGTAAGTGTGACTGCAAAATTTCTGCTTATGCTAATATACCTTGCAACTAAAGCATGTTCCAGCTCAACACAAGAAAGTTTGAAACTGCCTAGAAATTAAAATTTTTGTATTCCCGTCAAAGTTGAGATATATCTAAAAACAAAATTCCAAATATTAGGTAAATGGTGATTAAATATTTCAAATATAGCTTTGTTCTGCGTTAAGTGAACTTAAAATATTCTTTTTTTGAAACAGTTTAAATATAATTATCATTAATAATTAAATAAACAGCTAATTTCCACATAATGAGTCATTGTGGAAAATATTTTGCCCACCCCCCACCCCCTTCCCGCCTTTTCCTTTCCAGGCTCAGATTGTTACATTCTAGATAGTGTGAATAGTGTGTACTTTTGTTGTGGTTTATTATTTTCTTAAAATTTTTTAAATATTATATTGTGTCTCAATTTTGCAACGGAAACACGATTATTCTGTCTCCTTAAGGCACTTCCAAAGTGTATCGTATGTAGTTCGTTTTGCCTGCTGGCCAGACATTGACAATCACAGTGGCTTATCTGAGTGTGTCCCGACAAGAACATTGTTTATTTCAATGTACTGTTATATAATTCCACTAAAAATAATTTATATCAAATTTTTATCAAGTAACATGTGAAAAAAAAAAATGTTTGCCACTTTTATTTTATTACAGGTTTTTTCACTTGTGTAATATGCCTGCTATAAAAAAACATTTGCTGGTTAGTTGCTTGGTTGCAAGTAATGATATATTTATAATTTTCTGAAATTTAACGTCACTCCCTTCCTAATCACTTTTAAGAAAAAAGTAGCTAATGTTCCTTCATCTTATTTTTTCATTAGATAATCACAGATATCTTCAATGTGCTGAATATTTTGAATATATATTTTTTCAAATTCAGTGCATAAATTTGTGCCAAAAAGCTAAATAATCAATTATGCTAGTGCATGGACATAATTTTTTAGAACATCACAATCCATGAAAACTACAGAATTGTAAATTTTGAGCTTATAAAAATTGATCTACCTTGCTTGAGCAAGGCCCTGAAAATTTTAAATAATTCTCACAAAGTATTGTTCAAAAAAATCTCTTTTAGTAAATAATGTTTTTAGTTTTTGTTATTATGTATTATATAGCCTCATGGAAACCCCTCTTCCTTTACCTGTTTGTCAGATTCTGAAAAATTCTCCCCTCCCATTCCTTTTCTGTTTTGAGCTAGATACACCCTTACAGGGGCCATCTTTTCATTATTTTTTTTGTCAATTTTTCGGTGAAAAATAATGGTAATTATTGAGAAAAGGGAAAATTAAATTGTAATTTAAAGTTCTGGTTAATACCTTTCAATTTCATTTGGGTTTTCACAATTGCATATTCAAAAAAAAACTTTCAAAGATTTTATTGTCTCGTTTAAAGAAGTGATTTCCACAGAGTTTGATTGTTAGCAATTTTTTTAAAAACCAACCTGAGTGTAATTTATCAGAAAAATTTTTCAATTAGCAAAGACCGTAATAAAAATTTTTAAGTTCCAGCTAGGCTTAAATAATTGTTTCTTAAAGTTTAATTTTTAAATTTTCCAAGGTGGAGGCACCTCGAACGACCTTTTCTTTGGGGGGCTAACCCTTTACCAGGCTCCCGGTAAGATATCAGGGCCCCCCTCAAACAACAGATTGCTGCTTGGAATTCACAGTCCTGGCCAACTCCATTTCAGACTTTTATTTTGTCGCATCCACATATCTCTCTCTTAATGGTCTTTTCCTCTCTCTTTCTATAATTATCTAAATTTCTTTTTCTATTTTTATTTCTTTTTCATTCTCTCTCTTGTTCACTCTTTATCTCTTGTTCTCACTTTTTCTCTTGTTCTCACTTTTTCTATTGATCTCCCTTTTTCTCTTGATCTCCCTTTTTTCTCTTGTTCCCACTTTTTCTCTTGATCTCCCTTTTTCTCTTGATCTCCCTTTTTCTCTTGATCTCCCTTTTTCTCTTGATCTCCCTTTTTTCTCTTGTTCCCACTTTTTCTCTTGATCTCCCTTTTTCTCTTGATCTCCCTTTTTCTCTTGTTCTCACTTTTTCTCTTGTTCTCTTTTTTTCTCTTGTTCTCACTTTTTCTATTGATCTCCCTTTTTCTCTTGATCTCCCTTTTTTCTCTTGATCTCCCTTTTTCTCTTGTTCTCACTTTTTCTCTTGATCTCCCTTTTTCTATTGATCTCCCTTTTTCTCTTGATCTCCCTTTTTTCTCTTGTTCCCACTTTTTCTCTTGATCTCCCTTTTTCTCTTGATCTCCCTTTTTCTCTTGATCTCCCTTTTTCTCTTGATCTCCCTTTTTTCTCTTGTTCCCACTTTTTCTCTTGATCTCCCTTTTTCTCTTGATCTCCCTTTTTCTCTTGATCTCCCTTTTTCTCTTGATCTCCATTTTTCTCTTGATCTCCCTTTTTCTCTTGTTCTCACTTTTTCTCTTGTTCTCTTTTTTCTCTTGTTCTCTTTTTTTCTCTTGTTCTCTTTTTTCCTCTTCTCGCTCTCTCTTTTCTATCTTCTTCCCCTCGCTCCCCCCTCCAGGGACACAGCGGTTCCGGCTGACGACAGCTAGGACACTCGGGGTATCACCGCGGCACTTCACCCGCCGAGGGAGGGAGGGGGACAGAGGGTCGCACGTGCGACCCCGCGCACGTGACTAGTCCCCCGGGTAGGCGGGGACTCCTGCACTCGAGGCGAGCCCGTCCGAAGTTCTCCGATCGCTTCGTGTTTGTTCGCCCTCGCGCGCCGTCTTCGACGATCATGTAATCAGTGTATATAATGCAAAGATGTTTTCTCTGTATTATTAATGCTTCGATACTTGAAAGAAAAAAATAATAATTGTCTTCTTATTTTCAGCTACAACCAACAATTATTTTAACATAAGTGTTATGTAAAGTGACCCTAATGCTCTAGCTTTGTCTGGGAAGATCACCGCAGGCAGAATGTTTTTGTGAGAACTATATGACCAGTAGGCTTTTATGTAGAACTGGAAAGGGTATGTATTTCCTTTTAAATTGTCAATTTTAGTGACAAACACGGATGGAAAAAAATTAAAATATGCTAGGCTAAGTTGAGAATGCTATTGATATGTTGATTCTAGACTTTTATTTTATGAATGAAAAAGATGAAACTGTGTTCATATAATTCTTTTACTATTGTTTTCGGGTGAAAATTTACCCAGTGAAGTCTTTATAAGTGATCTGCTAGTGCCCATTAGTCAATCGACGATCATGTAGGCTCCGCACAACAATCTCCTGTGCACCGTCAGCACCAAGGTTGTACACAAGGAAAAAAATGTTTCGTACCAACTTAGGCGAGAAAAAAAAGTACTAGATTTGAAGAAAAAAAAATACTAAATTATAATTTGTTATGGTTTTAACAATTAAGTATTTAGGAATTTATAATGAAATTGCAATGCTCTAGCTTAAATATCACACCACATACACAATCATTCCATAGTTTTTAAAAATAATTACGTTTAATAATAAAAAAATATTGGAGTTACTGAAATATTATTATATTAAAGAAAAAAATGTACTAGACCACTAAAAAACTTATGAAAGTTCTAGATCTAGTACGAAAGTACTAACTGTGGACACCCTGGCCAGTACACGAGCCCCCCCCCCCCCCCCCTCATGTATTCACACATCTTGAATCGAAAATGACGTGGGCGTGTCTCTCAGCACGCACTCGCAAGAGATGTTGTAACACCTGACCTCGGTCCTCGGTAGCGAGAGCAAATTCACGTGTTCTCGTGTTGCAAACACCTGCACTTATAATACGAAACTCGGACGCGAAATCCAACGAAGAATTATTTTAAAATAATAATACCAAGCGTAAATGTACGAAAATCGACCACATTTCGTAACGCGAATCACGCGTAGTTTCCGCACCCGCCGCTAGAATTCGTTTCCGGAGCAGCCACGTCAACTATCGAATCAGTCGATTTGCAGACCGAAAGGTGAAACTATAGATATAATAAAACGGCTCCGAGAAGAGCGTAAAAGACATGAAAAATTACTAAGCCACAGCTTTGGCCTTGATTTTCGTCAAGGAATATTATTTAAAATACTGTCCATCTTGATAAACTTCATTAAACAGTTAATATTATAAAGTTCGTTTTGGCTTTGTGAACTTTGGTTCGCGCCACCCGCCACAGATGGCAGCACCGTGGTGGTTGTACGTTTCCGTTACTTGTGACTTCACGCAAGAATTTCTACAACACCACGCAAGCGTTTCTACAACTCCACGCAAGAGTTTCTACACCACACAAGTGTTTCTACAACACCACGCAAGAATTTCTACAACACCACGCAAGTGTTTCTGCAACTCCACGCAAGAGTTTCTGCAACACCACGCAAGAGTTTCAGCAACACCACACAAGATTTTCTACAACACCACGCAAGAGTTTCTGCAACTCCAAGCAAGATTTTCTACAACACCACGCAAGTGTTTCTGCAACTCCACGCAAGAGTTTCTGCAACACCACGCAAGAGTTTCAGCAACACCACACAAGATTTTCTACAACACCACGCAAGAGTTTCTGCAACTCCACGCAAGATTTTCTACAACACCACGCAAGAGTTTCTGCAACACCACGCAAGAGTTTCAGCAACACCACACAAGATTTTCTACAACACCACGCAAGAGTTTCTGCAACTCCACGCAAGAGTTTCTGCAACATCACGCAAGCGTTTCTACAACACCACGCAAGTGTTTCTACAACACCACGCAAGTGTTTCTGCAACTCCACGCAAGAGTTTCTGCAACACCACGCAAGAGTTTCAGCAACACCACACAAGATTTTCTACAACACCACGCAAGAGTTTCTGCAACTCCACGCAAGAGTTCCTACAACACCACGCCAGTGGCGGATTCATAAGGGGGGCGCAGGGGGCGCCCCCCGCCCCCCTTGACCGGGGCAGCCCAGCACCAAGCATGGTTCCTGGCAAGGGGAGGGCGCGAACCCGGCCGCCGATGTTATACAATACACATTCATACACTTACCTTTAACGACTTCATGTCTTGGAAACAGTTTGAATAAAGTTTTATTAAGCTTTGCGTGTGACTAGAATCTTTAGTTTTTCTGTAGTGATTTTTACATTTGTATACTGCACAATTGGCCATTTTAACTACATATAGCACACAATTATGCACCAACAACAGCAAATATTCGGGCGAGACGTAAATGAAACGGATAGAGCTTGGAAAAAGATCTCTGGCCGCATCCAAGCAACCAAGGTGACGTAACAAGGAAGTGTGTGGAACAGGTAGACCTGCGCCCCCCCCCCCCCCCTTGAGATTTTTCTGTATCCGCCACTGCACCACGCAAGAGTTTCTACAACACCACGCAAGTGTTTCTGCATCTCCACGCAAGAGTTTCTACAACACCACGCAAGAGTTTCAGCAACACCACGCAAGAGTTTCTATAACACGACGCAATAGTTTCAGCAACACCACACGAGATTTTCTACAACACCACGCAAGAGTTTCTGCAACTCCACGCAAGAGTTTCTGCAACATCACGCAAGCGTTTCTACAACACCACGCAAGTGTTTCTACAACACCACGCAAGAATTTCTACAACACCACGCAAGTGTTTCTACAACACCACACATGAGTTTCTACAACACCACGCAAGTGTTTCTACAACACCACACAAGAGTTTCTACAACACCAAGCAAAAGTTGTTACATCATGCAAGAGTTTCTACAACACCATGCAAGTGTTTCTGCAACACCACACAAGAGTGTCTACAACACCACGCAAGTGTTTCTACAACACCACGCAAGAGTTTCTACAACACCAAGCAAAAGTTGTTACATCATGCAAGAGTTTCTACAACACCATGCAAGTGTTTCTGCAACACAAATGAAGAATTTACACAATGCCACGTAAGAGTTTCCATAACACCACGCAAGAGTTTCCACAGCACCACGCAAGAGTTTCTACAACACCACGCAAGTGTTTCTGCAACACCACGCAAGAGTTTCTACAACACCACGCAAGAGTTTCTGTAACACCACGCAAGAGTTTCTGTAACATCACGCAAGAGTTTCTACAACACCACACAAGAGTTTCTACAACACCACGCAAGAGTTTCTGCAACACCACGCAAGAGTTTCTGTAACATCACGCAAGAGTTGCTACAACACCACGCAAGAGTTTCTACAACACCACGCAAGAGATTCTACACCACGCAAGTGTTTCTACAGCACTACGCAATAATTTCTACACTACCACGCAAGAGTTTCTGCAACTCCACGCAAGAATTTCTATAACACCACGCAAGAGTTTCTACAACATCACGCAAGAGTTTATTACAACACCACGCAAGAGTTTCTACAACACCACGCAAGAGTTTCTGCAACACCACGCATGTGTTTCTAAAACACCACGCAAGTGTTTCTGTAACTCCACGCAAGAATTTCTACAACATCACACAAGCGTTTCTACAACACTACGCAAGTGTTTCTACAACACCACGCAAGTGTTTCTAAAACACCACGCAAGTGTTTCTGCAACACCACGCAAGTGTTTCTACAACGTCACGCAAGCGTTTCTACAACTCCCCTCAAGAGTTTCTACACCACGCAAGTGTTTCTACAACACCACGCAACAGTGTCTACAACACCACTCAAGTGTGTCTACAACTCCACGCAAGAGTTTCCACAACACCACGCAATTGTTTCTACTACACCTAGTAAGTGTTTCTACAACACCACGCAAGAGTTTCCACAACACCACGCAATTGTTTCTACTACACCTAGCAAGTGTTTCTACAACACCACGCAAGTGTTTCTATTCCCCACGCAGACGGAGACGGATCATATCGGCAATGCTGCTTAGACTGACTGTTCGCTTGATCAGACAACACCGCGACACAGTGTGCTGCAAACTGCATTGTCGTCATGTGTTCTGTCATTATTGGCCGTTCATTTTGTTTTTATATGTGTAAATTCTGCCTGTGCCATGATTTCAAAGCATAAAATATTTTTTTTTAAATATATTTTTATTGAATTAATATATTTTTTTAACCTTGGAATGCTATCTCGTTGGTTGCCATTTGTCACGTTTCTGTGCATTGCGGAAGCAGCAGACGCGGTAGTGAAATGTTCCGGAGAGATCCGTCTTTGTTTACGTGATCCGTCTCCGTTTACGTGCCATCGTGGTACGGGCCTTGGGGTGTGTTCTGTTGTCAGCCAACTGTCGCCTGTCTGTGCGTGCGAAGAAACGCCCCTCCCCCCTCCCCTTTTCCCTCAGAGGCGTCACAAACTTATCGTCACTCGACCTCTGTGCCCCAGACGCGATCTCGTGACGTTCGCAACGACTTACGTTCCCTCTCGTGTGGTCGCTGTCGCAAGACACATTTTGCGTAACACGCGCAATTTTCTTCGTTTGCGTCATCCGCCGTTGCCAATGATTTCGGCCTGGCGTCAACAGAACCTTCCACAAAAATATATATATATAGCTAGCATAATATGTTTTGAACGAATGTTTACACGTGAGAAGTTCGCGGGTTTTGTCCGAGAAATTAAACTTACGTCACGATTACTACTGCTGATCGTCGGTGCTGTCCGTGTCCAGAATAAGTAAATACCAAACACGGGGTATAGATTTCGACAAATTGGAAACTACGGAATCACAGGAACAGGACAGTCAGAATTTTTAAACACCCAAACAAGCCGAGTAGAACTTGGAGTACCACTGGGGTAAAAAAAAAAAAAAAAACACACACACACACACACACACAAGCAGAAAGAAAGAGTGAAGCCACTCAGGGTCTGACTTCTATAATTGGCCAACGACAACAGCCAACACCATAAGAGGCCAATATGTACCTAAATGATTGGCCGATACAGTTGCCAATGGAAGGAAAGACTTCATCTGACTGGCTGGCACTATAGCCAATTGGAGGGGAGGTCTCTAGAGATTGACCGTCTGAAGATAAAAATAAGTTCATTAACCCGCACCTAAAATAATATAAAAACACAAAATTCCCGATTATAAATTTCAAAAACTGTAAACTGTGTGGGTGTGTGAACAAGTCTGATGTGTAACATCTAACCTTGATAACGAGCAAATCCATGTGTTCCCATGTTGCAAGTACACTTAAAAATGCGAAAATCAGACACGAAATTTAACGTTAAATTCTTTAAAAATAATGCCAAGCGTGATAAATATACGAAAATTGTTTTTTTTTTTTTCAACTAAATTTCTGGACGCAAAGCCACTCGTAGTTTCCGCATCCGCCGCTAGAATTCGCTGCCGGAGCAACCATCGTCGACTATCAAATCATTCCATTTGCGGACCGAAATTTGCGAAATCGCATAAAGAAACGGCTCCGATAGAAGAAAAATAAAACACTCGAAGAAATACTAAATAAACTCCAGCTCTTCGGACTTGATTTTCAAGGAATTTCATTAAAATACTGCACATCTTGTTGAAAAAAAAAATTCATTTGACGGTTAATGCTATAATGTTTCCATTTTTGGTTATGTGGAACTTTGGCTCGCGCCGTGGTTGTCACAAATTTTCCGTTCCTCGAATCCCGTCGCATTTTAAGAAATTGCTCCTGCCAACTGTCGCATGCCGAGAACTGAGAGGTTAAAATAAATAAATATATTAATGCGAAATGAAGTCGACTGGTCCAAATCATTAGGGTATATGACTCAGGGGTCGGGCAGCTACGTGCTGGAAAGATGAGGGCCACCTCGCTCGCTGCGCACTTGAATCCAATTGAGCACTTCTGGCCTCATCAGGACGACACTTTGCAACCGGACCAGCGCCTCCCACGAGTCACGCAGATATGGGAGGTGCCCTCGCGTCAGCCCTCACGTCAGCCCTTACGTGAGCCCTTACGTGGAACCTCACGTGAGCCCTCACGTGCGCCCGTACATGCGCCCTCGCGTGAGCCCTTACATGAGCCCTTACGTGACACGTGAGGCCTCGCGTGAGCCCTCACGTGAAACCTCACGTGAGCCCTTACGTCAGCCCTTACTTGAAACATCACGTGAACCCTTACGTGAGCCCTTACGTGAGCCCTTACATGAGTCCTTACGTGACACGTGAGCCCTCACGTGCGCCCTTACGTGAACCATTACATGAGCCCTTACGTCAGCCCTCACGTGAGCCCTTACGTGAAACCTCACGTGAGCCCTTACGTGAGTTCAAAATGGATCAGAAGTGGGTGGGGTTTTCCAGCAAAATCTCATCAAATCTTTTTTAAAAGGAGCTGGGGGGGGGGGGAAGAAGGGGTGGTTCCGCCCATTAAGAATCTCACGTTAACTTTTTCAATTCAAAAACATATGTTTTAATCATTAAATTTATTATGTTGCCTTGGGAAGGGGGGGGGGGGGTTGAAATCTATTTTGCCCGTATTTTTTAAAATTTTTAATTCAATATTAAGTAAAAAAAAGTTTACTTTCTTTGTAGTGTTACGAACTATTTCTTGGCGACTGGTTTCCAAAGGAATCTTTTGTAAAAGTACAGAATTTTTTTTTTCTGTGCAGCAATATTGTCCTTTCGTGAAGACCACGCGCCGTGCAAGAGGACTGTAGCTGCCTGTAAAGTTCGGGTCTGTTTCGTGTGCCGTCGCACTGACGAGCATTTCCTTCTCTCAAGAGTCGTAGCCAAGTTTATGTGGATGGTCCAGTATATCATCATTTATGAGTCAGTTTTTTTTTCTACTAATGAATTTTAAAATAAAATTGACTGTCATGCTAAAATCTCTGGGAATAGCAGACTTTTAGAACTCCGCCGTTTACACGTAGAAAATAAAACTAACGATTTTGCTCGAG